>NC_090189.1:12611125-14003625 GCF_024679245.1 Pseudorasbora parva | reverse complement strand
TTAAGTAATCAACTAGGGGTGGTTTATAGCAGTATTTTTTGCAATACAGACTTTTTAAAATTAACCAACTATGGCTGTTTGATGTAATTGAAGTTTGCAATATATTTTATATTATTTTGAATATATAATATTAACAAAATAGGACTGAGTGATAAAATTATTTATTTATATTACATTTAAAATGTATTTAGTTCATTTTATAAAAAATTAAACCGCTTCAGGAACAGATGCTATATAAAATTAACCAACTATGGCTGGACAATATATTGAATATTTATGATGTATTGTTTATTAAATATAAATATAAAATTAGATTTATATAAATATAAATATAAGATTAGAGCTGATTTTAGGCACAAATTGAAAAAAAAAGTTTTGTGTTTGTTTTATATATATATATATATATATTATATATATATTATATATATATATATATATATATATTGTTGCCATTATAAAATTAACCAACTAGGGCTGGGTAATGTATATTGAATACTTGTGTGTCGTTTATTATGTATTTAATATTTATTGTTATATATATTATTATGCTGGTTAATATTTAAAAATTCTTAATAATACCAAAAATTCAAAAATAACACTTTAAATACAAATAATACTGCACTCCAAAAACGCTTTGGAGTGCTAAGACAGACTTATTTTAACAATGTATTTTATTTTTTTATAGATTTATTTAACCACTTCAGCTCTCCGCCCCACATTTGTGTCCAAATTTGCATACGTCATAATTATTTGAAATTCGCTGCAGAGCTGAAGATGACAATAGAGTTTTGCTTCCTTTCAGTGAATAAGTTCTTTCGAAACATTTTACTGAATGTTCTAGGAGTTTCTGTGTGTGAGATGTAATGAACGATCTTACACCCCCTCTCATTGGCCACACACACGCACACACACACACACACACACACACACACTCCGACTGGTTGCCCGGGGGGACGATCTTCCATAGTCTTGGAATGCAGCTTACTGTCTGGCCAAACGCACCATTAAACCATGTGCTGCTTTTGTTTTCTGTTTAGAGCGTGTCAAACAAACAACACCCTGGCACACTCTCACTCTCAGGACACACACGGTCCAATCATCAGTCTAATGCTCTCATATATAATATATATGAATTATTATAAATTTTCATACTACACTCCCTGTGCAATTGAGTGTAAACTAAGTTCAAGAACTATATGTGGTAAGTTGTTTGTAAGACATGGTGCCATGATTTTTGTATTTTTATCATATGAAATTCAGCTCTGTTTTTGTTTTCACAGATAAAGCATCCTCATATCCTATTGTCGATGAAGAAATCGACTATCTGTCATCTATCATTGCCAAACAGCAAAAGTCAGAAGTCAAGCAGCCAGGTTTGAACCTATGTGATCTTAAAATATGTGTGGTTATGTTTATTTTAGTAGTTTAGCGGGTTTATTGGTCATGATTCATAACAAACCCTTCTGAATTTCTTCAAAAACCAAAAAGCCAAAGTTTTAGTTTCAATGTGGTGTGACTTGACCAGTGGTGGAGGAAGTACTGAATCTCAGTACTTAAGTAAAAGTACAAATAACCAGAGCCATATTTACTTAGGTAAAAGTAGAAGTACTACAACGACAATCCTACTTCAGTAAAAGTAAAAAAGTACTTGATTTTAAATGTACTTTTAATATTAAAAGTAAAAGTACTTGTATAACAATTGATTCTCTTAATGTCTATATTCTAATAATTAAAAAGAAGAAAACGGTATGGGCTGTGGCGTTTTAATTCAGTTTGTTTTGGGTTAATGTAGGCTAATTGTGCTTATCATCTGTTGCCCAGTTTACATTCTGACTCACAATATCAGGGTCATCTGCAGAGTTAAATATCAATATTCAGAAGTAACATTAAAGGTGCACTATGTAGTATTTTTGCAGTAAAATATCCAAAAACCACTAGGCCAGTGTTATATATTTTGTTTAGTTGAGTTCCTACAATATCCCAGATGTTTCCAACTATTTGTAAATTGTGAGAAAATTGCTATTTTAACTAAGGACAGGGACGTTTCAGCATAGCGTTTGACAGAGTCGCCTGTCAATTGCGTCATATCTGCGTTACCCTCGGTTTCGGCTTTTATTTGGCAGGAGCGCTTTACTCTTAGCAGTGTGAACAAGTGAACGCACGGAGTAAAGTCATAACGTCATAACATCGTTTTAAACATACTTGTATCTAATATGATAAACAGAGCTCCCTTACCTCAAAATCATGACCGGAAGAGCGGATCAGTGCAGGCGCCCGGCGACTGTCTCCCGTCCCGTCATAATAAAAGTCCCGGTATTCGCGAGGCGGGTATTTGTTTAACAATCGCTCCAGCAGCTGTGCTCAGGTCCATAACACTCGGTCCTGCTCTGCTTTAGACTACAGTAATGTTAATAACCGCATGCATGAACCTGATTTCTGCCCGAGTCCTATTTTCCACCGGCTGTGATGAGAAGACCACATCTCCCAAGATGCTGCGCTCACACGTTGCGTCATCAAACTAGGCATTTGTTTTGAATAGGCGCCCTCCAGTGGACGGAAAGTTCCATAGTGCACCTTTAATTTAAATATAGGATATGCTTCAGCTTTCCTTTTATATTCTTAAATTTGATCAATGAATTAAGTTAGAATAACGCTATATGGTTGTTAAATTAAATAATTTACACTGACAAATTACAACTGCATTAAATAATGTTATGAGATTGTTTTAACTATATATTTTTAATACAATAAGAAACGTTGGAAAGAATGTTTAAACATGAAACTAAACTAGCCTACCAGTAGGTGGCGGCAGGTCTTAATGAGTCATTGAGGTCATTGAGGTCATTGAGTCGGTTCGTTCAAACGGCTGATTCGTTCATGAATGAGCCAGTCGTTTACGAGCAGGTCATTGAATCTTTGATTCAACCGATTCAGTCAACGCTGAATCATTCATTAACGCTATTGCTGTGAGATGCGTTGTGGTTCTGATGTGGAATTATGATCTGATCTTGGAAATATTTTCGCTGCTGTAATAGAACAAAAGCAGTTTATATTGCATCTAAAAGTTAAGTGACTAATTTTAATTAATTGTTTATGGAACTGTCATGAAATCAGTGTCACATTTTCAGTGGTGATGGTATTCAGGAAAACAGCACTCTTGGTCGTGTCATGTGATGTTTTTTAACTGTATTATACATTATAAAATATAAAAACCTTCACATTTTGAATATTTACAGCAGTATGTTACTGAGTTTCTCTGTAGGAGTGGCTTTGGTTTGTTTCCATTTCTCCTCGAGAGGCTGCGCGATTGTCAACAGCGCAACCGTCAGTTCAGACATTATTATCCATTAATTATCCGAACAAACCTTAATCTCAAGCCCTGAAACTGATCAGAAAATGTAACGAAACGTTGTAGAAATATAGTGGAGTAGAAAGTAAAATATTTGCTGCAAAATGTAACGAAGTAAAAGTAAAAAGTATGCACTATTGATTCTACTTAAGTAAAGTACAGATACATGAAAAATGTACTTAAGTAAAGTAATGAAGTATTTGTGTTTCATTACATTCCACCACTGGACTTGACATGTAACGGCAGCTTTGGATAGCGAAGCCTTTGCCACTTAGTTAAAAGTGGAAAAACACTGCAAATCAGAATGTAGTATTTAGGGACATGAGAGAAAAATAATAATTGTAATGTTTTCTCTCTCTCTCTCTCTCTCTCTCTCTCTCTCTCTCTCTCTCTCTCTCTCGCTCTCTCGCTCTCTCTCTCTCTCTCTCTCTCTCGCTCTCTCCATCCCCTCTATAGACTCTCACTTACAGTCTCCTCCACAATCCCAGTCAGAATCGAAGCAGAAGAGTCTGAGCAAACCAGCTTTAGAACCAACAACTGGAAGTCCGTCGACACCACAACACCACACACCTAAATCTCACCAGCCAATCACAAACTCGTCCAACCGCCATGGGCCGATCGCTTACCCCCACCCTTCCAGAGACAGCCTGCTAGTCTGTACGTGTCTTTTGATTCACGTCTAATTATGATTGTGTTGAAGTGACGCCTTTGATCATTCCAGCATGCTCTGACCCGGTTTCCACAGAAATCGAGATGCACTCATTTTAATGTCATTTTACCGCATTTACTATGGTTTGGCTGGCCTACATCCCCGACAAAGATGACATTTTAACAGCTGGCCCATCACATGATATTTTGCATTTTTATAACCGGCTTGTCCTCGAATGTTAGCATATTGTGAGCCTCTCTGAATAATGTGGAAATCTGTCTGGCATTTATCAATTTACACACTGCGCTCTCTTTACAGTGCCACTGAGTGCGTCCCTTTTTAATGAAGCAAAATCTTCTGTTTATGACAGTCCTCCTCAAGTTTTCTTGTCTGTCTCTGTTTCTGTCTTCTATAATTGTGTGTGTTTGTGTCGCTGGGAGCAGTGATGATATCCTTGTGCATTATTGTGGGGGCCGTGGCACTCGTTGTTGCTGCCGTCTGCTGGATCAGGTAAATTGAATCTTTTTATTATTGTTATTCTTTATTATCAGTTTTTGTGACAATCTGTCAATTTCAAACAAACTCCCTGTTCAAAAACTAATGAAGATAACCCTTCTAAATAAAAATGGGATCTCCAGTATTTAACCAAAGAAAGGAAAATGAAAATATTGCTAGTTTATTTTGGACTGCATATGATAAATAATAGAATTATAATATATGTTATAAAACTTATTATAAAATAATGCAGGAGTTATAAGTATACATACAAATGTGTGTGTGTGTGTGTGTAATATATATATTTTTTTATCTTTTGAAGAACTTTTGTTGTCAGTGTGGTTTTTTTAATTTTGTGTTTAAAATAATATATTTTTATTATTATTATTGTAGTTTTTCAGTGCATTATACATAATTTTGCTTTATCCTTTATCACTTTTTAAAGTGTTTTTTATTTATATTCTAAAAATATTTTATAGTTTTATATTCTATCTTCAGTACAGTGCACCTTTTGCAAATAACTAATATTTTAGGAAATTATGTAAGTGTAAATCTCAGAGTTTTCTATTGCAAACCTTTTTTTTTCCACATAGGTTTCAGAGAGAATCTCATCTGGCTCAGAAGGTCGATTACCCTGCGTTTAATGCCGCGGGCTCTGAGCGCAACAATACTTCTGTAAGAGAATTCGTATTAATACCAATTCATGCATCCAGAAAATACTATAAACACTTGAGTACTTCGTCTTGTAAGATTTAAGTGTTTACGAGCATTTTCTTTCCATGTTTTAGTCTGGGGATAAAACACTGGCTCACAGTGCTCAGATGTATCACTACCAGCATCAGAAACAACAGATGCTCTCAATGGAGAAGTAAGCCCAAAACATGACCTGTTGATTAGTTCAGTCACTTTAGCATGCCTTTTCTCTTCACCGCTCTCTGTTCTGGTGATTTCCTTTAACATAATTTGAGCATTTTTATCACAAGTCGCTTTAGGAGATTGCTAATTAAAAACGCGTGTGTTTGTAAAAACACCAATGTTCCTCGCTCATTTCCTTCCACTTTCGTGTATATAAATAATGTTAAGACTACTGGGTTGAGTTAAGTGGCATTTGTGACAGTTTATATTACATGTACTAGTATAAAAAAATATTTTGTCTCTCTTTTTTTAAATATCCATGTAATGCATTTAAAATGGGTCAGTGTGAAAAGCCAATATGTTAGCCAAAAATGACTTGCATTTGTATTGTAATTTAAAAAAAAACAATAACCTGCATT
Organism: Pseudorasbora parva; assembly: GCF_024679245.1. Classification (NCBI taxonomy): domain Eukaryota; kingdom Metazoa; phylum Chordata; class Actinopteri; order Cypriniformes; family Gobionidae; genus Pseudorasbora; species Pseudorasbora parva. The sequence continues at coordinate 13,997,858 of NC_090189.1, read as the reverse complement.
ATTTAGTGAAGAAAAAAAAGAAAAGAAAAAAAAAACGTTTTAGTTAGAGGCGTAAAGTTTTCATCCTTTTTAAGTTTGGACTACTGTTTATGAAATGTAGAAACATATTTTGATATGTCCCTATTGTGCAAAAATGATGACATCATGATAACAAAGTCGAAGTATCCATTGCATTTTGAGAGATTAATTTACTAAACTTTGCATGAAAGTATCATAAAAGGTGGTCCATATTATATCAGGTATAACCATTAATTATTATTTGTTATTTTCTACAGACATAAAGCAGAACCTAAAGTCTCAGAGTCTGGGGCCACGTCAGATGAGGAGAATGAAGAGGGAGATTTCACTGTGTACGAGTGCCCTGGACTGGCACCGGTGTGTACACTTTTTTTTGCATCTCTATCCCTCACTTATCTAACAAACTGTGTGTGTATGTATGTATGTATGTATGTATGTATGTATGTATATATATATATATATATATACAATTTAAACAGACTCCAAACGATGCCTTCAGATCTCTGACCAATTTTAGAGAGAATCCCCCTGCAAAGAGAATACAACAGTTTGTATAGAATAAGAACATGGCAAAGGTGTCCTAATTTTTCTACAATATGATTCTAAAGTTCTTCATATGTATATTTCAGAAGACTTTTAGGTTACTGGGTAAAATGGAAGTTTGGATGTTTTGACATTTGTCTGGTTTTGTTTCCCCTTTTGTTTTGTTCAGACATGATTCAGAGACTCTTTGACCCAAGTCTTAGGGACAGCTAGTTTCCAAAGCATATTCATGTTATAATTCAGCAAGAAAAAGAAATGTTAGTTATGATTAACAAAAACAAAACATAAATTCTCCACAATATATAGAGCACAGGTCAAAAGTTTGGAAACATTACTATTTTAAATGTTTTTGAAAGAAGTCTCTTATGCTCATCAAGCCTGCATTTATTTGATCAGTAGTACAGAAAAAAACTGTAATATTGTGAAATATTATTTCAATTTAAAATAGTGTTTTTCTATTTGAATATACTTTAAAATATAATTTATGTCTGTGATGATAAAGCTGAATTTTCAGCATCATTACTCCAGTCTTCAGTGTCACATGATCCTTCAGAAATCATTCTAATATGCTGATTTATTATAAATGTTGGAAACAGTTGTGCTGCTTAATATTTTTTTGGAACTTGTGATACTTTTTCAGGATGAGTAAACAGTTAAAAAGAACAGCTTAAAATAAAAATATATGGGGAAAAAACTTTACTATCACCTTTTTTTGCTATTTAACACATACTTGCTGAATAAAGGTATTCATTTCTTTCAAAACTAGAAAGAGAAAAAAATGACTGACCCCAAACTGTTAAACGGCAGTGTATATTATTACAAAATATTTCTTTTTTTTTAAATACTGTTCTTTTTTTACTTTTTATTCATCAAATAATCCTGAAAAGAAAAAAATGTATCTAAAATGTATGTAAAAAATATTTCTATTTTTTTTAAAAATACTGTTCTTTTTTAAATTTTTATTCATCAAAGAATCCTGAAAAGAAAAAAATGTATCACAGGTGATAAAAAAAAAATATTAAGCAGCACAACTGCTTCCAACATTGATAATAAATCTGCATATTAGAATGATTTCTGAAGGATCATGTGACACTGAAGACTGGAGTATTGGGAGAATGGAGAATATTATACCGTTTTTTTTCTCTGTTCTTGATCAAATAAATGCAAGCTTGATGAGCATAAGAGACTTCTTTCAAAAACAGTAATGTTAGTAATAGTAATGTTTCCAAACTTTTGACCGCTATATACATGTGTGTACACACAAACAAACACACACACTTTAAGAGCCACGTGTATGTGGTGTAGAGATGCTTTCCTGGTCCAGTCCTAAGACAAACAAAAAGAAGCAGTTCTGACCAGAAACAATAATGACTACTATGTTTGACAAAATCTTCTTTTTTTGTTTTCTGCAGACTGGAGAGATGGAGGTGAAAAACCCACTGTTTGACGACTCCACCATCCACTCCCAGAGAAATCAAAAGTGACCTGGACACACACCCCTGCTTACTTTTACAATAGGCCTAACACACCTAAAAGCATTCCTCCATAGGGTGAAGTTGTACCACATACAAATGATGACATCCATACTTAAATGAAAAGGAAAAAAAAACTATGAGACTGTTTTTCCTGGAACATCTGAGGGTACGTCAGACCCATCTCAACAAAGTGAAAAGATACCCAAACTCTAAAGATACTGAAGAAGTGAAAATATGTAGAACAACTATAAGGAAAATAAAGTAAAAGACAGCAGTGGTTAAGAAGTGTTTCTTGTACTCAGATGCCGATAAATCTGAAAGAACTGCACCGCAAACTCTCAGTGAAAAACTCAACCAGCCTTTTCATGCGGTTTCTTTACACCACAGCTTTATTCTTTAAGTCTGGTGTTGGTTTTCTCTCACTAGCTTTTAAGGTCTCCTCCCTTTTAAAATCATTCCTCTTCATAAGGGTCATGTACTTCCTCTATAGGTATCTTTATAAGCATCTCTTTTGGTTGGATGTCATTTTTTAAGCAGTGTTCTCCAGAAGCACCTCTTCTTCTTAGTGTGTATAAGAAATACACAGTGGGCTCTCACACATTGTATTTTGTCTCTCCTTATCTGAATATTATTTTCTTATTATCAACATTTGGTTGTCTTCATCAGTGCTGATCTAAAACAAAATAATATATTCTTTTTTTCTAATTAAGACGTTTTTTTTGTCACTTTAGTAATTTTTCCTCTGTATGTTTTTCAATGAAGTATGATGTCTCGTTTGTTTGTTTGTTTGTTTGTTTGTTTGTTTGTACCCCTCAGAAAAAATCAAATTAATTTTATTTAATGATATAAAGATTGTGTCAGGGAATACTAGTCAGAATGAAACGGAGCTGTTGTGATTCCTGTGCTAAAGCCACTTTAGTGTAAATAAATATATAAAGAAATAAACTTAAATAAATCTACTATATTGTATTTCATTAAAGCGTATGGTTGATAATGACATCATACCATCACAGCTGTGATGAATGTTATAATTCAACATTTGCTGTTCTAAAACTGTTAATAACTGTCTTGTTTGGATTCAAATAGAATTTTTTTGTTTGTTTACTTAATTTTTTGCAGTGTAACGCATATGTCCTACCATTCAAAAGTTTGGTGTCGGTAACCCTTTTTTTTTTTTTTTTTTTTTTTTCTCACCGAAGCTGATTAAAAACACAATAAAAACAGCAACATTAATATATATATATATATATATATATATATATATATATATATATATATATATATATATATATATATATATATATATATTATTACTGACCCCAAACTTATGAGTGGTATTGTATTGAACATTATTCAAAATTATTAAAATGGTATATGGCATATAAATATTTCAAGTGGGTATTTAAACCACATTTGTTTAATTATTAAAGAATTTATACTATTATTCAGTTAAATGCCTTTTTGTATTGTGTATATATATATAGCTTCCCATCAAATTACATCACATTTGTGAACCTGGACCACAAAACCAGTCAAAAGGGTCAATTTTTTTTCAATTGAGTTGAATAAATAATCTTTCCATTGCTGTATGGTTTGTTAGCATTGGACGATATTTGGCCGAGATGCTGCTATTTGAAAATCTGGAATCTGGGTATGCAAAAAAAGGCCTTTTAAATTTGTCCAAATGAAGCCCTTTAACTAATAATACATGTTTTACATATTTACGATAAAAATTTACAAAATATCTTCATGGAACATGATTTTTACTTAATATCCTAATGATTTTGGCATAAAAGAAAAAGTGATTATTTTGACCCATACAATGTATTGTTGGCTATTGCCACAAAATATACCTGTGCTACTTATAATAATAATGAATAATAATGGTTCAGGGTCATATTTGTGCATTAAATGCACTGTTCTATAAATCAAGTAGGATTGTATGGATAGTGTTGCATCAACCCTGTGGATATGGAGGACTTTCATTGTATGTTTGACCTCAAATCACTGATTATTATAAACCAAACATCTATCAGTTTCATTTCTATTCATGTTTGTTTTAGGTTGGCGCTGAAAAGTCTTGTTCTCTGAAAGTAAACTGTAGATTAAATGTTTGTCCTCTCCAGCTCAAGCATCCAAACAGAGCGTGGCAAGAGCAGACACAACCTCCCCCCAATGCAGGCTCTTTTCTGCGATGGGCCACTTATCTGCCCCATAAGGTGTGGTTCAGAGGAGCCCATCACAGATCCAGCCTGACGGAGGTGTCTATGGGGGGGAGAGCCATTAAAGGCCATTGTGACCATGAATGGTGAGGAAGGCAGCCATAGGCCACCTGATCAAGATATGTGGGGAGAGAGGCAGTAGTCGTCAGCAGGGTGTCAAAAGCAATCAAAAGGCCATCGGACAGGTTGTATAAGTGAATAGAGCAGAGGGAAGAGGTCACAAACCTGTTTATCAGATACTTTATGTTACAAAATTCATTCAAGTTTTAAAAACATCTTCACTGATAACAAGCTTTTTCCCCCCAGACATAAAGTCAGATTAATAAGGAACTATTAAAATGACCTTTAATATCACACAACGGTTTTATGTCTTGGCATGTTGCACAAGATGTTATTTATATGTTGGAAATACGATAAATTGCATAACATAGAATATATTTATCTAGATATTCCTGCTGTCATTATTCAAAAGAATACAGTCAACAACTGAAAATCAACTTCCATTATATATCATTATTATTATTTAGATATTATTATATTTCTATCATTTGAATTTGTTACATTTTTAGTTGCATTTTTTATTTTTAGTTTGTATAAAGTTTAAATTGTATTGTCTTTGTCATTCTTATTAGTTGTTGTTTTAAAAATTACACACACACACACACACACACACACACACACACACACACACACATACACATATTAACTTTGGTTTTGGTAAGTAGTTGAAATAAAATATTTCTGTTAATGTTATTTTATTGCGAGTAACAAAAAACTTTCTCTATAATAACCTTATTTCATATAAATAATACTTTAGATGCCATGTTATAATAAAGGGAGATTATGAAATGGCTTGAAGATTTGGGTGAAGGAAACAAAACCAAACATGAAGCTCTTACATGCATCTATAAAAAATACATTAAAAAATTATCTAGCCTATTTCATTTCATGTGTGTGTGTGTGTGTGTGTGTGTGTGTGTGTGTGTGTGTGTGTGTGTGTGTGTGTGTGTGTGTGTGTGTGTGTGTGTGTGTGTGTGTGTGTGTGTGTGTGTGTGTGTGTGTGTGTGTGTGTGTGTGTGTGTGAGAGAGAGAGAGAGAAAGTGGGGGAGAGAGAGAGAGAACGAGATGGCTATACATGAAAACCTCCTACATGGAGAAAAAAAAAAAAAAAAATATATATATATATATATATATATATATATATATATATATATATATATATATATATATATATATATATATATATATAATTATTATTTTATTTTAAAATTTTTAAATTTAAATTTTATTTTTTAGATACATGTAAGAGCTTCATGTTTGGTTTTGTGTTTCCTTCCCCCAGATTGCAATCTTCAAACCATTTCGCCTCAACCATAACCATATATACGCCCTTTTATTATCACCAAACGCATTTAGTTCACACATATATGTGATTCTAAAAAAAAGCTGATGTATCAAATGTAAACAAGGGTGGGGTGATGATTTTGCTCCACATTAATAGCAACCGGAAACAGCTCGGTGCAGTGCCTGTCTTTGTGTGTTCATGCTTACTCTGATAAAGTTATCTCAAGAAAAGATTCGCTGAGTATAAATTTCCCAGTGCACAAGCCATCTAAATAGACACGGCCTGCCAAACAGAGCCACCCGGGAGTGTTTTGCGGCCTAATCCTGGTTCTGCCGTCCCTCGCTGCACACCCCACCGGCCTGTGTCATCTCTTTCCACTTTCTCCTCCTCTGTCTGCACTTTACATAACAATCCCCACCAAGTCCATGGGCCAGCACAAAGCCTGCAGCAGTGGTTTGATGTCATTTAAAAGCTTTGACTGGCCCCGGAGGCCTCCTGTGTGTCCTTTCCTCGGCTTTGTGACCAGGAGAGATGGACAGCTCGGTTGTGACCCATAGCTCCTGGTCTGCAAGAGTGTGTTTGAAGGCAGGGGGTTGATTGTTGTTGAGTTGTGTTGGCTGTGCTTGCACTGATGGTGCCGGTGTGTGTGTGTGTGTGTGTGTGGTGCCCTGGGTGGGTGGCGAAGCATCAGAGGGATTAGACAGGGAATCAAAGAGTTATATGTGTGGATGCCTTAACATAGGTCTACCATGCAGTAAGCGTATGCGTGCATGTGTATGCTGGAGAGAGACTTTAGTGTGTTAGTGAAACTTTGAGGACTTTTTTGAAACTTTGTTTGTTTCAGAGGAGGGGGTAGGGGAAGAATCAAAGGGTTGAGACTTATTGTTCAGTGCTGAAAGGCAGCTAATGGCCGGCCATCGCAACTCTGGATCTGGAAGCGGCGGGGGGCCTCGGGCTCTTCTGGCACAATGCCTCCCCCATCCACTTTCCTGCGGCGCGTCTTCCTGCCGCAATCTGCACCGATCGTCTCGGTCGGGGGTGCACAGCTGTATCGATGCTTCTGTAGAGCTTTTCCAAACTGTAAACAGCGTTTAATGAAACAAAAAGCAAGCTCTATATTATTCCGTAAGCGCATGAACGAAGCTTGCGCTACTTGCTAGACCTAGCCTAATCAATATATAATGTATAGGTCTATATAATATTTAGAAATTATTGTAGTTTTAGGCAACCAAACTTTAAAATGTTTGTCGCGCACTCATACTAAACTTTTAATATATTAATAGGCTAAATAAAATTCGATAAATTCTACTTTGATTGTATAAATCGAATAAATAAGCCTTTCTAGCTATCCTTCTAAGATATATTCTAACGCCTAAATATAGGTTTTAAAATAGGCTACATTTTTAAAAATGTGTTAAAATTAAGGAGAAAACATGTTTTTAATGCATTTGAAATGTATGTACATTTTTAAAGGGATATGATGAAAATTAGAAGTGATATGGAATAAAATCATCAGATTTCATAATCTGCTTTCGCATCATAATCTGAGACAGTAGCATAGTAGCCCAGGCTATAAATTGTTGCATTATACACTGTAAACAATTATTTGTTGGTTTTTGTTGGTTTAACTTAAAAAAGGTTAGTAACCTGGTTGCCTTAAAATTTTGAGTTTATTGAAATTAAAAATTTGAGTTTATCAAAGAAGGAAATGTGTTTAATAAATAGAAACTTAAAATAATATTGTATCTGAACCACATAAAAAATGTGATAAATCATGAAAATAGCACTATTTGGCATGTTTCACTTCGTCATCAGAAATAAAACACACACAATTACCCAATATGCTTACAAAATAATTTAATAATATTTTAATAAAGGTTGTCGAATCTCAAAAAAAAAAACATTTGTATTAACTCAAAATTTTAATTTCAATGAACTTTCTAAAGAATTTTTTACAGTGTATGAATCCATTGACTGCTGTCTTTAATATATATATATATATATATATATATATATATATATATATATATATATATATATATATATATATATATATATATATATATATATATTAAAAAGTTTTGTTAAGCATCTAATAGCCTGCTGATTAGATTTTTAGAGTTAATTTCTTATTGGATACAATTTAAACTAAATGAATGAACTAAAACTTAAAACTGAACTAAATGACATTATTCCACGTCACAGTAGTATCATCTTTTTTTTTTTATTAATACCCTTGTATAAAACGGCTTTTATCTTGTTCAACAAGCAGCTTGAAGGTGGGAGATGTGACGCTTGTAATCCAATTGCTTATCAGCAACAGACAAACATTTAATCTTTTATTTATCTTCACCAAATAGAACAGAGAAAAATACAAGTGAATCCACATAGTTTGAAATAGTTACATTCAATATAGGCTATATGAAATCTGAGTTATAAGTATAGCAATAGTACACGGAGTTATAAATATAGCCTTTAAAATACCATAAAACTTGCCGCTCATTTTGTGCACTATAAAGTGGATTTTCCCACGGATGTTAAGAATTTCGTTATCAAGAACAACTCATTAAGTGCATATTACTGAAACAAAGTTTACTTAATGTGGCATGAATATAAAACGCATGAATATAGTCCTATTTGCATTGTAAATTCTCAACAGGCATAAGAGATGCAGCTTAATGTTACTGCCTGTTACTTCAAAACAAAATGACAGATTATGCATTTCAGAATATAGATACATTTAAGATTTGAATTAAGTTCAACTTTCTCATTAGGATTTTATATATAGTTTGTGTAGTTTTGGAAAATGCATTTATATCTATTTAGCTACATATCTAACTTTCTCAAAATGTCCTCACCCAATGAGAAAACCAAGTTCATTCACAAAGTCAGCTGTGGCTTATTGTCTCAGGTGACCAATAGGAGAGGAGATGTTTAAGACCCCAGCCTCCAACTCCGATTGATTAGGAAAACCTGCGTGGGACGGGATCAGAGTTGAGATTGGGAAGAGTTGGAGAGTTCCTAGCTCATTCTAAAGGCCTAATTGATGGCAATCACACAAGAACTTCATACTTTTCAGCACAGGCTGGTGTTGGGACGCACAATCTGAGGCTTAGAGGTGTTGCTTTGCTCGTTTTTACAAGAACATCCTGGCATGGAGGTACTGATCGCCGATTATTGATTATCAAACCTGCAGTCTCAGCGCTTTCTTGTTTGAAATCTAAAGAACTTTTTTGTGGAAGATGACGGAGAGAGCGCAGAGCCCGACAGGAGCAGACTGCAGATCCTACGAGATCAACAGGGCCATGTATTCTCAAGCCCCGGGCCTCGATGGACTTGGCGGCGCGTCCTTGCAGTTTGCGCACGGCATGCTTCAAGATCCAAACCTGCTTTTTAACAAAGCCCATTTCAACGGAATCAGCCCGGCGACACACCAAACGTTCTTCCCTTTTTCTGGCGATTTTAAAACGAACGATTTGCAAGGTAGTGATTTTACGCAACACAAACACTGGTACCCGTTTGCTGCCCCCGAGTTCACTGGGCAGGTGGCCGGGGCCACGGCAGCCACCCAACCAGCAAACATCAGCCCGCCTATCGCTGAAACCAGGGAACAAATCAAGATGCCATCTGAGGTCAAACTAGAGAAAGATGTTGATGAATACGCCAGTGAAGAAAACAAGCAGCCGTCACAATATCATCTCGCTCCCGGGACATCATCCGTGCCCACCGGGGTGAATTATTACACGCCCTGGAACCCTTCGTTTTGGCCTGGACTGTCTCACATCACTTCCCCCGCTAATATTTCTCAAGCTCCCCCGACACCGTCTGCATCATCTCCCTCTCTGTCTCCGTCTCCACCCGGAAATGGGTTCGGAAGCCCGGGATTTTTCAACGGAGGCTCCGCGCCAAACATCCCCTCGGGTCAGGCGCAAAGCGCAGCCAGGAGCAGCGGGTCCTCCAGTGGAGGCTGCAGTGATTCTGAGGAGGAGGTGAGGGTTTATTTTTAGTTAGTTACATATAGAGGAGTTTGAGTGTACGTATAACTTAGTTGTTTTGCTTTTATAAATACATTTTAGGAGAACCTGACCACAGAAGACTTGGAGCAGTTCGCTAAAGAGCTCAAACACAAACGCATCACTCTGGGCTTCACACAGGCAGACGTGGGACTCGCGCTTGGAAATTTGTATGGTGAGTTTCACGGTCTTTAACCATTATAAATAAATAAATGTATATGTGAACTGTTCGATTTATTTAATTGTACTTGTGTCTAGGCAAAATGTTCAGTCAGACGACTATCTGCCGCTTTGAGGCTCTCCAACTTAGTTTCAAGAACATGTGTAAACTGAAGCCGCTGCTACAAAGGTGGTTGAATGAGGCCGAGAATTCAGAAAACCCTCAGGATGTAAGTACACTACATTTACACTAGGGGCGCTCAAAACCCACTATCTATAGTGTCACTGAACTTGAGGGTAGTTTTCTACCTCAGTCACCTGTTTACAACACGCGGGCTATGTTAGCTAGAATAGTACCGTGCCATTTTGGTGGGCAGGGTAAAATTATGGCCTATGCTTTACAGTGTAACTGCACACATTGGAATTAAAAGGTTCTATCTGACTTTTGTCAATTGAGTTCTTATTCTGAGAACTTATTTACAATAGGCTAAGTGATGTTTAGCCTAAATTGAGGCTTTTTATTTAGGAAACAAAGTGGTTCTCTATTTACAAAGTGGAATGGGATGCAGAAACTTTGAAGCTCAATGTCTTCTAAATTGACAATGAAGTCAGGTATTATGCTAAAGAAATGTAAATTTACCTTATCCATTTTCTAAATATAGCTGCTATTGCTCTTGTTGTGATTGAATTATTTTTTTATAACCTAGAACTCTAAACTAAAATTGGCTTAAAAGCTCGCATTAAAGGTTTAGGTCAATGGCAACCAACTGGTTGAAGGTCCAAATCAATGTCTGCACGAATAGGGTCTTGTCTAGCAAACCGATCTGTCATTTTCAATTAAAGCGTGTACTTTTTAACCATGAATACTCAACTTCAATGTTGTGATTTCTTCACACAGTGTGACGTCTATGTCAGAAAGGTCATGTGCTGTACAGTCCCAGTGTAAAAACAAACGTGCAAAGACTTAATCAAATGCCTTTTGCAAAAATAAAGGTTAAAAAAAACTGTTGGACTATTTTTCAAGTTGGAGAACGTTTTTTCTGCCACTGGCCTGGGATCAGAACTTCCAACTATGTCACGTGACCTTTACAGTGTGATGTCATGCACGTTGAAGATTTACAACACTCAAGTCAAGCATTCGTGGTTAAAAAGTATATATAAATTAATTTATTTTCCACAAATGACAGACCGTTTTGCTAGATAAGACCCTATATTTCTCAGCTGGGAACTCTGAAGCCCTTCAAAGTCCTTTGAAACTGCATTGATTTGGACCTTCAAAATGGTGGTTGCCATTGGTATGTACTATATGGAGAAATATCCTGGAATTTTTTTTTTTTTTCCCCTCAAACTTAATTTCTTTTTGACTAAAGAGAAATTGAATGAGATGGGTCTGAGTAAATTATCAGAATTTTCATGTGTACGCCTACATACATGATGGCAGTCTTCAATAACGTTGACTGGCAGCTGTACATGGCTATGCATGACATTCATGGCTAATAGACAACTTTCTGACTAGGACATTGACTTTAAGCTTCCGCTTAGAAAAATAGTCCAGTACGCTGTAGAATATCAACCTAGGTGCAATGGTATTGCAAGTTGTACATGTTATTGTACACATCTGAACTTTCAATGCAGTGATTCATGTTTAATCTGTCTCATGGGCCTTTTTATTGGAATTTATTTTTTTATATATCTTCCAGATGTATAAAATTGAACGGGTGTTCGTTGACACAAGAAAAAGAAAGCGGAGAACCAGTTTGGAAGGCACTGTCCGCTCTGCTCTGGAGTCGTATTTTGTGAAGTGCCCCAAACCCAACACTCTAGAGATCACACACATATCTGATGACCTAGGCTTAGAGAGAGATGTAAGCATGCCTCAAAGTCTTTGCACCCTTCATAATTAGTCAGTGCTTCTAAAACATTTTACATGATGTTGTTTGTCTTTTTCTTTAGGTAGTACGTGTCTGGTTCTGCAACCGTAGACAAAAGGGAAAACGCCTAGCATTGCCCTTTGACGACGAATGTGCCGAAGGGTATTATGAGCAGAGTCCACCACCTCCGCCCCACATGGGTGGAACAGCCCTCCCAGGGCAAGGCTATCCTGGACCAGGCCATCCCGGAGGAGCCCCTGCCCTATACATGCCATCCCTCCACCGATCAGACGTTTTTAAAAACGCTCTGCATCCTGGACTGGTGGGTCACCTCACCAGCTAACCAGCTACAGATGCCTGCTAAGATTTTATAGATATTCTCAGAGCCAAGCTATGGAACAAACCAGTCATATGATTTATTTTTATGTAAACATTGCATCTGTTTATTTGGTTCTTTCCGTACATGCCTTTTGGACACTCTTAATTGCATCGTGTCTGGTTTAGACTTTACCTTGCACACTTGCAGCCTGATGGATCTTTGTATAATGGGTGCTTTGAAATGCGTTTGCACATGAAATCATAGGTTCAGATTTTTAGTCGTTTTTATGACTTTTTTTTTGCTCCTGTATCAATTTTTATGTACTTATGTTTGTCTTTTATTGTTCAATAGTTGGTGTTTTTTTTCAAAGTATTTTCCATATATCTCCGTACTTTGTAGTTTTTCTCTTCTATGTGACCAGGCAGCAAATTCAAGACTTCATAAAATTGTATTTTGACTAATTGTTTCATTTTTAAAGAGATGGATTTTTTTTTTTCATCAGTACAATTTGGAGGAAACCTTTTTCAGATGGTACACAAAGAACATCAGTCACTGTTCTTTTACTCTAAATACTTGCACTCTCCCATCTCCAGTTGAAAATAATTCTGTGTAATCTCTTTATCAGGGTAACTATATAAATTTGCTGCCAGTTTGAAAGCCTCTGTGGAGGTCATGTGCCTTACCTTATGGTGTTTTGTATCATGCATGCTCATCCCTGTGCAATGTAAATGAAAGCCATATCTGATAATTTATTGAATTTCTGCTCTTCAGTCAGCACAATATCTTCCGGGTAGAAATTAAACCAATTTCATTGACAGTCATTTCTAGTTTCTTTTGGGTGCTATTGCTTATCTCTTGATAGTAGGCTGTATTGTCTTAATATTGACACTTAAGCCAATAATTCACTGCAAACAAAAACACTGGTGTGTAAGCCATATCTATTCTTTATTTGTAATCTAATCTGCAACCTTTTCTCAAACACTGTAGAGCTTGACTGCAAGAGAGAGGAAGCTATTTTAAAGGGTTGATTCACCTAAAAATGAAAATTGTCATTAATTACACACCCTCATGCCGTTCCAGACCCGTCCGTTCAGCTCCGGAACACAAATGAAGATATTTTTGTTGAACTTAGATGGCTCAGGAAGGCCTCAATTGGCCACAATGTAATTTATCCCTCGAGACCCATAAAAAGCACTAAAGATGTTATAAAGCCCATCTCATTGCAGTGGTCCTACAATCATTTTATTAAGTGACGAGAGTGGTCTTTAGTAGCCTAACTTTTATGGGTCTTAAGAGAGGAAATTACATTGTGGCCAATGGAGGCCTGTCCGAGCCATGGTATTTCAACAAAAATATCTTCATTTGTGTGTCGAAGATGAACGGAGGTCTTGCAGGTGTCAAATGACACAAGGGTGAGTAATTACTGACAGAATGTTTTCCTTTTTTTGGATTAACTAACCCTTTAAGGTATTTGCATTTAGCATTATTTCCCCCAAAACAGATGACCTGCTACCTTTTTAAACCATTGTTAGTTGCTGGTTTGCTTATAAACATTTAATTTCTTCAAGAATCCCTGTGAAGAGGATATATGGGCTTGTGACAGCCAGTGGTGGAATGTAACAAAGCACAAATACTTTGTTACTTTACTTAAGTACATTTTTCACGTATCTTAAGTAGAATCAATAGTGCATACTTTTTACTTTTACTTCGTTACATTTTGCAGCAAATATTTTACTTTCTACTCCACTATATTTCTACAACTTTTCGTTACATTTTCTGATCAGTTTCAGGGCTTGAGATTAAGGTTTGTTCGGATAATTAATGGATAATAGGCTAATGTATGAACTGGTTGCGCTGTTGACAATCGCGCAGCCTCTCGAGGAGAAATGGAAACAAACCAAAGCCACTCGTACAGAGAAACTCAGTAACATACTGCTGTAAATATTCAAAATGTGAAGGTTTTTATATTTTATAACGTATAATAGGCTACAGTTAAAAAACATCACATGACACGACCAAGAGTGCTGTTTTCCTGAATACCATCACGACTGAAAATGTGACTGATTTCATGACAGTTCCATAAACAATTAATTAAAATTAGTCACTTACATTTTAGATGCAATATAAACTGCTTTTGTTCTATTACAGCAGCGAAAATATTTCCAAGATCAGATCATATTTCCACATCAGAACCACAACGCATCTCACAGCAATAGCGTTAATGAATGATTCAGCGTTGACTGAATCGGTTGAATCAAAGATTCAATGACCTGCTCGTAAACGACTGCCTCATTCATGAACGAATCAGCCGTTTGAACGAACCGACTCAATGACTCCCTCATTAAGACCTGCCGCCACCTACTGGTAGTTTAGTTTCATGTTTAAACATTCTTTCCAACGTTTCTTATTGTATTAAAAATATATAGTTAAAACAATTTCATAACATTATTTAATGCAGTTGTAATTTGTCAGTGTAAATTATTTAATTTAACAACCATGTAGCATTATTCTAACTTAATTTATTGATAAAATTTAAGAATATAAAAGGAAAGCTGAAGCATATCCTATATTTAAGATTAATCCTCATAAATATGAAGATTTAAATACATCAAAGCTGATGAAAATGTTACTTCTGAATATTGATATTTAACTCTACAGATCCCTGATATTGAGTCAGAATGTAAACTGGGCAACAGATGATAAGCACAATTAGCCTACATTAACCCAAAACTAACTGAATTAAAACGCCACAGCCCATACCGTTTTCTTCTTTTTAATTATTAGAATATCGACATTAAGAGAATCAATTGTTATACAAGTACTTTTACTTTTAATATTAAAAGTACATTTAAAATCAAGTACTTTTTTACTTTTACTGAAGTAGGATTGTTGTTGTAGTACTTCTACTTTTACCTAAGTAAATATGGCTCTGGTTATTTGTACTTTTACTTAAGTACTGAGATTCAGTAATTCTTCCACCACTGGTGACAGCAGAGGAAGAGGGGCTTGCAAGTTGTGGTTCCAGTTTGGCAACATGGCCTCATCAGCGTAGCTTGCAATATAACTATATATGAAGGTGTTCCTTTACAGTGTAAAATTGCCTCAAATAGTAATGTACAAACTTGGGGCATAGCACACAACATTCCACTTGTTATACACACTAGATGTTATTCACCATTTCAGCATCAGGCGCATGACACAGCGTTTTAAAAATGCAGCACTCATGTTCAACTTCTAAAAAAACAGTTTTAAGACCTTTCCATTCCCCTGCTCTGTTTCCCATTTTGAACATTTTGAACTGTTGTGTGTGAGTGGACACAGGGGGTTGTTCACCCAGAACGTGTTTTTGCATTCCACTGCTGTGTTCTAAAAATGGTCTAACCTCATGTATTGTTTTATTTCACTACTCGGTGTCTGGTGTATTCCTCTGTACATTCATAATATTCAAGAATAGCGGAGTTAACACCACAGCTATAACTGAGTCACTTTCTGAACCATTTTGTCAACCTCAGAATCCATTATGCTGTAATGAGCTCAAGCATTTAAAGTGTCAGAGCACATGCTTAGATTAAACAGAAAGATATTGTCCATTGAAGACTAGTTTATTTTCATAGTTATTGTTCTTGGTGTGAACGGGCCTAAGACCATGATTATGTAGGCATTCAGCACTATGACTGACGAGTAATGAGATCTTAAGGTTAAACTGTGGGGCGGAGTTTGTACTAAACAGGTTTGAAAAAAAAAGAAGCATGTTTTCGCTTTACGCCAATGTCCCAATATGGCGCTGACATCTTGGAGCCAGAGGCTGCGCAGTAGTGAGGGTGAAGTGGAGGCACGGTATCCATGCCCAGCCCACACTCCTGCAGAATCGGTTAGTTAGCCTGACAAGCCAGACCCACATCAAGATGTTTGGTCTGGAAACTCACCATTGACAGGGCTCAATCCGAGGGGCGGGATAAACGGTTGTCTTTCAAACTATCTGCACGCAATTGGATAGCGGGAGCGCTACAACCAACCAGAGCATTGAAGGTGAAGTGGAGCTCGTTGACAGATTAAACTTTCGCTGTATCCGGTCGGCAAAACTCAGAACACATCTCCCTTTTTAAGAATGACTTCAGTGCCGTTCTTTCTTCTTTTCTCAGAGAAAAGCTTAACTCGAAGTCTTCCAGAGTCACAGTCAAAGCTAATTCGAAAGACCACCGTTCACCAGCTTCTGTGTTTATTAGTAGCACGCAAGCGCAACTCTGCCGTCATTATGTTAAGCTCGCCCACCGACTCTATACACGATGTAATTGGCCCGACCAGAGTTTGCCGTTTACAGCTTGCTGCCGCTAGACTGCATCTAGATTTCTAGGCCATTGGTTAGTACAGTTTATTGCAAAACAATTAATTATGTCGGTGTGAAATAAACAGTTACGAAAATGTAGAAATTAAAGTTAAAGCTCCAATCTCTTAAGCGTGACAAAAAGTACCTAAATGACAGAAATCGTTAAAAAAAAAACGGTTGAACGGTTGAAAAAATAATAATTTAACTGTTTGCGTGTGCTATAGGCGATCTAGGTGGTTGCCTAGGGCGACAATTGTGTTGCGGGCGCGGGCGCCCTCAAGTTAAAAGAAGCACAACTTTTAAAACCGAGACTAGACCTTGTTTATATTTTTTAGGGCCTATATTTTATTCCAGTTTATCCATGCTTTGCATTTTTGCATTTCACTTCTACTTTTCAATTGTCTTTCTATGTAAACATTCGCTAGATAGACATCTTTGACCATTGTGCTCACGTCTTCCATCCTTTGCATCTTGTTGCGAATCAACGTTGTGCTCTAAAAAAACGCAGATCTCAAGTTAAACTTTTAATGGATAAATCTGTAGACCATGCATTCCTGTGTCTTATATTTTTGCTATGTAAACATAAGATGTCTTTGACCATTGCACTGGCGTGCTGTTAACAACTGTAGTCTAAAAACGTTTTTTAAAAATACAGCTGAAGACCACAAGTTTTTACCACACGTCCACACGACCACATGTGTTTTTAAATAAAAACATGTTCTGTCCTGTTACGTTACAATTTTGTCCAAACACTCAGATCCTCATAAACCCTTTGACTTGGTAATTGTCCGTATATGGGGCAGATATTGCACAATCTCTCTCTCCAGTCCGTATATAGTTTGACTGTATAGTCTTGTCGCCAAGTAAAATATGCATTATATCTCTTTGGATCTTTAGTTAGGCCTCTCAGATACTCAGCCAGGGCCTTAATAGATTTAAAATCATCCACATGGATGAAGGAATCCGAAGGCGCCACAGCTTCATAGTCTTTCCGTGGCGGCCCCAGCACCACGGGCACGGTCCCGGCCTGGAAGGCGTTTCTCCACAGCTTTTCTGAGATATAGTGGGGAGACTGTGTGTTTTCAAAAGCTAGGTAGAAATAACAGCGGGAAATTGTTGGGAGCAGCTCCTCCTTTGCTAGAGGTTTTTTGGCAAATCGGCCATACAGTTGCACGTTGAGGGTCTTGTTCAGCTCCTGGAACACCGCGCTCCTCTTATGCCGTTTCTGGTAGTTACTAACCACCCAACAGGCTTCATAACTTTTTGGGATAACAAAGTCTGGACCTGGTTTCTTCCTCTGTAGCAGCTTCCCATAGGGCACAGTGATGTCAGCATAAGGGTGATATGACATGGTGAGGTTGAAAAGGTTGTTGTACGCCAACAAGTTGCCATTGTTTTCCGATGCTTCCAACGAAAGCCACACCCACCTCTGTTTGGCAGGCCGATGGAGATGCACTGGAAGATGTTCTCTACGCAGCTTCAGCTCAAAGTTATGAAAGACTACCAGATTGGCGCTCTCGTAGAGAGCGCGATTGTCCTCTAGCACACATCCAGAGATGCTGTAGTCCCTCAGGCACACGTTCCCTGTGAGGCTATACCGGGTGCCGAACGGCCAGTGCCACAACAGGATGGTGATATTGTTTGTGAGTAACACATTGCTGTCATCAAGATGTTGTTTATCAACCATTATCAACCAATTGTAGATGAAGCCAATGGCCAGGAATAAAATGAGGAGAGTCATGGGCGGTTGAAAATGGCTCTTTTTCAACTTTGCTGTCCATATTTTCCTGGAGCCCATAACTGTGGAAGTAGCAGAGCTGGGCGTTAGTTTGTTATTTTGTTATATATTTTTGTTGGGTGTCATGCAAGAACTTAGTCTACACTTGTGGTTTCATCAAAGTCAGGATCCATGTCATTTTCTTCCTTCCTGAAGATGACAAGCGGCATGACCAGTAGAGGGAGTGTCTCTTTACTTAGCCAGAATCCCTGGATCTCTATCTTGTTAAGACTTAAAGGAAAAGCTCACTCAAAAATGACAATTACCCCATGATTTACTCATCCTCAAGTCATCCTAGGTGTATATGACATTCTTCTTTCAGACGGATACAATCGGAGTCAAGTCCTGGCTAATTCAAGCTTTATAATAGCAGTAATTGTTGCTTTAAAAAAAAGAAAAAAAAAAGACACTTTATAAAGTAAAGTTCTGGCCAAACACCTTCTATAGAAAAAGAGTTGAAAGTGCCTCTGCAGTTCAAAATGCTTACGCTTACACTCGTTAGACGAAGCATAACCATTTTGAATTGCTAGAGGCACTTTCAACACTTTTTCCATGGAAGGCGATCGGCCAGAACTTTACTTTATAAAGTTTTAAAAATGGATATTTTTCTTACACAAATGCATTTATTCACTTCAGAAGGCCGTTATTAACCCCCGGAGCTTTGGAGCACATTGTTTGATGGACAGATGCGATTTTTATGGACTTCAAAAACAGAGCAACAATTACTGCTATCATAACGTTTGGATTAGCCAGGACTTTTTAAATATATAACTCAGATTTTATTCGTCTGAAAGAAGAATGTCATGGCTTGAGGGTGAGCAAATCATGGGCTAATTTATATTTTTGGGTAAACTATCTATTTAAGACTTGCATTTCAGAACACAACACATTTTCTTACTTTGCTAAAATCCAATGGACACTATTTGCACCAGGTAGCCTATAAATAGCAAAAAAAGCATCTAAGTACAAATAAGTGATCTAAGTGATGGGTGCTTTTTGTATTGAAGCTAAAATATGCTGCTTCCTTACTATACAGTAGACGAAAAACTACATGTGACATAAGAGATATATCCAAATTCACAATACTCATAAAAGAGCAGGCAAAAAGTAAGCGGATGACACTACTTCCTGCGAGATTCTAAAGTGTGCATATGATGGATCACATGACAGCATGGTGAATACGTGTATACAGTATGTATTACATACTACACAGATTTATACTATATAGATTATAAGATACTTGTTTACCAGTTGTAAAGTAATTACTTATTCAAAATAATACCCACTTTTGCCAATGTTTTGAACAGAATCTTTTCAATTTAATGCATGCAGAAAATCTAAAGAAAAAGAAATCAAAAGTGATTGAATCAGTTTTGTTGTAATATTATACACAGTATATATTTTGAATCAACTTTTATTTTTATATTTAATTTTAAGATTTAATTATTTTGTATGTGCAAAAAAAGCATAGCAACAAATAGCAACATTGGTTAGATTTTTCTTCTGAAATATGTTTTTAATCATTCAAGTCAGATAAAGAGTCCAGTCATGTTATTAACCTTAAAGCTGGTTTGTTTTTATCAAGCAGGTTGTCTCATATGGGCCGCTGTGAACAGCCAAATGCTTCCTGCTTTACCTTGATTATTCCCCTTTCATTAGACACCACACTTTTGCTTACACAAATGAATAAATTGACCACAAATATTGTTTTTCTACTGGCATAACTGAAAGCCTTTGCTTTTTGTGGAAGTCTGCAAAAAAATACCATGCGCACCCTCAAAAAAATTAAAATCTTTGCATATATAATTCAAATATGTTCTTCTCACATAAACATTTATCAGTAAAGGATGTTGCATCCCATTTCATCCAGCAAAGGAGAACAAAAGAATTTACAGTGTTGAGATGATGCTTTTCTGTAATGTAAGAGAAAGTATAAAAAGAATGTAAAAGACAAATACATGTACGTAAAAACGCAGATGATAAGAAGAAAAAGATGAAAGGATTGGCAGAATTCTTACCTGTGTCTTTGAGGAACGTGGCTTGTGGGGAAGCTTGTTGGGAAACAAAGTAATGTGGCGGTTTGGTGGAGGTTTGGTGGAGGTTTGGTGGAGCCCTGTGCTGTCACCTAATGATGGAGAGATTTAAGATAGGGCTCTCTTATAGGAAACAAGAGTTTCCTGTTGAGATCATTTGTTTTACATGATCTTCCACCCTTTCACGTGTCTTCCCCTCCCATTTTGTGTGATCCCTTAATCATTTAAGCTGGTCAAGTCTGTAGAATGCAGTGTGTTGCCTTTCAAAGTAAATTGGCTGCTAAATTGGTGTTTACTACATGACATAAATGTTGTGGGTTTTTGTTTCTTTCTTTTTGTTTCTTCTTTTTTTTTGATGAACATTGATTTCATCATAAACTGTTACTACAAGAGCAATGTGGGGCATAAGCTAATAACAATTTCGCATAATTCAGTGCATGTATCTGTGCATGTGGTTTCTAAACTGTGTGCTGAGGGCACTGAAATGTTACAGGAAAAGGAAGTGAGTGTTTTTGAAACTCACACATTTATCCTCTCTTGTTGCCGCCTGTGACTTTCTTTTAAATAGAGAAGTGATACATAGTCTGTTGCAAAAGCTGTGTGTAAATGTCCCTCAAGAAAAGAAGTGTTGAAATATCCTCTAAGTAAGAAATATGAGTAAAGACAATGCAAGTGGTATCACTGGTGAGTTATGATGCATTTCATATTTTTCCACTCTTTTTAAACTCAAATAATGGTTTAATTTGTTCACCCATTAGTATTAAATAGTGTGTTTTCACAATCTATAATCGCTTAGTTTGACTCAGGTTTAAACCAAGCATTGCATCATAGACCTGGTGAAAATGTAATCATCTGAGCCCAGCATGATTTTCAAGAACTGCGTTGTTTGGCCAACATGTTCTTTCTGGCGAATGTTGTTGACCAATGCTTTCTTGCAATAGCCTAAAATATACAGTGGTGGAATGTAACGAAGCACAAATACTTTGTTACTTTCCTTAAGTACATTTTTCACGTATCTGTACTTTACTTAAAGGTGCACTATGTAGTATTTTTGCAGTAAAATATCGAAAAACCACTAGGCCGGTGTTATATATTTTGTTCAGTTGAGTACCTACAATATCCCAGAAGTTTCCAACTATTTGTAAATTGTGAGAAAATTGCTATTTTAACTAAGGACAGGGACGTCCTTAGCATTGCATTTGAGGAAGTCGCCTGTCAATTGCGTCATATCTGCGTTACCCTCGGTTTCGGCTTTTATTTGGCAGGAGCGCTTTACTCTTAGCAGTGTGAACAAGTGAACGCACGGAGTAACGTCATAACATCGTTTTGAACACACTTAAATGTATCTAACATGATAAACAGTAGGGGTGTCCATGGTTAACCGATTGACAGATTAACCGTTAAAAATTGCGTAACCGAGTGAAACATTTTGCTCGGTTAAGTGGCGTCAATGACGTGCCTTGTTGTAATATATGTTTGCACCCCTAGAGACTGCCAGAGCGCTCCCAGACATTTGTACTATCCACAAGAAGAAGTCATGACCAGCTTTCTAAGCGGGCAATGAAGCGGGCAAAGAAAGCGTGGGAGCACTTTAAAAATGAGAGTGACGGGGCAAAATGCAAGTATTGCAATGCAGTGCTTACCGCATTTTTCAGGCTATAAGTCGCTCCGGAGTATGAGTCGCATCAGTCAAAATATGCGTCATGAAGAGGAAAATAACATACGTCGCACTGGACTAAAAGTTGCATTAGGGCAGAAGCAGAGCGCGAGCCGCGCGCGCTGTGCATAACGGAGCAGAAGAAAGAAAGTTTGAAGTGAGAAACTTGTGAATGACTAGAGAAAAGCAGACGTTACTTTAACTGTAACGTTAATGAAGAAAACAAAAAAGCTAATCGCGGACTGAAAGCAAGATGGCCAGAGCTGAAGGTACAAGTCCACAGATGCTTGAACTCTCTGCCGGGAGAGGCTCAGCCGCGCGAGTCAAACGCTGTGTCTGTGTGAATCATTCTCGGCTGCATATTTTACTAACGTTGCATGCCCTAATCAGCCAGGCGCCCTCGCGGCCGCTCGCATTGCTCGTGAACTGGAGCGCATCTCATCCTAATTTAATGAAACTCAGCGTACGCCTCGCAGACATGAAATAGATCTTAAGAAACTTGAAATGTCTTTTAACAATTTAAAACGAAAAGAAATAGGCTACTCTCTGATTATGTAATCCATGATGTGCATTTCTCTATATAGGCGCGTTCACTACGAAGATGGTGGTCGTCAAATTAATAAGCTAAAAATAACCCTGACGCACACTATGGTTAACCGAGTATTAACTGCTAAGGGCCTCGGTTAACGGTTAATGAAAAACTTGAAAACGTGCAGCCCTAATAAACAGAGCTACATAACCACAAAATCATAACCGGAAGAGCGGATCTGTGCAGGCGCCCGGCGAATGTGTCCTGTCCCGTCATAATAAAAGTCCCGGTATTCGCAAGGCGGGTATTTGTTTAACAATCGCTCCAGCAGCTGTGCTCAGGTCCATAACACTCGGTCCTGCTCTGCTTTAGACTACAGTAACGTTAATAACCGCATGCATGAACGTGATTTCTGCCTGAGTCCTATTTTCCACCGGCTGTGATGAGAAGACCACATCTCCCAAGATGCTGCGCTCACACTTTGCGTCATCAAACTACGATTTGTTTTGAATAGGCGCCCTCCAGTGGACGAAAGCTGCATAGTGCACCTTTAAGTAGAATCAATAGTGCACACTTTTTACTTTTAGGCCTACTTCGTTACATTTTGCAGCAAATATTTTACTTTCTACTCCACTACATTTCTACAACGTTTAGTTACATTTACGTTACATTTTCTGATCAGTTTCAGGGATTGAGATTAAGGTTTGTTCGGATAATTAATGGATAATAGGCTAATGTATGAACTGACGATTGCGCTGTTGACAATCGAGCAGCCTCTCGAGGAGAAATGGAAACAAACCAAAGCCGCTCCTACAGAGAAACTCAGTAACATACTGCTGTAAATATTCAAAATGTGAAGGTTTTTATATTTTATAACGTATAATACAGTTAAAAAACATCACATGACACGACCAAGAGTGCTGTTTTCCTGAATACCATCACGGCTTAAAATGTGACACTGATTTCATGACAGTTCCATAAACAATTAATTAAAATTAGTCACTTACATTTTAGATGCATGCTTTTGTTCTATTACAGCAGCAAAAATATTTCCAAGATCAGATCATAATTCCACATCAGAACTACAACGAATCTCACAGCAATAGTGTTAATGAATGATTCAGCGTTGACTGAATCGGTTGAATCAAAGATTCAATGACCTGCTCGTAAACGACTGGCTCATTCATGAACGAATCAGCCGTTTGAACGAACCGACTCAATGACTCACTCATTAAGACCTGCCGCCACCTACTGGTAGGCTAGTTTAATTAGTTTCATGTTTAAACATTCTTTCCAACGTTTCTTATTGTATAAAATTATATGGTTAAAACAATCTCATTACATTATTTAATGTAGTTGTAATTTGTCAGTGTAAATTATTTAATTTAACAACCATATAGCGTTATTCTAACCTAATTTATTGATCAAATTTAAGAATATAAAAGGAAATCTGAAGCATATCCTATATTTAAGATTAATCCTCATAAATATGAAGATTTAAATACATCAAAGCCGATGAAAATGTTACTTCTGAATATTGATATTTAACTCTGCAGATCACCCTGATATTGAGTCAGAATGTAAACTGGGCAACAGATGTCGTTTGTCCATCATTGAGAGACAGATGTTGTTTTGGACCCCACTGATTTTGATTACATGTGCAAAAACTGCCTAATACATTTTCAAAATGTATTATTTCTTTTGCCTTTTTTTTCTCCGCAGAGAAGAGGTTCATGCAGAGTAGGTACGAGGCTCAGAGTGACATAACCCAAACTTAATACTAGATGGCAATGTTTCATTTTCAAAAAAATTTTTTTAAAAAAAAGTTTGCCAAAGACGACCCCCTGAACTCATTGATCATTTGGAGTGTAGGGGGGCAGGTCTATGGGCAGACCGGGGAGCGATATTTTTTTTCCCCAGGATGGTAGGGGAAGGTACATTTTCTATTACTAGCAAGTTTATGCAATGTTAGGTTCACAATAAATAAAATCTGTCATATTTGAATCATACTGTGGTGTCTCTATGACATTGGTCTCTTCTATAAAATTCACTATGACATTGTGAACTTGAAATATAAATCTGAACTTCGTTTACTTCTGTTGTAAAAACAATCAAAACAGACTAGCTGACAGCCTGCCATAAACGTGAGATGTATAAACAATCAGAGGAGAGCCCTTCTAGCCAATCAGAGACAAAAAAAGGCGGTAGCTTCCATAGACAGTAAAAGAAAGGTAGCTTCCCCTACCATCCTGGGGAAAAGAATATCGCGACCGGCGATGTTTTTTGTATGCGCATAAGTAACCCAGTGATTGTTTGTGCTAGATGTGTAGCCACATTTGTCTGCTACAAATATATCTAACTTGGACTTGTGAGTTCCGTTACAATCTACCACAACAGGTGAGTTGTAACACTAGCTGGGGATAGATGCAACACCGATATAATTTACTGAAATAACACCCATGATATTTTTGCATAAACATCAACGAGGAACAAAGAAAACACTGTTTGTGTTTGTTTCACAGAAGAAAGAAGTTCATATACAGAGTGCTTATGACACCTCAGATATAACCCAAACTTAGCACTAGATGGCAGTGTTTCTTTTTATCAAACAAAACGTGCAAAATTTGACCCTTGAACTCTCTTCATTGGATTTCTTTTACTGTCTATAGATTGAAGTGTATGGGGAGACTGGGAATGGTTGTAACACTTTGTGTTTGTTTGCTCTAGTAACTCATTTAGTCAATGAATGTCTTCACAAAGATAGATATGGGGGATGTACAGTTTGTACAGTATGGAAAGTCCACACAATTCACAAAAACCTAAAGTGTGTGTGTGTGTGTGTGTGTGTGTGTGTGTGTGTGTGTGTGTGTGTGTGTGTGTGTGTGTGTGTGTGTGTGTGTGTGTGTGTGTGTGTGTAGAGTCCCCACAAAGAACAAAGATAGTGAACCAGACATAAGAATCCAAATTCTTGTTATCCCATGAGGAAAACAACTTAAAAATCATACTAAGTGATGGTGTTCTTTGTGTTTGAGAAAATTTGAATCATTATGTTGTGGAACTGTCTTAAGATATTCTTTATACACTAAGAATAATCCATTTTCCAAGTATCCATTTATTTTAAAATTGATTGAATATCACAATGGTGGCTGATACAAAGTTGACAATATGATTAGTATGTTTTGGCATCTATAATTACCCTGGTAATTTTTGCAAGGAGTGATTCCCTACGTTTCTAGATTAAAACGGGTTCATCTGAATTCATAACTAATAGTTAAATGACTCAGGCTAATTTAAACAAAGGATGTGTGGTGAATCAGTATTACACTCAATGTATTAACATGTTAGCAGGTTGTGTTTGGGACGCCCATCATTCACAAAGGTCTACACCCCCCCTGCCCCTTGAGTGTTCCTTAATCAACTATTTTGGTTCTTTCAGCCTTGGCTCATTATCATATTTATATTCAGCAGAATTCCACAAATTCTTAAAGGATTAGTTCACTTTAATGAATTTCCCATGATTTACTCACCCTCAAGCCATCCTAGGTGTATACACAATCAGTTATATTAATATATATCCTGATGCTTCCAAGATTTATAATGGCAGTGACGGGGGCCATTGTGTTTGAAGCTAAACAAAAGTGCATACATCATAAACATACTCCACACGGCTCCGGGTGGTTAATAAAAGGCCTTCTGAAGAGAGTTGATTGAATTTGTTTAAGAAAATTAACCATATTTAAACTTTTTAAAGTAAAATATAGACGGCAGACCACCTTCCATATTCTACTTATGAAAAAAGCGTAACTGGCAAAACGTGTGACATCAGGCGTAGTGTAAGCTTTTTGAACTGCTAGAAGCGTTACACTTTCTGTGCAAGTTGATCATGGAACGCGAATATGAAATATAACACGAAAATGTCTGACGGAAGCTATTTTGCTTTATAAAGTTTTAAATATGGATATTTTTCTTCCAAAACACCATCAATTCGCTTCAGAAGGCTCCAGAAGGCCCCCGGAGCTGTGTGGCGTACTTTTAGGATGGATGGATGTGCTTTATTGAGCTTCAAACTCAATCGACCCCGTCACTGCCATTATAAAGCGTCAGGATGTTTATTAATATTACGCTGATTGTGTTCATCAGAAAGAAGAGTCATATACACCGGGTTTGAGGGTGAGTAAATCATGGGGTAATTTTCATTTATAAGTGCAAAAAATGTCAAATAAATAAATAACTCATCGGATATTGGCAATATTCAAGGACATCGGATTTATGTGCAGTTTGAAAGAGTTGCCATGATTCTTCTGTAAAGTATTTAAAAAATGTTTGCATGGTTACAACATACAATACACATTAAAACAGTAGGTATTCAAATTAATGATTTGTCATACACAGGCATGCAAATCTCTCTCTCTCTCCTGAGTATCCTCATTCTCACACAAATTCCACAGATCAAGGGTCAAAGCACTTCAACATTGATCAGTGCTACAGGAAATGCATGTACCATTACAGTTTTCATGGTTACAGATGCCATCTAATTTTGGGTTTCCCAAAGAACAGTGAACAATTCAAGAACCATTTTTTGCTAAATTAACCAAAATCGACCATTTTAATAATCTAAAGCAGGGGTTTTCAAACTTTACGATGCCAAGGACCCTCAAATATAAACCTTTTATGAGGGACCCCTTTCTAAAATCCATCTCTATGTTTTTATGTATGGAAAAAACATAGTGTGACATTAAAATGCAACATATTGTTTCCAAACTTAAATTGGCTATACTTAATGTTGGCTGTGTAAACTTGAAGAAGAACATTTTCAATTAATAAAAAATATTACATTAACAATAAATGTATGTAAGCACGCAACTTATGTACTGCATTAAGAATACTGCCTTACAACCCCTGTGAGCATGATAAAGGGGACTATAATAAGAAAAACTAGAAAGATACAAAGAAAGCAAACATATACAATACTATAGAGTATGTATATGGCAAGAAAGGAGAAACATTTAGAAATGAAACAGTTAGAATGTTCGGTAGACTTGATCCATTTTTGCTTTGTCTTTTTATTCTCTTACATCTTCTGGAGGACCCAAGTTTGAAAAACCCTGACCTAGAGAACCCTTTTCCACTATAAAGAACCTTTCGGCAATGGAAAGGTTGATATTAAAGTTTCTTTATACCAATAAAGAAGAACCTTGTGTACTATATGATTTCAGGGTGAGTGGGAAATTTTTGCAATTGAGATGACTTGGAAAAAGTGTCCCAATCACTCTGAATTCACCCTATTCAATTAGGACATTTAAGCTTTTAATAAACGTGCCTTAGGAAAAACGTGCATACTGTCAAAACAATGGCACTGGCATATTTTAAGATATGCCAGTACAAGTTGCTTTCAGTTATAACAGCTCAAACATGCATTTTAGTCTGGGACTAGCTTAAGGTATGTCTGTGAAACTAGGAACATCTGTGTTCGGAACAACATGACAATGTGTTAATGATAACAGAATATTTATTTTTGGCTAAACTTGGGTATAAACTGTACTGGGAGTGAAGAATGATGGGAGTAGGACAGCAGTTAAGATAGAAACTCACAATGACTAAAGCAGCACAGAATGAGAGAAGATACAGGTTGGACAGGTTCACCCAGTGGGCTGGTATTCCGAACACTCAAGACTGGTGGGGTGTGGTAAGAGTTTGGCCTCTAAAAGGAAATTATAGAAACTGCGGTTGGGAGAGAAAGAAGGAAAGGTGCTGTTCGTAGTGCCATCGATACAGTTGAATATTTCAGAGATTAAAGGAAGAGACAGAACTCGTGAGGTGAAGTGGACGGATGTAAACTGACCTCATTCTCCTGAACCTTCCTGGGCAACTGAGACACAGCAGAAAGAGGAGGTTGAGGAGGACCTGAGATGGCTGAAGCACCAAAAATTGAACTTTTTGTAAAGGTCAGAGTCTAAATGCTTAGTTCTAAATATGTCACTTATTCAAAAGGACAACTTTGTCTCATGTGATGTTTGTACTTCCAATCATTCATTCCTATGACATAACTCTGTCAATTGGTTGAAAACAGCATCTGTGGCCTCACACTGGTCTTGCTAAATTTAGGAGTAATGGTAGGATCTCTAGAATATGTCTGAGATATGTCTGGTGTCTTTTTCACTTGAGTAAACAAGGGTAAAATTACTTTAAGTAACAAAATGTGTTTCAGTACTTTTTCATGAAGTAGTTCCCAAATAATTTCCTTCTTAGAAGTTTTAACACTTTAACACATATTTACTGAATGTATTCTTCAGGCAAGCGATGATGGTGAAAGTGTTGGTAACTGCCCGTTTTGTCAGCGGCTCTTCATGATACTCTGGCTGAAGGGGGTCAATTTCACCCTCACCACAGTGGACATGAAGAGGTGAGAGATGCCAACATCAGGAAAACAGTTATTTTTAGGTTCTGTCCCACAGGAAAGAAAAATCACAATGAAATATTTCATTTAGTTGTTTCTTCTAGTCAACAATGAGATTAAGTATAATGCACATTGAAGATGTTTTCTTTTTTTCTTTAAAGATATACAACCTTTATCGCACATCTCCTTTAGAGTACTAGAAGAGATCTCAACAATGTGATATAAATATTAATGATGTAATATAAAACTCACAAAATTACTCCAAAATCAAATGATCTTTATCCACATTATTTTCATAGCTATACTCTTGTGTGTCATCATTTGTCTCTTAATTTTATGGTGGAACATTTGGAGAGAAAGTGTATTTAAATACGTTTGTTCGTTTATTTCTTTATATAGTACCTTGCAGGCTACATAGTAGTTCCAATGTGTTGTACAATGCAGTGGAGAGCAAAAGAAACAACAAAGCATAAAACATCCATATAGTAGCAAAAAGGATTAAAATGCCAGAGAGAACAAATATGACCCATAAAGACATTTACAGTCAAGGAAGATCTAACATCTAGTGGTAGATTATTCCACAGTCATGGCCCAGCGACAGAAAAAGCACGATATCCCTTCAGTTTTAGATGTGCACTAGGGAGGGTTGAAATAAACGTATTTTAAGATCTTAGTTTTACGCTTGGACAGTGGAGCTTAATAAGCTCAGCTAGGTATTTAGGCACCATTCCGTGACGAACTTTAAAAGCATATATAAGAATCTTGTACTGTATCCTAAATTGTACTGGTAGCCATCACAAAAGAGACAACAGGGATTTCATTGTGTAACCCCTACTGTTTGGACCGGGACTCGAGCCGGGTCCCCCGGCATGAGAGTCAGACCCTCTAACAAGGAGGCTAAAGGCTGCAACCCCTAGTGTCAGTCGCTAGAGCATCTCTTGAGGTCAGAGGAGTGAGGTTTACTCGCACAGCAACTACTACTAGCTGGCCTCCATTACATTTGTATTCATTAACAACCTTGCAGCAGAATTTTGTACCAGCTGTAGGCGAGCTACGTGTTAATGACAAGTCCCAACATAAAAAGAGCAATAGTCTAAGATAATAAAAAAAAATAGGCATGGAACTTTTTTCCAGGTCCCTAGATGGAAGATTTGGTTTCAGTTTGGCAATTGCCCTTACGAACCACCGTCTTTATCTGTCGATCAAATATGAGGAAAAGGTCAACTTATTTTTACTTATTTACTAATTTACTTGATCTTGCAAGTACAGCTCCCATGGGCCTAAGTTATCGTTTACCATCTGACTACAAGCTGAGCGAGCAAAAATAATAACCCCAGTTTTATTCCCACTCAATTAAACAAGATTCCCAGCCTTCCACAACTTCACTTCCTCCAGACACTTAATGAGTAGGGTGTTGAAATTCATAACGGTAAATAAACTTGAGTGTCATCAGCGTACAGATGGTACGAAATACCATACTTCTTAAAAATCATTCCCAGAGGGAGCATGTACAGGGAGAACAGTGGACCCAGAATGGAGCCTTGCGGTATCCCAAAGGTGCTGAAGCAGAAAAATAGTTAAAAATATTGACTGAAAAAGATCTACTTTCCAAATACGAAGCAAATAATTGTAAGGCCATACCCGAATGCCAACAGATTCCGTTAGACGAGTCAGAAGGATCCAGTGATCAATGGTTTCAAAGGCAGCTGACAAATCTAATAAAAATAATGTTTAATATTTACCTACATCCATAATCAAAAGAGGATCATTAACAACCCTTAAAAGGGCAGATTCTGTATTGTGTCCACCTCTAAAACCTGACTGGAATTTATCTAAAATGTTTTTTGTTTTTTTGGGGTTGAGGAACATGGGGGGCCATCAGGACTGCCTATGGGGTATTTCTCTACGCCCCTGTCTGTTAGCACCGGGGTAACAGCCATAGAAAAAAATCTTGCTCTTATTCCGTTTATTTTCTCAACAAAGAACTTAAAAAATAAGTTGCACGTTGCAGATGATAAGGTAAAGCCAGGTTTTATACTCGGACAGAGCCATCTATTGATAGTAGCAAAAAGCTCACGTGGTGGGTTATTAGCAATCATATTGGACAAGTAACTCACTTTACAATATTTTGGTAATTTGTCAGACTTTTCCTTAGCATTTGCAAGAAAACTTTCAATCTTTCCTCCACCTCCTTTCTGCTCCTGTTCATTCCCGTGCACAAGTGCACAAGTCGGTTCCTGTAGCCAAAGTTGTGTATTGGCCCTTTTTTCCTTAATTTTATATGGGGCAATGAAGTCTATGATGTTCATACAGACACAATTAAATGTTGTAGTCAACTCATTGGGATCAACAGAAGGAGATGCAGATTGATGCATGAGATTTGTGGAGAGGCAATAAAGGCATTCTGAGGTTGTAAATGTATCATAGGTTAATGTTAGCATTTCACCTTTAGGAACATTTCACATTGCTCAGTTTTTCTAGTCATGACACATCATAATGTCTTATAAAATGTTGCACACACACACACACACACACACACGCACGCACGCACGCACGCACGCACGCACGCACGCACGCACGCACGCACGCACGCACGCACGCACGCACACACACACACACACACACACACACACACACACACACACACACACACACACACACACACACACACACACACACACACATATATATATAAAATTGTATTATTATAATTGTATTATATATATATATATATATATATATATATATATATATATATATATATATATATATATATATATATAAAATTGTATTATTATAACTAAATCTGGTTATTTATTTATTCTTTCTTTCTTCCTAGAGCCCCAGAGGTACTAAAGGACCTGGCTCCAGGTTCTCAGCCCCCTTTCCTCATCTATAATGGAGAGGTCCGTACTGACACCAACAAGATTGAAGAGTTTCTGGAAGAGACCCTTGCGCCCCCACAGTGAGTATGCATTCACACCACCAGTTCAAAGAGTTCAAGTATTTTGCTTGTGAGATTCAGTAATGCATTACAATATTGTGTTACTTCATAAAAGAGTAAGTAAAGTAATGATTTTATGTTACTTATATGTTAGCTTTTTCACATGGACTGGGCTTGCTTCTTTGTTTTGTAATAAAAATATATATTTTTGGCCAATGTAAAGACCCTTTCACACACCAAAAGTGAAATAAATAAGAACACAGCTCAAACAAACTGGTGAAAGGATTCATGAGAAGAAAGTTTAACACTCTTACATTAGCAGTAAAAATAGAATGCATATGTGAGTCATTTTTTTCTTATTTGTATGGTTGACTTGGATCATCGAACATCAGCAGCAAAGAGATTGGCAAATAAAGTGAGATTAAATACATTAAGCCCCAGTTTCACAGACAGGTCTTAGATTAAGCCAGGATTAGGCTTTAGTTCAAGTAGGACATTTATGTAGATTTTATAAATATGCCTAGAAAATACATTACTGGTGTGCATCTTGAGACAAAACAATGGCACTGATATGTTTTAAGACAAGTCAATGCAAGTTGGTTTTAGTTAAAACAGCTCAATTTTAGTCTGGGAGTATAGGCTTAAGTCTTGTCTGTGAAACTTAATTTAACATTCATTTTTGCAGGTTTGTGTAACATTCTGAGTTTGCATTGCATTGCATTTTACTATTTTATTCATTTGGAGGAATACTTAATCTGATTTTGTGTACGTGAGATGAGTAAATGCCTGGGAAAGTAGTCTAGGGCTACAATATTCATCATGTTTACACAGTGCACACAACACCTCTGCATTTACTCTTGATTTCTCTTAACATTGAAACCCAAGAGGCGTCAGTCAATAAATGTGAAAACAAAGTAACTTGCGCTACTTACTAGGAAAAAGTAGGCTAACCTTGTAAATTTAAAAGTAATGAGTTACTTTACTAGTTACTTGAAAAAGTAATCTGATTATGTAACTTGTACATAGCTTGTTACTTGTAAATTGTTATGGTTCAAATTGCTTCAAAATATTGAAGATTTCCTGAATAAAAAAGTATCTTACTGTTTGTACAAAACTCCAAAATTCAACCCTTTATGACATGACATATAAAGCTGCCATTTTTGCATTGCAGATATTCCAAGTTATGCTGCCGCTATAAGGAGTCTAACACGGCTGGAGATGACATCTTTCACAAATTCTCAGCTTACATCAAAAATCCAAACCCTGGGCTCAATGACAGTAAGGGTCACCCTTCTCTAAAGATTTTTGCCCAGTGAACAGTGAAGTCTGTATCTGATCAGAAGGCAGTGAAACTCAGAAATTAGCTTGATGCCATTTTGTGCTTGAAATATGGGGGCTGTCACTTTGATATATGACATAGATAGGTGGTGAATGGATGGCTGGGTGGGCGGGTGCACAGATGGACAGATAGATAGATGAATATCAACAGTGAATATTTGCATCTGAATATCAACACCTTAATGTTTGTGTACATTTTAGTGCTGGAGAAGAAATTTCTAAGGAGTTTGATGAAGTTGGATCAGTACTTGTTGACTCCCCTTCCTCATGAACTGGACCAGAATCCAAATTCAGCCCAATCCACAAGACATTACCTGGACGGAAATTCGCTCTCTCTTGCTGACTGCAACCTGCTTCCAAAATTGCACATTGTCAAGGTTACTACTCTTTTTCTCATTTAGACGACAATGCAGTAAATAGCATTGTTTTTGTGCTGATATAATACAGTCTACTGCTATTTACTTCAAGTGGAATCACTTCCTTTACACTAACACTCTTCAATTAAACTTCATCTAGTTAAAATATAAATATTTTGTTGACTTTATAGGTAGTTTGCAAGAAGTACCGTGGTTTTGAGATCCCTACAGAGCTAAAAGGCCTGACAAAGTACTTGGACAAAGCATACAAAGAAGATGTGTTCCACCTCACCTGTCCCAAAGACAAGGAGATCCTGCTTGCCTACCATTCAGTGGCCAAATATCTCAACAAGTAGAACTGGACTTCAAAAGGGGAGGAGGACAAAGATTGTGTGGAATTTATTGTACTTTTTGTTTTTTGTTTTTTTATAAATATGCGCGTTTGATGTCCTAAAACTGCCTTTATTATGAATGTACTCTTTTGGGGAATTTTAATAATTCAAATGTATTGGTGGAGGTTGTTTTCATAAATGTTTCATTTAAAAACCACAATTGTGAATAGCCTATCCGATGCCCGCCTTGCTTGTTCCTGCCATTTTTTTTTATTTAAATGTATGTCTCTTTTGTCTGTGGTTTTGATGGAATACTTTTGTATGATAGCCACTCATTCAGAAACGTCTGCGAATGTTGTTTTTGAAGGCCGTGTGAAATAAGTAATTGGTCTGACATTCTACCCCATGAGAAAAAATAAATAAAGCACTAGACAGCTTCTACAATGATGTTATTGATGTCAAAACTTAATGCTTGTAACGTCTACTAGGACTATGTGTAAAACTGCTCACAAGCAAATAAGATTCCTATAGAAGAAAAATGCTCTGTTTGATTGCATTTGGTCAAGCTATTGGCTAACAGAAACAGAAATGTACCCTGAATCACGTGGGCTATTATACAATAGGCAGAAGTGGCCTAATTGAGGAAGTTCTATATGCACTAATATATGTATAACGCCAGGCAATAGCCTACCATTTAAATGGCGTTATACATATATTCTATAATGTTTTATATGAATAGAATACTACGCTCCCGGTTTCCAACCACGTTATTGGAGGCCAACCAACAGTCAACAGTGCACATTTTGCATGTATCCTCTGTTTGACACACCCACATCAGGTTTTTTTAGTCACTAATGAGTGGATGACCTGAATCAGGTGTGTTTGCAAAATGACATGCAAAATGTGCACTTTTGGTGGGCCTCCGGGAACGGGGTTGGGAAAGCATATTAGGTGACTAATAGTTTATAGACAATTCCGTTTTTTTATTATAGCCTACTCGTATTTCCTATTTTTATTTTGTGAACTGCATGATTATTGGTGTTATCATGGTAATGTGTAGCCTATGTTGTTTTGCATGTAATATTAATCAACAAAATGTTATGTGTGTGTGTGTGTGTGTGTGTGTGTGTGTGTGTGTGTGTGTCAAACAACAGCGGTTCCGATTGGCCCCTTCATGTTGTTTTGTAGCCAATGAAATTGCACAGCACTGCCACGTGAAGAAGGACTGTCAAGGCAACAGCAGAGATTTGATTTCATGGGGCGAAAAAATAAGCTGTCAAAGTTTACAAAGGAGTGAAAGTTGTGTGAAAATGACAAGAAAGTGGCCCAGCTTGCAGCCGCGGTATAAATAAACGGATTATTTCAACATCGGTCTCCAATTTCGCTGTCTTTAGTAAGTAAGCTACTGTTTGCTAGCTAATTAGCACATTACTCTGTCACGTATAAACCACCTGCTAAAGGTGTTTTTGTAAGATATGCATGGCATTATTGTGGCATTTTTGTGAAACTGGTCTAAACCCAAAACAGAATTCATCGGTTTCTATAAGTTGGCGTGGTTGTTTAAACAAT
The DNA here is from genome assembly GCF_024679245.1 of Pseudorasbora parva. Classification (NCBI taxonomy): domain Eukaryota; kingdom Metazoa; phylum Chordata; class Actinopteri; order Cypriniformes; family Gobionidae; genus Pseudorasbora; species Pseudorasbora parva. The sequence continues at coordinate 13,962,634 of NC_090189.1, read as the reverse complement.
AAATAGGTGTAACGCCCATCACTAATGCATGTCATCACTGCTCCAATCAATGACAACAGAAACACTGCACCATATTTAACTGGCATGCTTATTTTTCCATCGAATTATCTCACAAAATTGTTTGCAAAGGTGTGTTAAGCTTGTGTTAAGTGTTAAGTTTACTTCCAGTAAACTGAAAAGTTGCAGTTCAGACTTCTTCTTTTTTTACTGGTTTCTTGAATGAATGACAGCTTGAGAACATGTATTGCATACAACTAAATGTATTCTCTATAAAGTGAATGAGTTTGTCTCTTTTGTTTTATTAGAAATGGGAGAAGAGGAGATTGAAGCTCAGTGCTTGTACCCTGTAAGTAGCATGGATCTCAACATCTCAAATGTAATTTTAGTCCCAGCTGGTTTGTTATGCATGTGAATGGATCATTATCAGTTCATGTCATTTTGTTATTCTGAAAAACAAGAGAACACACAACACAGACCTGATTAACCGGACAGGAGAGTAACACAAATATAGATCAAGTAAAGTATTACATATAACAGACAGAGAACTACATATAAAAATGGCATAATAGCTTAATATATTTTGTTCAAAGGGGATTAGTCAGTATGAGAAAAATGCTCTGCGTATATTTATAATTGATAATATGCTTTATAAACATTTGTCATATGAAATGCTTAAAAAAAAAAATACATTCAGTAATATGCAAAAATAAAGAATACAAATACTATACAAAACACTGCTTTTGTAATTTGTTAATTGCTTGACCTCTCCCTGTTTATTAAAAATGTGCAGTATGAATCACAGTAGAATAAAAACATAACAGGTTGGGAATGACATTAGAAGGAGTAAAAAAAAAAAAAAAGATTATTGTCAGGTTTGGTGAACTATCCCTTTGAAAAGATGAATGTTGGATTAGGTGTTAAGCAGGCAGAACCCTTTTATCTTTTCAAGGGGGAGTACTGTTGAGTTATTGTGCAAGACAGGATGGAGCTGAACAAGCACAGGCCACTTTGAGTCTTGTATGATCTTTGTATGGATTAAAATAATAAATATGATTTCAAAGAAATTCCACATGAGCTGTTTTTTTTCCTTCTCCAAAACTGTATTGTTCTGTAGAACAAACCTAGACAAATTATAAATACAATAATATGCGTTTTATCCAAAGGTTTTTTTAATTTATTTTTTTAAACCAAAACCCTGTGAGAGTGTCTGACCATTTGTATATTGGTATGTATTTCCTCAGGCTATTGGGAGTGAAATTCGTTCCCGCCTACAGCAGTTTGTGGAGGAGAGGATGCAGACCACCATGGTACAGAAATTGTGTTCCCTGAATGACTCAGGAAAGCTTTTTTCCCCATATTATTTTACCACCTGAAAGGAAAGACGTCAGCTGTACAGATTATGTAACATGTGACAGATGTTTAAAATACTTTGGTTTATCATATTTGTGTTGACCAATACACCCAGTTTTATCAGATTATAAATTCCTGCAGCATTTTTGCAATTATTATTTACTGACAACATGTTTTGTCAAGTCCAGTTGCAGACAATGATATTTTCATCTGTCAGTTTTCCTGTATATCAGATACATTTCTTGATCTTACATTCTGTAACTGTTGTCTGTTCCAGCTGACAGGTGTTTTGATCGGTGCTGTGGTGGCTGCATGTCTGATTGGAGTCTCTGTGCTTCTCCTCTACCGCAGATATAAACTGGCGAGTGCGTTTCCCTTTTGTGTCAAATTGTGTTGTTTTCAGCGTGTTGCTCTGATTCTTGATTAAGTGATTAATCAGCAGTTTGGGTTCGATATGATGGCTGGATCTAAAAACAGTAATGTTAAAAAAAGATGCAATTTAAAATAACTGTTATATATAATATATTGTATATTTTCAGTGTTGGGAAGGTTACTTTGGAATTGTAATAGGTTAGATATTACAAGTTACTCTATTTAAAATGTAATAAGTAATTATACAATTGGTTTATTAATGTAACTGATTACATTTGATTACTTTTCTAATTTCCAGCACTAAAACATATTTTTATCACTCTCTTTTGGTGGAAACTCTTGACAGGTTGTAGTCTAAAGCTTTCAGCAGAAATGTGGATAGATGTAATTGCCATCAGACATGGAGCGCTGCAAATTCAAACGAGAACCAATCAAAAGCATTTTTAAGTTTATCTTGATCGTTATACCTTTGTGAGTACAGTCTATAGAAAAAAACCCGAACCGGATTGGTCCTTGCAACACGGAGTTATTACAGTTAATGCCTAGAGCCCCCCCTTAGGTAAAATGGCAGCTATGGGGGCATAGACGTAAAGGGTGTCTTTGTGCCTCTACACAAAATGCAATTAAAATGTCTGTCCTACATGAACAGGGCATTTACATGACCACAAAATGCGTTTAGCCACTTAGCCATTGCCATAATACACACACACTGCCATGGTCAATAATATTTTATTTTTTTGCAGTTTTTGATTTCATTGACTACGTTTACATGGACAACAATACTCCGATATTAATCTGATTAAGACAATACTCTGATTAAGAGGCTACCATGTAGACAGCGATTTCTAATTACCTTAATCTGATTAAAGTCATAATCTAACTAAACATAAATCGGATTAAGACATGTGAGTTATGCCTATTTTAGTTGCATTATTGGAGAGCATTACAGACATGTACACACCTTAATCTAACTATTAATGTCGTGTCGGACATTTCGCCGCATTTTGTGACAGGACACATAACGTTATTCACACCAGGGAAGTGCAGAGGGGAGGCTTTGTGGGTTCGAGCCTCTGCCCTTTTTGAAAATTAATCAAAAGTGCCCCTTTCAACAATCATCGATAATATTGTGGCCAATAAAACAGAATTGGAATTATAATTAATATAGCAACATCTACAAACCAGTAACAAATGGCGGGAAAGCCCCGTTTATCTTTTATGTATCTGTCAGTCTGAAATGTCGCTGCCATAACGCGTTGCTATGGGCGGTGTGTGTTTTACTTGTCTGTTCATTCTGAACACTGCGTCCTCTCTCTATATCTTTATTTTTATTTTTGTTGTAATTATTATGCTCATTGTAAAAGTAAAATACAATAAGTTTGTATCTGTAATCGCAAACCAGATGGGTCATTCAGTGAACGCCTGTGGCTCGACGGCAGGAAAAACAATCCAAACAGTCACGATTTTTAAACCTTTTTTATCATTAATCAAAGCTATTGTTCTAAATGTAGGCTGTCAATAAGGAGGAAAGAGGGGTAGTGTCTCTTCAAAAAAACAGAAAGAGACAATACATAATATTACAAAATAAATCAACGTAAATGTATATAAAAAATGCATGTTTTTTATACTTCTTAATGTAAAGTAACACTCTCCAACAGCGACACCCGCTGGGGACGTAAGGGACGTAATGACGAGCCATAATCGATCTATGTTCATCACATGTAAAACGGGAACATGAACGTAGTACTCTAAAAGCAACTTATGTAAACACCTTAATCAGAATATTGTCTTATTTAGAATAAGGTCAATAATTAGATTACTGCAGTCCATGTAAACGTAGTCATTGTGGCTAATATTTTGTGGATCCTAAATGCATGTTTTAAAAGTGCACAGTGTAAATTTTAGCGGCATCTAGTGGTGAGGTTGTGGATTGCAACCGCTCACCCTAATGTAAATCACCTTAATTTACAAATCTCATAAACGTATATTTTATTCACATTAGAATATATATATATATATATATATATATATATATATATATATATATATATATATATGTTGAAATTTTGAAATGTCATGCCAAATATTGACTCATTTTGACTTTCATGAGAGCTACACCAGAGTCCTTTTTGAAAATTTTGTAAATCCGCACCCGCCCGTACCCACGGTGCGTTAAACCGCATCTGAGTTTTCCGACACGGAGCACTAATTAAAATCCGCACCCGACCATATAATTTTTATAATAGATCTTATAATAGAACCGACGCCTGACCCGCACGCGAAATAAAATCAGCATATAACATACACATTTATTGCCAGGTCATACAAAAATAAATACAGCACCGCGCCACGTCTTTCAAATTCGAACACATTATTTTCAATGAGTGTACGCACCCCGGCGGCGGCATTCGGTGCCTTTCTGCTGCGATTCAGGAAATTCTTCAAAATTCTGCCGCGCAAATGTACTGATTTTACCCTGTGCTACATGATGCACACATCGTGGCATATATAATGTGCGAGTCCTGCGCTGAGCTTCCCCTCCGGTGTGCGACCTGTGTGCGACCCCCTTGAAGCCTTGTGTGATTTTTTTTGAAAGTCAGAGAATCCTGGGAGGGCGCATGGCGGCGCAAGGAAAATTTTTAAATTATTTGATTAACTTGAAATACAGGCAAGACATATTTTTGTAGATGTGTTCCTAAAAATATGCATACATTTTATGTTCGCATGTGACTGTTTTAAACCTGTTAGACCCGTGTTTCCCCCTTGTCCGACCCGCACCCGTATCCGACAGTTGGATGTTTTTCATCCGTTTCCACAAATTTTGCGTGTCAACCCGAACCCGTGCAGGACTCTGAGCTACACATTCCAAAAAAGTTGCGACAGGTAGCAATAAGAGGCCGGAAAGTTAAATGTATATAGAAGAAACAGCTGGAGGACCAATTTGCAACTTATTAGGTCAATTGACAACATGATTGGGTATAAATGAGCCTCTCGGAGTGGCAGTGTCTCTCAGAAGTCAAGATGGGCAGAGGATCACCAATTCTTCCAATGCTGCGGCGGAAAATAGTGGAGGAATATCAGAAAGGAGTTTCTCAGAGAAAAATTGCAAAGAGTTTGAAGTTATCATCTATAGTGCATAATATCATCCAAAGAGTCAGAGAATCTAGAACAATCTCTGTGTGTAAGGGTCAAGGCTGGAAAACCATACTGGATGCCCATGATCTTCAAGGCATTAGACAGCACTGCATCACATACAGGAATGCTACTGTAATGGAAATCACAACATGGGCTTAGGAATACTTCCAGAAAACATTATTGGTTAACACAATCCACCATGCCATTCTTCATTGCCGGCTAAAACTCTAAAGGTCAAAAAATAAGCCATAATTAAACATGATCCAGAAGCTCCGGTGTTTTCTCTGGGTCAAGGCTCATTTAAAATGGACTGTGGCAAAGGGGAAAACTGTTCTGTGGTCAGATGAATTGAAATTTGAAGTTCTTTTTGGAAAACTGGGACGCCATGTCATCCGGACTAAAGAGGACAAGGACAACCCAAGTTGTTATCAGCGCTCTGTTCAGAAGTCAACATCTCTGATGGTATGGGGTTGCATGAGTGCGTGTGGCATGGGCAGCTTACACATCTGGATAGGCTCCAATATCAATTCAATATCTGAATAAAATATTGAAATTTGAAACTTCCACATCATTGCATTCTGTTTTTATTCACAATTTGTACAGTGTCCCAACTTTTTTGGAATCGGGTTTGTATATTATATAGCATTTCTGTCAACAGATCCTCATAAATATTACACACTGCACATTTTATGGATTCTTTGAATAAAAAGTATGAAAGAACAGCATTTGTATATTTTTAGTTGTAACTTTATAAATGTCTTTACTGTTACTTTTGATCAATTTGCATTTTTGATAAACAAAAATTTTCCTTTAAAAAAAAAAAAAAAAAAAAAAATCAACCTAACCCTAAACTTTTGAACAGCAGTGTATTGTGTAGAGCAGTTTGGAATCTCTGGAATCTCATTATGCATTTGTTTGTGCCTATATTAAGGTCAACAGGCTGATGTTCCCCGTTATCGCTTCAGAAAAAGAGATAAAGTGCTCTTTTATGGCAGGAAAATCATGAGAAAGGTGAGTCACAACTTAAAGCTGAAACCCATTTGCTTACCTGTGTTTTGCACCCTGGTGATTAATAGTCACATTCACAGTGGTCTATTTGTGCTCCAAGGTAAATAGCTGATTGTTCTGACTCTGACGCTGCTTGTTCCACAAATACTAATTTGTAGGTGTAATTAAAATTTATATCATCAGCTTAAAGTTTAGTCTTCCTCCATTAGAGGGCAGCATAGAGTATGCAAAGTGGAATATCCTGAACGTGTTCCAATGTGCAAAACCTGTATGACTAACAGCATGATATATTTATTTACTCTCCATCCTCCACTTGTTTTTTTTTCTATTTCTATCTCTCAGGTCCAGACCTTGTCCTCGACACCAACCTCCACTTCGGTGTCTAAGCAGCGTTCTCGGAAGAGGCCTAAAGTTCTAAGTATAGCACGCAGGTATGTTTAGATTCTCATATACCTAATTTTTACAGAATGCATGCCATCTCTTTTTATCACCCACACACTTAAAATCAGGAGCTGTCCAATTACTATTTCTGGTTTGAATCCTGCTATGATGTCATACAGGATCCTGCGGATCAGGAAGGAGCCACCCACTTTGCAGCCTAAAGAACCCCCACCCTCTCTCTTGGAAGCAGATCTCACAGAATTTGACGTGCAGAACTCAAACCTGCCCTCAGAGGTGCTCTATATGCTCAAGAATGTCAGGTGAACAATGCTGACCCTCACAAGATCACAGTTGAGCTACATGCAAATCACATGATACTTTTTCAGCCTAATGAAATGTCTTGTGCTCGTCTAAAGTTAAACGTTGATCCATTTCAGAGTACTTGGTCATTTTGAGAAGCCCTTGTTTTTGGAGCTGTGTCGGCACATGGTGTTTGTGGAGCTGCAGGAGGGGGAGGGACTGTTCAAGCCAGGGGATGATGATGACAGCATTTATGTGGTTCAGGATGGGAGGCTTGAGCTTTGCATTCATGAGTTTGTAAGGATGAGCCATAAAGTACCTTTTTAAAATTCACAGGCCTCATTAGAGCACTTGTTTATTGAATGTCAGTTAACTTGGTCATCAACCTCATACACACTGATGCTTTGCACACTATGCTTTGGAGAGAAAGTAGGCATTTATATTTAAAATGATACTGTATTGTTACTATACATGGTTTATATTCTGTTTTTATACATTTATTTTAGTTAAACAACAACAACAAAAAAACCTATATATTAGATATTTTTATATATACAAATCTATAAAATTGTTTTATTATTATAAATTGTAATGTATATTAATTATATTTTATACATATATATATATATATTTATATATATATATATATATATATATATATATATATATATATATATATATATATATATATATATATATATATATATATATATATATAATAAATGTTTATACTCGCACACACACACACGCATATCATTTTGTTTTTTACCATTTCCCTCACATCCCACAACCCTTTTCCCATTTATACATTTATTTAAATAGGGACAGCACAAAAAACATGATTTGAGTCAAAAACTGGAAAATATATATTGCTTTAAACTCATTTGGCAACATGTGAGTGTGAGTGACTTTCTTTTTAATTGTTGATATAGTGTACGATATAGAAAAACAACTAATACAATGTATTTTAGATAAACTAATAGAAAAGTGTTTGATCGCAGCCTATAACTTTATTAAAGCTCTGGTCTGCTAACAGAAATCTTATAGATTTGAAACCCACAGCAATTGATTCATGAACAATTACCATAATTTCCTTGATTAAGATACTTAACCTCTGGTTAGTCCAGGGGCCCTGTCCCTGCAATAAATTCTCTGTAGGTCACTTTGGATAAGAAGTATTAGCTAAATCACGAATGAGTAATTAAACTTAGTGCCCTCCTAATGTTTTTATATTCCCCTTTGGGGGTGTGTGTGTCTCTTTTAGGATGGCACAGAGCCTGTGGTGAAGGACGTGTTGCCCGGGGACAGCGTTCACAGTCTGCTCAGCATTCTAGACATCATTACAGTAAGTTCTCTGTCTGCCTTCCAGATGACTTATCTTGCTCTAGTGCACTGAGATTAATTTTGGATCTTTCTTTTCTCTCCAGGGTTATCCTGCTCCTTATAAGACCGTGTCTGCTCGTGCGGCGGTCAGGTCTACCATATTGCGTTTACCTGCCTCAGCTTTCCAGTCAGTGTTTGAGAAATACCCAGAGACGCTAGTGAGGGTCATACAGGTACAGATGGGCTTGAACTCTCCCATGGCTGTCTGCATGAATGTGACCTCTGTCTTACTGAACATCTGTCTCAACCACACTGTAATAACAGGCCATTTTCTACACCTTTTTTATGTTATCATGTTTTTTTCGTCTAAGGTCCGCTTTTAAGGCCCCTATATACTCGCACCAAAGTTATTTTTGTTTTTTTGCTTGGTGGTAAAAAGAAGTTGGAAATACCTGAGCAGCACTATATTATTAGAGAACATCCCAACATCCATAACAAAACAAAAAAAAGCACAACATTGAGAAAACTGCAGTTAAGAAAGCATATGATCATATCCATGTGGATATATGTTTGTCCAAGCCCTTTCAAGTCATATTTTATTATATAGTACTTTGTACTATAGATCGCTGTTAGTGTTAATGTTATGCTGCTCTCCAGTTATTCATGTCTTTACTTGCATCTGACCTCAACGGACTGAGTATGTATCAGCCTGTCAGATTCATGCAGTCCCAAATTCAGTTCTCTTTCACATGGTCAATACACACGATGATGTCAAAATGCACATTGTGTGTAGTGTTCATGTAAACACAGTCTGTTATGTCCTACGCGAATGTAAGCAGTTAGGAGAAAAAAACTCTCGCTGCTTTTGACTGAATAACTTTTGTATCTTTAACATGAATCAATTTATATTTAATTCATACAGTAAAGACATCAATATGCAGCGCTGGATTCAACCACTGATCTCACAGTCGAATCTTCGCAGATGTTATGTGCGACCCCTTTAAGGGCGCTGAGCTTCACACCACACGCGCTGCGCCTTTAAAATTCAAACACCATTCGGCGTCTGTCTGCGGCGACTCAGGAAGTTGTTTAAAAAAATTCTGCTTCTTTGTTCTTTTTTCTTTTTTTTTTTAATAAAATAATTGCCTGTCTTGCTTTATTACAGAAGACTGCCAGTCGTTTTATTATTTTAGGTTGACTAAAATGGGAAGAACTTTTCAAGGTTCACATTTATTTCAGTAAAATTGTTTTCTTCAAGACCTTTTAAACTATCTACCACATTCAAATAGGAAAAGTAATACAAAAATGAGAACTAGAATCAAATCTATGCATATACTGAATTGAAATTTTATTCAAAATTGAGAATATATTCCCACCCCTCATTATTACTAATACTAGTAACAATTACTTTTATTCAAAATTAAATTTTATTCAAATTAATTTAGTTATTAAATTTAGTTAATAACTAATTTAGTTTTTTAGTGTAATTTAGTTTAAAGGGGGGGTGAAACACTCAGTTTCAGTCAATCTCATGTCAATCTTGAGTACCTATAGAGTAGTATTGCATCCTTCATATCTCCGAAAAGTCTTTAGTTTTATCATATTTATAAAAGAAATATGGGCTGTACCGAGTCTTTCCGGAAAAAACCGAGCGCCTGGAGGCGTATCGTGTGGGCGGAGCTAAAGAATGACAAGCGCGCAAAGCGGTGACGTCCTCAAGCGTGGAGAAACCCATCTATCTCAGCTAATACAGATAATGATCCACAATCAAATCTGAGGCTGAAATAAATTGAACAGGAGAAACGGCAACATCAGGATGTCCGTCTCTGTGGTATGTACTGTATTTAGGGGCCTTTGTGTGCAGTTTATGAGGACATGATTCAGTTTATGGACTATTGTATGTGACTAGACCTTAGAGGTAGCAAGCAAAACGGTTTTGCACGTCAGAGTCAGAATAGTGTAACGTTATACAGAACAACAATGGAGTAACCGTTAGCGCATTTGAATGACGAAGCACGCGATCGTATCGTTTACTGATGTTTACTCATGCGACGGTAGCCAATAGCAGAGACATTTGAAGTTGATTTACTCACCGGCATCTTCCAAAGCAGGACCGCTCTGTCAAAAACACACTTCTTTGGTATGATTTGGTGAAGTCCTGTGACAGCAGTGACCGTGGAAATCCACTTTGCGACGTGACTGAAGCGATGTTGTGAAGCTTCCCGTCATTTCTGCATTCAAATCGGTTCAAATGCAGCGCTGCCTTCCCGGAATGCTGTGCTGAAGCGTTGAAGTCGCTCGACGTCACCCATAGGAATAAAGTGGAGCGCGGCGCGTCATAAGTGTTCACGGACGACTGGATCTGCACCTGAGAGACTGTTTACAGCGTGCATTTCCTCTGTCTTCCTCTAGTTACGCGCGCGCACCCTACCGGGAGAAGAGCCCGTACGGCCCATACAAGGACCTTCCGCTCTATTTAACGTCAAGTAGACCCATACTCGAAAAAAACTCGCCGAAACTTGTGAGAAACCGGAAGGAGTATTTTTAACACAGAAATACTCCATCAAACGTCCAACATTAGTTTTTGAAACTTTGTCTATGTTTAGGATGGGAATCCAAGTCTTTAAAGGTGTAAAAAGCTCAGTATGCATGAAACAGCATTTCACATTCATTTAAAGGGGGGGCCCTTTAATTGTATAGATTTTTAAACTAAATTACACTAAAAAACTAAATTAGTAATTATAAATTATACAGTATAATTTGATTAAAACTAATCAAATTAATACAATTAAATATCCAATATTTGCTGATACAGTAAATAATAATAATAGTTATATAGTTTGTAAAGTTGACCAAAAACTGCTATATTTAAATTAGAATTACATCTTTAAAGTTTCGTCTTCGTAAATGGCTGGGTATGGAAAATGATGGTGTGTCTAAATTGCACATCAAATACATTTTTCATAAAAGCTATGGCCAGTATAAGTGCATAGACACTGGTGTCTTATTTGCAAGAGTTTTAATACTGTTATTTAATGGAGTACAAATAGTTATTTACAAAAAAAACTATTTTTTTGTTTTATTTTGTGGCTTATTTTTGTCTGTTTAGATAATCATGGTGCGCCTGCAGAGAGTCACTTTCCTGGCACTTCACAACTACCTGGGACTGACAACCGAGCTTTTCAATCAGGTTTGAGAGAGAGTACACACATACATCTCAGCATTATTACATGCTACGTTAACCTCCATCGGCATAATCACTCCTGTGCTGGAACCGTAAAACTCAGCTAGATTGAATAACATGGATCATAAGATCTCGGCTTTCATTTAAAGGACACTGACTTTAACACCCTCTGGGTGAAAATCTCCCATACACCATCACTGCATGTCACAGCACAACCCTTCACACACGTAGCTCTCCTCTCCCCTCCAAGCGTGGGCAGGCCGAGGGAGTTGTTTTCTGTTTTGATTTAAGGAATACTTTTAGCTTGCGCTTTGAATTTGAGTACTTTCCAATCTGATATACATACAATTTAGCAGTCAGCATGCAAGGTTACGTGACAACACGGCATAAACAAGGGGTAGTTCCGTGGTTTGTTTCTACGCTTGGTTGTGTTTATGGGGTGCAGTATAACATGTCTTAATTTAATGTTATTTTTTTAAACGCTGTATTTTACTTATATTTTTCCTTTATTCCACACCGTTGTCTCCACTGTCCTTTGAACGGCTCGTTTGCTTCCTGCTTCTCTGAAGCCCATCCCTCCGAAAAACGCAATGGTCTTAGATCGGTTATATGGCCAAATGTAGTTTCATGTATTTTTATTGGCTGAAGTGCCAAGCACAGGTTGTCCAGAAAAGCCACCACCCTTACCATTAAGGCAGAAGTCACATCTGCGGTGAATAGCAAGGGTTTATGATGTCACCAACCCGGAAAGAAGCTTGTTGTAGTCCAAACCGGACGTTTTTGTAGGCAATAAACTGGCATAACTTTAAAAGACAATATCTCCATTTGCATTGAACTTTCAGCGCTGTAACTTTGAAGATACTGTTTATGCTCAAGCAGCAACATTACATACTAACTAAATTAAAAAAGTGAAATTGCATGCAACCACCTCTTTAAGTGTAAAAATCAATAAGTTACATCAGGCTAGGCTTGCTGCGATAGTCGGTTTTACCAATGTTACAAGTTGTTCAGCCACACAGATCATCACTTGCCTAGTGTAATAAGTAATACAAGTTATCGTTTTGATTATGTGTACGTGTCTAACAGAACATACCTTTAGCACGCTGTCACAGGGCTGGAGAATCCCTTATTTGTTAGTTCATTGCTATTCGGGGTCAGACTCGGACATGTATGGGCCAGGGCTTGCAAAGCCCAACGTCCCAGGGCTGTGTGTTTTCCAGACTGGCTACCAAATCGTAAGCCTGTCGGCAGGCTGGTGAATCACAAATAGTGAAATAATATTCCTTTCTTGATCTGCGCTGTTCACTCTCTTCACTTGACATTTGAAGGGCACGCGAACGCACGTGTGTTCACACTTCTATCCACCGATCAGGCGGGCCATGTAATACAAAAATAATATTCCAATCAATCATGGGTAGATAAGAATTAAATCATGGACCCTTTTCACAGACTGTGATGATGCGTTTTAATGGTCATCAATATTATAAATCCTTAATTAAATGTACATTTATAACACTAATAGTTTGTATGATATTACTTTTGCATCAAATTACACAAAACAACTTACCGCTGCTGTGAGGGAGTTTCTAATACAGCGTCTATGGGAGTGATGTTAAAAATGACATCATTCTCTCTTTTCACTGCTGTTATCAATCCCACTCTATTTTTTCCCTCTTTTTTCAAAGTTGTGAAATCACTGTTGTTGTTTTTTTCTTTTTCTATTTAAAAAGATGGGGACACAAAAAAATGTATTCTCTCATTCATCGCTATAAAAGTTAACCCAACCTCTAAGAAACCCGGAAATGTGAAAAGGATCTAATGTGTTTGTTTGCTAAAGACGTTTACAAGCCCTGTGGTCGAGAGAATCATTTCGGTTGCCGCTTTCAAAACAATCTATCCCTCATGTGAACTGATAGGGGCATAGATATGACGGGGAAGCATGTGGAAGCATTTGCAAAATATGCAAATCTTATCGAAACCTAGCCGTGGGCGTTTACTTCCAAGTCTTTAGTGCGGCACGCCCATCGAAACCCAGCATTCAGGAGAGAGCCTCAAAACCAATGTAGAAAATAGCCTATTACTTATTAGTTATGATGTTTTTGAATGTGAAAACTACACGAACGTCACAAATTTTGCCTGATAAAGGTGGCAGTATCCGGAGGTAACGCTTCTAATTTACGCACACACCTTCATGCTCACCACGAGAATGAGGCTGCCATGTATATTCATCTTGTTAATAAAATTTCTATGTTTCATGTAAGTGAGTTTGCCATTTTACTGTTTTGTTGTTGTTTTTTTATTAAGGATAATAATGCAACCAAATTCAAGCAATTTCCACCCCTGAATTGCAGATAATTTGAAAATAAAAGTAAAATGCGTAAGGCTGCACAGGCATTCATAAGCGAGGTGGAAAAGAGGGAAAAACTCCAACTTCCACCCCACAGTGGTACCGGTATTACCAGTGTTATCACACATCGATTAACCAGTGGGAACATTTCCTCACCGTCGCATCCCTATATCAGACCAGTAAAATAGTTTTATGTTTGCCAGATGCATGTAAGTGTATCTGAAATGTATGTGTGTGTAGGAGAGACAGGCAGTGCCGCTGTTCACAGTCAACAGTGTGCTCACTGAGGGGAGTCCTGGCAGAGTCCCCCGCCGACCCCACTTCCAGACACAATCAGAAGACGAGCACCTGCAGGGCTCCGTAGAGCACTTGACAGACTCAGGTGAATGTTTGTTTTTCTTTAATGTGAACAAATGATTCTTTTGTGTTTGTTATTTTCTGTGAATCAGTCCAACTAGTTAATCAGTGAACACGATTGTTTTTGCAAAATCTAAATTTGAATCTATAATATAATATAATATATTTATTATTATTATTACGATTTTTGTCAAATTTTGCATCGACCTAAAGACTGTTTTCCTGGGGAGACAACGTTTTCCTAGCTTTATTAGACTGGATGCCAGCCGAATTTAGCCCCGGCCACAACATTTGAGTTTGGGAAATTTGTTCTGGGCTTAATCCGTTGTGGAACAACTATGCCTGAGCATGAGCTGTTTGGACTAATCAAATTGTCAGGGCAGGCTTTATACGATGATTGAGCGATGATAAACAGTAATGTAAGCATTCATGTCACCAAAGTGCGCTTGGATTGAATTTGTTCTAATCTTAAACAGAGAACTTGTTTGTATATGCATTTACCTTTTCTATTTCTCTCAATAATGATGATTGTTTTGGTAAGTACTCCATGTATCCTTCAATTTTATTATCCGTTTAATTTTATAACACCGGCAAAGATCTTTTCTTCTTCTACTTCTTCCAGCGTGCGTGCAGTTGAGTTCTGTTGACAACTATGCGTCGCTCCATTGCTCTGATTGGTTGTAGGTCTATCCAATTGAGGTCTTTTCCTGAGTATGACGATGTCATGCTACAGGTTTATGGTAATATTGTATTTGTATGTTTTGAGATTGATTTAAATTTCTCATCATTTAGACGGAGGGCAAGCTGGTTCATCCGAAAACACGTCCATAGTTGCACGAAGGTCTCGCTCTGTCTCAATGCCTGTAGAAAGTTCAGGTATCAGTTCACCTACCGTCTGCTTATCCACTCTTATTCACTCAATGTAGACTTGCTTTTACACACAAATGAGACCACTAGTACTGAACTCTACAAATTAGATCGGATTTCTATGTGGGTTTGTGCAGGAGTGGCAGGAAATGATCTGAACATGGCCTATGAACGTGCACGAGTCACCATAGACGATCCTCCATCCAGTTCTGTCATTCACAAGGTTTTCTTCTTCTTCCATCTTATGTTTCTCTCATCCTAAATATCTGTATATATTAAAACATCCCTGAGATCATTTGTTTTATGTTCTTCAGTCCATATTGAAGAAGAGTGTGACCATGCAGCATGCTCCGTCCGCTGTGATTCACTACACAGACAATGCACCACACTCTGACGTGCCCCCTAGTAAAGTGGGCGCCATATTCCAGGCCGCCAAGAAGGACCTGCTGGGGATTATTCCGCTGCAGGTCAAAATAAATCTCCATTAGTGGGATATGGGTTCATGGTTTCTGTTTGTTTAGATGGATTTTGTGTTTGCTGAATATTTATATTGGTGTTGTGTTTGTCCAGGACCCCAGTTTGCTGGAGGGCAGGGTGACGCTTCATCAAGTTAAAGCTGGATCTATTGTAGCCCGCCAAGGAGATCAGGTCAGACATCGCAGTAAATGCATATGAACAGCTGTGACTCAGAATCCTGAGAGCTGAATGACTATCTGCTAACTACATGGGCGGCAACTTAATTATCATAGAATTACATAAGGTTTAATTTAAAATTAGCTATTTTAGAAGAGAATTCATTTTACTTCCTGCTTTTAAGGGAGCTCAGGAAAACACCTGTGATGGCCAAAAAAGCTGTCGAAGTAGGCACACTGGGTTTTGAAACATAGCCAATGAGAATATCTAGACATTGTAGTTTCTGTGGATATCTAATTCATTACCCTGTCCAAATGATTTGCTTGACTGTGTCTGGCTTTGTGTCTCTCAGGAAGTAAGTGTGCAGTTTGTGATTTCGGGGACATTGCATGTGTACCAGCGGATGATTGATCGAGAAGAGGACACGTGTCTTTTCGTGGCTCACCCAGGAGAGCTGGTGGGTCAGCTGGCTGTACTAACTGGGGAGCCTCTCATCTTTACTGTACGGGCACAACGGGACTGCAGTTTCCTGTCCATTTCTAAAACACATTTCTATGAGTAGGTTTTCATTACACTTCTAATAGTAGTCCGTTTTTTTTTACTTCATGACCAAATTCTACAATCATTCTAATCCAACATAAACTGCCATTTAAATGTTTGGGATCAATAACTTTTATTGTTATTGAAGTGACAGTAAAGACCTTCAAAGTAAAGACCTTTTTTTAATCATAGTTTCCATAAATCTATCTATCTATCTAAGCACCAAATCTGTATCTTAGAATGATTTCTAAAGGATCATGTGAGATTGTAGACTTGATTAATTATCACAGCTGATTGCCATCACAGAAATATATTACATTTAAAAATATATTAAAATATAAAAAAAGTATATTAAATTGTATTAAAATTTCACAATATTACTGTTTTACTGTATTATTTATCAAATAAATGCAGCCTTGATATACTGAAAAAACATGCAAATTTAAGAACACACA
Organism: Pseudorasbora parva; assembly: GCF_024679245.1. NCBI lineage: Eukaryota > Metazoa > Chordata > Actinopteri > Cypriniformes > Gobionidae > Pseudorasbora > Pseudorasbora parva. Next base: position 13,946,382 of record NC_090189.1, on the reverse strand, counting down.
CAACTGGACCATTTCCATGACGACCAACGCAATGTAGGTGCAAAGCGTCTGGTTAAAGACATGCTTTTTTGAGCATTACACATTGGCTCAAATATCAGTAAATTGACTAGCACAAATCTCGAATATTGAATTCATGAATTTTGTGTCTGAATGGGAAACTCCTATAAATGCATATTCAATAAGGTCAGCCGCAAAAATAACCCTGTCCATGCCTTTTTAGCACACATTTTTCACTGCATGTCTTTAGTAATTACTGACAGTAGGTTTTTAATGCCAAAAGAGTGTTTGCACTGGAGTCAGCTGTTTGTCTGGTCCACTTTTCTGGTTATTCTGGCCAAAAACACCCCACAAAAAGGGTCTGTGACTGATATTTAATATCATTCATCAATTGATATGGCCATAATAGACCATATTGGAAAAACAGTGTCATCCACAGAAAGTGCTCTAAAAATCAATAAATTTAATCATAATTTCTTTCTGGCCACAAGTAATAATGTTTACCTCTGTGTTACCGCTATATGTATGTGAAAGATATTGAAATTGTATTGTAAGTAAAATTGTTTTTAAATATTAAAATACTTAATACATTTTTGCCATGAGTACAGCCATTGCTGCTGTAAATAAATACATAAATAAATAAATCTTTATAATACATAGTTATAAGTGTAACAGTTAATGTGTTTACTAACAATGAGCAATACATCTGTGACAGTATTTATTAATCTGTTCATTGTGCATGTCAGTTCGCATGCATTAGCTAATATTAACAAATACAACTTTTTATTTGAATAATGTGTTAGTAGATGCTAAAATTAACATAAGATCATTAAATTCTGTAGAAGTGTTGTTTTTACTTAGTTTATGTTAACTAATGAACCCTTGTTGTAAAATGTTACTGTTATATGTAACTTCTTGTGGATATTGTCTTGCAAATAATGAACAAAACTGGTTGCTGGTTTTAATGGATTTTCAACTGACACGTTGATTAACTCCCATGTTTGTGTGTGTGTGTGTGTTTTCAGGATCATGCGAGCTGAACCCACGGTGGTGCTGAATGTGGCTCATACAGTTGTAAGAAGGATGTCATCTTTCGTCAGACAGATTGATTTTGCCCTTGACTGGATGGCTGTGGAGGCGGGAAGAGCTGTCTACAGGTCCACTTCATTTCCTCATATTTACTGTTAAAAAAATTATCCTCCTTTCACCCATCTCTACTTCTTTATTAGTGTAAATAAGTACATTTAGTGCACTACTTGGACAAATTCAACCTTCTAATTAACAGGTATTACTTTTTCTTTTTTTTTTACTGTTTCATCAGCTACACCCAGTTGCACAACATCACACGAAACACGAAATTAAAAATTTAACCACACGAAATTAAAAATTTGAGTTGATACAATGAAGGAAATTTATTTAATAAATAGAACCTCAAAATATTTGTGTATCTGAACCACACAAAAAAATTGATAAATCATGAAAATAGCACTATTTGGCATGTCTCACTGCATCATCAGAAATAAAACGCACACGATTACCCAATATGCTTAGAAAATCTTTTAATAATATTTTAATAAAGATTGTCGAATCTCAAAAAATGTTCATTGTATTAACTCAAAATTTCAATTTCAATGAACTCAAAATTTTAAGGCAACCAGGTAACTTTTTTTCTAAATAATTTTTTACAGTGTAGACAAACATTTTTAATATGGGGAAAACACACATCGTGTTATTATGGACAAGGACAAACATGATTTTTTAAAATTGGAATACCTCTGGTTTTGAAAAATAATACACTGCTCTTCAATTAAAAAGAAAAAAATCATCAGGATGTTTATTCATCAAGGATGCAAATAAATTGATCAAAAGTGAAAAAATATTTAAAATGTAATATTAAGTGCTGCTGAATATTTTGGTTTAAACGGTGATACATTTAAGTAGAACAACAGAGTTATTTGTAAGTTATGTTTAATTATTTTAATTAATCGATGGAGGCAGATGATTCACTGTGGCGACCCCTGAAGGGAACAGCCAAAAGAAAAGTTTAAAGAAGTTTAATTTCATAATAATCTTACTGTATTTTTGATTAATAAATGCAGCCTTAGAAATAAGAGACTTCTTTTTAAAACATTAAAACATTTTACCAACCTCAGACTTTTAAAAAGTAGTGTTTTCGTTCGATAAGCATCTGTAAGTGTGATGTTTGTATGTCCACATAGTTTTGGCTATTAAGTCTATAAATTAATATTAAATGTATTACTTAACAGTTTCTGGGAGCTCCTCTTGGGAGAGCCAAAACACTATTATGATATTTTTTCTCCTCTTTTCCTATGCCTTCTCAGTTAGAGCTTTGGACAGAATACAGTCTAATAAAATTGGTGATTTCTTCTTCTCCTTAGCCCCTCTGGCTGAGACAGATAAGCTTTCTCAGCACTTCATAAATCTTCTATGATAAACGACCCCATCCTTTCTCTCTCTCTTCCTCTCTCTCAGGCAAGGCGATAAGTCTGACAGTACTTTTATAGTGCTCAGTGGCCGCCTGCGTTCCGTCATCATGAAGGAGGATGGGAAAAAGGAGCTGACTGGAGAGTATGGCCGAGGAGATCTCATTGGAGTGGTGAGCTTTTCCACATACACAACTGTGGGTGTCAGAAGCAAAACAAAAGTGGGAGGGTCCTCTCCCAGAAAATTTTTACTGGAGTAGATGCCATGTACATTAAGTACAAATATATAGCTTTGTTTACTAATTGTCTGGTTGGACCAGACAAAATCAATAGCAATAGCGTAGGGGTAAGATGCATGGCATCAAGTTTTGATGCAAATCTAACCAAGGTTTGAATTCGCCTTTTGCCAAGGGAGCTCAATCTGCTCCCTTTTCCCATCACATATTATATTGGAAATGCTTTTATTTTCAATAAAAATTAAGAAAATATTACAAAAGTGAAAATAAAGTTTTTTTTTTTAATAATAAGTGTTAATCAGTTAGGGGTAGGTAAACATACATGTGCTGAATTAGAGAGACTTTTTTATATAAAAGGGAGGGGGTCCAATATCATTGGTATTAAAAAGTTGGTGGGTCTTGTCCCACCCTCATACAATGGGCCTCATTCATGAAACTTTCGTAAATATATGAGCAAATTCTATATGAGTAATTTGTGTGTAAAATGGACCTTAACAAAAACTCTTCATTAGTTAAACGTGTGTATGTTTGTGAATTCCAAACATGCGTAAATAAGAAGCGCGTGCACGCTCATTCATAATTAACATAATCCCCGCCCATGAGTTGCAAATAACGTGACCAGGAATGCTGTGGACTCTTCTGGAATTCTTTCTCAGGTTTGGCTCCAGGATTTTGCATAAATGTTGAAGAGACTAATTGGCCATATGACTAGCAATAAATATTAAATTATCGTGTGTCCACCAAAGCATGTTTTTGCCAGCTAAACACCTGGTGCACTTCTGAAAACGGCCAGCTGGTGGCGCTTGAAAGCACTTTGCAAGGGCAGCGTTTTTCCAGCCGAGATACTTTGATACAGAATATCCATGGCAGTAATGTGTTACTACTAGTATCTATTTTTAAAGAATATTACTGAATTTAGAAATGCAATAAAAAGCAGTAACTTATTTGGTTGGTGTACACGTGGGATGATTGGTCGGCGTAGTTTTTGTCCCGCCCCTCCTCCACTGTGATTGGATGGCCTGGTAAAAAATGACAGTGACAAGCGCTGCCTATTGCCCAACATTAAACAGTACAAACAAAACAAAACAATAAAGACGGGGCAAATCAACTCTTGAAATATTATGATAGGCCTGCCCTACATCAGTTTGCCTAAATTAGAACACAGAACCTTCAAATGTTTTTCGCACCATTTACACGTGGTAGGTAGCAGGTTTAAATTTCTTTCGTTCCAACTAACATTTTAAAAAATACGAACATTCTCGTGAATCCGAAAATTTACGTCAGAGCAGCTTTACGAAAGCCTAGAAATCTAAACGCACCCTAGCGGCAGCTAATCTAATCTGCCCGCGAGTGTCGTCTAGCAACTCTCAATACCCTTCTGAGCTGTAATCGTATGTTACTCTTGCTGGTCCAACCACATCTTGTATAGAGTCGGTGGGCGAGGCCATAATGACGACGGCCGAGTTGCGTTTGCGTGCTTCTAGTAAACACAGAAACTGGCGAACGGCGGTCTTTCGAATCAGCTTTGACCGTGACTCTGAAAGACTTGGAGTTAAGCTTTTCTCTGAGAAAAGAACAAAGAACGGTACTGAAGTCATTCTTAAAAAGGGAAGATGTGTTCTGAGTTTTACCGACCGGATACACCGTTTAAACTATCAACAAGCTCTGTTTTACCTTCGTTGCTCTGGTTGGTGGTAGCGCTATCCTATCGCGTGCAGAGGGAGTTTGAAAGACAACCGTTTATGCTGCCCCCTGGATTGAGCCGTCAATGGTGAGTTTCCAGACCAAACATCTTGATGTGGGTCTGGCTAGCTTTACGAACGATTTACACACAAATTCGTTCTGCTCGTGTTTCATGAATGAGGCCCAATGCCCATGTGCACAACATAAGCCCCGTTTCCACCACAGGAACTTTACCCAGGAACCAGGAACTTTCGGTGGTACTCGGTGTGTTTAGACCGCAGGAACCAGGGTCTAAATGAAGTTCCGGGTAAATATTTCCCCCTCCAAACGGCCCTGCTCGCGAAGTAGTACTTTTTCAAATTTCAGGAACTTTCGAGGGCGGGACTCGGGCGCTGAACATGCTGATTGGTTTAGCTCAAGCAGCATTTTATTTCAACTTACTGGCATTTTTAAAAGTCTTTTGTTAACACATTTCAGCTGCTGGAGAAAACAGCGTTGACATTTTTGATGCGGTAGACAAACTGCATGTCACAAAATGATTGCGATTGAAAGTCATCACATGTAAACACCAGATCGGTTTAGATAACGTCTCATGTAAACAGTCCACTATTACTGTCCGACACTGACTTGGAGGAGCAGTCGCGCGCAGTCCTACATCACTGCACTAATTTGCCTAATCTTCTCGGAACTTTAGATCGCGGTCGAAACGCAGACAGTTGCAGGTCTGGGGGGGAGAAAATTTCCTGTAAAAAAGTTCCTGGTACAAATTGTTCCGGGTAATTTTGGTGGAAACGGGGCTATAGTGTAACGTCTTCGAATGGTTGAAAACTGCTAGCAACCAATGATTGTACCTTGCCCATAGTTTTCCAGGATTTGTAACCTTTTATGACTTTTGCTAAGATTACTCAACAGTGAATCATCAGATACTGTCCAATGTTATACAATGGTGTGTATGTACTATATAAAAGGTCTGCGTATTATATGTACATTATCTCCCAGAATAGTTTTGGTGACATTCACACCTAATCAGGTATGCATCAGAGAAATCCAACTCAGTATCTCCCAGAAGGTCCTTCTGTCTCGTTATTTGTAATGTTTTATTGTGAATGGCTGACGTCTCCGTAGTGACGCTTATGCTGCTAAGAATACCTGTCCATGTTGATGCCATGGTTACATTGCCTGGAGAACAGAGGTTCATTGTCCATGGATGTGAGTGATGTGCGCCTGGATTAAATATCCAAATTTAGTCTCAATCTACGTCACAGGTTGACAGGTTGATTTTGTATTTCTAGATATTAGAGTTTTCTGGCTGCTGATCTTTGCTCTAATCATGAAACCTTTATGATTCATTTTTGGGTGAATAAGAAATTTCAATCTGTTCTTCACTGAAAGCACTTATATGCTTTCCGAAGATTATAAAGCATGAGTCATATAGTGTTGTTTTAGAATAATTTATATACTACTATCATATTATTCATATTTTGAATTACATTTTATTGTTATATTTTCAGTTTTCATCTTAGTTTTGGTAATTTTGTTGCATGTTTTTGTATAGCTTTATTTATTTGAATGATTTTTTTACCCTTGGGCTAGACTGGTAAACCCAGCCTGATCTGCCGGCGATTTGATTTCGCCCGGCAACTCAGTCTGGAAAACTGTACGTTAATTTCTACTGCGTCTGTTACACTTTTGCAGGAACCATTCACAGCTTATCCACCCGGCACGCTATTGGCAGGTTAACACATTGACGGATAGAGAAGCGATGAGTCATTGCCTGTTGATCACGCCACTTGTGGTCGGATTGGTTGAAGGACTATCCAATTGCATACAGAGTATTTGAATAATGCCCGTTTATCATGCCTCTTGTGCAGTAGAAAACACAGAGCAGACTCCTCAGACCAATGTTCAATTTTAAATTGAGCTTGGTTTGGTGATAGCCAGACAACCCTTGGGCATCAAAATAAAAAAGTTACTCTGAGGTTCTTTAGAGGAAAATGTCCACGTCAAAAAACTTTAGAGCACATACTTAAAGGGGCGGTCTAATACTTTTTCATGCATTTTGACTAATTTACACTGTTTAAATAGTTGGATTTTCATGCTAAACATGGTTAAAATGTGTATTTCCAAATATACACTTTCAGGATTTGAATCCGATTTGGAAAGTTTTTTTTTCAGAGTATGGCCCTGTATTAGCCTAGAAATCTAGACGCACCCTAGCGGCAGCAAATTTAATCTGCCCGCGAGTGTCGCCTAGCATCTCTCAATACCCTTCTGAGCTGTATTCCCCTAACTTTTGCAGGGCCAATCACATTGTGTATAGAGTCGGGGGGCGGGGCCATAATGACGACAGCTGAGTTGCGTTTGCGTGCTTCTAGTAAACACAGAAACTGGCGAACGGTGCTCTTTCGAATCAGCTCTGACCGTGACTCTCTGGAAGACTTGGAGTTAAGCTTTTCTCTGAGAAAAGAACAAAGAACGGCACTGAAGTCATTCTTAAAAAGGGGAGATGTGTTCTGAGTTTTGCCGACCGGATACGGCGAATGTTTAATCTGTCAACTAGCTCTGTTTCACCTTCGTTGCTCTGGTTGGTGGTAGCGCTATCCTATCGCGTGCAGAGGGAGTTTGAAAGACAACCGTTTATCCCGCCCCTCGGATTGAGCCCTGTCTATAGTGAGTTTCCAGACCAAACATCTTGATGTGGGTCTGGCTTGTCAGGCTAGCCCTGTATGATATCATAAAGCCGGAATTCCTTGTATGGGCACTTTTCCCGGATGACTGCGTGAGCACATCAACAAGAGCGAGAGCAAGAGCGCGCCCATCAAAATGCTTTGTTCGGTTAATGCTGGCATTTTGTTTTTAGACTACGAAATCAACAATGTCACTAGAGAGGTGTGTTTTTGGTTGTGAGGGAAAGATATCCTTGTTCAGCTTCCCAAATTATGCAATAATACTCTATACAGGCAGAAACTGTGTGTTATGTAGCCTTTAAGTTTGGTCTCATTTGAAAGAAAATCCTTGGTTGATTTTTTTTTTTTTAAAGTAAAAAAACAAACGTTAAAAAAGGAAACAAAAAGTAATAGAGGTTTAAACGTCCCATGGCATGGATTCTTTTATTATTTTATAATGTTTCCTGAGGTGTACTTATATTGTTAGTATGGTTTTTACATCAAAAAATGTTTTTCACATCAAATAATTTAGAAATAATAGGCATTTTTTCTATATTGATATTAGCCCTCTGTCTGGAATGCTCTGTTCCAAGGGGCGAGTCTGCTGTGAGACTTCAGTGAAAACACCCACTGTTGTGATTGGCTGACATCTTTGCATTTGAAATGAGATTGTGCGGAGGGGGCTTGGTTTAGTCAGGTGCCAGCAACAGCACTCACTGCCAGTCGAAAGAGAGACGGAGCTAGGTAATGGTGTCTGAGGAAGTGTTATTGTACCGAGTTGTTGAGAGCGTGAGTTTATTTTGTTTCTATCTGAGAGCTCTGAATAAACACAAGTGAACTTTGCAACGTTATTTCTCTCACAAAATGCTTTCAATGTTTTTTTTTTAAAAAATCTGATGTTTCATGCTACTAACAGAAATGACATGAAGTTGATCGTTTTAGTCACTGGCTTGATTCTCTGATGCATCAAGACGGTCAGCGGTGGGACTGACAGTATTAAGCGATTTGGAAAGAGAGTCTGTGTGAATTTGAATGATTAGCTACACATCATAACTCACTGATCCTAGATCAGGCAATAATGAACACTGTTAGTCACTGTTTCTGGCGGTGCAATTGAATCTATATGGTAAAGCCTGTGCTGACGTCGTGACTGATAAACTGAATCCATTCTCTACTAATTCTCAGGGCAGGCAAAGCAGAGGAAGGGGAGGAAACCTTTCCTGTTATGATGTTATAACAGGAGAATTCAAGATCAGCCTGTCTGGGCTCTCATTTTCTCAAATGCAGAGAAAGAGTCAGAACTTGGTTTACACCGATCTAAATTTCTAGCCATTTGGGGACCATATTCAGCCTAGGGGAACTCATATTAATCTCGAAAAAAATGCATAAAATAAACATTTCATGCCATGGGACCTTTAAGTTTATGAAAATGATTTATGAAAATTGCTTTATTTAAAATATATATTTTAATAAAGCAGGTTGAACTCAAAAACTGCTAGAAAATCAAGTCCTAAATCATAAGTCTAAAGTTTTTTTTCCAAATAAGAGGTTGATATCTCAAAAAATAGCTTTCAGGAAGGTTTTGTTTTTGGGGACGGTATCAAATTCTTCCTGTTAGGTACCAGCAAAGCCTCACTGGTGCACACAGAGGTTGGATTTGTGATTTGCAGTATAGTTTTTCTCTCTCATACTGCAACCACACACCTTCTTTTTTTTCCTGTTTTTAAACACACATACTAACCAGACTTTGACATCCATACTAATACACCCACACAATTAGATCTGCCTAATTTATCTAATTGGCTCTATAATATGCAGAAGCAAAAAAGTGGAATAAAATGAGTATTTGCTTTCTAGGCCAAACCTAAGAAAACGGCACCATATGGTAATTTTATTTTGAGGCCTTGCCCTGAAAATGAAAGCCTATTAACAGAGGCGGCATTATTTTATAGTTAAATTGCCGTTTTAATGGGTTTCAATGGGGACATTTTTGTCCTTAAAGTCCTAAGCTATTTTATGTTTATTGTGTAAAATAGATTTATTAAAGAAAATAAAAGTTGAAATAATAAATGTCCAAATATGAAACGTTTCCAAATTATGTATGCAGTTGGCATTAAATGCATACATTTTGGCACAAGTGTGTATTTTTATTTAAAAAATATATATTTCAGGCTTATTTCAAAACTACTGGAGTCATATGGACCAACTGTCCCTTTAATTCAGTCTTTTTTTTTTGAGGTTCCTCACATTTTCAGCATCATAACTGCAAAATTCATCTGCAATTAATTATGATTTTCTGATGTAAATTGTACCAAAGCTAGCTTCAAAGTCAGTCAATGCACTCTTTTTGTGTGTATATGTGTGTAAATGCAGGTGGAAGCTCTGACCCATCAGAACAGAGCAACTACTGTTCATGCTGTACGGGACTCAGAACTGGCTAAACTACCTGAGGGCGCTCTCAGTTCCATCAAGAGAAAATTCCCACAGGTGTGTCAGCCACACTCCATTTGCTTTATAGCCAGTCATGAGTTTCTCTGGCCCCTCTATGTATGTTTAATATAATTTTCGTTCTCTCCATTTGATCTCATTAGGTAGTCACAAGGCTTATTCACCTGCTCGGACAGAAGATCCTCCAGCAGGTTAATGGACCTTTGACAGGTGTGTGTAAAATCAGTGTTCCATCTCCTGCATTAAAGGCAAAGGTTTCTAGACTTCATCAATGTATGATAACTGCTTTGTATCTATATTTTAACGTCCAGGTCGCAGTCTAGCTCTAAACACACCTGGCAGTAAATGGGACGCGGGGAACCCTGCCTCAAACCTTTCCACCGTCACTGTGCTCCCGGTATCAGAGGAGGTTCCTCTGACTGCGTTCACCCTGGAACTTCAGCATGCACTCTTATCTATAGGTGAGGACCATTATATTTTATAGATTTAAATCGAAATGAGAAGTTTTACAATTGGAGAGGAAGCTTGAGTCAAATTTATGTATTCCAGGTCCCACTCTTCTCTTGACTAGTGACATCATCAAACAGCGCCTCGGCTCTGCTGCGTTAGACAGGTACGGCATCAGTGTCATTAGATAATAGCTTGCAATGTTTATATGGCATTAAATATTACTTTATATAAATGTGTGCCCACTTCATCTATCAGAATATGCAAATTCATTGTTAATACATGCAGATTTTCAAGTGTTTCAGCTGCCTGAAAAACAACAAACTAATTTTTGTTTTACACATTAAAGTAGTCGTTTGATGAGAGAGATGAAAGCTGTTTTGTGATATGTAAATGAACAACACAATTAACCCCAAAAATAAACAGTCTGCATGAGTCCTGTCCCTCTAACCCAGTATGAGATCTTCCTTTCTCCTTCTTGTTGCTGATGTTTGTCTCAGTTGTGGACAGTGTTTGGTGTTTTCTGTTTAGATTTAATTTAGAAAACTTTTAAGTGCAAATACTGGCCTGGTTTCTGTCAAGATTATCGACAAGCTCTCATCCATCACATGTTTATTGGACAGTTTAACAGCAATAGATCAACAGAGACAAGGATTCGACTCCGACACACATTCATCAAAGTAGCTAGAACAGGACTCCTGACTGTAATGGTCGCACATCCTCACAAAAAAGAGACGATGTCAAGTTGATTCCTCATTATAAACTCAAACTTTGTAGGAATGTCTTTGTTAAATTTGACATGGTGTTACAATTTTTGTTGTTTTTTGAGTGTGTCATACACTACACTTTTTTTTCCCCACCAAAGCTGGTCAACAATAACAAAAATAATGACATATTAGCCAAAATAATGATACTGCAAAATTTGATTACAATTTAAAACAACTGCCTTTGTTTTTTTTTAATCAATGTTAAAAACAGTTGTGCGACAACATTTTAGTGGGGAAAAAATGAATGGCTCTTTGAAGAATATAAAGATAAAAAGAACTGTACTTTTGAACAGTAGTGACATCACAGTGACAGCAAAAAAAAGTAACAATGCACAAAATTATTAATGTTTGATGCATTTCTAAGTGAGCCATAGACAACTACACACAAGACGTTCACTTGGACAACCATAAACAGAACAAATTGATACCATAATGCCTAATTAAAAGCAGACTTTAATGTTTTAGTAATATAGTATATGTCCTACTATACATACATAATGTCTAAGTGGACACGCAAATAATTTGTCACTCAGTAAAAGTTAACGTTAGCCAGATCGCTCTCTACTTACCTTGATAATTATGAACAAATTCCTCGTGGAAAAATTTGTATCCTTTATTAATTTTTTTATTTTTGGTGATGGAGTTTTCCTCCACGAGTCTTGAAACATCCGCAAATGTTATAATTGGCAGGTTAGTTAGTGCAGTTGTGTAAACTATTCTCTGGTCCATTTTGCCGATTTTGCCGAGTGATGTATTGCTTTGTTGACGCTTGACAGGAACTCCGCTTCCACAACGGTTACGTATTTCCGGTTTTTGTGAGAAAGGTCTATAGGTCCTCAAAATTCATCGGAAAACTATCTCGGAATTTTACTGTTCACTGATTTAAAAAATCAGCAGTCACAATAGAGTTGCAACAGTTGGTTTCCAGAAGCAAAAAACACTAATTTTCTCCATAGGAAAATTATGATTTTTAACAACAACTTATAAACATTTAAAAAACATTATTTGAGCTAAATTATTTCAACTTAAACAGTGGAAAACAAAATTGCCCATGATGCTGTACAGAGAATTCCACCAGTCAGATAGAACATTTGAGGGACTCAAACACAACTATTAAAAAAGGTTTAAACATACACTGATACTCCTGAAGGAAACATGCATTAAAGGTGCAGTGTGTAGTACTTATGAGAATCTGTTAACAGAAATGCAATATAATATCATAACTATGTTTTCAGTGGTGTATAAAGACCTTACATAATAAACCGTTATGGTTCTATTACCTTAGAATGAGCCTCACATCCTTCTCTACAGGGTGCTTGTCACTCTCTTCTCTTTCTGACGACAACATTTTTGTCCTGTGTAGCTTGTGTTTCGAATGGGAGGACTGAGCAATGACCAGTTGCCATTCGCAACCTCACTGCTAGATGGCGCCAAAATTTACAATGTGTACCTTTAAGAGCGGGGGGGTGAAAACCCTTCAAATTTAAAGATCGAGGTAAATTGTATTTAGTTTGTCTTCTGGGAAACATGTAAGTATCTGCTGTTGCTTCCAAAGGGCAGTTTTTAATCAAATAAAATAAAAAGACATCTTCATCCTGTTCACCCAAAAGTTTTCACTCCCTGGCTCGGGATAGTTCACCCAAAAATGAAAATGCTGTCATCAGTTTCTCACCCTCAAGTTGTTCCAAACCTGTATGAGGTTCTTTGTTTTGCCAAACACAAAAAGAAGATATTTAAAAAAAATATATAACCAACCGTTGACTACCATATAGAGCAAAAATACAGGTGCTGATCATATTAGAATATCATTAAAAAGTCGATTTATTTCACTAATTCCATTCAAAAAGTGAAACTTTATATATTAAATTCATTTATTACACACAGGCTGATTTATTTCAAATGTTTATTTATTTTTTTCATTCAGATGATTATAACTAAAAAATAAGGAAAATCCCAAATTCAGTATCTCAGAAATTTAGAATATTACTTAAGACCAATACAAATAAAGGATATTTAGAAAACCTTGGCCAACTAAAATGTATGACGATGAAAAATATGAGCATGTACAGCACTCAATACTTAGTTGGGATTCCTTTTGCCTGAATTACTGTAGCAATGCGGTGTGGCATGGAGTCGATCAGTCTGTGGCACTGCTCAGGTGTTATGAGAGCCCAGGTTGCTCTGATAGTGGCCTTCAGCTCTTCTGCATTGTTGGGTCTGGCATATCACATCTTCCTCTTCACAAATAACACATAGCTTTTCTATGGGGTGAAGGTCAGGCGAGTTTTCTGGCCAATTAAGAACAGGGATACCATGGTCCTTAAACCAGGTATTGTGTGCAGGTGCCAAGTCCTGTTGGAAAATGAAATCTGCATCTCCATAAAGTTGGTCAGCAGCAGGAAGCATGGAGTGCTCTAAAACTTCCTAGTACAGGAAGGCTGCCTTGACCTTGGACCTCAAAAAACACTGTGAACCAACACCAGCAGATGACATGACACCCCAAACCATCACGGACTTTGGAAACTTTACACTGGAACTCAAACAACGTGAATTGTGTTCCCATGTCTTGTATATGTCTGTGCATAGTGGTTCTTGAAGCACTGACTCCAGCTGCAGTCTACTCTTTGTGAATCTCCCCACATTTTGAATGGGTTTTGTTTTACAATCCTCTCCAGAGTGTGGTTATCCCTATTGCTTGTACACTTTTTTTTTTTACCACATCTTTTTCTTCCCTTCGTCTCTCTATAATTTGCTTGGACACAGAGCTCTGTGAACAGCCAGCCTCTTTTGCAATGACCTTTTGTGTCTTGCCCTCCTTCTGCAGGTGTCAATGGTCGTCTTTTGGTCAACTGTCAAGTCAACAGTCTTCGCCATGATTGTCTAGCCTACAGAACTAGACAGAGAGACCATTTAAAGCCCTTTGCTGGTGTTTTGAGTTCATTAGCTGGTTAGAGTATGGCACCAGTGTCTTCAATATTGAACCTTTTCACAATATTCTAATTTTCTGGGATACTGAATTTGGGATTTTTAGTTGTCAGTTATAATCTTCAAAATTAAAAGAAATAAACATTTGAAATATATCAGTCTGTGTGTAATGAATGCATATAATATACAAGTTTCACTTTTTGAATGGAATTAGTGAAATAAATCAACTTTTTGATGATATTCTAATTATTTGACTAGAACATGTACTATGGTAGTCCATGGTCGCTCTATCTGCTTTGTTACAAACATTCTTCAAAATATCTTCTTTTGTGTTCAGCAGAACAAAGAAACTCATAAAGGTTTGGAACAACTTGAGGGAGAGTAAATGATGACGACACAATTTTCCTTTCTGGGGGAACTATCCCTTTCATGCATTGTGTTTTCTTTCTGGAGCATCAGTGAATGTGTGTGTGTGGTTCTTTCCATCACTAAAGCTAAAGTACACAGTCAAATCAAAGTTTGTAATTTTATGATTCACCTTGTAGCTGAATGGTTTAGTTCATGCCATGGCTTATAACACTTAAACAACGACTTTTTACTCTTAGACTCTCCCAGTGGGAGAAATAAATAGAAAAAATACTTCCAAAACCATTGCCGCTGAAAAAGTGGACGGGCACTTTTGCACTTTATACATCATCGATATTTATTTGTCAAAAGGTGTAGGACCCTTGCATCTGTTCACACAATTCATAAATTAACAACTGAAGAGAAGTCATTTGCATCCTTATTTACTTTGACTTCAAATTCGATTTATTTTAATTTGATTTAAACAATTTGATTATTTACATTTTTAGAAATAACGTACAATATAGTGCACAAATCAAGTTATTTGTACATACAATGAAAAATAGCTGAAAATAATCTTCTCTACTCCAGTGTGCATGAGTACAGGTTGTCGAGTTGGCTGGGTCAGCAGGAAGACATCCACCGCATAGTCCTGTATCAGACGGATGTGTCACTTACCCCGTGGACTCAGCGCTGCATCAGACAGGCTGATTGCATCATCATCGTGGGACTGGGAGAGCAAGACCCAGCCGTGGGAGAGGTATGATGGTGTTACATCATCACAGAGTGAAAAACACTTACATGAATTGTTGCTACTGTAAATTGTATGTACCAAGAATCTGAGCTGCACCACTTTTACTACTTCCACTGGAAAATGAAGAGTCTTTAATATAAAAAAACTCTTTAAATTCACCACTCAAATGAAATGGCAGGTACTCTTAGCCCAACTAATATTAAGTAGTTTGAACCATAACACCTATTCCAGATTCAGTTTTATCCTTCTGTACTGTAAGTCAATGCTGAAATACTCTGATCACAGAAAGTATTTAACCTTGTTGACAGAACTCCAGTTGAACTGCAGGACTTACTCAGTTCTTTTTTTGCTAGAGAGAGATCATTCAAGTGCAGCAGGGAAAGCCGTTTTAGAGATGTCCAGGTGTTTGGGTAGTTAGGCCTGTGTGTTTGAAGTTGGATCAGAGGTCCGGGGTAGTGCAACATCCCTATTGATTGTGTATATCCTGCACCCTTTAAAGAGGATAGCCACTATAGCGCTGCTCTTTGAATTAGGGACTCAAAGCTCAGATGTTTTAAACAAGTCTGAAATAGGTAATGGCATTCACAAAAAAGAATTGAGAGAGGACATCGTTTTTCTCTTAAAAGCATACCGGCCCATCCCAATCAATAATTATTTGTCTGAATGGAGTGACCTTGAAATAAATGGATATATTTCTATTATATTTATGGATTAGTTCTACATTTAGTGCGTTCCATTAAAGAAAATGATTTTATTATCTTAATGCATTTGGATGGATGTTGTCTTGTCCTGAAGGGATGATATTCAGCCCTCTCTTTGTCTGCTTATCTCTATTTCTCTCAGCTGGAACGTATGTTAGAGGGGAGTGCAGTAAGAGCACAGAAACAGCTGGTGTTGTTGCACCGTGAGGATGGCCCTCCTCCCAAAGGAACAGCTGAATGGCTGAACATGCGGAGCTGGATCTCCAGACACCTTCACCTGTCCTGCCCCCGCAGAGTCTTCACCAAGAGGAGCCTGCCAAAATTGGTACAGCACTCAATATTACATCATGGTTTCACAGAAACAACTGACATTTTGAAAGTCATGCAATGGTCTAGCTCAGGGGTTTTCAAACTTTTATGCCACAGAACCCAAAACATAATGATGCAATAGTTCCATTTTCATATATTTTATTTGATATATTTTTATTTTATATAATCTTAAAACGTTATTCATTTTTTAAAATATTTTTCCTCTACATTTTTCCACAGACCCCCCCCCCCAGCATTCACTTGAGTGAAAGGGAAAATGTATTGATTGCCACATTTTAGATTTATACATTTTAATATTTAATATTCCTGTCAAGTTTCCCAGGCTGCTACTGGTGTGTCCTTGAGCTCAGTTGAATTTGTCATGTCATGGCAAGTCTTTATCTCTTTCAGGATATAAAGAGAGAAGAAATCACAAAATAAAATTAAAGGCACAATAAAATATCCAAAATCCACTAGAACAGTGTGTACGTGTACATCCCAAATGTTTCCAAGAATGTAAGCAATCCAGAAATAAGCAATTTTAGCTGTGTCCGTGCGTCGCCTATCAATGACAGCTTACTCACGTTATCCTTGATTTCTATTTTTTTATTTTGAAGAAACCATGGAAACCTCAAACATGCTTTCATGTATTATCTTTTATTAGAAAAGGGATCAAATGTTTAGAGACAACAGAATAATTAATTGCATGCCATTTAGCATTACCATCCAGCATTTATTAATATGATATTCTAATATCGATCTAGCTTACTGCAGTGTGCATCAAGTGTCTCGTAGCAGCCGCGGAGTGAACGCACAGAGTAACGTTATAACATCATCATTTTCAGAAGAGCCGTACGGGCTCTTCTCCCGGTAGGGTGCACGCACGCGTGTGACTAGAGCGAGAGAGGAAATGCACGCCCATAAACACTCGCTCAGCTGCAGATCCATTCGTCTGTGAACGCTTATGTCGTTATAGTCCGCGCCGCGCTCCACTTTATTCCTATGGGCGACTTCAACGCTTCAGCACAGCATTCTGGGAAGGCAGCGCTGCATTTGAACCGATTTGAACGCAGAAATGACGGGAAGCTTCACAACATCGCTTCAGTCGCGTCACAAAGTGGATCTCCATCGTTCACTGCTGTCAGGACTTTACCAAATCATACCAAAGAAGTGTGTTTTTGACGGAGCGGTCCCAGCGATAAAGGTTCGGTCCTGCTTTGGAAGCAGCCGGTGAGTAAAACTGCTTCAAATGTCTATGTTGTTGGCTATCGTCGCGTGAGTAAACATCAGTAAATGACTCGATCGCGTGCTTCGTCATCCAAATGCGCTAACGGTTACTCCATTGTTGTTCTATGTATAAAGTTACACTAGTCTGACGTGCAAAACCGTTTGGCTTGCTACTGCTAAGGTTTAGTCGCATACAATAGTCCATAAACCGAATCATGTCCTCATAAACTGCGAGTAAACACACACAAATGTTGACAGGCCACTAAATACAGTATATACCACAGAGACGGACGTTCCGGCTGTTGCTGTTTCTCCTGTTCAATTTATTTCAGCCTCCGAATGATTCTGGATCATATATCTATTAGCTGAGATCGATAGCGATGGGCTTCTCCACGCTTGAGGACGTCACTGCTTTGTGCACGCTCGTCATTCTTTAGCTCCGCCCACACGATACGCCTCCAGGCGCTCGTTTTTTTCCGGAAAGACTCGGTACAGCCCATATTTCTTTTATAAATATAATAAAACTAAAGACTTTTCGGAGATATGAAGGATGCAATACTACTCTATAGGTACTCAAGATTGACATGAGATTGACTGAAACTGAGTGTTTCACCCCCCCTTTAATAATCTCATCCATGAACATGATTTCCACCCATGTCCCATCCCAATTATTTTCCACTGGCTGGGAGGTGAAGACGACAACTCCCAAGATTACGCACTAAATCTCAGCGTCATCAAAATAGGCCTTTGTTTTGAACACCACTGGCATAAACTACATAGTGTGCCTTTAATTACAGACATTTTTTTACGGAAACCAATCTCCGCTATGAAACGAATCAGAAAGTAACCAATTTAAATGTTTTGTGAATGGCACAAAACAGTGTTACCAATAATATTACATGGTTCTAAGGTAAGTTATTTATAAAATTGTTTCCAATAGTGCCCATCACAACAAGTTAGTGAGCAAGTCTGACTCGAGACCAAGAGAGAGAAATTGTATGATGGTCATTAGGGATGCAACAATACAGTTAGTCCACGGTTCAATACATACCTCGGTTTTTAACCACGGTTTTCGGTTTGATTCGGTTTTTTGCTATTCTATTCTTAGGTGACAGGAACATAAAAAGTTTAAGGAGAATTTTTTTTTATTATTATTGCAATACTCTTTCTTTCTTTTACTTAAAGGACTTGAAAAAACTTACTTAAACTTAGAAAAAACAACTTAAAAAAACAAAACTTACAAATTCCTATTGTATTGTATAATATAACATAAATGTATATAAAGATTTACAGTGGCAACTCAGAGCTGTACAGCAGCATTTAAAGGAACTGTATGTAAGAAATGTTATTCAATTAATCATAAAATGACCCTGATATGTCACTAGACATTTAAGAAATCATGTTAATTTCAAATATTTATATCACTGACAACTGTAGTCCGGCCAGGATATTGTCATTTAAAAGTTGTGGTTGCAGCCCACTGATGTTGACATTTTGTGTTTTGGCCTGAAGCTCTGTCCTCCACATATCTACCAATCATGAAGTCAGTAGAGTTTCGGCATCTGGGTTGCCAGCTTTGCTCTAGTTACCACAGCTTCAGCTACAAACATTCCTGCTAGATCCTGCAGCATATCTGGCAACCTCGAGTCGGGGGAGAGGGGATATAGTACTCTATAGTATTTTAAAAGTGATTGCAATACCAGTTATGGCCACAATCTTACATACACTTTAAGTATGAAATTGAATTAATACATGTAAAATTAAAACTACATAGTAGAGTATGTCTTCAACATATAAATATAAATTGATTAAAAGCTACTGTATTAGTTTTTGTTTTTATTCAAGATCAGTGAGTGATCTTCTCTTTGTCTTTTGTTGTTTTATTAACATCACTTTAGAGGTGCACTGTCCCTTTAAGGACAAGTATTCATGACCTGCTCGCATCTCATACAGACACACAGAGATTTTACTTTCACTTTAATCCTAACCGACTGTGTTTATGTTAACCTTGTGTGTATTTGACAGTATTAGCGTAGTAAGATTACGTAGTCCGGTAATCATGTGTGTTTGACAGGCTTTTAGTGCGCGCACTCAGCGAATGTAAAAGTGCATTAGCATGCAAATTTAATGTTTAACCGGCAAGGCTTTAAAATGCATGCAAATAATCAACTTTCGTGATTGTGAATAACTGTTCCGTGAGTATAACTCTTTGACACCAGCATTTGAAGTGTAGCTAAACAAACCCTAACTTTGGTGCATATGATTGGATATTTGCTCATATCAGCGGCAGTGCGTAGGCTCACAGGCACACACAAGAAGTGCCAAAATAAACTGAGATAAATATTTCAAACTGAGAAATAAAATAAATAAATCTAAAACCGCAATTCACAAGCGTATATTGAACCGTGAATGCCGTACCAAACGGTTCAATATTGTATGGAGAATTGTGGCATCCCTAGTAGTCATTGACGATTGTAACAAGGATTTCTGGTATAGCTTTGGTTTAAGATCCTGTGTCATTTATGTTTACAGAGAGAGATGTACCAGCGTGTGTTCCAGAAACCCGCTGATCACCACTCTGATTTCTCACGCCTGGCCCGTGTCCTGACAGGCAACACCATCGCTCTGGTGCTAGGGGGAGGAGGAGCCAGGTACTCACCTAAAAAAACGAAATGAGGAGAAAAACACCTCCACTGTTTTGAATGCATTTTCACACTCCCACTCTTGTTGACACTACTGTGGCATTTTCCTTTAAAAGCCCTTTACCACCCCCTCTCCGTCCTCGTTTGACCTCTTGCCTCTGTTGCTCTCTTTTTGTCAATTTAATTTGATCTGACAGCCTCTGTTTGTCTATTCTGTCTTTTTTCGTGGTTGGCAGGAGGTGTTTGAAGGTTGGTTGCTGTTTTCTCCCTTGATTTCTCTGTGTAGTTACCTGTGATTTGATTCTGTGTTCAGTGTTAAATCTGCCCAGTCTTATACATTGTCAATGTTTTGCCATATTTGAGCAGCATCATTTTTTTTGGACAGATAGTACACAACCAGTTAAAGGTTATGGATTTGATTGGCCTCATATTACTAGGTTTATTTGTCCCCCTCATCCTTCTTTTCATCCCTTCTTCTCTCCTTTAGGGGTTGTTCTCAGGTGGGTGTAATTCGAGCATTGAGTGAAGCGGGAATCCCTATTGATCTGGTGGGCGGCACCTCTATTGGTTCCATGATGGGCGCACTGTATGCAGAGGACCGCAGTTACAGCAGGATGAAGATCAGAGCCAGAGAATGGTCCATGGTGAGAGACCACTGTAACGTTAAACACTCGAAAGCCTGAGATGAACCTTATGCTACCTTAAAATGCACCAGTGCATCCCTCCTGTTTTCCTTCCTTTTCACATATATACAGTGCCTTGCGAAAGTATTCGGCCCCCTTGAACTTTGCGACCTTTTGCCACATTTCAGGCTTCAAACATAATGATATGAGACTGTAATTTTTTGTGAAGAATCAACAACAAGTGGGACACAATCATGAAGTGGAACAAAATTTATTGGATATTTAAAACTTTTTTAACAAATCAAAAACGGAAAAATTGGGCGTGCAAAATTATTCGGCCCTCTTAAGTTATTACTTTGTAGCGCCAACTTTTGCTGCGATTACAGCTGTAAGTCGCTTGGGGTATGTCTCTATCAGTTTTGCACATCGAGAGACTGAAATATTTGCCCATTCCTCCTTGCAGAACATCAGCTCGAGCTCAGTGAGGTTGGATGGAGAGTGTTTGTGAACAGCAGTTTTCAGTTCTTTCCACAGATTCTCGATTGGATTCAGGTCTGGACTTTGTCTTGGCCATTCTAACACCTGGATATGTTTATTTTTGAACCATTCCATTGTAGATTTTGCTTTATGTTTTGATCATTGTCTTGTTGGAAGACAAATCTCCGTCCCAGTCTCAAGTCTTTTGCAGACTCCATCAGGTTTTCTTCCAGAATGGTCCTGTATTGGCTCCATCCATCTTCCCATCAATTTTAACCATCTTCCCTGTCCCTGCTGAAGAAAAGCAGGCCCAAACCATGCTGCTGCCACCACCATGTTTGACAGTGGGGATGGTGTGTGTTCAGGGTGATGAGCTGTGTTGCTTTTACGCCAAACATAACGTTTTGCATTGTTACCAAAAAGTTCAATTTTGGTTTCATCTGACCAGAGCACCTTCTTCCACATGTTTGGTGTGTCTCCCAGGTGGCTTGTGGCAAACTATAAATGACACTTTTTATGGATATCTTTAAGAAATGGCTTTCTTCTTGCCACTCTTCCATAAAGGCCAGATTTGTGCAGTATACGACTGATTGTTGTCCTATGGACAGAGTCTCCCACCTTGACCATGATTTTTCCGCCACCAAACTTCACTGTTTTCTGGGTGAATCTCGGATCCATTCGGGCAGCAGTAGGTCTCCTGCAATATTTGCGGCGACTGTGGTGTAACTCAACTGAAGATTCATCTGAAAATCCACCTTCTGCCACTTTTCCAGCGTCCATCCTTTTAGCAGGCTGTGGGCCTTGGCAAATGCCACACGGTTTTTCAATTGTCTTTTGTTTAGTGCTGGCTTCTGGGCACTGATTCGACCATGGAGGCCATTTCGAGGCAGAATCCTACAAACTGTTCTGGTTGACACAGGGACTTCAGGTGACCAGGTCTCGTGGAGCTCTGCTGCAGTGGAAAATGGGCTGGCCTTGGATTTTCGAGCCAACAAATGGTCCTCTCGAGCAGTTGTCTTGCGTGGTCTGCCTGACCTGGGCTTGTCAAAAACGTCTCCAGCCTCTTCAAATCTTTTTTTAATCCTCTGTACTTGATGCTGAGACACATTGAAGGTGTCTGCCACATCAGCAGTGGATCTGGTCTTCACCCTCTTGATAATCAAAACTTTAGTCTCAGGGTGAATCTTAGGCATGTTTGCAGAGGTCTAGTTGCAGTTGATGTGAAGGTCTAGCGTACTGGGGTTCTTTTTATACACACTTGAGACCTAATTGATCCATTATTAGTCACAGGTGAAGCTCATATGACAAGGTGACAACACTTATGTCTTTGCAAAAATTGACTCAATGGGCTTTACCAAGCTGTGAATATTAGAATACTTTTTGACAGTTTTGTTTTTCACTGAAAAATTATTTAAAAAGCTGTTCGGATTAAAATGAGCCATTTCTTGTAAAAAAAAATCTTGATTAAAAATATATTTCAGTATATAAATATAAATATACAAATATTTGATATTCATTTCATTTTTTTCGTTTTCCTTTCTTGTTCAATTTTTTCTTCTAATTTTCTTTTTCTCTTTCTTATTCCTATTCCCCTCCTATTGTTCATTCCTATTCTTTTTCCTATTAATTTTATTTTATTTCATTTTCTATTCCTGTTCCTATTGTTTTTTCTTTTGTTTTCCTTTTATTGTCCTTTCCTTTTTTGATTCCTTTTGTGTCCCTTTTCATTTCCTTTCCCTTTCCCTTTATCAATTTTTTTTTATATTCCTTTCCCTTTTCCTTTTTTGTCACTTTTCCTTTTTTATTTCTTTTCTCATTCCCTTGCCTTTTTTGTTGTTCTATTCATTAGCCTTTTTGTTACCTTTTTCTTTTTAATTTATGTTCCTTTGCCAAAAATCTAACTTTGTTTCCCTTTCTTCCTCTGCAGGAAATGACATCAGTGTTTAAGAAAGTGCTGGACCTGACCTACCCTATCACTTCTATGTTTTCCGGAGCTTCGTTTAACTCTAGCATTAATGCTGTCTTCAAAGACAAACAGATAGAGGTAGGAAAATGGTTCTTTTTGGCTCAAGAAATTCTACACAGGATCTGCCAAATTCAGCAGCTTGAATGCATTTGGCTTGTTTACAGGATCTCTGGATCCCATATTTTAACATCACCACGGACATCACCGCCTCCACAATGAGAGTGCACACTGACGGTTGGTACTGTCACATAGTCTCCACCTGATCATTTATGAGCCTCCCCTTAACCAGGATAAATGTCTGATGTTTCCTGTCCCTCCATCTCAGGCTCCCTGTGGAGGTATGTGCGTTCCAGCATGTCTCTCTCTGGTTATCTGCCACCACTGTGTGATCCAAAAGATGGACACCTGCTCATGGACGGAGGCTACATCAACAACCTGCCAGGTGTGTAGTAGGACATTAGCTCCCTACAGCAAAACGTATTTAGGTCTTGACAGTGAAATCCCAAAATGCCATGACAGTCCCACTTCATGGATACAAAGCTACTAAAATAGCTCAACACTGCCCGACTTTTAACTGTTGGCACAAAGTCTGGACCACTTTGTGGCTTATTCTGGCCAAGAACCGCCTACTTAGACAGAAAAGATCTGTCTGGGGGAGGGTTCTTAAATAGTCAAATCCCCAATAATATTTCATAACTTTCATAAAACTTTTGCCATTTTTTGGCAATTTTCATCCATCATTCAGTGAATGGACTGGGTGGGCCGTAAGTGTGCCGTCTATGGCCGAGACTTCTGCATTTTATCAGATCTAAAGCATTTTGACAATTTTGTCTTTTTGGCCCTGTTTGCACATGCTTTTAAGATGCATTTTGGTTGATCAGATCATAATCTAAAGCATTTTGACAATTTTATCTTTTTGGCCCTGTTTACACATGCTATTAAGATGCATTTTGGTTGATCAGATCATAAGTGTATGGCGCTAAATACAGGTGTAAACATGGTCTAAAACATTTTGAGCTTATCCACTTTCAACCACTTCAGGTAATCAAAAATGCATTCGACCGGATCACTTTCGTAGTGTAAGCGCACATGTTGTTGAATGTGTTCGAACAGCCGCTAAAGACCAGTTAGTCTCCGCCTACTGACTTAATGTGTAAACATATGAAGTGTGGTAGCCGGACGGGATATAAACTATGGCTGGTGACCCAAGATGGCTTTGAAGACGAAAAAAACTTACTTGTACATTCCTGATTTTGAACACACACACACACACACACACACACACACACACACACACACACACACACACACACACACAAAAGTTCGGCATGGTTTTGCAGCTGTCGGAGAAAACATGTAAATATATGTAAATTGCACAAGCTTATTTTGTCCATTAGACCCCCCCCCCTTCCAGTTGAAGAAACCAGGAAAGAAGTGGTTGAAAGTAGGGAAAATATGTGTATTAAAATACCAGGTTTAAGCAGGAATGTCTCCATTGTCTACTTGTGATCCAATCGATCAAAACTCATCTTAGTAGGCTACCATGTGTAAACAGGGCCGTTAATGGTTGGTGAGGGTGTTGACTTCTGTCCTTATTCCAGCGGATGTGGCACGCTCTATGGGTGCCAAGGTGGTTATTGCCATTGATGTGGGAAGCCAAGATGAAACTAACCTCACTAACTACGGGGACGCCCTCTCTGGCTGGTGGCTGCTATGGAAACGGTTCAACCCACTGGCTGAGAAAGTCAAGGTAAGGGGTGCAGTGTTTGCTTAAAGGGGAGGATGAATCTGTATTTAAACGGGGTCATTAATGTAGTAGAAATGTGATAATATTTTTGGAATTTGGTGCTTTCTAGACTGAGAAAAGACAGAAAATGTATACAAAGCCATATGCTAATCTGTGAAGTAACCCTTTAATTAGTTGTGCTTTCTGAGGCAAGTGTGACTATTACTCATACTTGTAAAGGTCCAGTCACACTTACTGTTGTTCTACGAAATGCAGTAATTTCAATAGCAAACCATGCAAAAGCAGAAAAGAAAAGCTGCTTGGTTTGTAAATGACTGAGCTGTGCATCATGCATCATTACACTTTTGGCAATAGACAATGGACCTTTTTTGGCAGTGAAATTTCACTTATGTGACCTCACTTTAAATGTCAACTTTTAGTGGTTATTAAACTTTGGTACACAGGTAAGACCGGTACCATCAAATAAATGATACCGCCACTTGTGTAAACTGTAAAGTTTATACGCATGATAAAACAAGCAAAAATATGCCTTAGGTTTGCATTATTGGGGGAACCTGAGCCATATTAACTAGCAACCACACCAAATACCCTAGCTGTGTGTGACCATTTCAGGTTTTGAACATGACTGAGATCCAGGCCCGACTGGCTTATGTGTGCTCCGTGAGACAGCTTGAATCTGTTAAGAACAGCGACTACTGTGAATACATCAGACCTCCCATCGACAGATACCGCACACTCGAGTTCGGCAAGTTCGATGAGATCAGTGTGAGTTTTTTCTCCTTCTGAGAATTTTTTACCTTCTGCACCCTAAATATTCAACCTTTCTCCTGCACTTATACTTTTTGGATTTACTCTGGTTTGCTGTGTGTGTGTGTATACAGGAGGTGGGGTTTCAGCATGGGAAGACAGTGTTTGACGTGTGGTGCAGGAGTGGCGTGGTAGAAAAGATGATGAAGGACAGACATCAGGAAGAATTCCACAAAACGCAAAGCAACAGTGTAAGCCGTAGATCACCTAAAAGACTTTTCAATTGTGTTAAAACTGTTACAAACTTCAGTTTGTTGTTCTGCAGGTGGTGACATGTCCCAATGCTTCCTTCACTGATCTGGCTGAGATCGTCTCTCGAATTGAGCCAGTCAAACCAGCTCATGTGGATGGTAAATCAATGCTACACCTCTCGTAAATTTACTTTCTAAGAGAACATTTGGCAGTCTGTTTCAGGGATTTTTGGCACAAATTCCCAGCCTATTGATCTTTCTTTGGCTGCTTAGTTGGATGTCATTTAGTGTTGTGTGATTTGTGTACAAACATCATTAAGCTAATGGGTTGGAAATATCACCTCCTCTCCTTCAGATGAATCTGACTATCACACTGACTATGAAGAGGAGATGGCAGAGAGTGCTCTGTCAGACATGGAGCTCTACAACCATTACAGTGAGCACACAGAGGAGGAATTGACCGCAGACACTGTGAGTCTTGCATACACATACAGATTTAAAGGGATTTTCTACAATTTTCTAGCAATTTAATCTTTAATTTCTTCATATCAACCTTTTTCTTACACCCAACAGTCCTAATTTAAATAAACATGATCATTTTTCTCCCTTAAAATAAGTTATACAGCTGTAGTTCTTAACTCTTTCCCTGCCAAACACAGAATTTTCCGTTATTTGTGAGAGCACTTCCCAGCCAAAAACTGAATTTTCCGTGTTTTCACTGTCAGATGCTAGGGGGCGCTATTACACATCTTCTGAATGAGTACTGAATCTCCTGATTAAAACACACGAGAGGAAGACACAGTAAAACAAGCGATCACATGTAAACAGATGCATATGTAAAATAACGTAAACATCAACATTAGACATCACATAAATCAAAACTATCTAATGTTTCTGAATGAAATGTGGACCCAGGGTGAGCTACAGGACTGTACACGTATTAGGAGTGTTGATGGACTCGATCTACTCCATCTGTGTTTCATCATGATCATCATTCTGAATCTGATATGGATACAGTCTTTCAGAAATATTTGATTTTCTCAGCTTTTTGTTCAAAATGTTGCTTTTTTTAATGAAACTTACCCATATTAAAGTGTTTATAAAAATGGAATGCATGAAGCTAGAATAAAATATTATTATTTTTTAAAGGAGAAGGTCAGCTCTTTCTTTTGATATATTGCATGCTCAGATATTCCTAAAAAAATATTCTATGGGTTCTTAAATTTTGGTGAAAATGGTCAAAAACCCTGGCGGTGGCTGGCAACTTTTTTTTTTTAAATGCTGGCGGGGAAAGAGTTAAGGGGCACAAGACACCATTTTTTAACTTCAAACTGCTACTGTACCTTTAAGACATTATAACACAAATATGGTGGACATATGCTAATGTATGCATGGTTGTGATATCGCAATAACAATCACATGACCTGTTTTTCCTCCATTTCCAAAAGATTGCTATTTCCAAATACAGGCAAATCTGTTAAAGTTTGTTAATTAAATACTCTTAAAAAATAAAATTAAAAATTAAAAAAAAAAATTAAACTGTTTTTAACTTTGATAATAATAAGAACTGTTTCTTAAACACCAAATCAGCATTAGAATGATTTCTGAAGGGCCATTTGACACTGAAGACTGCAGCAATGACAGTTTTCACAGGAATGTTACATTTTAAAAAATATTAAAAAAGAAAAAGGTTATTTTAAGTTGTAATAATATTTTACAATGATTTGATCAAATCTGATCAAATAAACACAACCTTGGTGGTGAGCATACTAAATCCCCCCAAAAATGTAAAAGCAGCAACAAAAAAGTCCTATAAAATCCTTACAAATACATTGATTGATTGTATTGATCCTTATGCCCAGGATGAAGAATTCGAGAGGACTCGCAGACAGCGTGTGCGTTCTTCAGACATGGAAAGCCTGGGACCTGTATCATCCAAAACACCGCAAACGTCCAGCCCTAACAGGCCTCCCACCCTCCACACCAGAAAAGTGCACACACAGAAAGCCCTACATCCTGACCACTGACACAGATGTCAGCATGGTAGTATACAAACACTTACACTCCCATGATTTGGGGTTTGGCCCTGTGTACACATTCCAGTTACACTTCAAACAAGAACGTCCAGGCCTTGAGGAGAAGAAATTTAGTATTTTGTGTACACAAGCCTTTTCCACCTCCTATTGTGCAAAAATTCTAAGAAAACATCTATTTCTCTACTGTTGCACTGGGTAACATGGCACGGGGTTGAAATAATACCAGTCCTTGCATCAGAGCGGTAACTCGGCTATCCCATTTTCTGTGAAGTTTCATGCTGACTATGAACTCTTTTGATTGCCAAGTCTCAACTTTAGTCCATCTTGAATTACCATTTAGTCAATAACAGAAGAAATTCCATGAGTGAGACAATCAGCGACAACATTGCATTTACAAACAGTAAGATTGGATTGTGCGTCCGGGTGATTCTTTCTACTGTCAATAAAAGTAGCAGAAAACATTGAAATGAAGATTTTGAGAACAAAAGAAAGCCATTGACTATAGAGTTCTCTATTTGTAAGCCTAGCTGACTGATGTAGATTTTTTGTTTAATATAAACCTCGCAAAGAACAAGTTAATTTGTCCCACAACTTGGTTGTTCATGCAGTTCAACGACTCCTTGCTGAGTCATACCATCGATTTAAACTAACCAGCGTCATATATCATGTTGAATATGTCTGATGCGTTAATCATACCTCTAGCTGCATGTGATCAAACACAAGCAAAAAAGCAAGCCTATCAATGCAATTTTTTTTACATTTCTTGTTTTTGTTGTAAAAAAGAAAGAAAGAAAAGAACAGCTGTATGATACCTGTAGTGCCTTTTAACCTTAATAGTAGCCATACAAGACAATGGAAATGGGTAAAGGGTCCAAAATTGTATTAAGTCTAATCATAATGCCAGTATTGATTAATATACATGTGAGGTATTGTTTGTGTTTTGATTATGTTGCCATTACTGACATTACTTTTGAATCTTCTGTAACAATGCTTTGTGCCAATAGTTTTGCTTAAATCTGTTGTGCTAAAGCTACAAAGAAAGCACTTATGCTTGCAGTTACACTGGTTGTTTATTGTCAGTTTGTTTTAAAGGTTAGAAAAAACACAATATGGACATCTGAAAATCCAAACGTGAATATGCAATTGTTTTCTAATGAAGGGAGAATATGGTTTCATTCTGCAAACGTTTTAAAATGCTGATTTCTAATAAACTGCATTTTGCCTTTGTCTTGAGTTCTAGTGTTCAAAGACTGCTGAAGCTTTTGAAATATTTGTTTATTTGCATATGTTGCATAATGTAGGGAGGCTCACGTTTTACCCTGTCTGCTGTATGCTACGCTCCAGGAGCCATGTGTGCCCGCCGGTAATTATGACGATGAATTATGAAATTCGGCTGTAAGTCCACAGTTTTTCTGCCTAATGGAATCTCTGCCATCTTCAATCATTGCTCAGTGCCAATTCTGAGCAAAACAGCCTCAGCAGGCCGCTGCACGTGAGATTTAATGCATTCAGACACGTAATGAAGACAAAACACTTCCAAATGAGTTTTGTGAAGTGAGAACTAGGAGAAAATCGCACATGATAAACATTATGCATCACATGAACTGAGGTATGCAACTGCACTGGGTGTGGGGTCAGTCAAGTTGTTTGCTAGTTCATAGATATTGGAGAACTGTTTATAGATATTATAGTTTTGTAAAAATGAGGCATATATAGGGCATAGGGAAAATATTCTCAGAGCTTTGCTTTTTCCACATTTTATGTTATAGCCTTATTCCAAAATGAATTAATTTTATTTTCCTCAAAATTCTACAAAAAATACCCCATAATGACAATGTGAAAGAAATTTGTTTGAAATCTTTGCAAACCATACTAATACTGTGTTTGACCGCCTTCAGAACTGCCTTAATTTCTATGTGGCATTGATTCAAAAAGGTGCTGAAAGCATTCTTTAGAAATGTTGGCCTATATTAATAGGATATCATCTTGCAGTTGATGGAGATTTTGTGGAATGCACATCCAGGGCATGAAGCTCCCGTTCCACCACATCCCAAAGATGCTCTATTGGGTTGAGATCCGATGACTGGGTGCCATTTTAGTACAGTGAACTCATTGTAATGTTCAAGAAACCAATTTGAAATGATTTGAGCTTTGTGACATGGTGCATTATCCTGCTGGAAGTAGCCATCAGAGGATGGGTACATGGTGGTCAGAAAGGGATGGACATGGTCAGAAATAATGCTCAGGTAGGCCGTGGCATTTAAACAATGCCCAATTGGCACTAAGGGGCCTAAATTGTGCCCAATTGCCAAATTCTGACTCTACCATCATAATGTCTCAACAGAAATCGAGACTCATCAGACCAGGCAACATTTTTCCAGTCTTCAACTGTCCAATTTTGGTGAGCTCCTTCAAATTGTAGCCTCTTTTTCCTATTTGTAGTAGCAGTGAGTGGTACCTGGTGGGGTCTTCTGCTGTTGTAGCCCATCCTCCTCAAGGCTGTGCGTGCTGTGGCTTCACAAATGTTTTGCTGCATACCTCGGTTGTAACGAGTAGTTATTTCAGTCAGAGTTGCTCTTCTATCAGCTTGAATCAGTCGGCACATTCTCCTCTGACCTCTAGCATCAACAATGCATTTTCGCCCACAAGACTGCTGCAAACTGGATGTTTTTCCCTTTTCACACTATTCTTTGTAAACCCTAGAAATGGTTATGCATGAAAATCCCAGTAACTGAGAACATTGTGAAATACTCAGACCGGCCCGTCTGGCACCAACAACCATGCCACGCTCAAAATTGCTTAAATCACCTTTCTTTCCCATTCTGACATTCAGTTTGGAGTTCTGGAGATTATCTTGACCAGGACCACACCTCTAAATGCATTGAAACAACTGCCATGTGATTGGTTGCTTATAGATAACTGCATTAATGAGAAATTGAACAGGTGTTCCTAATAATCCTTTAGGTGATTTACCCACTTAAAAATGATGCGAGAGGTCTGAATTTATCATCAAAGGTGCATGTCCAGTGTGAGAGACCTAATCTAGAAAAAAAAACAGAAATCCAAATGTATGATGTATAATTTGTAACTATTTTTTTTTATGATACACCTGTAAATAAGTATTTGAACACCTGTCTATCAG
Source organism: Pseudorasbora parva (assembly GCF_024679245.1). Taxonomy (NCBI): domain Eukaryota; kingdom Metazoa; phylum Chordata; class Actinopteri; order Cypriniformes; family Gobionidae; genus Pseudorasbora; species Pseudorasbora parva. Next base: position 13,915,802 of record NC_090189.1, on the reverse strand, counting down.
CTAGAATTCTGACCCTCAAAGATCTGTAAGTCTGCTTTTAAAATGTCCACCTCCACTCCATTTATTATTCTAAATTAGATGAACCTGTTTGAGGTCGTTAGCTGCATAAAGACAATTGTCCACTCCATACAATCCGTAAGAATCAAACTACTAACATGGCCAAGACCAAAGAGTTGTCCAAACACACTAGAGACAAAACTGTACACCTCCACAAGGCTGGAAAGGGATACGGGGAAATTGCCAAGCAGCTTGGTGAAAAAGATCCACTGTTGGAGCAATCATTAGAAAATGGAAGAAGCTAAACATGACTGTCAATCTCCTTCGGACTGGGGCTCCATGCAAGATCTCACCTCGTGGGGTCTCAATGATCCTAAGAAAGGTGAGAAATCAGACCAGAACTACACGAGAGGAGCTGGTCAATGACCTGAAAAGAGCTGGGACCACCGTTTCCAATGTTACTGTTGGTAAAACACTAAGACATCATGGTTTGAAATCATGCATCGTACGGAAGTTTCTTCCCTGCTTAAACCAGCACATGTCCAGGCCCGTCTATGACCATTTGGATGATCCAGAGGAGTCATTGGAGAAAGTCATGTGGTCAGATGAGACCAAAATATAACTTTATGGTCATAATTAAATGTCATAATTAATTAAATGACTTTTTGGTCAACCACTAAACGTGTTTGGAGGAAGAAGAATGATGAGTACCATTCCAAGAAAACCATCCCTACTGTGAAGCATGTTTTTCTGCACATGGGACAGGGCGACTGCACTGTATTAAGGAGAGGATGACCGGGACCATGTATTGCGAGATTTTAGGGAACAACCTCAGTTAGAGCGTTGAAGATGGGTCGAGGCTGGGTCTTTCAACATGACAATGACCCGAAGCACAGCCAGGATGTAAGAAGCATATCAAGGTTCTGCCGTGGCCTAGCCAGTCTCCAGACATTAACCCATCGAGAATCTTTGGAGGGAGCTCAAACTCCGTGTTTCTCAATGGCACACGAGAAACCTGACTGATCTAGAGAAGATCTGTGTGGAGGAGTGGGCCAAAATCCCTCCTGCAGTGTGTGCAAACCTGGTGAAAAACTACAGGAAACGTTTGACCTCTGTAATTGCAAACCAAGGCTACTGTACCAAATATTAACATTGATTTTCTCAGGTGTTCAAATACTTATTTGTAGCTTTATCATACAAATAAATAGTTAAAAAATCATACATTGTGATTTCTGGATTTTTTTTTTTTAGATGTCTCTCACAGTGTCCATGCATCTACAACGATGACAATTTAAGCCCCCTCCGTGATTTCCAGTTGGGAGAACTTGAATAATTTTGCACACCCAATTTTTCATATATATATATATATATATATATATATATATGAAAAATTGGGTGTGCAAAATTATTCGGCCCCTTTACTTTCAGTGCAGCAAACTCTCTCCAGAAGTTCAGTGAGGATCTCTGAATGATTCAATGTTGACCTAAATGACTAATGATGATAAATAGAATCCACCTGTGTGTAATCAAGTCTCCGTATGAATGCACCTGCACTGTGATAGTCTCAGAGGTTCGTTTAAAGCGCAGAGAGCATCATGAAGAACAAGGAACACACCAGTCAGGTCCGAGAAACTGTTGTGGAGAAGTTTAAAGCCGGATTTGGATACAAAAAGATTTCCCAAGCTTTAAACATCCCAAGGAGCACTGTGCAAGCGATAATATTGAAATGGAAGGAGTATCAGACCACTGCAAATCTACCAAGACCTGGCCGTCCCTCTAAACTTTCAGCTCATACAAGGAGAAGACTGATCAGAGATGCAGCCAAGAGGCCCATGATCACTCTGGATGAACTGCAGAGATCTACAGCTGAGGTGGGAGACTCTGTCCATAGGACAACAATCAGTCGTATACTGCACAAATCTGGCCTTTATGGAAGAGTGGCAAGAAGAAAGCCATTCTTAAAGATATCCATAAAAAGTGTCGTTTAATGTTTGCCACAAGCCACCTGGGAGACACACCAAACATGTGGAAGAAGGTGCTCTGGTCAGATGCAACCAAAATTGAACTTTTTGGCAACAATGCAAAACGTTATGTTTGGTGTAAAAGCAAAACAGCTCATCACCCTGAACACACCATCCCCACTGTCAAACATGGTGGTGGCAGCATCATGGTTTGGGCCTGCTTTTCTTCAGCAGGGACAGGGAAGATGGTTAAAATAGATGGGAAGATGGATGGAGCCAAATACAGGACCATTCTGGAAGAAAACCTGATGGAGTCTGCAAAAGACTTGAGACTGGGACGGAGATTTGTCTTCCAACAAGACAATGATCCAAAACATAAAGCAAAATCTACAATGGAATGGTTCAAAAATAAACATTTCCAGGTGTTACACTGGCCAAGACAAAGTCCAGACTTGAATCCAATCGAGAATCTGTGGAAAGAACTGAAAACTGCTGTACACAAACGTTCTCCATCCAACCTCACTGAGCTCGAGCTGTTCTGCAAGGAGGATTGGGCAAATATTTCAGTCTCTCGATGTGCAAAACTGATAGAGACATACCCCAAGCGACTTACAGCTGTAATCGCAGCAAAAGTTGGCGCTACAAAGTATTAACTTAAGGGGGCTAAATAATTTTGCACGGTCAATTTTTCAGTTTTTGATTTTTTTTAAAAGTTTGAAATATCCAATAAATTTCATTCCACTTCATGATTGTGTCCCACTTGTTGTTGATTCTTCACAAAAAATTACAGTTTCATATCATTATGTTTGAAGCCTGAAATGTGGCAAAAGGTCGCAAAGTTCAAGGGGGCCGAATACTTTCTCAAGGCACTGTATATATATATATATATATATATATATATATATATATATATATATATAATCCCTAAATTGTAATATTTCAAAATGCTATGTTTTTACTGTATTTTTTTAATCATTTGCAGCCTTGGTGAGCATAAGAGACTTCTTTCAAAATGTTAACAAAATGTCACAACCCTAAACTTTTGAATTCGATGTAGATGGATTTAAGTTTAAAGGTCCCGTTTTTCATTGTGTTTTCGAAGCTTTGATTATGTTTACAGTGTGCAATATAACACGAGTTCATGTTTTGCGTGTAAAAAAAACAGTATTTTTCACACAATTTACTTATCTGTACAGCGCTGTTTCCTCTGTCCTAAAAACGGCCTGATGATTTCCTTGTTCTATGAAGTCCCTCCTTCAGAAACACGTAACGAGTTCTGATTGGGCCAGCGCTTCCCGTGTTGTGATTGGACAGCAGCTTAGCGCCTGGAAAGGTCCAGCCTCTTAATAACGGGGAGATGCAAGCGCTGACGTCATTCATGCCAGGAAGTGCAGGGCTGTAGTCCAAACCGGCCGTTCGCTGTAGGCTTTGAAAGGGAACTTCTGTTTTAAAAAAAGATCTCGCTTGGCATTGAACTTTAAACTTTATAATTTTACAGGTATTATTTATGCTCTAACAGCAACATTTCACACTAACTGAAGTTTGAAAGATGGAATCGCGAAGAATGGGACCTTTAAAGCTATTTACTACTTTTACTTTGTATCCCCTCTTTTCTGGCTTAATTCACCTGTTCTGCATCTCCACTTTGTCGTTGTCATGGAGAAGTGTTTTCTGGAATGGCAGTTCTGGTGGTGATTCATTCAGCCTTTTCAAGTAACATGTATCTTTGTCACCAACAGTCCACTTCTCACTAGGTGTGCTGTGTAGACAAATGGGATATTATAAAGGACGCCCTGTGTCTTCCAGGGCACCGTGAGAATAATGAATTGATTAATGAGCTAAAAACCCATTGCAGGTTTTTTTGGCGAATAAACTTAGCTCCTTCTAGTTTTACATTCCAGTGCATGCTAAATTGTTCCTCTGCATTCGGGTATATTTATGATAAATGCTTTAAATTAATTAGATGAGTATACATTTTCCTCGAATGATTATTTTTTATGGGCTTGGTTTCACAGACAGGGCTTAGATTAAAGGGATAGTTCACCCAAAAATGAAAGTTTTTAGTTGAAAAAGGTGTTGATCTAAAGACAAGTTTCTTCTCATCACTACAGGGTCCTTTAAAAATCCTGGAGGCTGTGTGTCCATCACCCTGGCTGAGCAGATATATGCAGAAGTGCTAATAAGATAATTAAAGATTGCACAGTTTGGGTGAAAGGTGAGAAATGTGTCTGGATGTAGGAGCGAAAAATCATTAAAGCTGGTCTTTATATAAACTGTCAAAACTTTGGGATGGTTCAGTGCACCGACAATGACAGTGTGGTAATTATGCAGTCTTAAGTGTATTAATCTGGGAAAAAAATTTTTATTTGCATTCATTTGTACTTTTTTACACTGCCTTGCACGACAAGCGGTTCTGTCCTCTTTTATTTTATCTTTTCAACAATTAATTCAGCCTGGACCACTTAACATATAGACTCCATTAAATCTATTTTTACCCTAAATTTAGCCTAAAGTCTAATCAGCGATTTAGTTTTTTTTTATGCATATGATTGCATTAATTTGTTGTTGTTTTTTAATATATATTTTTGAATGTATAAATGTATATATTTTTTATATGCACAGAATCTTAACAAAATTATTTTGCTGCATTGGAAGCACGATTTCATCAGTAAAAACAAATCTATTTCTCTCAATTATGAAATATGTATTATTATTAATAATAATAATAATAATGCAATGTATTATAATGAAATATTCTCTGATTCATTTATATCTTCTGTCTGTTGGACATAAATGACTGCAGAAATGACTCTGCAGAACTGCTATGCTGGCCACTTCCTGCATATGCCACTAGGTGGCGTCGTGTTGTAGCCCACGTCTACGAAATGACTTCCTCATGTGGTGATTAGGAGCAGGTAAGGACGTTTATTTACTCTGTTGTTTAGCTCCTGTCAGAATGACGTACGAGGTGCCGCTGTGACCTTTCTGCTCCGCTGGAGCAGACTTATATTTTGCCAGCCTTGTTAATTCACTGTCTTGTTGTCCCCCAAGAATAGGCAGAAACGTCACCATTAATTAATGAGTTTGCGAGGAGAAATATGGGTCATAGTCTCTGAGAAAGTGAGCGGTTAAAGGGATATTCACCTAAAAATGACAGTTCTGTCATCCTTTATTTACCCTCATATTTTTCCAAGCCCGTGTGACTTTCTTTGGAACACAAAAGTTGAATCCAGGCCAATCTATTCAATGAAAGTGAATGAGAACTGTCAATTTCCTAAGTGACAAAAACCCACCATAAAAGTATCATAAAAGTGCTCCATGTGACTTGTGCTCAATATTCCAAGTCTTCTGAAGCCTATGACAGTTTTGTGTGAAGAGCAGAATGAAATTTAAGTCATTATTCATATTCACCATTGCTCTCTTTGCAGCTTTCATGAGAGAATCTCTCTCTCTCTCTCTCTCTCTCTCTCTCTCTCTCTCTCTCTCTCTCTCTCTCTCTCTCTCTCTCTCTCTCTCTCTCTCTCTCTCTCTCTCTCTCTCTCTCTCTCTCTATATATATATATGTATGTCCTTATTGCTGTGATTTGTTTCTAGCATTTTATACAGTATGTTTGTAGCCTGACGTGGTCATACTCAATTCTAGTCAGAATATGAGTCTGAAACTGCTCCATTGGGCTGTGATTATGGGGCGTGTTTCAACCGAACCAGGAAAGACATCAATTGGATAGACCTACAACCAATCAGAGCAACTAAGCGACGCATTGTCAAATGTCAACATAGTTCAACTGCACTGTGTTGCCAAGTCCGCGTTTTTTTCCCCGTGGGTTGTTTTCTATGTCGGCGGGTTGAAGTGACTATGTGATATATAGACCCATGAGTGCGAATTTTAGCAGGCAACCTTGCCAAAATAACACACATTTTACCCCCCAAACGCCATTTTTTTCCCCGGAGAACCCCCCGAGAAGCTATTGTTTAGGGCTAGTAGTTGGTGGGTTTTGTTGTAAAAACTTGGCAACCCTGTCTGCACGCGCGCTGAAATCAGGCTGGAATACACGATCTTTGCCGGTGTTTTAAAAAAATAAAATAATTTAATGATACACTGAGTACTTACCCAACATGATCATCATTTCTGAGAGAAATTGTGAAGGTGAATGCATATACGAGCAAGCTCTCCATTTAGGATTCGAAAAAATATAACCCAAGCTCCTTTGATGACGTGCATGATTACGTTACTGTTGATCATCTGTCCATCATCGTCTAAAGCCCGCCCTGATGATTGGTTTCATTGGTCCGAACAGTTTCTGTTCGGGGATAATTACTCCTCTATGGTAGCCTAGAAATCTAGACGCACCCTATAGGGGCTATAGCGGCAGCAAAACTAATCTGCCCGTGAGTGTCGTCTAGCAACTCTCAATACCCTTCTGAGCTGTAATCGCCTAACTCTTGCCGGGCCAATCACATCGTTTATGGAGTCAGTGGGCAGGGCCATAATGACGACGGTGGAGTTGCGTTTGCGTGCTTTTTGCAAGGGGGTAATCTAGCGCTCGGAAAGCGTTCCACCCCTAGGGGCTGCCATTGCTAACCAAGCCATCACCTGCTGTTAGCATCCCATTGACTCCCATTCATTTTTGAGTCACTTTGATAGTGAATAACTTTACATCTGAGACGTTTAAAGACTCCATTTGTCCATTGTTTATTTCTAAAGAAACACAACAATGTATAAAAGGCTCCGTTACCTTGTATCTTCCACTATCGCCCCGCAGAAGCTGTTTTTGTAAAAATAGGCTAACGATTGCGTCATAACCAACGCGACTCTGTCGCACAGTTGAGAAATTACCGTATAGACCTGAGGAGACGCTCGCAGGCAATCTTTTACTGTCTATGAGACAGTCGGGGGGACGTGGAGACATAAAGTCTGATAAAGTCAAGGAGGAAGAATGGGGAGAAGCCCATAGTGAGCCAAAAGCAACGGGAGAACATATTTAAACAACGTGATTTAGCTTTCACTTTCCACATCTACTAGAAGACCTACAACTGTCAGACAGGTTGCTCACGTCACATCTACGTCCTCAAGCTCAGTCTGAGCCTGCGCAGTTCGCTCAGCCATCAGGAAGTGAGTGCCCCTAGGTTGACTTCATTATTTCGCCGTTGACGTCAATGGGATCGCTCGGTCCATTTCTTTTACTGTCTATGGCTTTTTGTAAACACAGAAACTGGCGAACGCCGGCCTTTCGAATCAGCTTTGGCCGCAATTCTGGAAGACTTGGAGTTAAGCTTTTCTCTGAGAAAAGAACAAAGAACGGCACTGAAGTAATTTTTAAGAAGGGAAGATGTGTTCTGAGTTTTACCGACCGGATACGGCAAATGTTTAATCTATCAACGAGCTCTGTTTCACCTTCGTTGCTCTGGTTGGTTGTAGCGCTATCCTATCGCCTGCAGAGGGAGTTTGAAATACAACCGTTTATCCCGCCCCTCGGATTGAGCCGTCAATGGTGAGTTTCCAGACCAAACATCTTGATGTGGGTCTGGCTTGTCAGGCTACCTCTATGGAGCAAGGTCAGACCGAACTGCCCGACCTAAAATGTTTGTGGGTGGGGCTAAGTTTGGCTGGCATCCAGGCTAGTATGTTTGGGAACAGTTCTTTTAAGCCTATAGCTTCTCTCATCCAGAGGCGGACAATAGTGGAGTATTTTTTAATTTCTTAAACTTTTAAGTATACTTTATCAATGTGTTTTTCTTTGGAAAACTTTTATTTCACTGCATACCAAAGCATAATACACAATGTCATACTTTTTACTGCTCTACATTTCATAAATAAAAGTAGTTGATTTCTTACCTTTAATAACTAATTACACAAAAAATGTAGTGCTTTCTTAATGTAGTGCTTTCTTACTTTCAAACTTACTCAATTAAAACTTAGAATTTTGTGAAGTAAAAGTTTTCCAAAGAAGAACACATTGATAAAGTATACTTAAAAGTTTAAGAAAGTAAAAAATACTCCACTATTGTCCCCCTCTGGTAATTTCTTAAAGAGCCCTGTAGGAAGACACATCATGGCCATATTCCAGGATGACAAAGCCAAGATTCACCAGGCTTGATTGTGAACGAATTTTCACACATGAATTGGCACCCCTTTGGGAGTCTTTGGGATGTGCTGGAGTGGACTCAACTCTTGCATTATCAATACAAAATCTTGACCAAGAATTTATGCACTTTATGGAAATTGCATCTCAATGTGGGTCAGTTTTAGGTTTAAAAGAACTATTCCCATACACATCACATGCTAGAAACTTAATACTCACATCAATAATGATCCAGACAGGCTCTTTTTTTTAGTTGTAATAGTATTTGACTATTTAAATCCAAACAGCGACTACTTATTTTTTCACAAACCTAGTTTGAATGATTTATGCATAAATTGCACTGACCTGTTTTCTCGAGTTGATTCTGTAAATCTTTTCAATATTAGTGAATAAGGCATGGACTACTTTCAGTGAATCAGAAGATGCAAGAACTGCTTTCTTGATATATATATATATTTTGCTTCCTTTCTGTCTTTTTAAAGCTTGACTAGCCCAGTCCTCCTCATTCACTTATGTTGAATAGAATGCCCTGGATATTCTTCAGAAATTCACATTTGTGTTCCATGGAAGAAAGAAAGCGGAATGAAATGAGGGCGAGTAAATGCTGACAGATTTTCACTGAACTATTCCTCTTTTATGTATGCGTATCATCATACTGGTTGATGTGAGTGGGAAAGAACGGTCCAACAGGTTCGCGTAGATCGAAAAAGTGTTTGCTGTGGATTAAAACAAAGAAAGCAACAATCAGAGAGCAACGCTGCATTTTTGGGCACATGGAAGAGAACATGATCACGCAAAAGTGGACCAATGTAATGCTTTGCAGTACATTTAACTGTAATTTCCTTTCTGCCAATCTGCCATGCCGTTTCTGGCTGGTGCTCTGTCTCTCTCTTGTTCTCTTTCTCAGTCCCCATTCATCTACTGTCTTTAAAAAGCAATTTGGTTTACAACAGGTAAATGGGTCACTGCGCCGCAGAAGTCGGATCTCCCTCCTGCTCTGACGTACATGCACAATCCAACACCTACGCTGTGATCAGCGGGCCCCATGGGAGCACAAACTCTCTTAGAAAACAACAAAACCCTCTGCCGTCTGATGAGTTTGAGTAGGCAGTGTGTAAAGAGCGCGTGTGATTGCTGACCACAGTAAGAACAGCGTTTCTAAGAGGGGAACGGATTTTTATGTGTTAACTAATGACCTCTTATTTCCCCAGATAATGGGAATGAGTCTCCAGTGAGAGTGCTGAGCTCACTGCACAAACCATTTACGCAAAACTATTTAGTTTGGGTTTTATGCATTTATTTAATACAAACAAGCCATTGTGGTTCATTAGATTTCCTAGGCCCTCTTTCAAAGTTAATCTGTCCTCGTTTCCCATTTGACAATTTGATCTGGGAAATACACTGCACAATGTGGTCTCATAGGACGGTCTGACTTTACTCTGCTATGTAGCTTTAGTCCATGTCTGTAATAGATTTTGAAAGGAGTCTTTTATGTTTACCAAGACTGCATTTGCTTGAAAAATTAAAAAACTGTAATTTTGAAAAATATTATACAAATAAAAATATAGCTGAAAGCAGCATTTATTGGGCTAAGCGCAAAGAACACAAGTCATGCGAGCATCAAACCAACTGCAACAACTTATGCATATTTCTTATGCAACGAGAAGTTTTTTGAGAGAGAACCAAACTGGTGGTCAGGAAGTTAGTAGACTGGGTAAACCCAGCCTGATCTGCCAGGGATATGATTTTGCCCAGCAACTCAGTCTGGAAACCCGTACATTAATTTCTACTGCTTCTGTTACACTTTTGCGGGAACCAATCACAGACTGAATTATCCACCTGGAAGCTGGAACGCTATTGGCGGGTTTAACACCCAAATATGGCAAAATTGGTATTTATGTATTCGTCATCACCACAAGGATCGGGCTAATTTAAAAAAAAGTTATTAGCATTTTTATACAACTCATTATAGCTTTTTACCACAAATTAGTGCTGCCTCCCCAAATTTTTGAGTACTGCTAGTGCATGGTACCAAATACACACACCCATCTCGTAGTGATAAATCAATATGTTCGTAAAATATAGAATTTTATGACAAAATTCAAGATGGCAGACACCTAACATAGCCGATATGGGAAAATTGGGTAGCCTATATGACTCAGCATGCTGCCCCGAATCTAAAGAGACCAGTACAGTGATTTATGGGCAAACTTTTCAGTGGCAAAAATAACCATTTTGATATGTCCTTAAATAGCCTACTGATACAGCAAAGAAAACGTCGGGAGTAGCCACATATCTATGGTATTGACGGCAAAATAGGCTACAGAATATTTCGTTCTGTATTGACAGTTGCAATATTTCAAAATCGATAATTGTCGTTTTTTATTATTACAATTAGGCCTATATCTGCATTTATGTAAACCTACAGACTTTCAAACATGAAAATGTAATTTAATAATATGTATTCGTGTCAAAATTATATATAAACATCTTTTCCTATTCTATTTTGCCTGGAGATGCTCCCAACACGCGTGAAAAATAGCGCTCTTCTATTTGTAGCATGCACGCGTTTTCCGCGCGTCACAGTCAGTGTGCAGAACCTGTTAACATGTGAGCCGAAACAAAAACGGACTAGCCACGCAGCCGAGACGCTCACGCTTGCAGTGTGTCCCTGGATTTGATTAACCAACTTGTTGATATTGAATCGATGGGCATAGCCTGTAGGCTGAGTTGCATACATAGAAAAATCGTATAATATGTTTCTTTGTTGTAGGTTAATACTTATTTATTTGTGTGTGTGTGTGTGTGTGTGTGTGTGTGTGTGTGTGTGTGTGTGTGTGTGTGTGTGTGTGTGTGTAGCCTACTTTATGTTTTCAAGGTTTTATTGAATGCATTGCTCTTGTGTAGTCTTACTTTGGAATTTTAAGAGCAATAAACATATATTGCAATGTTAAGGAATTCGTTTTTTCATTCAGATAATTAAATCAACATGTATAAATTGCTATTAGGCAATTAATGGGAGATAATCGCGAATCGAATCGAATCGTAACCGAATCGGACAGGAAAAATGAATCGTTAGATTAATCGATGCATCGGAAAAATAATCGCTAGATTAATCGTTTAAAAAATAATCGTTTATCCCAGCCCTAGTCCTGACCACTAGGTGTCACTGCGCTGCAAATGTGCAGGTAGCCTCAGGTCATGGTTGTCGTAACACAACCAGTTTGGTCAGAATATGCTAAAGCGTTGCAGAGATATCGCCTTGTGTTCATGTTGGTGGGCACTTTGTTAAAGGAGTACTTCAGCGATTAGCATATGGCTTTGTATCAGTAGAAACCCTGGAGTATATTCGAATGATTGTGCAAGAGATTTATGCATTTTATTTCTGGAAAAATTCCTCCCATGACGCAAATATCGTCAATTTGCACCATCGGAGGAATTGTTGGCCAGAGGCTGAAGACTACAGCCAGCAGAGGGAGCCATTTCCGCATGTTTTTAACTCCGTGGGGGATAGGAGATCACTCAGCTCGCAGCTGCAGCCTCAGGCGTTCATGTTTAAAGGTGAGGCCAGCAGAGCAAATTAAGTCTTTCAACTTCTCAAACTAATTCCTATGAAAGTTCATTTAAAAGATTATGACTTTGAATTGACCTTGCATTATTAACCTTAAATTAACCTTTAAATTAACCTTAAATAAACATGACTCTGTTTATTTAAAGATATTGGAACTCCTGTAAACAATGGTTTTAAGCAGAAAAAGGGACTTTTTCTGGTTTGCTCAACACTGGGTGGAGCAAGAGGAGGAACATTAACAGTGCATTTATGGTGAACAGTAGGACAGACAGATATCATGCTGTTAGTTTAGACCCCAAGCAAACTCATTGAGAAATAAATTAACAAAAACTGGAAAATAACCGCCACTGGCTAAAAGAGCAATTTAGGTGAATATGTGCTGTAAATTTTCTTTCCCCCTGGCTTCCAGATTATCAAGGAACTCATTTAATTTTGGAGCCAGTGCATCATTAGACGCTTTCATTTAAAGCTTTGACATGAGCGGAAATGTTTAAATCAATTTTCTTCCATGTAAATGTTCTTGTTGCTCTCTTTTGCAATTTATAAAGTCACTTATTTTTTGTTCATTTGTAGAGCAGTTCAGAGTTTGCTTGGGGTGCATAATGAAATGCGTGGCTGATGTCTGAGTTATACTTTGTGTGTTTGATTCAGGTATACTCTACGTTATGTGGAAAAAATTTCCCCCACAAAGATGGAAACATCTGAAATCTTTGTCCTTGTAGGGACACTTTTTTGGTCCCTGTGAGGAAAACTGCATATAAATCATACTATGATGTTTTTTGAAAATCTAAAAATGCAGAAAGTTTTCTGTGATGGGTAGGTTTAGGAATAGGCTTAGGCTTCGGGGATAGAATATACCGCTTGTAAAGTATAAAAAAATAAAAAAAATAAAGCTGCAAGCAGCATTTAGCGGGGTTCAAGCCTTTAAGACCTTTTAAGCACAGAGGCATTAAAGACATTAAGTTTTATTTAGCAAGATTTTAAACACTGAAATAATAGATGGAAAAGTCCATTTACAGCCAATATAGGCAATTTACCATAGGAAATGCATGGTTTTTAAAGCTTTTTCACAGTTATAGCGCCACCTATAGTCCGATCTCTTTAAAACATTGCATGCTTCATCAGCATGTTATGCCAAATGTACCCAGCAATTTTCGTGAAGTTTTGAGTTTCCCCTTAGGATTTATAGGCTTTTGAGTGTATTTAGCCACGCCTCTTTTTTTAAATGGCCCTGTTATAGCCATCCTAATGCAAAAGTTCAACTTTTTTTGATAGTTATTGATCTAGAGAGTCCAGAGAATTGTCCCAGACTGGTTTGGTTCTGATCGGGCAAAAAACCAGGGACTAGTTCACAAAAGTAGGTTTTTAACATAATTGCAAATATTTAATTAATGATTTGATTGTCAGCAATGGCCCCAGAGGCAAAGTTGTTCAACATGAGGAGATCTATAATATGATATGCATATTTTATGGATATGTGCAACACCACATGATTACAGAGCCATAAACATAATAGGTGCTGAAATTTCATTGGCCTATGGCGGCCATGTTTTTTTAGATAGGCCAATGTTCTCATAGACATAAATGGTTTCTTGGGCCAAGATACCGCATACCAATTTTCAAGTCAATCGGACTAGCGGTCGTGTGGTTATAGCCATTTTTGTGTTTTTTTCATGTTATAGCGCCACCAAGTGGCCTATCATCGCAATTTTTTTCAAGTTATAGTCAATTTCGTAACAGTGGCCCCCGACAAGTTGAACATTTTGGTTCCCCTTAGCGACCATGAATTGTAAAATTGCATTTTTTTCATAATTATTAATAGTCTCGCTCCACTGAACATTTCTACAGTGGTTTGGTTCCAATCAGGGAAAAGATGTGGGAGAAGTTTACAAAAGTAGGTTTTTCAAAAAACCCAAAATTTCTCGAAATTGGCGCCTGAAGAGCGAGCCAATCCGAGGAATGCGTTTTGTCCGTCCCGAGCCAAGGATTCCAACAATATAAGACACTTGAGCCCACGCTTAACGGTTAAGGAGTTATGAGCCGTTTCGTACTTTTGCTCGCTGTAGTGCCCCCGCCAGGCCGATCAGGGCGTGACGTAGGTAGTCGGTGTGAGTACCACCAGCCCTGAAAGTTTCAAGTCTCTACGACTTACAGTTTGGTCTGCCTGAACAGTTTTAGATGGAGAATGATGCATCATGGGAAAATTAACTATAACAATAGGGTTTCAGCCTTTCAGGCTTGAACCCCTCAATAAATCTATTATGGAAAGTCCCCATACAACATGAAAACGTGTGAGTGTGAGTGAGAAACATGTTTTTCTATCCTGGTGGGGACTTCAATCTGAATGCACACAGACTCATGTCACTGTGGGGACCTAAATTGAGGTCCTCATAGGTAGAAAAGCTTATAAATCATACAGAATGAAAGTGTGTGAGAGAGATTTAGATATATGTATGTTTGTATGTTGCATGGACAAAATGTCCCCACAAAAATAGCAACATGAAATCCTTGTCCTTGTGGGGACAAAATTTTTTATCCACCTAACATAGAATATATCTGAATCTCTCTCACACATACTCATTCTGTATGATTTATACTTTTTGGGGGGGGGGTTTGTAAAAAAAAATTTTTTTTAACTAAAATTGCAGAAAGTTTTCTGTGATGGTTAGGGGATATAAAAGATGGTACAGTACAAAAAACTAATTGTCCAATTTGGAAAGTCCCCATAAAACGTGTGTGTGTGTGTGTGTGTGTGCGCGCAGGTATTTGCTCAGCAGTTACTTGAGTCTTTGTTTTCGCTCATGTCTCCAGGTCTCATCCTCTGTTCTGATAAATATATTTATTTTCAAGCTGTACCAATGTTTGTTTTCATTTGCATGCATGTGCCTGTGTGTGTTTATATGGATGTGAATCCTTGACTTACTACCCTCAGTAGGGAACAGACTTGGAATGAAAATTGCCTTGACCTAAATCTCCCCCTCCTTTTTTCGCATTGAATTCTCTCAGCAGCATCAGCCCTATCGCTCAGCCCTTCGTGTCAACATCTGCTAGATCAGTGGATGCTGCTCGATACTAAGAGTCACGTTTGTCAAATCTGAAATATGCTTGTCTGAACTTCCTGACCAGCAACATTGACTCAACCGATGGCATGAGGATGAATTGCTTATGAATCTCTTTGTTGTATTTCTCATTTGTCATTTAGGATATATTGCTTTGTTTAGGATGAATCTCTTTGTTGTATTGCTCATTTGTAGGTTGCTTTGGACATATAACTGTAAATGTATGAATCTGGGGTGGGGCTGTAGGTTTGGTCAACCGATAGAAGACAGGGAAGTGTTTGGCACAGAAATGATACACCACAGCTTTAAATCTATTGGTCATTTACTTACACTTTTTCTGCATGGTTTGTGGGTTATTTTTAAATTAATTTAAAGCTAGGCCCGTCACAATCATGGATTTTGTGTTGATGATTAATTGTCATATAAATTATTGCCATTAATTGCTATTTTGGAGTTCAATTTGATGACCATATAGTGATGCACAAATTACACACTTTATAGATTCACTGATTTTCCTGAAAGCATCATACTTTGATTGGTGGGTATCCTAATTAACCTTCAGAGAAATTGACCTAGTTGCTAATTGACTCTTTTGAACTGAACCGTCATGGTCACTCTACCCTGGTTTTTGCCTCTGTAAATCCAGTTAATCTGAATGTTCCAGATTAGCCTTCTGTCTGTTGTTGATATCATGGCTTTTCTTCGTCTTTTAGAAACGGCGTCACTGTAGGGGCTCTCGCACCCCTGATGGGATTTACTGCTAGATTGGACGCTTTGTATGCAAAATTGTTTGTTACTAAAATGGGGCACGTTGGGGCCACGTGCTATATCATTATTAGCTTAGTCTTTCTCTCTCCTATAGTCATGCACATATTTCTATTTTTATTTCTGCTCTATTAATTGTTTCCTCATCTTTATGTAGGTAAATTGCAGTGATTAACTCTTGTTATAAAGTGAGAACTGATGACAGCTACACCTATATTGCCAAAAGGTTTGGGATGCCTGCATATGACATGAACTTTACATGCACATGAACTTTAATGACATCCCATTCTTAATCCTTAGAGTTTAATATGAATTTGGCCCACCCTTTGCAGCCATAGCAGTTTCAACTCTTCTGGGAAGGCTTTCCACAAGGTTTAGGAGTGGGTTTATGGGAATTTTTGACCATTCTTCTAGAAGTGCATTTGTAAGGTCAGGCCTTGATGTTGGATGTAAAGTACTAGCATGTAGTCTCCGCTCTAAGTCATCCCAAAGGTGTTATATCGGGTTCAGGTAAGGACTCTGTGCAGGCCAGTTAAGTTCCTCCACACAAAATTGCTCATCCATGTTTTTATGGACCTTGGACTGGTGGTGCAGTCATGTTGGAATAGGAAGGGGCCATCACCGAACTGTTCCCACAAAGTTAGGAACATGAAATTGTCCAAAATGTTTTGGTATGCTGACTCATTAAGAGTTTTTTCACTAAAACTAAGGGGCCAAAGCCCAACCCCTGAAAAACTACCCCACCAAACATCAAACTTTACACTGCAAATGCAGTCAGAAAAGTACAGTTCTCCTGGATTAGACTGCCAGACAGAGAAGTGTGATTCATCACTCCAGAGAACATGTCTCCACTGCTCTAGAGTGGTGGTGTGCTTTACACCACTTTATCCGACACTTTCCATTGCACTTGGTGATGTAAGGCTTGGATGCAGCTGCTTGGCCATGGAAACCCACTCCATGAAGCTCCCCACGCACTGTTCTTCAGCTAATCTGAAGGCCACACAAAGTTTGGAGGTCTGTAGCTATTGACTCTGCAGAAAGTGGGCGACTTCATGCGCTAACCCCGCTCTGTGATCTTATGTGACCTACCACGTTGTGGCTGAGTTGCTGTTGTTCCCAATTGCTTCCACTTTGTTATAATGCCACTAATAGTTGAATGCAAAATATTTAATAGTGACAAAATTTCACGAATGGACTTATTGCACAGATGGCACCCTATCATGGTACCATGCTTAAATTCACTGAGCTCCTGAGAGCGACCTATTCTTAAATGTTTGTAGAAGCATTCTACATAGGGGCTTGACTTTATACACAGGTGGCCATGGACGTGACTGGAACACCTGAATTCAATGATTTGGAGGGGTGTCCCAATACTTTTGACAATATAATGAACATTAAGATTCTTTTGTTCCAGTGGCCTATGGACATAACAATTTTCCTTTTTCTTCTTGCCTGTCTGACTTTCCTAATGTGTATTCTTTCAATACAAGGTCATCTCAATGTTTTATTGACCTTTACTATTAATTTTGTTCTGGCTGGTGGTTTTTCTGATTCATTGGCTTTTGGTTGTTTATGTTCCTTATGTACTGCATTAGGGACAGACTGAAGACCTTGAACAAGTGAACTGTTCTTTAGAATTACAACAATAATATACAGAAGTCCAGTGCATTTGACAGTCGGATCACTAAATGCATTGTATTCCATTTAAACCTGTATTTATGATCGCTTTGATTACTTGTGATCAAAAACGAATGCACAGTGCATCCGGAAATTTCTGAAAGTTCTGTCATTTATGGGGTATGTTGTTTATTGAATTGAGGAAAAAATAATAATGCATTTAATCCATTTCGGAATGAGGCTTTAACATTACAAGATTACAAGAAAAAGTGAAGTGCTGTGAATTCTTTCTGGATGCACTGTAATTGTGGTTGTTCCTTTTATCTTCATAGTTTGTTGACCTGTAGTTTACATTAACCAGCAAGCTCACAATCTTATAGTCGTACCTCTGCTTCTAATGAGTCATTCTTGAGTGTTCTCGGTTTGAGCAGAACATGCCCAGTCCTTTCGCAGCTTCAAGCTGTGATTAAATGAGGTCATTTATAATTAAATTAAAGAAATTATAATGTGTCTCCTTACTCCCCAGTGTCGACACTGATGAGAAGAATGCGTCCAGTGGACAGGAAAGTGCTGCAGGTTTGTGTGTATGAACATCTGTGGAAATTGTTTGTAAAAAAAAGTTTTGCTTAAAGAGGGGGTGAAACACTCAGTTTCAGTCAATCTCATGTCAATCTTGAGTACCTATAGAGTAGTATTGCATCCTTCATATCTCCGAAAAGTCTTTAGTTTTATTATATTCATAAAAGAAATATAGGCTGTACCGAGTCTTTCCGGAAAAAACCGAGCGCCTGGAGGCGTATCGTGTGGGCGGGGCTAAAGAATGACGAGGGCAAAGCGGTGACGTCCTCAAGCGTGGAGAAACTCATGGCTATCGATCTCAGCTAATACAGATAATGATCCAGAATTATTCGGAGGCTGAAATAAATTGAACAGGAGAAACCGCAACAGCAGGACGTCCGTCTCTGTGGTATGTACTGTATTTAGTGGCCTGTCAACATTTCTGTGTCTTTACTCACAGTTTATGAGGACATGATTCGGTTTATGGACTATTGTATGCGACTAAACCTTAGCAGTAGCAAGCAAAACGGTTTTGCACGTCAGACTAGTGTAACTTTATACATAGAACAACAATCGAGTAACCGTTAGCGCATTTGGATGACGAAGCACGCGATCGTGTCGTTTACTGATGTTTACTCACGCGACGATAAGCAACAGCATAGACATTTGAAGCAGTTTTACTCACCGGCTGCTTCCAAAGCTGGACCGAACCTTTATCGCTGGGACCGCTCCGTCAAAAACACACTTCTTTGGTATGATTTGGTAAAGTCCTGACAGCAGTGAACGGTGGAGATCCACTTTTGCGACGCGACTGAAGCGATGTTGTGAAGCTTCCCGTCATTTATGCGTTCAAATCGGTTCAAATGCAGCGCTGCCTTCCCGGAATGCTGTGCTGAAGCGTTGAAGTCGCCCATAGGAATAAAGTGGAGCGCGACGCCTGGATCGACTGGATCTGCACCTGAGAGCAGTGTTTATGGGCGTGCATTTCCTCTCTCCTACCGGGAGAAGAGCCCGTACGGCCCATACAAGGACCTTCCGATCTATTAACGTCAAGCCGAGCCATACTCGAAAAAAACTCTCCGAAACTTGTGAGAAACCGGAAGGAGTATTTTTAACATAGAAATACTCCATCAAACGTCCAACATTAGTTTTTGAAACTTTGTCTATGTTTAGGATGGGAATCCAAGTCTTTAACAGTGTAAAAAGCTCAGTATGCATGAAACAGCATTTCACCCCCCCCCCCCCCTTAAGTTTGCATTGAATTTTCTTAAGAATTGTTCAACCAATAATTTACACAGAAACTGCGAGGTTTTAAAGATCCATGTGCATGACAAAAAAAAAACTAAAACAGATTGTATCCTAAAATAAAGAGTCGGTTCGAGACGATTTGGTTTGAGATCGAGACGAGACGTCAACAATTCCAAGCTCACTTCCTGTTACAAACCTACATAACTTACAAATTTACATAATGGTCTTTATTGGCTGCCCGCAGAAGACATCTACTTTGACTCGCCCTCAAACAATGTAGTTGTAGCTGAGACTAGAAGAGTTTGGTTTGTGTTGTCGATATGTCGAGTAGATGCTGTTTTCTGCGCTGCTAATCCACTTTGCCTACACTTCTAAAGGATGAAGACTATATAACCTTGAATATATAAGGAAATCGTAATACTGAGTATCAAGTGCTGAAGAAGCCTCCGGAGCTGAAATTCAGATATGGCAATAGGCGTTTATTTTCCGACACACACTGTGAGTGGTAAACCAATCAAAACAAGCTGTGCTGTCTGACCAATCATAGAATATATATATATATATATATATATATATATATATATATATATATATATATATATATATATATATATATATATATATATATATATATATGTAGTTATATACATATACTACACATATATATATAGTTGGGAAGTATTTGTGATATAAACTCGCAATTGCAAATTATAAAGTCAGAATTGTGAGTTTATATTACTTTTTCGACTTTATCTCAGAATTCTGATTTTTATGAAATCACAATTCTGACTTTTTTTCTCACAAAAGTGTGAGTTATTAAGTCAGAATTCTGTGGGGGGAAAAAAGACTTTAGACTCCATAATTGCTAGTTTATATCTCAGAATTGTGACTTTAAAATTCGCAATTATGAGAAAAACATGCAGAATTGTGAGATGTAAACTCGTAGTGAGATGAGGGCTTTGTAACAATGTCTTTAGTGCCTTTATCGGTCTTGAGAGAAGAAATGACATTGGTGTCAATAAAGGCCTTTCTGAGGCATCAGATTTCAACCAAAATATCTTCACTTGTGTTCCTAAGATGAACGGAGGTCTTACGGGTGTCGAACGACATTAGGGTAATTGATGACAGAAATTAAATTTTTGGTTGAACTTACCCTAAAGCCTATACATCAAAATACCATATATTGCGATCAAATACTAGTCCACCACAGTACTTTTTGTACAGGAAATGTAATTATAAAACAAACCTTAAAATTGAGGAAGACACCAAATACATCTTGACACTTGCTTTAATAAAAATTGTAGTATTTTGAGAAATCTTTTAAACCCTGGGGTTGCACTGATCCGTACGTAGTTTGAGGCAGGGATTTTGAGTTCTGCTCTTCATCTCTCTTTCTCTGCTTCTGTTTATATCTGCTGCTCTCCTCTGAGTGTTTAGTCACGACTGTATGTGTGTGTATGTGTCTCGGTGTGTGTGTCCAGGGGCGAAGGGAGAGATGGAGTTGATTGATCTCGCTCTAAAGGTTGGAGCAGCAGTAGGTCTGTGCGCATCTGCAGATTAATTCAGCCAGTTGCTCTATTTTTGCAGTTTTGGGACTATTTTTGTGTGCTGTGAAAGGTGGGAGCTCACCTCTTGTGAAAGTGCGTCACCCTGCGCATGCAGCTTCTAAAAACAGATCCACTACACACGTGGCCACTAACGCAGACAGACACACACAATGCACACCACACACTGTGAGATATGGGGAAACGTCTATTTTTAAGTACAAAAATACCAAACCAGATCTCTTTTTAGACAAAAATGGTGCAGACTTTATTGATAGCACACATTTTATAACCAATTCTGACCTGATTCTTTTATGACAATATAAAGTATCATTATCTGTTGTTGTTAGCTGTTTGATTCTGGCACATTATGCATGCAGTCATTTGTCCATCATTAAAGTTTATATTCATCTGTCTAGCATGCTCATCTTCTCCACAGCTGCAATGTAGGAGAGGGAGTATGGCAAGCTGTGTTGACGTTTATTCATTCACAGGATATGAATTCTTGATATTAACAATTACATTTTCACTGGTTAAAATGCTAATTGTTGATATCGGTAATTGTATTTTCACTATTGAAATGTCACCATAGGCTGCCATTCAATTTTTAAGTTGAACTATTTAAGGAATATCAGGAATTTAATCAACAATTAAATTCCTGATATCAACAACTAGCATTTCTGATATCATTAATTCAATATCATTGAATTAATGATGTAAAAATGTTACATTTTTATTAGTTGCAACAATCAACAATTGAATTTGAATGGCATCCTATGACATTTCACTAGTTAAAATACAATTGTTGATATAAAGAATTAGCAAAAAACCAGAGGGAGTGAAGAAGACATCCTGGTGGGAGTCGTGAGATGTCATTATGCGAGTACACACATTGACTACATATTGGGTAATATTCTGAAATTGTTTTCAGAATAGTTGTATTTTTTTTTCTTGCAATTTTGCCACCTCTCTTTATTGCTTGCACTCTTATTTATAAATTAAATTAAAAAATCTTTGTGTCATTCCCAAAATTGCGGCATTCTTAGTAGACACTTTTATCCAAATACAATTCTACAAAACTGAAAGGTACATGCTACAATAGCGAAAGAATAGTTTAATGATGTGGAGTTTGGAGATGAGGCTTTTATGATATGACCAATTTAAAAACCGGAAATTTAGCTTTTAACTTGAGATTATGCGTTTTTCCTCATATACTCAAATAATTATGTATTTTCAAATAAACATTTAACTTAAATGTTGTTGTACTGATATGTATATATACAGTACCGATTAAAAGTTTAGGAATTACTGTTTTTATTGTTTTTGAAAGACATCTCTTATACTCATCGAGCCTGCATTTATTTGAGCAAAAATACAGGAAAATACATTAATATTTTGAAATATTATTACATTTTACAAGATTTTAAATTTACATTTTCTATTTTAATATATTTAAAATATAATTTATTTCTGTGACACAAAGCTGAATTTTCATCTGCCATTACTCTGCCAGTGTCACATGATCATTCTAAATATGCCGATTTATTATCGATGTTGGAAACATCATATAATATTTTTTTATAACCCGTGATAGTTTTTTTAAGGATTCTTTGATGAATAAAAAGTAAAAAAGAACAGCATTTATTTAAAATAGAAATATTTTGTGTAACAAATATACACTACCATTCAAAAGTTTGGGGTCTGTTTTTTAAAATAAATTTTTATGCAGCATGCATGTGATGTTAAATCGATAAAACGTCATAGTAAATATTTGTATTGTTAAGATTTCTCTTTCGAATAAATTGTTCTTTTAAACTTATTATTCATCAATGAAACCTGAAAAAATTATTATTTTTTATATTAAGAAAATATTAACAATAATAATAAATCAGCATATTAGAATGATTTCTAAAGGATTGTGTGACACTGAAGACTGGAGTTTTGATGCTGAAAATTCATCATTGCATTACAGAAATAAATTATATTTTAAAGAATATTAAAATAGAAAACCATTATTTTAAATTATTTGACAATATACATTTTTTTTCCTGCATTTTTATCAAATAAATGCAGGCTTGATTAGCAAGAGACTAATGTTTCCAAAGTTTTGACCGGTACTCTCTGTGTGTGCGTGTGCGTGTGTGTTTGCATACAGAAGTCTCAGACTTTTAAATCCCAATGCAGTGAAGTAGGATAGATTCAGTTATTCCTAGACAACAGAAGACTAAGATCAAGATGCTATCATTCTTATCTGGAACTAACGCTAAGCCGGGCAGTATTATGGTCCCATGTGTCTATGGATGTTCCCTCTCTCCCTGTGCAGATATGAACATGAAGTGATAGAATGGGGCCTTATTTTTTAGTCAGGACATAATGCAGAATTTTCAGCAGAACAAACATTTCTCTTTAAGAGCTGAGAACCATTTTATCTTCCCTAGATTTTTCCCAAACGGCAGAGTCAAACCTCTTTATGTAAAGCTTTTACTATGCGTTCAGAGGGGCCAAAGCGGCCAGATGGGTAGCACTTGACTTTAGTTAGGGTACAATTCTCACTATTAATAATTGCTTATTAGAATGCATATAAGGTGTTGATTGAACATTTATTACCACCCCCTTTTTTTTCCTGTCTCTGATTCTCTCTCTGAAACTCTATCTATTTCTTGAGGTTGTTTTCCCATCACATTGTCTTCCTAACTCTGCGGTGGCCGGATCTTTCTCTTTCAATCTCCCTGTGGCGTACTGAAGTGGATGTGCCATGCCTGAACTTGTTCTGATAGAGGCAGCAATTTATTATCGCCATTCTTCTGCTACTCTGGGTTTGCACTAAAAACCTTTTTTCACTTGTCTGTAGCATTGACGATGCATCTCTCATTCCAGTTTATTGAGAGGCAGTGACGTCAGGAGCCCGAGGCCCTCAAGGCAGATAGATAAAATCAATGTGTGAGGTTGTTCTGTCACAGACTAGACATGTTGTTCTTGGACATTTTAAATTGACTGCACTTTTTTTGCCTACTTCGTTTTGCATCATTGGATGGTTTCAATGGTCACGTCTGCTGCCTTCTATCTGTGAATTATGTGCTAATCAGCACAAATGGTGTCATCGGATTTTGTTGCATGTTAATTATATTTGTTGCGTATAATGTATGAAAAAATCACTGTGCAGAACTGATGTTGTTGTCATTGCACTGCATAGAACAAAGCCCCATTTAAAACCACATTTAGCTATTTTTTTATTCTAATCAACCTAAAAACATTGGCAATTACCCTGAACTAACCTGAGGTTAAAACCTTCCTCAAGGGCATAACAGTGATAACTTATAAATCTCTCCTGTTTTAGTTGAATCCTACAAATCTTTGGTTGCAAGCCCACATTTTTTAACCACAAAGCCACAACATATTACAATAAAGCTAATGACAATGTATGAGTTTAAGTTAATATAAAATCACCCACTAATCTTATATTCTACACTAGAGATACAACGTGGCTAAAGGTCAGGGCTGGCAATTGCAAAGTGAGTTGTTTGTTTCCCATTAAAGCAACAATCTCCCTGTCCTTCAGCAAAGCACTTAATCTAGGTGAATTATTCCTGTACTGTAAAATTACTATAATTTATAATGCCATAAGAGTACTATCGGGAGTACTATTATTTGCCTAGGAAAAAAAAAACATCTGCTAAATGAGTACTTTACTGCAGCTCTTGTGGGGTATTCCCATTCTGCATTGGTCTGTATCTATCAAAAGTGGTCAAAAGGAACAATGATGAACCGGTGACAGGGTCATGAGTGGCCAAGGCTCATTGATGCACACAGGGAGCAAAGGCTGGCCTGTGTGGTCCGATCAAACAGACAAACTACTGTAGCTCAAATCACTCAAGAAGTTAATGCTGGTTCTTAAAGAAAGGTGTCAAAATACACAGTGCATTGCAGCCATCAATGTGGATTTTACTTTGACACGTACCACCCTAAGCATTGCTGCAGACCCTGTACACCCTTTCATGGAAAAAAGTATTCCCTGGCGGCTGTGGCCACAAAGCAAAAATTGTTCTGGAAGAGTTTGAGGAGCAACAATGAGTCTGAAGTGTAGAATTGTCCTCCAAAATCCCCAGATCTTAATCCAATCGACAATCTGTGGGATGTGTTGAACAATAAGTCTGATCCATGGAGGCCCCACTTTGTAATTTACAGGAATCTGCTGCTATCATTTTGGTGCCAGATACCACAGCACACCTTCAGGGGTCTGGTGGCATCCATGCCTCGATGGTTCAGGGCTATTTTTGCAGCAAAGGGGGACCAACACAATATTAACACAATAAAATTAGCATAGCATTCCTATGTAGCAAATCACTAAGTGGCTAAATAACCTCCCTTGATTTCACTGTCTTGGCAAAGAACATTGAAAGAGGAAGACCTCAGTGTCTGAGGTTCAACCTAGGCTTATTGGAAAAATGTACATTTTGCAAATCTCGGAAAATGTACCCATACTCCTCATACAAATAACTGCACTTTCCAGCTAAAATGAACACTAGTGGTATAGTAAAACCAACAACTTATATTCTTTTTCACACAAATTATTAGCACATCGGCAATTTTTTTGATAAAGACATTTTCATGCCATTCCTTGCACAATACCACATTATGACCTCAAAACACTGCTAACAGGGTTTGTAAATTGATACAGTTTGGCTTTTGCATCACATAACCAGCTCCTTATGTGTGGTTTTTCTGATGTATTAAATTGGCTTGGTAGCTCACCGGGTACAGCATTGCACTTGATGTAGAGTGCCAGTCTAATGGAACACAAACAAGCTGCAATTGTTTGGTTGCTTCAACAAATGCATTTTTATCTCGCATTTGCTTTTGTTAACACGAAACATGCAGGAAAATGTGTAATATCAAAGAAATGTCGACACGGGCACGTTTTTCCAGTGAGTCTGAGTTATGTATATATTATCATTTAAATAGGCATAGTATTGGTATGCAGCAAACTTCTAAGTTGATGTCTCCTTTGGATTCACTTGATATTATAAGGAATAGGGGACTTTAAGTACTTTTTAATTGCCATATGTAAACTGTTTGTTTAGAAGTTATACATTGTTCCATAACTTAGCATAGCTCTTTTGTGCAGTACAGAAAATACCAATTACTATGGTATTTTCTGATTTCACAAAGTAGTTAAAGAACAGACTACTAGAACAGAGGCTGGATGCAGAAAATAGTAGTCGAGTAAGTTCTGGCCTTTTGGCTGAGAGATGAGTCATGAAGTCAGATGGACTTTGTTTATCATGGCCTTTGTCAGCAGCTTTTCCCTCCACTTGCTCTGGTGTCCTATACTAATATACGGGTCATCACCATAGATGCGCAATGTTTGCTTTGGGACGTGGGACATAAGACACAACCTACTGTTTTTAATAAGAGAACAGTCCCCTCTGCACATACAGTATAAACACCCACACAACTGGACATGAAAAGAACACTATGATCCCAGCTGGCTCTGTGTGCATCAAAGCTTGTGTGTTTTATGCATATGTGTGAGCAGGAAAACTAAAGAGATGTTACTTACCTAGATGTCTGTAGGTGTGTTTGTTAGTGTCTGTAATACCCACATACAGTGGCCCCAAACAGCATTTGGACACTTAAGCTGCCTTTTAAAAATGAATGTCACAGGATTACATAACGAGATACAACATCAAACCAAATAGCATTTATTAAAAACACATCATAGATGTTTGTCAAACTTGAGGGGTTTGTAATGCAATACGTTTTTCAATTAAATTTATTTTTAAGGGTGTTTTAAGTGTCCAAATACTTTCTGGGGCCTTTGTATATGTGAAAAGCATAAAAAGCAAGTCAAGCCTTGATGACATCATTAATGAAGGTGTCACAGTGAATCCAGCTGTTTGCGCTGAGGCATGTTTCGCTTTCCCCCAGTCCCGTCCAGCCTGAACGAGCACCCTAAGGCTTCTTGTGTGTGTAAACAGAGCTCAATAATTCATCTGTCAGCATACGGGAGAGCTGCCAGGCTTTCATTCACTCAAAGGGCTCGGCTGAAACAGCAAGCTCTTCTCCCAGCCCTACATCACCTCACAAAGTCACATTTAGACAAACGAGTGCCAGCTCATTCCCAAGCTCTGCTGGGGAAATGTAAAACGAGAGGTGGTTAGACAGAGTGACTGAAGATAAGTTAAACAGGCGTAAAGGACAGAGAGCAGCCTACATTTTCCAGATACTCTAGAGCAGGGTTGTCATCCAGCTCCCGATGGACCACCTTCCTGAAGCGTTTAGCACCAATCTGCCCTAACACACCTGCCTTCCTTGTTAGACCTGTTATTAAGATGCAATTTGGGTCGATCGAATGACAGTAGACAAAGTAGACACTTTCCTGTTTACACCTGGTGTTTTAACACTTATCTTTTGTCCACTTTCAACCACTTCTGTCCTGATTTCTTCAAGGGAGCGTGTCTATGGTTGGGTGAATGTATGGACCTTTTCAGATCTCTCGATCTAGTGGATGAAATAAGCTCATGCAATTTAAATATCAATGCGACTGCATTTCCCATAATGTATACGCCTAAGTCAGTAGGCGGAGAGTAGGACTTTTGTGGTTATTCGTTAAATAGTGGAAAAGCTCAAAACATTTTAGAGCCCATTTAAATCTGTATTTAATGTTGTCCAGTGATCGGACTGACAAAAAACGCTTCTTGATACCAGGTGTAAACAGGGCCTACGTGATACTGAAGATCTTGATTAGCAGGTTCAGGAGTGTTTAATTGTGGCTGGATGTAAACTCGTGATTGGATTGACGAAAACACTTCTTAATACCAGGTGTAAACAGGGTCAATCCTGAAGATTTTGATTAGCAGGCTCAGGAGTGTTTAATCGTGGCTGGATGTAAACTCTGCAGAATTGTAGCCCTTTTCCACCAAAACAGTTTGAGTGCTGGTTCAGAACCAGAACCTAGTTTAAGATCTGTTCTTTGTCTTTCGAAACCCAAAGCACAAGATCTGAACAAGGAAAAGTAGTTCTTAAGTAGCACCAAAACATTGCTAGTATAGAAGTAAGAACTGCTTGCGTCAGGGGCTAGGGGCGGCGCCATTTTTAAAATAGCAGCTAATCGAGCTAATACAAATTACGGCAAGCTGCAGGAACACGTTGGATTCGCCATGTTTGGATGCCGATGTATGTTCCAACTCCATGTGAATTAATAGTAAGGCAACATCTGCCATTGTTGATGGAAGGCTTGTTCGAGATGCACCGGTGCTGCGCAGACCAATCGGCATATGACATGAAAGTACCACGAGAGCGTTTGGAGACATCCTGCTTTTCAATTGCTCTTGTGGTACTTAGATGTCATACGCCGATTGGTCCGATGCATTTCGGACAAACCTGGTGTGTTTGTGTGTGCCACGCTAGCATTGCTGGGAAAGACAAGACCTATACAGTGACATGATACCTGGCTCTGTTGTGACTTTCTAGCCTGTGGAAAGGCAAACTGGTTCTTAGAAGGCTCTAGAGCAAGTATGTACATTCTTACTGCCTCATAACTCTGAAGACCTGGAGTTGCAGGTTCAGGTGTGTTTAAGGTTAGAGGTAAACTTTGTAGAACAGAACACCTTTTTCTACATTGTCACCATTAGGGCTACAACAACTTGCTACTGGGATAGTACACTTAAAAAAACAACTTTGTACCTTACCCCTGAAAGGTGCATAACCTAGAGTAGTAATATGTACCATGGGGTGAATAATGTAGAAAAATGTCCCTGTAATGGTACATTTTTGCACTTTTTTTCTGAAAGTATAGACTATTCTAGAACAGTTTTAAAACTCATTGAAAAAGTGTCATTTTTGTATAGATCATTTTCTCTCTCAGCTTAATATCTAGTCCACAATTCAACTTATTTTACCCACTTCAACAAGAAATAACACATATGACTGACATATACATTGACCAATCACTCTTTTTCTCCTTTTCCAGGACAAGATTATGGTTCCACGAGACCCTTAGGTACACGTTTTTGCAGGTCCTGAACATGTATATGCTAGGAATCCTTATTTTGGAAGTCTTGGAGATCTCCTGTGCCTTGAGGTTTTGGAGGCCACTGGCAGTTCAAGGCTCCAGGGCACGAATCATACTGGTCTGGTCCATGATTCAGCTCCGGGTAACTATCAAATCAGACATAGCAAAATATAGTGTTCCAGGATATTTTGTTTACTTGTTTACTGTTATCTCAAAATGTTTCAGATAGTTTTCAAAGATTAGATGCCATGGACCTTGCAAACTTGTCAAATCGAGCAACTAGATCTTCCTCTGAAGTGCTTAAAGTGCAGTGCACCTGTCGGACCATTAGTATGTAGACTTCTGAGGATGAGCCAAATGGTCATTAGTCCCATTATTATTATTAACTGGCTTTTCATATAATTATTACAGCAGAGAATGCATAATTCATAAAACTGTATGCGATAACAGTACATGTACATTAGTACTGAACAACTTGCCTGTACCCCTCTCCATCTGTCTCCCACATACTTTCATGTATCCACCGCTCCCTACCTCCGTTCTATTGTTCCCCCTTTCCCTCCCAGCTGTTCCTTCACATTTCCCTCCCTCCGTGGCAGGAATCAGGCCACGTGGTCGCAGCCAACAGCAGGCAGGGGTGAGAGAGTGTAAAGCAATAATCTCCCTGCAACATGCATCATTCTCCTAGAGCCTGATGTCAGGGTGAGATTCAGGCAGCAGCCAGTGCAAATATTCACATGTGAATCAAACACACAAATCATGACACTGTTCATCACCCTACTATAGTGCTCAGCTACTGCAGTATGTGCCAAGGTGAAACAAGGAGCTGATAGGCATGAATCTCACGTACGGTGCGAGGGCTCCCTCTCTCTGGCAGGATAATCCGGCAGGCACTAATGGTGCCCGTCCCAGTGCTGCAGCACTGATGACATTGCTCGAGTTGTTCAAAAGAGGCCATGAGCCTAAGATTCTTGTGGAGATTAACACATACTGGACATGTTTGGTAATGACATCTTTGGCAACTGTGTGGGGCAGTTCAGTTGTACCCTGTCTACCTGTTTTTGAAAAGAAGAATGCAGACAGTAATTTCGAAAGGAAGAAAGCATTGTTAAGGGAAGGTGTTATCATGAAAGTTGCAGTCTTGTATCCAATGCTCAGTTCACAAGTGTGGAGTCATTTTATGCATCGTTCTGCTGATGTTTGACCTAAGCCTGATAGGACTTTCCCACACACATTGCTTCATTTGTTTTAGTTAGAACCTCTGAAATTTTAAAAGAGAGATTGATTTAAGGATCAATATTTTTATATGGCAGTATCAGTCGAGGCAGGTCAGGGCACACAGTCTCAGTTATAGAGCAGATTCAACTTCAAATTAATGCACTTCTAGACCTAGAGCCATGAAGTAATTTGGGTCGCTTTTTTGGATGTCGTTTTTTTGTTTTGTTAGTTAGTTAGGCAGCTAACTTCACTTTAAGCATTTGATATGTCCATAGTGTTTAAATTTGGCTAAAGTGTTCAAAAAATTTTTAGGGCCACTTTAAGTGTGTTCTGAAAGAAAAGAGAAACAAAGCCATGCCAACAGAACAGCCATATCCGCGCCCCATGGCCAAGGAGAATGACATCTTGGTTGAGATTTATATTGTCTTTTAGCTTCACTGACCTGTACAAAAAATCCCCATAGCTGTAGTGATAATATTGATGCTATTGACTAGATAGGGCTGTTGTAGCTGGGGTATGTGTGTTGGGAGTATGTGAGCATTTACATGATTTGCTTTTTGTTCGTTTGTCAGTCTGAATCAGCATGGTGGATTTTAGTAAATGTGAGTGTTTGACCTTCTCTGAAGTAATCATTGTACTACTGTCTGGAGGGTTCTTTGTTTGCTTTCTACATGCAGCTCACTACTTGGTGAAAGAGCATTGATGCATTATGGTAAAGCTATCTAAATGGTAACCTGTTTACAATGTTTGAAAAATTATATATATATATATATATATATATATATATATATATATATATATATAATTTTTTTTTTTACATTTTCTTAAGAAAGTTATTGCTTGTCCGTATTAAGTGGTTGGTAGGGTGACCAGGTGGCCATTGTCCTAGGCCATTTTTACGTGATTGCTAGTTTATTAAAAAAGCCCACACTCAAGTCTTAATATTTATCAAGTGATAATATACACTATATTGCCAAAAGTTTTGGGAAGCCTGCATTTACATGCACATGAACTTTAATGAAATCCCATTCTTAATCTGTAGGATTTAATATGGAGTTGGTCCACCCAGCTATAACAGCTTCAACTCTTCTGGGAAGCCTTTCCACAAGATTTATGGGTTTGTTTATGGGACTTTTTGACTATTCTTCTAGAAGCGCATTTGTGAGGTCAGGCACTGATGTTGGAGGAGAAGGCCTGGCTCGCAGTCTCCGCTCTAATTCATCCCAACGTGTTCTATCGGGTTGAGGTCAGGACTCTGTGTAGGCCAGTTAAGTTCCTCCACTCCAAACTCACTCATCCATGTCTCTATGGACCTTGCTTTGTGCACTGGTTCACAGTCATGTTGGAACAAGAAGGGTCCATTCCCAAACTGTTCCCACAAATTTGCATGAAATTGTCCAAAATGTCTTGGTATGCTGGAGCATTAAGAGTACTATAATATAGCATCAGTACTTATATAACCGGTATTTACCGGACCGAATCAGAACACAGATTTCGGTTTCTCATTCCGGTGCCATCAAACGCGCTTTTTCCAGAGACAGACGCGCTCAGCACTCGTCACATATCACAACAATTC
Organism: Pseudorasbora parva; assembly: GCF_024679245.1. Classification (NCBI taxonomy): domain Eukaryota; kingdom Metazoa; phylum Chordata; class Actinopteri; order Cypriniformes; family Gobionidae; genus Pseudorasbora; species Pseudorasbora parva. The sequence continues at coordinate 13,884,591 of NC_090189.1, read as the reverse complement.
AACCACATCATGTTTATTTTAGGTTTCAGACATTTAAATGCACTTTAGTAGCAGAAAAAACACACTGATGTCTATGGAAATGGCAATAATTACTTTCTGACAGTTATAATTTGACTGTTTTATTCATATCAGACCCACATTATAGAAGTTACTATATAGTTTACTCTATTCTTCTCCAAATTTCACCAGTCACTTACTTTCAAGTATTTCGTGAGACGAGGACGAATTTACATAATGTAAATCCGACATATTCGATTCTCTGAGGCGCAAATTAACATGATCATTGTGACAAAACACATTTACTTACACATATGTGTCATGTGAGAAGCATGACGCGTTGCCTTGGAAACAATGAGGCGTTGCGTTCTAAAATATTTAGCCAGAGAATATGGTCATATTAAAGGAAAACTCTGGTGAGAAATGAACCTAGGGGTAATTAACAGACGGTTACCGAGTAGATCATTCTCTGGGATGCGTTTTCATGAAAATCGAATGTAAAGAGTTTCATCTCTAAAAACAGATTAGCTTATAGTGCTTGTCTATGGGGCACAGAGTAGTAAAATTAAATCGCTAGTTAATACCACTAATATATATATAATATAAATAAAAAGCCATTATTTAATGTCATCCACCGTCGTTTTGTACCAGTTTGTCACCGGAATCATAAAAAAAAACAAAGATACCCAACCCTAATTAAGAGTTCCTTTCACTGGACAAAGGGCCAAGCCCAACCCTTGAAAAATAACCAAGTTTTGAGGTCTGTAGCTATTGACTCTGCTTAAAGTGTGCTGAAAGTCTGCGCACTGTGTGCCTCAGCATGCGCTGACCCCGCTCTGTGATTTTATGTGGCCTATCACGTGAGAGTGACCTGTTACTTTTTACGAATGATTTTGCAAGCAAGGATTTCACAGGACGTTTCAGAGTGGTTAGGATGTATATAAAAACGTATTATTGATACAATGTTTTCCAACATTTAATCATATTTGTCAGAAAACTATGGTAATACAAACGGTAATTGATCCCAAAATAATGGATCATTTTCTTAAGTGGTGGTTAACAGTCTTATGAAAGCGAGAGCTTACAAAAGCTACAGTAAACACTATATCACCACTTAAATATTAGCTAGCAGGCTAGCAAAGCTTTGCCCTTTGTTTACATCATAGCAATTACATAAAACGTATAATTGGAACTGGTAAAAGAAAACACAACTACAAGTAAAATATATACTTACGAGTTGTGATTCATAAACAACGGATTGTACTGACAAAATTGGAACTGCTACGTCTTTCAGAAGCAGCTTTTGTGCATAGCCTGCATTGTACTCTCTTAGTTTCTTATGGCTGTTTTCCGTAAAATGTGCAGCACACAGATAAACGTTCAGTTTGTAATGTTCAGGGACAGTGTTAAAAATACATTATGCTTTAGGACAAACTTTTTCCAGTGTGGAAAAAAACAGTGACAACACTCTTCATCTTCTCTAGCGCAGCTCATCTAGGCCTCAGACCCTTTTTTTTAAAGGGGGGGGTGAAACACTCAGTTTCAGTCAGTGTCATGTCAATCTTGAGTACCTATAGAGTAGCATTGCATCCTGCATATCTCCGAAAAGTCTTTATTATTTTAATAATTATATAAGAAAGATGCGCTGTTCCGAGTCTTTCCGAAAAAAGCCGAGCGGGTGGGGGCGTGTCGTGTGAGCGGAGCTAAATAATGACGTGTGCAGCAGCGCGCTGTGTGTTGAGTCGAGCGTCATCCCTAACAGCGGGAAAAAAACTTTATTCAAAATAAAAATATGGCTTTTAATCAGATACAGCCATACATCTATGATCCGGAATCAGACCCAGAGGCTGCAGTTGAACAGGAGCAGCAGCAAAAACGACTAGAGCAGGACGTCTGTATGTGGTAAGTTACAAGTTATACACTAACTATATAATATGCTTAGCGGCTTGTGTTATTTACATATTTATACTTGAATTATATCGTCGTATTTTTGTCTTTGAAGGTGTACATGTGGGAAGTGCAGTTGTGCACGTGTGTTTGTGTGTTTACGCGTGGTTTGTGTAGACAGTAAGCGGACTAAAAAAAACACAGACATTTGAAGCAGTCTCACTCACCCTTCTAACGTTGGGACTGCTCCATCCTTCAGCATTAGGCGATTGGGAAAATCCGGCGTCGAGCTGGGCCTTGTTTATGAAACAGTCGGCACCGAAATGCAGCGAACAGATATAAACATTCGCGCAACTCAGTTGCTGATCCGGAAAAGCAAATTACATCCACTGTTGCCTTAACGCGGGGTTTTTGGCGAATCTGTGCAGGACTGTCTTGGTCTGGCAACCAAAAACGCACTTTTTTGGTGACATTGTTATGTGCTATGTGTAATTGTCACCTGTCCAGCATCCTACAAGCCAGCGCTTTGATGGGCGTAGGCTGTTACTTTCGCTCTCTCCCTCTCTCTCTCTCACGCGCTTCCGGTAGAATTGTCCGTAAGGCCCATACAAGGAAATTCCGCCCCCATTAACGTCAAAGGGGACGCATGATCTCAAAAAACTTGCCGAAACTTATGACTAACCGGAAGTAGTATTTTTGACAAAGAAATACTCCCATCAAACGTCCACCTTAACTTTTGAAACTTTGTCTATGTTTAGTATGGGATTCCAAGTCTTTAACAGTGTAAAAAGATCAGTATGCATGAAACAGCATTTCACCCCCCCTTTAAGCATGTTTCGTGGGCGGGGTATATTTAAATGAGTAACTTTGCAACATAGTGGAACATTTTGACTTCATAAGAGCAAGTTGTAATTCTTGAAAAGTGTTTTCTGTTAAATAAAATATCTCCCTTTGGAGTGGACTTTGAGCTTTGTAACATTACAGATATTTTTAAGCTCAAACAGCAACATTACATACTAACAAAAGTAGAAAAAGTGGAAAAGCATAATAGTTCTTTTTTTTCTTTTGTAAGAGCTGAGCAATGAACATCATCATTTAGTTTTTAACTGAATGGGCAAAAGCAGCTTTGACATTCTGCCTAAGTTTGTGTTTCATGGACGACCAAAAATAATATAGGGTAGGAACAGCAGGTAATGACGACAAAAGTTTTATTTTGGGGTCAGCTATTACTTTTAATAACTACAAGTGAACAACACTAAACCATAAATAACAACAGTGTTGTAATTATCCATTAAGATGTTTGCAAAGCCATGGAATGATGTTGTTAAAATTTCTGGTCCTTCCGTTTTCATCATCCCTTGTGACTAAAGATGGTCTGTAGTGACAGGTTTCAGAGGAGAGGTGGAGAGTCTGGGGGTGTGCGCGTATGACTCAAAAGGTATCCGGGGGATCTGCGCTGTAATTATCTGTTTAATGATGTGTACATCCTTGGTTTCTAAATAAATCAACGCTGCTGCCTCCTCACAGTGGTGTCATCTGGAGGATGATACAGTATGTGTGACTTTTCCTGTCACAACATAATCACTTACTTTACAGTAAAAGGGTTTGTTTAAAAAAAAAAAAAAATCTTCTGCATCATTACCTTTTCATTACTAGCGGGGCTAGAAGTAATGTTGAATCTTAAAGCAATGTAAGCTGACCTACATTGCTACCCAGACTTATCAGTGTTTCATTGTAAGTCTCTGTCAGGCTCTGTCCCAAATAGCACCCTAAAATGCGTTTGGTCTTCCTACTAGTCTGCATTTTTGTAACTTAACACTGCTTTGACTGTCGGGTAGAACTCAAGGGTGCATGTCGACCCCAAAAGGGACACTGACAAGCACCCTTATGAAACCTAAAATGTTTTATAGATGTGAAATTCATAATGTTGTCTACTTAAAAAAAAATCTTCCCCTGTTTTCTTTAAAGTAAAAAGAAGCACAAAATGTTTAATAGGCATTTACAATGGAAGTAAATGGGTTCAAATTTTGGGTGATTTTTATAATGTTTTATAAAACAGTTACTTCTAGTCCTTGATTTGGATTGGTCAATAGCTGTTTTTTATTCACTCAAGGGTTCTGTGTATCACTACACAACACCCTTAGCAACCACTCTTAGCAATGTAAACATTTGTTTGTTCTCATTGATATTGTTCATTGAAGCTTACTGTATTATGGAGAGAGAGAGAGAGAGAGAGAGAGAGAGAGAGAGAGAGAGAGAGAGAGAGAGAGAGAGAGAGAGAGAGAGAGAGAGAGAGAGAGAGAGAGAGAGAGAGAGAGAGAGAGAGAGAGAGAGAGAGAGAGAGAGAGAGAGAGAATAAGTGAGTGTATTACTTGCCTTTAGATATAGCATTTCCCTTCAGGTCGGTCAACAAAAAAAAACAAAAAATCAGCTTCAATGTCCGTAGCGATATCTTGTGTTTTTTAACAGTTAAAGGCTTAGTTCTCCCAAAAATTATATTCTGTCATGAATTATTACAGTATTTCAGTCTCTTACGCTGTTGACGTAGTACATACAGAGCAGTGCTTCCGAGGTATGTCCTGTCAAAGCTATAGGACAATTCACCATGACGTCACAGCAGTAATAAACGTTCTTCCGGGTGGCAAAAGCCGAAGCGTTCCTATAGCAACGCTAGTAAATTGCTTGGGATTCAGACAAAGTTAACATGATTATTGAGGGACGGATTAACTAATTCAGGAGATAGCAATACATGAAATGCCTAACATGGTCCAGTAGATGTAGCGCTAGTCTAATACCATACTTTTTAAATGAGCCTCAGCCTACCATTGAGTAGTAATTTAGACTGTTGCTGTTTGAATTACAATATGTTAGACTATCGTAGATGGTCTATTTCCCTGTTATCTAACTATTTACCTGTTCTCTGCTTTTCAACAAATCATTTGCGCACATTTTTTCTTTATTTTTTGTATCTGAAGCTGTAGCAGCAACATTGAAAGCTCTGGTGTCTGTGTTTAACACGAAAGCTTGTGTGATCGTGGCCGGCTCGCGGTGCAAACAGTCCTGCCGTGTACAGCTGATTTGATGCGATGATCAACTTAAATGGCTCGTAGCGTCTGCAATATCTCACGACGAACTCCCGATGTTAAAATATGTTATATTTATCATTTTATATGGAGCTAATCACTACACCTGTTAGCAGTCATAATGTAAACATCTATTATTGATATAAAATAGCCGAAATCACATGAACAATCACACAAAAACCTTATTCCATAGTTACCGTGTGTTTATTAGCTTCTTAGTTCACGCGTAAAAATGTAGAACAGACTCGTTCTTCACAGAGCCAGAAATGTCCGAGACAGCTGTGAGCGCGTCATGCGAGGGCGGTGTTGAGCAAAATCAAAAGACTGACAGATGAGAGGACGAATGAACGCCTGATGACTGATATCCGATGCATATCATTAAGAAGAGACACAGAGAGAGGTCTGCGCATGTTTTAACTCTTTTATGTCGAATAATTCCGTGAGAAATGAATATGGTATTTTGTATGACGAAAATATTTTGCAAACGTGCTATGTCGACATTTCTCCAAATATGAGGACTTTTGAATTAAGAGCTAAACTGAAAGCTGTTTGCGATCTCTGTGAACACAAATGAACCAGTGCAGACGAGAGAGAATGAACGTGCGTGTGAAAATCTATTCAAAATATCGTTCATAACGGATCGATTATAATGCGATTATAATGCACTCCTGACATAAATTAAAAAATGAATGTCACTGCAACCCAAGTTTATCATAAAGAGTGTTCAAATATCGAAGCTGGAGTCTTTAATCTTTCTGATGATACTGAGTTTGTCCAGATAAAGTAATATAGAGTGATGAGCAGTGAATGTTAAACAATAGTAATCTGAGGCCGTATGATCTTTGAATCGTAAGGGGTTAAAAGAGATCTAAAGTTTACTAATATTAGTCTCGAATTTCCCCAGCTGAAGACAATTATGCTCTGCTATGGTTTTGTCGATGGACCATTTTGAGAATACTTCTCTGTAGCGCCACTTTTGAGGACGTCCACTCGCTTTAGCCTCCTCATCCAACAAGTTTTGCTGGATATATTTACTTCTTTCTGAATGAAATCGATACAATTCTACACCTTTTGCTGTATATCGGACGGCGCAACCCGAAAACACAACACGTTTTCGTCATAGTTTCAACTTTAATCAACAGCAATGTTCTTAACTATGTAACTGTTTACAGTAGCCGGCTGATCTCTTCAGTTTGTCAGTAGAAGCCGCTCGCGTTCTGCCACCCGGAAGTATCTTGAGGCGATTGTTTACAAACATTCTGAAATGGTCTATACGCCAGAATGTTAGCTTTCCATTGGCCGATGCTGTTCATGCGAGCACACGACATATGCGGCAAGTTTCAGTCCTTTCAAAATAAAAGTTTTCAATACTGACTGAATCAGATTAATGGCATAATAATGTAACTTCTGTTGCTGTTCACAATAGTCAGAGACTATTTTTTTCCTGCAAATGGAAGGCTTGTAGTGATTTTACTTAATAAAACGTTGTATTGATACATATTTTTTGGCTTTAGTATTGTGTGGTAACCGTTTTATTAAAGCAATGAGGTACTTGAGGCTAGTGCTGTAGCACATCCTCTTTTACATTATGGCTTACATAAATGCACCTTTATTTATTCCTCTGTTAAAACCTGTGTATTATTTTAGCTGTAAAGTTTTTAAGGTTGTTTTAAGCATTACATTGTCATGACAACAAAGACGTACTTGGATATAACTTCACACAGAAAAGGTTAGTAAACCATTTTTTTCTAAACTAAAGTAATGATAACATGCATATTGTTGACATTTTCTGTTGATACTAAAACAGAATTTAAAGTGTACAGATTGGATTATAAAATATATTGTTTTTAAATCAATGTTGTGTTAATTTACACTAAGTGCAAATAGCTCGCCTTGTTGGCAGAGGCTATTTACACTAACTCTGCCCACTGACATCTGGTTGGGCCTGACAAAATTATGGCAAACGCTGGATTGTCAACAGCAGCAATAGTGTAGGGGTACGGCACATGTCAGTTTTGAAGCAAATCGACCCGAGTTTAAATCTGCCTTTTGCCAAACTCGCTCTACTCCCTTCCCCATCACATATCAGATCCGAATAGCCATATATTATTAACATATTTGAAAAGTGGAAATAAAATCTATAATGTGTGTTTAATAATAAAGAGTTTATCGTTTAGGGTTAAGGGTAGGTATATAGGGCTTTATATAGGGCTTTATTGTCCCAGTAAGATGGCACCCATTTCATAATTTTAATAAATATAATCACTCTGTTATTATTGCATAGCGTTTAATATACAACAACACTGAGGTGCAAATATCTGCAACTATTTATGAGTATAAATAGCATCTAGTTAGTTAAATACTGTTATACATATTGCAAAGAAAATACTGCTCTTTTTACATAAAATTGATAACAATCTATCGCTATTTTCACTTGGTGTAAATAGCATATCGCTAAGAAAATGCACTGTAAGTATAATCTATTGACTTATATTAAACCTTTAAATATTTATTCAGGCTGTAATACTGCATGCAGACTTTTACTGCAAATTTACATTAAATTTCCTTAAGCAACTTGAACAAAAATATGTGGAAATAATGTAATGAACAAATACGGAATAATTCCATAAAATATGCTCTTATTTCACTAGGACATTTGCTGAAGCAGATGCTATGATCATCTGAATTGCATCACTTGCCTGTTGTACCTACATGATTACCAATTATTGCATTATTCAAATTAAGTTTCAAATTATGTAAAGTGGCAAAGATAAGGGTCTCACTGTTGCAATTATCATAACGGGTTTTAAGGGTGGCTCTCCTTGCTTGTGTCAGTGGGAGTTTATGAGATTTTCACATGCCATTATTAGCGACTGTCAAAACACAAATGTGATGTAGCGATGGCAGGAGCTCTGGCACACAATGAGCCAGCGGAGTAATGGAATGCGAGTGTTTTGGCTGACCTTGTTAGGTTATTTGTGTTGGAACAGACTGTAAGTGATGGGAACAGCAGTGCCCCCTTCCAGAAATGATCCAGGTGTGTGTGCGAGAGAAAAATAGAGACTTTGACCAGAGCGAAAACGGATAAGGGCATCCTGTCCAGAGGCACATAGTGCTTTCACTATTCCCTCTTAATCATCATCATCTAAAAGAATAAGACACAAATGCAATGTCAAACTCATTTTGTGTGCATGCATTAGGTGATGAGTTTTTTTTTTACATTTAACATTTGTCTTCTTAGAGGACATTTCTTGCCAAACTTCACAATGTTGCCAGTAATAAAACAAGATATTTTATTAATTTGGAAAATAAGTCTATTGTGCAAAGGTGGGGAATTTTTTTTAACACATTTTCTAGATAATTCATCTGTAACGCTTAGCTGTGCATGATGTGAACATCCACTGCAGTCTGTATGGGGATAATTAACAAATTCTATTTCAGTGCTGCACTTCTTGGTGTGCTGTTTAAAGAAAGGGCATTTTGTCATTTTCATTTCTGCTTTTCCTCCTTCATCGGCAGTCCCACCACGCACACTCGCAGCCCAGAGCTACGGATTATTTACTTTAAAAAACAGCATTGGCCACAGAAAAAAACACACAAAAAAACAGAAGCTCTGTAATATATATTGTTCTTCAATCCAGCTGACTCCTGTTTTTTCCATCTGTTTCCCAGTATGACACATGCTTGCCTAGTACAGAAGCATGAAACAAAATAAAGGTAAGAATCAGGTTTGTAACTTCTTCAGATGACTTTACCGATTATATACAGTAGTGTCACTAATCCATATTTTGCTGCTACACTAAAGCACTTGTTTGTCTAGCCATCCTACAGCAGAGGGACGAATTGTATGTTGGCTGTCTGTTAAAGCGAGGCAACAGCAGACATTTAACAGGCTGGTGTGGAGCGAAGTCGAAGACACACTGCTCCAGACCTGTGCATGCATGTGCCTGTGTGCGGTGCAGTCATGTGTCTAAAACCCTAATAAGGTATGCATGCACATGTGCACATGTGGAAATGTGAGGTGAGGATTTTTCTTTAAAGAATTGGATACATCAACGAGCCATTTCTACCTGATATTGTGTAACCTAATGCAATAATATTGAATAATATATTTTTGAGTATATAGACAATTTAGATGCTACAGCTCATGAAGCATTTTCTAGGTTGTAAGACAAACTAAGATAGATAGATAGATAGATAGATAGATAGATAGATAGATAGATAGATAGATAGATAGATAGATAGATAGATAGATAGATAGATAGATAGATAGATAGATAGATAGATAGATAGATAGATAGTATTGCACCAATATTTAACTATACAGCGATGCCCTTCAAGCATTATGATTCTGGTATTATTATATGAGAAGTGCGGTGTTTAGTCATGTGTTCCGGCGACTCCAGCTCATTCGGTATACCTGGCATTAGCGCTGGACGAGTGGGTGGAATTGGAGGAGTGGTTGCTCCATATATGGTCCCACTGGGTTTCCTGCCTGGACATTCACACACTACCATAAACACTCTTCAAGCCATCGTGTCTTTCTCGTTTCAATGAAGAGAGAGGGAGAGGGAGAGGGGAGGGACCTGCCTGCTCGTTTTTTCTTTAACTAGTTGACACTATAGCGACAGGAGACGGCAGCATCCTCTGTCCCGCGTCATCTTCCAAATTTATATTATGAGACAGTCCTTCATGTGAACGCCAAAGGATCCGCATTCTAAAAGCAACCTGTTCCATCCTTTTTTTCCCCACGCGTTTTCTTCAATGCTTTGACATCTGGAATGTGCTGTTTTCTTGCAAGCGTTGTTTCCATGCCAGCATGGGAACTGCCGCGTCCAAAAGGAAGAATCTGAGAAATGATGCGATTTCTTCGGTGGCAGCCAAAGTTAGGTGAGTGTGTGCTATTATCAACTCGTTTTGGGTCATGCACCGCATGAAGCCCTAGCACAGCGCAGCTCTGCATTCGTACGTGTGTGCGCGCACCGCCACTGAAGTTACAAAACAGGGATCTTAACTCTCATTCATGTGATTAAAGAAAGGTCAGCCGTGATATTTCGTTGAGCAGACGGGTCGTTTTGAATATCGATGTTACGAATACGAGTGTTTTTGAACATGAAGATTCACCCAAAACGCCGTTTCTGTCATTTACTTTCCCTCATGTGGCAGACCAGTAGGCTACGACAGAATATATTTTGCGGGGGAACACGTATTTTATATGCTTAGGTATGTCAAGCCTCATAAAAAAATATTATGATAAAAGTATCATAAAAGTCTCCCAGAGCAATAAGATAATGGTTGTGTGAAGAAAAGTAAATCTTTATTTCACCTATTTTTTCTGCCCTTGCTTTATCTGAGAAGCCTACATGACAGAATTCGGAATGTCCGATTCGTGAAAGATTCATTTGTGTTGAATCTTTTTATTGAATCATTTATTTAAATTATGACTCTCTCACAGAATCAGTTATCAGGTGAAGATTTATGGTCTATAGAGAATTTGGTTGTTGTTTATCTTTCTGCTAAAGATCTGTTAATCTGGAAAGCATCTGCTGTGTAAAAATATCTGATAGACGTCTTAGAAAAAGCAGTTTTACACACATTCTAAATCTTAAACATCTTCAAGACGTCTTACAGCTTGCAGATGTAATATGACATCGAATAGATGTCTCTGAGATGTACTTGTTCTGTCATCCTTGACGTGTTCAGTCACCAGTCACTTTAGAATTAGTCTTTTTGTATTCAGCGAAAGAAGAAAAAAATCATACTGGTTTTGAAAAACAGGATTTAGACTTTTGGGTGTGAACTATCCCTTTACGTAAAATAAAATCATACATTTATTCATTTATGAATTGTATTATTTACTTGTGTGTAGAAAAATGGTTACACACAGTTTTTTCCAGCGTGGCTGCCTAAAAAGTAATCTACTCCCCTGTCTTAACTGTAGATCAAAGCATTGACAGTGTCCTTGGCAAGTATCCATTGGACTGACTCGATCTGTCAATCATTCGTGACTGACTTGTGCTGCGCCCGGGTTTTTTGTGTCACTCTGAATTATAGGAAGTCTGACTTGCGCTATTGTAACCTAGAGAATGGTATAGTCACTACAAGCATTATATCAACATGTTATTTTAAGACGACATAGCAGCATGTTTTCATTATTATTCATGAAAAAACAATATTGATTGACCACTAGTCTTGCCTATAGACCTATTCTTACATAACTGGTGTGTGTTTAGCTCTCATGTGTATCATGTCTGTCATAATTCATAAGATGGCAGGTGGTTCACCTTCTCACCCTAATGCCTGGGCCTGGTGCCTCAGGGATGCTGTGAGTCATTGCATCCTTAATGTTCACATGCAGAATGGATTGTGATTGTTGCATTCGAACGGATAAACTCTGGCACGGTCATTCCTTGTAGATAGAGGTCATTGAAACGACCTTGTCGACTAAGTCCAGCTGTAGACGTACAGCATTCAGGCACGGATTGAGGTGATGAATGGGATGGCATTCCTTTACCACGGTGTGTGTGTGTGTGTGTGTGTCATAAGCTTGAACGAGTGGCTGTTCAGTATGCAGGGCAGGTATATTTGTGCAAACAGCTTTGCATGCTGAGTAGAAATGACCGATGTATCAAAGAATGGTAGACAGCATCCTAAAAAGACAACATGTTAACAGCATGAATAAATGCATACAGTTTTGAGTAATCCAATATTAACAATATTACTTTTAATGCATGAGTAATCTACATGCTGCATGCTGAACGTGTGAATCCTAATTATGATCAAATAATTAGTGAAAGTCTCAAGCCCCTTTCACAGAGATTCCGGAAATTACACTGATGATTCGTCCCGGGATCATTAGATTTTTGGTTCATTCATACTGCCAGTGATACGACACTACGACACACACCTAACGCCATTGGTCATGACTTTTGTTCACACAGGGCGCTTTCTGGGAATGATCCCAGGAATGTTACTAGTTCATTCCAGGATGTTTTTGCGTTCACACCGAAGACAATAGCAATTCTATGGCAATTTTCTGGGATCAAGGCTCTGTGTGAAAGAGTCTTAGGTGGTTAGATCTCAGGCAGTGGTTCTCAACCAGGCAGCCTCAGCACACTTCTACCGGGGCCACAAGATGGCTAAAAATGATTTAAAATTAAATCCTATTTTTCATAGTTCCTTTAAATTAGTTCACTTCAGAATTAAAATTTCCTGGTAATTTACTCACCCCCATATCTTCCAAGATGTTCATGTCTTTCTTTCTTCAGTCAAAAAGAAATGAAGGTTTTTGAGGAAAATATTCCAGGATTTTTCTCCATAAAGTGGACTTCAATGGGTTGAAGGTCCAAATTGCAGTTTCAGTGCAGCTTCAAAGGGCTCTACACGATCCCAGATGAGGAATAATGTTCTTATCTAGTGAATGTTTTCCTCAAAAACCTTTTTATTTCTCAAGACATGAACATCTTGGATGACATGGGAAATTACCAGGACATTTTAATTCTGAAGTGAACTACTCTTTTAACAACTGCCATTATTTATAAACCACAGTTCTCATGATCATCGACAATCTAGATATACTCGATGTGGGAATTTTTAAAGTGTGATTTCTAGACCTGGGAACGTTTTGTCAATTAACACAATCAAAAGTCATTTAATTTTTAAACTTGAAATATCATTTGTAATACATATAAACAAACATATATACATTTTGTTAAGCTTTATAATATTTCATCAGGTAGAAATTGCTTGTAGTATAGAGAACTGCAAATGCATAGGAAAAAAAAAATTGTGGGTGGGTCCTCTCAGAAAAAAAATTACTGGAGTAGATACTGACTACATTAAGTACAAATATATCACATGTTAAAGCTACACTGTGTGATATTTTCACATTCGACACAGTGCCATCGAGTGTTAAAACGCGAAAGAGCGAAGCTTGAATTTACGGGTGTGTCCCTCTTTGGCTTATGTACTTTCAAGATGGAGGGGCAACATGGCGACCGGCATTCGAACCCCTCACCCGTATGTATTTTCAATGGCATATTATAAACTTACGAGAATTCTTACTTGAAAGAAGTAAATATACATTAATGAGCACATATATTTTTGAAAGAACTAAGTGTTTACAGTTACAGTGTAGCTTTAACTAACCATCTGGTTGGGCCAGACAAAAATACGGAAAACACAGATCCATTCAAAGTGGAAATAGTGTAGGGGTAAGGTGCATGACATCAAGTTTTGACATAAATCGACCCAAGGTTCGAAGCCACCTTTTTGCTAAACTCAATTTACTCCCTTTTCCCATCAGATCAGAAAGGCATTTCTTTTCAATAAAAAGGTAAAAATAAAGTGTCTAATGTATCTGAACATCTTCAAATGTGGCCAGAGGGTCTGGGAGTCCACTGCTCTATCAAAATAAAGGGACCAAAAAACAAGTGGCATTAGAGTATTCAGGCAGCATTCAGACTTCAGATATGGAACCTGTGCCCTGCAGGAAGAAACCGCTCATTTGTAAAGAAATTAGTCATTGACCTGGGGCAGTTGTTGCTGTTATTATAGGCTGTAAATTATAGTGATTTTGAGCAAAAAAGGTGTTGTTGTGCTATAGAGTATTTGTCAGCCGAAGCCAAATATAAAACCCTGTCACTTTATGATTAGACGCCTGTCAGAGAAAGGGCTTTTATGTCATAAGCTAGTCATTCTCAACACAGATTAGAATAACATTCACGCTTTGTGCTGACTTACTATTAAACATCCCTTTCAGCTCCGGGATTCGTCATTGTCCGGGGGACTATTGCACCTCGTGACGGCAGTCTCTGGCACTCCAGACACTGGGTCATGACCAGTGAGCTGCTCAAAACTAAATCTGTAGGTGGACCATGTTCTGTGAATAACACAGGATCAATAGTCCCCCCGGCCCACTCTGACACACTAAAGAACAGGAAGTATCCTGCACTCAACCTGCACTATTCTTAAATGTTTCTCAGCTCTGCCACATCATGCATTTGTAGTGGTTTTCTCTGGCTTTCTCAAGTTTGAACTAATGGCCCCTAGTTGTGTAGCAATACGTTTTTTTCCTACTCAAAATCACTTTGTATGACTTATGGCAGGTTCTTCATGTTGGTCTTGCTTTCATTTTTTTCTTTCGTCATTTTTAGGCTGAATGCTTTCAGGGCCAGTGGGTCAGCATGGAGAGCCTGGTCTTACACAGTGTTTGTATGCTAATCATGAGTGATCTGCAGAGTTCCACTTGATGATCATCCACTCTGATTTATGAGCTGCGAGGCTGAGTCACTGGCTATGCTATCACGCCATCTCATCTCGACAAATATATGCATATTTGTAGTTTGAGTTTTTTTATCTGTATTTTAATCTTGTTTTCCAGCAAAACATATAAGAAGCAAAAACAGGCAATTTTGTTTTTAAAGAATTTATTATGTTATTGCTCTATTGGCATATTTTTTAAAGCATATAACAAATTAAACTAGTAGTAATATTGTCAAACTAAAGACAAGTAAGAAAATGACTCTTTGCATTATAACAGGCAGATCCTGGGCCAGAAATCAGGAGGGTTTATTTACTGATTAATTTTTTTGTTTGTGATGTAAAGCATCAATATATCTTACGCAGAATAAAGGGTGTTTATAATGATAAATGTTGCATTTAACCTCTTTGACAGCCTTGAGGCTGCTGTCAGTTGTAGCTTTGTAAGTCCAGTACAGCATAAACTCTGTTGCACTTAAAAATCATCAGACACAGAAAATCATTGACCCTTGTGGAAGCTTTTAAGGAAGCTTCCCGGATATTCTCTCATGCCTGCAGTATCTGAAGAGAGTCTGCCTTTCTTTAAGCCTTGTCTGAGATATCGAGTGGGAAGTGAAGCTCTTTTCAGTGTTTTTATTCAGCACACTGCTGGCTGATGAGATCTGACTCATTGATCTTTGGGCCCCGGATAAATCTGCAGAATGCTGGCATTTCAGATGTACTTATAGTTTCCCAGTAAAGATCTAGAGCCATAACCCCGTTGTCACCCTCCTTCCAGCATATTAAAAATAGCTTGTATGTTCATATTAGATATCAAAGCAGGGAATTTATGAAGATTTTCATATATAGCTTTGGGGAGAACATTTAAATAATTTTTAAACCCTGCTGAAACACCAGTTTAGACCAGCTAATTTGGATCGGCTGGTGACCATTTAAAAAAAAAAAAAAAAAAAAATGGCTAGTTATCAGTAAAGTATATTGTGGACATGCATGCAGGTTTTCACTAGATACCCAGCTACCCTGGTCACGCTTAACCGAAAAAGAAATGATAATTTTTTCACATGACCATTCATGACAATCAAGTCAATTTTTAAGTTAAAAAGTAGCATTCTATAAAAGTAGGTCATTTTAACAACTCATCAATATATCAGACAGTATTTAGCAAATCCACTTGGCCGATTAACAGCAGTATTTATCTCAAGTAATAAAAATGGAAGTTGCTGCAATCTGGGAAATACTGTGGCTCTTTTGTCCTACTTAAATGACTTGGGCGGATGGAAGGATGGCTATTGTCGATTTCTGTTAACAGCTTTGCAAATGTTATTTTTTGTGTGTGTTTGTGTATTGGGTATATATAATTGTATAAAATAAGTCTTAATTGTCATTGAATTGGATTTAATCTTTAAAAAGATTAAGTCTCTTAAGCTCACCAAGAATGAATTTATTTAATCAAAAATACAGTAAAACAGTATTTTTATATATAAGTAATTTATTCCTGATGACTAAGGTTCCCTTGGGCAAGGCAACAAACCCCCAACTGCTCACTGGGTGCCACAGTGAATGGCTCTCCACTGCTCCGGGTGTGTGTCTCCATGATTTGCAGTGTGTGTGTTCTCACTGCTCCTAATGTGTGTGCACTAACTTGGATGGGTTAAATACAGAGGACAAATTCAGAGTATGCATGGGTTACCATATTTGGCATTCACGTCAGTTCACTTAATGTCGTCACTTATATTAATCCGTTCATTTGCTGTATAAATGTGTTCATTTCTTATTTTTTTAATTACATACACGTCAACCACTAGTCCATATGACTCATGCACTGTATTTGATGTATTCCGTAACCATTGATAGTTTTCTGTGAGGAACAGATTGAAATTTAACCAAATATTCACAAAAAAATATTGTGATCATTTTAAACAATTTCCAAGTGGGGGTATCTACAGGTTGAAATAATGGGCATGCTGAAAGGTAGGGGGCAGTGTACATTTCACCATGCCCATTATGACCTGCAGCTATCCCTATCTCAAAATTTCTCATTTTGTATTTCACAGAAAAAATATCAGCATACAGATTTGGAACTTCAAGAGGGTGAGTAATTAATAATGACAGATTCTTTGTTTTTGGTTGAACTATCCCTTTTTTAAAACTTAACTAATCCAATAATCCAAATGGCAGAAGAACAAATCCTAGATAATACCTCCCACTATGCAAAACCGTTAACTTGTCTGCCTAACTGTTTTAACATCATTAATTGTACATCTTTGTGAGGAGCCTCCACTTCTTATATACTTGAAGTACATGCTGCATCTCCCCCCTTTACTTCCTGCTCTATTTATTATCTGGTAGCGGAGATGAGACCGTGTCCTGTAATTAGTCTGACCGTTTGAGATAATGCAGATCTCAGGATGACTCTGACACTCTGCGATTACGCCTTTGACATTGTTGTCTCTGCTTTTATGAGAGAGAGAGAGAGAGAGAGAGAGAGAGAGAGAGAGAGAGAGAGAGAGAGAGAGAGAGAGAGAGAGAGAGAGAGAGAGAGAGAGAGAGAGAGAGAGAGAGAGAGAGAGAGAGAGAGTGGGTAGAGTTGAAGACAGGGTACGCTCTGGGCGAAGGAGGGTTCCAGGCATCATTAAGCCCGGCTCTCAAACCGTGGAAAAGGGAGGAGGGTGACATTTTAATCTGTGGTCTGTGCTGAAGCGCAGGTCTCATATGCAGCGCAAACATGCACTACAAGAACTTGCCATTAGCCGTGCTGCTGTTTTTACCAGCTCAGAATATAACAGGAAAGTGTGTCAAAGAAGCAAGTCAGAGCTTTGAGCAATGCTTGATTGCTTGATGGTCCCCAGGTTCATATTGAATGCATGTTATCCACTCACCTTATAATAGTTCTCAAGGACTTGCCTGAATTAAATGCATAAGGAACTCTGGGAAAAATGCCAGTGAAGTGTTTGCCTCGGAGAAGTGTATAAAAAAAAAGATGTTGCCGTCTAGACAATCAGTTTACCTAAATCATTTCATATTTAATTATAATATAATAACTGTGAAAGATGACTGTTAGCTTTCATCTCAGTGGTAGTTGGTTGATGTGGACGATTGCACAATCTAAACTGATGTTAAATGCCTTGTGAATAATTTAAACAGTGTTGCCTTTTGTAAAAATTAAATGAATCACACGGCATTTAACATCAATTGTAAGTAGTTTACTCTGCTGCGTTATGACGGTGCTGTGTTTGAGAGCGTCTTTGAATGTGAATTTTCAAATGTGTGTATGTTTCATGCATGAATGCCTGCTGTGTATGCGAATGTGTAGAAATGTGTGAGTACAGTGACATGGATTTGGTTCTCTCCTACTGTGTCCATGTTTTTATGAGCTGCTTTTTTAGTGTGAATGCTGAAAGCAAAGAAACACAAAGAGCACCGCTCTAGAGATGATCCTGTTAGGCTTAGGGTTACCTAAAGGTAGGTACCAAACCTCTATGAAAGTACTTTGGGTTACATGTTGTTTTGAACCCCATTGACTTTCATTTTTCAGACAAAAAACAGATTTGGAATTACATAACAGTGGCTAAATTATGTATGTTCTTTAATGGGAAAAGAAAATACTGCTGTACAATACTGTTTGTAAGATTTGGGTCGGTAAGATTTGTAAAATGTTTTTAAAAGAAGTGTCATTGTATATAACATAACATTATTATAATATTACAATAAAAAAGTAAAAAGAAAAAATAAATAATTATTATAATTATTATTTTATTTTTATTTTATTCCTGTGATGATATTTGAATTTTCAGCATCATTACTCCAGTCTTCAGTGTCACATGATCATTCAGAAATCATTCTAATATGCTTATTTGGTGGTCAAGAATTATTGTGCTGTCTAATATTTTTGTGGAAAACGTGATACATTTGATAAATAAAAGCATTCAATCAAAAGCATTTAAAACAGCATTTGTTTGAAATAAAAATTGAATGTAAATGTCTTTAATTGGTTAAAATAATAGAAATTCTCGTCATTCCACCAGTTCCCTGTATCTTCTCTGACTGCATTTCATATACGCTTTCATGTTTAATGTTTCTCTCAGAACTTGTTTTTTCCCCTACCTTGTTTCTCCAGCCACTTGGACTCACACGATGCATTCCTACACTCCAGCCTCGAACACACACACACACACACACACACACACACACACACACACACACACACACACACACACACACACACACACACACACACACACACACACACACACACACACACACACACACACACACACACACACACACACACACATAGCCTTTCCTCTTCTTGCTCACCTATATTTTTAGTCACATGTCTAGAAGCATGCTGTCTTCCTTTTATTATTTCATCTTCACTTAGTGGCTCCTCTTTTTCTCTCTCTCTCTTTTTTCCTCTTTCTCACTTTACCCATTACCCATTTTCTCCCCCTCCCTCTCTTTCGCTCCCCTTCCTTCCTTCTTATCTTCCTGTATTTCTTCAGATATTTTATTAATATGATAATTCCCGCAGCTTGGGACGTCAAGCTGATGTTAATCAAAGACTTAACAGAAAAAAAGAGGCAGTATAAAAATATGGTGTGCCAGAGTGAATAGATAATAACTTCAAATTTAATTTTAATGTTAATTTTAATAAAATAATAAAATATAAATTCATATTTATTATTATGTATTTCACTAATTATAATGTAATATAATACATTTTCATAGATTTTTTTTTTTTTTTACTTATAATGTTTTGCAAAAAGCTCAGGATCAAATATTCAAATTTCATTCAGTAGTAATAGTATACTGAATCCTACGGTTCCAATTCTACGATTACATATGGGATTCCATGACAGTTAGGATGCTGCCTAAATAGTAAGCGGCCTCTGTAGGCACTATGCTCGCAATAGGTTTTAAAAAAAGAGCTGAACTATAATCATATGCATGTAAAGCAAGCTGAAAGCAGGGACATTTGTAATGACAAAAAGCACTATGTCCAGTGCTTCATTTGAGCTGGATCTTAATCCGGAAAATGTCAGATTTTTTTTTTGCCTTCCGACATTTGCTTTTAAAGGTGGGGTAAGTGCTATCTGGTAACCGTTGTTGATATTTCAAATCACCAAAACAAACACGCCCCTACCCCCAAAAGGGTCTCGCCCCTATTTTGATAGCGCCGCCCCACACATACGTAACCCAGAGGCATCAACGGCTATTGCAGAATCTCTGTGTATCTAATCCAGGTCGAATATTCAATGAAAAAGTCATCCCTTCTATCACAAAAACACAAACCGTTCTCATGAACAACTCGATAGTACACGAGCATGACAGTCCAGCTAACGACATATTACAATTATGACAAGATTAGAGTTACAGCGATCACAAAAACACACACAAACCGTTCTCAGGAACAACTCGATAGTAGCTACACAAGCACACAGTCCAGCTAACGAAATATTACAATTATGACAAGATTAGAGCCATAGCGATCACAAAATCACAAACTGTTCTCATGAACAACTCTATAGCACGAGCCGACAGTCCAACTAATGACATATTACAATTATGACAAGATTAGAGCCATAGCGATCAAACTGTTCTCATGAACAACGCTATAGAACACAAGCACAACAGTCCAGCTAACAACATATTAAAATTATGACTGGATAAGGGTAATATAGATCATGAAAAGAGTAAACAAACATATATTAGGAGTATAGTATCTTACTTGTCGGAGACATTGTGTGAGCTGATGCTTGAAGCACACAGTGAGGAGATTTAACGTTAGATGCTCCATTCGGTGTGGAAATGAACGGGTCTTTATCATCGCTGAAGTGAGCCACAATACGATCGCAAATGGACTAACAAGTGAACATGACACACGAGCATAGTCAAGCAGCATATATTAGGTTAGTTTTTGGCTAATGTCCGTCATGTGTTACTCGTGTGTTTTGAATAATGACGTGCACAGAGCGAGAGCGAGCGCTCTTCTCACCATCAATAGTACACATGCCCCTTACCTGCTGATTGGCTACAAGTTTGAAATAACAGCAATACAACGGTTTTGAAATAAGACTTACCCCACCTTTAAATGCTTTTAAGTCTAATGTCTTGACAAATAATGCTACCTTTCATATTTTGTTACCCACACTATATGTTTGCATTGTATTAGGTGACTGTGTTAGAGAGACAGAGCAAGCACGGGTCTATACAGATGTATTTGGAGGTTATGTTTTGCTACAGTATATCTTTTTAACCAATTATCTGAGTTAAAAATCACTCTCATTGGTTGGTGTTTACTGTTTACTTTGTGGGCAGTGAGCTGCAGAAATTTTTGAGAGCGTGTATAGGCCTATACCTGATGATTTTTTTCTAATAAAAATGTTAATATTGTCAAAATGTCAAAAAAAAAGCCCAGTTTCTAACTAAATTACCTGGAACAATTTGTCCCAGGAACTTCCCCCCCCCCAAGACCTGCTGATGTCTGCGTTTCCATCACAGTCTAAAGTACTTTGAAGATTAGTCCGGTGACTCTGGACTGTGCACAACATTCCGGTTCCCGCTGGATTTCATTCACCACATATAAGCTTAATAAAGCCTGAACCTCGTCGTTGGTCCATAAGTCAGCTTTTTTAAACTTCATTGTTGATCCGAATAGCAAACAACTATTACTGTACACATCGCAACAGACTTTTAAGTGCCCAGCCCTCTTTCAGGAACTTTCGGGGGTGGGTCTTGCTGATTGGATGAGTTCACGCAGCATTTTGATTGTTTGAATCCAACCAGCATTTAATTTCAACCATTTTTTAAAAGTGTGTTGTGGGGTGTGCAGTAAGAGTTGTTTGCTATTGGAATCAACAATGAAGTTAAAAAATACGGCCGATGGACAGACAATGTTCAGGCTTTTTTTTTGTCTTCAGAGAAGAAATCCAGCTGAACTGGAAAGCCTTGCGCAGTCCTATGTACCCAAACTAATCTTCAAGGTACTTTAGACCATGATGGAAACGTAGACAGCAACAGGTCTGGGGGAAAAAGTTCCTTGGACAAATTGTTCCAGGTAATTTTTTAGGCAACGGGGCTTATGAGGGAGCCAATTTTACCAGGAACTTCATTTTGACCATGGTCCCTGCGGTCGAAACACCTAAGTACCTAGTACCAAAGTTCCTAGTTCCTGGGGAAGTTTTTTTGCTGTGGAGACACGGCTAAAGAAAGTCTACCATTTTTTTTATATCCGCGAGTAAAGCTGATCCAGAGGAGATGCAACTGCCCCCTGGACAATTCTACTAATACTTATCAAAACAGCAGGAGACTCAAGCAATGGGATGAGTCAGAAATCGATAGCTAATGAAACGATGGCAACGATGTCGTTGGTGAGAGAGAACATCACTGATCAAGTGAATGCTTTTTTTGTCTCAACATAGCTATATACGTGACATAATAATACACTAAGCTGTAGTTAGGGCTGTGCAGAAACTTGTTAATGATAAAGGAAAACTAAAGTTGTATGGTTAGCATCTGTGGTTTTTGATCCAGCAATTATTCATTTACAAATTAAGCATTGAATATGTCATTAGCTATTTATACACCATCAGGTGAAGTATCATCTAGCCCTGCTCGTTTCTGCATCCCCCCACTCTTCAGGTCAAGTATGTGGCTCTTCAGACTGAACTGGCACTCCAATTAACCCTCTCACATTGGAGGATGCTTGTTACGGAATGGGCCGGTTCAACACGACCCGTTAATGGTGAAACTGAATAATTTAAAGTGCTGTCACAAGTGTCATGTTGTTGTTTGTTACGTCAGGAAAGCTGAGGGCGACTGCAAGCCACCAGGGATTCCTGTGGAACAATCCCAGTGCGTGTGACAGCTTCTGTGGAGGAGGTTGCAATATAGAGATCGGAGTGGGTTTTCCGTGCGTGGGGAATACATGTGATTATGTGTGGGCCATATATTGTGCAGAACAGGTTCATTAAATACATTTAAAGGTACAAATGCATGTGTTGGTAACTGCAAATATTTGTCTGTGTGGCAAAAACAGGTTCAGCCGCAGCGTATTAAGGACTCATCCGTCATGTCTCCTAGACTGAATCAGCTTCCCGAAAAGCAATGACTCACACGGAGATTTACACAGTTGCGAGTGCCAAAGCCACCGTATGCGAAACAGAATAAGCTGTTGTTCGTTTATTATTATGGCATCGTTATGCGCTTATGAAAAGTGAACCATCAAAGTCTCTTTGGTTGAACTGGCCTCATTATTTATTTAAATATTAATAGGCTGTTCTGATTGGTTAATATATTTCTCATGATTCTCAGATGGTGTTATCGATTGTTACTGATGAGACCCCTCAGGCCCAAACTAATTAGTGTTTCTCTTTCTGTCTTTTTGATTCCTGCTGTTTACGATGGACCAGTGGTGGCAAATATTTCCTGTGGGAAGCATCATGACGTTCGTTTTGCAGTTTTTTTTCCGACTTCTCACTCTTTCTGTCTCTGACACTCTCTTTATAGCCGTCTGTGAATTAAGTGTCAAATTAGTGCTTCCTTTGATGCTCTGGTATGAATGATGTTTTGAGCATCTCTTGAGGTTATCGAGCTGATGATTTGCTTCACTGTTATTCATGAGTCTGTAATTCAAGCCAATCCAAGCTGTTTTCATATTCTAATGGAGATAATTTCCATTATATGCAATAACACATGCAGATCTGGGTAGCTGTCATGAAAACTATTTTACTAAAATAATGTATTGCATTTGTAGTATTTGACTAGCCTAGAAATCTAGACGCACCCTAGCGGCAGCAAATTTAATTTGCCCGCGAGTGTCGTCTAGGCACTCTCAATACCATTCTGAGCTGTATTCCTCAAGATCTGGACGGCCCAATCACATCATGTATAGAGTCGGCGGGCGGGGCCATAATGACGACGGCCGAGTTGCGTTTGCGTGCTTCTAGTTAACACAGAAACTGGCGAACGGCGGTCTTTCAGCTCTGAATCAGCTCTGACCGCGACTCTGGAAGACTTGGAGTTAAGCTTTTCTCTGAGAAAAGAACAAAGAGCGGGAAGATGTGTTCGTAGTTTAGCCGACCCGATACGGCGAATGTTTAATCAGTCAGCGAGCTCTGCTTCACCTTCGTTGCTCTGGTTGGTGTAGCGCTATCCTATCGCGTGCAGAGGGAGTTTGAAAGACAACCGTTTATCCCACCCCTTGGATTGAGCCCCGTCTATGGTGAGTTTCCAGACCAAACATCTTGATGTGGGTCTGGCTTGTCTGGCTTGTCAGGCTAGTATTTGACATAAACTGTAGCGGAACACTGAAAACCCTAATAAGTTGATTGAAGTCAATTGATTTGAGTAAACTCGTTCCCTCAATTCAATTGAGTAATGGAGTCTCCCAAAACTTGTATATTTAAGTTCACTTAACTTGGTGCTCACGTTCACTGTACTTAAATTGTTAAGTTCACCAAACTGGGTACACCAGAAGTTCAGTATACCATGCCGGGTACAACCAATCAAAACTTCAGCATGCATTGAAGCATGAATAAATTTTACATCTGAATTGTGACACATTTTCTTTGATTCTTACTATTTGCTTTTACTTTTGCTCTTTTGTTCTGATGTTTTTGTAGCTTGTTTTCTGTTCAGAGTTGATCTGTTTATCGGATTAAAAAAAAAAAAAAAAATTATTGTCACCAGATTCTTGATGTCTGTGCATGTCTAACTAATACCGTAGATTTAAACATTTTGTGCACATAAAATAAAATAATAAATTGTTCAATTACCACAAGAGTAAAGAATCTCATGGAAATTTGTATTAATATTTCATTAGACTCTGCGATCAGGGATTCTGCCAATACATGATGATGTTATCATCATAAATGATTAAACAACATCACTTTATGATATTTTCTCTTGACTTTGTGTTCCTTCCCAAATGTGTCTCACAAACACAAAACAGCCAGAGAGACATTATATTGTAATATTAAACAGTCAAGGGTCAAGAGCCCAACTAAAGCGAACACTTATCTCCATCATGGTGACTTCCAACGAAAACAGAAATAAAGTCAGTCTGGTTAGTTATAAGTTAGTTCACATATTATTATTATGTTTAGTAACTTACAAATTTTGACTTACCGATTTTAAGATTGCACACAATTAAAAAGTCTCCATCTTAATTTGAATCAGCAACAGACGTGGCAAAAAGGACCGCCTTTTGTAAATGTCCTCCAATCAGTGAATTAGTTCTTGTTGCCAGACATTGCATGGCCAATCACATCAAAGCAAGACCAGAGCGAGCTATTTTAATTAATTACGATTTTGAGTTAGTTCAACTTGAAATCTTAAGTTTATGTATTTTATAGGTTAATAAGTTATACTAACTTATATTTTTGAGTTTTTGGACTAAACTAGTAATATTTAGTCAAGATTACTTGATTTGTTTAAGTAAAGACAACATTAGGGTTTACAGTGAACATGCGATACTGTTTTATATTATTATTTTTTATATTATTTATTATTTTTGTACATGCCGTTTTATGACCTTATAACTGCAGAAAAAGGGTGATTTAAAATTGTAAAAGTAAAGCTGAACAGTTTTTTTCTGTTTTTTTCCCCCCACTTTTCATAATTGTCATGAATTTATAATAAATATAATGCACTGATACACCAATCAGGCATAACGTTATGACCAGAAAAGTTAATAACACTGTTTATCTTTTCATCTCAGCACCTGTCAGTGGGTGGGATATATTAGGCAGCAAGAAAACATTTTGGCGCTTCTAGCACATCAACACAAGTTGATGTGTTAGAAGCGGGAAAAATAGGCAAGCATAAGGATTTGAGCAAGTTTGACAAGGGACACATTTTAATGGCTAATCTCCAAAACTGCAACTCTTGTGGGATTGTCTCAGTTTGCAGTGGTCAGTATCTATCAAAAGTGGTCCAAGGAGGGAACAATGATGAACTGGTGACAGGGTTATTGGCAGCCAAGGGTCATTGATTCACATGGCGAGGATATGGGCTTTGTGGTCTGATCAAACAGACAAGCTTGTAGCGCAAATTGCTCAAGAAGGTAATGCTGGTTCTGATAGAAAGGTGTTTGAATACAGTGCATTGCAGTTTGTTGCGTATGGGTGACCCCTGTCTACCGCCAAAAGCACCAACAGTGGGCACGTGAGGTGAGCATCAGAACTGAAACACGGAGCAATGGATTGCCTGGGCTGATGAATCACATTTTCTTTCACATAATGTGGATGGCCAAGTGCGTGTGCGTCACTCACCTGAGGGAACACGTCACCAGGAGGCACTATGGGAAGAAGACAAGCAATGTTCTGTAGCTCATATTGCTCAAGGAATTAAAGCTGGTTCTGATACAAAGGTGTCAGAATGCACACTGCATTGCAGTTTGTTGTGTATGGGCCTGCACAGCCGTAGACAAGTCGGGTGCCCATTCTAACCCCCCCTCTACTGCCAAAAGTGCCCATGTGAGCATCAGAACTGGACCATGGAGCAATGGAAGAAGATGGACTGGTCTGATGAATCACGTGGATGGCTGGGCGCGTGTGCATCGCATACTTGGGGAGCACTTGGCACTAGGATGCCCTATGGGAAAAAGGCAAGCCGGCAGAGGCATTGTGATCCTTTGGGCAATGTTCTGCTGGGAAACCTTGGGTCCTGCCATCCATGTGGATGCTACTTTGACACGTACCACCTACCTAAGCATTGCAGACCATGTACACCATTTATGGAAATAGCCTTGCCTGCTGGCTGTGGCGTCTTTCAGCAGGATAATGCACCCTTCCACAAAGCAAAAATGGATCAGGAATGGTTTGAGGAGCACAACAATGGGTTTGAGGTGTTGACTTGGCCTCTGAATCCCTCAGATCTCAATCCAATAGAGCATCGGTGGGATGCGCTGTACAAACTAGTTCGATCCATGGAGGCCCCACTTCGCCAGCTTACAGGACTTAAAAGATCTGCTGCTAACATCTTGGTGCCAGATACCACAGCACACCTTCAGGGGTCTAGTGGAGTCCATGCCTCGACAGGCCAGGGCTGTTTTGGACAATATTTGGAAGGTGGTTGGACTATATATATAGTTATGGTTGTAGATGCTATGCATTATAAATGAATTCATTATAAATTCATGTATACAATATTCTATTATCTATCTTTCTCTTTTTTTCCTTTCTCATTTCTTTTTTTCCTTATTCCATATTTCTATTTGTCTCCATTTCTATGCTGGTCCCTTTTTCACCCTTAAATCCATCATTCTCCCACGTTTTTCCTCTTGGTCTGGAAAGATAAAAATGCTACATCTAAATCTGTGGGTGGCCCTGGAATACAAAGCAACCAATTACATTTACACAGAGCATGTGTTTCTGTTTTCCTCCTCCTCGTCCTCCTCTCTCTTTCTCCCGTCCTCTCCCCCAGTCTTGTTTTGCCACCTTTCTCTCTGCCATATGCCCTCTTTTTCACAGTCACATGTGTTTCCACATGCCTGCCCCTCATTTCAGCCTTCACACTGCAGAACATTCTCAAGTTTGAGGAGTCCAGCTTTCAAGCCTCCCGATGCAGACAGCTGCTGCATGCAGAGCATTACTCATATCCTTATGAAAGCCCTTTATATCCGAGGCTGGTGTCAGCTTAGGAGGTGACATTAAGAGGCTAAGAGTAGTCCGCACTGGGCCTGTCATTTCTCAAATTGAAAAAGAAGTGAGAGAAACTGACAGCCAGATCTGGAAGCTGGAGGAGTTACGACACAAAAGGAACCATCGTCCATCTAGAAGGGCTTTCACATGATCATTTGTGGGAAAATTTCTATTTAAAGGGGGCCATATCATCAGAAATCTATGCTTGATCTTTGGTATAAATGAGTTTAATGTGCCAAATGTGAGCAGAGCAAAGTGCAGTCACATGTAAAAAACAAAAACAAAAAAGGAAATATTGCATAAAAGTCTTAAAGGCACAGCAGCAAGTAAACTCTCATTCGTGTGAGTGTCTCCTCCCGGTCATGGTTACAAAAAACTGAATTATGATTGAACACAAAATAACTAAAGATAAAATTTCACATATTGTGATATAATGTTTACATGTAGGATATGCAGCTGTATGCATGTTTTGCAAGTTGGCTTTTAATGTTCTCTCGTAAAAGAGACATCACCATGGGCTCAATTAATTTAGGATTTAAGTAATGAAAGGATTGCAGTAAATGCTAAGTATGATCAGCCTCTGACAGGGTCACTGGATTATGCTGTGCTGGATTACACTTGTGATGCTTTAGTCGTTTTGTAGTCCGATGACTAAGCTGATTTTGGGAGAAAATCTGTGGAATTTTGCTGAATGGATTTCATATGGTGAAATGTGTTAAATAGAGCCGAGAACTAGTTTTTTGTATTCATTTTTTGTTCTCTCAAATTTGTATTTTAGCTATACTTGTCATATGACCAATCAGTTAGTAATGATTAGTTAAAGTTTCAGAAACCTTAAAGGGGGGGGGGTGAAACACTCAGTTTCAGTCAGTGTCATGTCAATCTTGAGTACCTATAGAGTAGCATTGCATCCTGCATATCTCCGAAAAGTCTTTATTTTTTTTATAATTATATAAGAAAGATGCGCTGTTCCGAGTCTTTCCGAAAAAAGCCGAGCGGGTGGGGGTGTATCGTGTGAGCGGAGCTAAATAATGACGTGTGCTCGCTGCTGCTATTGTGTTGAGTCGAGTGCGTCGTAAAGCTGTGTCATCCCTAACAGCGGGAAAAAAACTTTATTCAAAATAAAAATATGGCTTTTAATCAGATACAGCCAAACATCAATGATCCGGAATCAGACCCAGAGGCTGCAGTTGAACAGGAGCAGCAGCAAAAACGACTAGAGCAGGACGTCTCTATGTGGTACAAGTTATACACTAACTATATAATATGCTTAGCGACTTGTGTTATTTACATATTTATACTTGAATTATATCGTCGTATTTTTGTCTTTGAAGGTGTACATGTGGGAAGTGCAGTTGTGCACGTGTGTGTGTGTGTTTACGCGTGGTTTAGACAATTGTAACGTTATTAAGCGGACTGGTTTTGCACGGCAGGCTAAGTTAGTGTTTACATAGAAAGACACGGAATAATAGCGCATTTGAATGAAGAAGCGCGCTTATTTAGTTCAACATATTTCCCCACTCTTTGTGTATTGTTGTTTGGAGTGCTTTTACAATACACAAACATAAAGTTACACATATAGTGGCCAGCTAAACAAATGTACACGCACTACACATCGCATGCTCCATTGATCAATTAACTATACGTGATCATGTTTGGGCTACTTGATGAGCATAGGCAAAAACACAGACATTTGAAGCAGTCTAACTCACCGCCCGCGGTTCTAACGTTGGGACCTTTATCGTTGGGACTGCTCCATCCTTCAGCATTAGGCGATCGGAAAATCCGGCGTCGAGCTGGGCCTTGTTTATGAAACAGTCGGCACCGAAA
Organism: Pseudorasbora parva; assembly: GCF_024679245.1. Lineage (NCBI taxonomy): Eukaryota > Metazoa > Chordata > Actinopteri > Cypriniformes > Gobionidae > Pseudorasbora > Pseudorasbora parva. The sequence continues at coordinate 13,855,889 of NC_090189.1, read as the reverse complement.
TGCAGTGAACAGACATAAACCTTTGCGCAACTCAGTTGCTGATCCGGAAAAGCAAATTCCATCCACTGTTGCCTTAACGCGGGTTTTTTTGGCAATCTGTACAGGACCGTCTTGGTCTGGCAACCAAAAACACACTTTTTTGGTGACATTGTTAATTTCTTGAAGTCACATCACCTGTGCAGCGCAGCCTACGAGCCCCGCTTTGATGGGCGTAGCCTGTTGCTTTCGCTCTCTCTCATGCTCTTCCGGTAGAATTGCCCGTACGGCCCATACAAGGAAATTCCGACCTTTTAACGTCAAGTGGACCCATGATCGCAAAAAACTTGCCGAAACGTATGACTAACCGGAAGTAGTATTTTTGACAAAGAAATACTCCCATCAAACGTCCACCTTAACTTTTGAAACTTTGTCCATGTTTAGTATGGGATTCCAAGTCTTTGACAGTGTAAAAAGATCAGTATGCATGAAACAGCATTTCACCCCCCCTTTAAAGGGATAGTTCACACAAAAACCTAAAATAATAGCACACTTTACTAAACTCGTCATTCCAAATGTAGTCTTGTGGATCATAAAATAATATATGTTGATACTTTTTTTACTCACGCAATGAAAGTCAATGAGCACCAAAACTGTTTGGTTACCAGCATTCTTCAAAATATATTTTGTGTTTCAAAAGGTTTGGAACATCATGAGGGTGAGTAAATGTTGACAGAACAACCTTTTTGGGTTAACTGTCTCTTCAAGTACTCAAAGCTGTTCTATCTGAATAGTGAGTTCATTTTTTGAAAGATTCATCAGACAGATTTGAGCCTGTACTTGGTTTTGGAGTCTTTTTGAATTCATTTGCTCGTGACTTTTCAGCGTGTCGTGCCTAACACCATCCTTCAGCTGCGACTGTATTCACAATGTGGGCCTGCCAGTGACCAATGTGTGTGTGTGTGTGTGTGTGTGTGTGTGCGTGCGTTTTTTTGCAGAGCAGCTCGTGCATTTGGAGAGTACCTTCACAACCATCCTGAGAACCACAACGGATCAGGTCAGATATCTTCATTCCTCTTTCTTTCTGCGGTTTCTCTCTGCTGTTCTTTTTTTTCTGGTCCATTTAGAGCCTGTGATGTGTTCTCAGACACCAGGCGCGTTTATGTTTCATGAGGAACTGTCTGTGCCACTTTTTACTGTAGCGTTTGTTACCTCATCTTTTTCTCTGTGCATCTCTTGCTGTTTCTCACTTGTTCCTCTTTCTTTCTCTCTGCATTTGTCCTAATGTTTGATTTGAAGATCACTTACTGTCTGACACCCTCATTGGCAACGACTCTGATTCCCCAGACAGCCTGTGTGCACAGAACAACAACTTCCACAGCTGCAACCTCCAGCACCCAGCCGGCACCGCCGATCCCAGCTTGATTAACGCCGCCGTGGGCCTTTTGGAACCGCCACCACCGACGACTTCCTCCAAGAGCCGACTGTCCCTAGAGCGCAGCTTCTCTGCAGAGGAGGACCAGCAGAAGTGTGTGGAGTGCGCTCTGCAGCCTGCTCGGGTCTATACCATCACCGGAGAGAGCGGCATGCTTGGAACCAGCCGGGGCAGCAAGGAGAACCTGGAGCTTGAGGTCTTAAAAGAGGCGCGGGAGGCATGTCATGCCCAAGTACTTGCCCAGCCCTCTACGTCCTCCAACACGTCTTCTCCGACTCAGCACCACCGCCACCGTGGAGGCGGAAGCGGCAACCACCATCACGGCAACCACCATCATGGCGGAGGCGGAAATGGCGGAACCAACCCCCACTCGGTTGCTGGAACGTCGCACCATCAACACGGGGCATCCCATCACCACCACCACCTTTCCCAGCCTTTGCAGAGCTCAGTCAGCGCGCACAACATTCGTGGCTGGGGGGAGGGAAAGGAGTGTGGCCTGGCGTGTGAGTCCTGTCCCGGGGCTCCGTCACGCAGCCAGGGCTCCCTGGACCTGGAAAGCAGCACCCGAGAGGCAGGCAAGCAGCGCCGGCCACCGCTAGAGCGGATGTGCAGTGTGGACCGCGTGACTGGGCTGGAGCGAGGTGAGAGGGGGAGAGCGGCAGGACAGAGAAAGCGAGAGAGGCTCTGGCCGAGGGGAAGGGGTGGGGTTCAGCCAACAATGGGGGGCGTCGATGTGTTCGATGTGCCGTGGTCTGTATTTCTCCCGCTCTCCTGTGTCTCTCTCCTCTCTCCTGTGTGTCTCTTTTGTGCTCTCTCCCTCTGTGGAGTGGACCGTGTGTGTGTTGTTGCTGGTGAATCTGGACACAGTGCCTCCAAAAAGTATTTGGACGCTTAAACTGCACGCAGGATTTTATAAATACAAAGGTCCCAAAATCGAGCTTGCCAGGGAGGTTCAGGGGCATGCCACCCACATTTTAAGGCGTTTTAAGGCCAAAAAAATATGATAACAATAGCTTTAAAACCATGTCAGTGGGCAGTAGCATACATTATTTGTCAAAACCTGTTCATCCTCTCTCATCTCCATCACCTTCTGTCTATTTCTTCTATTTATCTCAGTCTCTTTATCTTACCCTGCATCTCTTCCCTACCCAAAGCTGAGCTTTGATTGATGAAAGTAAGCATAGGGTCAACTATGTATCAACATTACATGAATCACGCAAATTATACATAATGGTGAAATTAAAAGCTGTCAATTATTAAATGTTTAGTTTTAGCTATTTACATCTTATCTCACACTTTATGACCATTAACTGAAGCGTTGCGCTGGAATTTGCACTCTTCATCAGCTGCTTCATTGAAGATAAAACGCACGTAATTTGATTTGATTGGTCATCACAGACATTTTGACATTGACAAGTGCTATTTGACCGCTGAGGCAGCTCAGATGAGAAGCCATTATGCAATTCTTGCATCGCCAAAGTGGAGTTAATCATAGCCAATTATTTTACATCATTTATTATATGTACTATTATATATACCTCAATACAGCCATGGTACTTAAATATTATACATGTTAACATGAGGCTATGTAGTGGAATCGTATACTAACTCTGAGGAAAGTTAGAACCTTTCAACATCAAGTTAAGCAGTTTTCCAGTAGCCTTGAATCAGCAGATTGACATAAACTTTCTTGTTTGCGTATATTATAGTTAAATGTAATAGCAAAAATAGCTGAGAATGGTAAGGCTAGCATAATTTGGGTACTGATTTGTTTTGATAGTGTTTTGTCTAGTGCAGTGAAATTCCTACTGAGTGCGGCTTACGCAATCCAAATACTTTTTGAGGCTACTGTATATGTCTGTTCAGTTTGACATAATTCATACATTCAGATGCATCATTTCAACCATACTAATGTGGTCTCTTTATATCTGTTTCTAACCAGACGATAACAGTTGGTTTCCTAAAGAAAACATGTTCAGCTTTCAGACTGCTACCACGACCATGCAGGCGTGAGTACACACTTCATTACACACACAAACAAACACATGTCCGATTCACTATCTTTGTGGGGATAGTGAATCGCTATCTTTCTCCATAGACGTAATGGTTTTTAATATACTGTACAAACACTGCCCCCTTACACTGTGTCCTAACTACACGCGACGGCGACATGTGATTAATCTATTTTAGAAACGGTTTCTATTTTTGTGCGACGTCGCGGCTGGAACAACAACACAAAGCATGGCAATGTTAATCTCAGATAGTGTTTATGTGCTTTATTTAATGTTAAAAGTGTGTAATGTTACTTTGAATATCATTTAGCGCTCCCAGCTTTGTCACACTAAAATCAGCAAAGGGTAATTCCTCAGATCTTGAAATTACTGTGAACCAGACTGTGAACAAACAAGTATATTCTATGACAACGATTGTTTTAGTAACTCAGTATGTATTTTTTTCATAGTTTAAATGGTGTAATATTTGTGAATTTGATTTTGTGCTTAAAGGGTACTTCAGCGCTGGGAAGATGAATCTGTATTTAAACTGGGTCATTAATGTAGTAGAAATGTGAAATTATTTTTGAATTTGATGCCTTCTAGACTGAGAAAAGACAGAACATGTATTTTTGTCTCATGGGGATTAAAGACAAAAATTCCCAGAATGCTTTGCTGCTCTACAAGGCCACTCCCAAAGCCACCGCTACTGGATTACTGGATCGTTTGCCCACTGCGTTCATTTTCATAAAATCAGTTCAGTTAGATAAAAGACACTACAATTAAAAACTGAACGTGTCTGTTCAATTTAATGAGTGAGTCGCCGCGCAAGTGTCACAGCACAAACGCTGCAGGAGTCAGATTACATTCATCGTCATGAATAAGCTGAATGAGCTCTCATGATGAGAGCTGAGGTAATCATGACTGCGCTCGCGGCATACATTCACAGTCTGTTCAGTCTGGCGTGTTTTCAGTTCATCCCTTTGGAAGCTTAACTTTCATAGGAATTAAATTGAGAAGTTAAAACACTTACATTGCTAAGCATAGCTCCATTTCAAAACATGCGGAAATAGCTCCCTCTGCTGGCTGTAGTATTGCAAATATCGTCAATTTGCGTCATCGGAGCAATTTTTCCAGAAATAAAATGCAAAAATTTCAATCATTTGAATATACTCCAGGGTTTCTACTGATACAAAGCCATATGCTAATCGCTGAAGAAACCCTTTAATTATTTCCTTGTGAGTGCTGTCAAGATTTCTGGTGCCCTGCACTTGCCGCTAGAGCCCGCCCACACGCTGTTCTGATTGGCTGTGGTTTTTGATTGATTTGTTGCATCTCATAGTCGCGTTTGTAGTTAGGACACAGTGTTACACAAACCCTACCCCTGAACCTACACATAACTCCAAAACTTTCTGCATTTTTACATTTTCAAAAAATCTCATTTTGTATGATTTATAAGCTTGTTTCCTCATGGGGACCTCAATTTAGGTCCCCATGAGTCAGTGTGCATTCAGGCTGAAGTCCCTACTGGGTTAGAAAAACATCAAAACGCACACACTGTGAAGTTTGAAGCCTATACTGACCTCAAGTACAGATGGCACAACAGGTGTCTCGCCTCTAACACACATTCATTTAGTGACATTTACTGTCAAACTGACTCACAGAGCTGACAAGTACACGATGACCACACACATTTTCTTCAAGCGTGGTTGTTATCTAAGCATTCTGTCTATCTTTCTCTCTCCTTTTTGTCTGCCTTGCCTCTCTGCTCTACAGGATTTCGTGAGTATCCCTTTTGTACCCTTTAAATGTCACAAAATGACAGCGTATGATGTCAAACGCTAGCTTCTGCACCACGGCCCACCCCACCATCCCTCCAGTCCCACCACCTCAGCTTTATTTACAATACATCAAGGTATTGAAATAAATGAAAAGAAGCTAAGGAGAAAAAAACTGCAATCACAGACATTTCAATTTGAACAGGATTAGATATTTCTGAGGATCTCTGAGGTATTTTTTTTCCTGTAATTTCTCTATTGTTTCAAATTGTGTAAGGAAAAACTCAAACCTGTTTAAAATCGCGCGTTACGTGTATGAAACAAACATTTATTGAATTTTCTCAGGGTAGCTCAAAGGAAACTGTCATTTCACCGCTGTCACGATGATGAAACTGAAGTAAAATGATTTTACCTTGATGTATAAAAGAATCACATCGCGCTTGGTTTGAAAACCTGAGGGGAAGATGGATGATGTTGCTTTAGTTGTGTGTAATGCAGCGATGCGTTTTGATTCAGGAAATAGCTTAGAGAAATATTTGATAGGCTGGTCTGGATAATTCTGATTACCTCAGCAAGAGACAGAGATGTAGTTGTCTTTGATGGTTTAGAAATGCTGATAGATGCTGATGCCGATCATCTTTTGACGTGAGTTCACACGATCCACAGAATAATTTGGTATGGTTTGCATGTTGGCTTGCAGGTGTGTGATTTTTTTTTTTTTAACTCTTTAATTTATTTACTTAATTATATCATTTATTTTAATTAAAATAAAGGAGATATTGAGCATCTCGATTGAATTTCAATCAGTAGGTGAAGCAGTTAGTTCTGTTATCAGGAAAGATCAATATATTCTCAAAGCAACACATCAACAATAATTAAAGCCTGTGTCAGCAAGAGTTCATTTCTACTTTTATCCAATCCGAAGCTCTGCTTGTAGCTGAACCTTTATCTGCCCAGAAGGAGCTCTTCCTGCTTAACCCCAGGCTAACAATGCCCCTTCATGAGCATGGCTCTAACCTCTAACCGCACTCAAGTGAGCCTTGCCCTCTCTGCCATTTAAAGTTGTGTCACCTCCTGGCAGGGTTTTCCGGAGAAAGAGGAGAAAGAATGAGGTGGAGTCAGCTGCCGTCATCCAGAGGTACTTTGTTGTGGGCCTGTCATTTATCGCTGCCTTTATTCCTGTCAGACAGAGAAATGGCTTTGGCAGTACAGCCCTATTTGGCAACAGTACATTCTGTGTCTGTCTGTCTGTCTATGTCTCTGTCTATGTCTTTGTCTTTGCTTTGTCTCTATCTATCTATCTTTTTATCTATCTATCTATCTATCTATCTATCTATCTATCTATCTATCTATCTATCTATCTATCTATCTATCTATCTATATATCTATCTATCTATCTATCTATCTATCTATCTATCTATCTATCTATCTATCTATCTATCTATCTATCTATCTATCTATCTATCTATCTATCTATCTATCTATCTATCTATCTATCTATCTATCTATCTATCTATCTATCTATCTATATCTGTCTGCCTGTCTGTTTGTCTGTCCTCTGCAGTTTAGCCCCTAATTAGCTGTGCGGTTGGGTTGTGATGAAAGTTGATTGGTTACACGGTTACAACAAACCTTAAAGGTGGGGTAAGTGCTATCTGGTAACCGTTGTTGATATTTCAAATCACCAAAACAAATACGCCCCTACCCCTAAAAAGGGTCTCGGCCCTATTTTGATAGCTCCGCCCCACACATACGTAACCCAGGCAACGACTATGGTAGAATTTTCCATCACCCCTTCCATCACAAAAACACAAACCGTTCTCAGGAACAACTCAAGAACACGAGCTGACAGTCCAGCTAACAACATATATTACAATTATGACCGGATGGGTTATATAGATGAAAAGAGGAAACAAACATATATTAGGAGTATAGTATCTTACCTGTCGGACACATTTTGTGAGCTGACACTTGAAACCTGAAACGATGATTTAGATGCTCCGTATGGTGTGGAAATGAACGGGCCTTTATCTTTGCTGGCGTGAGCGACAATACGATCGCAAATGGACAAACAAGTGAACATGACACACGAGCATATTCAAGCAAAAGCCAGCATATATTTATTCTTTCTTGGCTAATGTCTGTCCGGTGTGTTTTGAATAATGTTGTGCACTGAGCTTCTCTTCTCACCAGAACATTCTAGACACGCCCCTTACCTGCTGTTTGGCTACAAGTTTGTTTTTCCACTCGGCCCGAGTTTTCTAAAACGGTTTTGAAATAACACTTACCCCACCTTTAACATTGGGTTTTGTTTTGCAGTCACAAACTAACTTTCTTAGTGTGGTGCAGTTGAGGTGTTGACTGAACTATGCAAACGGAGAGGAAAATGCAATTGCTTTTTGTATTATTATTTATTTATTTAGCTTCTGCCATCCAGTTCTATCTGCATTCAATTGAATCAGTAAGCAGTAATCGTAATTTGGCTAGTTACCTTATTTTCAGCAAATCGGTTATGACTACTGGATGAGCATTATGTCACCTAATTCATATTCATGAGTCATGCTGATAAGATTTATAATCCCCTCCACACACATTTGATCATTTCTAAGCCTCTAGAAAGCCACAGGGAAAAAAGCATATATTGCATAACAGTACAGATAAAGATAAAGCATGTTGATCTGATCTATTAGCATATTCTTTATATAATCAATATAGTTGTTGTTGGTTTTTTATAGATTGCTTGGCCTTTGTTTTTTAGCCAGTATGTTTCATTCAGAGTCCTCTCTAAGGATCAGGGATAATTGAAACAGGACCAGATGGTCACAGTAGCACAGGAATGGATGATTCAGGAGTGTATTGTTGGACAGGAGCGTGATGCGTCTCTAGAAAGTCAACCCCATGAGACAAATGATAGACTGCAATCACACATTCAGGAGAATGAGGGAAGGACAGAGAGATAATGAAAGAGAGGGATGAAGGGAAAGTGCGAATCTGAATGAGTAAGACAAGGCAAGAATATAATTACCTAATCAGAGTTGCTCCTGCGGGTGGGGAACACTAGGAGCCGGAGAGGTCATATTGGACAGCAGTCTGGAGCAGCTAGCCAGATGTTTCCCACAATGCACAGCGGCTGTAGGGGAAAGACATTGTGGTATGGAAAAACACCTGAGTAATTACTGAAAGATGAGGTGACCTGAAATAACATATAGTCCGCGACCCTACTGACCCCTACTTAAAGGGATCATTCACCTGAATTTGACATTTTTCATTAATAACCTTAAGTCCTCATGTCCACGCTCGAAACCTGTATGACTTTCTTCCATAGAATGTAAATAAATGTATTTTGCAAAATGTCCAGACCGCTCTTTTTTCATACTATAAAAGTGAATGAGGACTGGAGCTTCAAGAACATATGGTGCTTCGTGTTTTTTTAAAGTGTGATCGTTCCAGTCACCATTCATTATAGAATATGTAGAAGAGCAGCAGGATAATAATAATATAAGACATTTAAATGTATTTCAATAAATCCTAATATTGGTTTAAATAGCTAAATGTTGCCTTCTAGGATCCACAAAATAACAAGTGGTGCTAAATGCAGATCAAAATGACATTTAGCTCCCCAATGGGTGGAGTTATGTTAAATGATAAGTGTGCGGTTGGACAATCTAGCTCCACCCATTACATCCAGCAAAGTTAAAACTGGACATCAAGCTCCACCCAGTGAGCAGCCTCTCCAAATTAAAGAAAGTCATACGGGTTTGGAACAACATGATGGGGAAATGATGACATGATTTTCATTTTTGGTGAAATATTCCTCTAAAAAAGGAAAGGGGCATGATTGAGGAAATAGAATTATTTTACAGCGTGAGAGAGGTGGTGATGAAATTAAAGAGCTAATAAAGGAGCAGTGATTGCAGACATGGGACACCGAGAGTAAGACAATGAAAAGAGACAATGGAGAAGAAAGGCTGTGACTCATCCTCAGCTGCGGGGGCGAGGGAGGTTTCTCTCTCTCTATCGCTCCCTCTCTCTCTCTCTCTCTCTCTAATGCACGTGGGAGTAAATAAGCCGTAAGACGGACAGAAAAAGGAGATTTCTCCATATCTCCCTCCTCTCACAGGTGGGCACAGCTCTGTCACATGTGTAAACAGAAAACATGTTTATCTCTCTTCCTCTCCTGTTTCTGCTTCACTCTTCCTGTCTCCTCATTACTTCCCTTCCAATTAGTCATGATTTACTATATAATTATATCAAAAAACAGGACACTTTGAGAAAAACCCTGAGACAGACTCAATACAATTCTGAAATTAAATTCCCCTACACGATGCACTGGATAATCAGGATATGCTTCCCCTGTGCGCTAAAATCCACTGATTTATAATGTCCACTACAGCTGATAAAAGTCTATTCCTGGGTCCCAGGAGAATTCATCTGGCATGTTGGCATTGTCCATGTGTCTGTGCTGACATGTTTGCATACATGTAGGCATAGTTGGACGCAGCGTTTGTATATGAATGTTAAGTGTGAATTAATCTTGTGAAGTTTTTCACCAGGAGATCTATGGCTGAATTTGGAATAGCTCATGGCATAGCGTTAACAATTCCACTGGAACTAGTAAATGTAGTATGCTATTCAGCCCTACGATACATTTTTCACACCCTTACAGGAATTCCCACCTGGAGGGCAAAACAATTATTTTCTCTGTTGCCAGCCAGTTATTTTTACCAGGTTTGTACCAACTACTATTGTACTAAGACCTATTAAAAGACCAATTTCAGTATTCACACTGATGATGCATATTATCCATTAATATTAATGCCAAATCCCCTATGTACAGAAAAGTAACTTCCTGTTAAGGGTTTTCCCATAGAAAACATTTAACGTGCAATTCGGCATGTTGCATTCATATTCTGGGCTCATCTGCTTGCCTGTATATAGTATATTATCAAGATGTTTACAGAATTTGATCTTAATATCTTGGTCTTAACACATTAAGCCAGGAGTAATTTTTTTGTAAATTAAATACTGTGACTGGTGCTGTATATGGATTGCAAGTGAACTTTAACTTTCCACAAGGTTTAGTAGTGTGTTTATGGGAATTTTTGACTATTCTTCTAGAAGTTATTTGTGAGGTCAGGCCTTGATGTTGGACGAGAAGTACTAGCATGCAGTCTCCTCTCTAATTCATCCCAAAGGTGTTCTATTGGGTTCAGGTCAGGACTCTGTGCAGGCCAGCTAAGTTCCTCCACACAAAGCTCACTCATCCATGTCTTTATGGACCTTGCTTTGTGCACTAGTGCGCAGTCATGTTGGAATAGAAAGGGGCCATCCCCAAACTGTTCCCACAAAGTTAGGAGTATGAAATTGTCCAAAATGTCTTGGTATCCTGAAGCATTACGAGTTCCTTTCACTGGAACAAAGGGACCAAGCCCAAACCTTGAAAACATCCCCACACCATAATCCCCCCTCCACCAAACTTTACACTTGGCAAAATGCAGTCAGGCAGACTCGTCCATCAGATTGCCAGACAGAGAAGCATGATTTGTCACTCCAGAGAACACGCCCCCACTGATCTAGAGTCCAGCGGTGGTGTGCTTTACACCACTGCATCCAATGCTTCGCATTGCACTTGGTGATATAAGGCTTGGATGCAGCTGTTTGGCCATGGAAACCCATTCCATGAAGCTCCCCACACACTGTTTTGAGCTAATCTGGAGGCCACACAAAGTTTGGAGGTTTGTAGCTTCTGACTCTGCCGAAAGGGGGCGACTTCTGCGCACCGTGTGCCTCAGCATGTGCTGACCGCACTGTGTGATTTTACATGACCTATCACTTTGGCTGAGCTGCTGTTGTTTCCAATTGCTTCCACTTTGTTATAATACCGCTAACAGTTGACCGTGAAATATTTAGTAGTGAGGAAATTTCACGAATGGACTTTTTGCACAGGTGGCAACCTATTACGGTATTCACATTGAATTCACTGAGCTCCTGAGATCGACCCTTTCTTTCACAAATGTTTGTAAAAGAAGTTTGCATTCCTAGATGCCTGATTTTATACACATTTGGCCATGAAAGTGATTGGAACACCTGATTTCAATGATTTGCAGGGGTGTCCCAATACTTTTGTCAATATAGAGTATCTAGTCTCAATGCTAACACACATTTTGTTTTAATATTTTCTTAACGGCACTGACATTTTAAAGGTAACTATCTACCATGACAGTAACAAGAACATGTTACAGGTATGTACAACAGGACAGCACGTTTGAAATATGTTAGCCTAGCATTCACATCAGCATCTGCATTTTTGCGTAGAGTACGTTTTCGCCTTGGTCTTTTCAGTTATTGTTGTTCTCATATGTTGTTTTCTCTGTCACGTTTGTCCACCTTTTACCAGTGTTTCAACCATTATAATTACGTGTACAGTTGTCATGGATATGCGTAGAGTAAGAGTCGTGTTGGAGGTGTGGGACAGACTTTACTGCAGTGGCATTTTTCTCTGTCTGCCTTCTTAGTCAGCTGGAGTGGTGCCAAATGGCTCAAATAAAGTACACACTTGCTGGTTCAAGATTGCACAGAAGTGCACACAAGCAAGGACGTCTGCTCGCGTCTCCGTCAGCCTACGTGGTGCAAATATTTAGCAAAGCGCTTGGTTTTCATATGGCCTTCAAAATATGTTTGCGCTTTTGAATGACCCAAGGGAAATCTCTTCACGTCTTCAAGCATGGTTATGATATGATTTATTTACTGCAGAGCAAAGGGTTTTCGGTGGAATGCCACACACATGCTGTTTGTTTTCTTTTATTAATAAAAAAATCTTGATTACCTGATTTATCGTGTTCCACTCTGTTTTTTTCTAGGAATTTCCGGAAGCATTTAAGAATGGTGGGCAGCAGAAGAATGAAAGCACAAAGTGAGTCTTTGTGTGAATATTGTGTATGACTGACTGCACAGCTCCATTTGTGTTTGTTTCATGTGTTTTTGTTTGTGCATGTGATGCATTGCTTTCTGAATGTAGGTTAGCATGCGCATGTGTATATTGGGTATGATTGTGTTTGTATGGAGGATGATTGACAGTTTTGTGTTATGTAACCAATAAAACAATGATTGAGGATTAGTCAATTTTGCTTCTGTGTGTGTTTAAAGTGGAAAGGACAATGGAGGACATGGACATTGAACATATGAGAAATGTGTGTGTGTGTGTGTAGCTGGTGTTGTGGTTGTTGGTGTGTTTGAGTGTACTGTATGTGCTGCGGCCCACAGTCTGTGAGGATCATGGGGCGTTGCGTGCGTGTGCGTGTGACCATCTCTCCACTTCGCTAGCATTTGCAGAGCGCAGGGCGAAGAGTTTCAACCGATCCTGGAGCGATCCGACCCCTGTCAAACAAGACTCCCTACACGACTCAAAAGACAGTGAGTCCACCTGTACACACACAAACACACACACACACACACACACACAGTCACCTACATGCCACTTTGACATACTTAGCATTCCCATATGTCAAGATCCCTATATAAAATGTTTGACAGAACCATTATTACTTATTTACACAACCGATCAAAAGCTTGGTGTCAGTAAGATTGTTTTGTTTTGAAAGAAATCTCTTATGCTCACAAAGGCTGCATTTATTTGATCAAAAAACATATTACAATTTATGTTACTTTTTTCTCTTTTAAAGGTGTCATGAACTGGCTTTTTAAAAAAAGTTATACTGTTGTCTGAGGTCAACTTATGATGTTTGTGTGGTTTTTGCATTCAAAAACATCATAACTAATAACTAATAGGCTATTTTGTACACCGGTTTTGAGGCTCTCTCCTGAATGCTGGGTTTTGATGGCCGTGCCACCCTGGAGACTTGGAAGTAAACGCCCCCGGCTAGGATTGGATAAGATTACATATTTAATAAGCTTTAGCTCCCCTTTCAGTTCAGTTCACACGAGGGAGGGATTTTTTAATAAGCGGCAACCAGAATGATTCTCTCACAGGGCTCGTAAACGTCTTTATCTAACAAACACAATGATTTATTTCTCATCCACCCGGGATTGGAATAATATTTCTGTATTACATGGCCCGCACGATCGGTGAATATAAGCGCAAACACACACACACACATGCGTGAACACTCAGATCAAGAAAGGAATATTATTTCACTATAGCACGTCTGGTAAAAACACATAGCCCCAGGACTACTATTACATATAAAGAAGGCGTTTTACTCACATAACCCCATAATAATGGTGTGTTGCATCATTCCTGTCGGATCCAGTATAGAAGGCAGAACATTGTGTCTGCAAATCCAGCACTTGAGGCTTGTTTACAAACTATTCCTCAGTGAAATGAATCAAACACACGTATACGGTCATCCCCACGTGAGCTGGAACTTCATTAAAAATAAACGTATCACTCATTTCTAATATTAGGATCCAAAAGAAGCTTATGCAGCCACTGTGTTCTTCCACAATATCTTGCTATCTTTTTCGACATGTTTATTGCTGCTGGCTAGTGCTATCAGATGAGTCGGTGGGCGGGGCTACTGAATTACATGTGATTATTATTCTGTAGAGGCGGTGTTTCGTTGCGCAATGACGTAAGGATGAAGCATACGATCGTTTTCTGGGCTTGGTGTCTATAAAAGCTTTTCTTTGACGAACAATGATGTTTTCAGCTCCGAAACTTACAGGGTATTCTTATATTACCATGACCTTTTATATATCAAAAGCTCAAGGGAAAGTTGATTTCTCAATGAATCACCCCTTTAATATATTTTAAAATGTAATTTATTCCTGTGATTATTAAGTTGAATTTTCAGCATCATTACTCCAGTCTTCAGTGTCACATGATCATTCAGAAATCATTCTAATATACTGACTTGCTGCTCAAGAAACATTTCTTAGTATTATCAGTTTTTAAATTGGTTGTGTTGCTCAATATTTTTGTGGAAACAGAATTTTTGGATTTTTTTTTAAAACAGCATTTACTATTACTTTTTAATCAATTTAATGTGTAAAGTAACAATTATTTCTTTAAAACAATGTTACTGGCACCAAACTTATGAATATTAGTGTACATAAAATTATCAGAAGCCTTCTCTGAAGTTCTTGCAGACCCTATGGAACACTTCTATAACTCACACATACAATAGACTCGCATACAATCTTTCAGTGACGTGCCTCCTCTGCTCTTGATGCTGATCCTGTTTGTCTGTCTTCCTCTGAGCGTGGTTCTGTCCGAATATGTGCTCCTCTCTTTCTCTTTCTGTGAGTATCTGTCCCGCCTGGAGCGTCTGTCTGGACTCTGGAGACGAATGTGTATGTGTGTGTGTGTGTGTGTGTGTGTGTGTGTATGTGTATGTGTGTGCACACTAGAATTCTGTCAGCATGTTAATTCTGTGTAGTTTGTCTTTGGACTTATTTTTTGTCATCATATTTATTCTTTACACCCGTGTCTGCGGGGAGCCTGATGAACGATTGTGAACATTTACTTACAGTTGTAGTAATTGTATGTTTGCTTTTCTCTGTCCATTTTCTCTCTATATAGCTGCCTGGTTTTATGTGGTGCTGATTTTCTAATGGAGCTTTTCTCTCCCTTTTTCTCTCTTTCAAACTACCGATATTCTGTCTCTCGTTTGCAGTTTTATATTTGTAACTCTATTGAAGTGTACTGTATATTTAAATGGACTGCAGTCAAACAAGTGATTCGGGATTCAAATTTTACAGGATTCAAGTGATTGAATCAGTGATTAGGATTCAAGATGCCTTCATAGTAAAATTCATGAAAAGTATCTTACCTTCTTGTATTTTTGGCTGTTAAAGAGATAGTTCACCCAAAAATGAAAATTAATTTTCTCACCCTCATGTCATTTCAAACCCTGCAATCTGTTCACACAAAATTATCATATGAGTTATTTTAGTATTTATTTACATTTCTGGCTATCACCAGAACAAGCTCAATTTAAGATTGAACATTGGTCTGGGGAGTCGTCTCTGTATGTTCTACTGCACAAGAGGCATGAAAAACAAACATTATTCAAATGACTGTATGCAATTGGATAGTCCTTCAACCAATCAGACCACAAGAGACCCAATGCCCATCGCATTAAACCCGGCAATAGCGCTGCCATTCGACAATTGGTTCCTGTAAAAGTGAAACAGAAGCAGTAGAAATGAATGTACAGGTTTCCAGACTGAGCTGCAGAGCGAAATCAAATCGCCGGCAGATCAGGCTGGGTTACCCAGTCTAATTATTTACTATTATATAATTCATCGATATTTTGAATTTGAATTGCAATTTAATTGTTTTAGTAATCTATATGTATTTTTTATTTGGCTTTAATTTATTTATTAAGTTTTTTTCAGTACCTTTTTAATTTTAGTAATTTTAATACTTTAATTTAAACATTGTTTCAGTCAGTTGCAATAGTTATAATATTGATGTCTTATTTTATTTAAAAAAGCAAAAATGATTTTCAATAGTTTTAATTTTTAGTATTAGTTAACAACAAGAATACTTGAAATGCCACGTAATATGAATGTCACATGCACTACTTTTATGATGCTTTTTGTGGGGGTTGTTCCTGTTTTTTGGAGCTTGACAGCTGTTTTCACTATTATAATTTTTTGGGATTTCCCCAAAAATTCTCTTTTTTTATGTCCCACGTAAAAAATATAACAGCATGAAGGCTTGGAATAACATTTTTGGGTGAACTTTTCCTTTTATCAGAATATGACTCTTTACATACAAGCAAAACTAAGAGTGAGAGTTTACTGCAATCCATGTTAAAAAAAGTTTACTGTCTATCTATCTTATCTGTGTTTTATTATCTTTTTTATCTCAACTTTGCTCTTTCTCAACCTCCATTTTCATCTTCTCATTCATCCCTTGTCTCTTTGTTCCTTTCTGCTCTTTGTCTTTATTCTGCTTTGTCTGTGTCCATCATTGAACTGTCTGTCTCTGTTGTGTTGTGTGGTGTGGTGCCACAGGTGGAGAGTTGCAGACGGCATGCTGTACTCCGGATGAGGGCGGATGTGAAGACATGGACTGGGAGGAGGAGAGAGAGATGGAGAGACTGGCATGTGAGGGGGACGACTTCATCCCTCCTAAAATTATGGTACATTATTATTTGTTTTTGTTTTTTTTCATTTATTGAATTTTTGTTTTTATTTTTTATATTATTTGTATTTTTTTCTTAATTTAACTTAAAGGAATAGTTACCCAAAAATGAACATTTCCTGATTATTTACTCACCCCAAGCTATCCAAGATGTATATAACTTTCTTTTCTCAGCTGAAGAGAAGTTAAGGGTTTGGAGGAAATTATTCCAGGAATTTTCTACTTCTTATGCAAGTTAATGTTACAAAATCAATATTTTGGCAGCTTCAAAGGGCTCCACACAACCCCAGCCGAATAAGGGTCTTTTCTAACGAAACCATCAGTAATTTTGTGTAAAGTCTGTTCACAAGATGGTTCACAAGTTTACAATCTCTTGCGTGAGCAAGTTGGGAAGGTCACTTGTGCATAGGCAGAAAGAATTTTTTACAAGTATGGAGAAAGAGCGCCGTCCAAAACAAATGATCTTTGCTGTATATTAATATTTGTTTCATTTAATTGTTAACAGAGCCGATCCTGAACTCCCTGAGGCCCTAAGCAAAAAGGCCATAAGAGGGGCTAAGGGGCCCTCCTATCTGACCCTTGAGCTATTTAAACCATTTGCCATTGCCATGCAGTTACACCTGACACCTTAGTGCTCCCAATACAATCCTCCCTCCTTTGAACAAAACAGTCAAAGAATGAGGTTCAAACTAACAATATTTAAGAGTATTTTCTATAGAATCTTAAGATTGTACTTGCAGAAGACAGATTTACTGTTGGTGAATCAGGCTGTATTAGGTCTGTGCTAGTACTGGCTGAGGCTGGATGTGGATCATCTGGGTCTGTGCTTGTACTGGCAGATGATCCAGCATCTCCTCTACGTACAAACTAAAGCAAAGCACCTGCAAATTATAGATACATTTTATAAGCAGCATCAGACCCATTCAAACTGGCTCCCCCAGATTTCCTTTTATACATTTTCAAATAAAATACTATTTATAGTATGGCTTGGCTCTTGTAATGTTTAACAAACTAGTGATTCAGATAACAAGAATCTCTGTGAGTGATGACATCATTGTTGAAATCAAGAATTCACTTTTGTACAAGTGAACATGTAATCCCTGATATCAAAAAAATATTGTTACTAGTAAAAATTCCATACCTTATATCAAGAATTCATATTGTAAATAGTGAACATTTATTCATTGACATTAAAAATGCATAAATTGTGAATAAATAAAAGCTAAAATGGCTTGCCATAGGATGCTACTGTGTTTTATATTATGCATGTAAAAGCAGTATTTGATTTATTGTTGTTATTTACAGGGGGATGTGCATCCATATTGACCAGTATGTCCAGCTAATTAATATCAACATTTTAAATTCAATATAGCCTATAAATCAATAGTCAATCAATGTCAAATTGTCAATACATTGCTTTCCATCTTGCATAATTTGTGCAGTAGTTTAGAGTTGTAACTAAACATTGACTAAGACTAGATGATCATTGTCTTGTTTTAAAAGTATGTAGCCTATGTGCACTTATGATGAGGAGGAGGACCATGCCCATATATTCTGTCGGTCTGGTATCCACACAGATATTTCTGCTGGAAAATACACGTTTCATTTCGTGCAAGCGCATATGAACGCATGTTCATGCGCGACGCGGATCTTTTCCGAGCTGCAGTAAACAAACACCGTTGCCGTTTATCAAAAAAAACAACAACTTAATTTTATTTCTGAGGCACAAAGACACAGAACACAGCCCTGAAAGCGACTGGCATTAACTAGCTAGACAGACCAAGAGGTGCATAGCCTGCCTGTCCATCTTAGCAAGACAACAGAAAAGAGATGCACATCAACTTAACTTTAGGGTACTGTTATTTGCTGACATCAAACTTGGAGAGGAGAGAACACAAGTTTACCTGATTGCTGTTCCTGCAATTCACTCTCGTGGTGTTTTTGCCCTCTTTTCATGGCCAGAAGGATAATTCCGCTTAATTTTATCATCAGTGTTTAACATTGATTGACGCTCTTTGACACAAGGGGGAAGCGGGGCCTTGAGTAAATTGCGGGGCCCTACGCAGCTTGCGTAGTAAGCGTATAGGGCTGTTCGGCTCTGATTGTTAATTATCAACAATATAATCACGGTAATTATGTTGTTGGTTTTTGTCCATTTGTTTGTGCATACAACATATAACTATCAAATTTTTTATTTTTATTAAAACAAATGGTCCTTGCTATATATATAGCATTGTTTCATTTTATTGTTAAAAAGGGTCAGTTCGTGTGTGTATCCTGGATAAAAACTTCTCTTGTAAATAATGGGACGGCTATAGAGGTCTGATTGCAATCATCTTGTCAACACGCTTTTTAGACCTTGACCAAAACAAGCATTTGCATTACAGGTTATTACTACTGTAAATTATGTAATCAGATTACTTTTTTAACTAGCAAAGTAACTCATTACTTTATAACAAAATATCTGAGTTATTTTTTCAAATAAGTAATGCAAGTGACTTTATTTTCCCATTTATTGACTCACAGCTCTCCTGTCTACATGTTGAGACATGCTGTCTACATATAGTTGTAAATGAGCAGGCATTTACTCATCTCACTTACACAGCGACAGATTCAGTATTCCTCTAAATGAATGAAAAACATTGAAATGCAAACCCCACGTAGATGCCCTTTGAAGCTGCCCAAGTATGGATTTTGGACTGTCAAATATGGTCTATGTTGAGCACCATTCACTCGCGTCGCATTAGATGGGTAAAATCCTGAAATGTTTTCCTTCAAAACTCTCTTTGGCTGAAGAAAGAAAGTCATATACATCTTGGGTGGCCTTGGGATGAGTAAATAATCTGGAAGTTTTTGTTTTTGTCTGAATTATTCTTTTATTTACATCGAATTAATATCTTTCACGTAATTTATCATTTTATCTCTGATTTTGTCTTTTAGCTGATTTCATCTAAAGTGCCCAAAGCAGAATATGTTCCCAATATTATTCGAAAAGATGATCCTTCTATTATACCCATACTCTATGTAAGTCAACCCTTTTTTTACTCTGCATCACATGAAGCATCTTTCAGATATTACAGGGAAGATATCAAGTTTTTATGCCAAACACTGCATATCAATTTTAAGGTTACAGATTTTCATAGACAGTCAAACGCATGGATAATGCCCTGTGCAAAAAAGCCAAGACACTGACTGTATAGGATGAGATGCAGCTGGACATGTTCCCTGAGGTCCTGAGGTTTAGACAGACAAGTACAGCTGTACGTATGTAAAAATGATAACTGCGTCAGGCTGAAACTAGCAAAAAAACAAACACTGTATGACAGCTGTATGAATAGGGTCCTAAGAATTATACAAAAACATTTTCCCTTCCAAATTAGTCCTGCAAAGTCTTGTATTTATTGCTTTTATTTATTTTTTCTCCAGGATCATGAACATGCCACGTTTGATGATATTCTGGGTATGTAGCTTCATGTGTGTATTGTTTGTTGTGTGTTTGATGTGTTCTTTTTGTGTATTTGAGCATTTTACTCCTTGCTTGATTGTTTCAGTGTGAAATGATGGTGCGTTCTGTATTGATTTTTTTTTTGCACCAGCCAGCATGAGAAATACAAAAACTATTGGATTCCTGATAAATGACTCTGGATCAGAGAAGTGGCAATATTTTTTAGTGACTGTTTTACAACAGTGCCTGTTTAAAATCTGTAGGAATGAAATTTTCAGTGTGTGTTAGAGTCACATAATAAATCATTAATGAAAGTTGTTCTTCCTTTTTTAAATGCAGATTATGATACAATATAACGATCAAAAATGAGCTCAGAAAAAACTCATCAGAAACTAACATAATGGATCAGGTCTATTTTATAATAATAATATATTGCTAAATGTTGAAATCAAAATTAACTAAGTTTAATAAATGTCTTATTCTAAGTTCATGTTAACTGTTAGGGGTTAACAGCTTATGACCCTGGTCCAGTAGCGAAGCAATGAAGACCAAGAGTCAGGAGTGTAATTAATTAAAAGAATTTTACTTAAAAATTAGTTTGCAGTTTCAAAAGCAGAAGCCAGCTTCAAGTCTCACAAGGAGTTCGTAGGCCGCGCTCCCTCTCTCACCGTCTCGTTGCCTCGGCCTATCGTACATACAATTGTCCCAACAGTTATACCGTTTTCAAGGTATTATCCACATCCTTACTGCAATGTGGACGGTTCTGAATGGCTCAGAGAATATGCACAGTCATGGTAAATTTCCACTCATGTCAGTTAATCTGATGCACGTTTCCATAGACGTGTCCCTTTTTTGACACTTTCACCCCGGAATTAGGCCCGCAGTGACCTTCCAGGTCTGGAGCAGGTGCCAGCTAACCCAGAACAACAAGTCCACCTCTCTTAGGGTGCCCATTGAACACCATTCTCAACACTGATCTGTAACATAGAATATTGCGCACATACACAGATACACAGTCTCTCCAAGGTTAGAGCTGGTTAAGCTCCAGTTCTAACCAAAACATACTCATAACGTGCTTTCTCTCAGAGAGGTACAGACAATAGTACAGGCAATATTCATCTTGATTCTTTAGTGTTTCAATAAAAGGAAAATATAAAAGGAATAAAATGTAATAAATTAAATGAAAGAGAAATCCATATTTCATATCTGGGAGCCAGGTTAAGTTAGCAAACGCTGTTACTGCACTCCTGACATGTTGGGGTGTGTGATGCCTCAAAAATCCAAACACACGACACATTGTTTCTATCAAGTGTTTAGTGACACATGACACATCTCTAGGCCAGACCCTCAGTCACTCCTCAGAGACCAAATACACACTTTAAAAAACAAGAAACATAATGCAAAATCATAACTGGAAAGAATCATTATAATAATATAGGAAGATAAATATTGATTATTATGAATTTAACTAGAATATATACAGTAAATACATAAGTATATTGAAGCGGCAGTGGATTTCAGAATTTTTCATAACTTATGTTAACAAATGAAACATTGTAAAATATAATTAATATAATATAATTTAAAAAAAAAACGTGAACCTCAGGAGTAAAATAAATAATTAAAATAATCAACTTTTTTTTTTTTTAAATATCTTTTATATTCAATTTCAAAACTATCAGAATGGACCAAAGTGATTTACATAAATAGCATAGAACTCAAACATTATTACAAATATAGCATAGCAATAAATTACAAGAACAGTCAAGTCTTCTTACAGCAAATCGCTCACGTTTATCATACCTAAACAAACACCAAAACTAGTTGAAATAGTATCCATACTTAACTTGCTAATATTCATTTAAAAATTTGCATGAAAATCAACAGTCCAGCCATGCAAAAAAAATTGTGGTTAAATGAGATTTTGACTTTTACATTTAAGGTAAAACCAGGGTAATAGGGGAATCCTAGGTTTCAATCTGGTTTTGTTTCAATTGCCATGCAAGAAAAATGTCATGGCCTTAGGCGGTCGTCTTAGATGGTCATCCTGACAGGGATGTTTTTTTTTTTTTGTGCAGAGGAGATTGAAAAGAGATTAACAGCCTACAGGAAGGGCTCAAAGATCTGGCGCATGCTGATCTTCTGTCAGGTAAGAGAAAAACAAGGCCCACAAAATGACACGAAATGAGACCGCAAGTGCACCAGAGCGAATCAGCAGTGTTTGTGGGAATAATCCTGCACTACTGTCTCTTCAGTTTAATGATACAGGTTTGATGTTGTGTAATGGTTGTGTGTTCTGGACAGGAATTCTCTCTCTCAGTTCAGAGGGCAGTACTATTCTCCTGTTTCTTTGAGTTTGCTGTTATGTAAGGTTTCAAATGTGTAATTTTCTGTCTCAGGGCGGCCCAGGACACCTGTACCTGCTGAAGAATAAAGTGGCCACTTTTGCCAAGGTCGAGAAAGAAGAAGACATGAGCCAGTTAGTGAGATCCACACTTTTCTTTCTGTCACAGTATTCCTTCAATGAGAGAACTATCTTCTAGGGATATGCTTGTGTGTTTGTGGTGTACATGCAGGTTTTGGAAACGACTGAGCCGGTTTATGAGTAAAGTGAATCCAGAGCCAAACCTGATCCACATCATGGGCTGCTATGTCCTGGGCAATCCGAATGGAGAGAAGGTAGGTCAAGCTCTGAAGCTAGTCCGTGGTAATTACGTAATGCTTGTACCTTGAGTTTCTGCATTATATTTAGAAATGGTCCCTCTGGGGCCTGGCGTGGACATGTTCAGCTCTCATCTCTTAAAGACGCACACATGCACCAACTCCATCTCTCCATTTTTCTATAACACCTCTCCGTCTGTCACCATCATGCCTGACAGCCTTTTTCCCTCGGTTATGTAACTTAAAATAACTCTTTCCTGTCCAGTATCTTTTAAACATCTAGAGATATGCTTAAGCATCAACAGTCTAATTGTTTCTTGTAACTTATGGAAGTGTTTTTACTATTTCTGGCTAAATAGACTTTAGTTTCTGGAACCACTTCATTATATTTTTGCAATGTATGTCACAAAAAAACATGAAGCAGCAGAACAGTTTTCAACATTGTTAAAAATCAGAGCTTTCGATAATTTAAATTAAAATGGTAACAGTTTACAATAAGGTTTCATTTGTTAATATTAGTAATGGTAAATGGACTGCATTTATATAGCGCTTTTATCCAAAGCGCTTTACATTTTTGCCTCACATTCACCCATTCATACACCGACGGCAATGTCAGCCATGTAGGCGCCATCCAGCTCGTCGGGAGCAGCTGGGGTTAGGTGCTTTGCTCATGGACACTTGGATTGAACCACCAACCTTCTGGTTTGTAGACAACCTACATGAACCACTGAGCCACTGCCGCCGATTAGTAATGCACTAACTATGAGCAAATCAATTAATGTTATAATAATAATGTTAGTTAGTATAGATGCATTTGTTCATTGTTTCTTCATGTTAGTTCACAGTGCATTTACTAATGTTAACAAAAACTCAACATTTGATTTTAATAGTAAATGCTGAAATTGAAGTGCAGTTCATTATTTGTTGATGTTAACTAATGTAGTTAACTAATGTTTAATAATGGAACCTTATTGTAAAGTGTTACCATTTAAAACTAAAACAACAACACAAATGTTTTACATTAAAGCTGCAGTCTGTTACTTTTTTGGTTAAACATGATCTAAAATGATCCAGACTGAACTCCCCTTGTGAATGTATGCCGCAAGTGTAGGGGTGACCCCTTATAGTCGAAGATTCGATGCATCGATATGCGGGACCGGATTCGACCACCGATCTCATGGTCGAATCTTCGCGGGTGTTATGAAACGAGGATCATACCATTTTGGCAATATAAGGGTGCTCAATATTAATGGGGTGGGTCTCAATCAGCCCATTGACTTGTGTCCTGATCAGTGCCCTGACTACTGAACTAGGGAGCTGATTGAGACGCAGGCAGTGTTATAAAGATGTGGCGTGGCGCTGAGCGATCCCTTTAAGGGCGCTAAGCTTCGCACCGGACGCGCCGCGCCTTTAAAATTCGAACACACACACCGGCGGTGGCATTCGGCGCCTGTCCACGGCGTATAAATTTATATTAGCCTATATTTCCCTCAAATCGTGAATTTAGGCCTACTTATTTCACCCTGTGCTACAAGATACACTCATCGTGCAGCTCTTCTGTCAGAGGTCGATTCAAAATTGAGCTTGCGTGTATTATGCGTGTCTGGTTTGAGAGACGGCGCTGAGCTTCAGTCCGGTGTGCGACCCCCTTTATGCACAATCAGCTTAAAGGGGGGGTGAAACCCTCAGTTTCAGTCAGTGTCATGTCAATCTTGAGTACCTAGAGTAGCATTGCATCCTGCATATCTCCGAAAAGTCTTTATTTTTTTAATAATTATATAAGAAAGATGCGCTGTTCCGAGTCTTTCCGAAAAAAGCCGAGCGGGTGGGGGCGTGTCGTGTGAGCGGAGCTAAATAATGACGTGTGCTCGCTGCTGCTATGTTGAGTCGAGTGCGTCGTAAAGCTGTCTCATCCCTAACAGCGGGAAAAAAACTTTATTCAAAATAAAAATATGGCTTTTAATCAGATACAGCCATACATCTATGATCCGGAATCAGACCCAGAGGCTGAAGTTGAACAGGAGCAGCAGCAAAAACGACTAGAGCAGGACGTCTCTATGTGGTACAAGTTATACACTAACTATATAATATGCTTAGCGACTTGTGTTATTTACATATTTATACTTGAATTATATCGTCGT
This sequence comes from Pseudorasbora parva, assembly GCF_024679245.1. Lineage (NCBI taxonomy): Eukaryota > Metazoa > Chordata > Actinopteri > Cypriniformes > Gobionidae > Pseudorasbora > Pseudorasbora parva. The sequence continues at coordinate 13,831,349 of NC_090189.1, read as the reverse complement.
ATTTTTGTCTTTGAAGGTGTACATGTGGGAAGTGCAGTTGTGCACGTGTGTTTGTGTGTTTACGCGTGGTTTGTGTAGACAGTAAGCGGACTAAAAAAAACACAGACATTTGAAGCAGTCTCACTCACCCTTCTAACGTTGGGACTGCTCCATCCTTCAGCATTAGGCGATTGGGAAAATCCGGCGTCGAGCTGGGCCTTGTTTATGAAACAGTCGGCACCGAAATGCAGCGAACAGATATAAACATTCGCGCAACTCAGTTGCTGATCCGGAAAAGCAAATTACATCCACTGTTGCCTTAACGCGGGGTTTTTGGCGAATCTGTGCAGGACTGTCTTGGTCTGGCAACCAAAAACGCACTTTTTTGGTGACATTGTTATGTGCACATCACCTGTCCAGCATCCTACAAGCCAGCGCTTTGATGGGCGTAGCCTGTTACTTTCGCTCTCTCCCTCTCTCTCTCTCTCACGCGCTTCCGGTAGAATTGTCCGTAAGGCCCATACAAGGAAATTCCGCCCCCATTAACGTCAATGGGAACGCATGATCTCAAAAAACTTGCCGAAACTTATGACTAACCGGAAGTAGTATTTTTGACAAAGAAATACTCCCATCAAACGTCCACCTTAACTTTTGAAACTTTGTCTATGTTTAGTATGGGATTCCAAGTCTTTAACAGTGTAAAAAGATCAGTATGCATGAAACAGCATTTCACCCCCCCTTTAAGAACGTGCATGTAAACGCACTCAGTGCTCATTTCCTCTCTAGGCAAGTATTTTTTTTAGGTTTATTTATCAAAATGTTCTTTTATATATTTGTATGATGTTCTGTATTTTGATCGCGGCTTTAATATGTTATGAGGAAACGGTTTACGAATGTTTATCCACCACATTACCTTTTATTTAAACCTAAATAAGAAAGCCATTGTCAGTTCGTCTGTCAGTTGGCAGGCAGTTTTGGTCGCTTTATTTAAAAGTTGTTGCTGTGTGCAGTCGTGTGTAAAGGAAAATAAAAATAGTTTTACCCTTGTGCTGACAAGTGTCGTGCCCCTCCCAACACATTCACACACACACATAGATGATTCGACTATCAGTCGACCATAGAGAGATTAGAAAATTCTGATTCGAATGTGTAAATCCTTAGTCGAGGACACCCCTACGCAAGTGTAGTCGCGATTACCACCTCATCACGAGAGCTCATTAACTCATTTATCTGACTCCTGCAGTTAGTGCTCAGCAGTGTTGTGCAAGTTACTTCCAAACTGTAATATATTATAGATTACTTATTACTGCTATTTAAAAGTAATTCATTACATTACAATATTACTGTCTCAGAATTGTAATGCATTACATTACTCCTGTATTACTTTTGAGTTACTTTCACCAAAATAACTTCAGAAGTAGCTCTTAACACTCTCAAATGTAGGCAGAGAGCATTTTACATCCAGAAGAAGGCGATATGATGAAGCATAATGACATGGGCCATCCAGGCTAACAATAGAGAATTGGCAAAAAAGTGAATGCTCAAGACAATGCAAAAATCATGATGATCCAACTCTGTTATAAGTATTATTTTAGAGGTAAAGTGATTATCTGGCAATATCTGGGAATAGCTTCTGTTCATAGACACAACAGAACTGTGTAAACTCTAAGTTATGACAATATGCGCATTTGTTCTTTTCTTATTGTTGCGACATAGTTGCGAGATAGTTATTTCTGTTTTAGAAAAAGGTTGTATTTGACTGCATTTGCATTTGACTAGCCTACGTTCTTGTCCTTATCTCTGATAAACTAAGCAATGCGCATCCATCTCGCGAATGTACAGTAGAAATGAGAAGGTGGGGAGAACATTTTCCCACCGGTTAATCAAAGGTATCTGGGTATCTAACCGAAAGGAACATGCGCACTGCCGCTTGGGCATTAATAACGGGAGCGGATGCAAAGCGAGTGCTTTCAATGAATTCCTATAAAAGTTAAGCTTCCATATGAACTGAAAACGCGCCAGTGTGCGCACACCGTAACTGACAGCTCGTTAGTACATGCGCGCTCTGTGCGGCCAAGCAGATTTTCAGTTTCGGTTTAAAATTAGCCTATTATTCTTAATGAAATACACAACACAATGACAAACCCCCTTTAATAGGCGCTTTTACATTTCACTTTGAAACCAAATCTTCCGCGATCATCTGTCAGCTCAAGATCACATGTTCAGCTCATGCTTAGCAGACTCCGTTTTTATTTGAACGGCCTGTTCTCTAACTGAACTAAATTACTGTATTACTATAAAAAATCTAAACGACGGTGTCACGGTGTGCAGTAGTCTTATTCTGTCATCTTCACCCAAGTGTTGTTTATAGGCATTAGGCCTATAGTTTGGCTCTGCAGCGCGCACCTCGTCTCTCGTCCGTCCTTCGACGCGCTTATCGTTGTGCTATTCTTTGAAACGACAGAGCCTTTAAACCTTCTTTAGCCACTTTTCCACTGGCCAGCGCGAGCACTATGTCACACAATATCCAAATGTACACCAGCAAGAGGGAGATGAATTGAGGTACTGAATTGAAAGTAAATGAAGTAAATCGCTATACAAAAATATATCAGAAGCTGTCATTTAGTATTTAATTACTAACCTGGACACCACACGCAACCAGGGGCGTAGCACCAAATTTTGGGCCCTGGGTACAAACCATCTTGCTGGGCCCCCGTACCATGTATGAGTATGTATAGAAAATGGACTTCCCTGCCTTGGGCCCTGGTTACTCAGTGCCCTTTATCCCCCCAGTCCCGCGCCCCTGCACGCAACTATTGAATGAACACGAACAGGTAAAATACATTTTCTGTATTTTCTCAGTCTAGAAGGCACCAAATTCAAAAATATTTTCACAGTTCTACTACATTAATGACCCAGTTAAAATATAGATTCATCTTCCCAGCGCTGAAGTACCCCTTTAAAAGCCTTGTTCATGATACCTTTAAATTTATCCTTTTGATAGCAGATTGTAATCCAGAAAGTCCAAACAACAATCATCAGTGACATCTGTAGATTCACCTGTAGTCAAAAGCAAAAGAGTAGAATGTTCAGAAATTGAAATCTACAGGTAACGCTAATACACACTAAATACACTGCTGATGCTGTTCACATTACAAATTTGAGGACAAAGTATAACGGCAGGGGTGTGGGACTGGGGGGATAAAGGGTACTGAGTAACCAGGGCCCGAGGCAGGGGGGGGGCCTTAGAAGTCAGTTTTCTATACATACACGGTACGGGGGCCCAGCAAGATGGTTTGTACCCAGGGCCCAAAATTTGGTGCTACGTCCCTGAATAACGGTAATAATGATTTGCAGGGTTTGACCCTAAGCAATCGTTAGATGTAATCACCATTGGTAGTGTGATTTATTGTAATGGTTTTTTTTCAGTTGGTTTGAACAAAATTGGCAGATATGTTACTTGTTCAGATTACATTTTCCGGTGAAAATTCTTATTTTGTTACCTTATCTGTGATTCCGAAGTACAGTATCCACACCGGTGCGGTGATGAATGACAAACACATACTCTTCAAAACATTAGATTAATCAGCACTGAGGAGCCATGCCGATGCACAACCCACATCAAATGATAATTCAGCAAATAACTGCAGTTGCAGGTTTACAGAGATGGAGATATGGCAAAATGTATGGACTGCAGCTTTAAAAAATGTTAACTGAAATAGATTTTTTTAAGCTAGTTGACAAGCCCTCATTTCTCATTTTCTTTTAGTTTACATTAAAGAACTAAAATAAAAATGAATAAGAACTATAACAGACATTTTAGAAAATGACAAAAACAACAACAAATGACTACAACTTTAACTAAAATTACATTAATTGAATGTAATAGTCTATTAATGATACTAAAATAACACTGATGATAATGTTTCTTGGGCAGCCTATTAGAATGATTTCTGACTGAAGACTGGAGGAATGATGGTAAAAATTCAGCTTTGCCTTCACAGGAATAAATATATTAAAATTGAATTTTCTGTATTTAAAATTGTAATAGTATGTTGCAATATTACTGTTTTTACTGTATATTTGATCAAATAAATGCAGCCTTGATGAGTGTAAGAGTCTATCTTACCAACCCCAAACTTTTAAACGGTAGTATATGTAACACCCAGACTAGTTGCTGTGATCATTAACATCTGATCTGAAACTCTGTAACTGTTGGACTTGTGACTTGAATGCGAATCTGCGTCTGTCCTTTAGAGTCAGGCCTGACTTTCAGCTCATTCTGTCTGTTTGGTAGCCTGATAAGTGTTTCATGACAGGAGCCCCGAGATGACACCCCAAGGACACATTCACGCTGCCCTTGGATCCTAATGTACAAATGTGTTTCTATGGAGACGGGTTCGACGTAAATCTCGTTTGCCATGCGTCATTCCCAAAAGGCACCCCCGTTCCTGAGAATTGCGTTTGCATGTGTGTGCTTGTGATTGACACTCGGATGACTGACTTGTGTGAGTTTGTGAATGCATGCTGGGTTATCTGCCAACAGAATTTGGCCTTCACAAAAGCATATCTATGTATGCTCATCCCAAAGGAGAGCATTTTGTTTGTGGCATCCTCCTTAACGTTGTGGTCACGTTCTCATCTTTATTCACTCTGTAAGGCACTGGCTTCCTTCTCAGGGTGAGCCGGAAGAGAAATTCTGTGTCTGTTAATTCATCTTTAATCTCTGTCTGGGTTCCGAAGCCTCTTGGAGTGGTGCATGAATGTTAAGATCTTAACTGGGTTCTTTTGAAGGCTCCTGTTTGCCCTTCCAGTCCCCCGTGTGAGATTTATCCAGGGCCACAAAGAGAGAGACTGCCATTATCCCTAACTAACCTCCTCGAGTCAAAGAACGAGTGAAGGAGAGTGAGAGAGCTGTGTGAGGGGGAGAAAAAAAAGGGGATTATTAATGTCTCGGCTTATCATGTGCCAACAGCTGTTCCAGAAACTGAAGAACCTGATGAGGCCTTATTCTGTCACGTTTGAGTCACCGCTGGAGCTCTCCGCTCAGGGTGAGACCGTCTGCAATAAACTGCTGAAATGTGCTTATGTTCACACTCCTACACACATATAAACACACACAAACAGACGCTTTCTTGCATAATTTGAAATCTAGTAGTTAATGAAAGAAACATACAGGCACACTGATTTAAATACACTGCAACTAAAAATGTGAATTCGTCATGTCAGTCCAAACTTGTACTTATTTATTTTTTTCATACAAAGCTATTGTATAGCTATTTTGTCATTTACTCACCCTCATGTTCTATGAGAAGCTTGGAATGGCATGAGGGGGAGTTCACTTTTTGGGTGGTCTTTAATGTTTATCTTAAGGTTTATGAAATGCCTTTCATTGTAAATTGCTTAATGCAAGTGCAGGTGTTGCACATGCCAATAGTGCAATATCCCAAAATGCACATTAAAATAGGTGGATGGAAACATGGCTACTGACTCAATTTCCGTCTCTTCATTCTCTATCAGCTCTGTCATCTCTCTTTATCTATATTGTCTCTCTCTCTGCATGCTCTTTTCCAATTACCACCTGAGAGAATCTATATTGAAGTGTCTGTTCATCATAGAAAGACATGCTCACATTGAATTCACCAATTGTATTACAGAATTATATCTTCCTCTCTATTCCCCTCTCCTTTAGGCAAAGAGATGATTGAGATGTACTTCGACTTCCGTCTGTTTCGACTTTGGAAAACCCGGCAGCACTCGAAACTCCTCGACTACGAAGATCTCTTGTGACCCCCCGCGGATCAGCCTGTAGCATTGCGGGCAGGACGTCCCACTGTAAAACTCCATTCTACCAGCTTTCATTTCGGAGAACAGGAGGAAGAGGAAAACGAGTGGAGACGATCACAGACACTTCTCTGCCATTGCTGCGTCTCGAGTATTGTTTATTTCAGCTCGTCTCTGCAGACTTCAACCACCTCCGAACGGTAACACACAAGGGGCAACAACAAGAAAAATGCAAATGGTTCAAAATGCAAGAGAAATCCAGGAACATGGATTGTTTCGGTTCTCTAATGGAGAAAAGTGGGGGTGTTTCTCTGGTTGACAAACAAGTTGTCGACAGATTTCTTTTTTAAACTAACATATCGCTGAACGCTATCGATCACTAGCCTGAGACTGTTGTGCTTATGACAGAGTCGTGAGTGCAATGTCAAGGCGCGCCGAAACGTACCTACCCAGAACACAGAGAAATGGTCATATATGAAATAACAACTAATATATCGATATACATACAGGATATAATTCTCATGAGTATATAGAGTAGCTATAGTCATGCAAATAATCTAAATGTCAATAGTACACAAATTACTTTTTCAGTGTTTATTGTTGTGGTCTTTCTAATGAACTATTTTGAATAACTCAGGTTTTAGCCTTTATGAATATGTTAATTTCTCCCCTATCCAGATGTGTGAACATTTTAGGTGGAAAGAATGTATATTCTGCCAACATATTTATATGTGCTTGTTTTCTGAGGTTTAGGAATCTTTCATCACTTTTCGTTTTCGGCATAACTCGTGTCTCCTCATTATATGACAGTACCTGTCCCTCCTTTTAAAATATAGACCCATTGCAAAAACACAATCGTACACAGTCTCCAAACTGGGAAATTGTGACTTCCGGTCATATAATAATAGAAACTCTGACCTCAATATAACCAGGCATCTACACAAGGTGCACCTGAAGCGTCAGCAGGAACATAGAGACGTTGCAGAATTGCTCAAATAAGTGCTTGTGTCAATGTGTTCATAACAATTTGGCTGTTTTCATGCTCAGTTTGATTGCTTAGTCTGAAACTGTCAGTCTTTAAACATATTATTTGGCTCCAAATGGCAGTATATTTAAGCCATCATCGTGTGTACCTCCATGAGTACAGTACATGCATAAGCTGTCAAAAAAGAAAAATTGATGTCTTTTTTTATTCATGTTTTGGTTTTAGTGCCCAGTTTTTTGTGGCACTTCGTTCTGTACTAAATATAATGGGTCAATAAGTTTTTTGTTGTTGAAAGAAATTAACAAATATTCAGCAAGGATGCTTTAAATTGATCAAAAGTAGAGATTGAACATACCATAGTTTGCACAAAAAATATTAAGTAGCTGTTTTCAACATTGATGATAAGATCACCAAATTAAATAATGATACTTGAGCACTAAAGTATAATTTTTGAAGGATCAAGTGACACTGAAGACTAAAGTAATGATGCTGAAAATTCAGCATTGCATCACAGAAATCAATAAATAATAATAAAAAATTATTGTTATTAGATTTCATTTTTGAACTGTATTTTTGATCAAATAACGGCAACCTGAGAGAGAGGCTTCTTTCAAATACATTAAATAATCTTACAGACCCCAAACTTTTGAATTGTAGTGTATGTATACTAAATTACATGTTCACAAAAGCTGTTCAAATCTGCAAATGAGCTTAGGTTGCTTTTAGAGCAATTGTAAATCTCACTTGACTACACATGACCCCTGTTTTTTGACTTGGGTGTTTTCATGATGTCAGAAACTAAAGTTTCAACCAAATGGATTTGGGTTCACATCATCGGTTGTGTGAAAACAGCCTTTTTTTTTCTCTCCATTTAGTCTGATGCCATTGGTGTAGTGGGCCATTATTCTGAAGGTCACTATTGCCTTATGGGGCGGGATGGTATTTGATGGCCATATATGGATAATAGAACGACTTAGACCGTTTTATGGCAGCTTGCAGGTGTAAACTCTATGCATTCTTCTTCTTCCATTAGTAGCTTTCAAAGGTTTTGAGCAACTCGGGAGTTGATTTTCATGTGTATCTTTATGAATGTTCTATTGTGCTCAGCTAATAAGCCATACACTCTTTAGCAAGCTGCTCAGACTGATGGCTCTTTGATGTGGATGGCCTCAGGCACTCATGATGAACTTCCAGCTGGTTGAATGATGGAATCTTCTCTTGTCTTGCTTTTTTATGCATCCACAATGCTAATTGGTTCCTCCTATGTTGTTGTTTTGGCAATTTTTAACTTAATTGATAGAATGAGGTATTGCTCCATAGAAATAAGTGAAGTAGTCAGTACACTGTGCGAAATGTTCTTAGATATAAGATGGGAGGAAAGGACCAACATGCCATTAGAACGTTACCTTGCCAAGATGTGCATTATCTGGGATGCATCAGATTTCAATTTAGAGGTGATTTAAAGGTGTGTAATGTTGAAATTCCTTCTCTTATTATAATTTAATGTGGTGACAACTAAAAAAGAGTTTATTTCCAGAAAAAGTGTAAACACTGGGGGGGATTAATCTGTTTGGGCCTGGCCGAACTAGTTATTAGAAAGGGTTGTCAACATACTTTTGGCCATGTAGGGTACACTCTTTATAACAAATGTTGCAAAATGGTTTTAGCATCTGGCATTGAATATTTTAGCAACACAATTAAACGTTAAAACATATATTAAGCATCTGTCAAATCCAACAGTGAACACTTTTTAGGTAACTTTACTTCCAACAAGAAATCACAGTTATTTGGTTTCAAAAGAGGTAATAAATAGGTTGCTCTTAAAAGTTAACCTAACTTCTGACTGAATAATTAACTATAGTTAATGATTTAGTCAGAAATTAGGTTGCCTTTTAAAAGCAACCTATGTAATGCTTCCCTTCATGCCGTATAATGATCGTTTTCAATTTTATTGCTAACACTTATGTCATAAACACCTGTGAAACTTTTAGGTTGACATAATCCCTAAATATTTGTACCTATCTTGCAGTTGATCACACACAGACTTCATCATTCAGCATGCAAAACACAACAATGCAACAACGGTAGCTAAACTGAGTTAAGAGTAAATCTAAAGTAAATTATCAAGCACTCTCTACAGTTCCTTTTTAGTCACTAGACTTCTTGTGTAAGTGAACTATACTAACTACGCATTTGTTATCTCAACATACTATTCCAATATCAATTTACTTGTTTTTTTAAGGCAATCGGTTTGCATTTTTTTTAAGTAGGTCTAACTAATTAGATTTTACACCGTAAGGGGAATGGAAAAAATGTACACTTTGATTGATCATTTACATGACAATGGCATTTTAGGGGCCTGAAAACTCTTCCAGGTTTCAAAGTGCCTTTTTTTTTAAAACAGCGCCATTATTGTCTCCATGTAAACTACAAACACGATACATTTTTGAGACCGGTGACTTCATGCACATGTGTATTACGTCTTCAGTTTATAGGCGCGTAGCGTTTCTTTACAAAGTGACATCGCCAGCTATACTGGCCTGGCAGCAGAAAACAGCGTTTTAAATCGTTTTCATGGATCTGTGTGAATGGAGATCATTTTGACGTTTTTCACCTGTACGCGAAAAACACTTCCGTGTTTAGTACACTGCTGTCGTGTAAACATACCTGGAAAAAAACGAAAGTGCACACATTGAATGGACATCTTGGCAACGTACATGTTCTATCAAGATATATTATCCATGCATGCCCTTGTTTTAAAGGTACATAAAGTGATCCATTATGACGGACATACACAAAAGCTAGTGAAGAAAACCTTCAAATAGTCTAGAAAGTCTCGAGTTAGTGTGTGTCTGGATATAGAATACAGTAGGGTTGTCATATCATAGGGGACATTGCTGGTGATCGGTGCGGTCAGATGAGCACACCACTTCCCCTAAAGGGCTGCACCCCAGCCAGAAAATAGGCTGCAAATGAATTGGACTGATCCTCTAGCAATTCCAGTCATTATGGGGCCATCTGTGACTCGCAGTAGGTGTCAGAGAGCCTGGCATGTCAGAGGGAACAAGAGCGAATCCACATTCACTATTCTACAGACGCCACATCACATTAGCGGGAACATTTCATGGCGAGAGTGAACATCGTCTCGGGATGTCCAATATGAACAGAATGCATCAAATGGAGGACAGTCCTGTCACATGTATCACTTATAACCCCCATCCTGTAAGAATATTTGCACATTTATTCATTTACTTTTTAATGAATAGTGTTTTAAAGCTGTTTGTCGATGTAGCAATATATGTAACTCCTCTATGATGTTAATGTTTTGATCTTTTTACTGATTTATTATATATTTATGCTATTTATTTTGTACTTGTGCTGGACAGTAATAGCTGTTTGTGCAAAGCTTTCTTTTAATTATGGAAGAATCTCAGCTTCTTCTGTACAAAAAAGCTTTGGCAATGTCTTTAAATTGATCTTTGTATCATATTAGCCTCAAGAAAGATCTACAAGTAACACTTTATGATCAGGGTCCATTTGTTAACATTAGATAATGCAATATGCACAATAAACAACACTTTTTACAGCATTTATTAAAGTGTTATTTCAGTATTATTTATTTTTTTGTAATATTTATTAATATTTTGAATGAGTTTAATTTATATATTTTAGTTTTCATTTTGAATTTAAAAAAAATTTTGTTCTAATGTTTGTTTAAGATTTGTTTTGTAATATTTGTTAGGTTTTTTTAGTTTTAGTTTCTCAACAAAAAATATTTTAATAGTTTTCATTATCATAAACAACCCTGTAAACTTAATTCTAATTAATTTGTAATTAAACATAATGAATCAATCTTTTTGTAAACATACTTTATCAGTAAAAAAAATTGAAATAGCTTGTTAAACATGACAGTATTATGCAATCATTGAAGACATTTCTCCATATACAAGCTTTTTGGCATAAAGGGTTCGGTTATAAAATGTTACGTAGAAACCGTCCTACAATCATTTCTCAAATGTGCGTTTCATGAGTTAGAGAACGAACGTACACACAAAAAACATGCGTATGCCTCTCTCCAAGATGCGAAAGCTATAAAATGGCAAATGTTCTTGAAATTGTGTGCAGCTGGTTTCAGATGTCCTTTTTGCAAACGTCCCTTAATTAATGAACGTTGGTGTGGAATTTAGAGTACGCACACTCTAAGATCAAGTCTGTGCATACACACGTTTTGTAAATGAAGTCAAAGAACCCTAGGGTTCTATATAGAACCCATTGAACCTTTCTTTCTAAGAGTGTAGCCTACTATAAATGAATAATACTTTTCATTTATACAACTTGAAATGTTAGTATATGTAGAAATTAAGATTAACTTTGTATTGTTCATTGTTAGTTTATGGCACCCTATTGGGCCTACATTAACTACAATAACGTTAATAAATTGAGCCTTATTGTAAAGTGTTACCGATCTCATTTAATGCCAGCTTGCTTGTACTCAAAGATGGTTGATCGAAGGCTGACAAGAAAAACTCCCGCCCAAACTACCCCAACCCCTAAACATTTGCTAGTAGAGGTTGATTCTAAACCAGCTAACCAACAGAACCTGCATATGTTTAAATCAGCACTGTTTGTTGGCATTGTTTGACGTGCATGAATGGGCGGTTTCAGTCGTCACTCTAAATGATCAGAAGATTGCCTCAGCTTTAACAGTGTTTAGCCATCTAATGTTTTCCCTTTGTTGTTGGGCCTAAACTAATTATGTATAAAAAATGTATTAAAGGAGCGGTGCTGTAATTTTTTCAGATAAATTATTTATTTATTCAAGCATACAAGGTATTTTTATGAGACTTTATGGACAACAATATGTCGGTATTTGTTTTTATTCACAATTTTAGTAGCCTTTATTAGGCATTACAGTCAAGGAAGTCTATAAAAAAAAGTTTGCATTTCTATTCATCGCAACTGCACTTGTGCAGGACCCTCGGAAGTATTTACATCATCCAGTCCATGCTAACTCTGATGAAAAGACATCTACCATCTGGAACCAACCTGGTCATGCCATCTAGCTGAGGCTTGACCTCTTGAGTACAATATTTACACACCTAAATCTGGCATTCATTGGTCGGCTAAAATGATCAAATCAAACTGGTGCTTCCAGTGAGAGCACAAAGAAAAATGAAAACCATTGGCGTATTGTGAGATATGGTATACACCGTATTATTTTAGATCTCATGCATATATTTCAACCCTTTGTGATCATGCAATATGCTTGGTAATGCAGTTAATGGTTCTCTGGTTGACGATGTACCGAATTAATTTCAAGTGAGTTTGCGGTTACAGACCGGCCTTTCAGCTCACTCAAATGCTCTTGAGTAGCATAAATATCTTACAATCTCTCCATGAACTTTCATTTTCTCACGATTTCTCTTTTTCGGCACGTCCCGTTCATGTGTGCAGGAAGATGAGCAGGAGCGCAGGTGCGCCAGAGCTCATTAGCTTTATGAGAGACGTGATGGATGGTTTGCTTTTCAGAGCACTACACTCCAACCCTCTTCACATCATATGAGATTGTGTTTTATAATTAAAGAGTATGAATATACAAGAAAAATACATCCTTTACCATCCGTTATTCAGTAAAGAGAATGAAAATGTTCTCTGTCCCACTTGAGAGTGTACCATCGATGATAATTGTTTTTTTTCTTTTTTGGCTCCCATGAATAATGATGACATTCTGTTGTTTTTTATGAGGTAGATATTGTAGATATGAAGTACATAACAGATATATCTGGTGTTGATTATGTCATTGAGATATCTACATCTGCAGATTTGTGTCTTGTGCATTTCATGGTGTAACTGAATCATTGTGCTGGAGATGAAACTCGTGCGGTCGCTGGACCCGCAGCGTCTTAAGTACGGGATATTCCAACATGCTGGCACTGAACGGGTGCAAAGTGTTTCTATAATGCTTTTCTTTTCTAATAAAATGTTGTTCCAACCATCCTTTGTGGACCCTTTCCTTTGTTCCTCAATTGTTTCCTTCATGAATGATATTCCCTTCTCTTCCCCTTTGAGAATTTGATTGCATTTTTCAATGGAGCGCATTAAAACACGGCTAAAGGGAATTGTTAGGCACCGTGGACAATTGAGTTACTATGGTATTGCCATGGTAATATCCCTTTTACATCATGAAAAATACAAAAATGTATTTTAAAGTGTTATTAATATTACAAAATATCAAATATTAATAATATTGCAAAAGCCATATTGTTAGTTTCATTAAATGGATAGTGTTCCCTAAAATAAAAATCAAATTTTTCTAGCTTTCATTTTTCTCCAAACGTTCTCTCTTCCACTGAACACAACTAGCTTTCAAAGCCTATTCGACTTCTGTGAAAAAGGAAAGTCATTTCAAAAAAATATCAAGTCAATTTGGAAAATATTCTTTGTTGTAATGTGCCCTGTGCAAGTATTTGAAATGGATACAGTTATTGTAAACAACAAAAATACAAATTTGTGAAATGTTAATGTCTTGCCAATGCATGTGTTCAAGGTTCAAGATTGCAGCAGGTATGACTTTGTAAGCCAAAATGCTGAGGCGAGTTTGCTCTTCCGGTTCCCTTATCCTAAAGTCAATGTTTTTTTTTTGTTTTTTTTATTATTATTTTTTTTTTATGAGATTCAATTTTTATTCTACAACATAAAATGCATCAGTAGTATTACCCCACTCGTAATTTTTTTTTTTTGTTTTTTTTGTTTTTTTTTTGTGAAGCATATTCAAGTATTAGATTTTCCAATAAGCAAATCAATAACCTGTGCGCTAAATGCTGTTACTGCACAAATAGCACCTCTTTTCAGTCGTAGTCGTGTGGACAAGCAGCTACAACTTTATTTTCCTCAAAACAAGCTTTCCTCCGCAGTGGACGAATTACACTGATCTCTATGCACAGACGGCTGACAGGCAGATTCCAAGGGACCTTCCCCAAAGTGCAAAACCCGAAAAGTCAATAACCTTACTGTAATACACTGTACCCATCACCAAAATCAGCTCACACATCCCTGCTGTTCTGATAGTTAACCTGCAACACTTATTTTGGTGGTGGCTGAGGAGATTCCCCCCTTCTATATGTAAAGTGCTTTGGGTGTCAAGAAAAGCGCTATATAAATGTAATGAATTATTATTATTATTAATTATTTTGGGGAAAATGTCTTTTTGTATAATGTTTATGATTTTTCATAATGAAAAATATTTAATAACCTTACTGTAATACACTGTACTGTCACCACATTCAGCTCACACATCACTGCTGTCCTGATAGTTAAACTACAAAACTTGTAAAACATGTCTTTTGTAAGATTGTTATGGCTTTTCATAAAAATTAATGTTTTCATTTAGTGAACATTAACAGTGAATTAACATTTACCTTACGTGTCTTGAAAACTGCGGTATTTGAGTAAAGTATGCTGCATATTCAAAGCTTTGAATTTCCGGTATCATTATTTTCATTATGTAAAATCATAAAAATTATACAAAAATAAATTTTCCCAAAATAAGTGTTGTAGTATAGCCTAACTATCATGTTATATGTGTGATGTGTGAGCTGATTGTGGTGACCGTACAGTGTATTACAGTAAAGTTATTAAATATTTTTCATAGTAGTCAAGTTATTGAATGTTTTTTCCATAATAACAAATCAAACAAAAATACATTTTCCCAAAATAATTGTTGTAGTATAACTGCAGCAGTGATCTTAGAAATTAATTTAGTGACAGTACAGTGTATTACAGTAAAGTTAATCTATTTTTCATAGTTAATTTAGTTAAATATCATTATGAAAAATCAACATTTTTCAGAAAGACATTTTCACCAAAATAAGTTTTGTGGTTTAACTATCAGGGCAGGAGTGATGTGGTAACTGAATTTGGTGACAGAAAGCTACAGTGGATTACAGTAAAGTTATTAAATATTTTCATAGGCTACTACGGGGCCTTTGAATGCCTGAATCTGATTGGCTTTTGAATGTTCTGAGGTGTGCAATTATTTCCTGGGATAGTTCCAGGCAGCTTTCTTGACCACATTACAGTTCCATATCACGTCACACGGTAACAGATATTACAGGACTAAAAACAACAACAACAACATGACACGATTTGATCAGTTAGCCTATATAGTGTAGCAACTTAAGGCTACACATGACATTTTTTCACTTGCGAGGAAATTAACATAACTGTTTACAAGCGCTGTTTAAAGACGCACAGAGGTAGTCTAATTCACACAAGCTCTCTCTCTCTCTCTCTCTCTCTGTGTAAAATATCTTCTTTTGCGTTCAGCTACAGGTTTAGAACAACTTGAGGGCGAGTAAATTATGAGAGTATTTTTTATTTGTGGGTGAACAATCCCTTTAAGATAATTCAGCATTTTCTCAGAAAGAAATTATTTTCTGTTTATTCAAAACTATAAGGAGTGCACCATGAAGCCCAGAAGGCCATGTGGACAGGAGCAATCATGAGAAGAGGGGGCCCTGATCTAATGACCTTGCGGAGCTCAAGGCTACGGTGAGGAGTGTGGACGCTGATGGCTTATAACACAATGTGCATCTTGCAGCCCTCCAGGCTTGAGCTGCAGAGATTTATCATTTATACTGTGTGTGTCTGTTGGCTTTCATGCATGACAGTGGACAGCGAGAGAGGTTTGTATCAGTGAACTCCCCTCTCTCCCTCTTTATCTACTTTATTAATTTACCAAAATGAGCACCTGTGGTTTAACTTCCAGCAAAAAAACGAATGAAATATTTGCTTAGAATATGAATGTGTAATATTGTTTCTAATGAGGAAGTGTTTAATTGAGCATCAAAAACAGAAGCAGCAACATTAATTAGGTTCTTATAGCGTGTAAATATTTAGAAAGTTTCCATATACTGTATCATTACATAAAATGGAAAGTTTTCAAGAAAAAATTTGTGTCTGTTTTTTTATAATAGTTACTGGTTAATTGAGTGTAACAGAAAATATATATTTGCAATGTTTAGTGGTTCATAATTGTAATATTTAAAGGAAAGTTCACCCAAAATTGAAAATTCAGTCAGTAACAAAGGTAATGTATTATTAATATTTTGACTAAATAATACATTATATTTATTTTTGTAAAATTTGAGCCTGATTGCGATTCACTGCCATTATACAGACAAGTGTGAGCAGGACAAATTTTTTTTAGAAGGGGTATTAGAACAACAGCAGGGTAAATAATAACTGACTTTTCGTTTTTAGGTGAACTACTATCCCTTTATAGTTTTCTTAGGCTGGTTAATTACTCCGTATAAGTCACAATGTCTAATTGTGCCAACTAAGACATGTTCCTGGGTCAAACTTTACTGTCAAACTGTAACATTATTGGACAAACAACATTTACGCGCTACCCAGTTCAGGCCGTGATTCAAAGTTAAGAAGCTAGTTGTGTTAGCTGTCATTGTGCCGTGCAGTGAAACAGCCAATCAGAGCAGAACTCTGCATTAATATTCACAACCCTTCCAAATAAGGCAAAAACAGAGCATTACATCCTAGGGACAATTTCTAGGGTTGTAAATGGACCTGTAAAACCGTATCTGTACAATGATTGACTTTAATAAGTCACATACCCTCAATGTAGATAGAGAACAATTTAACATATTGTTTCAAATCATTCTAGGGGACCTTTAAAGATGCATACAATAAAGAAATATAGTCTGAGTAATATTCCCTAAAGTAAACTGTGACAACTAGCCAAGGCCTTTACAATAAGAAAGTTTACATTACTGTACAGTTGTGTGGAAAGGTCTGAGTTTATGTGAAAGCACATATGAGCCTTGAGAATAATGCAGTGGACAGACTGGCCTTGTGCAGAGAACATCAATCTATACAGCCATATGAGCCAGGAAACCTTCGGCTGTGACACTAGTGGTAATATATGTTTTCTCTTCCATTATCCACTAACCTAGACGAGACAGTCCTGTATCTATTATTTTCTCTTATATAGATCTGAGTTGCCCTGGCAGTAATAATCCATCTGACGGAAGGCTCGACTGTAACGCCACCCAGAGGACAGGGTGAGTACGACACATTGAGAGAAAACATCACGAAACAGAAACATGTTTCTTCCCATATTTTTGTCAACTAATAACTAGGGTAGTTGTTTAATTGATAAACAATGAGCAGAAATCCTTTGTCATTTTGCACTACAAAATAAGGGCTGACCATAAAATCATTTTTATGCAATATTACAGTATTTACTATAAACAATTTATCCATGTGCTCCCGTAAACTTTAATCAAAATAACTTGCAGCGACATCTCTTTACTACGATGAGCAGGGCAAACGATACAATGTTACAAACAATGTCTGAGTGGACAAAATCAAGTCCCGTCTTACTTGTTTTCTTGTTTGAAAAGCCGTTTCACTCGCAAAAATAGGAGGAAAAATAATAATTCAATAAATTTTTGCGTTCTCTTGTATGAAACAAAAAGGGACAGGGTGAAGAAGTTTTTTTTTTTGTGGCAACACTTGTTCTCTTCTCTCGCAAATGTTCAGTGAACTGAAACTTTCTCTGAGGAACGCAAACATTTTGTGTACGAACGCAAAGTTTCTTGGCCAATTTGGCAAATGCTTTTGTGTTCCCCATATCATTTTTTTTTTTCAACTACACCATTGTCCCTTCCATACTCTTGAATATGTAGCCTAACAATTGTAAAGAACATACTTGCGCAATTTCCGTTTCATGCCAGCTGTATAACAATGAGCATTTTCATTTCGGGGCAAACTGTTCCTTCAATGTGTGAAAACTAACAATAGGGTTAATGGATAATAAAACAATGCTATTATTGTGTGAAATGACATCAGCACAAAATATTACAAGTCTTTTTTTAGAACCACATTTGTCCTTTTCTTCTTTGTTCTGTCCTTTTGCTGAGTCAGACCCAAATAGGAATGAATGAACAGGAGGGAAAAGAATTTCTGAAAACAACAGTTACACAGCGTTGCACCTGCAGTTGTAGAGTGCTGACGATAATCCTTCATTATGGAGTTTGGATCTGTTTGTTGCTGCACCTGTTCTCTGAGTAAACAATTAAATATGGCGTTTGGATCCAAAATGGAATCAGCAAATCTTGTGCTGACTCAAGGATCTAAACCCCACTTGTGCAGCTGGGTTCAACATACCTCACATGAGCCCTTGAACAAAAGCTTTTAATGTCACATTCTTGGCAAGTGAGCTAAGAATTTGATGCCTATTCCCACAACTGTGGCATTTTCTAAAAGCTCTTAGCATAGTAATGCATGTTATTTAGGCTAGACATTACCTAATACCTATATTAGCAAATGGCATAAGATAACAAACATGGCTGCATCATCAAAATAATGGCAGGTTCCATTTTAATGTGTGCACAGTGAATTCCACAGTGACTCCACGTTTAACCTTTCTATGTATACAAAAGGCCATTACTCTTTCTGCCTGAAACATGCTGACCGGAGAGAAAGAAATGATTTTGCTGACTCTTAAACTCCATGTTCTTTACCCCTGAGCAACTTACACTTAAATGTGTGCAGAGCTTGTGATGGCCAACATGCAAGTATATGCTCAGCTTCTCTGTATTTTACCTACTACATGAAGCATGTACTGTACCTGATGGTCTTTAGATGATCTTTTGGGTGAAAATTGTGCAGATGATACCAGCTTCGAGAAGAGAGAGAAAAAAAAACACGTTTAAGCCACAAAGAAATAATACAAGCATAATATTCTTACAAAAAAGTAGTGAGAGTACTATGGTCATTTGATAAATCCATGATATTCAATGATGGCCATATTCAAATACCATATTATGTCAGCAAGGAATAATCCGTTTTTTTCCTACGTACACTGCAAAAATAAAGGGGGGTTGAAACTGAGTTTCAGTCAAGCTCATGTCAATCTTGAGTACCTATAGTAGTATTGCATCCTTCAGATCTCTGAAAAGTCTTTAGTTTTATTATATTTGAAAACGTTGCTAGGCAACGTGGGGGAGAGGACGCTGGCGTTGTCTGTTCGCCGCTTCTCCACCCACAAATCATGTTAATGTACTATTAGATTTAGATTTTATTTTATTTCCTTATGTTTGTGACTAGTCTAACAGTCAGAGCTACAATTGGGACTGTTGCTGATTGCTGGCAGTGGCAGCCACTGAGAGGACGTTGTTCGTCGTTTCGCCGTTTTCCACCACTTCTCTAATGTTTATGTTTGAATTGCTGCGGTTGGTTCTGGTTTGGAGGACATTTGATGTTTCTCGCCGCGACTGCTCACTGGTGGTCTCCCTTGGGCTTAAGCTGCATGGTGGCTGAAGTTCAGGGGTGGTAAGTAATCAAGTAAAAATACTTTGATACTTTACTTAAGTATTTTTTTCGGGGATCTGTACTTTACTTGAGTATATTTTATTTGCATCTACTTTTACTCTTACTCCACTACAATATTAAAGGCAAAGTTTACTTTTTACTCCAATACATTTCCCCATGCCCGCTCCAAGTATTAAGTATTTATTACTCTTGATTTCCAAACCGGTCTGGTCATTCATGGATGATCCAGTCGGGTATAGACTTGGAAAAGCTGACAAGTCAGGTTTGCCACACTAACGTTAGCTCAGTGTTTCCCCAACTTTTATATTTTGCGGCACACAATTCACTATGAAAACTTCGGTAACATTTTACAATACCAGGTGCACTATTATAATTCATGCCTAACTAATGCACAGATAATCATGAGTTAATGTATTACTAATGAAGAACTAAACCATTTATTAATGATTACTGCATCAGCAACTAATGAACATTCTCTATGATTAATAGATTAAGTAACATATGAATTGCTATTGACATCATTAATTCCCTAATAACATATTACATTAACTAATAATGTAAATTAATGTATTCAAAGCCATGCATTCTGACTCTCAGTTATCTGTTTAATTCATCATTAATCATAACAATTGGCACAATTATAGTATGACTTTACTTGTTGAGGCACATGACTATTCACTCTCCCTCCACTGTATTGTTACGTAATATGTCATTGTGGTTATGGCTTTTGAATTAATCTTGAATTAGTTAATAGTATCTTGCTCCTCTAGTATCTGTTTTATGGAGCTAATGTTTTGGAACATGTCTATTTTAAGTTTAACCCCTATACTGCGTTAAGTTGCTTCATTGTCTCCTATTAATTGCAAATCTAACAAATTCTTAATTGCAGTATCTAATCTTATCATTTGTTCAATTAAAGCATTGCATATCAGTCCCAAAAGATTTTATCTGCTTATTGATATTTACAGTTAATTTGAATATTTACTTTTTACTTTCGGTACTTGAGTACGTTTTAAATCTGATACTTTTGTACTTTTACTCAAGTGATGTTTAAATGGAGGACTTTCTACTTTTACTGGAGTATTTTTTTATTTAGGTATATATACTTTCACTCGAGTATAACTTTTGAGTACTTTTACCACCTCTGCTGAAGTTTGCACCGGGTTAGCGTCATCTGGGCCATCGTAATCGGCGTCCGGCATGATGTTGGGATGTTCCGCTTCTCGGCTGCGCCGCTGTTCCGTCCTGCATTGCGGCCGTGGAGCGGCTTGGACTTCTGCGCCGACCCAGGTGTGTCCACAGAAGTGCCCGGAAAAACAGTCCGAGAGAAACAGTTCGGTTACGACGCTATCACGCATGCTCAGTATCTCAGCTTACCGGTTCTCAGAATCGAACATGTCCCAAAGAAACGGTTCTCGATTCTGTACTGGTGATCCGTTGCAACCCGGTCGATCTGACTCAAGAACCGCTATATCAGTGTTGTGTGTGCTGAGCTGCGAACTTAGAAATTAAATAAGATAAAAGCTGTTCCTGAAAATATCATGCATTATCGATAAAACAAATGTTTAATTTGACCGTTTTACAATCCATTGTTTCCAAACTTTTAAATAATACAGTGATAAGACAGGTTTGTTATGATGTTTCCAAACGTGATTAGTTTTATACACTTAACCCGTATTTCGTTCCTCTGAACAAATAACACGCATGCGCAGCTCATCGGCTCTCAGTATCGAACGTGTTCGTTAGAAACGGTTTTCGATTCTGTACTGCTTATCCGAAGATCCGAGAACCGCTACGTTCGGTTACACGTGCATGCTCAGTATCAGCTGCTCGTGAGTTCATCAGATCTCTCAGCAAAACAAAAACATGTCTCACTTCAGCTAACGATTGGAGTTACAACAGCTACTTCAAGATATACGTTTATTTCTAGTTTGAGAGACTGTCACGTCAAAGTTAATTACTACAGTAACTTGTGGGATCAGCCCTGATTTGAGCAAACCGTTTAGAACGATTCAGTTCGATTTGGTCAACTGGTTCGACGGGTTCACTATAAAGATCCGGTTAAAAAGAATGATTCGTTCGCGAACCGGACATCACTACTCACAAACGTGGCAATGACCAACCAAATGCTAACTCCCCCACGCACACACCAAAACTAATTATACACACCACTGCACTACACAGACACACTTATCCAACAACAAATGAACAAACAATCAAATGAGAAAAGTTACAAACACTTACAGAGTAGTTGTTTATCAGTCAGTCGATGCCTCACCTCTAGCCTAATGCTACAAACTAACGAGGCTTTTAATACTTCGCTGGCCACGCCCCCAACTAGCGCGTTCACTCACAAACGTGGCAATGACCAACCAAATGCTAACTCCCCCCACACACACCGCGAGAATACACCAAAACTAATAATTCACACCACTGCACTACACATACACACTTATCCAACAACAAATGAACAAACAATCAAATGAGAAAAGTTACAAATACTTACAGAGTAGTTGTTTATCAGTCAGTCGATGGAGCCCTCACCTCTAGCCTAATGCTACAAACTAACCAGGCTTTTAATACCTCGCTGGCCACGCCCCCAACTAGCGCGTTCACTCACAAACGTGGCAATGACCAACCAAATGCTAACTCTCCCCCCCCCCACACACACACCGCGAGAATACACCAAAACTAATAATACACACCACTGCACTACACAGACACACTTATCCAACAACAAATGAACAAACAATCAAATGAGAAGTTATTAACACTTACAGAGTAGTTGTTTATCAGTCAATTGATGCCTCTGCACTGTAAGCTAGTTCACTATTGCTAGACTCTGTAATATTGCCATACCATGTGCAAAGTTTTAGCTGCATAGCTCTAGTAAGTAGTTACCATATGTGTATCCTACTAAAACCTAGTTATTAAGGTAAATTATTTTTGTATGAGTAAGTTACTGAACGTTTTTATCTCGCAACAGATACCCCCTTTAGGGTTAGTTGGGTCCTGAGAAAGAAAATGACATTGTGTCAAGGAAGACCTGTCTGAGCCATCGGATTTCAACAAAAATATCTTAATTTGTGTTCAGAAGATGAAGAAAGGTCACGGGTATATTAGGTGAAGTAATTAATTACATAATTTAAGGGGGAATTAACCCTTTAAGGGTGATTACACAAAAACTTTGAGTGCATTTTGGCCAATCAACAGCGTTTTGCTGGCCTGAAAACGCAAGGTTTTGAAAACGGTGCCTTGTAAACAACAAAAACGTAAATTTGTGAAAACAATGACGTCATGCACATATTTATTGTTCACTCTTGTGTATTACAAAAGTAACATCACCAACTACTGGCCTGAAAATACTTAGGCCTAAATAAAACAGCCTTTTTAGTCATTTTCCCAGAACAGGGATTGTCGTTTTTTTCTCTCTAAATGTTGATATGGTACTAAATACACTTTCGTCATCCTGATGTGGAAAGTTATAAGCCCTGCGGGCTACACCTATTCCTGCGTTATGTGCCTCGCGCTCCTCTATACTTGCAGCCTCAGATCATTTTTCTTATCAGTGTATTGTTTTGATATTATTTTTAAATGTCTTTAAATGTTGAATAAGCATGCTCAGGATGTGATTCAATAAATCACTTGAATGACAGTCTTGTACTGAGAGACAATGATTGCATTTCCCAAATAATGAGGCCTGCATCAATATATTTGCCACGTTCATTTACACCAGGGCCATTTACAACCGCCATAGGAACATATTTCCCAGCACAAATGACACCCACTTACCGTCACCCTCGCAGGAAGCCCTGTTGCGTATTCGTCAGGCTGTAAACACTTCCGTCACAAATCTTATGTGATGTTTACCACCAAGTGCTCTCATTTCACACCACTGGTGGCCTCCAAATGGATTTTCCCTGATCATAAATTAACATCACCCAAGCCATGTCTCTTACAGGATTTGGCCCAGTGAAGATCGAACTTTCGAGCACACGCAATTGTCAGAACGGTAAATCCATGGCCTTCAAGTCACCTCAATTACAGAGGAGAGTACAGGGCAGTAATGCAAACGCCTGTATTGGAGAAACCAAACGGGACCTCTGAACTGTACCTGAATACAAATGACAAAAATAAGCAATGCTCCATTCACAGCACCACACAAATCACACTAGTTTAACATGTTCAAATGCATACTTGTTATTTGATTTAAGTAGATCTCTTTATGTAGTCTAAAGGAGTTTAAAAAGGACATTGATTTTTGAAGGATCTTGATTTCATAAATGTCAAAAGACTTACAAACTAATCAATATGCTTTTATTGGTGTAACTAATAAACAAGAAATATAAAAACCCATAATTTGAATTTTACCAAACACCATGTACACAAATATAGTCAGGAATAATACAAACTGCTCAATTAGATTCAGTAAACAAAATAGATTCCATTTTAGAAACACTAGTATACAAACATATCTAACAAGGACAAAGTACAAGACTCAACTAATGAGAATATTCACATATTTAAAACCCCTTTGTGACCTGAGAAAATAGTGATCCACAGCCCTTTCTGTACAAGTACATTAACACAAAGCTCTGTACTGTTATTTTTAGTATGATTGTTCAGCTCTTAGGACTAAATTAATTTTTTTTTATTCAGAAATACACTTTGTATTTGTGTAAACAATGGATCTTGTGCATGTTCTACAAGCACATTTTTGGAGAGGTTTAATTAGACATTATAGAGCTCCATCAATCTTACAGATGTTAACACTTGGGAAATGAGTGACGTGGAAAGTGCAACAAGGCAAAAACGGGTGGCATCAACAGTGCATGTCAAATGAGCAACTGTGCAATTACTTGATAGTGTGAATGTACTGATGGGATATGCTATATTTTTTAACAATAAAGGCAAGAGGTGAAATTAAATCTACAGTAGCACACCTTAATTTCTCTAGTTTGGTTTCTTCCAGGTTTATGAAACCTTTGCTATATACTTATTTTAAACAAACTTCCTGCTTTTGAAGCTATAATAAAGTAAGCTTATATTGTATTTTCCTGAAACCACCTTGAATTAACGAATTGGTCTATAGTGAATTTGGTCTTTTCAAAAATAAAAAGTTGACAAGTTGGTCCTTAATGAATCATATTAAAACAGAAAAGGTCAGAAAATTCAGCCTCTCACATGGACTCTTGCAATCGTTCAGTGTCATGTTGCAGACAGGGCGTCCGGAACTGGTTATTGAGTGAACATTCAGTTGAGTGGTTTTGTCCTCAATTACCAGACATTCCCCTGCATGTTCTACTCTAGGGAGAACAGAGTGGCAGTTACGGTCACGGTCCACTGCTGCAAGCTCTTTTGCATTACAGCTACAGCCCCTTAAATCCTTCAGTCCATGGGTTTGTTAGGAGGGATTTGTGAAGATCACCCTGTTGTTAGGTTGTTGTCTGATGGCTCTAGGGTCTCTGCGATGTCCTCCAGATCATCCAGCAGCTCAGAGAAGGAAGGTCTTCGGAACGCATCCATCTGAGAGAGAGAAAGAAAGAACCAGGATAGGCTTTGGTGTTACATTTAATCTATATATACACACACATCTTTAAAATGGTTAACCAGCTGATTTGGGCTGCCACATTGTGAATGATGAAGGTGAAATCTCTCACTTGGCAGGTGTTATTGCTATTCACAGTCACGCCATATTAAACACACTACTCCGTACCTGGCAACAGCGGGCCGACAGCTCCAGAACCTGCTCTGGGCAGCCGTGCACCAGCTCTCTGAACGATTCCACATCTAGCCCATAGTCCTGTGAACAGATCACATGATGTCAATGTCATTTTCACTCGCTCCTTTGAAATAACATAGATTCCTCTGACAACACCACATCTTTTAGTATGGAACATGTCTATCTTACCAGAAAGTTATAGGGCAAACTTTTCCCACAAACAAACTATATATTGCTAAAATATTTCAGGACAAACTTAAACTATATTTTTTATCAGAAAATTAACAGACAATTCCATCTAACTTCTGTGTATGTCATGAATTAAGATCAAGGATAACTTTACTAACAACTTTTGTTTCACCAGAGAACAGTACACTGTAAAAAATTATTTAGAAAAAAAGTTACCTGGTTGCCTTAAAATTTTGAGTTCATTGAAATTAAAATTTTGAGTTAATACAATGAAAATTTTTGGAGATTCGACAACCTTTATTAAAATATTGTTAAAAGATTTTGTAAGCATATTGGGTAATTGTGTGTTTTATTTCTGATGACGCAGTGAAACATGCCAAATAGTGCTATTTTCATGATTTATCACATTTTTTATGTGGTTCAGATACCAAAATATTTTGAGAGTTACTATTTATTCAACAAATTTCCTTCATTGTATCAACTCAAATTTTTAAGTTCAATAAACACAACATTTAAAGGCAACCAGGTTACTTACTTTTTTAAGTTAAACCAACAAAAATCAACAATTTTTTTTTACAGTGTAATTATAAATTGGTCATTATAAACATTACGCAATTGTTAAAGTTAATTTCAGTGCAATTCTGTTACCTGATACACTACCGGTCAATTTTTTAAATAAATCTTTTTTTTTTTTAATGTTTTTGAAAGAAGTCTCTTATGCTCACCAAGGCTGCATGCCTGGTAAACATAAAATACTTTTCAAAAACAGAACAATTCAATCATTCCAAACTTTTGACTGGTATAGTGTATATACACCATAACCATGTGTCTTTAGCCTCATGTATATTACAACTACAGTGGAAAAAGTAGATTGACCAGAACATCATTATCCTTGATGTGAATGAAGAACGCAATGAATAAATCCATACTAAAGAATCTAAATGTCCATGCGATGGTTCCCTTGACCAAGATCAGATCTATCTGTTCTCTCCCCTCCAGACATCATCGGTTGTCCATCAGCATTAGTGAAGCGTAAATGACCACACTGCTGTACACCAGAGGGCAAATACTCTGTCTGACCTTCCTTTCATCCCCAGTGCAGAGAAGAGAACCATATTAATTCATGCCTCTATTAAGGGTTGTGTGAAACTATCCCGAGCTCATGCAAGTATTAAAAATACATTTATGGTCAACTCTTAAAAAGAAATAAGCTTTTTAAAAGACATATGTTTGTGATCTGATAACCTGAACCTGTGAATCTTACAAAAGCATTTTCTATTGATTTTTTAGGCATCCAAAATATAATCCATGTCTTGATGAATGAACGTAATTTTAAAATATTTATAGTTAAAAATGATTTGTATGTTATAATTAGAATTGTTAGAATTGCCTATATTAATTTGTTTTTGCCCAGAAGAAACATTGAAAGATTAAAAGAAGGATATGAATGCATTTCCATATATCCAAATATCTACTACAACACATTTTATTAAATGTTAAAGGGTTACTTCAGCGATTAGCATATGGCTTTGTATCAGTAGAAACCCTGGAGTATATTCAAATGATTGTGCTCCCCCCCCCCTCATATCCCCCTGAGACGAGAGATTTATGCATTTTATTTCTGGAAAAATTCCTCCTATGATGCAAATTGACGATATTTGCATCATAGGAGGAATGTTTGGCCAAAGGCTAAAGACTACAGCCAGCAGAGGGAGCCATTTCTGCATGTTTTACACCCCCGCATGGGCGATGGAGATCACACTCACAGCTCAGCTCACAGCTACAGGCACTCATTTAAACAGAGCTATGGTGAGCAATGTAAGTCTTTTAACTTCTTAAATTAATTTCTATGAAAGTTAAGCTTGCAAAGGCATGAACTGAAACGCGCCAGACTGAACTCGTGTTGTGAATGTATGCCGCGAGTGTAGTCGGGATTACCTCAGCTCTCATCACTCCTGCAGTCAGTGCTCAGTGCTGTGATACTCGCGCGGTGACTCACTCATTATATTGAAAAGACACGTTCAGTTTTTAATTGTAGTGTCTTCTCTAACTCCGTCACAGTAACCAAGTTGGTGGCTTTGGGAATGGCCTCACAGGGCAGCGAAGCATTTTGGGAATTGTAGTCTTTCATCCCCATGGGACAAAAATACATTTTCTATCTTTTCTCAGTCTAGAAAGCACCAAATTCAAAAATAATTTCACATTTTTACTGCATTGATGACCCAGTTTAAATACAGATTGATCTTCCCAGCGCTGAAGTACCCCTTTAAGTACTGTCAAGCTGCACTATGCCATTTTTTCCCGTCCACTAGAGGGCGCCTATTCAAAACAAAAGGCGTAGTTTGATGATGCCAAGTTTGAGTTCAGAATCTTGGGACATGCGGTGCGGTCTTCACCAAGGGGGTAATCTAGTGCTCGGAAAGCGTTCCACCCCTAGGGGCTGCCATTGCTAACCAAGCCATCACCTGCTGTTAGCATCCCATTGACTCCCATTCATTTGAGTCACTTTGACAGTGAATAACTTTACATCTGAGACGTTTAAAGACTCCATTTGTCCATTGTTTATTTCTAAAGAAACACGACAATGTATAAAAGGCTCCGTTACCTTGTATCTTACACTATCACCCCGTAGAAGCTGTTTTTGTAAAAATAGGCTAACTATTGCGTCATAACCAACGCGACTCTGTCGCACAGTTGAGAAATTACCGTATAGACCTGAGGAGACGCTCACATGCAATCTTTTACTGTCTATGAGACAGTCGGGGGGACGTGGAGACATAAAGTCTGATAAAGTCAAGGGGGAAGAATGGGGAGAAGCCCATAGTGAGCCAAAAGCAACGGGAGAAAATATTTAAACAACGTGATTCAGATTTCCCTTTCCACAACTACTAGAAGACCTACAGCTGTCAGACAGGAGGCTCACGTCACCTCTACGTCGTCAAGCTCAGTCTGAGCCTGCGCAGTTCGCTCAGCCATCAGGAAGTGAGTGCTCCTATACTGACATCACTTAACGCCGTAGAAGGCAATGGGATCGCTCCGTCCATTTCTTTTACTGTCTATGGTCTTCACCTCACAGCCAGTGGAAAAGAATCAGAATAGGACTCATGTTGATGAATGTGATTATTAACTAGGGCTGTGCGATATTGAAGAAAAATGCAATATGCAATATATTGTTAAATAATGCGATATTCGATATGCGACACGCTATTAGTGTGTAAAATCTATTTAAATTAAATAAAAACAGTTATTTAAGAACTGAGAATGAAACAATTAGTGTTTCACCTTCTTTCTGGGAAAAGAAAGCATCGCTACAACCCTAAAACGTACACTTTAAACAATGTTGAAGTAGCCTATTAAAATCCTTCAGATATTGCGTGCCGTTGCGATATGCATATTGCGATATGTACATTTGCAATATTTCCGTAATTTCGATATATTGCACAGCCCTATTATTAACGTTACTGTAGTATGAAGCAGAGCAGGACAGAGTGTTGTGGAGCTGAGCAAGGCCGCTGGAGCGATTGTTACCCAACACATGACTCGCAAGCAGTGATGGGAATAAAGGCGTTAGGCTATAGATAAACGGCGTTACTAACGGCGTTGATATTTTCAGTAACGAGTAATCAAACGAATTACTGTTTCCCCCCGTTACAACGTCGTTACTGTTACTGAGAATAAAATGCGGGGTTGCTATAATTACGCTCACTGAAGCGGTTTTCATCCGAACAGGCGCGCGCTCTGTCAGCGGACCTGCAGCTGTGTGTGTGTGACTGCGTGTGTGTGTGTGTGTGTGTGTGTGTGTGTGACACAAGTAACGCGCGCATGTGACCAGTTACCAGGAGTCAGAGCGATGGCATGTCCAAAGACTTGAAAGGCAGCTTTTGCAAACTGGAAGTATAACCGCTACTTTTCCCTCGTTGAGGTGAAAGGTAAGAATGTTTATGTAACGTGCAACTTATGCCCAGAAGAGTCTCTCCTCGTCGGTAAACGCAATTTATAACGTGAGCTCCACCACCAAAGGATTAGACAGAGCCACGACATTAAAGACACCAAAGCTAGGTTTTTCTCTCGAGAAAGTGGGTAAGCCCGCCATACAAACAAGACTTGAGAGCATTTCTTGTTAAACTATTTACTCTTGTGAGTAAGAAAATACTTCAAGCAGGCTACAGCATGTTTACCAGTTGTGTGACAGTTTTAGAATTTTAATGTGCACTACAAAGAGTCTATGTAAATTAGGCTAATATATTTTTTATTATTATAGTTTTCTATTTTTGGTATACTTTTCTTAAGGAGCATACTTTATTTTTAGATTTATTTGATGGCCAGTTGGGGTCTGTGCAATAAATATTAAAGTTCTAAACGATCTATTTTGTTTTATTGTTCCACTATTGTACTGATATTAACAATAATGTATTGCATTAGATAGGTGTCCCCACATTGTCCCACAGCAACATTAAAATAGTGTAGATTAGGGTACAATGTTTTATAATAATAATTTATTCTATTTAGTGTCCATTTCATTCATTTAACATTCAATATTGGGGCAAGTTATTTTACATATTTGAACATTTAAAAAAAGCACCTTTAATAATGTTTAATGCAAACATTATTAATAATAAAACATTAAGCTAGGAGCAGTGAATGTTTGTTCCAGTAATGTTTCATTTAATTAAATGGTTTAATAGTATTACCTTTTATTAGATACTGACCACTCCAGCCCAGGAACACCCCACAAGAGCTACAGTTTTAGAGATGCTCTGACTCAGTCGTCTAGTCATCACAATATGGCCCTTGTCAAACGCGCTCAAATCCTTACGCTTGCTCTTTTTTCCTGCTTCCAACACATCAACTTTGAGGACAAAATGTTCACTTGCTGCCCAATATATCCCACCCACTAACTAACAGGTGCCGTGATGAAGAGATGATCAGTGTTATTCACTTCCACCAAAACATTACTTTTCACTTTTTTTTACTTCATCATTGATGGCCATTTTAAACAAGAAAAGTGAACACATTTTTTTTCAGCATTTCTTTCATAATATATGTGATAGAAGGTTGATGGCTTTGAGTGTTTACCTTCGTCCTGGGAAGCACCTCTGGGTCGGCAGGGATTCTTGCTAAGATCTCACACAACATGATCCCGAAAGAAAAGACATCAACCTATGATTGAACAGGGAAAAACGGCCAGTCAGCAGAGGATAAGTTCAGTCTCTAATCACATCAGCACCTTCTTTATCCATGACAGTGAGAAACAGCTTATAGTTTACTGCATTATAAATGACTTTCCAAATCTGTTCCTCAGCCCTGACCTGATTAAGTTTGGCATCAAATCAGAAGGTTAATTTTTAATTAAGGTTTAATGTGAAATCTGTCAGTAAACCAATGCTATTTTACTTTTCATGAAAAAGACTATTCAACCGTAAATGTCCTATCCGACACTTTTAAGTTGTCATTTAAATTTGGTTCCCAGTACCTTGCGATCGTACGGCTCTCCTCTAAGCATTTCAGGGGCCATCCAGAAGGCCGACCCCACCAGAGACAGCTTCCTGTCTGGGTCATTTGCGGGCAGCTCCCCCACCTCTCTGGCCAGCCCGAAGTCAGTGACCACGGCCTCCCTGCCACGCGAGGTCACGCGGATCAGACAGTTCTGCATCAACAAAAACAACAGATCCCACATGTAGTATGTAGCATGAGTCACAGTTTGAGATCTTTATCTCATGTCTTTCACTGCGATATGAGGAAAGAACTCAGAAGGAAATGAAAGAAACCTGTTATTTTTCAAAACAGAAGCACAAAGCACAGTTACAGAATTACACCACAAGATGGCAGTATTACCCTATACAGGAAGATGGACAGTTTGTCACCAGCACATGACTTCTAAGCTTAATGGTTCTTTTTTTCCTCAGTTACAGTTATGGCTGGAACAATTGATTGGACTAACAATATGTATTATTATGCAATAATTAGTATTATGACCAATATTCCATAAGTAACTTTTTATTTGTTGCATAATTATAAATCAATACAAAAATAAACAATACAAGAACGTGTTAGGATACAAAGAAGAAAAATAAATTACAATTTACCCTTTTTTCTATAATACAGGATGTTTTCAAAGTTTTTTTAGGGGATTTTTTTAAAGAGATGATAAATATAATAATTGTAAACCATAAGCAAATACTTTTATTATGCCACAATCGCCAGCGCCATTTCTGCTATCAGCTATAACTATCAATGCCGAAAATCTATTTGCAGCAGTCCGGTGGTACAACTAGAGCTCTTTAAGTTGTTTACGTTCAATATTACGGAATTTCTGCTGGAGGGCACCTATTCAAGAGAAAGGCGTAGTTTGATGACGCCAAGTTTGAGTTCAGAATCTTGGGACATGCGGTTTTCACCTTACAGCCGGTGGAAAAGAATCGGGATAAAACTCAGGCAGAAATCATGTTCATGGATGCGGTTATTAACGTAACTGTAGTAAGAAGCAGAGCAGGACCGAGTGTTGTGGAGCTGAGCAAGGCCGCTGGACCGATTGTTACGCAACACGCGGCTCTCGTCTCGAGCAACGTGACTTTTATCATGACGGGACACAGTCGCGGGCACTATTTACGCTTTTCCGGTCATGAGTATGAGGTAACGCAGCTCTGTTTATCATATTAGATACAATTGTGTTTAAAATGATGTTATGACGTTACTCTGTGCGTTCACTGTGGCACTTGTTTCACACTGCTAAGAGTAAAGCGTTTCTGCAGAATAAAACCGGAAACAGAAGGTAACGCAGATATGTGACTCCCTCAAGTGACTCCCTCAGACGTCCCAGCTAAAATAGCAATTTTTTCACAATTTACAAACAGTTGAAAACATTTGGGATATTGTAAGAACTTAACTGAACAAAATATATAACACTAGCCTTTTTTTTTTGCATTTCACTGCAAAAATACTACATAGTGCACCTTTAATGCTGTCTCTCATTTCGTGACGCTTTGCAATGTCTTTTGGAGGAGGCGTGGCTTTGGAGATGCTCTGAAGGAAGGGCGGGAGCTTTCAAAGCTAGTTTGCTTTTGCCAGCCGCTTCGGAAATGCCTACACTACCTTTAATTATACATTATACTAATAATAGTTTTAGGTCACTAAAATTTCAGTTTAACTGAATCTTCTCTTGTCCATGTTATTCAGCGAATGTGTGTAATCAAGCTAATTTAATTGAACAGTTATTTCAATAAAACAAATTGTCTAGTCATCATTCTTTGACAAGTGTATTTTTTTCCAGTCAATGAGCCAGTAACATAAGTAAGTGAGATGCACAAATTGATAAATAATATAATGATATTCTGGTATTGACCAGATTATTCACCAGAGTAATGCACCACTCACCAAAATGCACCACTCACATTCTAGTATGTGAAATCAATTATATTTCAAATCTAATATTAAACCATGTAAAACAACAAAAGTGATCACGGTGAGAGCAAAAACATGATAGAGGCACCCAGCTAGGCTTTCATTAGACAAAAATCATCTCCACACACGAGAGACCAACCTCTTCTCTCTGACTTCACACATTAGAGCATCAGGTACAGCTATACATCAATAAGACATCAATGAGAATAGGCAATGTAGTTGAGTGTTGTATGATGCTCTGAGGTTTCATGTGCTGCAGTGACTGTACCCCTGTATTTTAAATACACCCACATACAAAAGGCAGATACAACCACACTTCACCTCCAGGAAGAAACTTGAACTTGTCGAGTTATGCAAGAAAGCCGGTAATGCTTCAACCCCACACTGATAATGGCATTTTTGCTTCAATTAAGGCACTTAGATAACAGAAAATGGAAGAAAACAACACAGTAGTGGGTGATTGCTTGGTGTGGAGAGGTTGTGTGTGTGTGTGTGTGTGTGTGTGTGTGTGTGTGTGTGTGTGTGTGTGTGTGTGTGTGTGTGTGTGTGTGTGTGTGTGTGTGTGTGTGTGTGAGTTTGTGTTCATGAATAGTAATAGGTTTAGGCATAGGGTTAGATAATAACATATACTTTTCAGTGATTACACTCTGAATCCATAGTAAACTATAGTAGTTATCTTTGCGCTACAAATTTAAATATCACAAATCATGTGTGTGCTATTACTTCTCTGACTAATTAGATTTATGTTTTTTTTTTGCTTGGCAGATGACAAAAAAACAACAACAACCTTACATTGGGCTAGTAAACAACCCTAAGCTATGCCCCATCTACAGGGAAGATTCTCAGAACCTTGGCTAACATTCTGTCAAAGTTCTCTCAAAGTTATGAACAAACATTCCCTTAGTAATGTTAATAAAAGTTCATTCAAAGTTACGTGGTCTTTAATAACGTTATCAAAACGTTAGCACAAAAAAGTTATTTATACATCCTCCATGGATTTTATTTGGATGTTAATCTAATGTTTTTGTCTCAGATAATATAATGTTCCTATATACTGTTTAAAAAAAATTATCAAATTTAAAGGTGCACTGTGTAAATTTAGCAGCATCTAGTGGTGAGGTTGTGAATTGCAACTGCCCACCACTCACCCCTCCTTTTTGAAGCACATAGAGAAGCTATGGTGGCCAACACAGGACAACACAGGACAGATATCGTCGTCAGAGAGAAGCTAGTGTTTGTTCGTTTAGGGCTACTGTAGAAACATGGCAGCGCAAAATGATGACTTCACTGTAAGGGAACCCGTGGTTTAAGTAGATAGAAATGGCTTATTCTAAGGTAATAAAAACATAACAGTTCATTATTTAAAGGTCCCGTTCCTCACGATTCCATCTTTTAAACTTTAGTTAGTGTGTAATGTTGCTGTTAGAGCATAAATAATACCGGTAAAATTATAAAGCTCAAAGTTCAATGCCAAGCGAGATATTTTATTTAACAGAAGTTCCCTTTCAAAGCCTACAGCGAATGGCCGGTTTGGACTACAGCAGAAAGTGCAGGGATGTAATGACGTCACTAGAACCGTTTGTTGACTAACCCTCCGCCTACAAGAACACGCAAAATAGGGGGCGTGGTCTTGTCGCTCTCCCACGTGGAGAAGAGCGAGCATTCAGCGCTTGCATCTCCCCGTTATGGTAAGAGGCGGGACCTTTTCGGGCAAAGTGCGCTAAACTGCTGTCCAATCACAACACGGGAAGCGCTGGCCCAATCAGAACTCGTTACGTGTTTCTGAAGGAGGGACTTCATAGAACAAGGAAATCATCAGGCCGTTTTTAGGACAGAGAAAACAGCGCTGTACAGATAAGGAAATTGTGTGAAAAATACTGTGTTTTTGCACGCGAAACATGAACTCATGTTATATTGCACACAGTAAACATAATCAAAGCTTCAAAAACACGCGAAGAACGGGACCTTAAAGGTCTTTATACACCACTGAAAACATAGTTATGTATATCATATTGCATTTCTGTCAATAGATCCTCATAAATAATACACACTGTGCCTTTAACATTCACTTTTTCTCTAATCTTCACATAAAAAACTTTTTAAAGCATTTAAAAAATTTACGTTTTGAACATTCAGATTAGATAACGTTGGCAAAATGTTCTTAGAACATTTTTTGTTAGGTGGGACCCTAGTAGCTTAGTAGCAACCATCCTGAACACCTTAGCAAACACATAGCAATGTGATAAAACCATTCAGAACCCTTTAATAAGCACATAGAGTAGCAACACCCTAGCAACACCAAACATTGTGTCAGCAAGTTACTGTAACATGAACTGCTTCTTTCATGCACACGTCTCATTTAGGACACAATGTTCTTAACCAAAATGCACCACTCACATTCAAGTATGTGAAATCAATTATATTTCAAATCTAATATTAAACAGTTTAAAACGACAAGGCTAAGGCTTTGTCTGTTTTTAGTAAAATTGTGTGCGAGCAGGGTGAGAGGATAAAAGTTGATGCGAGTCAGCAGGTCATTTTAGAGAGTGTGAGAAGAAAGGAAGCCGCAGGTCTGGTGTTTATGGAATGGTTGGTACAGCATTAGCATAATAAAGGTCTGACCTCCGCATCTCTGTTCAAACAGAGTCCTGTGCTCACTGCTCACTGCAGCTTGGCAACTGCCTGCCACAATTAAATCTGTCAAGACCATGACTGCTTTTCACTGCTCACAAATTTATAGAGGTGCAGGAGTCCTAACCAAAAAGCCACATTTTTGTATTTTTGTCTAATTCACAAACAAAATTAGTGACGCCGTCATACACACTACCATTCATGTATGGGGTCAATAAGGTTTTTAAAAAATAAATTAATACTTTATTCGGCAAGAATACATTAAATGTATCACAAGTGATAATAAAGATTCAGCATATTAGAATGAGTTCTGAAGGGTCATGTGACACTGAAGACTGGAGTAATGATGCTGAAAAATTCAGCTGTCATCACAGGAATAAATTACATTTTTAAAATATATTAAAAAGAAAAAAGGTTCTTTGAAATTATAAAAACATTTCACCATATTTGTTTGTAACTTTTTAATATTTAATATTAAATATTGATATTTATCAAATAAATGCAGCTTTGGTTAGTATAAGACGTTTAAAATGTTAAAACCCCTAAACTTTTGAACGGCACATTAGGAGTTTGAGCATGAAGGGTTTCCTGTTGTGTTTTTCCTTCACTACACCTGTATATGGTATTCTGTAAACATGTTCAGAAGAAAAACAGAAAGAAGCATCACCCTAATTTCCACGCTGGGCTGATCCTGGTTTTTTACAGCACGTGTCTCCTTTAGGACACAATGTTCTTTACCCAATAACGAATGTTGAAATACCTTGGACCATGGTGTGAGAATGGTCACGTCTTTGGTATCTACATTCCGTCACTCTGCTATTGTGTTCATAAGGGACAAATGGAAACCATAACCGTAGTAAATCAGATATGACTTTACACCTAACCAAAACCTTTTACTCAAGATATTATCTATCTCACAGAGTTTCACACATTGGAAAACAATTTGTTACAAAATACCATTTCATTTTTGTTTTGTTTCAACTGTGAATTGAAAGAATCCAAAAGTAAACAGGAGCCAAATAGATATTTTTCAAAAAATAACACAAAGTGCATTAAATTTATTGAAAATTTTAGACAACATAATATCAAAGCTAGCGATAGTGTGCGTGACTTTTTTTTGTTTTTCTTAATGCTTATTTAAAATCATTTTATTTTAATAGATATAAGTGTGACTTATGATTTACAGTGGGGCAAAAAAGTATTTAGTCAGCCACCAATTGTGCAAGTATGAGACAGAATGAGAAAAAAAATCCAGAAAATCACCGTCTGATTTTTAAAGAATTTATTTGCAAATTATGGTGTAAAATAAGTATTTGGTCAATAACAAAAGTTTGTCTCAATACTTTGTTATATACCCATTGTTGGCAATGACAGAGGTCAAAAAGTTTTCTGTAAGTCGCCACAAGGTTTTTACATACTGTTGCTTGTAGTTTGGCCCATTCCTGCATTCAGATCTCCTCTAGAGCAGTGAGATTTTGGTGCTGTCGCGTGGCAACACAGATTTTCAACACCCTCCAAAGATTTTCTTTGGGGTTGAGATCTGGGGACTCCAGGACCTTGAAATGCTTCTTATAAAGCCACTCTTTCGTTGCTCAGGTGGTGTGTTTGGGATCATTGTCATGCTGAAAGACCCAGCCACGTTTAATCTTCAATACTCTTGCTGATAGGTTTTTACTCAAAATCTCACGATACATGGCCCCATTCATTATTTCCTTTACACAGATCAGTCATCCCGGTCACTTGAAAAACAGCTCCAAAGCATGATGTTTCCACCTCCATGCTTCTTAGTAGGTATGGTGCAACTTAGCCCTCTTTCTTCTCTAAACAAGACAAGTGAGTTTTCAAACCATAAAGTTCTACTTTGGTTTTATCTAACCATATGACATTCTCCCAATGCCCTTCTGGATCATCCAGATACTCTCTAGCAAACTTCACATGTACTGAATTAAGCAGGGGGACACGTCTGTCACTGCAGAATTTATGTCCCTGGCAGCGTAGTGTGTTACTGAAGTAGCCTTTGTTACTTTGTTCCCAGCTCTCTGTAGGTCATTTACTAGGTCCCCCCGTGTGGTTCTGGGGTTTTTGCTCACCGTTCTTGTGATCATTTTGATCCCACGAGGCAAAATCTTGCATGGAGCTCCAGATCGAGAGAGATTATCAGTGATTTTGTATGTCTTCCATTTTCTAATAATTGCTCCCACAGTTAATTTCTTCACACTACGCTGCTTACCTATTGCAGATTCAGTCTTCCCAGCCTGGTGCAGGTCTACAATTTAGTTTCTGGTGTCATTTGACAGCTCTTTGGTCTTGGCCATAGTGGAGTTTGGAGTCTGACTGTTTGAGGTTGTGGACAGGTGCCATTAATACAGGTAACGAGTGGAGGACAGAGGAGCATCTTAAAGCAGAAGTTACAGGTCTGTGAGAGCTAAAAATCTTTTTTGTAGGTGAACAAATACTTATTTTCCACCATAATTTTCAAATTATTTTTTTAAAAATCAGATAATGTGATTTTCTGGATATTTTTTCTCATTCTGTCTCTCATTGTTGAAGTGTACCTATTATGAAAATTACAGACCTCTCTCATCTTTTTAAGTGGGAGAACTTGCACAATTGGTGGCTGACTAAATACTTTTTTGCCACACTGTAAGTGTGACTTAAGCATCTATACGTTGGGGTTACTGTGTAATTATGCCAATCTTTACTTTGACTTTGAGTAAGATAATGTGAGATAATATTATTGTTATCTTATAACTAATATAAGAAACTAGAAGCAATAAAAACCTATCAAAAGTACCAAAGCAATAAGAAAGTGTGCCAAAGCCAACTATGCTATATGGAAAAGGAGGAAATGGACACAAGCAAAGTGTACTAACTGCCTGTTAAACACTGGAAAACATGGTCTCACTGAATCATTTTGTCGAAAACATAACTCAGGTCAGGCAAGATAATAGAACATTAGAGCTAAAAAAACATAAGTGCATGTTCCACTGGAGTGGCATTAGAAATGTCTGTCATTATCTATAATTGCAAGGCGTGTTCTTGGCAAAGGCCTTCAAATCAAGGTTGAACGCTGCAAGGTGATGTTTCATAATGTGTCAACTTTGATCCCTAAAGACTGCCAACACACCTTAGAGTTGAGGTCTCTGTGGTAGATGTTCTTGTAGTGGAGATAGGTCATTCCTCGGCTGATATCACATCCCAGTTCGATCTTCTCCCTCCAGCAGAGGCTGACATCATCCCTGGCCAGCAGCTCCTCCAGACAGCCTCCACTAACATACTAGGAGGAGGAGAGAAGCACATGAGATTATAAAACACTCCCAACCCTGACCTGATTTATTCAGTGAAAACGCAACTCACTTTTACAGCATGTTAAATCAGGAAAATTTTGCTTTGTAGAAAATGATATACTTGACACATTAGAAGAGCATGACGGTGAGTCACTGTTTGTGTCATGAGATTTGCCGGGCAGTCCGTTGAGAAAGTTTGTACTGAATACACAACATTTTGAAAACTAAATCCTAAATGTTGCCACCCACCTCGAGTATTGGGTACAGCTTGTTCTCCTTTACACAGATCCCCAGGTATCTAACAAGAAGAAAATCAGAGCAAATTACTTTATCCATCTGAGAAAGGAGGAATTATTCAATGTTTAGAACATTTATTAGCAATGACAAGAATAACAAACCTATATAAACCTGTGTAAACCCTTTTAAATTGACTTGAGATCAATTTGAAATTCGTAATTGAAACAAAACTTAATTTCAAGCATTTTAGAAGTGCAAATTAAAGCAGGTGCAGGTGATACTAGGTACTAGTAGTTTTTAATAGCTATTAGGTTGCTAGGGTTTTCTTGGTAGTCAAAAATCAGGCCACCCTAAGCCTCTATGGTACTATGGCCTGAATAATGGGGCGGGATAAACGGTTGTCTTTCAAACTCCCTCTGCACGCAATAGGATAACGCTACAACCAACCAGAGCAACGTTCGCCATGGCTTCTGTGTTTACTAGTAGCACGCAAGCGTCTAGACTTCTAGGCTAGTCTGATAATACTATTTTGCCTCAATAAATAAGAAATTGTTTCACATTCTACAAAATAATTTATGCATCACAACATTGTACAGTATGAAATATTTTTTAAATAAGATTTTATTTAATAGTTTTAATAAAACTTGCAGACTAACTAAGTTTTGAATATCTAACTTTTAACATATTAGAATTTAACATGCACAATTAAAGGTATTATTCAACCAAACATGAAAATTTTGTAATCATTTACTCACCCTGAAGAATGTCAGTAAGCAAACAGTTGATGGAACCCATTGACTTCCATAGTAGGAAAAAAAATGATATGTAACTCAATTGGGCCCATCAACTGTTTGCTTATCAATATTCTGCAAAATATCTTATTTCGTGTTAAGCAGAAGAAAGAAATTCATGCAGGTTTGGAACAACTTGAGAGTGAGTAAATGATGACAGAATTTATTTTTTGGGGGTGAACTGTCCCTTTAAACGTCCAACAATGAACACCAATGAATTAAACATCTCTAATAATGTCCAAAAACTGATATGGTCTAGATATATTATTAATTTTTACAAGCAGTACTATTAATGATAAACATAACTAAAGCGCCGTAACTAAAACAAGGGCTGTGTGTAGGCATTACCAGTCTCCCCAGGATGTTTTTAATATCAGAATATCATCTAAATTGTAGCCAGTCACTGGCAACTCTAAGGTGAGGATATTTTAACCCAGTCAGGTTTTATTATTCAGTATTAGGCACACAGAGTCAGAGTTGTTTTCTTCCCATGTTCTGAGTGGGCGCTATATGAGCATCAGGTCGGCGTGGGATTGATGGTAATGATTAATCGCGTAAGCAGAGGCGGCTCACCTCACTATGTTCGGGTGGGAGAGTTTCTGAAGAAGACTGATCTCCCTCACAATACTGTTCTGATCCACGTCATTCTTATAGATCTTCACCACCATCACCTTTTTTGTAGTGCTGTGCATCACCTGAACGGTAGAGAACAACATCATATTGAATAGAGGGATTTCCTTCACCGAGATTCTGTAAACACATTCAAAATAAAAAGGAGCATCCCTCTTATTTTCCTCTGAGGTAATCCTATTCCTTTGCAGCACACTTTTAGTACACAATGTCCTTTACATAGAATGTACATTTTTCATTTCTTGGCCCGTGGTGTGAGAGGGTCACAGTGGAGGCATGTGGCACAGTTTTTCATGTTCTGTGTGCACTGATCACTGATATTAAACACATTATCTATGTTCCAGCACTCTGCTATTGTGAAGCTGATGTGAGCTTAGTCCTCACCAAAGTCTTTCTTTCACTCAAGATAATATCAAGCAAGAGTTTCCCACATTGGAAATCCGCTTTTGCAATTTTTGTGAGGTCTACTTGAAACAAACTTGCTCTTTAGTTTCTTTCAATTTGAATTATGAGGTTAAATGAACATTGTTTGGTTACCCATATTCTTAAAAAATATTCCTTTTGTGTTCAACAGAAGAAAGAAATTCAGACGAGGAACAACTTGAGGCTGAGTAGAAGTGGATATTTCTTCAAAACAATAAAAACAAAAATTAAATGTGGTTAACAAAATGTGGTTCCAAAAAAATCTTGTTTGTGAAGGCTTTCAATACCATTTAAGCTTGACTGGGTGGTGACTCTACATGACGTTAAAGATGTATTTCTTTGTTGGGTTAAAAACCGTCTGCAGGATCTAGCTTGTTTTTGGGAGACGACGGACACGTCATGTCTGTACATTTCTGTTGTAAGGACTAATAGGGCCGTGACTTCCAGACAAAATGCTAAGAAGATTATTTAACATTTTGGCAATAGAATTTGGTATGGAACAAAACCTTTGCTCTTGAAAGGCAGAAGGTGGTGGAACAAAAACATTAATCTTGAAAGAGATCTCGATGTGCCTCATCTTCACAGCTTTGATTAAATCAGCGCACTTTCACTAAAGGGCAGAATATCTAATCAGATTGTGTTCTGTTCAATATCCGTGGCTGCGTCCATTATTACACACTGCCTTTAGGACATTCTAGTGATTTTAGTATATTTTTTTCAAACTTTCCATCTCCAAACAGTCATTTGTTTTTGCTCCTCCATTATTGACAGGACTACCTTGTAGACCTTAGAGAAGAAGCCGGTTCCGATAAGCTCTGCGCTGAAGTCTTCCCAGAATTCCAGCTTGCGGACTGTGGTGCGGAGTTGGTGCCAGCAGTCGGTCTGGCAGTAGGTGTCTGTGGACTCGCTGAGCAGCGTGGGACTGACCGGTTCTGGAGTCTCTTCTACCTCACACATCTTAGAGATCTCATCTGCAACAGAAAAAGCAGAAGCAAGAGATAAAGCTTAGTTTCAAAATGCAGAACTGGATCTAGAGCAATCAAAGCAGCCAAGATTATTTTGTAGGAGATCTTTTTTTTTGTAGTACAAAAACTTTAATACACCAAAATTCATCATATGGCCTTAATCATGTGATGTGAGTCAGTTTTTTAGTAAAGCCAACATTATTTGAGCTCAATCCTAATGCCCAACACAGATGATAATCCAGAGATAAATGGGGGAAAAAACAGAACAGACAATGGAAAAAGTTTAAGCCACAAAATGTTTTGTACCTGTTTATCGCAACTCACTTATATTTCAGGTCACATTTCTTTCCCCCACTTATAATCTCAAATAATAAAATGGTTCTATATAAAATACTTGTGTATTTATGTGCATATTTGCAATGCCTTTACAAAAATCTTTATCATACTACACACTTAAAGATAGTTCACCGAAAAATTAAAAACCATTTACTCACTCTCAAGTTGTTACAAACCTGAAATAATGTCTTTCTTCTACTGAACACAGAATAAGATATTTTGAAGAATATGTGTAACCAATCAGGAACCCATTGACTTCCAGAGTATGAAAATAAATATTATGGAAGACAATGGGGTTCATCAACTGTTTGGGTACCGACATTCTTCAAAATATCTTCTTTTGTGTTCAGCAGAAGAAAGAAATTCATTTAGTTTGGAACAACTTGAGGGTGAGTAAATGACAGAACATTCATTTTTGGGTGACCTATCCCTTTAACAAAACCTGCTGCAGGTTCTTAACAAGACATAGTAGTTATGCCAGTGTTTAACTGTGCGGTTGCACTGCATTATTTATTTATTTATTTATTTATTTAGCTGTTTTATTGCAGTGTTTATGACTATTGAAAATATAAAAACTTAATTTATCATTTTTGATATAGGTCTACCATTGCTTTTGAATTGTTTTTTGTTTTTGTTTTTTCAGTATTTTTTAATAACATTATATTGTGTATATGATGAGATATAGTATCATCAACCAGGATTATACAAGTCAATGAGTCTGCGATGACATCCAATCTTAGAAACATACTCAAGAAAGAGTTTTTTTTGAGAAACAAGTAAAGAAGATACCCTGGAGCACACCTGCATAATCTCCTTTGTTGTCAGAGTTATATCAGATTTCAAATTTACCCAACTTGAAAAGAACCTGTGCTTGGTCAGTCTGGATCTTGGCCAGGCATCTTTCTTTCTAAGGTGGCTGTTACGGCCATAGTTAAAGTTAAAGTTCAACTTTGCTTTGTTTTAAATAGGGCTGCGTCCAAAATTGCCTGCTTTATGTGTAGGTACTTTTTTCATATATACTAAAAAAGTATGTTCTACATAGTATGATGTGTGTAGTATGAGTGTAATCCGGACGTACTATAGTCACCATGTTGTCACTATCATGTGACGTCATTTGTGACACTTCACTGGCATTCACAAATCCTCTCCAGTGGCCTCATGGGGTAGTAAAGTGTCCATCATATGCTCACTTCAGAATCTTGACAGAAGTAAGTCATCCGGGTACTTTTTTCACTGACTATATAGTGTGGAAGTATGCAATTTTGGATGCAGCCTGTGACTTTAAAAATGGTTTGGCTTTATTTAGGCCAAGAAGATATGGACCATCCCCTCAATTACCTCAATGGATAAACTCACAACAATTTATGTCTAGATAATAAAGTGGATAATGCCATGCACTGTGCAAGCCGTTATGTGCTTGAAATCGCGTCATCTTTTGTGCCCAGAGCAGTGGGTGTCCTAACTGCCCAATAACATGTTTACTGGCTTCCACACGCAACAACCTACAGGGTTTCTCAGTGATGATCCTGCCACAACCCTCCATCCATCAGCTGCCACCGACACACCAGCCCATGACCCTAGGCTACTGACACCAACACACACCCTCACACTGTATTAGATATGTGTTTGCTTACATATTCAAAGCTCTGTATCGGTTGCAATAATCCCAAAGGGGATGACACATTGCTTCTGCACTGGTAAGATCTGGAGAGTAGAGTCCATATAATATCAGTGTTAGCTCAGCATAAACAGCAATTAGATAACTACTGGCCACACATGGAGAAAATGGATCTGCAGTATGAGAGAGATAAAATAACTGCATGAGTTAGATCTCTGCTCTGATGTTTGTCTACAAGATACATAATTTAGTCCATCATATTATATATATATATATATATATATATATATATATATATATATATATATATATATATATATATATATATATATATATATATATATATTATGTTATAATATTATATATTACTTTTACTTCATTACATTTTGCAGTAATTATTATACTTTCTACTCCATTACATTTGTACAACATTCTGTTACATTTTCATATCTGATTTTTCCCCTGCCAAAATGTCTTCCTGGCCGTCTGTCACATGTTTGTCTCACAAGTGAAGTTTGGTTGCCATAGATATATTACGGCTATATTCAGATTTAACTTTTCGAAGGTAAGGATATACCTTTCGGATAGGCCTATATTCAAACCAGCATGTCACATGGCATTCTGGGTTGGAGCGACCCAGTACACAAGTACTTTTCCTTTAATTCATAAAATTCTAAAATCAGGTACTTTTTACTTAAGAGGGTTGTTATTTTGGTACTTCTAATTTTACTAAATAAATATGTCTCTCTGGTTAAAAGTCTCAGAACTTTTACTTTAGTACTGAGATCTTCCTCCACCAATGTTTCCATCTGATATAACAGAACCACCACAATACTCTATGTAAGGATGATTTGTGGAAAAAACATGGCATATTTTGAGTGTGCATATTCAAACAAAAGGTGTTGATTGAAATGTTTCTTTTTCACGCTTGAAAGATATTAAAAGCTGCTGCAATGCATTTGTGTTTGGTTGCATGTGTGAACTAGCAAAAGCATTTTTCCAAAAACTTTCTTGAACACTTTATGATGGCATATCTATGTAAGATGTAATAAGATCCATCAGGGTCTAAATCTTGATATATCTGTTATAATCTGAAGGAAATGA
This sequence comes from Pseudorasbora parva, assembly GCF_024679245.1. Classification (NCBI taxonomy): domain Eukaryota; kingdom Metazoa; phylum Chordata; class Actinopteri; order Cypriniformes; family Gobionidae; genus Pseudorasbora; species Pseudorasbora parva. The sequence continues at coordinate 13,786,916 of NC_090189.1, read as the reverse complement.
TCTAAAGTAAACAGCACTCAGTCAAACAGGTCATCAAGCCATCAAAGCTGACACAACAACAGATAAGAAACTTACTAATCCTGTGTGATAAGAGAGAGAGATAGTTGGCTGATATTTGATATCTTGTACAATCACACACAAACCCATGCACACGCACACGGATGCACGGACTCCTAATGCCGTCCTCGAATGTCATTGTCGTTATGCGTGACACTTGAAACCTGCTTCGCCAGATGTACCTTGCCTCTCTCACACGCACATGACAATGGTGAACCTAGGATCGACTGACGTGGTCTTTGAGGGGGTTTAGCAACCCGGGGGGAGTCTCTTTATGTGGGTATGTTCATGTTAATGAGACATGGAAAGAACAAACAGTTCAAACAAGTGTAGAATGGATTCAGATGTGGTGACGCAAAGAGCTTGCTTGATCTGTACTTTGGAAAGAATAGTCTTAATACTGAAATGGTAAACAGCACCTCTGCATCGACTTAGAAATGGTAAAAAGGGTCTGATTCTGAAGCAAAACAAACTTTGTGGGGATTAAAAAATATATTTTTAAGTGATTTATTCTACAGCAAAGTGTTTTCTCCTAAGGGAAGTAATTTGTGAAAAATGAGTGAAACACAATGCTCATCACTGTCATCACTGTCCAATCACAGTGGAGAAGTGTCTCAAGATATAGTCATTTGTTTTTGTTTTTTCTAAGGCATGTTCATAAAAGCTACTTAAAGACCCCAAGTGGTGAACATCAAGTTCTGAATGCTATTTATATGTCTATGTGGTGTTTTTAATATGCTTTAAATTATGAGTCTACACAATTGCTGAGTAATTTCTCCTTAAAACTTCAGCGAACCAAAAATAGTCTCAAAAACGTGGTTTGAAATCACTGGTGTTTCTTAGGACACAAACTACCTTGTAACCAATCACGTCATCGTGTGGCCGGGCTTTAGCATATAATTAACTATGCTCTAAAGCAGGGGAGTCTCCAGAGAAGCCAGGTTATCCCGGTATATTTTTCTGTTGATATGAAAAATCTGGTACTTTTAGCAATATAGAGGGTGAATTATTAATATGATTGTGGTGTGACAGGCAGCGGGGCGAGGGACTGCGAGAGCGGGCCGGTGATTAATGTTCACGAGTGCCAGCTGCGTGGCACCCAGGTCTCGTCTCGCGGCCATGTGACGGGAGCATATAAGGAGGAGCAAGGGCTGCGGAAAACGAGAGAGGACCAGGCCTGGAATTTATGTTTAGTTTTGTTTTATGTGTTTTTGGGCAGTCGTCCGTGAGGGGCTGCCCACGTTTTATTTTGTGTGTTTGCGGGCAGTCGTCCGTGAGGGGCTGCCCGCGGTTTTACTTTCATTTTGTTTATTTATTTTGAATAAATGTTTGTGAAACGTTCGCCGGTTCCCGCCTCCTTCCTTCCCATCTACGAACTGCGTTACAATGATGTATATTATATACAATGCTATGATGAACTATATGCATTTCTCCACTCACATTCTAAGTCGTTCAAACTTCAAAGCATTTCTGAAGATGCTGATTTTTAGAAGGCAGACCGAGATGGTGAACGGGAACATGGTTTGTGTAACATTACACTGTAAAAAATTATTTAGAAAAAAAAGTTACCTGGTTGCCATACAATTTTGAGTTCATTGAAATTAAAATGTTGAGTTAATACAATTTCTTTTTTTTGAGATTCGACAACCATTATTCAAAGATTTTGTAAGCATATTGGGTAATTGTGTGTGTTTTATTTCTGATGACGCAGTGAAACATGCCAAATAGTGCTATTTTCATGATTTATCACATTTTTATGTGGTTCAGATACAATAATATTTTGAGTTTCTATTTATTTAACAAATTTCCTTCATTGTATCAACTCAAATTTTTAATTTCAATAAACTCACAATTTTAAGGCAACCAGGTTACTTACTTTTTTAAGTTAAACCAACAAAAACCAACAAAAATCTTTTACAGTGTAGCAACAGGTTGTTTGATAATGTAGTCAGGCCAAAGGTTAACCATTTACCATACAACCAGCGATACCATAGTGCAGCGTTTACTACAGTAACTTAAGTCAATTTGATCGAGTGTGTCTCTGAGCTGGTGTGAGTGAGTGGAGGCGGGGTTCATTTGCATATTCATGGTTCCACGTATTCTAAATGAAGCATGGGTGTAGAGTTATATTCAAGCTATTTTAAGATGTAACAAAAAAGGAAATGTTCACAGGAAAAGTTTAAATATGTCAATTTGGTGATCAAAGATGCGTTTTAATGGATAAAATATTGACTACAGGGAGACTTTAAATGTGCTAATTGAACTAAGCCCTAATTCTGGCTTAATCTAAGCCCTGTCTGTGAAACCAGGCCATAACATTACATAACTTACCATTACCATAACATTGTCAACTTTTTACTTTCAGCAACAAGAAAAAAACAACAAGAACACAGCACTCCGCTTGAAATTTTTGCTGTTAAACAACTGAAGGGTTAAAACAGGCAATTTCCACAGTAAATAATTCAGTGTAAGGCGAGACCTCATGTATGTTCCTCTTTTGACGCTCTCCTTTAGAGGTCTATTGAGTTTCCTTATGTCTGTGTGGCAACTGAAGCTCCCTGGGTCACATGCCCTCTGCTCTCTATAACATGAGCTCAGGAACGTGTAAATGAGTGAGAACGAGTGAGAGAAAAAAAAATTATAGTCTAATGAAGATTACAGTTTGGCTACATTCATCCAAAAGCTTCATATTATGTTAGAATATTCAGTGCAATGTCGTCTCACAGATGGTTACTGAAAACACAAGCTGTGAAAATCTGTTATTTCAAATCGGTAACCATCTCTAAGTGCTTTGATTTGGCCGATAATAACCCTGAAGTCACGCGTGGGTTAAGCAGGTCTCAGTCATCATAGGTAATGCAGAAGGCACATGCATAATTTACACATACAGGGTGGATGAGATGAGTATTCAAATGCATTCTGGCCAGACACTTCTATAAATGTGGGTCAAATATCAGAACAGCTAATGGACATCAAACCAGACTGCAAACTAGTTTTATTTATATCAATCAAAATAATCTGGTTTGATTCAGTTTGCTCCATAACAAAAAATGACATGCTTTTTTTGTTTGTTTTCTAGACTGTTTAAAGGCAAAAATGTGCATGCTAATAGTTTATTGCACTAAAAACAGTAGCTTTAGCTTTCCATGACTTTCTAGCTTCCCTGATTATTAGAATTAAACATGCTTTTTTTTTCTGTTGGTGTGCATTTATGGATCTGTATATGTAAATTAGCACTCTACATATGAAATTATTAATAATAATAATTATATAGCTGGCACTGCTCCATACATTTCCATAACAAACTCTTTGCAAGGCCTGCATTTTGACAGTTTAACACAAAAATCCACACTGAAATGTGACAACTGTTAAAGTTGGACGTGATCAGGAACATTGTTGAAAATAAATTTGCAGAGCTGTATGTGCAGTCTCACAGCTTGGAATAGCAACACATTTGGCAGAGTGTGTGTTAGTTTCCTAACCAGAGTGAAATGATGGTAGAAAATGCTGTAGAAAACGTTTTTTCAATGTCAATTTCATAATCAATGGTCTGACTCTCGAATGTTGGTAAGTGTCGGAATTAATGTCAAAACTAGATGATTCGTTTTGCAACAACATATTGTTTTACAGCAAACAGATATCTTCAGGATGTCTTCTATCGGTTTCATAAAAATAAAAAAATAAAAAAGATATTAAAAACACGGTCACCCTGCAAGACGTGGATAGCTGAGCTCACTGGAAAAAGCTGGTACAGTGAAGTCAGAGAGGTCAGGCATTTGAGTAGTCAGTGGCGTGCACAGTAATAGTTAAAGTGAACTTTTCGATCGCACCGCAGTGCCACCGCGATTGCGATTTCTGTTTTCTACTGGTAGCAATTTAACCAGCACACAACCCACCCACCCCACCGCAAACTGCCACTCCACTGCAAATCAGCACATTAGAATGATTTCTGAAGGATCGTGTGACACCTAAAGGGTTAGATAGGGTCAATATTACCTATCCTCATTTCTTTTTTAAACTGTAAGCCCTTCATATTCGAAACGCAAATTTAAATAGCAATATAGCAATATAATTATCACTTTCAAAGCATAGAAAGGTATTAAAAACATTGTTAAAATAGTCCGTGTGACAGTGGTTCAACCTTAATGTTATGAAACGACAATTAAAAAAAAAACGTTATTCAACAATTTCTTCTCATCTGGTTCAGACAAGTGTGCACATGATTATCACTGTGATAACATTAAATGACATGAAACAACCCAGTCTCTTTTTGTTAAACGCAAGTTTTATGTATATGATCAATAATACAAAAGTGTAAGTAACAGGTATGATAAGCTATAATAGAGCAACAATTCAGTCAAACATTCAAAGTCAGTGCTAGTAGGCTACAGGTAACATAAAATTAAATATCCTAAAAATAAAATAGTAATGAAACTTCACTTTGTCCTCAGCCTAAACGATTTGCCAGGGAACAAATTATAGATCCATGAGCCCAAAACTCGCCCATTACATATACACAAGACGAATTATAGCTCGAGACACCAGAGACATCAGAAAAGGCTGCTCTCGCCGGGGTTAACAAGCCGCTGAGTCACTGGAGCTCACAACTCCGAAAACGCCAGATAGAATGTTCAAATAGGCACTCTTTTTATAAATAAACCACAGATTTGAGCTTAAGCAACTACATTATTGCCTGAAAAAGTCTTTGAACTGAGTTGTCACACATCAGCAGTAGAATTTTAACAAAAAAGACGTGTTAACACAGCCCATGTCAGTCATTTCTCCACGAGACGAGCCGTCTGGAAGAACCAATCCCATGACGCGAATTCGCATCTGTTGTGTAGTGAATGTCACACGCGAATGAATGAAGCGAATTTCACGCGCGAAAGGATTCAAAATGTTCACGCGTCCAAGTTTGCGTGAATATTGCGATTTATTCGCGTCATTTGCATCTGATGTGAACGCATCATTAGGATGTTGATGTAGTGTAAACATTGCAACACTTTTGAGTTCTACGGCAGAACGGCAGCTCACCATTGAAAAGTTCCTGAGTCAGTATCACACGCAGGCGTCACAAGCATTGGTAAGCAGATGCTCTGACGTAGAGCTAGGAAGTGCTGCACTGTTTACACTACGTCAACAGCATATGAGTCTGACACAGACTAGAAGAAATTGTTAAATAAAGTTGTTATTTTTGTTTGTTTTTTGCAACAAAAAAAGTATTCTCGCCGCTGCATAAAATTATGGTTGAACCACTATGGACCACTTTGGACTATTTTAACAATGTCTTTACTACCTTTGAAAGTGGGCTTGAAAGTGGTAATGGGCTTGAAAGTGGTTATTAAATTGCTATATTAGCTGTACACAATATTTGCCCGAGATACAACTATAAAAAAAAAAAAAATGGAATTGGAGGGTGCAAAAAAAAGTCGCAATATTGAGAAAATTGACTTGGAAGTTGTCCAATTGAAGTCCTTAGCAATGCATATTTTTAATAATACATATTTTATATATTTACAGTGGGTAATTAACAAAATATCTTTAATATCCTAATGATTTTTGGCATAAAAGTAAATCGATAATTTTGACTCATACAATGTATCGTTGGATATTGCCACATATATACCCATGCAACTGTGTTCCAGGGTCACATTTGGTTTACGAGGACACAAGAAGTTTTGTAGTGTCCAGAAGTGTCCATGTTTACGTTGCAATACCAATGTCATTAAACACATTTGTGTCTTCATAAACCATACACACACACACACACACACACACGCACACACACACACACACACACACACACACACACACACACACACACACACACACAGGGTGCGGTTCATTCCAAGACACCATTCTGTGAAATTTCACACTTTGTGAAGATTCTGAAGCATCTGACATGGAGAAAAAAGCACCTATCTGCTTGTCTTAGCAGACTAGAAATCAACATCAAGAGGACAGACACACCAAAAAGATCCTTAAAGAAAGACCATAGAGAACTACATGAATAAAAACTACATGAAACAAATTCAGAAAGGTCAAATCCTAAAAATGCAACATCAAAAAGTGTGGCTTAAAGAACTGATACTTTTGGAAAATCTTAGGCTTTCAAGCAAAGACACCTCTGAAAACGAGACTCTTTTCTGTGGTACAAGGGTTTAAGACACTTGATCTCTATTTGCACGGATGGATCTACCAGCTAACACGCGCAGCTCCAATCAGCTCTTTAACAATTACCGGCCCCAACCGGTAACATACAAATCGTGAGGGAAAAGGTCATCTGATTTTCTACAGAGGATATTTATTCTGATTACATCGAGAAAAAGAGAGATTAGCTGCAGCCTGAGATCATTAGCGGGCTGCCCAACTACAGCAGCCTTCCTCATAATGAATCAGAGCCCTTGTTCTCTTTGTTTAGCCTGCATAGATGACCTTTAACCTTCTATTGAGAACTTCCACCACAAATGGGAAAGTCAACCGTGATTCCAACAACTTGGACTGATGGACATGCTGTCCAAATCATTCATGTCTGGCTATATTCCCTCTTTAGATGACATCACAGAACTGTCAAAAAGGTCATTGCAATCTAGTTTGGCAAAACCCACAAGCAACAATATGAAATTTGAACAAACTGACTGCCTGTATAAATAGACATCTGAACACTGAAGACTGGAATAATGGCTGCTGAAATTTTAGCTTTGCCATCACAGGAAAAAATAAAATGTTTTAAATACATTAAAATAGAAAACAGTTATTTTAAAATATAATACTATTCACAATATTACTGTTATATGTTGATCAAATAAATGCAGCCTTAGTGAGCATAAGATACTTCTTTCAAAAAACGTATTATGTTTTTTGAAAGATATAATAATTAATATCAGGGGAATGTTTGTTTCAACCCAGAGCATAAATGGACATCTTCACTTTAATGTAGTTTAAAAATACAGGAACATTAAACTTGTTCGGCAGCTTTTGTGGCATGTGAGCAGAGAAGCTATTGCAAAAAAGAAACCAAAAAAATGCACTGACGGAAATGCTTTTAAATTAAAAGTTTATGGGGAAATCATTTATCGTTTTGCTTCCTGTAAAGCAGCTGATAGCAGAGCAAATCAAAACTGGTCATTTTTTCAACAGATTTAGTCTTAAACCTTATTAAAGTCAATTTCATCCCGTACATGACTGCAAATTACATGGTTCTTGATAAGTGTGTGTTTTCCTTCTTCTGCAGTGTTTCTGTTTGTGCTAAACTGACAGCGCTGGTAGACACCCTGCGGTCTGTTAACTCGGTAGATATAAATATCTGATTTATCCTACAGTAGGCTACATTTACATTCATATTCTCTAACCTCTCAACACACCTTCACACCTAAATAATGTGCAAACCAATGTGTCAAATGTCACACAATATAATATAAATCCTCTCTAATAAATTAGAGAAAGGATATTTTTAGTCAAACATTTATAAAGTCTCACACACGATTTGAAAAGCCAGTGACATAAAACACAGCCTCTATCAGCCTCTATTTGTATTCTAGGGCTGTTTCGAATGCCATTTTTTGAGCTTCGAAGCTTAGGTGGCAATCAATATCGAATATTCGAAGCGTCGGTGGGTGGGGCTAAATATATAATAATAGTGTCGGTTTGCATTTGTATCATCTTTCACGACTTCACGTTTCACTCTTCGGCATCGTAAATGTGTTGCGGCAGACCCAGTGGAGTGCAGTGTTGCATTTGGTGCAATATGATCAGGTGGCACACATTCTTTAAATATTAATAAACATTTAATAATCTTTTAAATAGAACAGTTTCCGGTACGCATTACACGGGCAGGTTTATGCTCCGAAAACGGACAGTGCACAAGTGATACAAAACACAAAGTCTGTTGAGAGCAAGAACTTTAATAAGGTATTAATAACGAACCTTTCTTTAAAACAAATGAATCCCAAAACAGAAATTAAATTAGTAACACACAGTGATTTCAATGAACTGTAATAAATAAAGAACACGGTAGCATGCTTATAAACAGTTGAATAAGAATAAATGAATTGTTTTTAAAATGACACAAAATGTAATATCTATTACAATTAGTTTTATTCTATATAAGGGATTTATTTTGTCTTATTCTGACTTTTTGTTAATTTAAATCTTTAAAATGCGCGATGCTTTTATTGAAAGCATGTTGCGGTGTTTTTTTTAAATTTATTATTATTATTTCAAGCATGAGTGAGAATGAGTCCGCGACGGAAGACACGTGTTGAAAAAAAACAAACGAATATTCGAATCTCAAAACTGAAAATCGAATGCCACCTCACCGAACGAATATTCGAATATTCGATTATTCTAGTACAGCCCTATTGTATTCATTAACATTTTTAATCAAATATTTGCCAATTGCAATTCATTTAAAACCTCATTCAGTATCAGACGGGTAGACCAACCCTTCATTTTTTTACTTCAATACAGTCCAACCTTCTGACCTAGCTAGACCCAGGCGGTTAAATGAGAATGCTCATATCCATCTCAGTCCAATCTAAATATCGGAGACGTTGACATAAAGCCCGCACATTAAGGTAGCCAAAATATATTCTGCATTGTCCTTTCTTAGGGAAGTATTTTAACACGTAAAAATATAAATACTTACTCCATCGGTTCAATAAACTGTTCATATGCATCATGAGGAGATGGGGATGTCAGCTTCCTGTGACTGCTTCTAGGAGAGACCACACAAGTATGAAATACTGGAGGCGCAATTGATACAATATGCATTACACTCCCATAGAAAACAACTCAATGTAAGTAAGATGAAGTGTAAATGTTCTCTTCACACCTTTTTTTATATATATATATATATATATATATATATATATATATATATAGAGAGAGAGAGAGAGAGAGAGAGAGAGAGAGAGAGAGAGAGAGAGAGAGAGAGAGAGATTTTTTTTTTTTTGCAAAGCTAGATCTTATCTACACTTAAAGATAAAGTGAGAGTGTAAAGTAAGAGTGTTAGATAACTCTAAACCAAACTTGCTAGATAACAGATTATTTGCTTGTAACACTAATTTGTTCCAGACCATCTTTCAAGCTAAGAGTTTTAAACTGAAACAGAAAAAACTAAAATGCTCCCCTCCCCTGAATTTAATCAATTTTATATGATATTACATGTATATGTATTGTTTTTCACATTTTAATTATATAAATAACATGGTTTAGTATGCTTCACAAAACTAAGTGGAATAAAAGTGTAATCTTGTATAAAAGAAATTTACACCATACATGAAATACTTAATATTAAAATTGCATATACATAAATTAAAAATATCTTGTTACTGGTATTCAGCAAACAAACAAACAAACAAGCATATTGAATTCAATTACAAGAAAGGAAAATATCCACTTACAAAAATCGTCTCAAAATCTTTCTGGCAGCTTCCAGCGATAACGTTCAGTGGATGTTGATGGTACATCAAAGCGTGAATCCACACTGTTATGAAGACTTCCGTCGCGGGCAGACCAGACCAGGCGTGCAGTTCCGTGCGCATTCCCGCTGATCCGCGCGCTACTGCGTTTTGCTATTCACAAGCACAGAAGGCGCGCACCGCGTTCGCTCAGTTGCCATAGGAACCTGAGAGAGGATGAAGCCTTAATGCTGATCATACTGCCCATATAGCTCTCAGTTCTCAGACTGTAAATTTGTGACTCTTATTAATTTGATGTCGAATGTATGAATATGGCAATTGTGTTCTACAATTTCGTGTTTAATATCCTCATACGTTAGCTGAATAAAAGCATATCTTAATCACAATCTAATTTATTTTTGAGTCTATTAAAATATTTTTCAATCTCATTTTTTTGTTAAAACTTTTTAAATACTCGGAGTAGGCTACTGATATTTTCTTTTTGCAGAATGATCTGTCACGAGACCACTGTCCTCTGACGCCCTCTAGTGTATAAATGAGAGAGAGAGAGAGAGAGAGAGAGAGAGAGAGAGAGAGAGAGAGAGAGAGAGAGAGAGAGAGAGAGAGAGAGAGAGAGAGAGAGAGAGAGAGAGAGAGAGAGAGAGAGAGAGAGAGAGAGAGATTCCGTCATTATTTACTCGCTCTCGTTCTGTATGGCATTTTGCCAACTGTGGACACCATGAGATTACATTTTATTATTTACCTTTACATCAACACTATTACTATACAGTACTGATACATTGCATATGTATGACTATACATATATTATGTATTTTTTGAAGACAAAAGTTTAAAAAAGTAAAAAGAAAGAGAGAGAAAGCAAAACTAAAGGCAACTTCAATTTATTCAAATAATCAACTGGATACAATATATAGAATGATCAGTAATGAGATCAGAGGATAATGTAAAGAGCTTAATGTGCTTCGAAACATGCTGAATGAAATTGCGTGATTGTGACGGCATGCATTTTTGTAACATGTAAACAGCCCTCTCAACAGTGCTCAAAACGCAATCGCTTTTGTGATATGGATGCAAACATTTACCCTAGCCCTTCAGGAAATACTGGGCAGATACAGTCAGGAAATGACACTGAGAAGTTAGAAATATACAGTACAGCATTCTCCTGAATATACAACTACAATCAATCAATGCAAAGTAGCCTACCGTTCATATGGTCAGTAGTTGAGAAAGTGGCTATACATAGGAAACTGAAAAAAAGCTGTCTTTGATTTCAGCTGGTGAATTTTGCTCCTAGTTTTGATCGTACAGAAGAAGAAAACATGGTTACAGAGGCTTCATCATTTAAAGTTTCCAATAAACATGCATTATTTGAATTCTGATAAACTTTCTAATGTGCAAAGATAAATCTCCATATATTAATTTTCTCTATAAATATTTTCTCAAAAAAGGGAAGAAGTGCTTCTCTGGTCTTGAATGTATTCATTAAATATGCAGTATGTAATATTGACTGCTAGTGAAATGGGTACTGCAGTCCAAATTAAAAATATTCAAGTTGTTTCCCCCCCGCCCCCTCAGACTGAGGAATGAGCGCAGTTAAAGGGATAGTTCATAAAAAGCCTTCTGAAGCAAAGCAATCCGCTTGTGTTAGAAAAATATCCATATTTAAAACTTTAAAAACTGTATTCTCAAACTTCCGCTAACTGTCGTATGAGACTGAATATGAATATGCTGATTCTCGAGTTTTGTTTTGCTCTATCCTCTGCACTTCCGCGATCCGGAACTTACACTACGCCTGCGCTACACTGGAACGGTAGTCTTTTGTGAATGAGTGTACAGTGTTTTTCTAACATTAACGCTTCACTTCAGAAGGCCTTTATTAACCCCCCGGAGCCGTGTGGAGCACGTTTATTATGGATAGATGCACTTTTCTGGACTTTAAAACAGAAAAAGCAGTTCACAGCTATTATAAAGCTTGGAAGAGCCAGGTTATCCGATTGTATCCGTCTGAAAGAATAATGTCATATACACCTAGGATGACTTAAATGATTTTCACTTTTGGGTTTAACTATCCCTTTAACAATGGCAAGCAACGAGCCTTAAACTGCAAGCTGGGTAAACTGGCAGTGGGCGGGATCTCACAGACCAAAACAAAAACAGATGTTCCGACATGGAACATTTTAAAGTAAAATAACATTGTTTGGTTTTACGTAGAATATTTCCTAAATCTCTGCAAACATATTGCTATTTTTATGCTTTAGTACGGTCAAAAGAAGTACATAAAGCACCTTTAAAGGTCAATGAAATCTTTTCAGCAAATCATTCAAACTTATGGTATTGTATAACCAGCTTCGGTTCGTCGGTGTGCATGCATATTTGAGTCAATATTACAAGTTTCTTTCAATTTTCAGTAATCAACATCCAATAGAACAAACACAAAGGACCAACTTGACTGACTTACAAAGTCCAGAACTGCACCACAACGTGAGATTTCTTATGCATAGTAATAGTATCTACACAAAAATAAATCTCTAAAACAGAGAGAAGAAGAAAAAGAAAACAAAAACACAACAAAGTTAAACATGCAGGGGGGAAAAAGTTAAAGAAAAGGTATAGAGTTGACTTTAGTTACAAGGTAAACCAACAACATACATTCAGCCTACTTGTGCAGAAAACACTCCCCTGATACATGGAAGCATGACCTATGTTAAAAATTTCAGTGGTGGAAAAGCACCATCACGCCGACATTTTGAAACTACAGCTAAAACAATTTTTAGAAAAATAATCAACACAGGAGATGCATGACCGTAGTGCACATTGAGAAAATCTCAACAGGGCTTTGGACTATTTTTGCTAACTTTAAAAATGAGCTTAAGCAAGGTACTGTATTTCTACACTGTCTAGAACAGCTTATCTAAAATTCCCAATTCTACTTTATCTACAAATCTAATGTACCAAAAACTCTACACATGTACTGATGATCTATGCTACAGTTATGAGTATGAAAATGTAAGGCATACATTTTTGTCAAAACGGACTGACAAACATTGATTCCTTAAGTGAAAAGTCATGCATAGATTGCACAAAATTATTGTATTTCCTCAAGAACGTTAGAGTATGCGTCCAATATAGAAATGGCGATAACTAATTCACTCTGATCATGAGGAAGTCACTACTACTGTACATGGCATTTTGGTAATTCTACACAGGAAAAGGAAGCGAAATTACAGTGAGAGACTGTCACCTTCATGATTTAAAAGGATCACATTACATACAAGGAGAAGAAGGGTCACAATGCCTATAGTGGCATTACCTAGATGTTATTTGTGCCCTAAATAATTAAACTACTATTCATAAACATGCTATGCATAATACTTTGATCTCTTGGATTTGGACTGTATTACAAAAAGGTCTGGTCCTGTTATCTACAGCGCAGACATTATAATACAAACACAGAAATGTATGATTTAGATAAAGAAACACGCATACAAACATTTCTGTATTTTCCCTTAATCACACCCGGAAGTGTCTCCTTAGTATATTTACACACATTTCCTGGAATTATTAAAAACTCATTTAAAAATGTTCTCTTTTTTATTTATGTTTTTATTATTATTTTCAAATGTTAACTCATCTTTGATCAAAGAAACCTGATTTTTGAGAAGATTTTCAAGCTGAAAATAATATATTGATAAAAGTCTGAGCTATTTTTCTAATTTCTATTTTCTAATAATCTAATGAGATCTGAAAAACTGCAATCAAGCAGCATTTGATGAGTGATGGACAAACCTAAGAAATCATACATTTCTTCTAAAGACTTGAATATTGTGCAAATTTGAGGAATTTTAATTATGGCCATTTATTAATTTGTTTGCCTTAATATATACACAGTATATTATTTATTATTTATTCTTAATTTTGTCAAATCAGTTTTTTTGAGAATGATTATTTTCAAATTCACTTTAGATCTGCAAAACTGAAATCAAGCAGAATGTCTCTCTAATTAATGACTGATTGTACATTTCTTCTAGGAAATTCTTAAAGGTTTTCATCTGTTTTGCCTTCATTGGCGCCCCCTAGCTGAAGTAGAGGAGTAAAGAAGAATCTCCATGCCGGAGAGTAGAAACACGCGCACACAGAAAACAGGTCCTGAGAGATGGCAGAGACCTGGGCGGACAGATACGGCACATGCTGCTGTGGACTGTACAAATGCATGCATGCATTGATGGTGGGCACTTCCTTCCATCAATGCTCCAGCCCCAGGTCCATATCCTGGCCTTTCCGGAAGCCACAACAGCCTCATCCAGATGCATTTCCCCCCGAGAAAGATGCCCACAATTATCAGGAAAGAACTTCATCCTCGCCCACGAAGGGCAGGTCCATGCTCCGCACGCCTTCCTCGCTCTCTTGTTTCCTAGGAAACAGACAAATGCGGAGGTTTAAAATAGTCACACATTCCAGGCGTGTCAACTTGTCTACAGCAATGCAGACTGTTGTTAAGTGTGGCTAGAATTGTTAGGCAGTGGGGAAAATTAAGTCAGCGCGAAGGGGGGGGTACATGGCATCGCATCAGTCATATGCTCGGGTCAGGAGGAGGCACATGAGAGTGACTGACTACCATGTTTTTCCGAGGGGTTGTACTGGGGCGCCACATGCAAATGCACCCAGTCCGACAAACCAATTAGAGTCCTCGTAAAAAATGACCATGGCTGGGTGGCAAATCAGGATGCTCTTTTCTTTTAGTTGCTGATATTATGCATGAGGGGCATGCAGATATTTAGAAGGGCCTGGAAAACATCATCCTGAACTGCCCATGAACTTTGTTAAAACATTACATGCAAAATATAAATGCTTGATATACTATTATTAAACATAGCTTTTACAGTTAAACAAGAGATTTCTAGGAGGGAATATCATGAATATTTTAAATATTTTACATGCATAAAATGCAATTTATTAGGTAGGAAAACACAAGCGGATAAGCTTGTTATTCTTTAAGCCATCTGAATGATAATCGTTTGGATCTTAAAAGCATGCTAAAAACACCACATCATTCAATTTAAGTGCAGATCATTCAATATGGGCATGACCAATCTCTCCTACATATAATACAGGTGGAGGAGAGTGAACGGGACATAGGTGGAGCGCTAACAGGCTAGCGGAGCTTTACCTGGGGGTACCGAGATTGCGGCAGTATTTCAAACTCCCTGCTCTCCCTTTTCTAGACGGCAGGAGAGATGCGGATATGTGAGAATTCTTAAATCGGATCGTATCTATCAAATATTCCTGAAAACATGACTACACAAAAGCCTTAAGAATATTTCATGCTAAATATTACTCAAACATGCTATTGATTACCACAGAAAATAATTGATACTTTTCCCTAGGGTTTAAAAAAAAAAAGAAGAAAAAAAATTGTGGGAATATTATATGGTAATATTACTTTGCTAGGTATTAATCAACCTAGCATAGCATTGCAACATAGATGCAAAAGGAGCGTTTATGAGTCAAGAAAATATATATATGAGTGACATATGGGTGACTCTATAGGTATGACATCACTTGTAGGCCGAAACTCTGAAGCGAGTTAGCATTTTAGCACTTCTCGTTCCCGCATCCCAAAGTCAATGGGGTTTCTGAATGGGGTTTGGTTAAAAGGCTAAAATAAAGTCACTTTGAGGCAACGAGAGAGGATCTGTGATTGGCAGTGATGTGACACAACTGATACTGTAGCTCACATGACAGTGTCAACATGGTGAATGTAGTATGTTCAGATTCCATTCATACTAGCCATATTCATACTATATAGAACGTACATAATAGAATGTAGTAAAGACTGAAACAGTATGCATTTTTGGCGTAGATTTTATGGATGCACACAAGTGAAGACCACAAGTCCACATTAAGTGCGCTATTTGGGACAGAGCCTTTAGCTTTAGCTTAGCAGGCTAATCAGTTAGCTGACTAAAAGTACAATAAAAGCGTTCTAGTTAACATGTAGTTTGGTTTTAAAATGTGATATGATTTGTGATGTATGAGTTAAAATCCATTAATTTTTTAATTGAGAGAAAATCACCGTTTTTAATTTTAAAATGTTATGAATTCCTGTGATGCACAGCTTGCCTGCCAGGTTTTCATTTTAGGTGCATTACTGTACTGTTCGTGTAGGAAAGTAGAAAGTAGTCAAAATTATTTTCTGTGGAAATGCTGTGCAAAGACATTAAACTCAATTTACCTGAAAAAATACATTTATGCTTCATCATTACAGTATTAAAGTAGAACCTAGTGAGATAGCATTGTATATGGTATGACAATACTAGTAGGTCCAATTAAATTACCGTCAAACCATCTATGCAAACCATTTTAAATTTTCAATGATCACTGAAAGCATTCCAAAACTCCAGGTCTATGTTCAGGACGTTTGTTCCAGTTATAGCCCCATCCCTAATGAGAAAGACTTACGATAGCATGTGTCCTGGTGCGGTGGGACTCCTGTCTTCCCTGCGCCCCCAATCAAATGGGTTTCCAAAAGAACGCTTGCGCAACATAGTCCTAACCAAGATCTGTAGCAGAGAACATGCAGCAAGTTTAAGTAACTCCAAAAACAACCTTGGGCTTGGGTTTGTGTGGGTCATACATTTTTTTATTCATTTGATGTGGTTATTAGCATTGAACACATTATGCGTAGTCATAAAACTGAATTAAGGTGGTCTAAATAGGTCACTAGGGGCTTGTGAACTCACCACGGTGGCCAGGCTGGGGATGTGCTTGACAGAGTTTTCCACCTCCTCCTCTGTCACTTCTATCAAGCTGCAGCAGTTGTCGTCCTCCGGGGGGAGGGGCTCAGCGCCGTGCCGCGTTACCCATGGGTGCACCTACAACAACAACAGAACCAAAATCCTGCTTTGATATCATTAATTAACTCAAGGCTAGGTCTGGGCAGCTCGAGTGTCCTATATTCACACAGGAAGTGCTTTGAAATAATTTTTTAAGAATAAGAAAAGGTTTATTTTTGGTTCAATTGAAGTATGGAGGATAAATATAACTTTATAAGAAAAACTACACTACCGTGTACAAAGCAAATGTTTGGGGTCAGTGAGATTTAAAAAGTAATTTTATTCAGCAAGAATACATTAAATTAATCAAAAGTGAAAGTAAAGGCATTATAACAAAAGACTTAAAGGCATAGTTTACCCAAAAATGAAAATGTAGTCATTATTTACTCACCCTCAAGTTGTTCCAAACCCGAGTTTTTTTTAAATGTTGAACACAAAAGAAGATATGTTAAAGAATGTACAGTAACCAGACAGTTAACGATAGCATAAGGATTGATTTCTATAGTATGGAAGTCTACTATGGAAGTAAATCGCTACCGGCAACTCTTTGGTTACCGACATTCTTCAAAATATCTTGTTTTGTGTTCAACATTAAAAAGAAACTCATACAGGTTTGGAACAACTTGAGGGTGAATAAGAATAAGAAACTTTTTTTAAAACATGTTTTTTTAAATCTTACCAACCCCAAACTTTTGAACGGTAGTGTGTATGTGTATACGTGGAAAAACAAAACATCAACTAATAGAGTGATTCTGGAGCGAAACTACTTGTGTTTCTGACCAATCACAGATGAGGACTAGCTTTCAGGAAACATTATTGGTGATGTTGTTAGTGGTTCTGAAATAATGCATTTCCCCCATGATAGACTCGAAGGGGACGTCCTTGGTGAAGAAAAGAGTCATACTGACCTTGATTTGTGGGACGGTAATTCTGGTTTCAGGATTCTTGTCCAACATTTTAAACAGAAGGTCCTTTAAGTCATCTGATATGTCTGCGCTGTTAAGTGGTACAAAAATGCAATCAATGTCAAAACGATCGGATGGGGAAGGTCTTTCAGGCTCAAGAGAAATACTCACTTCTCCGGAAGCTCCACCGGTTGGGTCTTGATCTTCTGATGGAGGCTCAAAATACGTTCATCCATGAAAGGACACTGTGGAGAGAAGAAGTAAAGTCAAAGGCAACATCCATTTCAAACAGTTTTACTGAATTAAATGTTGGGTTATTTTTAACACTGCATATTTCATGTGAAATACGAAGGTCAAAACAAGGCGTACCACTCCAAAGATGAAACAGTACAAGGTGACCCCCATTGCCCACACATCCAGAGCCTGTAAAAACATGATGTTAACAGGATAAAATCAATACTGCAATACTGACTATTAGCAACTATCTTAGAGAAAATAGATTTTAACCTTCCCAGAGAAGTTCTTGCGGGTCTCTGAAAGGGTCTCTGGGGCAAGAAATGCTGGCGTTCCCACTGTGCTGGTCAGCAGAGCATCAGCTCCCTCAAACTGGTTACTGACCCCAAAGTCAGCAATCTTAACGTGGCCGTCTTCTCCCACCAGCAAGTTGGAAGGCTTGATGTCCCGATGGATGATTTTCTGATAATGTACTGTTGAGGATGAGTAGTTATCATCACTTTTGATTGTTATTTAATGCATTCTGATGACTAACAACAAAAACTGCATCCAGTCAGTTTGATGCATAGTGCAAAAAAAAGAGAAAAAATTTCAGTAATTTCTGAAAACCAAAAGCTTCAATCTGATTGGTCTTTATGCTATTGGTACACAGATTTACTTCCTGTATAAGTAGCAGTGCTGTTATAATTAACCAAAACTATAAAATATATAAAAATGTTTTTGATAATTAAATATCTGAAATAAAATATAAATATTAGTTTAAAATGAACTTGTATTGGTAACCTCGTATTGGTAACTAACAATAATAATAATAATAATAATTAATAATATAATAAGATTAATATTACAATTACTAAAGCTGAAAAAAAAAATATATAAATATATATATATATATATATATATATATATATATATATATATATATATATATATATATATATATATATATATATATATATATATATATACACAATTTTTTTTACAAATATTTTTAAATAAATATAAATATAACAAGACGCTTTTCACATTTCCGGGTTTCTCTGAGCGGAAGTTATCATAGTTGTGTTAACTTTTATAGCGTTGAATGAGAGAATACATTAAATACATTTTTTGTGTGCCCATTTGCTCAAATAGCAAAAGAAAAACTTCACAACTTTCAAAAAGAGGGAAAAAATAGAGTGAGATTGAAAACAGCAGTGAAAAGAGAGACAGATGTTATTTTTTACTGTCAATCCAATAGACGCTGTATTAGAAACACCCTCACAGCAGCGGTAACTTGTTTTTTTGTAATTTTTTTGTAATTTGTCATTAGCTAAATTCCCGCACTCACAATATTCGATTCCTCTCAGTAAGTCCTGGAAGTAGAAGCGTGCCTGGTCCTCATCCAGGGGCTTATCAGTAGGAACCTCCATCACTGCTCTGCAAACACATGGGGAATGAGACAGTTTCTCTAGCAGAGTGACACTAGCACAGCATGGGCCGGCGCTACAATCAGAAATAACGTGCTTACTCACCCTCGTTTGACAAGCTCGAATACTGTGAAAGCACAGATGAAGCAGTGTTAATGTGTTGTGCTTTACATTCTCTGACTTCACATACATTTAGCACCAAAAAGTAAAATAAATTGTGCATGCGCAAGTGTGTAGCATCTGCCAAGTGGATGAGTATCTGGCCAGACTTACCCATGTACAGATGGTCCTCGCTTGGATCATCCAGCACCTGCACAAAAAACAAAAACAAAAAACAAAGCTGTTTAAAAAGAGAATGAAACCAGTCAGCACAGAACTTACATTACGCCATATCTAATATCTAAATATCCAAAAAAATTCTGTCCACTGAAAATTCATGGAAAGGCTAACTTTCAGTTATGACTAAATGAAAGCTGCTACATATCAGTACAATTAAAGGGTTAGTTCACCAAAAAATGAAAATTATGTTGTTTATTACTCACTTCATGTCTGTGTTTTTGATGAAATCAGAGAGCTCCATAAGACATATGTAAAGAGTTACTTCAGCGATTAGCATATGGCTTTGTATCAGTAGAAACCCTGGAGTATATTCAAATGATTGTGCTTCCCCCCCCCCCCCCCCCCCCCAATCGTCAATTTGCGTCATCGGAGGAATTTTCGGCCAGAGGCTAAAGACTACAGCCAGCAGAGGGACCTATTTCCACATGTTTTCAACTCACACATGAGGGATGGGATCTCACTCACAGCTCAGCTCGCACCCATACGGAAATGTAATATATGTACATATATGTCCCTATATCCGAGTAGTGATGTCATATATGTTTCATATAAGGCAATACATTATTAGCGCATATATACATTCTCACGATATATGAAGATATAGGTTTATACCATGTATGAAATACCCATAGAAAAATTATTATATATACATATATTAAAATTATTTATATGATGATTTTTTATATGGTACTGTATGTTAATGCCATATATGTAAACAATATATGTCGAATTTATATATGTAAGTTTATTTAAACATAATATATGCAAACATTCAGTATGCTTGTATTGGATTTTATATGGATTTATATAGTGGTGTTTGAATCCTGGCATTTCATAATTTGGTTTAGGTTCAGGCTTCGGACATTAAAAGCTCCATGTGTGTTTTCCTCCCCGTTGAAAGTGTACAGTTTGAGCATTCGCTTGGTCTCGTGTGAGCATCTAGTTTTGCTTGGGCAGTATTCACTCTTTTGTCCATGTGTTTAGGATTGTTTGTTTAGCATGCGGCTTGTGCTCATCATAGCCATTGCGTGTACTTTCATGTTTTGTTCTGTGTAGCATGTACGGTTACTCTGGTACATGGGTGACATTTTTCATCCTGTCCTCTAGAGGGCAACAGAGGGAGGAAGTGGTTTTAAGGTTACGAGTAGCATAGAGGAGAGGCATGGCAATGGAGCATGGGTGAAAATGCCTGGAATCACATTGTGTTTGAGAGTTAAGTGAATTGTACATTCTAATGCTTTACAATCTTGTTCAAATGCACATTTTTATGTACCCATAAAAATGTTAATTCATAGTGTTTGGAAGTTTGCAGAGAAGCTCGCAGAGGACTCTGTTATGGGGCTTGAGTGCACTGATACCTACTTCTGACCTGTGTTGGATTGTGCCAGTGCCTAATCTAGGATTTAGTATTGTATATCTTCATTGCCTGCTAGGACTGGGACTTCTACAACACTCAAGAGACTTGCATTGCAGACTGTATATCCTTTTCCCTCTAGGGCATTTTGAATTGTTTGGTACTGTTTTTTGTTTGTGTATCACTAGTATTTTGGGTTTAGAATTGATTTACTGTTTATTTGTTTACTTATAGTGTTGAGCTTTGATATTCACAATGCTGTCTTGGATTTCCATCCATGTGCTAATTGTTACTATGTTATCTCATTCAGTGGTTAAATAGATACAATTTATTTTCACTCCCTCATTGAGAATCTTACAGTTAGTTTCAACACAAACTATTGGCAAAAGTGAATTCCCGTTTTTTTGAGTATTTCTTATTGTATAAAAAACTAAGACGAGCCAGTTACAAGCATGAAGGGGTTTGATTGTTTCGATTGTTTATTTTTGAAGTCTAATAAAAAGCCAATTAACCTCTGCACCCTTGAGTCCTTCATCTCTTGCCTCACCTGACAATAAGTAACATTATAAATATTTTATATTTTAAATGTCATTTGTTGTATACATAGTCTAGATTTTAAGACTCTACGGCATTTGACAGTGATAATGATTTGTCACATATATAATTTAAACATATATAATATGTGGAATAAATATATATGTCAATATATGGAATTTCTGATGCTGTGCATATATGTGCATTTATGTTTTTACTCTATATGAGCATATTAGGATATTTAATATATAAGACCTATATGTCAAAATATGTTTTATACATACATTAACATATGGGATACATATATATGTCAATATATGGAATTGTTCCAATTTCTAATATGTTTCATATATGTTTTTACTTTATATATCACATATATCGCATATATTGATATTTCATATATAGACATATATTACATTTCCGTATGGGCAGCTACAGGCGTTCATGCAAACGGTGCAGCCGGCAGAGCAAAGTAAGTGTTTCAACTTCTCAAATTAATTTCTATGAAAGTTAAGCTTCCAAAGGCATGAACTGAAAACGCGCCAGACTGAACACGCGCTGAAAAACAAACAAAAATACAGTCTTTGTCAGTGTCCTATGCAGTTTATGTTGGCCAGCTCATGCGTTGTGTTGCTTACGTGAACAGCATCGGCAAATGCTAAGCCAGCGTTCTGGCATAGGTCTGACGTAACTCGGAAGATCTGCACTGTATTTAATACATCAACAGCTTAAGAGACTGGCACAGAAGTAAAGGAATTGTTGATTAAAGTCACTATTTTTGTTTGTTTTTTGTCCAAAAAAAGTACTCATTATTTCATAAAATTAAGGTTGAACCACCGGAGTCACGTGGAATATTTTAACAATGTCTGGGCCTTGAAAGTGTTAATTAAATTGCTGTCTATGGAGAGGTCAGAGAGCTCTCGGATTTCATCAAAAATATCTTCATTTGTGTTCCGAAGACGAATGAAGGTCTTACAGGTTTGGAACGACATGAGGGTAATAAATAGTAATAATTTACAGAATTTTAAATTTTGGGAGAACTAACCCTTGAATTCATTTTCCAGTTAAAATATATATATATATATTTTTAAATAAACAGTTAGAAGTTCTGCTTCCTCTTACTTTTAATACATTTCTAATTCAAACATTTTGTGCAATTTTTCTTAAAAGTAAATATATCTTGTTTATACATTGTTATACATTTTTACTGGAAACAAAGCAAATTTTTGCCGTGTATAACATTCAAACAGTATATCTATCCCTCACTGTCTCAAATTCAAAAAAAAAAAATCAAGGTTAAAATACTTTCCCCATCCAATTTTAATAAATGTATAGGTGGATTTTCTGTTTGTCCGATGGTGAAAGTGTTTGGGAAACCAGTTTGCAAGTTTATTTTTTTAAATTGCACTTCCAGTTCACGCTGACTAAAGTCTGTGAGAACACTGCAAACTGAGAAGAGAAGCACCCACCTCCACAAGCTTAACCACATTAGGGTGATCAAGCTTCTTGAGGATGGCTATCTCCTGGTAAACGCGCTCCAGAGGCCCTTTGGGCTGAGGGGGGCCCTCAGGGGCCAATCTTGCCCCACGAGGAGGAGGTCTGCCTGTTTATACCAGCACAAGAAGAAATCATGTGAAAGGTTGAAGTATTAGGCGTTCTGCTAGCTGATGAAAGTGCACCCCCAACCTAACACACATACACTCACACACACACACACGCAATCATAAACCCCGCTGTGCGTTCCATCTGCTTTAAAGCAGACACTTACGCGGGAACCCAGCCTGCCTCATCAGTCGTTTCTTGGACAGCACTTTCATGGCCTGTGGAGAGCAGTGAGAACGAGAGAGTGAGAGCAGATATCCAGTGTCATTACTGGTGCTGGGTGACATATGCCCCATTCTACAACCAGCACTGTGTGAGAACTACAACTACACCAAAAAATGGGATAAAAAAATGAGTAATAACTAATCAGAGCATGGAGCAAATTTAAATTAATATAAAATTATTACAAAAACAACATATTATATTTTTATTATTATTACTAAAGCATGTTATTTGTCAAATCTCAACAATACACAGCGGCAAGAATATGAAAAAAATTAATTATATATATAACATTAATAGAGGAGTCAGTTGGATTATGAGGAAATGGGCTGCATTACTACATTTCCCATGATTCTCTGTGGTAACACAATAAATATAAAAAAAATATTCTACACCAAATATATATACTTTTCTCTTACAAAAATGAAAATGAAATATGAAAACATGGCTATTTTACTCTAATTCAAATCACTTAAATGCACATTATAATTATGATTTTCTAACCCGTAACGGTGAAGGTGCCAATGGGATAATTTTAGGCTACTGAAGGTGACCTCGAATAGGCAATCATAATTAAATGATTACTGATAACACTGAGATGAAGTGTATAAATATATTTGTCTGCAAATTGTATCACTCACATAGTATGTGTTGTCATCTTCATTGTATGCCAGCTTGACAACTCCATAGGAGCCCTTTACCAGGAAAACAAGGTGTGTCAGTCATGAAAACTTGTAAATGGATCAAACTGCAGGGCAAACACACTCAGTAACATGCAATAACTGAGGAATACAGGAAGCTGAAGTGTCCAAGCATTTGTGCCGTTTGATTAAATGGAGAACATGTAAACCAAACCGAGCCAGTAGGCAACAGCCTGTGTCATGATGAACTCTACAGACAGGCATAATTCCACTTCTGTTCTGTCTCTATCTCTCTCAAACCTACACACACACACACACACACACACACACACACACACACACACACACACACACACACACACACACACACACACACACACACACACACACACACACACACACACACACACACACACACACACACACACACACACACACACACACACACACACACACACACACACACACACACACACACACACACACACACACACACACACACACACACACACACACACACGTCCCAGCTGGGAGAGCAGATTGCCATTCCAGCAGGGAATCCAACCCTCAGATACAAGAGATGAGAGCAGAGCAGGAATCTCCCCTGTCCAAGCTGACAGTTTTCCATGCCCTCGTATCAAGATGAAGCTTAGTGGAACAGCAACAGTAAAAACACTTCACTGCTCTTTTAAATTGCATTACTGTATTACTATAAATATTGTAGTACATGCACTACATACTTTTATCTTACTCCATGCCTAAAGTACTGTTTGTACTACGGTTTAATGATGGCATCAGATGGGAATACCATGGTAATTTGCATATATACATATATACATACATACATACATATTATGATCACCATATTCACATGCCATAATTTGAATTCTTTAAAGAATAACATGCCTTACAATAAATCAATAAACATTTATTATGCCAATAAACATGGTACTTGTCAATGATCTTCTATTAAATGGCATAACAAGATACTTTGAATAGTATATTAATTGAATTAATTGTAATATATCAAGCAGTTGTGCCTAAATGAAAATGTACCTTGTTTTAGAAATGTTAAAATAATAAAATAAAAGTTTAAAAAAAATATTTTTGAGGTGTACAACATTGAACAAACTGTATTCTATTCTATTCCATTCCAATTAGTTATTCATTATTCCAAAAGTTATTATTTGAACCACCGTTCAAAGGTTTGGGGATAGGTATGATTTTTTAAATACTTGTATTGCTTTTATTTGTATGGTAAATACACAGTAATATTGTGAAATATTATTACTATTTTAAATTACTGTTTTCTACTTTAATATATGTAATTTATTCCTGTAAAGGTAAAGTTGAATTTTCAGTATTATTACAGTCTTCAGTGTCACATGATCCTTCAGAAATCATTTGCATTTTTTATTTAATATAACTAATATGTGAGATAACTGTTTGTTTTGAAATAAGAACAACTGTGCAATTATTATTTCAGTAATTATTATTTCAGAAGAGCATTCATTCATCTCAGACTCTCAGCAGGAAATGATCTATGTATAAATAATAAATGAAAAATAAACATACCTTTCCGATCTCATCTTTCAGCTTGTACTGGTTGAGCTGCACGCAGTCCTTTAGAAATAAACAAGTGACAGTGATCAATGACACTGAGCTCTTTTTTTATGGGGGTTTAGTCATTGAAGGACAGCTACTTCAGCCAGTGTGGCCAAAGATCACAGCAAAACGCAAACTTGATTCTCTCATCAAGAATGATGCTTGCAACATTCCAGGTTCAAAAGAATCAAAAGCATTAGCACAAGAAGTACTACAGGGAGTACTTGAGCCGAGAAAGGCACACAAGCTAAAGCTACACACATCTCTTGCTGATTTCATGTCCTAATAGAAAAGCAGAAGCATCTATTGGGGAACTTTCTCTTGACAAGCATCATTAAGAGGAAGCCAGGAAGGTAATTGCTCCTGTCAGTAACCTTACCTTATACACGTTCTCAACCTTGACTTTGCAGACTTGAAGCCAGTGCAGAGAATGAAGAAAAGAAAATTTTCTTCTCAAAGACAACATCAGTTCTCACACAAGCAGCTCAAATCTCAGGCCACAGCATCCGACTGCATTTGGCACAGTTACATTATCTTACACTATTGGTCAGATTTTTAATGTTTTGAAAGTAGTCTCTTACGTTCAACAAGGGCTGCATTTATTATAAATACAGTAAAAACAGTAACAGTGTGAAATATTATTACAATTTAAAAGAACTGTTTTCTATATTAATATATTTTAAAATGTATTTTTTTATGTGACAGTCTTCAGTGTCAAATGATCCGTCAGAAATCATTGTAATATGCTGATTTGCTGTTTAAGAAACATTTCTTATTATCAATGATGAAAAGAGCTAGGCTCTTTTCATTTTATGTGGAAACCATAATGCACTACCAAGCAATTAAGTGAGATTAAAAAAAGGAAATTAATACTTTTATTCAGCATGAATGCATTAAATTAATCAAAAGTGACAGTAAAGATATTTATGTTTCTTTTAAAATAAAAGCTCTTTTGAACTTTCTATTCATCAAATAAATAGAAATAAATAAATATATATATTAAATATATATATAATAAGAACCATTACTAACAGTATCAGCAAATCAGCATATTAGAAGAATTTCATGTGACACTAGAGACTGGAGGAATGATGCTGAAAATGTAGTTTTTGCCATCACATTTTATAATATACTAAAATGTTGTAATAATATGTCAAAATATAACTGTTTGGTCATATTAATGCAACCCTGATGAGCATAAAATACTTCTTTCAAAAACATTTTAAAAATCTCAAGTATTCCACAGGTAGTCTTAGACATGGTGTAGCCATTAAGTTGTTCTGACAGTTTTTTTAAGAGACTTTCAAACACTTCCAAACACACGTGGGGTTGACTTCGGCCACTTACCTGCAGATCTGTGATGGACACACGATGAGACTCCACGGTTGGTCTTCGAGGGAGGCGTGGAGATGAGTGAGGGGAGGTGATTGGCGAGTAGGGCAGCGATGGGTAAATATAGCGTCCGTTCAGCCCTGGCGAACCACAGGGTGACGAAAGTGTCTGTGAGCGTTCCTGTAGCGACAGCTTCCTGTCAGAGAGGCTGAGTCTACCTCTGTGCTCCTGCGGTTCTGGAAAGAGCGCTTCCGGGCGGCCCATCGTGTGGGATAAAAGATCACAGGAGGCCATGCGGAAGGGCGGCACCGGACCTGACGACGTCAGTTCTGGCGTTTCCGAGCTGTCCATGTCCTCCACCTCCTCCTCCTCTCCGCCCTCCTGCCCGGAGCCACCACTGGGCTCATACTCCGTCACCACAATCATGGACTCCATCTCGTTGGTGCAAGGGCTCAGGTGCGTGGAAGGGGAAGGGAGCACAACGCAGCTCCGCAGCAGGTCAGGCAGTGGCTGATTGGGCAGTTGTACCGAGGGAATGGGCGGAGCATGGCCGAGAGCGGCAGGGGGATCAGAAGAGGGCCAGGAGGAGACACAGGGAAACATAGTGTCCTTCCCAAACACCTGTCAGTAGCCCCTCCATCAACACCTTTTAAGAAAAACAGACTTGGTAAATCTTAGGTATTATACAGAAATGTACCACAGCTTTTGAACTGACGATGAGCATAATTTTGGAATGGCCATTGTGAACATATTATATAATTGTATAAAAATAAAGTCAAGTCAAAAGGACATTTAATTCATTATATTTTCTGTACATTTTAATAATGTACAATTCATACATCATATATTTACTATATTAGTTACATATATTTTTCCATGTAACATTTACATTTTAATTCATTGGTATTAATAACATGAAATATTATATAAATAATATACAAATGTATTTTACTTTTTTTTTTAGCATAACAGCTAAGACTCTTACCAGCCTTACAAGCCATTTTTAAAAGCCTACACCGTTTCATTCCCTGATATTTATTATAACTTTGATATAAGTATTATTCTTTATATATAGACTTTTCTGTAGCTCAAACAGTAGAGCGTGGCGCTAGCAACGCCAAGGTCATGGGTTCGATTCCCAGGGAAAGCAAGAACTGACAAAAATGTAAAATGTGCACCTTAAAATGCAATGTAAGTAACTTTGGATAAAAGCGTCTGCCAAATGCATAAATGTAAAATGTATTTATGAATATATGTTACCCTGCCTGGACCACAAAACCAGTCATAAGTTGCAAGGGTATATTTGTGGCAATCATTCTATTAGGATCGAATCATTAGGATATTAAGTAAAGATCATGTTCCATGAAGATATTTTTTAAATTACCCACCATAAATATATCAAAATTGTATTATCAGTAGTAAAATGCATTCCTAAGGACTTAATTTGGACAACTTTAAAGACGATTTTCTCAATATTTAGATTTTTGCACCCTCAGAGATTCCAGATTTTTAAATAGCTGTATCTCGAGTCAACCATAGTCATATCCTAACAAACCATACATCAAAGTGGAAAGTGTATTAATTTAGCATCCATGTATAAAATCTCAATTCTAAAAAATGTACACTTATAACTGGTTTTGTGGTCCGGGTCACCCATATTTATTGATTAAAATAGATAATTAAATATTATATACAGTGAGGAAAATAAGTATTTGAAAACCCTGCTATTTTGTCAAGTTCTCCCACTTGGAAATCATGGAGGGGTCTAAAATTGACATCTCAGGTGCATGTCAACTGTGAGAGACATAATCTAAACAATAAATAAATCCAGAAATCACAATATATCATTTTTTTAACTATTTATTTGTATGATACAGCTGCAAATAAGTATTTGAACAGCTGGCTATCAGCTAGAATTCTGACCCGGCTCAAGGACCTGTTAGTCTGCCTCTAAAAAGTCCACCTCCACTCCATTTATTATCCTAAATTAGATGCACCTGTTTCAGGTTGTTAGTTGCATAAAGACAATTGTCCACCCCATACAATCAGTAAGAATCCAACTACTACCATGGCCAAGACCAAAGAGCTGTCCAAAGACACTAGAGACAAAATTGTACACCTCCACAAGGCTGGAAAGGGCTACGGGGAAATTGCCAAGCAGCTTGGTGAAAAAAGGTCCACTGTTGGAGCAATCATTAGAAAATGGAAGAAGCTAAACATGACTGTCAATCTCCCTCGGACTGGGGCTCCATGCAAGATCTCACCTCGTGGGGTCCCAATGATCCTAAGAAAGGTGAGGAATCAGACCAGAACTACACGAGAGGAGCTGGTCAATGACCTGAAAAGAGCTGGGACCACCGTTTCCAAGGTTACTGTTGGTAATGTTGGAAAGACGTCATGGTTTGAAATCATGCATGGCACAGAAGGTTGCCAATGACCATTTGGATGATCCAGAGGAGTCATGGGAGAAAGTCATGTGGTCAGATGAGACCAAAATAGAACTTTTTGATCATTATTCCAGTAAATGTGTTTGGAGAAAGAAGAATGATGAGTACCATCCCAAGAACACCATCCCTACTTTGAAGCATGGGGGTGGTAGCATCATGCTTTAAGAGTGTTTTTCTGCATATGGGACAGGGCGACTGCACTGTATTAAGGAGAGGATGACCGGGGCCATGTATTGCGAGATTTTGGGGAACAACCTCCTTCCATCAGTTAGAGCATTGAAGATGGGTCAAAGCTGGGTCTTCCAACATGACAATGACCCGAAGCACACAGCCAGGATAACCAAGGAGTGGCTCTTTAAGAAGCATATCAAGGTTCTGGCATGGCCTAGCCAGTCTCCGGACCTAAACCCAATCGAGAATCTTTGGAGGGAGCTCAAACTCCATGTTTCTCAGCGACAGGCCAGAAACCTGACTGATCTAGAGAAGATCTGTGTGGAGAAGTGGGCCAAAATCCCTCCTGCAGTGTGTGCAAACCTGGTGAAAAACTACAGGAAACATTTGACCTCTGTAATTGCCAACAAAGACTACTGTACCAAATATTAACATTGATTTTCTCAGGTGTTCAAATACTTCTTTGCAACTGTACCATACAAATAAATAGTTTTTAAAAAATCATACATTGTGATTTCTGGATTTTTTTTATTTTTAGATTATGTCTCTTACAGTGGACATGCACCTACAATGACAATTTCAGACCCCTCCATGACTTCTAAGTGGGAGAACTTGCAAAATAGCAGGGTGTTCAAATACTTATTTTCCTCACTGTACATATTTTTTTTTTTTAAATAAAACATTGACAATAAATGTTTATTCCATACTTTTTACAATCCTACAAAATCAACACTTTAAAATACAGAAAGATTTCCAGGTCTTAACTGATGCTGATTTTAGGGTAAAGCATTTGCCATATGCTTGACCTCCATTTTTCTATGAGTCTTATCCTTACTATACAAATGAAATGACTTAATACAGCTAATAAGTTGAATATATTATAAAATGCTTAAAACGTTATTTAAGTAAATACTTGCTCGAAAAAGATTACATATCCCCATTCTGCTCTAAGCCTCCGTTTCTTCTTATGGCCTTGATTTACATGCAAAGTGCTGCAGTTTCTTTGGAAAGCAGATTTTCTGAACATTGGAGACACTGTGTGTGGGAGAGGTGTGGGTCTCGCAGAAAGAGAGAAATATAAGCAGGTATAATAAAAAAGGCATTCATTACTCCGAGGGGTTCCCACCCCCTCCGCGCGTCCTCATTTCTATCTCTCACATTCACAGAGATTCAATGCAGCTTAGTTTTTCTTCTCTGTCTCGATTGCGTTCCCTGTTATTTCTTCACCTGCGATCGAATCTCTACTTATGTTTTTGCTGTAATATCATCGCAAGGCCCTGGCCTCCATGCATTCTCCTGTCAAAACACCCACACAGCTGGAAGATGGTGTTCTCTCTCCCTCTTTCGAGAAAACGTGTGGAAAAAAAGCATATTTTTCCCAGCATTCCTCATCTTTGACCCCTCCCGCATCCATTTCTCAAGTAATTACGTCCCTGACACTTATTTTCACACTAAATCAGAACGCACTGATGAGAATTCGAGCTTTTCTCACTAAAAATGTCAGTCATACAGGAAATAACCTCTCCAAGAAGGAAATAATAATAATAAAATCTCCATTTGGATTACACATGAAAGAAGGACCAAGCCATTTTCAGAGACCAGAATACCATAGACACTTGGGGGTAGAGGGGTAGACTCTTAATTTAAAAAACACTTTATAATCACCAAGAACACCTTAAGGGCCACATAGGTATCAATCTTTTTATTAAGCAAGCACCATTCTCATGCATACAACGTTGAATGTTTTGTTTATTATTCTTTCTCTTTCTCCATCCATCACCTACTGAGAGATTCTGCCAGCAGGAGAATGAATGATGGATTCAACATGACATCAATATGACAACAAGTGACAGCCAAGTGATTGTAGCATCTCACAACATGATATTTGCAGAATCCTATGTTATAAGCATTTTCAAAACATACATCATGATTCATCAGTCCAGCAGAAAATGCCATTTACTATGTTATATATTATTATGTTATATATTCCGGGGGGGTTAATAAAGGCCTTCTGAAGTGAAGTGGCAGTTTTGTGTTAGAAAAATAATTTTGGTTATTTTTCTAACACAATCACGACACTTCGCTTCATAAGGCCTTTATTAACCCCCCAGATCTGTGTAGAGCAGTTATATGATGGATAGATGGACTTTTATGGACTTCATAAACAAGACACCAAGTCACTGCCATTATACTGCTTGGAAGAGCCAGGATTTTTTTTTATATAACCCCAATTTTATTCGTCTGAAATTGGAATGCCATATGCGCCTAGGATGACTTGAGGGTGAGCTAATTATGGGCTAATTAAAAAAAAAAAATTGGGGGGTGAATTATCCCTTTAATGCACTGCGAACTAGCACGAAAAAGCAGTGAACAGCTGGATTTTATTAACTAACATTAACAAAGATTAATAAATACTGTAAGAAATGTATTGTTCATTGTTAGTTAATGTTAGTTAATATCAACTAATGTTAACAAATGAGACCTTATTGTAAAGTTTCACATATAAAATGTATTAAGCTTATTTAACCGTAATAATATTTTGCAATATTACTGTTTTTACAGTATTTTTGATCCCTGAGCCTAAGAGGCTTATTAAAAAAAAACTTGATTAAATATTAAAAAGACAACTGATTATGTTAAAGCGTGTGACTATTAGTAAAACATCAGTAGAATTGATTATCTCTGATGATAATACTTCAGTATCATATCAAAATATGATTTCTTTACCATGGCACCACGGCACTAATAGCAAACTTTTTTCTAAACTATTGTTAATATGTTGGCTAATGAAGTCGCATGCAAGAAAATTAATCAGCTATTTTAAGATAGAGAGAACCTTTTAAGGTCAGATCAGATTTGAATCGCTGGTCCGCCCCTTGGTGTAGACGACTGTTTTTGACTTCCCATCCTCACATCTCTCAACCTCGATGACAAAGAGACAGCTCAGCTGAGCACAGAGCGGCCAGGCTTATCCGACCCATTTGTCAGACCAGGTGCTGATGGTGGGATGATGAAAGTGTGCAGAAAGTCAAAGGGACTGATTTGCTATTATACAGTCTGAGCGTCGAGCAACTTTGAAATTCATGCGGCAGAATTACAAGTACCTTGCAAGCATCTACAAAAAATGTAGAGTATCACGCTCTCTTTTTAAGAACAGGAAATGCACGGTAGATGCGGGCAAGATATGACCTGACTGCGATGGTAGGCTGAGCTATTTTAATCTGAGAGCAGTTTCCACACTCTTCTGTGACCTACTTCGATCTTTGATGGATTGCAAACCAAGTGTTTCTCCTCCATGTGCTCAACCTTCCAAACACACACAAACCTCATTTGTTATGGAGACTCAGACTCACAAGCAAACAATCCCTGGGGCCTGCCCCCTCACTGTCCATTGGATAACAAACATTAAAGGCCTTCCACAAAGTACAACATCAAACGCATACAAAGATCCACCGTTTTAATTCAAGCCCTTACCGTAGAAAACCTCCTGCAAGAAATTAAACTTCCCCTAGAAACAAACAGATGCAGCCTTACAGCAAATGACTTTAACACACACTTTCCACTCCCTGGTTGGTTGTCTTTATTATGGTGAGATCCACTGGCATCCACAGGGAAAAGGGTCCAAAGAGGATTGACCATATGGGACCATCTGGAGCGCAGCATTCTTTGAAGCATACGCTTTAACAGGGAAAACTTTAACTCATCTTTAACTTTAAACAAAGTACTTTTGTTAACACTACAATAAAAATCCACTTCATCAGCTAATTACTCTTCAAAAGCATTGCCATAGAAATATACAGAGCTACCGCAAACAATTTTAAAGGGATACTTCACTGATTATTTTCATATTAAACTGTTATTTCATTTACTAAAACGAATTGATACATATCTCTCTCGTCTCAGTGCGTGCACTTATCTGAGGTGGAGGTGACGTGGAGGTGTTTGGTCGCTTCTAACTTGATCTCTGTTTGGTACCATATAGTGAATGAACTGGGCTTAGTGGGCTAAGCTAAATGCTATCAGATCGTCACAGACTCACAGCGCGTCAGAGAGATTAAGTGCACGCACTGAGATGAGAGAGGTATGTGTCAACTCGTTTTAGTTAAGGGAATAACAGTTTAATATGAAAAAGTGGTGGAGTATCCCTTTAAGACAAAATTCTACAGATGGCTGAGCGTT
The DNA here is from genome assembly GCF_024679245.1 of Pseudorasbora parva. Classification (NCBI taxonomy): domain Eukaryota; kingdom Metazoa; phylum Chordata; class Actinopteri; order Cypriniformes; family Gobionidae; genus Pseudorasbora; species Pseudorasbora parva. The sequence continues at coordinate 13,753,630 of NC_090189.1, read as the reverse complement.
TCTCTGAGCATTTCTACCAAGGGGCAACCTCCCGCGATCTCTCTTGAAGCCAATACGGAAGTAATGTAAACTGCAATTCCTTAACTGGCCGCTAGAGGCAGGCTCCAGAAGGGAGCAGAATCTCATTGAGCCCCATGTTAAAATTCTCAACTTTACAGCAGAAAAAAACATGTTTACAGCCTGGTACAAATTGTGGTTTTTGCCTATAAGGCTAATTTTGATCTTCATGACAACTGTGAGGGGGGTGAATTTTTTTTTATAACTCATTCGTTTACGTTATATAAAGCCTTAAAGTTCTGCATAATTAAGGGCGTGGTTACAAGTGGATAGCCATTTATCTGCCGTCTATAGTCATTGCGTCACCTCAGCTCCACGCACATCCTGCCTTTTTGCCCATTTTCTGTTATCCGGGGGTGATACGCGATGACTCGCTCACAAGATGGCAACGCCCAGCTCGCCTCTACTTTACGCTTCAGAACGGCTTATCGGAATCCTATGGGTGACGTCACGGACACTACGTCCATATTTTTTTACAGTCTATGGTTTCTACGTGTCTATACGTTGTAAAACCGTAATAAATCAGGCTATTCGATGTCCTTTTACAGTAAAATACTGTTAAGGTTTTTGGAAGTGAAAAAGAAGAAGCCATCTTATCATTTTGACTGAAGAAACGTAATTTCCAGACATTACTTTACATTTGATGGTTTTTCGTTGTAAATCTATTTCTTCTTAGTTTTTGTTTTTTTTACCATAAATTTCAGATTTTTTTAAGTGGGATTTAACGGTAAACTACCATGTTATACCTAACACTTTAAACACAAGTTCTGAGTTCAAAATGAGTTAAGCTCTCGCAACACCATTTGTGACATGTTGTCGTCAATCACCACAGATGATTTAGTATCTTTAAAAAAATTCACAGCAGCGCCATCTTTGATTTTTAGCGGGATCCTTCTCTTCAGAGGGTTATACTGTTATTTAACGTGTTTTTAAATTGTTCTGCTGACGACAAAACGCTGAAAACATGCCCTTCCAAGAAATTTCAGGGGACAAAAAGTTCCAGACAACACGATCTGTGGAAAATGATGAGCGATCTAGGAGCTTTATACAGTTTTTTTTCGGATGCCACTGAAAACATGGTATAATTCTATTCTTCACAGCCTCTTTCATACTTGTCATGGCGATGATCTGAATAAGGTCTATTGGGCAAAAATTTTGCAGGGTTTAAAAAAGCAAATATGTGCAGCTCATATTCTTGTGCTTATATTGAAACATCTGTACAAAATTATATTTGAACTGTAAAGTTTATGTTTTTTTTCCCTTTCTCCCAATGCAATGCCATGCCCCTATAAACTCCTATTGCAAGTGCATTCCTGGAAACAAAATTTCCAAGCGAGTCCTTATAATAGATTTTATTGAATTTGAATTTTTTATTGAAGCAGTTAAAAAAAAAAAAAAAAAAGTCTGCTATTATATTAGCTGTCATTAGCATCTAACCACGTTCCATAAACCAAGAAATTAAAAGTAATAAGGCAACCTCAATCATACTTTTTGTACATGAATCCTGACAAATAAACAACTTAACCCAGCTCATCCAAAGCTAGATTTCAGATCATACCCGAATGGCTCATTCCACAGGGAAAAGCCACCCAGGGACCTTCTTATGCCACTCTCTCCAAACAAGGCAAACTATTTTAGGCCCAAACTCCCGAGCAACATGAAAACACAACATAAAATACAATTTGTTAATTATACAGCACAAATGACATCTAATGTACTTGCATGCATCTCATTTCATTATATTATATTATGGATTAAAGCACCACACGATACCTGTCAAAACCTAGTGAGCTATAAAACTAGTAGACTGCATTTTTGGACATGTGAACCTTTCAAATGCCTTTGATGCCCAAAAATACTGCCTAGGCAACCAGCTCACAAGATGTTGATACACAGCCAGTGATTTTACAGGTTTCACTTGTCAGCTGTCAAACAGGCAGGATGAAAATGTATTAAGAATGCTGAATTCTTAGGTAACTGGGCCATTCTACAAAACAAGTGCCAATTTTGTCTCTCATATTCATATGTGGAAAAAATTGTTTAACAATCAATAGATGGTGCCAACTTTAAACACAGCAACAAAAATACAGCAAGTACAATTTTTTCTTCATGAAGATGAGTCATTTTTGGCCTGTCCCCACTCATGTCTTTCCAACTTCTATATATTAGAATAAAATGTAATCTAACATATACACATTTAAATATTTATAACTAAAAAACAAAATATATGTAATATAGCAAGAATTTTATAAAATGTACAATACAATAATTACTCTTTTTTGTTGTTGTCGTTGTCAGTAATATCAATCCTGTTTACCTAAAGTAACCATGTGAGCACTGAAATATGGATATTTGTTGAAATACAAGTATTAAGCACTTTCTAGTTTCACGACCTTGTAATATTAACTTTTGATTAAAAAAAAAGTCAACCCTTTTACAACCATGTCATGTCTTACTCAACATTAAATGTATTAATTTTGCTTAAGATTGCACAATGCAATTCATTAACACTTAAATCTTTAATTGTGTCACTGAATGTAAAAAAAATCTTACAAAATGTTACTTTAAAACACCTTATCAAACTGGAAAATCCGCCTATTTCGTAGAATAACCCAACTTCTCATATTATCTTATGTGAATATAGATGTGTATCGTCTCACTCCCGATTTACAGTTGACAGGCAACGTAATTTCGTGAATATTATCTGTATAAGCGTCATGTAAACACTGACACTGTCTCGAAGAGCTGGTGCCGTTAGGAGAATAATTTTTAAGGCAGGTTGTTATTTTGCTAAAGCTGGCTAACGTTAACGCATCTCTTACGAAACAGATGTTTGGCAAATCCAGCCGAGGATTAATAAAATGATTGTCATCACGTATGTTCACGCATGTTGCTGTAGAGAAGTAACTTACAATAGGAATCGTTAGTTCAGTGTTATGTCCTTACCTCGGCCGTTTTTTAAGATCCTGTTTTGGAAGGGTATGTTGTTAGCTCGCTGGCAGTAATGGTAGCGGTTTATGATATGGGATGATGTGCAGGCAGCGGGGGACGGAGGTGCTTCTGCTGTGAGTGAACGTGAGAGGAGGGGCGCCATCTAACGGTCAAAATGGAACAGCGGCTGCTGCTGAAGTGAAAAGCAGGGGGTTATTAGTTCTTGATTAATTAAACTTCATTGCTGTACTTGACTAGAATACCTGCACTCTTATTCAGTTACATTTTGACACAGAGTCAGATCTTACAATTTCATGAAAATCAACAAAGTATCATTTTATTGAACTTACAAGCCAATACTACAACGCTCCTGAACTCTTAAAACTAATGACATTTAACGTGTGTAAAGGGCATTTGGACACAACTATCGGCATTTACTCTTGTAAAGAGACCTTTCCTCAAATAAACTTTTTAGAACAATTTTAGACATTGCTAAAGGTAAACAAATTATGAAACGGGTCTAAATTTAACTGGTGTGCTCTAGAACAGGGGTTTTGATTTTTAAATTAAGCCAAGACTCATTAAAACAAATTAAACATCTATATTTACAGTATAAGGAGTAGAAAATAAATCTAATATAAACTAAATATTTTCATATTTTGCACATTTATACTATAAATTGGGTCTTTATACATAAACTTATTTTTGAATATGAAAAATTTGAGGACTGTAGTCATTCACACAAGAATGCTTATATTTGGAATAATTTTTTAATCATAACACTTAGAAAATTGAATTAAAATGATCAAAGCAATAATTTAATGCAAAAGCATGTGCTAGCTAGGGTGCTTAGATTTTTGACTGATAAATTGAATATGCTACTAAATCAGCCCTTCAACTAATTGATGCATTAATAAAACACTTTATATAATTAAACAGCTTTATTACATGAGAAAAGTGGGAAAAAAATCTTTATTGCAAAATCAACAAACTCAAAATCAACAACAAAGTTAAGATCACCCATTTTACCAAAAGAAGCGCACAATTTCTCAAGAGAAAAATAAAACTGTACAAAATGACACTGATTGAAACAGGATTCACACTATCGTCTTTTCTGGAAAATATTTCCCCTTCCTCCTGGTCCTCCTCGACCTCTGCCCCTTGCTGCGACTGCAAGGGAAAAATAAACAGTTAGTGGTTTCATGTAATTCCCATGAAAACCCTTGACCTGTCAAGCAGACATGGCTAAGTCCTTATGTTTTTTGCGAATATTAAAAACATATTTTTTAATGTAACAATATACATTTATATTTTAATGCAACTACTTCAATAGCTAATGGTACTAAATAAAAATATATAACTATAAAGCAGTTGACATTGCAACCGCTGTAATACAGTCAATACTAGGGATGTTTGGCTAACCTTGTGCTTTGAGAATTGCAGCTTTGCCTCTTCCGGCTCCTGCCCCTTGGTTTTTGTTTTTCATGCTCTTCAACATAGGGGCGTTTTTCAACATGTCAGGCAGAATGAGAAAGCGTATTTTGCTGCCACGAATGTACACCTGCTCCAGCTGGGACACTCTGCCATCTCGATAGGTCACTGTAATGTTGGACATCTGATACACACAACATAAGTGCAGTTAGTTGCATTATTCACACGCACACGGCTCACTAAAAAACAAGTTTACAGAAATAGTTTGGGTAACATACAATCAAAATTTAATTCTGATTTTTGAGGGAGCAACACATTTTCAGCAGTACCTGGCAGTTCATGTTATCCTCTGCTTCAATGAGTTTGCCCCTGTACACCTCACCAGTGTTCGTCTCGCAGGTCACGATGTGACCCTCTGCTTCATGCAGGACTTTGATGGGAACACCAATAGACATGTTTTAATCTAGAGGAGAAAAAAAGTTAATTAACAGCAAATAAACATATCCCCAGTTTCACAGACACCGAATAAAACCTATGTTTAAGCTGTTTTAACTGAAACAAACTTACACTGACATTTAAAATTAAGTCAGTGTCATTATTTTGTCTCAAGATGCACACAGTAAATGTTTTTTTTCCAAGGCAGGTTTCTAAAAGCTACTGAAAAATGTCATAATTGAACTAAGGCCTATGAAACTAGACCTAAAGTAATAACTAGTGGACTGTGGATAGCAGTAGTATAGTGAGAATGTGCAAGTTCTGACATATTCTTTGGTCTAAAAAGAACCGACTCATTAGAACAATTCTTCCGTCAATCAAACTACACTGGTAACGCGCAATAGTTGTGATTCACTAAAAAGAACCGGCTCATAAGAATCGCTCGTTTGGAAATCGTGTTCTGTGCGTATTGGAGGACACAATCCACGCTCGAAAATTAACATTGAAAATAATTTAGCTATGTTATTATATTAAATTCATATATTGACTTCATTAACAAAACTAACACGTTAACAAAAATATCTAGACTGATCTCAAACGAGTCGAATGAATAAGCCAAGCAAACAATGAATGCCTAAAATGGACGTTGCTCCTCTAAAGAATCGAAATTATCAGATAGGACTGAATATTTTAGTGAAAACCATACAACAGGGTTAGCAGGTTTTTGTCATCAAGCATTACTGTACCTTCAGTCGACGGCTTCGTAGAAATCCACACTATTGAACAACGTGAGTATTTGCGGCGTTTTCCCGCTCCCACAATGCAACTGAAAGATGCCCCGCCTTTTCCTGAAACCCGGTTGCATCTTGGGAGTCGAAGTGCTATTAAAATGTAAAATTCAGAGACCTAGACACGCCAGATTTACAGAAGAGGGCGGTATTGGATTGTGAATATGATATAAAAAACGGTCTATGTAAAAAAAACTGTCACAGTTGCCAATTATTATAATAAACTGGAAGTCTCTGGTATTTAAATGCTTCAGCATTTATTTCAGCTGGTTATCATTTGTTATTATATAGCCTATAAAAAAGTATATATATATTTCATTTCATAAACTATTCTGAAACCATTAATTTTGTATGTATGAAACAGTACACCGATCAGACGTAACATTATGACCACTGACAGAGGAATTGAATAACACTGATTATCTCTTCATCACAACACCTGTCAGTGGGTGGGATAGCCTATAGCAATTGAACATTTTGTCCTCAAAGATGATGAGTTAGAAGCAGGAAAAATGGGTGAGCGTGTTAATTTGAGTTGGACAAGGGCCAAATTGTGATGGCTAAACTACTGGGTCAGAGCATCTCCAAAACTGCAGCTCTTGTGGGGTGTTCCTGGTCTGCAGTGGTCAGTATCTATCAAAGTGGTCCAAGGAAGGAACAGTGGTTAACAGGCGACCAGGTCATGGCACATTGATGTACGTGGAGAACGAAGGATGGCCCGTGATGTCTGATCAAACAGACAAACTACTAGCTCAAATTGCCCAAGAACTTGAAGCTGGTCCTGATAGAAAGGTGTCAGAATACAAAGTGCATCACAGTTTGTTGCATATGGGACCAGTCAGGGTGCCCATGCAGACCTGTCTATTGCAGAAAGTGGCAACAGTGGGCACGTAAGCATCAGAACTGGACCAGGGAGCAATGGAAAGGGGTGGTCTGATGAATCACGTTTTCTTTTACATCATGTGGATGGCCGAGTACATGTGCGTCGCTTACTTGGGGAACACATGGAACCAGGATGCACTATAGGAAGAATCTCAATCCAATCGAGCATCTGTGATGTGCTGAACAAACAAGTCCAATCCATGGAGGCCCAGCCTCGCAACCTACAGGACCTAATTAAAAGATCTGCTGCTAACATCGTGGTGCCAGATACCACAGCACACCTTCAGGGGTCCAGTGGAGTCCATGCCTCGACGGGTCAGGTCTGTTTTGGCAGCAAAAGGGGACCAACACAATATTAGGTCGTAATGTTATGCCTGATCGGTGTATATGACTATAAAACAGAATTTTTAAACAGTGGAAAATGCTTGGAGAAGTCATTTGTCTGGTTTTGACATCATCAAGATTCATTGCTCTACTCTCAGAAATTGTGCAAGGCAGCAATACAGTCTAAATTTGTTCTGTCATCCTGGTGCTTGATAGACTGATTCTGTGTCTATTCTTAGCAGTAGTCTTTTCCTCTTTGTCTGTAAATCACTGCAGAACAAGAGACCATGTTTTGTTCAAAATTGGCTGAATTGAGACGAGACGGGAAGTAAACCATTACATCTGGTGATTCTGTTTATTATTTGAACGTTCCTGTTTTCTAGAAGTGGTAAACTAATAAAGGGTTGAAATGGCGTGTCTCAAAGTGCTGAACTTTAAATATTTGACTTCTTTAGTTTTAGCTGCACATCCAATTCCTAACTCCCCTCCCCATATAGACATTTATTGACCTTTTATTTTATTTTGTATCAGATGTTATCTAGGATTTTCGTCTTTGGGGAAAATACATTTATTTAAACACATTAAAAGGAAAATGGAAGTGTTTATAGAATAGAGTCAACAAAGCCTTTTTCTGTTGACCTGAAACTTCCCCCATGAGCTAAGCTCGAACCTGACATGATTCTGAAGAATTTCACCTGCGTCAAAACCACAAAAGGGGTTGAGGGGGTGGGGGGACGGGGACGAAATTCAACCATTTACAAACAGTGACAGTGGAATAGGTAGGGGCATGTCTGTTGATTACACAGTAACTCTCAGCAATGTCTTCAAACCTCATTTTACCAGCAGAATGAACCTGCCAGCTGCTACTGATCTATGTGACATGCCGACAGTCTGTTAGCTTCACTCTGATCTGATTTACACCGCAAGCATCCATGATGGAATAAGAAAAATTACTGCGTAATCCTGGAGATTCATTTTTGTTAAGGACATCTGTCTCATTAAAAATAGTGCTATCAAAACAAAATCAAACCATGTCACTACTGCACTGACTGGCATTTCTCAGCTAGAATCTACAAATCAGTAGATTTGAACAGACTCTGACCAAGTGCTATTTATAGAGAAAATTAATGGAGTCAATAAAAATGGAATGAAAAGAATGAGCTTTTCCTTTTTATTGTTATAATGATTAGAATTAGTATAGTTATTATTAAAATAAAATAATAATAATATAATTACAAAATATAAATAATACAATTTGTATGCAGACAGCTTTAAACAGACCTGACCCGTCGAGGCATGGACTCCACTGGACCCCTGAAGGAGTGCTGTGGTATCTGGCATCAAGATGTTAGCAGCAGATCCTTTAAGTCCTGTGAGTTGCGAGGTGGGGCCTTCATGGATCGGACTTGTTTGTCCGGCACATCCCACAGATGCTCGATTGGATTGAGATTCTCCCTAGTGCATCCTGGTGCCATGTGTTCCCCAGGTAAGCAATGCAAACCCCCCTGGCCGTGATGTAAAAGAAAACTTGATTCATCAGACCAGGCCAACTTCTGTTCATCCATTGCTTCGTGGTCCAGTTCTGATGCTCCCGATGCTTTGGCTGTGAACAGTGGTCAGCATGGGCAACCTGTTATGATTGAATCACAGGACTGGATACCAGTTGCCTTGCCAAAAAAAACTATTTATTGTCAAATGTATCAGGCATGAGAGAAACTTTTCATCATGCAAGCTGTCTCTCCGTTTCTTTTTTCTTCTACCCTATGTCCCTCTCCCACAATCTGCATATCTGCTGTCTCCTTCTCTGTTGTCTTCTTCTCAGCATCTTCTCTTCTTCTACTCCTTCTCCTTTTTTGGCAGTACTCAATTTGGATGTTTTAGGAACTCACTAGCAGAGATTCCTTACAAGGTAGAGAAACATGCGTCCTATGTTTAAATTAGAGTGTCTACTTCATGCTTACACATTTGTGTTGCACAAGCTATTTTCCTTATAAAGAATACTGTAGTACTATAGAATACTGTATCAGTCGACGATACATCACGGAACAAATACATCAGCAGAAACTATAATCCAATGTATGCACACGTTACATGTAAGCATATTCCAGCATGCACACACATTCTTGTATGGCCGGAATGATCTCATCCCCACGTGCATCAAAGAGCCTTGGCCACCAATGACCCTGTCGCCGGTTCACCACGTTCCTTTCTTGGACCACTTTTGATAGATACTGACCACTACAGACCAGGAACAACCACACAACAGCTGCAAGTTTGGCTCTGACGCAGTCATCTAGCCATCACAGTTTGGCCATTGTCAAACTCGCTCAATTTTTTTTAAATATTTATATATAAAATATTTATAGATAATATAAATGCTATATATACAGCATATACATGAGCATTTATATATACATAATAATTACACACAAACTTTTATTTTGGATGTGATTAATCGATTTGACAGTGTGTGTGTGTATGTGTGTGTGTGTGTGTGTGTGTGCGCGTGTAAAAATTGGACAATGTCTGCTGATTTAGAACAAATTATAATGTGTTGACTACCCAGGTCTATGAATCGATCCTTCAGTGTAGGCCAAATATAGAGGCAATATTGATCAAAAGTATATATATTAAAACAAAAATTCTGGGAAGTCTAGCTCACTTGTTCCATTTTTATGAATGGTCACTCTATACCCGCATATAAATGGACTTTCTATAAATGGACCGTTACACACTACACCTAAAAATGTCAACTCCCCTGTGTCAAATACATGCATCTTGTATAGAGTGCAGGCCTTTCCCACTCTAGAGCTTTTTAATGAGGAAAAGAGAAGTGTAATGGTACAGTTTAAGGGATCATCAAATGCGCCTTCATTTGATTTCCATTGCATTAGGCTGGCCGCTGGCGTCAGCAGTCTCTCTGTAAATATAATCATAGCTGGTCTGTGTAGGAGTCCACGATTGTGCTTGTATGTGTGAGGATTATACACCACCTTCCTACTTCCTATAACAATTTTATTATGGTGTTGAATAAATAAATCTATTACAGACCATTACTCATTTAAAATACTATTTGTGAATCATTGTGGTTTATACTTGCATTTTTCTGGGAAATTTGATCATTATATAGGAATCAAAGTCCAGTTTATTGAGCAGCAAGACGTCCATTTGATGTTGCACAGACACTGTGGCTTAAACTCTTATCATGTCTGCATGTGATTCTAATCAAGCACATTAGGTTTTATAAACTTTCAGTAAAAAAGGTAGAACCCAAAGGTACAACAAATTGGAGCGATACCCTTTCAAAAGGTACTAATATATATAATTTAGGCATTAATATGTACCTTTAGGGGTAATTAAGGTAGAACACTTTGAGCTATTGTACTTTTTGTACCTGTGCTCCACACCAGCAACAACTTTTTTTCTGACAATGTACATCACTATACATAACACTCTATTTGAGCAAATTTGGTTATAGCTTTCTTTTATTTAATACATTTCCTTAAATATTAACACATGCTTACAATCAATACAGTATAATTCAGTTTGGTCATGTTTTAACAGGGCTTGCACCGTATGTTTCAGAGTGAAGAGCGGCACTGTGTTATTTTACAAGCTAACAGCTCATGATCTAGTGTTTTCAGTGTCTCAGAGCAGTTCAGTTCACACACAAAAAAACTAAAAACGTGCATTTGGGATTATTATTATTACATAATTGTTCTTAAATACTTGTTTTTATTTATTTTAGTGAAATTTACATTAATAATATTTCTAATTGTTTTATTTAGGAATATTGTAACAATTATTTTATTGTAACATTAATATATAATCAAAACATTTCAGGACAATTTGTGCAGTCCTACAAATAAACACACACAGCAAAACGGGAGCTTTTAAAAAAAAATCACATTTGAACACAAAATCGCAATCACAATTTTTAATCAGAAAAATAGCGATTCGGTTTCCCCCTGGAAATCGTGCTGCTCTATGTTTTAAAGCGCTACAGAAGTTCTCTCAGGTGTACAGACGGTACATGGTCTCAGTTTGGACATACTCCTACTAAAAAAGCAAAGAAAGATGATAGTTCCGTGTGGTAAGGTCATAACAGGTTTGGCTGAATTCCCCAAGACATTGATTTAATCCGTTATGCCTTTCCCACTTTGATTGGGAACAAAGCTCTTTTGATAAAGCTCCTTAGAATCTTATAGGCTTTGAAAATGCTCTACAATGTAAGCAAACAAGTTCTTTATGAGGTCAGAAAATCTGCAAAGACAAGTAAAAATTCCTGGAATTTATGCAGTGAGGGTTCCCACAGGAGCTATGCTATGTGATCCTCTCATTGCTTTATCTTTCCTGACCCTGGCCTGGATAGTCTCTCTCGCTAGCACAACAACTCGTGAAGAACGAAACAATCCTCATTTTGGTACTATCTGAGAAATAACTCTTGTTGCGTAATGGAAGCGTGTGTCAGGACACTTCTGCAAGATCAGATGAGTTGCTTGTCCTTATGGGCACCAGACATCTGACATGTACATTAGTAATAGCACTGCAGTCTTTTACCGTCATGATTTCTACACAGTCTCTGATGGAAGGAACTTCCTCCCCGGTGTGTAATGAAAAAATCTGTGTCGAACAGGAGGGAAAGGAATGCCCCAAAGTTCCATTTAAACTGTATCCTAAGTCTTGGAATTCCGTTTTTGGACTGATTTTCGCTGCCATTTGCTTTGTAAATTCATCGCAAGAAATCATGCCGTGAATGGGACTGGGATCCAGCACAAAGCCATTGGACGTTGTACAAGAAGTCTCAATCACACTGACCGCAGCAGAAGAAGCAGCCATACCGCCATTGCTGTTACCAATGGCCAGTCTGTTTTCATGCCACAGGAAGTGCTGTCGGATGATCCTTCGGAAGGTGTGCCTGAAGTCACGTAATCGGTAGGCATAAATAAACGGGTTCACTACTGAATTAGCATGTGAAAGCATGATGGCCAGGTACATGACCCAGTCCTGAGGTCGCTCACACTGAGGGCAGAACAATGTGAAGCAGTTAATGATGTGCAATGGGAGCCAACAAATAGCAAAGAGGCCCACGATGATAGCCAGCGATTTGGCCGCGTGGACCTCCTTTTGCAGTGTGGACCGGGACGAGGATCCGTCCCCGTGGGTATGTCCATGCATGTGCACTAGCTTCTGCTCCATCTGTCTGAGCTGGCGACGGGCAGCCATGAAGATCCGTGTGTAGATGGCCAGCATAGCAATTAGAGGAGCCAAGACGCAGCCGAAAAAGTTAAAGTAAACCATGTAACCCATGGTGACCACCTTCTCGAACAGACACTCCGTCATACCTTGAGGGCAGGAGCTGTTGTTGCCTGCCGCGACGCGTCTGTTCCAGCCTAGCATGGGGGTCAAGCCAATGACCACCGAAAGTATCCAGCATACCGCAATGATCCCTTTGGCTCTTTGGCCTGTGACAAGGCTGTTGTACCTTAGCAAGACAAAACAAAAACAGATATGAAACAGCAATTTTGGAAGGAAGTATGCTATGAAGGTGATAAGCATGCAAGGTTCGGTCATATATTACAAATCTATCTGCCTCAAACAATATGTTGATGTTTCCTGAAGCTCATCCTGAAGTGGGCTGTATTGTTCACTGTCAGGGCTGGAAAAGGGTATGGTTTAGTCCCAAATCCACACAAACATGCACTGACTTTGCTCCTGGGAAATGTCTATTGTTTAGGTGTTAGACTCTGGTAATTGCTGCCAAAGTTGAAAATACCAGGATATGTGTTAATAGGTATATTTCACCTGTATTGTGCCTAGTCTTAAAATGTGCCTAGTCTTAAAATAATAATTACAGGCTTTGTTTTTGTATAACTTGAATGAGGCTGTAAACTTAATCTTTTCAGTGATATAATTAGAAAACAAGAAGAATTCAATTGTTCAATTAAATCATGGTTGTCAACCGCAAAAGTTTATTAAAAACTTTTCACAGTACTTTGAGTGGTGGCATACATACAATACAATAACTAACCTTAAATTTTAAATAACAATGGTAAACAGACAAAAAAACATGTTAAATAGAATTCATCTATTTTTTGTTAAAAACAAAACTTTTATCTTTAACTACACATCTTCATATAAACAAGCATTCAGTAACTACTGATTTAAATGTCACTGGTTTAAGTTTTAAGTTGCATGTGTTTTATTGTACTGTATGTTTTTGATTCACAAAAGAGCCGACTCGGAAGAGTCACTCATTTGTTATAACAAAAAAAAAACGAATCGCAAGAGTCATTCATTCACATGTTGGATTGAACTGGCTGCGTTGTAGGTTTTTTAAATCTCTAAAACAAGCCGACTCATACAAGTGATTCGAGTCAGACTACAGTGGTTACGCTGCATGTATTTGATTCACTAACCGGCTCATTTGTTCATGAGTTGGACTGGTTGCACTGTTTGTTTGTTTTGGTTTTTTGATTCGCTGAAAAGAATCGGCTAATTAGAGTCATTGGTTCGAGAGTTGGAGTGCTGTACGTTTCACTCTGTAGATTCAATAGCGGTTTTGCAGGGACTTATTGCAGAGAACTCTGTCAGAGTAGGCTATTTAATCGGTAAGCTGTTCTTTAGGCAGAAGAATGCATGTAGGAACGGTTAATGCAACCAACTGTCGTTTGGTTTTGCTTTTTTAATACCTACCATAAAGTCCCCTCCCAGCCTACCCATAGGCCTCAAATATAACAGAAAATATTCATGGTAACAATAAGTTTTACTAAGACCATTACTACATTGACACCCCACAGACCCCTGGTTGAAAAACCTGGCTGGTACTAAAATAAATTATGAAGCATATTTGCAACTGTATAAGCATCACTTTACAAAAAGTTTGGAATACAGCTGTGCAAAATCCACCACCGCCATACATTTCAAACATCCGCTCACAGACAGCATGTTTCCTTTGCCAAGGGCAACAGTTGGAAACGGTGGTCAAATGTCAATTGTTCCAAAAATCCTTGGGCTTATATCAGGCCAATCGAGAACAACAGTGGCTGCTTCATTAAACCCAGAGGACTTAGAGGGCTCCAGTACTACTGGTACCTCATTCCCACGCCCACAGAGACTGGAAGCCGGCAGACCTTATGTAATCAACACTTGCCCAGGCTTTTGCTGTCACTGCTGTTCTCTTACAACGCTTTGGGCGGCTCAATCTACACCATGAGCCGAAATGTTCATCACACCCTGCATGCAGGCAGGTGGTAAAGTCCCACACCTTTCAGCTTCCGAAAAGTGCTGCTGAGCCAGAGGATTTAAGAATAATAATTACCATTTCAACTGGAGTGCAAAATGTCCCCAGGTTTAATACCATGACATTGGTTACTTTCACATCTTCAGTAAATTAAGTTTATATCATTGTCCCTAAATATAATTGGTAGTAAAAAAAAAAAAAAAACTAGGGCAAGTATAACTCAATACAACTCTAATGTATACACTATTTTTGTTTGGGGGGAAAAAATCCCTCACTGTTTGTGCTACATGCAATAAATTATGCCACAAATCACGTAGCGCGTGGAGCAGAGGTGTGCTATTATCTTTCTAAAGGATCAGACGGACCTATGATTTACACCTAATGGACAATAAACGGCTGAAAAATCCCCTAGGCTTGAAGTAGGAACCTGAGTCATATCTAGAGACTTGGACCAGTAAAAAAAAAAAAAAAACATCCAGCAGCCCAGGTTGTATGCCATTTAGAATTTTGAACCTAAAAGAATGGCTTTTGAATTACAATTTAATTCCTGAATTTGAACTGAAGTCACAAACAGGATGCAGAATTTCAGTTGGAATTTGTACATAAAAAAAGATCAAATCTGATTTGAAATTCAAAAAATAATGTTTTGAAACAAATCATAGACAGACAGAGAGATAGATAGATAGATAGATAGATAGATAGATAGATAGATAGATAGATAGACAGACAGACAGACAGACAGACAGACAGACAGACAGACAGACAGACAGATAGACAGATAGATAGATAGATAGATAGATAGATAGATAGATAGATAGATAGATAGATAGATAGATAGATAGATAGATAGATAGATAGATAGATAGTTAGATAGTATTTCAAATTCCAGCTCTTCTTCCTGTGGGGTTTGACTTGTTTGTTGCTCCTTTGTATGTCACTAAATTACATGGTGTCAGATTGAGTATTGATTATTGATTAGGCTCTACTGAAATTAACTATTTGTCAACAGCGTAAAGCTGCTTGACCCCTATTTAAAATTATTGCAGTAAAAAGAAAGAGTGATTAAAGGAGAAATTACAGTAATGTAATTATTAATTATAATTAATTATAATTATATTATTATGTAATTATTTATGACTTTTATTATCAAGTCATTATCAGGAGAAAGGCAGAGAGTCACTCAGTCTAGGAACCTTTAACCTCATATTAAAACATTTGCAAAACACATAAATAATGATGACATAAGATAACATATCTGCAAACACAACATTTTATTAAATAAACATGTAAACACTCACACAAACACATGCACAAAGACATGCCATTCTAAACCCGCATGCCCATCTTTCGTTATGTGGAATGCAAAGAAGATATTTTGAATAGCTATTTTTATTCAAAACATCTCATTGGTGAAAGATTTTTCCTTTTTGAGTGGGCAATATATACTTATTTAAGATTTAGGTGTAATTTTTGCATCCCAAACCAGATTAAAAATAAGGACTGTATCATTTCCATATCCAGTGTTATTATTTTATATCATTGAGACACTATAAAGGTTTTTGAATAGGTTTTATATTGTTATACTTTACAGTTTAATTAACCTTAATTTAATAGTTTCCAATAGTTTTAAGTTTCCATTCATTTTTATTTTAGTTTTAGTTATTTTAGTTCCTGACGTTAGGCTAAATTAAAATTATAAATGTTACCTTGGTAACTAATTTAAGTTAAAATGTAAAAAAAATTTAGTTAACGTATATTTTATTATTATTACGATCTTTTAAAATAGTGTTAGTTTCAGTTTTAGTTTACTAGAATTACCCTACCCCCGTTTGCCATTATTTGGACAAACAAACAGACTGCAATTATGTATTGTCTTTAATAAAAGTTGATACATTTTTACCACAAATAATAAATGTACTGGTAATGTGAAAGAGGAAACTTTGTCTATGTTCTTGCTATGGGACGACTCTGTAACCAGTTCTTTCAAGCAACCATGTGATCAGTAATCTTACTAAAAGCTTGCCTTCAACTTGTACCTGAAACTCACGTCACAACAGTTCACTCACCTCAATGGTATCTTGATGGCAATGTATCGATCCACAGCGATGGCCAACAAACTGAAGATGGAGCTTTGCGTGAGGACCAGCACGAAGCAGGCGATAAAGAGGCATCCATGAAAATGGCTGCAAAAGCCCAAGCTGATGGTGACTGCGAACGGAATGGCCAGGAGTCCCACTGCGATGTCCGCCACGGCCAGTGATACCACAAAGAAGTTGGTGATGCTCTGGAGATTGCTGTTGAGGCAGACGGCCCAGCACACCAATACGTTCCCAGCCACGGCCAAAACCGCAATCAGCAGCTCAAGAACAATGTAGACGAGAGAAGACATGGTGCCATCAACCAGTGTGAAAGGACATCTTCAAGGACACACATAGTTGTGCTCCCGATAATTGCTCAGTGGGACTTCACTCTGCCACTCAATGGCTCCTGCAATAGGTGTGAGGATGAGCCAATCCGACCATTGCGCTAACCAAATAGGGAAAGAAGGGATAGGGAGACCTGGAATCAGCTGCTAAGCCACTTTGGGGTTCACTGTGGTAACTCCAGAAGACACTCCTCCATAAATCTTGATTTACCCGTTCACCAGCATGTCCCTTAGGTCCAGCTCACTTCAGCCTTTCATTCAAAAGCCTTAAAGGAAACAGCTGCTAGATTGCATAAAGCAGCACCGGTAGGCCTTCACGGGGACTTCTTACCCTGCAGAAAGAACAATCACATTGCACAATAAAAGATCAACCTCTCTGTGTCACAAAAGCAATCCATCTTTCAAACAGGAGGTCTCTATCAAAAGATGACTGACCAAATCCAACAATAAGCTTTTATTTTAAGAAAGACTCCACAAAAACAAATGAAATATTTGTGCATGCCTGCTATTTATCACAAGACCCAGCCAGCACTTCCTCCATTAGTTTCTAGGATGTGTACAGTTGATCTTTGCTATTATTGGCTTAGAATTCCGAACAAGTATTCTTTTGTACCATTCATGTGATTCTGCTTTCATGTTCCATTGACTTTCTACATGAAATGCATCGATGAATAAATGGTTTTACATCATACATTAATGTTCAAAAGTTTGGGGTCAGAAAGATTTTGAAGTGTCCTGGAAATAAATATTTTATTCTCAACTAGGTTGCATTTATTTGATTAAAAATATAGTAATATTGTGAAATAATATTACAATTTAAAATAACTAATTTCTATTTCAATACATTTTAAAATGTAATTTATTCCTGTGATGCAAAGCTGAATTTTCAGCATCATTACTTCAGTCTGCAGTGTCACATGGTCCTTCAGAAATACAAATATGTTGATTTGCTGCTCAATAAGCATTTTTATCAGTTTTGAAACAGTTTTGCTGCTTCATATTTTTGTGGAAACTGTAATACTTTTCCCTCCAGGATTATTTGATGACTAGAAAGATAAAAAAAAAACAATAGCATTTATTTGAAATATATATTTCCGTAAGATTATAATGTCTTTACAGTCAATTTTTGATAAATTGAATGCATCCTTGTTAAATAAAAGTATTCATTTGTTAAAGAAAAATCTTACTGACCCCAAACTTTTAAAAGATATACAGTACAGTGCAAGTTTTACCTCTACTTCTTTATTATTTGATATTGCTCAGTCTAAACTGTTCGAATATTGGCTTTGAAAATACAGAGCATCTAACTATTTCCATTTGTGTGCATAATTAAATCATTCTGGCAATCGTGTTGGGTTCTTTATTGTGGTTTTATGTAGACCTATCTAGAAAGAATTGAGTAATTGCAGCATGCCTTCTAATGTAGACCACATATCTTTTTTGTTTTTTTTAGAGATTTGTTATCTTTTAGCTTCAGTCTGTTTGATCAGGCCCAAAAATGCTATGATTAAAGTTACAGTCACTCTTTCTGGGGTTTGGTGTTGCTGTTTGCTTTTTATAGCGCAGTGTGACTGCTATGGCTGTTGAGTCTCTCAAGTGAAATAATGACAAATTGTTTCCAACGCACAGGGTTGCATTTTAACAACTTTTGCTTCAGCAAGCACCGTTCTACAATACGCTTCCTGTACATTAAGACAAGGTACTTTCCGAAGCTTGTTGAACCGTTATAAAGCATCATAATATTAAGCACATGATGTCTGGGACAGGAAAGAATGTACCAGGTCTCTCATGAGTCACATCATGCACGTCTTTATTTAAAATTGCAGAAATACTGTACAGTATTCAGCACTGTAACAGATGCTAGGCGAGCATGTTCGTTGTGAGAGGAAATTATCCTGAGGGTATAG
This sequence comes from Pseudorasbora parva, assembly GCF_024679245.1. NCBI lineage: Eukaryota > Metazoa > Chordata > Actinopteri > Cypriniformes > Gobionidae > Pseudorasbora > Pseudorasbora parva. The sequence goes on along the minus strand of NC_090189.1, from coordinate 13,735,207 downwards.
GGACTATGATAAGCGTATCTCTCATTAAAACCATGGTTAACAGTTATCTCATTGTAGAGAAATTTTAATCTAGTCGAGATGCAAGTATCTATGTAAATTCATCAAAAGTCATTTGGATGGGTGAGATGACATGTTACAGTACAGACAGAAACACGTTGATTAAAATAACTCGCTATCACAAATACCACTTAGTTGAGTAATGAAACATCTTACACAACAGAGAAACAATGTCAGAAACATTTATGGCAGAATTATGTGACAAATCAGTCACACATAAACAGAGAAGTGGTTATTTTAAACATACTTAACAATGGTTAGAGAAGGATGTATATTTTACAGCTTGTAAATTACATCAATTTTCTGTAAATCATTCCAATAGATAGGTGTAGATAGGTGGCTGGCAAATGACAACTTTTTTATAACCTTCTAGCTTTAAAATATTAAGAATCATATTAATCGTAAAGGTAAGGTGTTACATTTTTTTGTTATTTTAACTAGCTTTTATGGCCATGAGGCGTGACAAACGATTAAAAAAAAAGTAAAAAGTAAAAAAAATACAATAAATAAAATAAATATAGTAGGCCTAGTTTCACAATTAAAATCAGTTTATAAAATATGTATGCATAGCATAATTCTTGCAATGAGAACTATATTCTTATGGTAAAATGGTTAAAAAATAATAATAATTTGAAAATAGGAGGAAAAAGAAAACCAGGACATGACGTTATCATCAAAATACGTGACGTGTTATCAAAATTATTCATAGTTTAGAAAAAGCAAAATAATACAATTGCTAGTCTTCGTCTGGATTAATAGACTAAAAAAGTTACCCACTATAAATCCCAAATCAGCTAAATTAATACATTTTCAACAAAAAAAACATGTATAAACTGTTTACATTATAAAAAAACTTCCGTTCCGTTACTCACTTTGGCTGTACACCTGAGTTGTAGGTTCATCCGCTGGCATCTCGCTTCTGAAAGTCTAACCGCAAAACTGCTAAATGTACAGTGGGATACAAATCAAATCATCCCACACTGACAATGTAACGTTACACTGAAATACTTTAAACGTCTTTGGTCGAGGAAAAGGCAAGTTGAGCTGCAGCTTCCCCTCAGCGCTCCGTGGAGTTGTGTTGGCCACAGACAACTGGCGCGCTTTCACAGAGATACTCACGCGCTGAGAGAAAGAGACGCATGCCTGATTGGTTTTCGTGGTAACATTAAACATGACGTCCCCCTCACTACAAGACCATCGTGGGTGGTAACCCTCTTTATCATATTGTCATACTGCAATTTCCCATAGATTCTGCAGTTACAATAAAAGTCAAAAGGCATATAGCCAGCACATAAATAAACTAATAAACAGCATGATTAAAAAATAACAATAACCTAAATAAACATGTATTCACTAGCCTATAGCCTACACACAATAATTTGATGTATAAATATTAAATAAATAAATACATTTTATAATAGTAATAATAAAGTATTAATTGGCATCAATTGCATAAATGGCATAAATCATTATATGGAAAATAAATTTGAGGTAAAAGTGAGGGGGGGAAGAAGTTTTTATACTTGTTTAAATTCTTTTGAGACCGTCGTGCACATAGCGTTTTACAACGATTAAAAAAAAAAAATACAGCAGCACAAGACTGCCTTTTTTTCATCCTCATATTTTATCAGAAAAATTTAGGTCTAATCGTTTGGTTTGTGTGTGTTTTTATTTGTTAAAGTTCGTAGCCAGCACAATGGCTGATGCGAACGTGAGGATAAGGAAGTGAGGACCTGTGATGGGTACTGAGGTAGTGTGGTTTCTCACGTACAGCTGAAACATCCTGCTTCACCCCAGGGCCACATGAAGATAAATGTATGTAATCAGCAGACCAGAGGCTGAGGTCCACCCACCAAGGACTTCATTAAAGCACGCAGCACACACTACAATGACATTTCTTAATGTTTTGGATATAATACATAAGCCAAAGTGGCGGTGGCCCTTCAGTAAAACCGCATGCTCCATGCTCACCATTTACTAGCCTATATCCTTTTTATGCAATGCAATGCAATGCAATTAAAAAAAAAAAAATCAAAAATCTGCACAAATAAACACTTACCTCAGAGAGCCAGACACAATCGGTGTGAAAATGAAAGGTTATTTTCGTAGTAGGAGGAAGTTCTTGAGTGCAGCTGTTTAAATAGACCTTTTCTGCTGGCTCAATTCTTTCTTTCCACGAAACAAGGGTAAGCCTATAGTTTATTCCATTTCAGCTCATTCCGTTAAGTACCAAGCGCGACTTCCAGGAAAAGGTGTACTTAAAAAATAGAAGAAGAATCTTGATTACCGTCCATCCACTAGTTTCAGGCTAATGTGCCCTCCCTTGGGTTAATTTAAATCTACCAGGTTCATTTAAAAGAGTCGGGTGTTGTAAAATTATAACCTATGTCTAAAAAAAGGTGTCTATAATTTAACATTTCACCTTTTAAAGGTTAACCCGCTCAAGCTGGAGTACTGATTTGTACTGATTTTATGTAGGCCTACTGTAAAAATAATTGTTAACTGGTGACAGAATGGCCCTCCAAGGACCAAAGATGAGATCAATATATCAATACTGTTTAAATAAAAAAGAGGGATATTTGGGAAAGGACACGAGGTTACATTGTTGGTTACAACCAGTGATATTTATAATACTGTATTAGTTATTTTAATTCCCATTTAGCTTAAATGTATTTTTTTAACCTTTATTTTAGTAAACTGCCATGGCAATATTTCTAATTTTCTTTTTTTTCTAGGGTTTTCACCTGATATTTCCTTTTTATTGATATTTTCATTTCAGCTATATATATATATATATATATATATATATATATATATATATATATAAAAAATTTATGATTACAATAACACTGGTTTCAACAAATATTTCAGTCAGTATGAGACTTTATTGTCATTATGTCCACACATATACAAGCCCATTCACACAAATAACACACTGAACATATTTGAAAATATCAAACTGTATTTGTGCTCACAAATATTGTTCTCACAAAACCTTGCTAACAGGAATCATAATGGTGAAACAAGGTATTTGTCGTATCAACAAGAAATACGATCCCGGATTTATGAATTATGGCAAGTTTTAAAGGAAAGCAAAGCAAGATATGTTTTCATATCAAACTCCATGCGATTAGGTAGCAAAACAGAGCTTACATCTCACAAGAAGATCCAAACAAAAATACTCCTTGTCACTACTGACCTTTTCTAGGAAATTCAATGTCAGTGTCAATGACATTTCCACATATAAACAAAATCTATCATTTAAAACACGACAGGGCCCTCTGTAGCGTAAATAGAATAAGTTAGTTTTGCAACAAACATGACTTGCCCTTGACATAAAATTAATTTTAAACTGCCGTCATTAGCAGCGTAAACCTTGCTGCTACCCACTAGAACCCTACAAAGGGGTCTCAAATTGGCAAACGAAAAAAAATATATTAAAACAGCAGTGCATTGAAGACAGCAGAGCAAGTTTACCTAGAACAAGAATTGTGCTCTTTGCTTTTCTTTCCCTATGTAAGGCTTCAGTTTTGTGTGCAGAGACTTATCTTTGACACACATACAGTACATAACGCATGAGTAAAACATGAGCTGGCGGTGTGGATGGATCGTAGTCGTCTTATTTCACGTTTCATTTCAGTGAACATACATTCAGCCTTTTTTATTTGTGCTTTTACATCCATAAGACAAACTCAATAGCAAGATTCCAGAACCCAGCTGGCTTTGTGTGTCAAATAAGAATTAGTAGTGTGTAGACAAAAAGGGATTGAAATGCTGAAAAATATCCAGTAAAATTTAAAACAAAGCAGCCATGCATTTCAATTGTGCTGATATTTATATACATAAAAAAAATGCTTGCAGCATTTTCAGTGATCGGTTGGAATGAGCATTGAGGGAAAACAACACTGGTCAAAAAGCTTCATTTTTAAATGACAGCTTTCATTTAGTGTATGAAAACAGTTCAATATTTTAGTAGAAATAAAACTTAGTTGAACGTTAAGGAGCCCTATTTTACACATTACAAAAAGGGCTAAATAAATCACGTTTGAGCTTATTGAAAACACAAAAACATCATTTCTGATGTAAACTCTTTGGAATAAATACTGATAATCTAAGTCCAATACTGGCATAAAGAGGTCATCCTTATGACAAAACTAAAAGACAAGGCATTTTTCAAAGGCAATTGTATTATTTTTGTTGATTGATTGATTGATTGGCACAATACACTATAAATCGTGTTGCATTGTTCTTAAAGGAAATTGCTAACTCGTGATCCCGCCAACCTTCCACTCCTCTACCACTCAAGAGAAGCTTAGAAGGTTCTGGCCTGTTTCTGCTGCCAGATTCTGGAAAAACACATTGAGGGAGAGAACTGTAAGTTGCGTGGGTGAGTCAGTCAAACTTCCTCCATTCGCAGCTGAGGCATCTAGGAAATTTGTAGCATCTTGGGAGTAGCATTCCACAGAAAGGAAGGCGAAATGAGGTACGCTGCCGATACAGCCCTGTTCAAGAAGATTCTCAGGTCTCAAAATACTTATAGATGGCCGTCACGTAGGTCATGACACTCTGCCAGTCGGGTCTTTCTGTGTGCACCATTTCACCAATGTCCTGTCAGACAGAGAGAGTGAGTCAGATATGGGAAGGCAAGATCAACTGGTCTTGTGTCAACCTATGTGGTGTTGTGTGCCAAGTCATACTACTGCTGTGTATTCAGGGATAGTTCACCCTAAAATGAAAATTCAGTCATCATTTACTCACCCTGTATGCATTTATTTCTACTGCTGAACTCAAAAGAAGATATTTTGAAGAATATGGGTAACCAAACAATTGATGCGCCCCATTGACTTCCATAGTATGAAAACAAATCAATTGTTTGTTTACCCATATTCTTCAAAATACCGCATTTTCTTTTCTGTTCAGTAGAAGGAAGAAACTCATACAGGTTTTGAATAACTTGAGGGTGAGTAAATGATGACAGAAATGTAATTTCTGGGTGAACTATCCCTTTAGTTGAGTAATTGTTTGAATGTGTCAAATTTCTGACTGGTGACAGGTTGAAACCATAAAAAAAAAGTTCAGATTTTTTTAAAAACTTCAACAGGATAAATTATTTCTTGATACAGGATAAATTACCAGGATAAATTAATTCTGGATACAGGATAAATTAACAGGATAAATTAATTCTGGGTAGAATATGCATATAACCTGAAAGTTAATGAAATAGCATAAAAGGGTGGAAGTAATATTTCTTTGAAAATTCATCTTAAGAATAACTGAAATCAACAACATACATTTTAATAATATTCCTGTGATGAATGACTAAATTATCTGTAAACAGGTGGGCTATGACAATAAAACATGCAAAAGATCATAAATAAGGATATTCGTTGAGGCTTATGAAGTCTTCATAGCTGATTTTATTTCTCAACATAAGATGTAACGTCAGGGATCTGATGTCTTAGTTTGTTGCATTCATATTTTACAGCTGTAATTAGTATTTTAGCAAAATTGGAAAACATCTACTAATGTTGAGGGGAATTCAAAACAAAAGAAGACTGATCTGATCAATGAAGAGAACATTTAATTTGCTTACAATACAATTTCATTAGGAAAGATAAAAAAGCACCTGGAGACATGGAGAAAACATGCCTCCTCTGATAAGAAAGATATATTTAAAAATATGTTTACAAATGCTACATTCATTTGTTTAAAGATGCAATAAAATGAATAATATTGTAAAATAATTATAATAGAAACTAACTGTTTTTCCATTTTTATATAGTTTAAAGGGTTAGTTCACCTAAAAATGAAAAATTGTTATTAATTTCCTCACTCTCATGTCGTTCCAAACCCGTAAAACCTTCGTTCATCTGAAAAATTAAGATACTTTTGATGAAATTCGAGAGCTCTCTGATCTCTCCGTAGACAGCAATTTAATTAACACTTTCAAGGCCCAGAACGGTAGTAAAGACATTGTTTAAATGTCTAAAATTAATTACAATTAATTTCTTTATTTGTATGCAAAAAACAAACAAAAATAACTTTATTCAACAATTTCTTCTAGTCTGTGTCAGACTCTTGATGCAGTGTAAACAGCGAATGACTTCCAGGATGCCGGCTTACCATTGGCTGATGCCGTTCACGTTCGTTCTTCTGTAGAACTAGGAAGTGCTGTACACTTCGTCAACAGTGTAAGAGCCTGACACAGGCTAGAAAAAAATGGTTGAATAAAGTCGTTATTTATTTTTTTGCGCACAAAAAGTATTCTCGTCGTTTCATAAATTACGGTTGAACCACTGGAGTCACATGGACTATTTAAACAATGTCTTTACTACCGTTCTGGGCCTTGAAAGTGTTAATTAAATTGCTGTCTATGGAGAGGTCAGAGAGCTCTCGGATTTCATCAAAAATATCTTCATTTGTGTTCTGAAGATAAACGAAGCTCTTACAGGTTTTGTAATGACATGAGGGTGAGTAATAAATTACAGATTTTTCATTTTGGGGTGAACTAACCTGTTAAAATGTAATTTATTCCAGTGATGACAAAGCTGAATTTTCAGCATCATTCCTCCAGTCTTCAGTGTAACATGATCCTTCAGAAATCATTCTAATATACTGATTGGCCCCACTTTATATTAGGTGGCCTTAAGTACTATGTACTTACATCAAAAAATAAGTACAAGGTATCTTACTAGGTTCAAATTGTATTGCTAAACACCTTTGCTGATATTGAGGTGGGATACGGGTAGAGTTAGGGGCAGGTGTGGTGGTATGGATAAGTTTAAGGGTAGGGTTATGTGTAAGGGAAGTGCAAACAGTGTGATTACAAATGTAACTACAGAAATTGATTACAGACGTAATTAAATGCAGGTATTTTTAAAAATGTAAGTACAATGTAAAAACATGTATGTACACAATAAGTGCATTGTATCAAATGATTAATTAAAATGTTAGTACATAGTAGTTAAGGCCACCTAATATAAAGTGGGTACTACTGGTTTGCTGCTCAAGAAACATATTATCAATGTTGAAATATATATATATATATATATATATATATATATATATATATATATATATATATATATATATATATATTAGTTATATTATAGTTATATACATATATACATATATATATATATATATACATACTCCTGCTCAACAATGCTCAACAATCCTACCACGTTCAAAGAGAGAAAGCCTTTTTGCCTTTGCCATCAGGAGATCTTGACAGTATGACTGCTTGAAGGACAATGCCATGAAAGCCATATTTTTGTGCAGATTTGACCTTTTTATGGTATGGTCTTAAACTTTTGATCAGCTGATGAACTGATTTCAGTTTAAATGCAGTTTTCAATAAATTGACTACTCTCTATTTTTTGTCTCTTGCTCCTGTTTCTTCTTTTGGCATTTTGAAGCAGCACTTACAACCCGATTATGATCCACAAGTGCGAAATGTGTAAAACTTGCAATGGGTCCCCTGGTTTTAAGATTTTGTTCAGGAGTGTATATATATATATATAATGGATTCTGAAATTTAAATGGTTGAGACATTGTAATATTCATCTCTGAATTAGCTGTGACATTCATATTTAACTCACCAGTGTTGATTTAATTCCCACACTTTCTGCTGCCTGGAAGGCTAAAGTGAAATTTCGCCTCTGCAAAAGACAACCAGGAAGAAGTGATGTCAATACATGAATTGAATTATTAAGAATTATATGCTTTTAAACACTTTTTTATGCTAACTGATATTAAAGGGTTAGTTCACCCAAAATATGAAATTGATGTCATTAATGTGCAGTGTGCATTGACTGCATTATGCTCTGGGACTAAAATATAAAATATCTTAAACTGTGTTCCGAAGACGAACGGGCGGGCTTAAGGGTGTGAAACGACATTAGGGTGAGTCATTAATGACATCAATTTCATTTTGGGTGAACTAACCCTTTAAAAAACACAACATATAGGGTGAATGCAGGTTAATTGGGCCACTATAAGACCTGAATTTACCCTATTTTTGTGCACGTACAGACCTTGTCCTGGCTGTTGAGCTCGTGGTAAGGGATATGTGCCGGTAGGTAGGTGTGAAGTATGGCACAAAAAGCGAGCCCATCATTCCAGCTGCTGCTGAAGTTGGTGATGTCAATGTTCTGTGTTTGTGTGGAGGGGGGAGAGAAAGATCAATAATTACAATTTCAGTAGATGAACTGAGGGGATAGGGTGCGTAATTCAGAGGGACTGATGAAGCAGTGACTCTTTCAGTGTCCCTGTGACATTATGGTTGTAGTTAAGAACCACAACTATAAATCTTGTCAGATATACTGTCTTTTTTCAATGTTTACACTCACAGAAACATTGGCAAACACTGCTTTTCATACAGTCAAACACACCTCCCTTATTTGGAGATGTGTAGATTAAACTTAAAAGTGTGTTGAGCAAAAACACTTATCTCGCTACATTCGTTACATTACATGTAAGCATTACATTGTTTGTTTAATGTTTAGTAAATATTTAGCCTATTTTAATGGCTTTCAGCCATAGATAAGGACATATTACTGAGAATGAACACATTTTTAGTTTTTTTAAAATCACCATAAAATCGTTCGCTTTCATCATAACAAGTAATATCCTCTCGCAGCGACATCTCTTCTCTGATGACGTGCTTACTTGCGTGAGAGTGGGACAACCTGTCAATCACATGACTTTATAGCAATAGCAAATCACAACCATCCAATAAACCCGCAATGGAGCAAAATCAAGTCCCGCCCTATTTTTTTTTTCTTGTTCGAGAAGCCATAACAAGTCACAATAAAGAAGGAAATACAATCGTAACATCCGTTTCATGCCGACTTAATTTTCACGCAAAATGTAGCATTTTTTCTCCCAACAGTCAACAATGAAATTGGAAATTGAATCAAAACATGCCACATTCTGTGTAGGCTTGCTACATTACATGATACATTACATTATAATTTCCAAAAATAGTGCAAATGTTTACAATAAGCTCTCCTTTTTCTCTAGAACTCGAGGAGTGAAATGTATTCTGGGTGTGATTATCTTCTCACAAAAAGCAACTTTCATGCTGTTCAGAGACCAGCTTTCACCTACTTATTCACAGGCGAATGTATTCAAATTCACGGAGACCTGCATTCATCTACTTATTCACGTTTATGACACATTCGCAGACTGACAGTCTCCCCCCGTGCTGAAGTATTTACTCAACAGCCCTTCTTATCTACATCAACATACTTCACACATGCTTTAATCCATACACGGAAGAAGCCATTCGACTGATTGCGAGCCATTTATGGTTTTGTTGTGACCGGGAAGAGGGTTTGCATTCATTAATGCATCAGCGTTTGCTCAACTACTGCTCTCCTTCCCTGATCTACAGCTCTCATGTGTTGCATTGACACATTATACACTACAGTTCAATAGTCAACAAGATTACTTTATTAAAAAAAACTTTTATTTAACAAAGCAGCATTAAGTTGATCAAAAGTGACAGTAAATACTTTTATTTTGTTACAAAAAATTACATTTATTTCTATTATGCTATTCTTTTGAACATTCTGTTCATCAAAAAATCCTGAAAAGTGACTCAGTGTCCACAAAAGCACAATATCCATTTTGAAAATGGATAATAAGAAATGATTATTGAACACACGCACGAACATACACACACACACACACACACACACACACACACACACACACACACACACACACACACACAAGGCATAACATTATGACCACTGACATGTGAAGTGAATAACACAGATGATCTCTTCATCACAGATTCTTAGTGGGTGGGGTATATTAGGCAGCAAGTGAACTTTTTGTCCTCAAAACTGATACGTTAGAAAAATGGCCAAGTGTAAGAATTTGAGCGAGTTTGACAAGGGCCAAATTGTGATGGCTAGACGACTGGGTCAGAGCATCTCCAAAACTGCAGCTCTTGTGGGGTGTTCCCGGTCTGCTGTGGTCAGTGATGAAGTGGCGACAGGATAATAGGCGACCAAGGCTCACTGATGCACGTGGGGAATGAAAGCTTGCAGTTTGTTGCATGTGGGGCTAAATAGCTGCAGACGTGTCAGGGTGCCCATACTGACCCCTGTCCAGCGTTGAAAGCGACAACAGTGGGCATGTGAGCATCAGAACTGGACCACGGAACAATGGAAGAATGTGGCCTGGTCTGATGAATCACATTTTCTTTTACATCACATGGGCGGCAGGGTGCGTGTGTGTCGCTTACCTGGGGAACACATGGCACCAGGATGCCTTAAGGTAAGAAGGCAAGCCAGCGGAGGCAGTGTGATGCTTTGGGCAATGTTCTGCTGGGAAACCTTGGGTCCTGCCATCCATGTGGATGTTGCTTTGACAGGTACCACCTACCTAAGCATTGCAGACCATGTACACCCTTTCATGAACAGGATAATGCACCTTGCCACAAAGCAAAAATGGTTCAGGAATGGTTTGAGGCTGAGGTGTTGACTTGGCCTCCAAATTTCCCAGATCTCAAGCCAATCAAGCATCTGTGGGATGTGCTGAACAAACAAGTCTGATCCATGGAGGTCCCACCTCGCAACTTACAGGACTTAAAAGATTTGCTGCTAACATCTTGGCGAGATGCAACAGCACACCTTCAGAGGTCTAGTGGAGTCCATGCCTTGACGGGTCAGGGCTGTTTTGGCAGCAAAAGAGGGACCAACACAATATTAGGAAGGTGGTCATCATTTTATGCCTGATTGGTGTATATGTACAATAATAATATTTCTCAACATTATTATTTTTAATGCATTTCTAATCAAATAAATGCATCATAGGTGAGTATACTTTTTCATGTCAAGCTTTTGAACAGTAATGCAGGTGCAATAAGGAAGCTCAGAAAAGCAAGACTAGCTAGTTCTTTTTTGGGGTATTATTTCAGTTATTTTTATCCTTTGTCTTGTTCGATATATCTGGAATCCAGAATGAAATACGTAGGCTGTATAGTGGCCATTTACTGGAACTGATATTTGGTCACCCATTGCAATTCGTCTGATGTGTATTGCAGAGTTTCCAAAAGAAACAAAAGCACCCTTTCAGATTACACTATCACCCACGTCCTCTAGCAAAAACCACCCTACATTTTAAAGAAAGAGTAACAACCTTTATCAGATGTGGTAGGTCAGTGTAAACGTGCTAAGGGATGGCGTAAATTGGCAGAACATTCGCTCGACTTTCTGGAAACCCATAGAGAGTGGAGTGGAAGGAAGTGATATGAGCTCATCAGAGTGGGCTACAGCAGCAGGGGATCGACAGACAGGAAAAGACCAAGGTCTGTGGAGCAAAAAAGTGGTCTCACACTGATAATGATGCTCTGCTTTTTATCCAGAGATCTGTGCTAGTACACTGACCACCAACTTAAAGACACTGGCTTCAGTTATTATACAGTGTCCCCAAAAAGTATTTGAAAACTCAAGCAACATTAAAGATGTATGACTGTCATAGTATTAAAATAACTAAATACCAATATACACATGGCATAAAAAGAAATAGCACTTTACCACAAGAATACATTAATTAACGTTAGTTGCATCAGGTATCATGACCATGATAAACAATGGGCAGTACTGTTACCACATTTATTAATCTAGGTTAATTTATAAAACTAAATGATACGATTGTGCACTACAATTAAAAACACTTATTCAGCAAGGTGGCATTAATTGACTAGTCCACCCAAAAATGACAAATCTGTCATCATTTACTTACCCTCAAGTTCTATGAATTTCTTTGTTCTGTTGATCACAAAATAAGACATTTTGAAGAATGTTGGTAATCAAAAAAAAAGATGGAACCCATTGTATTTTTTCCCTACTATGGAAGTCAATGGGGTTCCTCGACTGTTTAGTTCCCCACATCCTTCTTCAAAACATCATCTTTTGTGTTCAGCAGAACAAAGAAACTGGAACTCAAATTTGGAACAACTTGAGGATGATTAAATGACACAATTTTGGGGTGAACTATTCCTTTAAAGGGTTCAATTTCAAATATATTTATTTGTAACTTTCTATTCATCAAAGAATCCTGAACGAAAGAAAAAAAACAATCATGGTTCACACAAAAATATTTAGCAGCAAAACTGTTTTCAACACTGATAATAATAAGAAATAGTTCTTGAGCAGCAAATCAACGTATTAGAATGATTTCTGAAGGGTCATGTGACGCTGAAGACTGGAGTAATGATGTCATCACAGGAATAACTATTTTTAAAATATATTTATAGTTAATAATATTATTTCACAATATAACAGTTTTTTCTATCAATTTCTAACAAATGAAATGCAGCTTTGGTAAGCATGAGAGATTTCTTAAATCATAATAATACATATTTTTACCTTATTGTAAAGTGTTACTAAAGATGCTTGTTAGGTGTGTTACATTATACTACCATACATTTTGAGATCAAGTGAGAGAGAGAGAGAGAGAGAGAGAGAGAGAGAGAGAGAGAGAGAGAGAGAGAGAGAGAGAGAGAGAGAGAGAGAGAGAGAGAGAGAGAGAGAGAGAGAGAGAGAAGGCATAAAATTATGACCCCTGACAGGTGAAGTTAATAACACTGATTATCTCTTCATCACGGCAGCTGCTAGCGGGATAATTATGGAGTCAATATAATGCCTTAATGTTTTGCACAAAAATAAAGTTTTGCGCAAAAAAAAAAAAGAATTGAGCAATAAAAAAATGTTTTGAAAACAAAAATAAAGAATTGCAAAGGAAAAATAAAGTATTGAGCGGGAAAAAATAAGTTTTGCAAACAAAAATAATAAATTGCAAAATAAAATAAAGTTGTGCAAAAATAAAAAATATATTCAATTACAAAATTCAGTGACAGCTGTAATCCTATTTTATCTTTGCCACATATTTTTCATGCTCAAACCTACTAAATCATTTGCAACGCTCATTTTATTCTGCGTTTGAGTCAAGCGTGCGCTCACGGTACTGGGTTTCCTTTGCGCTGCACTTTTCTGCACGGTTCTCTTTGTGGCACTGGTTTGACGTGGGGGTGGAGTCAAGAAACGGGGGCACGCCCCCACCAAATACGTCATCGGCTGGAGACGGAGATCAAGCATGGCAGAGCAGAGGCAAATGGGAGGATTCCAGGTATGTAAAGGTGTTTGTTTCCTATTATTTAGCGTTAAAATGTGTTTTATTGGTTTTTTTCTTCTTCTTCTTCTAAATGCGATTATTATTAACGGCCTTTGCCAAAGAAGTTAGAGATAATTTGCACATTAACTTGTTGTAAAATGATAGGTATGTAAAGTTGATTGTTTTTTTTTTCTTCTTCTAAATACGATTATTATTAACACTATTTCCATCTTGATGTTGATGTGCATTAAACGGTATACGATACACCAGGACTTGCCTCAACACACCAGCCTGGACGTTTATACATTGCCTTAATGAAAAACATTCACACATTAGTTAGAAATGTCCTAATAAAATGTTTAAAAACTGCGAGATGCAGGTACATTTTTGTGACACGTTTATAAGTAGAATGACAAATGTTTACTTAGGCTTAGCCACAGATGGACAGGAGAGGTTGTGGGGCACATTAAATTGGCAGACACATTGTGTTGTATATTTAGTTTTATTATATAACTACACACTCAGAAACGTAATGACAAAAATTAACTATATAAATAAAGAAATAACTAAATTATAACAAACATAGCTGTCTTTTTTATATTGTAAGGTGTACTCCAAAATATCATGCAGAGTCTTTAGTGTTTTGTATATTTCATAACTAATTGAATACATTTCTTTTGTAGGTCGGTGGGCACTGATGCCACCAGGGTTGAATTGGGGCGTACGGTAATGGAGAGACTGCTCTCCAAACTCCAGTATGCAGTGAGTCGCCAGCCGCTGGACTTAGATTACTTGCAATTTATATGCAGTCATGAATTTATTTTTATCACATCAGTCCATAATCAAATTACAATCCCAGGTGCAGTGTGTTTTATTAGGATTTGTAATGCTGCATTCTCCCAATATAATGGTTATAAATCTTTCATAAATCCTAATATAATGTTTTATCTTGCATATGTATTTACATTAGCATTTTTGTGTGTTCTAATTTTGTGCTCTTTTTTGCGACCCTTGTTTCATGTTTTCTGTAGTTATGCAAGCTTCTTGAAGCTGAATTTCCCAAATTGAGATCACTCGCTGGAGGGTGGCTGCTTTATAAAGCACCAGGTGCATTATATTAAATACCAGAGCAGACACAAGCATGACAACGCATAACTGTATTAATGCAAACTGTACAAAAGTTTTATTTTCAGTGGTATTAGACACTGGGTTACAATTGCACATTTTCTCCAGCCATCCCAAAGCTTTCACATGTACACATTCCCTTTTAGAATTTTTTAATTTTTTTAATAATTTTGCAGTCAGGGAAGTGATAGAGTAGTAGTAATCATTTTTTAGCTTCCACTTTATGGACATGAGCCTAATTGTACTGTGTGGGCCCCCTAATACTTGATGTGTTGTAATGTGTATTTGAATTGGCACAGGTGGCAGTGGAAGAAGGCGGCTCATTGTTGTCCCTCCAGACTCCGAGGGCTATACTGGCAACCTTATCAAAATGGCAACAACCACTGGAAGAACGGCACTCTACATGGTTCCTCTTCAAGATGGCATCATTGTGCCCACCGACCTACAAAATAAATGTATTCAATTAGTTATGAAATATACAAAACACTAAAGACTCTGCATGATATTTTGGAGTACACCTTACAATATAAAAAAGACAGCTATGTTTGTTATAATTTAGTTATTTCTTTATTTATATAGTTAATTTTTGTCATTACGTTTCTGAGTGTGCAGTAATATAATAAAACTAAATATACAACACAATGTGTCTGCCAATTTAATGTGCCCCACAACCTCTCCTGTCCATCTGTGGCTAAGCCTAAGTAAACATTTGTCATTCTACTTATAAACGTGTCACAAAAATGTACCTGCATCTCGCAGTTTTTAAACATTTTATTAGGACATTTCTAACTAATGTGTGAATGTTTTTCATTAAGGCAATGTATAAACGTCCAGGCTGGTGTGTTGAGGCAAGTCCTGGTGTATCGTATACCGTTTAATGCACATCAACATCAAGATGGAAATAGTGTTAATAATAATCGTATTTAGAAGAAGAAAAAAAAAAATCAACTTTACATACCTATCATTTTACAACAAGTTAATGTGCAAATTATCTCTAACTTCTTTGGCAAAGGCCGTTAATAATAATCGCATTTAGAAGAAGAAGAAGAAAAAAACCAATAAAACACATTTTAACGCTAAATAATAGGAAACAAACACCTTTACATACCTGGAATCCTCCCATTTGCCTCTGCTCTGCCATGCTTGATCTCCGTCTCCAGCCGATGACGTATTTGGTGGGGGCGTGCCCCCGTTTCTTGACTCCACCCCCACGTCAAACCAGTGCCACAAAGAGAACCGTGCAGAAAAGTGCAGCGCAAAGGAAACCCAGTACCGTGAGCGCACGCTTGACTCAAACGCAGAATAAAATGAGCGTTGCAAATGATTTAGTAGGTTTGAGCATGAAAAATATGTGGCAAAGATAAAATAGGATTACAGCTGTCATTGAATTTTGTAATTGAGCATATTTTTTATTTTTGCACAACTTTATTTTATTTTGCAATTTATTATTTTTGTTTGCAAAACTTATTTTTTCCCGCTCAATACTTTATTTTTCCTTTGCAAATCTTTATTTTTGTTTTCAAAACATTTTTTTCCTCCTCAATTCTTTTTTTTGTTTTGCAAAACTTTATTTTTGTGCAAAACATTAAGGCATTATATTGACTCCATAGATAATGCGTCATATTACAAAGCAAAAATGGTTCAGGAATGGTTTGAAAAGCACAACAAGAGTTTGAGGTGTTGACTTGGCCTCCAAATCCTTCAGATCTCAATCCAATCGAGCATCTTTGGGATGTGCTGAACAAACAAGTCCGATCCATGGAGGCTCCTCCTCTCAACTTACAGGACTTAAAGGATCTTCTGCTAACATCTTGGTGCCAGATACCACAGCACACCTTCAGGGGTCTAGTGAAGTCCATTACTTGACGGGTCAGGGCTGTTTTGGCATCAAAAGTGGGACCAACACAATTGAATACTCCAAGTTGTTCTAAACCTGCATGAAGTTCTTTCTTCTGATGAACATAAAGGAAGATATTCTTTCTGAAGAATGTAGGTAACCAAACAGTTACTGGTCCCCGCAGGCTTCCACAGTACCGAAAAAAAATACTATGGAAGTCAATGGGGACCAGAAACTGTTTGGTTACCTACATTCTTCAAAATATCTTCTTTTGTGTTCAGCAAGCAGAAGAAAGACCCTCATACAGATTTAGAAATACCTGATGGTGAGTAAATGATGACAGAATTTTCTCTTTTGGGTAAACTATCCCTTTAAACAGCTTTGTAGCCAGTTATGTCCACAGCCCTCCCTTACAATTCAGTGTACAAACTTCAGCCATGTTGTTTGCAGCCAAATGAACGTCAGCACAACAGAACCGTGTGAAGCGACAGGGTTACAAAGACATTGAGACATCCCTCCTGTGTCCTCTCTCGTTTGTGTGCCAGTGTTCAAAGTGAGCAGCTAATGAAAAGAGGTCTTGTGTGCAAAAACAGGAAGGCCCAGGGGAGAGAGCATTAGGCTAATCACATTGAAAACAGAGAAACAGAGGCCAGTTCGCTGCTTTCTCTGCGAAAAGTGCACTCCAAGAGAAGCCAGGCCGCTTGTAATGAACACATTAGAGTTGCAGTGAAAAATGGCTTTTATCCACTAGTGGACATTACTATCAATCACACGCACACTTACAGAGAGACAGACAACGGTTTAGAGAGAAAGGAGACAGAAACTGTGAGTTTTGGAAGTCTGGTGTCAAAAAGACAAAATAACTCCTAAAATTGAAAGGGGGACAGATGTACATGTACGGAGGCGAAAAAACAGACAAGAAAATTCAAACTGCAAGTTTCAGAATCTAATAAATAAAAAGAAAAAACAACTTTAAAATCGCAGGGTCATCAAACTCTGTGCCTACAAGGATTCTGAGCTCTGATTGGCTGAGAGGTTTTCTGTTTGTGACACGAAGCAGGAGAATTGTAGCATACTTCCTGGCTTGAAGGAAACCATGGTAACATCATGGTCCAAAACCCTCTCTGAATGGTAAACATTTTATATGCTTGACGGCAGAAGAGTCATTGCTATAGAAGATGAATTTGTGCATTATGCATGGTCAGGTTCTGTTTAAAAATCACTCAAACAAGAATACCTGGATGCTGATAACTGAGAAATTAGCAAGTGAATTTAATAATTTTAGGCTATGAATAAATGAAAACTATAATGTGCAAGAAGGTCAGAACACAAACACACACGTAGAGTTTCCATGTTTTATGAGGACTTTCCATAGGCGTAATGGATTTTATACAGTACAAACTGTATTTTCTATCCCCCTACACTGCCCCTGCCCCTAAACCTACCCATCACAGGAAACATTCTGCATTTTTACTTTCTCAAAAAAAAAACTCCTTCTGTATGATTTATAAGATGCTTTCCTCATGGGGACCAAAAAATTGCCCCAAAAGGACAAGGATTTCGGATATTGTCATATTTGTGGGGACATTTTGTCCCCATAACGTAGGGCTTACCCACCCACACCCACACACCCACACACCCCCACCCCCCCCCTCCCACACACACACACAGTATTTGTTCATATGTATTATGTAGCATTGACGTTTTTATGACAGCCAACATTTAAAAGTTTATATTAGAAAAAAAAACATAAAAAAAAACATAGCAGTGTAATTTAAGTGTTTGTATACAATTCAGTAAATTTTTACCTTCAATATTATAGTAGGCTAATGTAGTACCGACTGACTCCCGGAGTTTACAGCATTAGTTAAAAGATTTTTCCTTGAGAACATTTGCCATATATTGTACCTGATATATATCCAAAACAATCGATATTGAATCTAATCAAAATCTAATCGAATTGCAAGCTGGTAAATCGAAATCGAATTGTGAAATTTGTATCAATACCTAGCCCTACAATCTGTAATTACGCTAACTGTCGTATGTGTGTTCACGAGAGACTGGCGTTCCAACGTAAGTATGACGCAGGTAAGTTAATAAAACTTTGTTCTTGCAAAAAGTAGCATATTCTTACCGGAGCTTCCTACATCATACGCTGGAACACCAGTCTCTCGTGAATGCACGTACAACATTTTTGGGTGAACTATCCCTTAAATTTAATTTCATAAAATGTTTAAAAAAAAGGTCCTGATCACTCTGTCGGGGTTTATTCTGCGATAACAACCGGCTGGGTGTACATTATCCCTTATTTAATAGGGGTGCATATAAAATGTAACTTTATGACTGATAACCAAAATGATGGTCAATCTTATAAATGCAGATATTTATTTTATAATAGCATGTCTAATATTTGCCTAATCAAACCAATAATAAAAAAAGCAGCTAAAATTAGCTCATACCTATATGGTCATCAATACAGTATAGTGCATGCCTATTAATATCACAAGTAACTCAACAACAGCATGTACCTGATAACCCTCAGTCTTCTTTTGGCACCACCTGAGCAGAGCGTTCCTCTTGGATCCTCCATATTCCCTGGCTAACGCAGACAGAGGGTCCTTCCTTTCCTCTCTAGGGAGACATCAATCAATTTAACAGCACAGTTCCTTTCTATTGGACTCAACTTTAATAGCAAAAACGATCATTCATTTTTTTGAGTGGAAATTCTACCAAGCTGCATTAACCTGATAGATGCACTAACTTTCTTTGTTGTCTCTGATGATTTATAAATTTATAAATGATTCTATATTGTAAAAACAGAATGTCATAGAGAGAAGCAATTATAAATGTTTAAAGGTAAGTTCAACCAAAAATGAAAATTCTGTCATTAATTACTTATCCTAATGTCGGTCGACACCCGTAAGACCTCTGTTCATCTTCTGAACACAAATGAAGATATTTTTGTTGAAATCCGATGGCTCAGACAGGCCTTCATTGACACCAATGTCATTTCCTCTCTCAAGACCCATAAAAGGCACTAAAGACGTCGTTACAAAGCCCATCTCACTACAGTGATTCTACAATCATTTTATGAAGCGACAAGAATAGTTTTTGTGCGCAAAAACAAACCCCTCAATAACGACTTATATAGTGATGGGCCGATTTCAAAACAAAGTTTTGAACCGTTATTTTTAGTGTATTGATTCATGATCCGGATCGCGTGTCAATTTACCAAAATCATGTGACATTGGCGATCCGAATCATGAATCGTCGTTGCGCTATTCAATAACATCACTATATAAGTCATAATTTAGGTTTTTTGCGCACAAAACTATTCTCGTCGCTTCATAAAATGATTGTAGAATCACTGTAGTGAGATGGGCTTTGTAATGACGTCTTTAGTGCCTTTTATGGGTCTTAAAAGAGGAAATAACATTGGTGTCAATGAAGGCCTGTCTGAGCCATCGGATTTCAACAAAAATATCTTCATTTGTGTCCCGAAGATGAACAGAGGTCTCACGTGTGTCGAACGACATTAGGGTACGAAATTATTGACATAATTTTCATTTTTTGGTGAACTAACCCTTTAATATGAAAGAAAGGTACACAGAAATGTCAACTCACTCCACTGAATAGTACAAATATTTTAAAATTATTTTACTATTAGCAAATTGACAATGTCCCATTGCATACATAGCACTTGTACTGATTTATATATAAAATTTGACAATACATAATAAATAAAATATAATATATACATAGTAATACAAAAAAAGTTATATTATTAATTAAATATTTACTTAATTATAAGTTTCTTTCATGAATAAATGTCCAGTTTCAACCAGCCAGCACTTGAGTAAAGCCAGCTACCATCAGAAGTTGGTTCTAGCTGGATTTTTCCAGCAAGGAAGTCAATGCTGTGACCAGAAGGAAATGCTCTGATAATAAAGGAAAGTGCAGAATGATTCGTCTTCCTCCAATGGCTTATTCAAAAGCCATGGTGGACCCACGGTCAGGTTTCAGGACAGGCGAACGAGTGACATCCATTATCAAAACACTGGCCTGTCAACACCGCAGTGAGCAGACAGAGACAGAGATGGAGTGTGAAACCGAGAGACATCTGGCAAACCTGACAGCGAGTAAGAGACTTCTAGAAAGTTGACAAAAGAAGAGCCAGAGCAGAGATGGAGGCATACAGACAAACAAGGAAGGTCCGCTGCTTACCGTAAACGTCCTCGTGTGGTGGGTGTGACAGAGGCGGTCGGGGAGGAGGAGTTCGAAGACAAAGAAAGCTGGGGAGAAGACGAGCCCAATGCCATGATTGACGATGGAGTTGACGTGTCAGTCACCGACAAATCTCTCTTTAACTCTTCGCTGCTTCTGCCGGAAACTGACAAAGACGTTGAGATAATTATTACAGCTTCTGTGTGATGTTAAAGGGAAATTCTGTCATTAATTGCTCATCTTCGGAACACAAATGAAGATATTTTTAATGAAATTTGAGAGATTTCTGTCCCTCAACTGAAAGTCTATTCACCCAAAACTCTGACGCTTCAAATCGTTCATAAAAAGATCATAAAATGAACCCATGTGAATCGAGCAGTTGAATCAAGTTTAGTCTTCTAATGAGTCACGATCGCTTTATATGCAGAAGAGATTTAGTCACAAAGGCTTTAATTCACATATAAAACATTGATCAGCGTACAGTGTCTACATCGTTCAAATTTGGTGAGAGAATAAACCTCATTGGTTCTTATGCCTGAGCTGCAAGAACCAATGAGGTTTGTTCTAATGCGTCAAGCAAGTGTGGTTCAGTTTCTGTTCAAGTTCATGTTCATTTATTAATGTTTATATGCGAATAAAAGCTAAAGAGATCAGGTCTCTTCAGAAGACTTGGATTAAACTTTTTGATTTATATAGATATATTTTATGATCTCTTTATGAAAGTATTGGAACCATAACATTTTATTTAAAGGGGTCCTATAATGGCCCTTTTTACAAGATGTAAATACGTCCCTGATGTCCCCAGAGTGTATGTGAAGTTTTAGCTCAAAATGCCCACAGATCATTTTTTATAGCATGTTAAAATGGTCACGCGCCGTTTTTGTGTGTCCCCCTTTAGAAGAGGGCGGAGCTTCAAGAGCTTGTGTTAGCAGCTCCGTTTACCTCTCGCAGACACGCACTGAAAAGGTCAGAAACCTTCAGGTTCAGGCGGAGTTGGACGATGATGGAGAGACTCCCTAAAGCCTAGTTCACACTGCCCGATTTTTGCCCTGATTTTGAGTCGCCGACAGGTTTTGTGAAATCGCTGACAAATGCCAGAGATCACAGGCAAATCGATGCTCGTGCACGCGAGTGACAATCACGCAGTGTGAATAATCAAAGACGCGATCAGAGAGAATCGCCGACGAGTCGCCGACGCCGGTGAGATATTTGGCATGCTAAATATCTGGACCTGTCAGCGATTAATACTCCTGCTGTGTGAACAGCGTTCTGACTGTGTAACACAGTTCGTAGCTGGAAAGGAAGGAGGCGGGAACCGGCGAACGTTCAACAAACTTTTATTCAACATAAATAAACAAAATGAAAGTAAAACCACGGGCAGCCCCTCACGGACGACTGCCCGCGGACACACAAAATAAAACGTGGGCAGCCCCTCACGGACGACTGCCCACAAACACATAAACAAAACATAACATAAAATCCAGGCCTGGTCCTCTCTCGTCTTCCGCAGCCCTTGCTCCTCCTTATATGCTCCCGTCACATGGCCGCGAGATGAGACCGGTGTGCCACGCAGCTGGCACTCGTGAACATTAATCACCGCCACCGGCCCGCTCTCGCGGTCCCTCGCCCCGCTGCCTGTCACACCACATACCCCCATCGCCCCTCGCAGGCCGGGGGGCACTCCCGAGACTGCGCTCTACTACCCCCCCATCACGGCGGCCGCGGCACCTGGGGGTAAGGACAGAGAGGTGAGAGAAATGTAGACGGGAGCACGAGGAGCCCGTGGACGAGAGAGGGGAGAGAGGGAAAAAAAGAAAGAAAGAGGAAAAAAAAATTCTGGTCCGGTTCCCAGACACACTGCCGTTCGGCCCGCCGAGAGGCTCTTCCTCGCGGTGCTGTGCGATGGCACTGGATGCCTGGTGGGCAGCTCGATCCTCCTCCGCCCCCTGGCGGCCGGCGGTGACTCCTCCTTCTGAGGGACCCGGCAGCGAGCCCCGCGCTCCCTGCTCCTCCCCTCTCAGGCGGATGGCAGCAGGCTCCAGCTCACGGCAAGCGCGGCGACTCCTCCGCTCCCTCTCAGACGGCAGCCACCCCACCTCGACCCAGGGGCACGGCAGCGAGGTCTCTGTCCCACCTTCCTCGCTCCAGCACCATTGCCTCGGGCAGCCCTCGCGGTCCTCATTCATCCGCGCTGCCCGACCTCCTCAGCACCGCGATCCCCCCTCAGCAGCGAGGGCTCTCCGACAGCGCGTCCCTCCTTCCCCCCGGGTTTTGGCACCAGCGTAACGCAGTTCGTAGCTGGAAAGGAAGGAGGCGTGAACCGGCGAACGTTCAACAAACTTTAATTCAACATAAATAAACAAAATGAAAGTAAAACCGCGGGCAGTCGTCCGTGAGGGGGAGCACACAAAATAAAACGTGGGCAGCCCCTCACGGACGACTGCCCACAAACACATAAACAAAACATAACATAAAATCCAGGCCTGGTCCTCTCTCGTCTTCCGCAGCCCTTGCTCCTCCTTATATGCTCCCGTCACAAGGCCGCGAGACGAGACCGGTGTGCCACGCAGCTGGCACTCGTGAACATTAATCACCGGCCCGCTCTCGCGGTCCCTCGCCCCGCTGCCTGTCACACCACAGACTGAAAATTACACCGACAGCCAATGAGAGAGTGAGATACAGGGCAGCAGGAGGTTCAGGGAGGAGTTATAGAGCAGAATTTCAGTATTTTTATAGATGTATTTACAATTCTATCAAACAGAAACAAAGGCCAAACATTTGCACATCCAGTCACAGCAGCAGCGCATTACAAAATTGTTTATTTACCTTAAACTGTCTTTGCAGAACACAATCCTGGCTCCCTCTGTCTCCAAAAATTTCTTCCGCCATAATCTTTTTTCTTTTTCTCCACAAATCAGCGCACATACAATTTGAAGCAAACTTTGTGCAGTTAATCATTTTTAATAACAATTCCAAGTCTCGCGCGAGAACTCCGGTCTGACGCACGTGATCTCACGTTGTTTAAATGTCACATCGCACGTGTGTTTGGGAAACGTAGTTCGCACACCGGAGAGAAAGAGTTGTCGGCGATTCTTCCTTTTGTTCAGTCGTGCAGTGTAAACTCCTCTGTCGTCAAACCATCGTGCAGTGTGAACACGATAGTCATGCAGTGTGAAAAGAGCAGTGACCCGACGAGTTTGAAAATCGCGCAGTCTGAACAAGGCTTAAGAGTTGACAACATGGGGAATGTAACAGGACGTTTCTGAATGGTTAGAATTTATGTAGCTGATGTGAAGTTACTCTTCAAATCACTGATTAGCATATTCTGTCATGATAATCTATAAATCGCTAATGTGGAATCTGTTGTAAGATAAGTATTCATCTTGATATTATGACATGCTTTTGCATTTGTGTAGCTAGCTTGAACAGACTCCCCCAAATGTGCTCTACTACAACTCTTCCCAACATGGCCTCACCCCTTTGTTGCGTGTTCCTGGGGGCAGTGTTAATGTACGTTTTAGGGTTAGTGATGTCACTTACCTGTGAATAAGCTTGTTCTAGACCCTACCAGCCAGTTTGTTGTATAACTCTTTCCCAGCCAAACACGAAATGTTCTGTTATTTGTGGGAACGTTACTATTGTGATCTAATGTTACTAAACGAAATGTGGAGCTACAGGACTGTACACATATTAGGGGTGTTGATGGACTCAATCTCCTCATTTGAGTTTGATAATCGTTCTGAATCTGATCTAAATGCATTTTTTTTTACAAAAACATGATTTTCTCAGCTTTTTTGTCAAAATGTAGTTTTTTTTAATGAAGCTTACCCATATTCAAGTGTCAATAAAAAAGGAATGCATGAAGCTAGAATACATTTTTTTGGATTAAAATAAGAGGGTCAGGCTCTTTCTGTTGATATATTGCATGCTCAGATATTCTTAAAACAAAATATTCTATGGGCTATTCAATTTTGGTGAAAACTGTCAAAAACCCTGGCAGTGTCTGGCAACGTTTTTTTTAAAAAAAGCTGCTGGGGAAGGAGTTAAAAAGTAAAAGAAATATCTCTTTTTGCTTTGAACTTTGAACGTCATAACTTTGCAGATGTTGTTTATGCTCAAACAGCAACATTACACACTAACTAAGGTAAGAAAAGTGAAAACATAACCAACTACCCCTTTAATATATCCTAATTTGTCTTCAAAAGATGAACAAAGTCTTATGGGTTAGGAACGACATAAGCAGGGAGTACATGATGACAGAATTTCATTTTTAGGTAAACAATCTCTTTAAACTTACAAAAAAGAATAACTGTATTGTCGAGTACTTCACTAGTAGTAGAACAAGTACTCAAGGTCCAATCGTACCTGATAAGGATTTATTCGAGTCTATGTTTGCCACCCTCTGGAGGCCACAGCCGGGGCGTGTCACAGGTGAGGTCCGGAGGAGGTGGTCTGCTATTGGATTACATGAAATCACACATACAATCGTGAAAAAGAATAACAGGCTTTATGCGGCATGACTAAGCTTGTGCTCTTCTAAAATAAATATCCTGCTTCCTTCTCAAGGTCTGGCACACACTCTCTGGTCATTAACTGCAAATGTTAAGCCTGAGGGAAACCGTACAGCACGATTACACATGACCTTTAACTCGGAGTTGGCCTCTGAATAACTAGATCAAACCGGTGTGAGGGAAGACTGAAAGATCAAGGAGTTAGATTTCCAGTGTGACTAACGTCAGCCCACCTGGTATGCTCAGGTCCGTGTAGCTCGGCCTCTTGTCCAGCATTGACGACAGAGGTTTGGCTGTGCTGATGGTGTGTCTCTGTAAAATAGGGAAGGAACAGATACAGTATAAGGACACAATAGGGCTGGACAGCATTATTTACTGGCTGTCAAGGGTGATTTTGAAAGAACCTGCATGTCAACATCAACCAAATTGTTTTGCTTAGCAGATTAAAAACAATTAAAAAAAACTTGTCATTAAATTAAGAAACAAAATATATATTTGTATAAATAATCATTTTTATAAATGTTTTATTTTTATACCTATATAATCATATAATGTACAGAGCCCCTTAATAGCCCATGGTGAAGATTGTTTGGCAATGCTTTTGCGTTCTCTCGCAAATCTATTTGGCATTCCTCAAGAAATGTTGCTTTCGCTCGCAGAGAACACAATTTTTGCTAGTGAACTCAAAAGTTTCTAGGGGAAAAGCGTTGACTTTATATTTTTCCTTCCATATCATATTTTTTCTCCACCTCCATGTTTAGGGGCTCTGTGTATTTTAGTAAAATACAACTGCATGCGCTTTTGACATTTGTATTAGTTTATATTTTCATATAAAATATAATATTATATAATATATCAGTTTTAGATTTTGTACTTTTATTATATTCTTTTTATACTTTAACTTTTATTATTTTATTTCAGTTAGTTGCCGAGGTTGCCAAAGTCGCCAACATTTCTAATTCAAATAAAAAAAAAAAAATCTAATATTAATATTTTATTTCAAATAAAATATATTTTATTTATATAAACTTTTTTAATTTAACTTTTTTTAATTTAACGCAAATGGTTTTAAATAGATTTAGTTAGAATAGTAACACTGACAGTACGCACCTATTTAACAATACAAAGTTAAAAATATACATACATGTTGTAATTTATTATTGTAATTTTTTACTAAAACATGAAAAAAAAAATGACACAAAAGGTACAGTTTTCAAGCGATTTTAACAACTCAAACAACAGAATTTCTGAAGTAGTAAAACAGACCGTATTGAATATAAAAAAAAGAGAAGCATTGGAAGGATTATTGGTTTGTTTGGCCCATGTTTTGGTTGATTTTGTTTGTTTTGGTGATTTGGTATGCCAACTCCTTCCCTAAACTTGAACATTGTTATAATATCATTATAGCTGAGCTGAAAGCTGAGCTTGTCGAACAAAACTTGTCCACCATTACGCTACCATGGTTCTGTGGGTGATAGACCACCTTAGTCAGGTAAGATGCAATATTTAAGGTCCTAGATTACATAAATTAACTTACAACCCCCTGTATTCTAACTCTCACAACCTCACTTAAATTCCTGTCAAAAATGAGCTACGGCAAATTGTCACTGACCCAAGTCAAATATCGCACACCAAACAAATTGATTTACTGGTTCTCCTTCAGCGATCTAAAATCGGATGTTCAAATGTGAAGCTTCGCCTCAAGCTGTGTGATTTCATGCTCATAGAACATCATGTTCTGAAACTCAAATTCACCACAAATACACAAACAAAAATCTGTGCCTCAGACTTTTTTTCGGCCCTTACAAAAACATCCTGTTTTGGCACATTTTGAGGAGACTTCTATGTCCTATTCAAAACGAGCGACACGGCAAAGGACATCCGTGGAGGACGGCGGGAGAGAAAAAGAAGGAAAGCCCTACTCCAGCTCCACACACGCACCAGGTCTGGAGATCTCATCTGACAGACAAGGCTGTTAGGTCAGAAAATCCCCATAGAGAAGAATCAAGACATCTGCTAGAGTGATCAGAGATCCGTCCTAATGCTTCTATCAAACACGGAACCATCTATCCCACGGCAAAGTCTGTTTACATTTAAAAAGGTTTGGGTTCAACAAGATTTAAAAAAAAAAAAAAAGTATACTTTTATTCAGGAAAGATGCATTCAATTGATACAAGTAACAGTAAAGAGACATTTATAATGCTATTAATGTTTCTATTTAAAAAAAAAACTTATAATAATAAGTTCAGTCAGGACCACTTTGAGAATGAAATTTATTGACAATCTTTGAATTGGCGAAAGGCTTAGGCTCAAAGATGCATCCTTGAAACTGAATCCCCCCAGCCGTCATAATAACCAAAAGTTTCTTAGCATATATTACAGAGAAATATACAATGGTAACAATAAGAGTTCTACACAGAATCCAATACTCGATAATGAAGATACTAGGAGGTGAAGGGGTGGAGGTGAGTGTAAATGTCTGTGCGACAGACTGAGGAACATGAGTTTGAATGAGCATAAATACTATAATTGATTAGAGTAGGTAATAAATCAGCTGAGCGTCAGCTGATAACGTTTAGCGATCAGTTGTCTGCCTGAACTACGCTTGAATTCCATTCGATCACTCAAGCTCCATAAATTTAACTTGGGCAGCAAATCAGCCTTTTGGAATGATTTCTGAAGGATCATGTGACACTGAAAAATGGAGTCCTGATGCTGATAATAATTACATTTAAATAAATATTAAAATAGAAAACAGTATTTTAAATTGTAATAAAACTTCATAATATTAATGTTTTACTGTATTTAAAAAGACTTCTTAGACTTATTATTTAGACTTTTTTCTAAAATATTATTGACCCAAAAGTTTGAATAGTAAGTAAGTAAGCTTTACTTATATAGCACAAGTGGTTTACAAAGTATATATAACTTAACAGATTAAAACACCACCAAAACGAAACATAAAACATAAAAGCCCAAAATTAACTAAAAGCTTCTCTGAATAATAGTGTCTTCATCTGCTTTTTAAAAGAATCAACAGATTCTGCTATGCGCAGCATGAGGGGGAGGGCGTTTGAAATTTTAGGGGGCAATTGCCTGAAAGGACCAGTCTCCCCAAGTTTTAAGACGAGTTTTGGGGACACATTTAGGAAATTTTGGGCTGAGGAACGAAGAGTACGAGAGGAAGAGCAGGCCTGTGATATATTGGGGGGTCTGACCATGTAGTGCTCTGAAAGTTAGAACTAAATTTTTATTGTATATAACAGGAAGCCAATGTAATGTAAATACAATTGGAGTAATGTGTGCCCTTCTGTTAAAAGCGTTTTGCACCATTAGGAGACGACTCAGTGAAGATTTGTTAAAGCAAGTAAAAAGAGATTTACAGTAATGTAAACGCGAAGAAATGAAAGAATGAATAATCAACTTTAGGTAGCTTTGGGCAACAAAGTCCTCAGTTTAGATATATTTCTAAAATTGATAGAAACTATCTGTAGCTGTCTTGATTCATTTGTATTAAGTGATGGCTAAATAATGTTTTTACAATGATGAAACTTTAATTACATAATGTAATATATAAAACAGTTGTAAAAACTTTAGTGATACATATAACACTATTATGTATTCATAACCTGATGTCAATTATTCATGACTATCCATCCATTCGTTAATACTGATTGTATATACCTGTATAGGAGAGACAGCAGCAGCCGGAGGGGTTTTGATCGGACTGGGACTGAGGGGGGTTCTGGAAATGGCAGCAGCAACAGCAGCAGCAGCAGCAGGAGGAACTGGACTGGCTGGAGCAGGACCTGCACAGAGAGACGGATGGACAAACGGACACAGAGTTCATGCCACTTGTAAAAGGAAATGTATAAGGATTCATATATTTGCATGCTAGTAGGGCTGTATCATACTGGAAAAAACACTAACAATTTGGAAATCCTCATTCTAGAGTGCATATGTATAGGAAATATTTGTTTAAAAGCCTTCAGGGTAAAAAGTATTTTTTTTTCTTTTAGGGCTGAATGATTTTGGAAAAGCTTCCCTGTAATTCAACTTCCAAATTTCATTCAGTATGTTACTTGCCGTTTCCTTGTAATTATTTGTGAAAATGTACAATCAATTTTTGTGTGAAAAATAGTCTAAAGTAAATTGTACACCCAATTTTAAGCCACATTCCCACTGTTTTTAACCAATTAAAGGAACAGTTCACCAAAACTCACCCTCAAGGCATTGGTGTATATGACAATATTTTGCTATTTCCGTAAGTTGAATATGGAAGGCGGCCCACCGGGAACTAGATATTTGACTTAATAGCATGTTAAATATGAATATTTTTCTTTAAATTGATTTGCTTTAGAAGGCCTTTATAAACCCTGCAGAAGTCGTGTGGATTACTTTTATAATGGCTGTTTGCACTTTTTTGGTCTTCAAATTTTGGGCTGCCATTCAATGCTATTATAATGCTTGGAAGAGCACATTTTTTAAATATAACTGATTGTATTCGTCTGAAAGAAGAAAGTCATAACCTAGGATGGCTTAAGGGTGAGTACATCATGGGGTAATTGAAACTTTTGGGTGAACTATCCCTTTAAAGGTGCACTATGCAACTTTTCGTCCACTGGAGGGCGCCTATTCCAAACGGCTCACGAGTACCGGGACTTTTATTATGACGGGACAGGACACAGTCGCCGGACGCCCGCACTTCCGCTTTTTCCGGTCAGGTAAAAACAGCTATTTTTATCATATCAGATACATTTAAGGGGCCAAGGGCTTCGGCTATCCGTCCACTCTCTTCCCTGAACTGAAAAGAAGTAGTGGGCTGTACTTTCCACACGACTGACATCAGGTTCAAGTACGCCAGTTTGGATGGTGTTAAGGTTGTTCTAATTAAAGGAGGGGTTAAACACTCAGTTTCAGTCAATCTCATGTCAATCTTGAGTACCTATAGAGTAGTATTGCATCCTTCATATCTCCGAAAAGTCTTTAGTTTTATCATATTTATAAAAGAAATATAGGCTGTACCGAGTCTTTCCGGAAAAAAACGAGCGCCTGGAGGCGTATCGTGTGGGCGGAGCTAAAGAATGAAAATCGCTCAAAGCGGTGACGTCCTCAAGCGTGGAGAAACCCATAGCTATCTCAGCTAATACAGATAATGATCCACAATCAAATCTGAGGCTGAAATAAATTGAACAGGAGAAATGGCAACATCAGGACGTCCGTCTCTGTGGTATGTACTGTATTTAGTGGCCTGTCAACATTTCTGTGTCTTTACTCGCAGTTTATGAGGACATGATTCGGTTTATGGACTATTGTATGCGACTAGACCTTAGAAGTAGCAAGCAAAACGGTTTTGCACGTCAGAATACTGTAACGTTATACAGAACAACAATGGAGTAACCGTTAGCGCATTTGAATGACGAAGCACGCGATCGTGTCGTTTACTGATGTTTACTCATGCGTCCGTAGCCAAAAGCAGAGACATTTGAAGCAGTTTAACTCACCGGCTGCTTCCAAAGCTGGACCGAAGCTTTATCGCTGGGACCGCTCCGTCAAAAACACACTTCTTTGGTATGATTTGGTAAAGTCCTGACAGCAGTGGCGTGTAAATCCATTTTTAGACGCGACTGAAACGATGTTGTGAAGCTTCCCGTCATTTCTGCGTTCAAATGCAGCGCTGCCTTCCCGGAATGCTGTGCTGAAGCGTTGAAGTCGCTCGACGTCGCCCATAGGAATAAAGAAAAGCGCGGCGCCACATAAGTGTTCACGGACGACTGGATCTGCATCTGAGAGACTGTTTACGGCGTGCTCTAGTCACGCGCGCCGGGAGAAGAGCCCGTACGGCCCATACAAGGACCTTCCGCTCTATTAACGTCAAGTAGACCCATACTCGAAAAAAACTCGCCGAAACTTGTGAGAAACCGGAAGGAGTATTTTTAACACAGAAATACTCCATCAAACGTCCAACATTAGTTTTTGAAACTTTGTCTATGTTTAGGATGGGAATCCAAGTCTTTAACAGTGTAAAAAGCTCAGTATGCATGAAACAGCATTTCACCCCCACTTTAAGGTTGATATCTCTGCAGCACTATAACTTCATCGCTCTTATTTCTTCTAATTCTTTTGATGCGTGTAGGTCATTTTTTGGATATTTTTACCTCAATTTTTACACATGGCACCTTTAATAACATGACTACAATATAACTATAATATGACTATGAAATAATTATGATTTAATTGTGATTGTTATTAAATAAAAATAGCAAAATAAGAAATATATTGTAATATTAAAAATACTATTGTACAGTAAAATGACAATACTAATGTTTACATTTTAATTTCTTCATTTTCAAACAGTAACCCATCAAGATTTTATTTGGACAGGTTGCCGCCAAATAAAATAAAGTGAAATGCAGCACTGTGTTCATTTACATGCCTGTTGCTAATGACATCAGGTGTGTACATGCCCTGCTTCAACCACTGACAATCGCACTATACCATATTGTGATATCGATTTTATGTCAATATATTGAACAGCCCTTCATGCCAGTATATCTAGTAAATCAAAAGCGACCTGCAGTGCACGTCCAAGTGCAACCTTTTGGCTACCAGCCTAGATTCATAAACAATAGGTCACACCACTGCAAATATGAGCATGTATCTGCATAAATCTGCATGTGCTTGTGAACCTTGCGAGGCGTTGTCGAAGCTCTTGATGAGTGTTTTGACGGTGGGCGATGGTTCAGAGGAAGTGGAGGAACGTCGACTAAGGCCCATCCCCTGCCTCAGCGCAGCCAGGTCTCTCTCCACAGCATTCATATAATTATACACACGGCCACGCTCCTCTTCGTGCCTGTAAAACAAGACACACACTGACACTCCTGCATATGCAAATATTTGTATACAAACATAAATCAGACGTGTGTATGAGTGTCAATATGCCTGTAGTCACAACCCATTTACTTCGTAAATCTACACTACATTCTCTTACTTCATGCTCTTTAGTTCATCCAACTCTTTGGTCATCTTCTCATTTTTCTCCTGAGCTTCCTGTAGGCGGCGCCGCAGGTCTCCAATCTCCTCCTGAGCTTCTGACTTGATGTCATTGGCGATGACAACGGCCGTTTGCAGATCAGCTTGAAACTGGCGCCACTCGGCTGATTCTTCCTGTGAGTGACAGTTGTCAGTTAAATTCAACTGGAGAATCCTGGAGATTATTTCTTGTGTAAAAGGTCACAAAAATGGTAGTACTAATTTCAAACCATCTTTAAGATTACAATTACTATAATAACCCTGATATACACAGTGCAAACAGCACATAAAAAGGGAAAAATTACCCGCAATTTACGGTGAAGAACCTTAATCTCTTTCTCCATATCATATTTCTGATCATGAAGCTTTTTGATGGAATCTGAGGGGTGGAATGGCAGAAATAAATACAGGTTTATAAGGAAAGTTAAATGCTCATTAATGTGTTGCTGAAAGTTTATTCTATTCAAATGCCTAATCTTATTTTTATACAATTATGCTATCTTTTGAATTTTTTTGTATTGATTTCTGGTAATGCATACAGTAAAACTATAATTTCAAATAAATGAAACTGAAAGCTAAACACATATAAAGTAAAGACAATGTCTGTATTGCATACTCAGATAGCTCGATGCCGCCTCTATGTGGACAGCCTGCATAACTACAAAATAATGAAAACAAAACTGTGGGCATCTGGTCAAGACCACTAGACAAATTTATTTGTTACATGCATAGAAGAATGTTTTTTGTACAATTATTTACTTGAGATATATCTTACATTATGTACATTTGATATATTAATAGATAGAATATATAACAATACAATAAAAATATTTTCACACAGATTTTTTTCTTCAGTCTAAAGGTCCGTTCACACCAAGAATGATAACTAATACAAAGATATATCAAGAGTATTAGGGAAAGTTAGTTTTAAAAGTAATGCATTACAATACTGCCTTACTCCCTAAAAAACGTGTTACTTCGTTACTTATTATAAAAAGTAATGTTACATTACGTTTGTGTTACTTTTTTTCATTTGGGCTGGGCTTGCTTGTTTGTTTTTTTAATAACAACAAAAGTTATATTTTTGACAAATGTAAAGTGAATTGAATGCCAAGTGAAATGAATACACCTCTGTACAGTAGAGGGCGCAGCTCAAACAACATGTTCAGCTGTGCTACAATTCTGGATCACAGAAGAATATTATGTGCTTTTGGTAAGATTGAATTGGATCATTGAATGTCAGCAGCAAAGACATTGGTTAATAAAGTGAGATTAAATACATAAAGTATATTTGTGTAATTCAATATTAAAATATTGCAGGTTTGTGTTCACATTCTGAGTATGCATTTCCCTCATTTTTGTAATTTTGAGGCATGCTGAAAACTGAAAAGTTTTCGAGGCAAGTGAAATGAATAAATGTAAGCTCACGTTTAGTCTAAAACTACAATAACATTATGTTCACGCACAAGAACTCTGCACGTACTCCTGATTTCTCTCAAAATGGGGACAGGAGAGCATAAAGTAACTTGAGTTACCTATTTGAAAAAGTAGCATGATATTTTGTTGTAAATTTACAAGTAATGGGTTACTTTACTAGTTACTTGAAAAAAGTAATCCGAATATGTAATTTGCATTACTTGTAATGCCATACCCCCACACACTGTATATCGATTAGGGCTGAAACGATTCATCGAGTAACTCGAATTAATCGAATCAAAAAAATCCTCGAGGCAAAATCATCTGCCTCGATGCTTCGGTTAGTCCATTTAACTACACACAGATATTGCAGAAAGACATTTTTGTTTAAGGACTCGGAGTATGAGCGGTTATATCCGCGGTTCAGGTGCGTAAACATCCCAAAAATTGCAGGTGGATGAGAGAAATCGTTAATATGTTGATTTTAATAAAGACGCGGAACTCTCATATCACGCTAAAACGCAATGAATGCGCGTCGTTCTTTAACTTTCGTTTTCAGCTCATGTCGAGATCAAAGACCGCAATGCGAGAGAGAGAGAGAGCGGGCGGGCATCAGCACTGGTCATATCATTTAATATCGCTGTTTTTAAATGAAGAAAACTGTGTGTTGAGCTTCAGGACGCGACGCTGAACATTTAAGTTTCATTTGCGGCAGTACACGCGTCAGCTGAGGAGATACGAGCAACTCCAAACACATGAACTCGATGGAGTTTGCAGCTTTGCACATATCACCGTCATTGTGATGTGTGTGAAATCTTTAATGAGACTTTACATATCCTACTTGATAATATCTTCGAAATGCATCATTAGATGTTTTCAATACTAGGCGCAACAAACATTAGAACAAGCTGTAACGTGCGCGCGTGCGTTTGTGATGAGCAGCGCTCGTGCTTTCAGAGCTCAGAGCTGCGTGCTTTCATTGATTTGTTTAATTTAATCACACTTTAATCATATTTATAGCTACTAACTTAAAACAAGCTGTGTTACAATGATGGATGATTAGCTCAAAAGACCAGCATGTGTGATGTACTTTAACTGAATTAAACATATCTCGCGTTTGATCACGTTCTAGCGGTTATTCCTCCGTGTAAGTCGACCCTTATGTAAATGTAATTTTGCCAAAATAAGTTTTTTTTGTTTTGTTTAGCAACCTTCTTCAGTGTAGCTAATATGTGACGATAGCATCGCGCTTAACACGGAGGATTTGAAGTTGTGAATACCGGGTGCGGGTGGATGGAATGGCTTGCTTCTAACAGCTGATTCGGTGACGGTAGAGCTGATCCGCACATCTCTTGTTCCAAGTTAACCTGTCCAATACGTTTTGCTTCAGTAAAGGAGTAAATAAGACAGTAAATGCTTATGTCATGCCTGAGCTGAAGCTGAAACATGAAAGTTAAGTTGCACAACATAATACAATGTTTGGTTATTTATGTTATTTATAGAATATTTATAGAATATTAGAATATTTATATTATATAGAATTTATAGAATATTTATATTTATATAAGCATTATTGTTATTTATATTACTACTATTTAGATTTATTGGTTGTAGGTTTAGTTTTAGATTGAACTATGTTTACCTTTTTAAAGTAATTTGAAATAGATTTTTATTTAATATGGCAATTGTATGCATTAAAATTGTTTAGTTTCACAGTTAATGTATGCAATTTCAGCAATAAAACTTATTTTTTCTAAAAAGAAAACAAAATTGATGTTAATATTAAGATACCTGTCTTATTGTCTCTTATTGCTCTTTAATAAAGAAAAAGTAATTATTATCCGATTAATCGATTAATCGATCGATTAAGTGGTAGATTAATCTATTACAAAAAGAATCGATAGCTGCAGCCCTAATATCGATATATTACCAACACACAATTTCTTTGTTTATTTCAAGGGCGAGCTGTAGTTGTCATCTGCCGCTTGAATTCTGATTGGTCAATGGTTTAATCACCCATCAGTTGGTAAAAAAATAATATTAATTATCATTGTAGTTGTGATGTGGGCTATTGTATTCTTTTATAGTTACATTTTTTATTCTTCATTATTATTATTGTTTCTTCATTAGCGTTATAGTCCTTGGTGTGAATGGGCTATAGCTGTATACAGTAAGTAGAAGTTACACTACAGTACACAATGCACAATAAATATACGGTAATTATAAAAAAAAATATTTTGATAATACATATATATATATATGTATATATATATATATTAGGGCCGGGACTCGATTAAAAAAATTAATCTAATTAATTAGAGGCTTTGTAATTAATTAATCGAAATTAATCGCATTTTAATCGCATATAAATATTTTACCTGAGAACAATGAGAAGTAATTTTTCACATGTATTTTTAGTATACCATTGAATAATGACTGAATACATAAGCTTAATCAACAAAATATTGTTTATTTATTTCAGTCCAGCAGACCAGTCCAATGTTTGCCATTAAGTATAGCAAAAGCATATTTGTGATATTTGAGGCTCGATGTGCTGCGGTGATACGCTAATTCCTTGTTGTATAGCAGGGGTGTCCAATCCTGCTCCTGGAGGGCCACTGTTCTGCTGAGTTTAGCTCTAACCCCAATTAAACACACCTGTACCAGCTCATTAAGGTCTTATTAGGCATACTAGAAACTTTAGCAGTGTATTGAGGCAAGCTGGAGCTAAACTCTGCAGGACGTCAGTGGCCCTCCAGGACCGACTTTGGATACCCCTGTTGTATAGCTTGCACACAACCATGCTCTTGTCGACGCTTCCATCATTTCGTTTTTTAAAACTAAATTTCCCATCCACGGGGCCAAGCAAAACGGTCTCATCAGCTTCTTCGTTCATGTTCACTATGGTTTGTTGTTTTCATGGTTGTTGTCGTGACTCATGAGCGCTAGTTGGTGTTCCAGTATAATCGGTCCGTCAAAACTCATTCATTGAAAAACGTTCCGCGGGGCAAAAATAAGTGCGATTAATTTTTTTTTTTTTTTTTGCGTAATTAATTAACGCGTTAAAGTCCCGTAGTTAATTAATCTTAATTAACGCGTTAAAGTCCCGGCCCTAATATATATATATATATATATATATATATATATATATATATATATATATATATATATATATATATATATATAATAATTGTACTATAACTATAATTGTATACATTTATTTAATGTGCCAATTAAATATAAATAGTGTTTAGTGACCATTAGTCATGGAAACCATTCTGTCATGTGACTTACTCTCCAGGTCGGAAATGATGAGGTTGTCATGAAGCTTGACAGCCCGATGCTGCTCGACTTCATCCTCCAGCTCAAAGATGGTCTCCTTCATGTCAGCGATCTCTGTATCCTTCTCCTCTAGCTCAGAGCACTGCTGCTCCAGGAGCCGCTTCTGCTCCGCTAACTGTGCCTGGATATCACCACGAAAAGCTCGGAACTCACCCTCAAGCTTTAGCGAACACAAGGATACATGTTAGCAGCGATACATCATGCATGTGATCAGCTAAAGACAAAAAAGAAGGAAAAGCTGCAATGCATGTTGGAAAATGTCCAGTACACTACTACTAGTTAACCTGGAGATTCAATATGTTAATTCAGTATGTGCGAATTCATATGACCTATTACTTCCTGCGAGATTCTGAAGTGTGCATACGATGGCCACATGGTGAATATAGTATGTCCAGATTACATTCATACTACACATAATCATAGTATATAGAATGTACATTTTTGCAGTCATGGAGTAATTACTTATTCAAAGAATTACCTATTTAGAAAGTATGTGACCTCTGACACAGCCCTTGTGTCCGAATATGCCTACTTCTCTACTATATAGCAGGCAAAAAAAAAACAGTATGTGAAAAGAGTATGTTCAAATTCATAGTATTCATAACAGTAGGCAAATAGTAAAAACGACCTACTAATTCCGGAGAGATTCTGAAGTGTGCATACAATGGTCATACCATTTCATTAGCATGCGACCTTGCATGCAGCTTAAGACAACTTAAAATCATCAAAGATACATGTTTGTAAATTTCACCTTACTAATTGCCTCCTGGAGCTGGGCAGCTTCACTGCGCGTGTCGCCTAGTTCCTCTTGTAACTGAGCTGCTTTGGCCTCTGCCCGCTCCTTGTCTAATCTTTCACTGTCCAGCAGGTGGCGTATGTCGGTCTTATCCCCTGCATTGTGGATGGAGAGGAGCTGGGCCACTCTCTGCCTCTCTTGCTCAAGTTGGATTCTACAGCGGTTCAGCTCCACCTGCTCCCCTTCGGACACCACCCTCAACGCTTCCAATTCGGCTTTGGCGACAGCCCTCTCCCTCCGTTCCATTTCCACAGCTCTCTCTGCCATATGGACACGTTCCTTTAATGCTGCCATCAGGCCTTGAGCTTCTGCATTCTCCTGTTCCGCCATCTTGAGAGCACTGCTTAGCTGTTGCTGCACACCCAGCAGCTGCTCCCGCTCAAAACGCGAGCCCTCGTTTAGCTCGGCATAGCGCCTCTCCAGCTCCACATAGCGCCCGCTTTTGGCATCTTCATCATCCTTGGCATACGCTACCCGGTGCTCGTCAAGAAGGCCACGGAAGTAGTCCAGCTGTCTTCCGTACAGTTCTAAACGCTCCCCTTGTTGACAAAGGGAGTCGACAAGAATGGCACGCTCCTCGCCCAGGCGTTCGTTCTCCGTGGTAAGCTCTTGTGTGATCTGCTGCAGATCAGCAAGCTCCTGCAGGGTGGCTTGGAGTTCTTCTGATGTGCTGTGCTGGTTCTCCTCCATTTGATGGATTCGCTCAGTCAGACAGGCCACGGAAACCTCGCTGGTGTTCCCGCTGCTGCCCCTGCGGGAATTTTCCCGGCTCGGTGGCCCACCTTCTGATTCAGAAGATGACCCACAACCTGATGGCGCATCCAGAGCATCATCACTGGAGGTGATTGGCTGGTAGGCCTCACTGCACTCACTGTCCACTGCATCAGGAGAGCCTACACGTCTCGGTTCTGACAGCAGGTCCTCAGTAGAGCCTTGTGCTGAGCCTTCTGTGGAAAACTTGCTCATGCCAGCCCCTCTGCTTCCACTGCTGCTGGAAGCTATAGGCTCAGGACTAAGGGATGGGCAACGCAGACCTTTGTCAGGGCTGTCCAGATGGTGCTCCAGAGAAAAGCCAAGAGCATTGAGGCGATCCTTCAGCATCCGGTTTTCACTTTTCAGCATATTTAGCTCATCAAGGATGCCCTGGTTCTGGTCTTGAAGGAGAAGGAGAGTGGACTCCACATCAGTGGCACTGATCACAGAAGAAACCTCTTTCTCCTGAGGCTGCTTGGTTTCTTGAGAACCTTGTTCTGGATGCTGCTCAGGGGCTTCAAGTTCTTCCAGACCAAGCTGGGCCCTCATACCTCTAAGTTCAGAGCGGAGATGGAGGATCTCCATGTCTTTGCTCTTTGCTAAGCCCAGCAGGTCCTTCACTTGACACTCGAGCACTGCTTTGTGGCTTATCTGGCTGTCTGAGCGAGATTTGCTCATCCGAGACTCAGTCTCAGCTACGGCATGGCATCGCGACCGCTTCTGAGGCATGGCATCAGTGGGTCCGGCGAGCTTTTTGGCAACACTTGCTCTGGTTCGTTCTCGCAAGCTCTCTCGGGTCGTGTTTGGATCCTTGGCTGTGGATGACATGGCACGCCTTCCTGAAAGACCTACAGGAGGGAAACATTTTTTTGCAAGCTGACACATTCCACGACAACATATTGTAAATATTATAGATATTTCATTAGTGGTGTTGTGGGTATCAAAGTAATTTTCTTTATAACATCTTTAGAACCAAGGCTATTCTTAGCACTACCTGAACTGGTCTTGGACCTGGTCTCAGTGCTGCTGGTGTTCTGAGACGAGGTTCCTCTCTTGTTTCTAGCAGTCGTGTTACTGTTGCTAATGGACACTGGTCCACTTCCTGTACTGACCGCTGGGAGATCATCATTGCTTTTTGCCTGGTTAACATGCAAAACATTAAGTTAATGATCTGTTACTGACAAATCACAAGCTAACATTCTTATCTGGCACTTGCTTCAACGTATTGAAAATGATTAAAAACATAAATGTATCCATATTTAATAGTTACCTTAGACATTGAAGCTGCACCATGGGTTTTGTTTGTCATCTTGCCACCAGTGCCCATAATGCTGCCTCCCTCTGGTCTGCCTGCGGCCTTAGTGCCCGCTGAGGTTCTAGAGGTGGCGGCCGTGGGCTTGGTCGCCTTTTTCATGCTTGGCTCCAAGTTCCTGATACATTTACAGCGTAATCTAAATAAATGGAAAACACAATGAGTCATTTGGATAAA
Organism: Pseudorasbora parva; assembly: GCF_024679245.1. Taxonomy (NCBI): domain Eukaryota; kingdom Metazoa; phylum Chordata; class Actinopteri; order Cypriniformes; family Gobionidae; genus Pseudorasbora; species Pseudorasbora parva. Next base: position 13,695,494 of record NC_090189.1, on the reverse strand, counting down.
TTGGCAGCATTTAAGTAGATTTAAATAGAACAAAATAGAGAATACAATACGAAAATACAATACGGTGTTAAAGAAAGAAGCTTCTGAACAGTGTGGCATGCATGCTAAGTAAACCCTTCCACAGACAAAAATATACATCACAAAGACATCGCTGCCCCATAATTTATCCTTCAGAAATATATTTTTGTCCTGAAGCATTAATAGCATTCAATCCTGCACAGCTTTAATCAAAATATTGAATTACCTTACTCCAGCACTGGTTATTTTCCTCGGGGAACACATTGTGTACAAGTCTTTGCTTTTAGACAGTTGGAATGTAACATTACGGTCCCAGAGTATTCTATTTATGCTGCTTCACACAGACACTGTAAACTCAGACACTTTAGGGGAAAACAGTCATTGGCCAGTGTTTGAATGCACACAGCACTGTGTGATTGGAGGAGATTCAGAAGAGGATGGAACAGCCTTTCTTATCACATCATCATGGATGGAGGCCAGGCCCGTTGGAAGAGCTGACCAACTGAATCAAGCCTTAAAAGGCTTTAAAGTCCAGAGCAACAGGGCTAGGCCTGAGGCTAGAAAAAACACAGCAGCTATAAGAAGCCTCACATATATTTCAAAAGTAAATTTATCTCCCTGTTACACATAATATTCCTGGTTAAATAAACATAAAAAAAATGGAGACAAAATACAATTCTATTTTGTATTTTTACACTATGTAATGTTCTGTTTGTTAAAAGTACACATTTAATAGAGTTATTCTAAAAACAATAACTAAAAGCAGTAACAATTTAAACAATATATTTTATTTGTGAACTAACGTTCAGCTTTTCTTTGTAATAGTCAACTTATTTTCAGCAGTCATCAAGCTTGAACACTGGTCACTGACATGAAGATGTACCTTTAATTTCCCCAAGCTGACTGCTCAGTGCCAAGGGGGTAATCTAGCACTCGGAAAGCGTTCCACTCATAGGGGCGGCCATTGCTAACCAAGCCATCACCTGCTGTTAGCATCCCATTGACTCCCATTCATTTGAGCCACTTTGACAGTGAATAACTTTACATCTGAGGCGTTTAAAGACTCCATTTGTCCATTGTTTATTTCTAAAGAAACACGACAATGCATAAAAGGCTCCATTACCTTGTATCTTACACTATCGCCCCGTAGAAGCTGTTTTTGTAATAGGCTAACTATTGCGTCATAACCAACGCGACTCTGTCGCACAGTTGAGAAATTACCGTATAGACAAGAGGAGATGCTCAGAAGCAATCTTTTACTGTCTATGAGACAAAGTCCGATAAAGTCAATGGAGAAGCCGATAGTGAGCCAAAAGCAACGGGAGAAAATATTTAAACAACGTGATTCAGATTTTACTTTCCACAACTACTAGAAGACCTACAGCTGTCAGACAGGTTGCTTACGTCACATCTACATTGGTCAAGCTCAGTCTGAGCCTGCGCAGTTCGCTCAGCCATCAGGAAGTGAGTGCCTCTGATTGGTCTCATTTTCTGCCGTTGAAGTCAATGGGATCGCTCTGTCCATTTCTTTTACTGTCTATGCTCAGTGCTCACTAAAAAAAACACAGTCATCATGTTTTCAGGTAATTTCAAATTTGATTTTGACGTGACAAAGTGGTGATATCTAAGTGACTAAGCGAAGAGTTGTTTCCTTACTTTTGAAATAGTCTCCACATTAACTCCATCATTGTCTTCATTCGGGCAGATTTTAGAATGTGCACAAAAAACAAGAAGCAGGATTTATCAAACGAACCAATCATATACAATCACAACTGATCATTTCCAATCATAAAGAGATTGAGGCATTGCCCCCTCTCACATGACTTTCCAAATTGGTTCAGGGGAGGCACAAGAGACGTGATTTCCCAATGACAGTGTTATATTATAAAAAGAGTGACTTTTACACTTTTGACCTTCACATTTTTATTTTTGTTCTATCGATTTTTTTTTTTTTGAGGGGACACTGCCTCCCTTGCCTCCTCCTCGGAAACACCTTTGATATACAGTACGGGCAAAAGTTTGGACACTTCACTGCGTACTATTTGTAATGTTTTTAAAGAAGTTTCTTCTACTCATCAAGCCTCATCATTTATTTGATCAAAAATACAGAAAAAATAATAATATTGTGATATATTACAATTTAAAATAATTGGTTTTCAATTTATTATACTTTAAAGGATCATTTATTTCTGTGATGCAAAGCTGAATTTTCAGAATCATTCCTCCAGTCTTCAGTGTCACATGATCCTTCAGAAATCATTCTAATATGATTTATTTTTAAAGTTGGAAACAGTTCTGCTGCTTAATATTTTTTCATAACCGGTGATACTTTTTTATAATGCTTTGATGAATAAAAAGAAAAAAAAAGAAAAAGAAAAAAAAGAAGCAAACGTTTTAAAAATAGAAATCTTTTGTACCAACAATATACACTACAGTAATTTGGGGTCGGTCATTTTTTTTTTTTTTTTTTTTAATAAATCAATAATTTAATTCAGCAAGGATGTGTTAAATTAATAAAAAAAAAGGATAGTAAAGGAGGACTAGGTGCAAGTGTACTAGAAATCAAGAACCAGAGACTCTGGAGTGCATGCTCAAGTAGCTAGTGAACTCTGACCCTTTCCTTGCCCCCGTGTGACCTCTCTTTGCAAATTGAAACTATGGCGATTTCGATACTTTGATGGCAAACAGATGAGGCATACCCGGATAGACACCAGCCTAAACACCCCTATTTTTCCCAACAAGCCTTTTAAGTTGATATGTTTGAACAGGAGACAAAACAAAAAGCACCACACCCTACTCCAAACCACAACTGTCAGTCCTGAAGCTTACTGAAAGAATATAGACATCCATATCATCCATAAATGTAATGAATGAGCTGCAAAACTTTATCTTTAACTTTATAAAAAATTACTCAAACAGAAAATCCAGTGAGTGTTCCTTAACAAGCAAGCACAATGGTCAACTTCTTCCATTTTATTTCTTTCGCAAAAACAGTAAAATACTTAATACTGAAAAGTATATAAAAATTTTTTTTAAAAAAAAGATTTGTACAAGCCCTGAAGGATAGAGAAGGTAGGCCTACTCTGCTGAGAAATTCTTCTGCTGAGCAGAGCAAGTTAACCTTCCACTTGAGAGGTCATGGCAGCCAACTTTCTATCAAACCCAAACCGTTCCACCCAGACTTGAATTCATTGTTCAGTTGGAAAACGGCTACCGGGCATTTTGCACAAATCTGAGCGTGCTGAACCGCAGCGGCACAACACTTCGACACATAGACATATCGATCAACATGCTTCTAAAAACAATTCAAAGACAGCCTCAAACATGCACGACCACACATGCAAGATTCATATCGGGTAACAGGACAAACTCAATGGTCGCCAATGGAACCTGAGCTGAATGTGCAAACTCTAAATGAAAACAATTTGAAATATTTCCGGTGAAAACATTAAAAGTCATTCACAATGCGAGTACACTCTGCTTATTACACACAGTGTCTCTGCGCAGCAAGACACAAAGATGTTTAAATATTAAAAATAATAGCGAATCCGCCATGGTGCAAGCGCAACTGGCTTTTAAAGGGAATGGGAGATAAGACTCTGATTGGTTTATTGACATGGCCTAGTCTTCTGAAAAGACACGAACGATGGCTTATGATGAACAGATTTACAACGGGGCACATATACTGTAGTAAACAGGGACGTTTAGATTATTGCGTGAGGCGCAAAAAAAATATGTGATATTTTTATAGATAGACGATATGACGAAATATATCGTCTGGACGATAGAAAATGTCTATCATTTTATATAAGGCTCTATCGCTTACGCCACGATAAGGCGTTTACGGCAGAATTTTACGTCAAGATGCACCTCACGCCACAGCATGCCCATGCACGTTGCAATACATAAACAAACATGGAGGAAGACGGTAGTAGACGCGGTTCAGACCAGGGTAATTCTCAGAGTAATTATGCCAGAGTGGTGGCATAAGTGCTCAAAACTAATTTCAGACACAGACGCTGCAACGGGCTTTTACGCGTGGCACACCATATAGCCATATATTGAAATATTTGGCAGGTGTAGGGATGGCGCAAACTAAACATTTTCTTGACCGACCACCGAGCCTCATTAGCCGGTTGAAACCGGTTAACCGATTAGTTTAAAATATGCTGCGCTATTTGAAATAACAGCCGCGCTCCCGCTCTCTCTCACTCTCTCTCACACACAAACACACACACACTGTCCTAGCGCTGCCGCCTCCCTTCCACTCACGTCACTTTTTTTAAATCCCCCACAGCACGAAACATGAGTCCCGCAAACGCGCCGCCGAGGAGCTTGTTTGTAATCTGAGGACAATGGCTCCTTAGTTTCGAAATGGTTTGGGTACAAGGTGATCGCGTTGAAAATAAAGGCATTTGTCTAGCGTAAGAAGCTCATTTGAAACATTGCCGTGGCTCATTTAAGAAAAAGACAGCTCTGAAGAGACGCCGCTTTAGTTCGAGGTAGTGCTAACAATAATAAAGACGATCAACACCTTATGTGTTACCACTGAAATGTAGATGTAATATATTTCCAAATGTAAGCCCATCTTAAGCGAAATGCACGCTTCATACTGTCGTCTGCCCTGACTCTAACCTCGAGTGTTTTAGCCTGTTTACTTTTTGCAAACCTTGTGAGCGCGCAAACCCAAACGCTGTGACCTCGCGCCAAATGTTTTTATTGGTTTATTAAGTACAAACAGGCGAGTTATGAAAAATTGAGTGCGAGGGATATGTTCACTTCACACAAAAAGATTTTGGAATGAGATGGCTAATTGTAGTAGCGTTTAGTCCACTGTATAATAGCCTAACTTAAAGATCACTTTTTTTTTTTAACCGACAACTTTGATCGGTTAACGTTGATACGGTCAACCATCGGTCAAACGGTCATCGGTTAACATCCCTAGGCAGGTGTTAACTTTACCAACAGTCTTGCTTGAAAAAAGGGTTCTAAATAAAATAAAAATGTAGTCCATACTACCTTTTTTTAATATATATATATAATTTCAAACTGCATTTCCACATTGCAATTTTGTATAGACTATTCATAAACTGAATTAACAGAAAAATTGCTATATCGTTATGTATATCGTTATCGGGATATCAAATGAGCTATATCGGGATATGAAATTTTGGCCATATCGCCCCCCTCACGAGAGCTAAACATTTAGAGTTTGAGAGTGGTCATTTTGACAAGCTTTTTTTGTAATTTAAATGACCAGATAACATTTAGTTTTAGTATTATGATTGTTTATTGAGCATTTTAGATGATTTATTCTTATATGTATAGTACTTTAATAGCGGGAGAGGCAGGACATAGCGAGCACCAGGAGAGTTGAAAGCAAGAGTAATGCCTGAGGGAAAAAAGGAAAGTTTAAGGGGTTTCAGTGACATTATTACATTAAACGACTGTATATAATGTTGAATATAATGTATAATGATGCAATGGGGAATATTTCTTGGTCCTAATAATAATAATAATAATATACACATAATTATTATCTTAATAAAAAAAAAAAACTATTTATTTTGGCTTACAATATCAGGATACATATCGTATCGTGAGCTCAGTGTGATATCTAATCGTGACAAGTGTATCGTTACATCCCTAAAAATGAGTCAGTCTAGGCATTGGCCAATAGGAAAGAGGTAGAAACAGAGGATGCTTTCAACGGTATTGAGGATTTGAGGTGGGTTTCTCTTTTAATGTCAAGGAATGGCGCGACTTTCAACGTCTCTTGGGGTCAAGGGTCATTCCCAGGTACATAAAGAAGCCTCTTAGCATCTGTTCAGATGGCGGTCCTCAACACAGATGTACAGATAGAACACTTTACAACAGTAATCCTGAAAATGTAGACAGTCCGAAACAACACTTTTCTTTAGAGCCCATTCACACAAAGAATAACGGATCCCTTTTCAGACTGTGATGACGCATTTTACCGGTAATCAATATCGTACGTTTTAAGTATTTTCTTTTTTTTTTATTATGTACATTTATAACACTAATACTATTTATTATATTACTTTTGCATCAAATTACAAAAAACAAGTTACCGGTGCTGTGAGGGAGTTTCTAATAGAGCGCCTATGGGAGTGGCGGTAAAATAACGGTAACACTTTAGAATAATGGTCATAAGTTAACTACATTAATTAACATGAACTAATAAACTGCACTTATAAAGCATTTATATATCTTTGTTAATGTTAATTTCAACATTGACTAATACATTATTAAAATCTCAGCTGTATTTTTATAAACTAACATTAACAAAGATTAACAAATAGAGTAACACATGTACTGCTAATGGTTAGTTCATGTTAGTTAATACATTAACTAATGTTAACTAATTACCATTATTCTAAACTGTTATCAAATTAACATCCCTTTCTCTCTTTTCACTGCAATCTCACTATATTGTTACCCTCTTTTTGATAGTTGTGAAATCACTATTGTGGAGTTTTTCTCTTGCTGTTTGAGCATATTAGAATACAAAAAAATATATATATATTTAATGTATTCTCTCATTCACCGCTATAAAAATATAAAAGTCTCTCATTCACCGGCCAAATATGACTACTTCTGCTCAGAGAAACCCGGAAATGTGAAAAGGGTCTAATGTAAAATTTGAACGACCATTTTAATTCTGTGAGAATAGGAGGTCCACACCACAACTACAACGATAACGACACTTATGATACTATGAGGAATGTTTTTTTCCGGCTGATGAACGATAAAAACATTGACAGCCAATCAGAATCCAGAAGCAGTAGAAGGCTTATAGCACGTGCTAATAATAAACAGAATGTTATCATTCTTGGTGTGAATGCCTTCTGACATCATGGCCATGTTTAAACTTCCATCTGGGTCGTCGGTTTGCCTATGAAAGTGACAGAGTGTGATGATAAATGTGCAACATGGTGGAATGACATTTGACCCAGGATGAGAAAATGCATCCAGTGCTTTGGGTAAAAATAAAATAAATGGAACCTCTCTTTAGAATAAATGAAGAAAATTTGCAAATACAGGAATAGAAGACAACAATCATAAAAAACAGAAAGCGATGCGCACACACACACACACACACACACACACACACAAACAGATGTTGTTTTGCTGAGGGAGATCCATGTGGTAAAGACATTGGTTTGACAGGAAGGCCACAGTGAAGTCCAGTCTTTTTTCTCAAGCATTAAAAGGAAAAAGGACCTTGTGGGGGGAATAATACAAAGCTTTTGAGAAGGCAAAACAAGAACTAATTCTCTCGAGAGGGAATCCAAGCAGGACAGAACAGCCAGGAATCTCTAATGGCCCACTAATCGGCAACCACAGTCCTGACCTGCTGACGCTCTGCCTAAACTAACCGTTTGATATGCAAAACAGGCAAGATGGTCCTGTGAAGTTCAAGGTATTCAATTCCTTTAACGTATCTCACCAAAAACCTATGAATTCAGTGCTTGGATTATTCTTTGGGCTATTTCAGACACGCATCTAACAGTAATTCCTTGCAGACCTGACACAGCAGCCGCTTGTTAATTGAGCATCAGTATGAAGGCTGATGGGAGGAATGTGTTTGTTTGGACAGTTGCTTACACACACACACACACACTGAACATTCTGCAATTATAACAGCAGGAGGCCTAAATCTGTAAATAAGATAAGCCTATAAAAAATACCTAAACAGCTCATAGTTAGAAAACGCTACTTTTAAAGGGTTTTTACCATCAAGTGAAATATCAGTCCAAATCCCTGCCAAAGGTTTGAGACATAAGAACCATGACGCTTAATAAGAGCTTCCATTCAATGAAATCATTCCTCTGAGAGCTGCTAATGTGATCAAGCAGAGAGCGCTCAAGAGAGGTACAACTGGGTCAGTGTCTCTCCACACGGTCCACAGGACGTCCCACTGGGTGTACAGGCATTCACTTCCACCCAAATCTGCTAGAACCTATACTATTTTGTAATGAAGCTCTCATAGAATGACCAAAACATTTTATGCAAAATGAGATACTAGAAATGTTTCTTTGACTTTTTTTGAGATTCTAAAGACTAAAATTTCAGCAACCAAAAACATTCAGTCGAAACAGCAGAATTCATTTTTGCCAAAATATTTCTGATTGATTGAAATCATCAAACGAAACATAGTGCTTTTCTAATTAACTGGTTTGAACTGGTTTGGGTTAGAGTCAAACCAAGTGTGCTGCACAAGTCTTGACAAGTGAAGCCAAAACGTTTTAATCGGCTGGATGCAGTACCTCTCCATGTAATCTAATGGGACGTAAAAAAAACTAAACAATCAAATTACACTTCAATTACATATTTTTCTAAAGATGGTTTCTGTCATTTTAGGTAGTTATCACGCTGATGGAAATTCAAGTGTTTGTTTTTTATTTTTTTAAATAAGTTTAGATTTAGTTAAAAACAGGGATGTGATGTTATGATTGACAGCTTTTTATACATACATATGATATTATATATATATATATATATATAGTATTTTTTTAATGGTTTTATTATTATTATTTTTTTATCTTTTAAATTTGTGATATTTTTATCTTTTATAAAGGGAATTTCCCCCTAATCTTATTAAATATAGGCTATGCTTCAGGTTTATTTTATATTGTTAAATTTGATAAATACATTAAATGAAAATAAGACACTATTTTACACTGAAAAATAACAACTGTGTTAAATAATGTTTAGAGATTTGTAGTTTTGAATAGACAAAAAAGAAATGTTGGGAAGAAATGTTTCAACATTAAACTAAACCTCCAGTAGGGGGCAGCAGGTGGTCATCTTAATGAGTGAGTCATTGAGTCGTTCATTCAAACGATTCATTCAAATGCTGAATCATTCAGTAACAGTTGTTGCTGTGGGACGCGTTACGGTTCTCCAAATGAACGACTTTAAATACTCGCTGCTAAAATAGAACAAAACACTCAATATTGCATTTTAAATGTAAGTGACATTAAGAGAATGTTAGTGAATGTTAATTCATTGTTTATGGAGCTGTCATATGAAATCAGTGTCACTTTCAGCCGTGATGGTATTCAGGAAACAACTTAAACGCTCTAGTGTTGTAATTTCTCCTCGAGAGGCTCAACAGTGCAACCTTTTTATCGTCAGTTCATTATATATTATCATCTAATATCGATCCACACTTACACTAAATTAATGCACAATCATTTTTGCATTTTGGTGATTCGCTAGTTATTTTTTGTTTTAATCAGGCTCTTGTCCATCGGGCAAGTAAAATTCTCTTTCACTTGTCCCTTCAAAAAACGCACTTGTCCTGGACAAGCGGACAAGAGTTAATGTCGAGCCCTGTATTTGGTTTCTGAGGAGTGACTGAGGGTCTGGCTTGGAGATGTGTGATGTGTCGCTAAACACTTGATAGCAGAAAAACATGTCGTGCATGTGGATTTTGGAGGTATCCTGCCTCACCCCTAAAACGCCAGGAGTGCAATAACAGTGCTTAGGCCTACTCACTTAGCACGGATTCCAGATATGAAATATGGATTTGTCTTTCATTTTATTTATATTTTAATAATTTATATTTTCTTTTACTGAAACACTAAAGAATTATGGTGCATACTGTATATACCTCTCACTGAGAGAAAGCACATGTTATCAGTATGTGTTGGGAAACTTTTCTGGTCACAAAGCTGTGTCCCAGCACATTAATAAAAGAGAGAATAGAGGCGACTATGTGTCAAATTTGATTGATTGATGGGGTCATAAAAATTCCATAACCCCCCTCCTTCCCCCCCTCCCTCCCACCGGACTGGACACCTGTTCCTGGACACAATTTCCGGACACCTGTTTTATGACTATCAGTTTGACCATCTGTTTTCTTACCACCCTCCTCCTCCTATACATCCCCCTTTCAAAGGAATTTATGACTGTTTTGGTAACTTTGTGTGTGTGTGTTTTCGTAACTGTTTGAAAACAATCAAAGAATGTTTCAAATGTACTCTTGAGTGGGGTTTTGGCATAGGAATAGCAGTGACAAGTATAAGATCATGGAAATCAGTTTTTATTAAACAAAGATTGTATTTCACATACATTTTAGATGTGTTTAGATGTTTTAAAAAACGTCTCTGTTAAATACAAGGGTATGGTATGTTTAAAGATAAAGACAAGTTAAAGTTGTTTTTCTCTTTGACATACATACAGCTTGTTAAAAAAGTCAATGTTCAATCATTTAAAAAAGTAAATATAAAGACAAGTTATAGAGTAGGTTCAAAAAGGTATATGTATTAAACATATCAAAGAAAGAAAGTACGAATAATGTTATTTCACTTACACGAGTTTTCTTTAGGAAAAAAACAATGTTTTCTTATGGAGCTTGGTGTAAAAGCGTCCTCTCTCTCCGATGGCAGAAGCGGAATGAGCTGTGGGAGCGTGTGTAAAGACACACCCCCAGTCTCCGCCCCCAACACTCCCATTGATCTGGTACAACGAATAAAAGTAAAATAAAAAATAAAAGCTAAACAAATAATATTAAGTTGTTTCACATTAGATTGTAATGTTCCATTTTTATTTAGTTTAGACAAAACAATGTTTTCTTATGGAGTTCAGTGCAAAAGCATCCTCTCTCTCCGATGACAGAAGCGGAATGAGCTGCTTGAGGCTGCGTAAAGTTCCCCACCCAGTCTCCGCCCCTAACACTCCCCCTCAATGCTAGAGAATGCATCAGTTAGAGTTCAATAATAGTGAATAAAAGTTAATAATACTTATTTTTGTTTTAACATGTGTTGTTTAGTTCAATGTAGTTTATTTATTTGTTCATGACACTATCAAGACTAATTGTTTCAACACACACACACACACACACACACACACACACACACACACACACACACACACACACACACACACACACACACACACACACACACACACACACACACACACAGCAGTGATAAAAAATAAAAGCAAAATAATAAGTTATTTTCACATTACATTTTTATTTAGTTTAGACAAAAACAATGTTTTCCTATGGAGTTCAGTGCAAAAGCATCCTCTCCCTTCGATGGCTAAATCGTCAGTGAGAGCCAGGGGTACGTGTAAAATCCCCCCCAGTCTCCGCCCCTAACACTCCCCTCAGAGCAGAAGAAAACACCCAGTCTATACAGAGGTGAAGATCTAAATAATGGTACAATAATTAAAAACAAATAACACTTAAAATAATGGTCGTTTCTAGTTGTTTGTTTTTATCTTTAGTTATTTGCTCTTAACTCTTTCAACTCTAATTGTTTCAAGTCACACACACACACACACACACACACACACACACACACACACACACACACACACACACACACACACACACTTTTCATTAAAAGAAAATAATATTAAGTTATTTTCACATTACATTAACGTTACATTTTAATTTAGTTTAGACAAAACAATGTTTTCCTATGGAGTTCAGTGCAAAAGCATCCTCTCCCTTCCATGGCTAAATCGTCAGTGAAAGCCAGGGGTATGTGTAAAAGCCCCCCCCAGTCTCCGCCTCTAACACTCCCCTCATAGCAGAAGAAAACACCCAGTCTATACAGAGGTGAAAATCTAAATAATGGTAAAATAATTAAAAACAAATAACACTTAAAATAATGGTAGTTTTTAGTTAACATTTTTGTTTAGTTCATCATAGTTTTATCTTTAGTTATTCACTCTTAACTCTTTCAACTCTAATTGTAGTTGTAGTCTCTCTCTCTCTCTCTCTCTCTCTCTCTCTCTCTCTCTCACACATACACGCACACACACACACACACACACACACACACACACACACACACACACACGCGCGCGCGCAGAGGGGGAGAGGGGGACACATGCTGTGACGGGTTATCACACCTTAGCAGGCCTGCGTATAATTATTTTCTCTTAGATATTCTAGAGATGGTTCGTGACATAGTGATTGGGGTGACTGGTCGGTCAGTGGCCGGTGAACTTTGACAAGGGTTCGGATCCATAAAACCAGTCATCCGAGTTTATCGTAGCAAACACCCGCAGCACACACACACACACACACACACACACACACACACGTGTAAAATCCCGTGGTGGGTTTTTGCGCGGGGAAAAACGCTGTCATTCACGACTGCAGATCTGGCATGTGTTAAAATTTAAAGGGTATAGCTGCAATCACGATAAGCTGTAATTTAAAAATATCTGTTGCTGGTCTAGTGCGTTTTTGCGTGGGAAAAAGAGAGCATCGTGAGCCTTTTAAACAATAAACTAACTACGAAGGGGAGGAATGGGGTGCCAGGTGATAGTAGGGGGTGTTAGAGTTCTGGAGAAAGAAAAAAACTTTATGACAAGCTGAAAAACCTTTAAAATGTAAGATAATGACCTATAGACATTACAACAAATTCGATCTCAGTCTCCCGTGGGTGCAGTCGTCTACTCAAAACTCCAACATCATGGCATCAAATTCTAACGCAGGTATAAACATTTTTATTTACATATTTATATCGTTTGTGTCTGTTATACATATTTTAGATATTCGATGAATCATGTGTGTGTATTAGACCTAACATTTTTACTTTTCAACATTACAGATGTGTCCGAATCTGGTCTATATTTTGATGAAGGCCTTGAAATAATTCTGGACGAAATATGTAAGTGTTCTTCCACTATCTATTAAAAGAACAACCATTGCAGAATCTAATAACGATACTTTTTAATAACGTGTATGTCTTTTATAGTTGACGAAGCGTTGTTGGTCGGGGATGTCGTTCAAGATATTATTAATGGTGAGAGTCCGTAGGCCAGCGATTGTTGTCGTTATATTGTAAAGGGTTATTTATTGTTATAATAATATATTTGCTATATTTCAGTGGCTGGAGATGCTCCATCAGAGATACAAGGTGACGTACCAGATTCCAGCTCGAGCAGCGTCACTGAAGACGTCATCGCTCCACAGCAGGTGTCAGCGGGACCAAGCAATTCGTCCGCATTACCCGATGATAGTGCTATACCGACAACATCAACCCGTGGGGAAAAGCGACTCAGGGAAGTTTATGGCGATCGCGTGTACCCTCACGGTACACAGCGTTTAAGAACATCAGAAAATAACGGTAAGTTATCAATGTGTAATCATAATTTTTTACCTAGCCTAATATATATATATATATATATATATATATATATATATATATATATATAATAATAATAATAATAATAAATTATATGTATATATATATATATATTTTTTTTATTTATTTTTTACAGGACAAGACTACGAAGATAGAGGACTGGAGTTATTTACGAGTTCCCAGCTGGACGCGTGGAACGGCGCTGAATTCTCAGACTCGGCCGAGTCAAGTTCTGATGAGAGCGATTCGGGCCACGCGGAAATACAGCCGCTGTTCAACGAAAGAGATCTACACAGGTTGTCTTATGACACCCTGCGTCGTACGAATCGTAATTTCGAACGTATATTAGATCTTGTGGGGAGACCCTTGTCGTATCAAGAGACCGAGGAGATCGTGCGTGCTTCTCAAAGCACCATCGCCGCTAATCTACAAACCATAATCGACGCTCAGATTCAACACCAACAAACGCTAGACCGGGCGATTGAATTCTGGATGAATAGCCACGAGCAGATTATTCAGGAAAATCGTGGACTACGCATGGAACTGGCCGGTGCATTACACGAAGTAAGAGACGAGCAACAGCTTTCAGTAATAACACTGTCATTATTTAGCGAGAGATTAAACATTATTCAAAGAGTGTTGACTGATTTGTATGATATAATTATGAGGGATAGAAGATGATAATATTTTTGTAGTTCTGCTATTTCGCTTGATGTAGTAGCAGTAACTGATTTGGTTCATTTTTGTTGATGTAACCGTTTGATTCATCTGTATTTCATTTATGCATTTTTGATTCGTTTACAATATTTTGTACCGTCATTATTGGGTATTTCTATGTATTACATGTGTACTTGTTATTTGTAAAACACTTGACATTCATGTATGTGTATGGCAACGGGGGCACACGTTTTGCTATAATATAAATTTTGTCTCTTTACAATAAAACTAAAACAAAAAGCAAAAACAATGGCTTCTAAAAGATGTTATAATTTACAAGACGGGGAAACTGATGGGGAACCAGAGTCTAACCGATCTAGAAGCGGTGAACTGCGTAATCTGATAAATCACCAACTAACCATGATAAACCCCAATATCCTTAACAGAACTGAAACGTTACAAAATCTCATAAGCAACCAGCATGAATGGCTGCAATTGACTACACAAAATAATAATAATAATAACGATCAGGTCGGGGGCGTGATCCCATCAGCTAGAGAATCCTTAATGCCTAATATTAATTTAAACCAAGACGAAATTCGTAGACTTGCCACAGAAGGGGGCACTTTTGGAGAGTTCACAGTAGTAGCACGTCCAAGATTCAATGGTCTAGAAATTCACAGAACTTTAAACCCGGGCGATATAGCTACTACGGACCTAGCTGCCTATAACATTCTTCTCAATACGATTTTAGATGAAATCGTTACATTCTCCAGGTTAATGGCTGGGGATACGGGGTATATCAATATTTCACTAACAGGGGCCAATCTACCTACGGCTATTAATGCTGTTTTAACGCCTGAAAATAATCACAATGCAGATTTATTCATAGATCAGATAGAACGGGCTGCTCAAAGTAATAAAGAGGTTTCAAATGATACTCAAATGAATTTTAGGATATCGATCGCGATGGATAGATCTGGTGGCGCCCGCCGGAAAATTACAGATTTGGCAATCACCGAAACAATCCGAAAGAATAAAATGAATTTATTCTGCCCCATAAATGTCGAAGACAACATGTGTTTTAGCTACTGCCTAGCACATTTCTTGAATCCGAAAGCTCCCGACGATGAGCTTAAGAAAATAGCCGAAGAGATACACACTAGGGCTGGTTATACAACACAGACCAAAATAGGTTTTCATGACATCAGTATCTTCGAGAGATTTCTTGACTTGAAAATAGTTGTGTTTCATAGAGACTGCTCAGGGAAATTGTTAGTGTACAAAAATAGTGATGAATTGCACCCAAAGACGGTCCATTTATTCATTCATGAATCACACTACTATCTGATCAAAAATCTCAAAGCATTCATAGGCAATAACTTTGTGTGTGAATTCTGTTACAAAGGGTTTAACGACATCAGGCTACACAAATGCAAGTACGCATGCGATATTTGCCTCGACTCTGAATGTCACACGCACACTAAAAAAACCTCACGATGCAATGATTGCAACAGAATTTGCAGATCTGCATACTGTTACGCAAAGCATAAACAGTCTCGAGTACCCGGTGAGAGGCCACAGTGCGATGTGGTGAAATATTGTGACAAGTGCTGTGTGAATTACAGAATGACAGGTGGCGGAAATAAAAATAAAAAAAAGCACAAGTGCGCCCCCAAGCGTTGCATACATTGCGATGCAGTTTTGGCACCTGAAGGCGTACATAATTGCTACATACAACCTGTCAAACCGGATGAAACTGACGAGAAATACGTATATTATGATTTTGAAACGATGTACGAGGGAGGCAAACATGTACCTAATTATGTCTGTGCAATAACCCACGACGGCAAAGAGTTTACAGCGGCTGGTACAACTTGTGTGGAGAGCATGATCAAACACTTTCGACGTAAAAAATACTCTAATTACACATTTTTAGCCCACAACGCATCAGGGTTTGACTCGCACATATTACTGGAATATTTCGTAAGCGAAGGGATAGCCCCCAAGATCATTATGCAAGGTTGTAGAATAATTTATATGTACGATACGGCATTCAAACAGAGATATATAGATACACTGAGTTATATGGCTATGTCTCTGAGTAAGATACCCGCAGCGCTTAATCTCCCCGTAAGAGATAAAGGTTTTTTCCCTCATTTATTTAACAGAATAGAGAACGCTGATTACGTAGGTCCGTACCCGTCTAAAGAACTTTACGGGTATGACAAAATGAGCACTGCTGATCGTTCCAAATTTGATGCGTGGTACACCTGCGTACAGGGTGGCGTGTTTGACCTTAAAAAGGAGTTGGCATTTTACTGTCGCAATGATGTAATCATTCTGCGGGAGGCGTGTATTAGCTATCGGGCAGAATTTGTGGAGTGTTCAAAAATTGATCCGTTTAAATGCATAACGCTGGCCGGTACCTGTATGAAGGTATTCAAAGCCAATTTTCTGAGTCGAGACACTCTGGCATTGACGCATAATAATGCATACGTCAATCAGTTCAAGACATACTCCAACACGTCAATCCAGTGGTTGGAGTACATTAAAGAAACGAAAAACGTGGATGTGCATCACGCATTAAATTACGGTGAAGTTAAATTTGGGCCTTATCATGTGGATGGATATTACGAAAAATCTAGTGGTGAGAAAATAGCATTAGAATTCCTCGGGTGTTTTTATCATGGGCATGATTGTAGATTTAATCCAAACGATTTAAATCCACTATCAAACGTGCCTTTCGGTGTTCTCAGGAGACAGTCTGATAATAAACTGCAGGTTTTGCGTGACGTGTACTCCTTACGTGTGATCTCTTTATGGGAGTGCGAATGGGAACGTTTAAAGCAACGTGACCCGGGTGTTATGGCCTTTATGGCCTCTTACACCACTCCCGAGCGCTTGAGGCCACGGGACGCGTTATTTGGTGGACGTACGAATGCCATAAAACTTTATCACAAAATTACAGAGGAAGAGCGCATTGATTATTTTGACTTCTGTTCACTTTACCCCTACGTACAGTCCCATAAAACATATCCGACCGGCCACCCGAGAATTATTTTTAAGGATTTTGAGCCGGTGGAGAATTATTTTGGACTCATTAAGGCCGAAGTGCTGCCTCCACGAAAACTCTTTCACCCCGTGTTGCCTTACAGATGTGCGAAAAAATTAATGTTTCCACTCTGTAGGACGTGTGCTGAGGGCGAGATTCAGACAATCCCCTGTAACCACACTGATGAGCAAAGAATTTTGCGCGGCTGTTGGGTCAGTGTTGAATTGGCGCGAGCTATTAAACACGGCTATGTAGTTGTGAAAATAGACGAAGTCTGGCATTTTTCTCAGACGTCAGACAGCTTATTCAGTGGCTACGTGAAGACATTTCTCAAAGTCAAACAGGAAGCATCAGGATTTCCCTCGCACGTAGTCACAGACGACGACAAACAGACATACATCAAGAATTATCTTGATAAAGAGGGGATTACGCTTGACATTGAAAAAATAGCACACAATCCGGCAAAAAGAACTATAACCAAATATATGTTGAATTCTTTGTGGGGAAGATTCGCATTACGCCCAAATCAGCCGTCTACGGAGCTTTTGACAGAGCCCGAAGAGTTTGCGCAGTACATTTTTGGTACGGGGCGTGTGATAAACCATTTTTCTTTCGTATCTGACAAGGTTGCTTTGATACAGTGGTCGTATGCGGGGCAGGATGAGTGCCTGACACGTGACGTTAATGTATTTATTGGAGCATTTACAACTGCGTACGCGCGTTTGGAGCTTTACGAGCTGTTGGATAAATTAGGGGAGCGTGTTGTTTATACAGATACAGACTCTGTCATTTTCATATCCAAAAACGGGGACTGGGTTCCGGAATGTGGTCCATACCTAGGTGATCTTACGAGTGAATTAGAGCCAAATGATCTAATCCAGGAGTTCTGCTCTTCAGGACCAAAATCATACGGGTATCGAACCGCGAAAGGGCATGTTTGTCTTAAAGCTAAAGGCATTACGCTTACTGCTGAGAATTCCCAAATAGTGTCCCTACAGAGTCTGATTGGTCTGGTCCGTGGTTTTGTAGAATCACGTGACACATCGCGCCTGCTGGCGCAGACAGATGCCATTGTTCGTGATAAGAGGAGATTCACACTTCACAATAGAACAATTGTAAAAAGCTTCAGAGTCGTGTACAACAAACGTGTGCTCCTGTCTGATTATACAACCATACCTTATGGATTCTAGTAATATTTTGAATCATTGTAACATGTGTGAAACCGATGATTTTGACTTTAGACTGCAACATCCCTTCTCAGCCCTGGTGTCAGGGCCGAGTAACAGCGGGAAAACCTATTTTGTAAAAACTTTGATGTATAATTCAGAAAAGATGTGTTCTGTAAAATTTGACAATTTTATATACATTTACAGCTGTTGGCAGCCACTATATGATGAATTGATGCAAGTGTTTGATATTAAATTTATTGAAGGTATACCAAAATCACTGAATGATGAATTTTTATTCCCTCCCCATAAGAAATCATTGCTAATCCTTGATGATATTATGGATAATGCATCTTCTAATACAGAAGTTCAGCGAGCGTTCACGCAATATACTCATCACAATTCAATAAGTACAATATTAATAATTCAAAACTTGTTTTTTCAGGGGAGATCTAGCCGGACTATAAGTCTTAATGCAAATTATTTAATTATTTTTAAAAATCCTAGAGATAAACAGCAAATCGGTGTTTTGGGGAGACAGATGTATCCCGGGGAAGCAAAATTCTTTATAGAGGCATATCAAGATGCTACAAAATTGCCATATGGTTATTTACTAATAGATTATAAAGCAAAAACGCCTGAAAGATTTAGGCTCAGAACAGATTTGCTCTCATCCAACCCAGTGGTATACATACAGAGGGGCAGAAAGTAGCAAAGCAGATATCACCATGAGTTCGAGGCTCTCCAGAAATTTACCTCTTTTAAAGTTATTATACAAAGGTACGCCCAAGCAAAGACGACTTATTTTACAATCGGCCTCTGATGAATTCATATTGGCCCTATGCGAAGCTGCTCTTAACGTCCTTCACGGTATAATACCTCTTACAGCGAATCAACACAGAAGATTAAGAAAGAGGAAAACTGAGATAAAATACGTAGCTAATAAGAAAATTAACATTAAGAGAAAAAGACGCATGATTAATCAAAGAGGGGGGTTTCTACTGCCACTCTTGAGCGTTGCCATACCATTTATTACCAGTCTGATAACGCCTAGATAGTGAAAAAGTATGGAGTATGCCGAGAAAATGTATCTCGTACCGAAACATCAGCTGGATAAGTTGCGAACGGGGTATCCCCGTGAAACAATTCATAAAGTTGTTGAGGACAACTTGGACGTAACAATAAGAGACATATTACAGAGGAATGATCTGGACGCACACGGAAAAGCTAAGCTTTACACTAAAGCTTTGCAAAGATTTCTGGCATTGGTTAAACAAGGCGACGCTGAGAGTAACTCATTAACCCTTACATTACCTCAACCCGATTCACGCTACGGTGACGCGCACACAGCAGGGGCTGAGGGCCATAATAGGCCTGACACTAACAGTGACAGTGTGAATGCAGAGGATGAAATTGTGAACGAAGTGTTAAACAATGTCCCTCAGAGGAGTTTAAAAAATATCAAATACATTCTAGATAAAATGGGTAAAGCTAAGGATGTGTGCTCATGGACAGACTCTGGAGAATTTGTGTTTAAAGGAAAACCCATTGCAGGATCACACATGCTTGATCTGTTGAAAAGCATAACAAGGCCTCATATGATACGTGATGATCGCAGACCAGTAGGCTGGCATGAATTTCTGGAGGCATTTGCTGGTTTAAACATACCATTCTCGACGATAAGTAATCATCATGTTAAACGTATGATTGAATCTTTTAAAAGCAAGTCGTCTATAGATGGTATTGAAGTTGCTTCACCTATAAGGTCTAAAAAGAAAAGACACAAGTCTGGAAAACAACCGTACCCCCCTCCATCATCACCCCTCCGAGGTAATATTTCAGATGGAAATGTATTTAATTCGCCTCTATTGGACTCGAGTCAGTGGTTGACTTTTTAAGTCTGTAGGCCTGTGTATGGTCATTTATTAATTTATTAGTTCTTTTGTTTAAATGATGTATACCATAATTATGTGATTGTGATCACTCATTTATGTATGTATATTTTTATGCTGACAATAAATAAAGGAAAAAGAAAATGTAAAGGTTTTTATGAATCCTTTTTTATTTGTTAAACATGGGTATACACACACAAACACACAGCAGTGATTAACACATCATCTGAAACATTTTTCCAGTTTGTACACACTGGACACACTTAAATGTTTTACCACAGCATGACCCAGGCTTCAATTTCTTCACAAAAAGAGATACCATTAAGTCATTTTTAATTAAATCATCATTATACAACTTCATAACATCCTCATAATTGCAACCTCTTGATATGTGATACAGAAAAAACACACAATGCTGTCCACAAACATCAGATGCATAATCCTGAACTTGTTTGTTAGAGTACTGAACGTGCCGAGAGTTGTTTTTTAGAAAGTCTTGAAAGGATAATGGAAAGCACTCCGCGTCTGGTTTGTTGCCGAAACTGTCAAAAAAGTATCCCACTCCATCTTTGTTTAGATATACACAAATCCAGTGCTCGCCAGCCATGTTTGCGGGGTCGGTGTTTGCTATAAAATAGCATGGTAAGTCCATTAATGGCTCTTTGGGGAGGTGATCACATGGGAATACTCCTAAAAAATGAGCGTTACAGGAGATTTTCTCCATGACACCTGTCAGCTGTATCGTATTCATTTCACTCAGTAGTATTCAGCATGTACCTGTCTTCTGTTGGAAATTTCGATGATAGAATCAAAGATCGAATAAATGATGATATTAACGGTCTGTCTGAGAGGCTCTCGAAACCGTGCTTCTAATCTGATGTTACCTGTTTTAATTAGAGACACATGCTGACCACAGCCTTCATCGGGGCTAAGGTTAAAGGCATAGAGTGTGTAGCCGTTGAGGAAATCTTCGCGGTCTATAGACATTGATTGATTCTTGAGATGTTTTCCTGTCGCTAGGACCAGCTGATAAAATTCTCTAACAGCAGACCCGTTATCGTACTGCGGCTGGAGCGGACGGGATGGGATGCTCACTCCGTCGACCGATAGAACCATAAATTCAAGAAAAAAATGTCTAAAGGCAAAGGGGTTTTTATCATATGCACCTGTAAAAGCAGAGTTATCTGTCATCGCCACGATGATAGATTTCGGTAGTGTCCCGAGAAAGAGATTTTCCTGATTAGACACTCGTGAGCCAGCAGGTATGGAAAAATTCTTTACACACACTCGTTCTATGGGGTACTTTGCAGTGGTAGATAGAAGGGCTTGGGCGTGGCCCAGACGCACTGCCGGTGAAACCGTCACTTTTTTCACAAAAAGAGATGCTGATAAAATATTGAGTTTATAAGCAACAGCGTCACTCCTCATTAGACAAAATTCATCTTTTGCCCTGGTCATACGAATCTTTATATCGACACCGTTTAGCAGTAATTTCTCCTGAAAGAAAATATCACTATGGATTGGGGCTAATAATTCTACGATGTTGCTCGCGTTTGTGAAAGCGGCCCTCTTCGTTAAACCGGCGTTTGCACCTGCAGGATCTGTGATGTCCATATGACCGGCCGTATCTTTGTAAAAAAGACCGGGTGAAAAGTTGCTCTCCAGGGTATCTTTTCCATAGTTCATAAGCGCTTCCACGATACACCTGTAAGGGTAAGTATTGGAGCTTTGTGAAACCAGACGGTCCCCCAAAGAGACGTCAACCTGTGAAAATATACACGCTCCAGGATAATTTATCAGACCGACAGGTGCACCGTCGGGTATGTTAGAGCCATCCGGTCCTGTGATTTTGACTCGTGTATATAACAGGGTATTATTCAAATCTGTGTAATCCTCGCCAGTACCTGCTATGAAAAACTCTAGTGGAGAGTTGTCTGTTATAGCCGTAATGGGCGGAACCTCCACATAGGTATTTTTTTCAATTGCCGTTTGCGTCAAAGGCACTGTAAAAAGGTCTAATTCCGATTTAATACATTCATCCGACATGCAATGTAACAGCGCCATACTTTTAGAAAATAGTGTTTGTGCGTCTTTTAGTTCTTGTAGATTTTTTCACACGACGACTCCGAGGTCTCTTTGCAACTGAGAGTTTTCTGCTCGTGCTTCTAGTCTTCTTCTTCACGTGACGGCCACTCCCCCTTCTCACCCGAACCCCCGGGGGCCTATAGCTTTTACGGGTCATGACCATCAACCCACTGCCGTCCTGTCCATTATTATTATTATTATTATAAGGCTTTGTTAGAGCTGTAGTAACAACATCGCCGAATATATTTTTCGCAGCCGTTTTTAAATGAGGTTTAGCTATACTGAATCCCCTTTTTAAGAACGGTAGGGCCGCACGAAAAAAACTTTTAAAAATTCCACCGATTCCAGAACCATACATTGCGTTCGACCCAATAAAACCCGGCAAACCGCTACCGGCCTGGTTCCGATAATATTCAACATATCGATCGGGATCGGGTCTGTATGGAGTGAGATGAGCCATTTTAAAACAGGTGATGTTTCACAGGTCTGAAGTGAAGCTTGGCGACTACTTTTCCGTAAGTGAACCGTACGTCTTGATTTTGGTCGTCTTTCACTTCAATTGTAATCTCTGTAATAGTGCTTTTATTAACACGTACGTAATGAGGCTTGTCGTATCTAACACTGACTATCTTGTTTGGCTCACCGTCTATATGTACGGTTGTTAATAAAGGAACGAATACGTCACCGACCGATTGATAATCTATAATGTCTGTGTACAGATATAACGTGTAAAATCCACCCCTTATGTCTGATTGGTACGGTGCATATACTATAGTCACAGCTCTGGGTTCTTGACCTTCATGGATGTGAGGGTTCGTTTCTATAGAAACCCCTGGCTGGACCCCCAGGATGACCGCCAGTTTTCCATAAAATGTTAATGAGATCCTTTGAGAGGATTTTAGAAAAACCTTATTCCTTATATGATCGTACCCGAGATGTGTTTGTGGAGGTAGCGACGCATTTATCTCCCGGAGCAAAAATGGTACATCCTCATAATATCCGGACTTTAAACTATTACGCAGCACGGGTATAGTTTGAGCCTTATTATCGATATGTATATTAATACCGTCACTAACGTTAAAATGTTCCCCGGCAACAGGCTGTAGCAGCTTTTGGTCACAGTTGATAATAAAGGAAGCGTCCTCTTCATTAAACGTATGCCATGATATGGGATATTCAAATTCAGCTAGAGCCACTTCCCACGGCCCCTTCAGATTTATAGTTTTTCCCAGTCGGGTTCTGTAATTAGATATTCTGTTTTCTGGGTAGACGACCCTCGATGCATTGCACGGTAATGTAATGTAGAAACCCTCTTCGATCATGATGAATAATTTTTTTCTCCTTAAATGACAGGTGTCTTACAAACCCTAAGCCTTTAAGGGCTTCTGTAAGTTCACCACCTCCTTTTCAGATACCCAGGAGTTAAATTTTGGTCCCCAGCCATACCACTTTACAAGAACCTGCATAGTTTTACCCCTACGACGTCTATCTAAAATCTTTTCTATTTTGAATGATTTATCATCACTCACAATAATTTTCTGTAGTTCCTCTTCATAAAAACACCCATCAATAACCTCTCCATCGTAGTCTTGTATCTTGTATACCGGTGGCTGTCGGGGTATACACGCTACTATAGTAAAGTACTCCTCTGTGTAATTCTGTTCATATCCTTTAGAGAATATATTTCTGACTTTAGACACTCTAACAACATCGCCTATCTTATAAGCAAAGACAGGTGTCTCTTTACGGAGCTTTCCGTACAAGTTGTTGAATACGGTTGTTTCATTTTCTTTATGAACATCAATTGGTCTCATTCGTATGGATTTATGATAACTGCAGTTATACCCGTCGGCTAGATCTTGTAAGATGTCGCAGTAGCGTGTAGAGTTGACGGCCGTTAAATATCTCCACATGCGGCCTTTTAGAGTCCTGTTAAACCTCTCGACCACACAAGCTTTTAAATCACTGGCTGTGGTAAAATGATGTATGTTATACTTTTTTGTTAATTGCTGAAAATGTTTATTGAGGAATTCCTTTCCCTGATCCGTTTGGAGCTTTTCTGGCACCCGCTGCTCTTTTAATATCGATTCAAACGCTTTAGTCACCTCCTGTCCCGTCTTATTCTTCAACGGTCGCACCCATGCATATTTGCTAAATACATCTATACACGTTAGTAAGAATTTAATGTTATCGTTATCTTTTGAATAAGCAGACATATCGACCAGATCCGCTTGAAACTGTACATCTTTTCCGTACACTACAACTCTGTTTCGCTTATATTTTATAGGGGCCGTCCGATGTAATGTATAGGTATCTTGACTGGACAGCCAGTCGGTCACATCCTTATCTTTCAGACGTATACCATATTCT
Organism: Pseudorasbora parva; assembly: GCF_024679245.1. Lineage (NCBI taxonomy): Eukaryota > Metazoa > Chordata > Actinopteri > Cypriniformes > Gobionidae > Pseudorasbora > Pseudorasbora parva. Next base: position 13,671,112 of record NC_090189.1, on the reverse strand, counting down.
TGTAATATTGTTTGCTTTAATCTTTGTTTACCACCAAAAGCGCCTGGGCTTGATGGATTGTAATATATTTTTTTCATGAGCTCAGACATGTCGTCTATCTCTCTCTGCGTTTCACAAAATAATGATCAGATGAACGGTGACATACAAATTTTTATTTCAGAATATATAAAAAGTACATGTTTTACAAGGACAAATTATATCTCGTCCAAATAAAAAAGAAAATTCACACACGTTGCATAATTTTTCACTAACATGTAATCAACCAATGTATCTATAATTTTACATACATCGTCAGGTTCATTTCTTGTCATCAGTATTACACATACATCAGTCACATAAGTACAAAGACATAATATGTTGCCTATTTTAAAGGATTCTTTACATTCAGGCATCATTTCGAGAATATTTGTTATAGTTGTACATGGTATACCATTGCAGCCAATAGCCATGTTTATCATATCGCCCCATTCGTTTGACAATCTCCTCACAACATTCATTTGGATCTTTAATTTCACTAATCGTCTACACACATCACTGTCTGTTACATTAACAATCTTGTACAGCAAATTTGATATTTCACACCTGACCCGTTGTTTAAAGAAATATTCAGACAGGCAGTTAGAGCAGAGAAGGTTTCCCATTGCAGGATCAGCAGGTAGAATCAACAACGGCAGCAGCAGCCTCGGCGGCTAACTTCCAGTTGTCAACGGCGTTGTAAATCACTTCCTCGCAGCTTTCATCCACAAGCTTCTGCCTCATAGAGGCCAGTTCTTCCACAATGTAGATCTCATCTCTTAGATCGCACAAGACAGATTCAACAGTACCTTGGATTCTTTGCAGATGAGGTGTTAGACCGAACGGCTTCAGCGTATTTGCTAAAATGTTTTTTAGCTCGGGCTTAAGCAGTTTTTGACTGATCTCGTCGTAACAGCCGTAAAAATAATAGGGAGCAGGTTCAAACAGACATGAGTGTCTTGTTTGCGACGGGTGATCCACTTCGCAGCCTGCACATTCCTTTTTCATTCGTTTATCGATCAGGTGTTCCAGAAGGACTGTAACGACGGCCTTAATGATTCTGTGCCCCGTTACACCAATGCAGCCATCCACACTATCCTCATCGGGAACCCCAGCGAGGGGTCCTGGGGGAGAATAGTTTGCGAGGAATGCCAGATTATTAAAACCCAGTTCTGTGCAGAGCGTAGTCAGCCAGGTGTTGCATTTTTGGTGATGACATCCATCTGTAGACAATGAAAGTTGTTCGGTGTTGAGAGGTGTAGCTTCGTTTTCTTGAGACATGATGCTTGAATGCTGTAGAGGCTTCTTCTGCGGCAGATATTTAATGTTTGTAGAATGTGGGTGGGGCTACATGAACACCACGCCTACTAGGAACGCACCATTCAGGGTGAAATAGCTTCACTTTGACGTTGTTGTAGCGATCAAACGCTTCACACCACTTAAACATCCTGTCTATTTTAAAAAATACATCTTCCAGCACAGGTACGTCTTTCCACTGAAACATAAATTTAATGCGATAGTATTTCAAATGATCCGCCTCAGATATGGGCCACGTACGCTCCGGCAGTTCCTTTCCAAAATCGCTTCCGAGTATGTACACATAATCTTCGGGGTGTTTGTTAACATGATCTCCGAGCAGTCTGAATCTCGTCCCCGTCAACCCGTTCCACTCGGCTATAAACAGGGGCTCGTCTCCTCCGTCTTTCAAATCGCGCCACACTTGTGTATAAAATAGAATCCATTCCTTTTCTGTGAAAACCAGTTTTGGGTCATCCGGTGTATTCGCCGTGTATCTATCATCGTTGTCGATATTGATCAACCTAACCTCTCGTGCGTTTTTGTTAAAATTGTAACTACACACACGAGTGCCCGTCAAATGAAAATCGTATTTGACATTATCCAGCGGTTCATGGAGAAACCTGGATAGGCAAGGCCCGTGTTTCTTTCTCGGGGCTAAAGATAGATGATCCATAGACTCGACAACGGTTCTCTCTGGAGTTTTAGGTGCAGATGCTTCAGCCATTGTTACAGAATAGTTTTCTATTTGAAAACAAAAATAAAAACACAAGCTGCTTTCTGTGTTTAGATAGACTGCTGAATTGCCCCGGCCTTTTAAACACACACCGCAAGGAGTGTGGGGGGAGCAGGTGCATTCTCCAGCGCCGATGGGCGTGTTGGGGGCGGAGACTGGGGGTGTGTCTTTACACACGCTCCCACAGCTCATTCCGCTTCTGCCATCGGAGAGAGAGGACGCTTTTACACCAAGCTCCATAAGAAAACATTGTTTTTTTCCTAAAGAAAACTCGTGTAAGTGAAATAACATTATTCGTACTTTCTTTCTTTGATATGTTTAATACATATACCTTTTTGAACCTACTCTATAACTTGTCTTTATATTTACTTTTTAAAATGATTGAACATTGACTTTTTTAACAAGCTGTATGTATGTCAAAGAGAAAAACAAACTTTAACTTGTCTTTATCTTTAAACATACCATACCCTTGTATTTAACAGAGACGTTTTTTAAAAACATCTAAAAACATCTAAAATGTATGTGAAATACAATCTTTGTTTAATAAAAACTGATTTCCATGATCTTATACTTGTCACTGCTATTCCTATGCCAAAACCCCACTCAAGAGTACATTTGAAACATTCTTTGATTGTTTTCAAACAGTTACGAAAACACACACACACAAAGTTACAAAAACAGTCATAAATTCCTTTGAAAGGGGGGTGTATAGGAGGAGGAGGGTGGTAAGAAAACAGATGGTCAAACTGATAGTCATAAAACAGGTGTCCGGAAATTGTGTCCAGGAACAGGTGTCCAGTCCGGTGGGAGGGAGGGGGGGAAGGAGGGGGGTTATGGAATTTTTATGACCCCATCAATCAATCAAATTTGACACATAGTCGCCTCTATTCTCTCTAATAAAGAGGTGAAGGGAAAGAAAAGATTTGGTAGAAAAATACAAAAATGTAGGGGAGATTTAAGTCAGTCCTTCAAGAACCACTACACACAGACATATGCAAGACATGGATTTCAGCTGGCGCATTTCTTGTGTCAAGCCACTCTTGAACAACAGACAGCGTCAAAATGTCTTGCCTGGCCTAAAGACAAAAAGGACTGCTGAGTGGTCCAAAGTTATGTTCTCTGGTGAAAGTAAATTTTGCATTTCCTTTGGAAATCAGGGTCCCAGAGTCTGGAAGAAGAGAGGAGAGGCACACAATCCACGTTGTTTGAGGTCCAGTGTAAAGTTTCCACAGTCCGTGATGGTTTGGGGTGCCATGTCATCTGCTGGTGTTGGTGTTTTCTAAGGTCCAAGATCAACGCAGCTATATACCAAGAAGTTTAGAGCACTCCATGCTTCCTGCTGCTGACCAACTTTATGGAGAAACAGGTTTCATTTTCCAACAGAACTTGGCACCTTCACACAGTGCCAAAGCAACCAGTACCTGGTTTAAGGACCATGGTATCCCTGTTCTTAATTGGCCAGAAAACTCACCTGACCTTCACCCCATAGAAAATCTATGGGTTACTGTGAAGAGGAAGATGTGATATTCCAGACCCAACAATGCAGAAGAGCTGAAGGCCACTATCAGAGCAACCTGGGCTCTCATAACACCTGAGCAGTGCCACAGACTGATCGACTCCATGCCACACCGCATTGCTACAGTAATTCAGGCAAAAGGAGCCCCAACTGAGTATTGAGTGCTGTACATGCTCATACTTTTCATGTTCATACTTTTCATTTGGCCAAGATGTCTAAAAATCCTTTCTTTGTATTGGTCTTATTCTATTGGTAATATTATAACTAATTTTCTGAGATACTGAATTTAGGATTTTTCTTAAGTTGTCAATTATAAATAATCCTTAAAATTAAAAGAAATAAACATTTGAAATATATCAGTGTGTAATGAATTAATATACGTAATATACAAGTTTCCCTTTTTAAATGGAATTATATGACCAGCACTTAATGTAAATAAAGGCAAACCTTTTTTTTAGAATAACATATACTGATGAATATAACTATAAGACGAGGAACAGTTTTTCTAAAAGCAGATAAGGTGGGTTTTGATTTCTTGTTGACTTTAAAAAAAAAAAAGGCTTAGCAAATGGCCAACATATTTTGAGTTAAACCCGTTAACTGACACTTAAACAACTTAAAATGCATGATTAACCAATCACTGCTGAGTGTTGAGTTCTAAATATGAAATAAAAGTGACATGAATCTCTTACAGAAAATATTCCTCAGGTGCCTTTCTCCTAAAAATAGAAAGGAAATGCAAGTGAAAGTTCGCCCAAAAATGAACATTCTGTCCTCATTTACTCATCCTCAAGTTGTTCCAAATCTATATTAATTTCTTTATTCTGCTGAACACAAAAGGTACTTTGAGGAATAGGATAACCAAACCATTGATGGGCCCAACTGATTTCCATGGTATGAAAAAAATACTATAGAAGCCAATGGGGCACATCAACTATTTGTTTTTCGACATTCCTCAAAATATCTTCTTTTGTGTCCCACAGAAGAAACATTCATAAAAAATTCATACAGGTTTGGAACAACACAAGGGTGAGTAAATGATGACTGAACATTCAATTTTGGGTTAACTATCCCTTTCAGTACATTTTACACAGTACTTTGCTCAGTAAATAAAGCCATTCAAAGGAGTAATAAGATTATTCCTACTGTTATCAATCTTTTTACAACCTTAGGCAAAATGAGGGTTTGCCATTACCCTGAAGCACTTCCCAAATGCTTTGGATGTTTGGGGGCGTTGGGTTGGCTGGAATGTGCTGTTGCCTGCTAGAATCAATTCAAACCAGCTCATCAAATGCCTTCATGGGAAAAAGCTATGGATGCCATAGGCTCAGTAGAGAATATTCCAAACAACATCAAAGGAAATCCTCTTGCCATAAATGACACATTTTGACTCTAACCTTTGATACAGACTTCTTATTAACTCTATATAGGTGTAGAAAAGAATATATATATAGGTGTAGAAAAGAATATATATATATATATATATATATATATATATATATATATATATATATATATATATATATATATATATATATATATATATATATATATATAGAGAGAGAGAGAGAGAGAGAGAGAGAGAGAGAGAGAGAGAGAGAGAGAGAGAGAGATATGACATGTCCTGTATTGTAACATGCTATACACGTAAAATATTCAGCATTGCATAGAATGGCACAGTAAATGTTATTAATGCATCAATTGTATTAGTTATATAAGTATTCATGATTAAATCAATAGGATGCCATTTGACAGAGGTCCTCCGACAAAATCACCACTTAATTAAAGTGGATGACAATAGGCTACGTAGTTTGTCAAACATAATAAATCTTACTATAAAAATGTGTGGCTTTAAAACAAAATTGTTTAGGCTACTGCATTGATGGACTGAGATTGCCAGCTGATAGGATACAATTCACAACATACACACAAGTTATGACTCATCTGGCAACATTATTTCCATCAAGACATAAACTTGTCAAAGCTGAAAACTGCAACTATTTAACTGATGACATCAAACGAAGACTCACCGGCAGGATACATTGTTATATTGCCATATATGAAAAAAAAAAAAGTTTTAAATTCTCCCGGTGGGCCTAAATCACACTTTCCTGCCACAACTGACCACGATCCAACTGGGACACAATTCAGAAGAATAAGCGAGATCGATCGAGGAGAAGACAACTTAAATGACATTTTACCTTGCGCTCCTCGGAGAACTTCCTATGATATATCCGAATGAATGCAAGTTAACAGAATCATGACAGAAAATTTAATAAACGAGTTGATCTTTTTAAAAAAAATCTCAGTTTCCCCACTCCCGTCAGCGGAGTGATGCTAGTGTTTCCCACAGTCCTCCTACCAAGCCGAGACCGAGCACGATGTGAAGCAGGACACAAGATTCGGCCACGCCTTTCTTCAGTAAATTGCATATTTTTCAAAATAAAGGTTTTGGGCACAATCTGATTTTTGTGTATGTGAAGATTTATGTTTGGTATTGAGAACTAAAACACTAAAGTGATATAAAGTGGTGGAAGAAACGGAAATAAATGGACAACGGTTTCGAAAATATGAAAGTCTTTGTAGATGTTGCAGTGGTTTAATAGTTAAACAAATCTGAGTTTGCTGTACTCAAGGTTGCTGTACTTTCCCAAATTTAGAAGACCCAGATCACAGGTCTTCAAGCTTTAATTCATTTTGTTTATTCTGTCTCTTCAAATGAAAAGCTTAGCTACAGTTAACTAAAGGCAAATATTCTCTTTCATTAAGCTACTTGCCTGTGTGATTTTGTAATTTGGAAACTACAAACTACACATCCAAGTGTAAATCATATAACCTCGAGTGATATTGTCTCGCAAAAAAAAAAAAAAAAAAAAAAAAAAAATTCCTTCCTTTATGATTTCAGGCTTCACAAAAAAATGCGACGTGTTGCCGCGCGCTTTGTTAAACTAGGCTATAAAACATAAATAGACATAATAAATACTGTAATCAGTGTAACTCTTGAGTTTATATCTTATATCTGAAGATTAGCTGAGCTAAATATTTATAAGCATTGATGCATGCATGATTTTCCTAAAAATTCATTATGTTTATCAAAAGTATTCAACACCATCATATACAGGAGTATATCAGATATGGGCTATAATCACTGACAAATATGGCGTTCAGGTCAATTCATGAATTAATTGATATTACAGGATTTTTCAAACTGATTTTCAACTCTTTTGGATTAAATCTCAGAGCAAGTATAACATTGTTAAACTTAGGTTAAACATAAAATATGCAATAGGCTATGGTGTAAAATAAGTAAATATATATGAAAATATGGGTAAAGAGACAGGACAACAAAGCTAGAAAAAAATGTAGGCTATGATGACTGGACTTGATATCGCTTTAGAAAACTTGTAATCTTTATCTTGTCACACGTTTGTTTAGTTCGTTTTTTTCTTCTTAAAGGGATACTTCACCACTTTTTCATAGTAAAATATGTTATTCCCTTTACTAAAACGAGTTGACACATTTCTCTCTCGTCTCAGTGCGTGCACTTATCAGTTCATTCACTATGGTACCAAACAGAAATCAAGTTAGAAGCGACCAAACACCTCCACGTTTTCCCTATTTAAATACAGTTACACGAATAGTTGAACGATCAAGTATGGTGACACAAAATAAAACGTGGCACTTTTCTAAGCGGATTAAAAAGGAGAACTATAATGTATAGCGGAATAGCTTCTGAGAGTACTTCGACTTGGCGCAGTAAAAAGTCCTGGCTGAAACATCCTCCCTCACATCTCCCCTTCCCCTCTATTGACAGAATTGAGAGAGGGAGGGGGAGTTGTGAGGGAGGATTTTTCATCCGGGATTTTTTACTTTAGGTTTTAGGGTGCTTTCACACTTGGTTCGATTGCCTAGACCAAACCCAAGTTCAATTGCTCCCCCCTCCCCCGCTGGACTGTGTTCATATTATATTTTTTGGGTCCGAACCAGGTTTTTTTTGCGTCATCAAAGCAGTAGCTCTTTACCTGGTTGCTTAGTAACGACGGTACGGGTAAAGGCGGCAAAATGCATTATATTTTTGTTTTTGTTGGTTTTGTTACCAAAGCTTCAGTACATTTTGACACTTGCGTCTATTTGCCGTGAATGCACTGCAAATGCTCTAAAGAATGCTGAAGAAGAGCAGAAATTAGATTTACAGCTCTCTGCTTGCAGTATGTCAGTGAACACACACAAAACACACATTTTTATCAACTTAAATGTCATTAATAGCGGTTCAGTTCCTCAATTTAGTAAGATTGAATTCACATCAGCAGCGAACCGTACCAGAGTTCACATGAAACGAACCCCAGACCACCTCTTTAAGCGGACTCAGGTGCGGGTCGAGGATGCGCACCCGAGTTTGGAGGATCGCATTCATATCACCCAAACGAACCGAACTCTGACGGCAATCGAACACGGGTGCGCACCAAAAGTGCTAGTGTGAAAGCAAGTCACTGAGACGAGAGAGGTATGCATCAACTCGTTTTAGTTAAGGGAATAACATAGTTTAATATGAAAAAGCGGTGAAGTATCCAACTGAAGAAAACAACCATAAAAGCAAATATTTATTGATCAGTGACGGTAAATACAGTTATAATGTTGTTAAAGATTTCTGTTTAACATAAGTACGGCTCTTTTGAGCTTTCTATTCATCAAAGAATTCTGGAGAAAAAAAAGCTTATATCTAAGTTTTCACAAAATTATCAAGAAACAAAACTGTTTTCAACAAGTATAATAAGAAATATTTTTTGTTCAGCGAACCTACATTAGAAAAATATTTTTAAATGAAAAATCATATTTTAAAATAGAAAATGTTCCTTTAGGCTATTGTAATCATTTTTCAAAATATTACTATTTTACTGTATTTTTGATCAAATGAATGCAGCCTGTTTGAGCATAATAGAATTTCAAAAACAATGAAAAAATCTTAACAACTTGAAACTTGTGAATGACCAATGGTCAATATTGCATTTAAATTTCTTTGTTCAATATGTCTAGAGTTGCACACTTATATGCTATAGTTGTTCTGTGTAAAATGCTTTTTCTGCCCGAACCTAAACTCTTTTTTTTTATTCTAAGAATGTAGTTATTATATTATATTATAAGGAGGCGTGGCTCTTTATTCTCCTAAAGCGCGTTCTCGGGACGGCCAGAGTGAGCGCGCAAGCGAGGCGAGCACAGTGTCAGAAAAGAGGAGGCGCATGGTGTGATACGCATCTCTCATTTGAGTGTGCGTGTGTTGTATGTGTGCAGGGGAAGCGCAACACACGTTGTGATATTCGCACTTTACACTGAGCTAGAACCAACTTTATTTCCCCTTCTTTCGCTTTCCTCGAGCGGAGGAGGACGTTCCGGAGTTTTTGTTTCAGTAGAAAGAAGGCAAATCCTCGGCTGTGGAGGAATAATGTCGGCGTCGGCGGCGAAAGTGAGCCGAAAGGAGCAGAACTCGAATCACGACGGAGCGGACGAGACCTCGGGTAAAGTAATGGCGGCCTCCTGCGCACCGCCATTTTCAGTAACTTGCACCTTTTGCGTTTAAAGCACGAATATCCATTTTAACTATTCGCTTAGCATTTATTTGAACATTTAAGGAATGCCCGAGTCTGTGACCGTTTTATCAAGTAGAAGTCCGTTTATGTGGGGTAAGTTCAGCAAAATGATGTCGCGCGCACCGGAGGCCATGATGTTTCCTCGCGCGGCGGCTTTATTGTGCCACGCGCGACGAACATTTCGCTCGCGCGCCTTTTAGTTTATCCAAACGCACATTTCCTTATTGTTTTCACGTATGTGCCCGAGCGTGACGTTTTAAACCCATAGTGACTCGAAAATAATTTGTGCATTGTATTGAGCCAATATTGTGTGCTAACAGGCTAACTGGTTATTGTGTCTTCCCCGCCATCACGAGCCATTCCCGCATGTGTCACAAAACCACGCTGCATCACACATCAGCATAGACGCGTTTTAATGACGCTCGAGTGCGTCGAAATTACTTTCTGATCCGATCTATCTTTGTAAAGCACGGCAGTAATGTGTAATTCATTGGGGGGACGGTAAATATGGCCCAGCGCGTGGCCGCCTCTGTTTAAACCTCGCGGCCTTGCGCAGCTGCTGCTGAAACTGTACCGGATTGAGCTGGTCGTCCTGTTACACCTCGCTTTCACTTTAATCTGTCCTTTGTGATTTTTGAACCAGATCAGACTAGAAGGAAATAATGCTGCTTTTTGTTTTTATTATGATTTACGCAATGCATCGTGTTTACATCGCTCCTTTATGTATAGTTGCATGTGAATTTACCTTCTAAAGTCATGCTGCTTTTGTTAATCAATACAGAAATTGCATACGTGGGCAGTTTTATCCTACTACATTTTGTAACGTATGAAGAATGATTAATAAATCGTTATTTTATTGCATTTCAGAAAAAGAGCAACAGGAGGCAATTGAACACATTGACGAAGTACAGAATGAAATCGACAGGTAAGTTTGTCAGTGCCTGTTAAGTATTATTTGTAAGTGCATATTTCATACATTAGTTTTATGCTGCTTTTGTTGCTTTCTAGATTGAATGAGCAGGCGAGTGAGGAAATTTTAAAAGTAGAGCAGAAGTACAATAAGCTACGTCAGCCATTCTTCCAGAAGAGATCAGAACTCATAGCCAAAATTCCAAACTTCTGGGTCACAACATTCGTCAACCATCCACAAGGTAAGATATAGAAACCCATCCTTGGGTGTTTTCTGTGCTTTTACCGTGCAATTCTAATACATTGTTTTATGATTTGACTTCTAGTCTCAGCCTTGCTCGGTGAGGAGGATGAAGAAGCACTTCATTACCTGACCAGAGTGGAGGTCACAGAGTTTGAGGACATCAAATCGGGTTACAGAATAGATTTTGTAAGTAACCCCTTTCATCTGGTCAAGTTTAAAAGTAATGCACTGACAAACCAAATGTCTGACCTGTCATTATATCTCCTCTACAGTACTTTGATGAAAATCCATACTTTGAAAACAAAGTCCTCTCAAAAGAGTTTCATTTGAATGAGAGTGGTGACCCATCTTCAAAATCCACTGAAATCAAATGGAAGGCTGGAAAGGTGGGTTAACATTTTTTTTGGGGTCATTTTTGGAATGCGGTTCCTGTTTGGGTGTCTATTAACCAGTTATGTATGTTGCAGGACCTGACGAAGCGTACTGGACAGACACCGAACAAGGCAGGGAAGAAACGGCAACATGAAGAGCCAGAGAGCTTCTTCACCTGGTTTACCGATCACTCTGATGCAGGGGCTGATGAACTCGGGGAGGTCATTAAAGATGACATCTGGCCCAACCCCCTGCAGTACTACCTGGTATGAAATCTTATTATTGCTGAGCACTGATAAACACTTGCTGTGTTGGGTCAGAACTTGATTTAAAATTTTCTCTCTGCTCTCAGGTCCCTGATATGGATGATGAAGAGGGTGAAGGTGAGGAAGATGACGATGAGGAAGAGGAGGAGGGTTTGGAGGACATTGATGAAGAGGGGGATGAGGATGAAGGAGAGGAAGACGAAGAGGACGATGGAGAAGATGGTGAGGTGAGATACAGTTTATTCAAAGATTTGCTTTAAAATTGTTTGCATTTATCATCTGTATAAAAATCAGATCATAAGGTTTAATGTTTTTTTTTTTAACCTCTTTTTCAGGATGATGGGGAGGATGATTAAAGGCTGATAAGGACATATTCCATCACTTGTACCTGTTCTTTCCTTTTTGAAGTCATCCTCCAACCATGGGAGCAAAAAAGCTTTGTTTTTATTTTATTTTTTTATTTTTTGTGCTCCGTGTTCTGTTCTACTGAAGCCTCTCCTGTCCTGACCATGTCTAAACCCAGTTAATTCCCTGGACATACAATACCTGCATTGGAAAACTAGTGGCATCTCGTTGCTGAAGCCTCTTGCGTCATCTTTAATTACAACCATCTCCAAAGACCAATACAAAATATTAACAATCTGCACGTCATCCTCTGTAGACTAAACTGAAGTAAATAGCAGTTTATATATTAAATATATAAAATGATTTTTTTTTTCTGTGAATGGTTGTGAGTTGAAGTAATAAGCCATGGTGCAGTGATCTAATCATAGCGTACATACCTAGCCACTTTTTCTTTTTGTATATTTTCTTTAATGCAGAGGTGGGCCCCAAAGAGTTGACACTGTTTTTCCTATGTGATATATTGGACAAAAGGAAAGCACCAGCTAGCTCCTGTCACCTCTTGTAAATGATTTGGGGTCAATATCAGGGTATGGCAGTTATTATTGTTGACAGTTCAACGGGGTCGGGTGGGGCAAGTGGGCATTTGACGCATCAACATTTGGGTTTATGTTGATTGACTTTTCATTGTAATGTTTTACAGACACCCATGAGGTTTGAAACATTTTTAATAAAAACAAAACACAAAAAAACTTCCTCTTGTAATTTTGAGCTTGGCTAATTAAAGGATTATTTAAATGAGATAATAAAGCCTGTAGAATCTTAAACTACAACTTGTCTCTTCTCCACCTGTTTTCTTTGTTGGAGATATACAAATTAAAACATTTATTAAAATGTTTTTATATCGTTATTTTTTTTAAATGTTTTGATATGAAAGAAAATAACTTAATGTTTGTAAAAGTTTTTCTAGACAGTTTAGTTAGTGTAGTTTTGAATGGTTTGTCATTGAGTTGTGATTAGGATAATTACAAATGGTTAGGTTATTAATGTACCTATATTACATTTTTAACTGTTTATAACTATGTTGCTTTGGGCCTTAATCTCAAGATTTTTCATATTTAGGTCATCTTGGTTTATTATATTTAATTTACAGTGCGGTATATTAAGTATTATCATTACATTTTCATGAATGGTATATGAAAGCAAATCAATGCCTATTATATTTATCTAAACTTTGTGTGGTTGGTTAATTTTTTTTTAAAGTTTATGGTTATTTTATTCTGTGTTGATGTCCACAGTTTCCTGATGCTTTTACGTTATTGAATGTATTAATTCCACACAATGGATAGGACATCAGCCATTAATGACAATTAAAAAAAAAAATGTTTTCTGATTTTGATAATCATTTATGCCCAAGCATAACATGCAAATCCAGTTACAAGAAATACAGGGTAAACGAATTGTATCATTTGAAACTATTTATAAAATATGCAGTGTAATTCTACGATGACTAATGGCTTATCATTCACACACCATGTAGGCAAATGATATCAGTAAGTCCAATGTTGCCTCAAAATGAGAATTTAGGGTTTTGGTGGTGAGAGGAGGAAGCAATCCTTATCTAAACTTAAACAATACTTCTTAACCAGAGCTCTGAATTAAATGTTTGTGTTTCAATGAAAGTATGAAATTATTAATCTAAAGTTTTTTGCTGTTTTGCAAATCATAGAGGTACACTTTTCATGGTGTTTTATGATTTTGTAAGTTTGTGGTTTCCTTTTTAGAAAGATTTTTTTAGAGGATAAAAAATAAAGTTATCAAAAATTGTGACATTCAATTTAACTGTTATTTATTTAACTTAAAGCACCATGTAACACAACTTGGTGTCTTGTCCACCCTCATGTATTGATGTTTTCTTATACATAAATCATAGTTTTAATATCAACAAAAATATGTTTGTTGTCAATCAACTCACACGGAAGTGTCCTAATTCTACTAGATGCACATTTATCTTAACATACATGAGAGATTGTAGAGTGCACACATATGTAAAAATGACGTGAAAAGTAATATGAAACAAAATCAGGGAAAATTATTAATGAAAAAAGACAAGTTTAAATTAGACTTCTATTGTTTATTTCAAGGTTTGTGCCAGTCAATTATTAAAAATATATTTTTTAAACAATAAATGTATTATAAATTAACAGCACAGTCTTTGACGTGCTTGTGGATGTGTCCTTTTTATTATAAAATAAAGACTTTATCAACTAGCTTTCTTTCTTTTAAATTTTCAAAGCCTAAAAGGCACCGAGCTGTACGAATGACCAAGTACAAAGGGCCTTTTATAATATCAAAATGAAAGTGCGGAAAATAGGTTGACCAATCAGAAGCTAAAACCAGTGACGTTCTGCGCAAAGCCCACCATTGATTGGCTCACGGTATCTATGGCAGCGCCGTGGCGGATGTCACAACCAGCCAGGATAATCATGGAGAAACGAACTTCGCTGTACAGTGGCCAAATACAATCAAATTTCGTACAAAATTAGCAATGCTGTTGTGTCCCCCGTCATAGAAGCAGATGTGGATTCGTCGAACATAAAAAAATCCTTCAAAATGATGAAAACATGTGCTTTGTGAAACATAATCGCTAACGTAGCTCCCAGCTAACGTTAACTAACGTTAACGTCTTATTGAGACCAAGCATTTTGTATTCTAGCTTGCTGGCAAAGTTTGACCATGTTCACGGATGAAACGCTTGACTTAATTGGTGCTGAATCCACATGGAGAAAGTCACATCAGCAAACGCAAGAATCCGTAAGTTAACATGTTTGCTCACCTTCTCAAACCAGAATATCCATGCGCTTGTGTGATGGATCGTGTTTGTTTTATCCCTGCCCAGAGAGGCTGTCAAACTCTTCCAGTTCGCACAGCAGAGGTTGAAACTCAGTCCAAAGATGTGTTGGAAAACGGCACACAGACAGAAGACCAGATCAGCGAAACACTCTCCCTAGATCGAGACAGGTCTGACTTTCCTGGTTTAGTGGACTTTTTGCGTCGTGTTGAAGATGTGGTTATCAGAGAACTGGTGAAAAACTCCAAGAGTCACGCTTTTGATGGGTTCGAGGTCAACTGGGAGGATCAGAATGAGTCGGTGAGAGTCTTGAATCCAGAATTAGTATGGATTATTAAATAGTAAATTATGGAAGTTTGTTTCCACCACAGAATCAAAAAAATACTTCTGATGTGTGAGATATAAACGCACAATGGGTAGTTATAAAGTCAGAATTGATGTATAAACTAGTAGGCTAATTGTGAGTGAAAAAGGTAAGAATTGTGAGGAAAAAAACGCAATTGGTTGTAAAACGCATTTATATCTCTTAATTCTTAATTTTTTCTTGCAATCCAAGTTATCGCCCAATTCTAAGAAAGCAAAGTCCTAATTGTGAGAATGAGATATTAACTCGCAAATGAGAATTATAAAGTCAGAGTTGCAAGATATAAACTTACAAGAGTCCAAACTGAGATGTAAACTTGTAATTACGAGAACAAGTCAGATTTGTGAGAGAAAGTTGCAATTGCCAGTTATATCTCACAATTTACTTAAATTTTATCACACAATTCTGACTTTTTTCCTCACAATTCTAATTACACAAATCTGAGAAAAATGTCTGAATTGTAAAATATAAACTTGCAATTGTGATTTATAGTCTAAATCTAGAGATATACACTCATAATTGCTAGTTATAAAGTCAGAACTGAGATATAAGCAATACAAAAATAAAAATGTAGAATGGTGAATTGCAATTACCTTTTTAAATTACATCTCACCATTCTGACTTTTTCTCGGAACTCCAAATCAGTATTGTTTTGTTTTGTTTTTTGAGAAAGTTATATAGTGAGATAAAAATTCACAACTTTTTTTTTTGGAAACAATCTTTTATAGTAAATAGCGTTAATAATTGATTTAATTATATTAGAGTTTTGTCTTCCCGGTGATTTCTTGACCAGGTGTCCTGCATGTACCGCCTTCAGTATGTTGACGCTCAGGAAAGGGGTCTGCAAGTCACCAGTGTGTCCTGGAACTGCACTGGCTCGGTCATAGCCTGTGGATTTGGCCGGTAACAGTCTTTCCTCCATATAAACAGATAAAACCTGCAGTGTTGATTAAAGGAGTTTTAATAATGTATTTCTGGGGTTAGTGTGGATGATGGCGATTGGAGCAATGAAAAGGCTTATGTGTGCACGTGGAACCTGGACCGGCAGAACCTAAACCCAATGCGGCCAGATGTGATCATTGATGTGGCCACTCCCATCATGTGTTTGTGCTTCCATCCTTTGAGGCCATCTCTATTTGCTGGTACGGATACACGTTTAAAAAAGGGTGAATCACATATACACACATATATCTTTATATTTCACCTCAAAATGGAAAATA
Source organism: Pseudorasbora parva (assembly GCF_024679245.1). NCBI lineage: Eukaryota > Metazoa > Chordata > Actinopteri > Cypriniformes > Gobionidae > Pseudorasbora > Pseudorasbora parva. The sequence continues at coordinate 13,655,396 of NC_090189.1, read as the reverse complement.
TAAAAATGTGAAGTATTTTGCATAACGACATTGAAGCCTAAATTGAAGGACATTTTTGGCATTGTGAAATCATGTCTTGTTAGTTAAATAATACAGAAATAAAATTCCTGTCTGGGATACAGGTCTGGTTTCTATTCATCAAATAATCCTGAAAAATAAGTTTCCACAAAAATATTAAGCACTGTTCAAAGCAATAATTAATAATAATTAAAAAAATGTTGGAGACTGGAGTGATTAATTAATTGTCCTGAAAATAATGCAACAATGCCATAAATCTAAATAGACAGTTTTTATGCCAGATATAAATCTAAAGCATCCAGAAAAGAGCCATATGAACCAAACATTTATCAATATACAAGTCTGTAAATCAGCCATCTAAAAAAAAGTGCTATTCTCAGAATATTTTTACACTGTAGTATTTGCCAATAATATTCCTGAAGTGTTAAAAACAGAAAGCCATTCCCTCAGTTTTTGGGGACAAATATTCTCATCTGCTCATTTCATCAAGATCATTTCCATTCATCTTGTCTGTGGCATTAGGGGGGCTGTACAGTGGCGAGGTGGTGGTCTGGGACACCAGCCGCTCACAGGACCTCATTTTGGCTCAGACCGGAATGTCTGCAGATACCCACCGTGAACCAGTTTATCAGGTATATAAGCGTTTTTGATTGAGGCATGATGAACACACATTCAATGATATACAAATGCAGTTTTTCTGCGCATAAACAGGTAAACTGGGTCCCAGGAGCTCGCCGAGGGGAGTTTGTTGTACTGAGTGCTGGTTCAGGAGGAAGAGTTCTGTTGTGGACTATTGATGGGGCCGAAGCCAAACTCCTCTTGAGTTCTGGATATGCCCTTGTCCCACATCAAATGCCTCAAAGTGGGGTCGCAAGCAAGGTGGGTGTCGAAATATGGTCAAACTGATTACTTGTGGAGATAATATAATGGAACATATATACCCTAAGTATCACATGATTTTTACACAAACGAATGTAATCCAGGGTAGTTATGATATCTGATCTTCGCTAAATCAGAAAAAAGTTCATGCAGATTTTTCAAAAATAATGTAATAGTTTGTTTTTAGGATGAAATGTAATTTTTACATATTCACTCTAATACAATACTTTCTTTTCTCTCCCTGAAGACCCGAGGAAGCACCACTATAGGAGTAACCTCAGTTGCGCTTTCCCCGTGGGACCTGGACACATTCTTGGTGGGCTCAGAAGGAGGTCTTGTGCTCAAATGCTCCTTCAGCAGTGAGACAGTAGCAGCAGTGCCCCCTGATGGTGAGAGCGTGAGTCTGCGCGCCCCAATGCAATTCTCTTTCTCACCACGAGGGGGCCCTATACACTCACTCCACTTCTCACCCTTCCACAGGTGAGCTGTGCTATTTTGTTTTCTGCTTTGTGTAATATCTCCTTTAAGGCTAGTTGACAGTAATTGTAACATTTCTTGTTTCTGACTGTAGGAATCTTTTTGTAAGTGTTGGGACGGATGGTTTAGCTCATCTGCACAGTGTGCTCCAGCCCCGTCCCCTGCTGTCTCTACGGGTGTCCGATTCATATGTGTTTTGGGTGAGGTGGTCACCTACACGCCCTCTAGTCTTTGCAGCAGTCACAGGGCAAGGTGAGATGTTTGTAATTTCCTTATATACACTATAAAGCCCAAAGTATTGGGACAACCCTCCAAATCATTGTATTCAATAGCTACAGACCTCCAAAATTTGTGTGGCCTTCAGATTAGCTCAAGAACAGTGCGTTGAGAGCTTTGTGGAATGGGTTTCCATGGCCGAGCAGCTGCATCCAGGCCTTACATCACCAAGTGCAATGCAAAACGTTGCATGCAGTGGTGTAAAGCACATCGCCACTGGACTCTAGAGCAGTGGAAACGTGTTCTCTGGCATGACGAAACGTGCTTCTCTGTCAGGCAATTCGATGGACGAGTCTTGAGTTAAGCGGTTGCCAGGTGAATAGTACTTGCCTGACTGCACTGTGCCAAGTATAGTTTTGTGGACGGGGGATGTTGTTTTTCAGGGGCTTGGCCCCTTAGTTCCAGTAAAAGGAATTCTTAATGCTTCAGCATGCCAAGACAATTTCATGCTCCAAACTTTGTGGGAACAGTGCCTGTTCCAAAATGACTGCATACCAGTGCACAAAGCAAAAGACATGGATGAACGAGCTTGGTGTGGAGGAACATGACTGGCCTGCACAGAGTCCTGACCTCAACCCGATAGAACACCTTTGGGATGAATTAGAGCGGAGACTGTGAGCTAGGCCTTCTCGTCCAACATCAGTGCCTCACTTCACAAATGCGCTTCTAGAAGAATGGTCAAAGATTCCCATAAACACACTCCTAAACCTTGTGGAAAGCCTTCCCAGAAGAGTTGAGGCTTTTATAGCTGCAAAGGGTGGGCCAACTCTATATTAAACCCTACGGATTAAGAATGGGATGTCTTTAAATTTCATGTGCATGTAAATGCAGGCATCCCAAAACTTTTGGGAATATAATGTTTATAAATTAATGAAAGCATGCTCTGTCATTTTTATTTATAAAAATGTTTAATAATTTAATTTTAACTTTGGCAGGTTTGGTCCAAATGTTTGATTTGGGTAGAAGGTCTTTAAGGCCAACCGCCACAATAGACCAGAACACAGGAGGTCAGCCATCTTATTGCCTGGAGTTCAACCCCAAACACACAAATCTGATGGCAGTGGGCAATGCGGATGGTACCATCAACATCTGGCAGCTCAGTGCGGAGTTAACGGAACAAGGTGCAAAGGAGGCAACAATACTGGAACAGCTGGCCAATGAGGTGACAGACTGAGACCTTTATAGTATTTTTCTTTACTTTTTCTTAAAACGTTTATTGTAACTTGTATATATGCATATAATGTTAAAACTGTATTTATGCTTATACTCCAAATAAAAAACACTGACAACCCTTTCCAGTTATAACCAGTAGCGTTTATTTAAGCACACTGCAGTCTTGTGGGTGATGTTACAGCATATCCTCTCTATAGGCTTGTTAAACAAAGCAAAGCACTTAACAGCTAAAACAATCACGATAAAATGCAGACAGATCCACTACACTATTGTCAGTGAAGCATGAGGAAGTGTCAGATAAATACGCAGGGTTAAGAGTGATAGCAAGATACAGATATTGCTATACTGGATGCTATAGAGAATTTTCATTTCAGATCCATGCAGTTTGGCCTTGTGTTATTGTGAAGGGGAAAACGCATCCCGATTGGTCACTGGCAGGCAGGGGGCGGGGGATCAGTTGACGAAGAGCGAGCGGGTGAATTCCACAAAGTCGAAAGCTGACGGGATCTCGCGGCCCTTGCTGTCCAGGTAGGGCTTCATATGGGAAATGCAGTAGTCTGCCTGTTCCTTCGTCAGGTTCTGTAAACACAGAAGGTCATTAAGTTCATCTTTTAACACCAAACATGAATCCGAGGCCAAAATTGTAATACCAGTTGTAAATCACATGGGTTTGTGTACCTGGTAGAGTTCTTCCTTGGTGACGTAAGGTTTGTTCTCTGCACTGAGAGCACGGAAAGCGCTCTCGATTTCCTCGCTTGACTTCACATTCTCTGTTTCTCGGCTGATCATGAAGGCCATGTACTCCTGCAAGGACACGTTTCCATCCCTGAATAAAACAAAATGGTTAGCTCATCAACAGAAGGAGCACAATATTTAGCACATCCATAGAAGAGGTTTCTCGCCTGTTTGGATCCACTATGTCCAGGATGGACTCAAACTCCGGGTCTGGTTCTCCTTCTTCAACCATGGGCAGGTCATAGCCCAGAGACCGCAGACAAGACTTGAACTCCTGATGGTTTAGACGTCCAGATTTTTCTTTGTCGAAGTGCCTGAGAAAAAAACAAAGCATTACATTTTTAGAACACTTAGATAAACACATTACAATGCTAAATTTAAGTGGAAAACTGACTTGAACATCATGCTGAACTCCTTCAGGGCCTCCTCTGTTACTCCCGTGGTGTTTCTAGAACAGAATTGCGAGAACCATCAGTCAAGGTAATTTGACTCAGAACCAATCAAGTTCATTTCACTAATATCCGATCTAAAGAAGATTATAAAAATATAATCTAAATATCTCATTGTAGACTGGTTTCTGAGGCGTCACCTGGCTTGGATCTGTTGTTCCAGGTTGTGTTGCATCCTCATGCCCAGCTGGTCGAGCTGGTCCCACTGTTGGGCCAGACCCACGGTGCTGTGTTCTGTGTATTTGTTGTCCAGGATCAGCGCCTCTTCCATGGCTGCTCCCAGATCCTCGATCTTCTTCAGCTGACTGCGCATGGCACGGATCTCCTGGTGCTTACGCTGCAGAGAAAGCCAAAGGGAAAAGACACTGAAAACAGAACTTAGAGTTTAGGCTGTCCATTTATCTGTTACAATCTCAGGTTTGAGGCTTATGTAAGCATTTTATTGTCCTCTTTACTGCAGGCTTAAACATTTTATAGATTTTTTTTTTTTACATGATTTTCCATTTATTTGTGATAATTGGATTATTTGTGAGTATTTGGATACCATTTTATATAAACAGGACAGAAAGAGTAACTTTTAGCTTATGAAAAAAATTGGTAACACTAGTTCAGGGTCCAATTTTCACTATTAAAGCTGCACTATGTAATTTCTCCGTCCACTAGAGGGCGCCTATTCAAAACAAAAGCGTAGTTTGATGATGCCAAGTTTGAGTTCAGAATCTTAGGACATGTGGTCTTCACCTCACAGCCAGTGGAAAAGAATCAGTATAGGACTCATGTTCATGAATGTGATTTTTAACGTTACTGTAGAATGAAGCAGAGCAGGACAGTGACGTGGAGCTGAGCAAGGCCGCTGGAGTGATTGTAGAGCAACACACGGCTTGAGAGCACCGGGACTTTTATTCCACTTTTCCGGTCATGAGTATGAGGTAACAGCTCTGTTTATCATATTAGATACATTTAAGTGTGTTTAGAATTATGTTATGACGTTACTCTGTGTGTTCGTTGGATGCTGCTGTGACACTTGTTTCACACTTCTAAGAGTAAAGCGTTTCTGCAGAATAAAACCGGAAACCGAAGGTAACGCACATATGGTGAATTGACAGGCAACTCCCTCAGACGCTATGCTCAGACGTCCTGGCTCCTTGGTTAAAATAGCAATTTTCTCACAATTTACAAATAGTTGGAAACATTTGGTATATTGTAAGAACTCAACTAAAAAAAATATATAACACTGGCCGAGTGGTTTTTGGATATTTTACTGCGAAAATACGACATAGTGCACCTCTAACTAGTTGTTCACTAGCATAAATATTTCTAGGATATTGACTGTTTATTAGTACATATAAAGCACAGATTACTGCTTTATTCTGGATGACCATCCCTTACTCCTACCCAATAATGTTTCAATATATTACTTTTATTGTATTTTTGATCTAATAAATGCAGCCGATGGTGAGCATGAAACACTGAAAGAAATCTTACAGACTAATTGATCAGCTTCCCCAATTATTCATTCACTGATCCTAAACTCACCTTAGTGGCCTCTAGCTGTGACTCTAGAGTTCCGGATTCTTCCACCATGCAGGACCTGTCCACACACAAAGCGATGAAACCAGCAGCAGGAGTCCAAGAACACATGACACATCCACCCAAAAACATCTCACTCACTCCACATGCCAGTCTACAAGAGCGGCTCCAACCACAGCGGCTCTCACTACACTAGCTCAGTTATTCTGTTAACTATCATTAAAGAATAATTTCCAGAGTTAAAATGGTCTATTTTTATGAAGGATTTATATTGTTTAAATGGGTTTGCACAACCTGTGTCGTTACTTCTAAAGCTGTAACCTAGATCTTTTTGAATTTCTTGTACATGGCAATAGGACTTACCAATTGTTTTGTAGTAGATATGGAGTACAAACTATAAGCCACCCCAGAAAGCAACTACAATAACCAAAGTCATGCTAACGAAGCCAACTTATATCCATGGTAATCCAGAGACCATGCTTGATTAGGGCTGCTGTCAACAGGGTTAGAAACTGCTATATTTGTAAAAGTACAGATCTTGCAAAATGTGCAAAATCAACAATTCAGAGTTACTCAACTAGCCATATTATAAATGTAGGAGTCCAAAAAAATGTTAATGCACAGATGTTCAAATTCAGATCAGGATATTGAAAATGTCTATAAGTAGTTTTCAATTATGGAAATCACATTGCAGTTTCCACCCTGATTCTGGTGCATGAACATTTTCCTTGAAAAAACAAAAAACAAAATAAATAAATAATGAAACGTGGGGAAGAAAAGAAGGTTAAAGAATGAGATGAAGTGTTCACACTCCTCAACAACGGTGCTGAATGTAGCCAGGCTTTTTGGATTAAGAAGCTGGAAGGGTTCATCTCAAAAAAAGGCTCACATCGCAGTGAATGTTAGTAAAGGGGATTGAACAAACACACAGAGCCTTTACAGTGGGGATCAGACTCGAGTGCATGAGGAGAAGAAAACCCAAAAAGGTGTGGGGTGAGGGGTAAGAGGCCAATCAGAGGAGGAAAAAAGGTAGAAGACCTTCCAGAAAGATCATCATCGACTTCATACTGATAGACTCGGATTACCCTCCGATAGGCTATGCTATTCAGAGACGGGGGAGGTGGGAGATGAAGAGGGAATGGGGAAAAAAAAGAGTGTGAAAAAACAGAAGGGAACACATCTGGAAATATATAGTCAAAACATATGATAAAATATGCAAAATATATGTAAAGTGAGATTCTTCTTGATGACACCCTGCATTAATTCTAACCAAATTATTGGTCTATTCTGACCTGAAACCCCCTTTATTTTATACCAGATCTGTGTCCATTGGCTGACATGTAAAACGATTCATACACATTCACACACAAACATACTCTAGTAAAATATTTTTAAAAAATTGATATTAACCCATCCAGAAGGTATGTCCTGATTAGAGAAATGATCCCAAGCGTCACGGTAGCAGCGAGTAGGTCGAAGGAATGGGGAAAGTGAGACAAATAAGGGAGGGAGGGAGAGAGAAAGAAACAGTTAAAACATTGAGCGGTGACATTAATGCCACTACTCAACACTCACATGAAAGCTCATGTGACCAGCGCAAAGCACTGCTGTAGCATATCAAGCCCAGGTGGGTTTACATTGTGTGACCACATGAAGCTTCACCCAAACAGACAACATGGCAAAGCAGGCAATGACTTCAAACTATAAAAACAGTGGATGAAACAAATGAAAATGGCCTAAGAAAGTTACATGGCGATCAGGAAAGCTTGATCAAATTTTAACAGATGTGTGTGATGTCATGCATTATGGGGTGTGTGTTTAATCCTCGATGTGCATAACTCAACTATAATGAAAGAGAACACAACAATAAGTAGTGCATGCTGGTCCCCTGTACCTGGTCTCTTGTAGCCATTGGTGGAAGGCATTGGCATGTTGGGCAAACTCTTGTCTGAGTTTATCGTTCTCTTCCTGTCTCCTCTGCTCCTTCTGTAACTCCAACTCTCGCTCCTATAAAGCAAAGACAAATTAAATCAGTTATATCAGTTTTTGTTCAATTTCACCAATGAAAATAGTTCCAAACAAAGCCACACATGTTGTGTGTGTTCAATGCTTTTCTCATCTAATACAATAATGACTTTTGAGGTGCAATTTTTCATCCAGAATTGGGTTATGTTAGCTACTGATGCATTAACTAATGTTACCAAATGAGACCTTATTGTCCAGTCTTACTACACGTTAAAATTTCATTAGCATCAAACAAAGCACATTTTTTGTTTCAGATATTCAGCAATCATCTCAAAAGTCAAATGTCATCCAATTAATTAACATATATTGGTCTACTTCATATACACAAATAATTTAACTAAATTATACTTCACCTTGATGATCTTCTGAAGGTTTCTCCAGGTCTCCTCTAGAGCCTCCATGGTAAACCAAGTGTATGGGTTGGATACCACTTGGTAACTCTTGATCTGGCGATCAAGTTCTGCCAGTTGGCTGAAGTCGGCCTCTGCAGAGCTGAGTGAAGAGCGGAAGGCGTCATGGGCGTCCCGCAGGGCCCTGATCTCCTCCAGAGAGTTACACCGCACGGGGTCAGTCAGATCTTCTTCAGCGTTCTCAAACCAGCTGTTGAAGGCTGAGGCCTTCTTGGCAAAAGTGAGGAAAAGATCCTCGACCTGGATGGAATGGGAATCATAAGAACAGGGCTTCCAGACACAAAACAGAATAAAATTTCCTCACTTTAGGCAAAATGCCATTCTTCACACCTTTCTGAAGTGCTCCTGGGCTTCCAAAAGCTTCTTCTTGCGGGCGGCTGAGTTGGACAGCAGCTGGTTCCAGCGCTTCATCAGGGTGGCATGACGAGCTTCGATGGCCTTGGACTGCACGTGTTTGGCTGCCAACAGCTGGTCTTTCAGGGCTGTGATGTTGGTGATGCCCTCCTGCTGGAAAGCCTGAAGCCCTGCATCAAAGGTTTCCTATGGGCAGAAGAGGTAGAGTCAGATTTGACAGTAAAGCTTGAAAGGATTTGTTGTGCTGAAGGTATAATGTTTAAAAACACTCATGTAACCACCAAAAATATACAATCGAGACATTTTAAAGGACTATATCTTGAATATGCTTTACGAATGCGTTGTAGGTATGTTTTTCATATGCAATGAATGTCACACCTGTTTGGTGAGCAGAGTCTGCACCGAGGAGAGATCCCGACCATAGTCATCAGTCTTCAGACTGTTTTCTTTCTCACCTGATCAAGCCAGAAACAAATGGATTACAGGGGCGAAAAGACAAAATAGCAGTTTATGTCTGGCCAATCCTACTTTTAAATGAGAGTTTCCTCTCATTTGCATGAAATATCATTAACTCACCAATCCATGACTCCACCACATCAGCCTTCCAGTTGAACTGCAGGAAGGCAGAGTTCTCATCCAGCTTGGCTTTCCTCTGAGCTGCAGCTCTCTCAAGCTCTGTCACCTTCCCACGCAGGGCCTTCATTTTAGCCATGATGTTCTCCACATTGTGGTTCTCCTGCACAAAACGAACAATATGATGTAATGATATTGCTATCAACTCACATTAAACCTCAAAGAAACTGTCTGTGATTTACAGTATATGGACTTTCTAATAGTTGAACGATACCTTTTTGATGAGTTCATCTCCATTGGAACACACATCATTCACTCGGTCTCTGTGCACTGTAAAATCGGTTTCAAATGCTTCATGTTTCTTCAGCAAGCCCTGGAAACGAAGAGCCAAATTAAGACAGTTTTGACACAAAAAAGAAGATCCAAGATTAAGCTATAATCAGCTAAATGTGGTTTATTTTTCATTGAGTTCATCTGATGAATACTATAGATTTTCACACCTGCACGGCTGCCAGGGTATCACCGTAATCTTCACTTCCAACCAGGTTCAGTTTCTCATTAATCCAGGCTTCCTCTTCTTCCACATTCGCCACAAACTGCTGGTATTCCAGCGACTCCTCAAGCCTCTGCCCGCTAAAAAAAGAAAAGCAAACCAAACCATTTTTAAATTCCTGTCCAAGGCAATATATACTACCATTCAAATGTTTGGGGGTTTATAAGATAAAAAAACTGAATATTTAATCGAAAATGCAGTGAAAACAGTAATGTTATTTAAAATATTATTACAGAAAAATAGCCCAGAAAAAAGTTAAATAGTAAAATACAGTTCTCACCGAGCCGCAGCCAGATCTTTCAGTTCCTTCCAGTGCTCCACAAACTGGGCCAGCCTCTGCTGGATCTCCTCCTGTCCTATGGTGTTGTCGTCAGACAGCTTCTTCCCAGTCTCCAACACAGACTGCAAGGCCATGAAAATACTGTGAGCATTCAGGATTACGATTAACTTGAAACTTGTCAAGACTTAATTTCCATGAATCGGTGCCTCCTGACCTGAATGGCCGGCTCGTGCGCTCCCAGCTCAGCCTCCAGCCTCTTGTGCTTTTTCCTCAGATTCTGTACTCCTGTCAAATCACGTCCGTAGTCCTCCGAGCTCACCAACAACTTCTTTTCCCTAATGGAAGAGAATGAATTAGATCTCGTATACAACCTTAAAAGAAAAAAAGGTTAATGTGTGATACATTTTAGACAACTCGGAAAGACATAAACCATACTTGATCCAAGATTCCTCATCGTCCAGATCCCTGAAGAACTGGTGCAGACGATGCGACTCGTTCAGCTTGGCACGGCGTCCAGCAGCCATGCTCTTAATTTTGACGAAGCGTCCGTTAACGGCATCACGCTTGTCCTTGACTTGGGAAGTGTCGAAGGCATTGCTGGCCATCAGGCTGTCAGCCTGGCCGTTAAGATCCTTCAGACGATCCTATAAGAGCACAAAGACACTGATGAGCCATCAGAATGTGCTAACTGAACAGAAACTGATGAGTCTGGCGTTATAGTCGGTGAGCTACCTCATGAGCAGAGATGTCAGCCTCCAAAAGCTGGTGCTTTTTAAGCAGATTGTTGACTGAGGCCAGATCTTTCCCATAATCCTCAGAGGCAAGAAGAGCCTCAACCTAGGAGCAGAGGAAAAATGTCAGAGTTCATGGATTAATTCTAGTAAGACATTGTATAATTACACCAATATATAATAAAATAATAATAACTAATTAATTATAATTATTATTAGATTAAAATATTATATTTAAGTCAGGAATTAAGTGAAGACCTACCAAGAACTAAGTAGCTATTTATTTGCACATAAATACCTCAGACAGCCAGAAGTCAAAGTCCTTGATGCCAGTGTTGAAGTTCTGCTGCTTGTTTGCCTCCTTTAGTTTCTGACTCTTTTCAGCAGATTTGTTGACGAGGAACTGCCACTGCTCATCCAGAGCGTTAAGACGAGCCTGAGGGCAAATACGAGCGCGACCACAGCAAAATGAGCACAGGCCATAACTCACCAGCTTCCTATTTCTGAAATGCTTCTGAAACTGTTACCTTGACAGCATCCTCACTTCCAGCACAAGCACCTCTCTGGATGAGAGCATTGCCAGTGTCTATCACCCCGCGGATACGATCAGCATTAGCGTGCAACTCAGCCTCAAAAGCCTGGTGCTTCTGGTGCTTACTCTGAAAGTGGCAAGAAAGCGAAATACAGCTAAACTGAGCCACACAGTGAAGTCATGCAAGAGTGCTGTGTGTAAAAAAGCAATAGCTGGTTTTGGATCTACCTCTGTAGATGTGTATAGGACACTGATATAAACATCTGTGTAAAAACTCAATATCTATGAAAGCAGTGCATATTCAATCCCACTGTATCCTTTATGTGTGCGTTTTATGTGGTTGCTTTTGTTTAGTGAAAGGTAATGTCTTATCTATAATCACAAAAGTGCACTTTTCAAAATGAAAATGTGTACATTACACACACAACAACAACAACAACAACAACAACAACAACAACAACAACAACAACAACAAAAAACTGAATGTGAAGTGACTGTGAATTAGCAAACCATCAAACAAGGACCAAACACATAACGTGGAACTCATTCTATAAACATGACACATTCAAAGCCTGATGGAACATTCAATAAAATGAACTGGATGCCATCCAGCACACAATAAACTCTGTGGAGAATCTAGGAGTTGGGGTGTTTTGTCTAAGATCATTCCACATTTTATATCACCCAGAGAGATGGAGAGAACGAAAAAAAGCACTTCCTAATGGCTCATCGAAAGCATTTGCTGAGACACTCAAAAAAAGCAGGGCTGCTGGTACCGTAACTGCATATGGATTCTGGCTGTAGCACACATGTAACCGATTCTGTTGTTTTAACAGTATTCCACAAAAAGCAAAGCAGAATTAATAGTTTAAAAGCACCTCTCCAGCTTCTCTTTCTGGGTTAAAACAGTATTGTGGCTATGTTTGGAATAGCATCCTACCATACACTACTATTACAGCATGCATATTAGATGAAGTATGTAAATAATTTGTATGCATGTATTTGGATGACTAACTACTACATTTATCAAAATGTGCAGCACAATTAGAGTATGTGGTAGGTGGAATACTCTGGATAATGTGCTCAACTTGACCTTGACTTGCGTGGGATACTGTGGATAATGCGCTCAACTTGACCTTTCATGTGAACTGGACACATTTAACATTTTTATTCTTAACTATTTGATTGTATGACTAAGAGTTACAATTTTTAACTTAAAAACTTGGAAAGTTACATAATGAGGTCACATAATGAATAGTATGAAGTATTTTACTATGCCGTTCCAAACACAGCTAAAATGTTCCTTTTGTTAAAGATAGCTCTAAGGTCCACAACTCTGTGAGAATCACAGGTTTTCTGTGTGGAACAAATGTAAATCAAGACATCCCAACTTCAAATGACACAACAAGAAAATGGAGGCCACACCCAGCAATTAAAAATTAAAGGCTGCAGCGATGGGGCACGGGAAGGAACAATGACAAGCAGCTGATGATGCTATACAAAGCGAGACACATAATAGACATACGGAACTCAAATACACATTTACAGACAAAACAATACGACGACGGACAAGTGGAGAGACCCTACTGGGTTAGTTAGCTCGGGCACACTACTGCACTTACCAGCAGCTTGGACAGCTAGAAACAGACAATGGGAACACAGACAGAGGTTTAATTTAATTTCCTATATAATAAAACACTTGGGGTTGGTTGAGACGGGGATAACAAGAGAAACAAATTTTAATTTGCACTTGAATTTATTATGGTATTAATATTTACAAGGTTAGACTTAAGCGGGATATTCATCTTTAGAACTTTAGAAAAACTGAGAACTGAGAAAAACTGGATGCCTGAAGTGTGACGTTACCTGGATGTTAGTGGGGTCCTTGTAAGACTCGTCAGTGGCGGTCTGAAGTTTCTCACTGATCCATGCTTCAATCTCATCTACGTCTCTGCTGAACTGCTGCAGAGTCTGTGACTCACCCAGCTTAGAGCGTTTTTCAATCATCTGTGCCTTGAGACGGCGCCACCTGGAGGTCAGAATTAAATTAACATCACACAAAAACAAATATTTACATGGGACGGATTCAGTATAAAACAGAAGGAGCCCAACCTGTCCAAGACTTCATTGCGGCGATTAAAGATTTCAGGCTTAGCGTAGTGGTCAGCACTAATGAGCTGGTCAGCAAAAGACTGCAGTGCTGCAATCTTCTCTTCCTGCAACGACAGACAAATTGAAATGATTAGCACAAAAAAACTTTAAATTCAAATTATGTTGAGATGGACTACATTATCATATCACCATGGAGCTAGCTGACCTGAACATTGATAGCCTTGTCAAAGTCCTCATGTTTCTTGATGAGGGCCTCCACACTGTCCAGGGAGTCTCCCTTGTCATCGCTGGCCAAGAAGGCCTCGCGAGCTGCCATCCAGTTCTCAGCCTGCTCGCAGTCACGGTTAAATAGCTGCAGAAGACAAAAAGAAACAATGTTTTTTGACTGCAACATTTCCCAATGTCAAAGTGTTGTGTTAAAAACATGGTCCTTGCTGACCTGCAGCTCCAGACATTGGTCCAGCATCATCCTGCGCTGAACCCAGGCCTTCTCCAGGTCAGCACGCTCTCGGTCAAGAGCCCCCAGCTTCTGTTGGATCTCCGGGCTGGCGTAGTGGCCACGGGCAAGAAGCTGCTGTCCAAATTGCTCAAAGGCCTGGAAGGTGCCTGCACGTGCATCGATCTCAGTACGGTGTTCCTACAAAATGTGAACATGCGAGTGTTTAAAAAAATCTGCTTCCTTTGCACAACCCTGTTTAGTCCAACAATTAAATAGTATTATTAAAAGTAAAGAGTACGGTGATAAAATATAGATTACAGATGTTTCTGGCAGCATTCAGTACCTGATGTCTCTCCAACAAGGCTTCAGCTCCAGTGACGTCTTTGGCCAACTCATCAGAGGACACAAGCCCTCTGATGCCATTGATCCAGGACATGAGATCTCTGTAAGAAAGAAACAGATTTGTTTATAGACTGCTTATACTACTTCTCGAAGTTGTTCCTTTTGCATCTCTTTTTATTTATCCTTCTCACCTGAAGTCACTGAGGAAGCGCTGCAGGTCATGAGAGTTGCCCAGTTTTTCTTTGCGTTGGTCAGCACGACCCACCAGGCTGCTCCAGGCCGTGTTCAGCTCGGTGCACTTCTCCTGAATGTCATCCACAGCCTCAGGATGAGACTGAATCAGACGCTCTGCAGTCTCGCCCAGAGAGTTCACCTGCCACAGGGAGAAGAGTATATTTAGGTGATGTCCTAGGCAAGGAACCAACCAAGAAAACTCAAACTAAACCAATGAGGATGAACATTTTACCTTGTCTCCTAGAGCGGCCAGATCTCTCTCAAAGCCTTCGTGCTTACGTTGCAGAGCCTGCACACTGGCGAGGTCATGGCCGTAGTTATCGGTGTTCAGGGCTTGGTTCTTCTCTTCAATCCATTCCTTGGTCTCATCTGCATCCCTGTAAATCACACACAAAGCTGAATTTCTCAGCACTTCACGTGTCTCACATCATCCAAGTACAACAAGAACATAACATTATCAATGAGAGATAGTTTTAATAATTGCTATAATATATACCTGTGGAACCTCTGCACTTCATGAGCACTACCCAGCATGTTGCTTCTGTCTTCAGCCATCTGCTGCAGGGCCCTCCAGCGGTTGTTCAACTCCTATACACAAACATCAAACCATTAGCAACCAATCAGAGCTCACGTTATTGGTCTACATAAGACAATAATGAGATCCTTCACAGCAGGCAGAAGATTCATCTTGAATGATATCATTTGACTGTTGAGAAACATTTTTTTTTTTGTGCAATGAATATTCAGAAACATGCTTAACAACAATTCCACTATACAAAGCACTACATACATGCTTCTAAATCCATACTTTGCTCTTCATATCCACAGCAAAAGCAACCGTATGGATGAATGGCACAAACAGAAAGGCTACAACATTTAAGCACAGTGATAACAGTTAGCAAATATGTAAACTTGGGTGGATGCATCTGCCACAAACTGAAAAAAGAAGTGTTAATGCATTCTAGAATGGCCGTTTTACCCCTACCAAAAACAGATGCCACAAAGACATAAAGGAGTTATTTCAAATGGCCAACATATACTCATGAAAGGAAAAGGGGTTGGAGAGGGATGCAACTGCACAGTTGATGGTTCATTAATGGGACACAGGGAACCAGAGAACATGGTAAACGTACAAGACCACCACAATGAGTTAGTCTTTCAGGTACACAGGGCACAATGCATGATTTAGTAGAATGGGTTGTTGTGGGATTGCAACAACAGAACCTAGGATCTTACCTTAATAGTATTAAAGTTGGCCGTTGTTTGAACAGCCAAGCGAACAGACTATATTGGAGTAGAAAATTTGTACACAAAAAAAAGCAGACCGTAAAGGAACAGACAAGAAAACGCATCAATCAATCACCATGTAAATTAAAGGTGCCCTAGAATGAAAAATTGAATTAACCTTGCCATGGTGAAATAAAAGTTCAGTACATGGACATCACATACTGTGAGTCTCAAACACCATTGCCTCCTACTTCTTATGTAAATCTCGTGAATCCAAAACACCAAGGTAAAAAAAAAAAAGTGCTTCTCAACATAAACCCAACTGTGACGCAAGCGTTGGGGATCATTTATCATTAAGCAGTAAGTAGCGATTTATCCACTTATTGACTGTTTAAACAATTTCTGATTAAACTGAAAGTTTCTTAGAGACAGCATTTTCTAGATAACACAAGATGCTTACAGTAACAATAGGAAACACCAAGTAACATTACCTTACAAAACTAAATAGTGTGTCTAATGACAAAGGGTAATATTATTTTGTATTACAAAATATAACTATAGATACTTTGCTCGATCCTTCTAGCAAACGTCAGCTTTTCCACCATATAAGTTAAAACGAAAGTCATTTGACAAGGCTATTCATTTTGTAAAAATATAAGTTATATATTTATATTTTTGAGAACTGAAGTATGGTGTTTCCTATTATGTTTTTGCGTATTTGTATTTCAGATTAGGCTACATCAAAGTCACTGCGTAGCCTACATTGTGACTAACGTTATATAAACATGCAATATCTTTGACGAAAAAAGACAAGTCTAAAATGTAGACTGAATGACACTAAGCAGAACATCTCAAATGGAGATTGCTGAAATGCAGCTTACTGGTTTATTGGTGTTTTCAGATCATCCGCGAGCGAGAGAAAGCTTGCGTGCATATGGTTACCAGATTGGACATGTTTAGGGAAAAACCCTGGATAGCATACAGGTTTCTTTTCACAGCAAAGCTCTGTTTGGGGGATTTAAATGACTGAAATCTGGCAACCGCACATACGCGAGCTCTTTCTCGTGCGTGGATGATCTGAAAGCAACAATAAACAAGTAAACTGCATTTTATCAATCTCCATTTGAGATGTTCTGCCTAAAGTGTCATTTAGTCGGTCTGTGTTCTGTTAGGACGGTCAGGACTCACGAGCAGAACAGCTGTGAGCTGTGAGGGGGTGAAAAAAGCCAATCAGGGCAGAGCTCAACATTAATATTCATGACCCTTCCAAACAAGGCAAACAGAGCATTACACCCTAGAGACAATTTATAGGGTTGTAAATGGACCTGTAAAACTGTATCTGGACAATTTTTGCCCTTAAATAAGACACACCCTATTGTTTCAAATCATTCTAGGGCACCTTAAAAGAACCAGAATGTTCACCAAACAACACTGTGGTTTACATAAAGGTCAAACAAGACCCTGCATCAAAACTATGCATGCATACATCTCAAAAACTCAGGATTAGATGATATATTAGATTATGTCTAAACCATTTCAAATCCAATATGTTATAGTACCTTCCATGGCGATGTACCCTTAGAGTCAGTTTCATCCTGTGAAATAAAATATAAATACAATTAACCCACAAAAACATCAAATTATATTCTTGTGTTTGTTTAATGTAAACACTCCAATTGTTGTACAGACAAGATGAATGATATAAAATAATAATGACCTTGCAAGGAGCTGAACCCAGCATCTCTAGTTGCTGATGGTGGGATAAAGGTAGGGTGGATGAGGTAATGGAGGGTTGGAAGGAGAAAGGGAAAAGAATAGGCAAGGTCACCACATCTAAAATGTTCATAAATTCAGGCATACAAATGAACATACAACTCTGATGTATACAGTGGTTGCCTTAGACTTTCAAATTGACTGTAACTTTGACGGATCGGGTCATAAAACAAGCTTTTGTGGCTGAAGAGGCAAATATGAACAACATGATATTACAAAAAATAATTACAAATTAACAATTGTATCTGCCTGAACTCAAAACTTTCCTCTTGGTCTAGATTGATTTAAAACTGGGTGCTCACCTGTGAATAAAACACATCAAGTGAGACTGATGCAATTCAGGAAATCGTCATTCGATTTTGTGTCTTTGTCTTGGACAGATTATTCCAGCGGCAGTTTTAATTTTGTACTGGCGGCTACAGCCACGCTCTACTTACAACAGATCTTGATCTCAGATCTCGAGATTTTTTGTCACGGCTAAAACAATTCAGTCAATTACGGAATATATTTGGTCAACTGTTAAAGCAACCTTTGGATGTATACGCCGACACTTTGATGTAAATTATGAGCGGAATGACTCATTTAAAAAAAAATCACAATTTTCACAACCATTCAAAAGTTTGAGGTCAGTAAGGTTTTGTTAATATTTTTATTTAGCAAAGATGCGTTAAATAGATAAAATGTGACTTTAAAAGGACATTTATAATGTTACAAAAGATTTCTATTTTAAAAAATGCTGTCCTTTTATATTAACTTTCTATTCATCAAATAGTCGTGAAAAAATTAATCACAGTTTTGACAAAAATAATATAAGTGCAACTCTTTCCAACACTGATAATAAAAGAAATAATACAAACTGATAAAAGAAAATGATGGTGTTTTGAGCACCAAATCAGCATATTAGAATGATTTTTTGAAGGATCATTTGACACTTAAGACTGGAGTAATAATGCTGAAAACTCAACTTTGATAATCAGGAATAAATTACATTTTAAAATATATTAAACTAGAAAACAACAATTTTAAATTCTAACAATATTTCACAATATTACAGTTTTTACTATATTTTTGATTAAATACATAATAGATAAGAGACTTCTTTCAAAAGCATTAAAAAAATCTTACCAATCTCAAACCTTTGAATGGTAGTATATGTATAATAAAATTCACTGTGTGTGTATAGTGTTCTTCTCACCTGGGCCTGCACAACCGGAGCCTCTTCCGCCATCAGTCCTTCAGACTCCAGCTCAGATGCCACCTTATTTATGTCCCTCAGCCGAGACTCATTTGCTTTCAGATCCTAGTAAACCATAAAAAAACAATAGTTGACAATTAGGAAACACGTACAAGTCAATGCTAATGTCCCATGATAAATGTGTCTCAGATGTGTAGGGGGAAACATACCTTCTGGAAGTCATCAAACTTCTTCTGCAGCACTTCCACTTGCTCCAGGTCAGAGCCGACCTCCTCATTAGTCAGCGCTGACTCTTTCTCATTGATCCACTGTTGCAGTTCATTCGCCTCACGGAAAAGCATGAACTTCTTGCAGCTCTTTTCCAGCATGTCCTTCCTCTTCTCTCCCAAGTCTTGCAGTGTACCATACCTGAGAAGGAGAGAGGGATCAAAAGAGAAGTCAAAACCATAAAATGTAACTCCCACCTCAACACAGGGTCTGAAACATCTCCCTCTAGGAGAGGAAATGAAAGGTGGAAACAGACAAGGGTTCTACTACTGACAAGAAATCTGTATAGTCAGCCACTGAAAATGCAGAATTCAATCTAAACACCAATTCTATGAATGGAAAAAGCTTAGAATTACAAAATCGTCAGAAGAGATGTGAACTTCTATCCCTTGATGGAATAGAAGAGTTGAGGAGGAATGAGAATTATCTGATGGATAGAGGGATATAATAGGAAGGATAGAATGTTAGAGGACCTAAAGTGTGATAGAAATGCCAACATGGATGAGAGGAATGAGGATGAGGGGTTTTGCAACGATTGATCAAAGGCTTCTTTGATCAAAGGAATGACATAGGTTGGGCCTACTCACAGTTCCTCCACCTGCTTCATGCGCATAGACACGCTGCACACCTCCTTGGTGACCACAGTCCTGCCACACGGCAGGGCAAGCAGACACATGCAAGCATTTAAATTAAGAAAGAAAGAAAATAAAGGAAAAAAGAGGAGTAACGAGGGGTCAGAAACATTATTGAGAGTTAGTTTTTAACAGATGCCCTTTATGAGCTACAGGAAGAATAAAGATATTAAGAGGCTATGTGTTAAAAAGAAATGATTTTGTTGGAATGTAAGATGTGAGGTAGAAAAATAACTACACATAAATGTTCGCAAACTTCTCATTAGGGCTTTCAATGGATAAAAAAAGTTTTTTAGTTTCATATGTTTTAAAATGTAATGTATTATTCCTTTGGTGGAAAAGCTGGATTTTTATCAGCCTTTGCTCCAATCTTCAGTAACATGATCCTTTTGCTGCTTTTTTTTTTTCAGGATTCTTTAAATAAATACTTCAGGAATTCATCCTAAAGAAATCAATTCTGACTTTTGATCGTTTTAATGCATCCTTGCTGTATAAAAATAAATAAATCTTTTTTTGGTGTAAATCTTAATGACCCCAAACTTTTGAACTGCAGTATACATTGACAGCCCTAATGTATATTCAACATCCAGTGAGAAATCTACCCACAATCATTCGATAAGAAAACTGAAGGCAGAATGACTCTTACTGGTTCTCAATCTGCTCCTGTCGCAGAGTGATGCTGCCCTGTTCATCTAAAAGGTTCTCGCGAGAGGAAGACTGAGTTGGGTCCAACTTTTTCACGTACGCTGCGGGAACAAAGCCCTGCCTGTCGTTCACTTCCACTTTCCACCAGTCCTGAGGACAAGATAAATGTATTACTTGAATGAGTCCAAAGTGTCATTTAGGTCCAAACTGGCATGCTAAGTAACACATGTAGTGCGCCCAATTAAATCACCTTGTTGGTGCTGTTTAGCAGAGTGAGGATGTCGCCCTTCTTCATGGTGACCTCACGTGGACTCTTCTCCTGGTAGTCATACAGAGCAAGAACCAGCTCCTTACCGGTCTCATCATCAGTGGGGGCCACTTGTTGCTATTGATGAAATCCATGAAAAAGGACCACATTTTCATTGACATGAAATGAACAAACTTGCACATGTTTTCTATGTTATTGCCTTTTAAATGAATGTAGTAGTGTTGTAATATGGTCTTACTCTGCAGGCCTGAGCTTGTTCTTTTAAGGCCTGGATGCTGCTGCCATATGCACTCAGATCAGACATCAGTGCCTCATGCTTCTTCAGCAGTGCCTGTAAATGATAACAATGAGATTTTAATGCTTTATGATCCTATGCTATTTAAAAATGTATTTATTTTACATTTTACATTAAAAAAACAAATGAGACACTACAAAGATTTTTTTTTTAGCTCAGCCAATTAAGCACTTTAAACATCATATGTATGAGATGCTACATTAAACGAACATCAGAACAGTAACTGAATTACTTTTCCCCCTTATTTTGCTCAAATATGAGGCTATGACTAATTTCAGGCCTCTAAACCTAAAAGAGGTCCGTCCTAGATAAACTCTAGACCCCCTCCTCATTTACCTCTGCGGAGTCCTCGTCTTTGCCATAGTCAGTGCTTCCTACAATGGGCTCCTTCTCCCTCATCCAGGACTCAGCCTCGTTGGCATCAGCAAAGTACTGCTGAGCCTGAAGGGAGTCCTCCAGATCCTGTCTACGCTGGGTCGCTTTTCCCTTTAGTCCGTCCCAGCGGTTGTGCAGCTCTTGGAGCTTAGCTTTCACATCCTCCGCTGCAAAGTGACCTGAAATGGTGGGGAAAAGCTTTTTGATTTTCATAAATACTTTAAAATGTATTGTTTCTACATTAACTAAGGATGTTTTATTTTGAAACAATGCCTAAAACAAAGTCAGTGTCTTTTGAAAATGCTAGAATTAAATCCTACCCTCCTCAACCATGGCCTCCCCCTTCTGAGTAACAGCCTTGATTCTGGGCTCATGACCAGAGATTTCTGCCTGCAGAGCCTGGTGTTTCTTCAGAAGGTTCTGGACTCCAATAAGGTCTTTTCCTGAGATGGTACAAGAAGATCATTGTTTATAGTCATTTTAGATGGTCTGTAAAATGCCAACTTCTTTGACTAAGACCTAATGCCCTTCATGCCATTTAACTACACTGACCCCTGTTGGTGGAGGAAGCAATAGGTTCCTTCTCCCGGATCCAGGTCTCCTCATCTTCTACATCCCTGAAAAGTTGCTGAAGGCGCAGAGAGTCTGAAAGCTTCTGTTTACGGGCGGTCATGGGCTCCTTTAGGGCCTCGTAGCGTGCCACCAGAGCCTCTTGTTTCTTGCGGATGTTATCAGCATCAAAATGGCCGGCCTCCTGAAACTGCCTGGCTTGGATGGTAATGCCATCAATACGGTCCTGTCAAGAGGAGAGAAACAAGCTGTCAGTTAAGATGAAGCAAGTTTAGAAAAACTGCCAAATGTACAAAATCATACATACAGGTGTCTACATATCTTACATATCAATTAATATAAAAAATTACGGCTGTGCAATATTGAAGAAAAATTTGATATGCAATACCTTGTTAAATAATGCAATATTCGATATGCAATACGATATTTCTTTGTGTAAAATCTATTTAAATTACATTTAAAAATCTTTAAAAGCTGACAGGATACAATTTATCTGTTTCACATTCTTTCTGGTAAATAAAAGCATTTCTACAACTTCTGAAAGTGACCAGCAGTATTTTAGTATTTAAAAGTAATATCACAAATCTGTCAATATAATTTTAACATCAATGTAAATAAACAAAATAATTTAATACCTTAATACTTTAATTAATTAAAGGCATATTTAAATACCAAAACCTCTTTGCTTAATTTGGTAATATATAGTTATATCAACCTAAAACTTAACATCAAGAACATCCAGGTAATCAAATACAGCTGAACTAAGGCTGGATAATTATTTTTGTCATTTTAACTTATCTTTGTTATTAAAAATAAGAACTACAAACAACAGGACAAATACAATAAAACAAAGATACAAATTAAATAAACAGTGTTTAAAGTTTTCTCAGGTAAACCTACATTATATCTATTTAACAGTAGCATTCAAATAAGAAACAATTCAGAAACTGTTTAATCAAATGTAAATCTAAAACACTGCATAGTCTTCACATTAATTAAATATACACAGATTCATAATAAAGCTACAAGGTTATTACGATATATTGTGCAGCCCTATTAACAATTATTCAGACATTGTTACCTGGTGGGCAGCCACGTCAGCCTCCAGCAGAGCATGTTTCTTCTGAAGGTTCTGGACGCTGGTCAGGTCTTTTCCAAAGTCATCGGAGGCCAGGTGTCCCTCCACCTCATACAGCCACAGCTCGATGTCCTCTACATTACGATTGAACTGCTGCTGCTGGTTTGCTTCACGTAACTTTATCCCTACAAGAGTAAAGGATTTAATATCATTAAAAAATATTTTACTTGTTTTACATGTTTGCCACAGTTTAGAACTAGAGCCAAAAAATTATCTAGAGCCTGACAGAACTAAATGAACAGTGGTTGTTAAATTAGATGCCAGTCAGATGGTCTCTTCCAGCAATTCTTGGCCACACTATATTCACACTCTGAGATATTCTCTCACCTTTGAGCTCAGTTGCCTCTAGAAGTTTCTTCCACTGAGAGCTGACCTCATCCATTCGGGTGGATACCTCGCCGGAGGCATAGTGTTTCCGATCAACCAGCTCCTGGCCTGACTTCTGCAGTGCATCAATGCGGCTCTGATTAGCAGAGAGCTCGGCCTCGAAGGCCTGGTGCTTCTGTACCTTGCCCTGCAGGTTGGATGGATCCTAAAAAAAAGGAACAGAGATGGGGAGGAAAAAAGGATGAGAGAAATAAATAAATAAATAAATATAGACAATTGAATCCAAATGTGCAAAATAAGTTGAAGTCGTTCTAGGAGAGCATACCTTGTAGGCCTCATCAGTGGCGGTCTTCATCTTCTCATTGATCCAGCTCTTGAGCTCATCAGAGTCCCGGAAAAACTGCTGTAGATGGAAAGAGTCCTCCAGGGCGGCACGGCGAAACTGAGCACGCTCATGAAGAGCGTTGCGTCTGCTCAGCAGCTGAAGTAAAAAAAAGAAAACGTGTTTAAGTCATAGTATTACCAGTGATTCAGCACTCTTGTCAGCAATAATTGAGAGGAGGAAAGTGCTTGCGAGGGTGAAATGAAGGACATTTTAGGGTGCTAATCTCCACTTACTGCATCTCTGCGGGTGGCCACATCCTCTTTGGCGTAATGATTGTTTTGGATCAGTTTGGTGGCAAATTCATCCAGGGCCTGTACATTTTGGTACAGAATTAAAATATTTAAAAACTAATATTTGTCAAATTATTTGTACCAGGCCTTGAACTATACATTAGACTGTGTGATTTCTTACAGTGATTTTCTCTTCCTGGGCACTGAGGGATTTCTCAAAGTCTTCGTGTTTCTTCAGAAGAGCTTCAACGCTGTCCAGAGAATCACCTAGATCTTCATTCAGCAGGAAAGCCTTGGGGAAAGATTGAAACCTTTGCTCTCCGTTGTAAAAAAAAATCTTAATCTTTAAAACTGAAATTGTTACATGTTTGAGAGAAGATCTTCACAATATAAGATGAATGACTTCTACACAAATTCATACCTCTTGCTTGCTCATCCAGTTGTCAACCTGCTCGGTGTCCCTGTAAAAGAGCTGCAGGTCCATGCACTGCTCATACTGCTGCCTGCGTAACTCCCACAGCTCCAGAAGAGACACTTTTTCTTCAGAGAGTATACCCAGCTACACAAACAAGCACAAAATGGGGGTCATTCAGATTCTCACTTTGGATTTACAAAGGCTTTAATGATGAGTTTGCAAATAGTCTAAAAAAACACAGATGCTAGGTTAGACGCACCTTTTCCTTGACTTCCTCAGAAGCATAATGCCCAGTGTTCAGCAGAGCTTGCCCAGCCTCATCAGTAGATTTGAAACTATCCTCATGAGCGTCAATCTCGCCCTGATAAGACATTATGGAAACAATCAGTCTTTGAATGTCAAGCATCCTTGGTAAAGCAATACTTAATTGGCATATCACACTCTTGACATTTTTAAGGAAAGAAATGTTGTAAATCCAATATTCAATCCAAACATAATTTCCCCATGTTGCTCTACTTGTTTAGATGTTCAAAGGATAATACCTTATGTTCCTGGTGGCGGTCAAGCAGGGCCTCAGCTCCAGCCACATCGTTGGCCAGTTCATCTGCGTTGATCAGAGCCTTCATCTCTGTCACCCAGCTGGTCAGATCACGGAAATCTGCAGTGAAGCGCTGCAGCCTAAAAAAAACAAAAATCATAAGATCACAAGTTAGCACTGTGTATGCTGAGTTTAACACTAAAATCTCAATTTGAAGTGATTAAAAGCAAAAAGGTGCATTTTTACCCACCTGTAGGAGTCATTGAGTCGAGCATGTCGCTCAGCCGCCAGGGTACGGATTTGCTCCCAGTTGGTAATGAGTTCGTCTCTTTTCAGGTGGATCTGAGCGGCATTTTGGGGGTGTGTCTGCTGCAGACGGTCTGCCTCACCACCAAGAGTGTTTACCTGAAGAGAGGAGAGCATCACTATATCACACAAAGAATGACTGCACATTGCTTTAACATAGGCGTATGTGCAATAATTTGAGTGCAAAACATGAGAGAATAAATGTATAAAAGTGATGAGCAGAGGTCTGTATTGTGGAATAGAAAAAAAAGAAGTGTGTATATGCTTAAACTGACCTTGTCCTCCAAGGCTGCCAAGTCTCTTTCCAGCCCCTCGTGTTTCCGGAGCAGGGCTTGAACGCTGGCGAGGTCACGACCAAAATCATCAGATGCCATCAGCTGCTCCTTCTCCTTAATCCAGCTGATTGTCTCATCCACATCCCTGTAGGCCAGAACCAAAAATGTCAGTAACTGAAGACAATTTTTAAAAACAGCAAGTAGTGATTAAATCAGGAAATCCCAAAGAAAGATTCATACAATACAGCCGAACACTGTACACATGTCCTGAAAAAAACAATAACTAAAAATAAAAAAAGATAAATATAATTTAATCCACTCCAAAGCAACTTTTATGTTTACTATAAGCAAACGCTGCAGTCATGTCATCTGCCACGCATGTTAAATGCTCAAACTCTTTAAAATATCTTACTGGCTGTTTTTATCGTTCATCATGTGGAAGTAATTGTTCTATGTGGTATGGACTTCCCTATTCTCAGAGAAATACAATTACTAAATGTTAGCTGTTGGTGTGAAAAACCCTTAACTTACCGGTTGAAGCGCTGCACCTCAGCAGCTCCAAACAGCTTGCCCTGCCTCTGCTGAGCCAAGCCCTTCAGTCTCTGCCAGGCAGCGTTCACCTCCTCCTGCTTCTTAAGGATGAGCTCAGCCTCTGGGTGGTTCTCCTGGGTTAGCTTACCGGCTGCCTGGTTCACCTCATTCACACGCTCCTCGTGGGCTGCCAGATCTGTCTGGAACTCCTCAAACTTCTTCTGTAGAACTTCCACATGCTCCAGGTCCTGCCCAAGCTCCTCCGAGGTGGCAATCGCTTCCTGCAAGAAAGTTTTATCAGTGTGTCTTCAAATATCTTGGACGAAATTATTTTTTATAATTTACCAAATGCACCTATAGCACAATATATGACATCTACTATGGTTTCTCACCTTGTCACTGATCCAGTCCAGAGCATCCTCGCACTCACGCAGATACTGCACCAATTTCTGGGCCTGCAGGAGACGCACTCCCTTCTCTTTAGTCTTCTGCAGCAGCAGGTCCCACAGACGGTGAAGCTCCTCTAGACGGGTCTGAGTTGAAAGACAGACCGTTAGGATCAAAACAAAATGCTATTCTTGTCACACAGTTTTTCTAAGACAGCTCAGCAGAAGTCTACAAGTCTAGAAATGTTGTTTCCTGAAATAGAAAGTCAGCTTGGACAGTAATAGAAAGACTTAAGGTACACTGAAAAAGAACACTGCACACAGTTCTATCAAGTGACATGCACTGTAAAAATAAAATTAAACATGTTTCACCGCACTCAAGTACCTACTTGAATAAAAGCACCATAATTTACACTTTTTACTATTGGTCGCTGAGAGGTCCGGTAAGGCGTGAAAGACTGACCCATATAGGATGATGTTAAAAAACTAGAAATTGCACTTTTCATAGTTATGGAAATGTAGCATGTGGTATTAAAAAGAGTCTCTTACTCGGATGGTTTCAGATGCAAAGTGGCTCTCAGATATCATGAGGTTGCCAGTCTCATCCAGTTTGACGATGGCCCCAGCGTTAGCCTGCACCTCGGCCTCAAAGGCTTGATGTTTCTGGAGCTTTCCCTAAGAGATGGAAAAGAATAAAGCCTTGTGAGATGAAAATAATGGTAAACATGCACACTATGCAGCTTTTAACTTCTCGTTGTTAATCAATGTTTATTGTGAAAATGCATTTCTTTAGAGAACTTTGCAACTCTGTATGGCCTAATTTCAACCAACTGCATAATCAAGTGCATGTGTCACAACATAAACCTTGTGATCAAAGTCATTGTATGCATGTGTTCAATATGTATTAAAACTATTATAATCTGATGACTCTACATAGAAATTTACTGTTGATTACAGCAGACACCTTTCGCACTTCAGGAACCAAAGTGACAACACATTTTAGTACTTTTTGTTGGTGTTCATATACACGAGTAGAAGAGTCACTTTGGAAACGTCTAAATTGCTTTTCTCTCACCTGTAGGTTACTGGGGTCCTTGTAGTTCTCATCAGAGGCAATCTGTAGCTTCTCTTGGATCCATTTCTCAAGCTCATCTGCATCTCGACGGAAGAACTGGAACCGATAAGAGTCTTCGAGTTTCTGTCTGCGCACAGTAGACAGCTCCTTGAAACGACGGTACCGGTCCAAAACCTGCTGTCGGCGCTCCTGGATGTCATCGGCTGACTCCAGAACTTTGACTCCACTGACATCCATTTTCTAAAAGAGTGAAAAGCCTTTGTTAATAAATCAATCTCCAAATGCCAAAAGTCCTTCCACATTACTTTGGGCTTAATACAGCAAGAGTGTTCTCTAAAAGAAAAAACAATGGGGATAACTTCCAAGTAATAGCAAAAAAAGGAACAATTAAAAAATATTTCACTATGACATTAGAACCATGTTTTCATTAAAGTATGTTATATATTGCAAATAAACAAAAATTATACCACTTAGTCTATATAAAACACTCACTCGAGAGAGGTACCTTTAAAAACAAGCGGACATTTTAGGAGTTAAAAGACACAACTCTCCCCAGCAATGGCCAACAGCTGAGCACATGGGGGGCCAGGCGGACATTCCTCATGCTTCTGAGCAAACCGCCACAAAGAGAGTGCTGCCATCAGCCCTCTGCTGACTCTGAACACAACCCCCACCAATTCAAAGCCCAATCCAACTGCAACTGTCCCATACTGTCAGTAGGGAGGGGGCGGTGTGATTTCAGCTGTATTTGAGGGTGGAGGGGATGTTAGTGTCCAGAATGACTGAACCAAATGCCAGGAAAAGATGGGTCACACCCAGGTTACAGTCTACAGCTCTTTTTCAACCAATAGCATGACGTGATCTAGAACTGCTCCAAATCTGTCCACTGCAGAAAATGCAGATTTGGCCCAGAGAAACTGGCTTAACCGCTGCCTGCAAAACTACTGTTCTTGAACAAGAAACTGAATAAAGACCATGATGTGTCATGTTTATTTGTAGTTAATAGGTAATATAATGACCAAAGTTTTTATGTCAGTGGAATCGAGAGCTGATTTTCATAGAGGTTCGATTTCAATCTCCAGACTGACTGGATTTCTAGGAATGAGGGTCTGCTGTTGATCAGTTTCAGAAGAGTCAAAAGTGAAAAAAAGCTAACCAAGGACAAAGAGTAGAAGAATTCACTTTGCACGCAGGTGTGAACATCTGGAGTGATTCCACACTGATGTGTGAACATTCTTCATCTATTTCAGTAATAGCCATGGCAACTTATTAACCCTTTCTGATTCTGTGTTTTTATTTATTCGTTCATTTTAAGCTAAATGTTATTTTCATGCCAAGCACATTATAATTTAAAATATAATAAAACTCCTGGAATTACACGACACCATTTTAAACCAAAACAGATTACAGATTTTAAAACACTAGTATGCATCATACATTTGCTGCCTTTGTATATTATTACAGAGAAAATCTGATCATACACTAAACCACTCTCTGTACACCGTCCCATGCTGTATAATTTGTGTACTGACTCAGGAGTGGTCACCGGTCAACTAGCGATCATACACAATACGATTTTCTGTGAAATCTGTCAATTCCAACTAGCCAAAACTAGCCTACAGTATTGACTTGAGGCAACTAGACTTACAAATCAGAGCACAAATCCATGCAAAAGTCATGTAGTGTATTCCAGCCTTTACAAGACTATAAAATATTTAATATTTAAAAGAAATTGTAGAACTTTAAAATTCTACTTAAAAATTATAATGAAAGAACTTTCTATATAAAATCTTTCCTTTCTGTGAGAGAATTTTTTTTTCTAAATCCGACAATCGCATTGCTGTGTGATTGCATGTGGAATAGATGTCATCAGACATCACATGCTAAGATCATTTGAGGGCCATGTGCTCCGTTTGCGGAAACAAATCCATTATAGGATGCATTTGGGGAGGGTTCGGGCTAATCCAAGGCCAAAGAAACTGCCTGATTTCATAAAGAAAATAACTAAACAGCATTTTTAACAATGTGAAGAGTGGCCAGAATATGGAGTCAGCAATGTAATGCACTGTCAGCCTGGATCAATACAGTCTTTTGTTATGCTGGCCAGAACTGCCATCTTTATTATAACCCCCCCAGAAGAAAAGAAGAAGATGGTGGAGTGGGGGGGCTGAATGGGAGGAGAGAGAGAGAGAGAGAGAGAGAGAGAGAGAGAGAGAGAGAGAGAGAGAGAGAGAGAGAGAGAGAGAGAGAGAGAGAGAGAGAGAGAGAGAGAGAGAGAGAGAGAGAGAGAGAGAGAGAGAGAGAGAGAGAGAGAGAAAAGATGGAGGTCAAAATGCTGTTAAATATGAAAGGTACAAAAACGGCATAGGCTTATGAAGTCTTACGGAGAATTTTGATAATTAACCACAGGAGATCAGCTTAATCAGTGGCTGGCTGCTAAGTACAAAACATCCGCTTGATAGAATGAGAGGAAGATAGAAAAAACAAAGCAGATAAGGAAGTGATTAGCTAATGGCTGATCCATTATTGAGGTCCTTGACTCAATCATAACTTCTCAAGAGACATAAAACCCATCCAGAAGAGCAAAGTGATGAACGACCGAAGATCTAATGCACAGCTTGCGCTTTACTGTGGAAACATTCTGTTTTTGTCCAGATCAGCTGGATGGATGGATGCCACCCTCCCCCCAGCCTCTCCCAAACCGATCTCAATGACCGCTCAGATCAGACAGGGGATTACAACTAGCTCAGCCTGGTTTCAGTCTGACAGCTCTTTGGGGATAGATGTCATGACCATTGATCTGTACTGTTCAATTACGCCGGCAAATATGCGTTGGAAAAAACGTAATAGGCCACACCCATGTGCCGATCAAAAGTCAGCAGACGTGCACACTCAACCCATGATATATCTTTAAAAACCATGCAATCTCAGTATGAATTGTGACATTGTTTTCAAAGTACTTAAACATGAAATAACAGTTATAAAGTTAAATACACAAACAATATATTAAAAACTCACTGTAATACACAGCTACGCGTTCACGGGAGCCTCACTGCAGTCCAGCTGTAGCAACAGATAGCGCCTCTAAACGCGACTGTGTACTAGTGATAACACAAACTCAGACGTTCTTCTCCCTCCCCGTTCCTCTCTATCATTTGTCTTAGTCTGTGGCTTCTGAATCCAAATGAATACGGCAGTCCAGCAGCACTCTGGAATGCTCCTCTCTCATTCCCACAAGCTCGTTCATTGAGCACAGCTCTTCAGTAACTGCCGCTCACATTCCCAACACATGATGACACAGGCAAAGTCCAACCTCTCACCCTCCTGCTATACAGTGCCCATTTATGATTTATGAACAGGCAACCATTACAAGAGCTTTATAACATGACTGGTGAAAACCATTTCATGTTCTTGAGGTTTGTGTAATAAAAAAAGTACAACTTTGCTGTTGTACAACCACTACGGTCAGAACCACAAAGCCACAAACCAAAAAAAAGGAAGTATGAGCAGTCAACAGAATAAAAAAAAAAAACTAAGCAAGTCAATGCTGCCCATTAACCGTTTGGCTACATCTGACATTCTTCTTTTGTGTTCAGAAGAAGAAAGAAATTCAAAAAGGTTTGGAACAACTTGAGGGTGATTAAATGATGACAGAATATTTTTGGGTGAACTATCTCTTTAAGGATATTCCCACTCCACCCAGACAATCAGGACAAGGCTCCCATTCCCACTCTCCTGATAACGAGGTTGTCCTCTGATAGACATTCTTAAGATTCTCTCAGAGAAGAGCTGGGATATTAATAACCACAAGCCTGAAGGTGACACAGATTTCCAAAGCAGTATGCGGAAGATAATAAGTGTGCGAGACGGAACAATTCATCAGGTTATACTAGTACATCAAAGTGAACCAATCATAATGCCCCGTTCACAACCGCCAGCTACAAACAGCGACATAGCGGCATGATCCTATTAATTTTCAATGGAGAGCTGGTGATTTCCGGCAACACAAGTGAGATTGACCATTGAGATTGCAGAAAGTAGGTGCGTCAAATCACGCGATAAAACTTCAGAAAAGCTTAACTGTATGCAAATTAGCAGCGAATTTCACGAGTGACCACCAATAGGAATGAAGACTGTCAGTGGAGCTCACGTCCCCATTTCGAATTCAGGTCAGACAGGACGTAACCACATACATGGATATAATAAAATGATACGTACTATTGGCAATCTAAAAATGTGTGCTTGTTGCACGTCTACATTTAAAGAAACAAACCTGAGTGTCCATAAGATGAGACAGCTGAACATCTTAGTGAGTTTGATTCATACATTGATAGTTTGTGTTGTTAATTACATGATGCAGTGAGCAGTTTAGCACTGCTGTTCATATTAGTGTCCCCTGCATTATGTTGATTAATATTAGACAAGAAAACTGATAATTTGTCGAATTTGTAAATTCGATTTTTTTTTGTCATTTTGGCAGTATGAGCGATCGTTAATCTGGTTAATGATTTAATGCACCGAGCACTACTGTAGTTTATATCACAACTAGAGATGGGCATAGATTTTTTTAATATCTAGATTAATTTTGAAATTAATCTAGATTAATTAAAATGGCTCATCTGAATTCTGCCGAAGGCTTTCAGAATGTGTGAGGCACCCCCTCAGATACGTTACGCTAGGGGTGTAACGGTACAGATTGCTCACACTTCGGTTTGTATCATGGTTTTAGGTTCACGGTTTCGGTACGGTTCTATATTTACTATGTTCAGGGAAAAAAGGACTACTGTCAAATAAAAATAAAGAAAATAAGAACAGATCATTTAAATACAAGCAGCAGCACAAATAAATACTATTGAGCAAAGATACTGATGGATTAAATAAACAATGCTTTTCAGGTTTTTCAGGTGGGTCTAACAATAGTTTTTAGGTAAAGAAATTGAATAGAGCAATCAAATGTAAAACAATTGCATATTTCACTGTTTAAATTAAAGATTATTTCTTATTAAACTTACACAAGCTATTCAATCAAGAGCAGTGACCGATGTCCTTATCTTTGACATTAAACAGAGTAAAGGCTACTGCCACTTTAAGACCCAAAGCAACGATATTTGTCCTTTTTGTCGACTCTATACAGTTCACTTAAGGCATATACAGACGATGTCTGCTTGGATACTCATCAAGATGGACATGTTGACATACTTTCTGTGTGGGTTTGTCCGTTCAAGCGCAAAGACTTGAAAGATAACTCAATATTTTCACGCTGTGAGAGTTTGCGCGCTTTGGGACGAGTGCACACAGACAGATCTTCTCAGTGCACGGGCGAGTTCTCATTCGCATCTTCTGGCTCTACACACGGGCGATGATGGTTAAAACGACTGGTCATATTCGGACATACGGCAGCACTCGCATGCATTGAACAGTTTACAAAGAGAGGCTGTTTTGCCCACGTTTTTCTTTTATTATCTCTGTTGTAATGTATCACTGAGAAGCCAGCACGTGTATCCATCGACAGAAACATACATAAAGCATTATTTTCAAGTTACAACCCATATTAAATACGCGTCATCAGATGTGAGATGAACCGTGGTGAAAGTGCACCTTTGGCACGGCACCCCTGCTCTCGGCACCCCGGTTGGGAAACACTCGTACAGAGACCCAGCTCCCAACCCAACTTTGAGAATAGATTAACGGCGTTTTTTTTTTTTTTTTTATCGTCCGATAAAGATTCTTTAAAGATATGGTCAGATGGAAGGCTACCAATAACATTAGAGCGAAAACACTAGGAACAGAACCTCAGGGCTTACGGTTACAATGCTTAAGATTCTTATCAGATCACAAGGTGATAGAAAAAATTTCAGTGATGTAATAAGACATCCATTTCCTCAAGCATTCATTTTTCATAACATGGATGGTGTTCAGCAAGCTCTTATTAAACGCACTCCCACTATCAGGCTGGGAAAACTGAGAACTAAGTGAGGTCACGCTAAAAGCCTGGAAGTTTCCATGGTAACACATCTGTATCTGAGAAATGGTGACGTCTGAATGGGAGGATGCAGGCCTAAGGAATTTTGAGGAAATGGGTGGGATGTCTCCAAGGATTTAGTTTGGCTAATAGTAACTGTTCGAAGAGTCCAAAAAGCTGAAATAATAGTCCCTGCATGCAACTCAATTCAAAAGGCTACTTGAATATAGCTCCACGAACCCCAAGAATTAAGATGCACTCAAATTGAGCCCATCCTAAACATGAAATATTTATGATTATATTGAGCTGCAGGGGAAAAAAAGGTTCACTGCAGCCTCTCATCCCAGCTGCCAGGGATCAAATCATCACACGCAGGCGGATTTCAAGAGACTTAATCCGTGGTAGAATGTCAACTAGGCTACATCACGCACACCCACACAATAGCATGCAACAAACACACAAAACCTGGAATAAAGCAGCACTTCCATGCATTAACTATAAAAAAGCACCCACAGACAAATTCATTAAATCGTGTCCTGCATGTCACATATCCTGATACTTACTTTAAGCCCAGGTTCTATGTGCAATGACGTTTCTTAAGATGAAGATGGGTGCATGAGTATGCAGAAAACAAAACCCCACTCTCACTGCATTTGTCTAACCTTCTCCTCTCCCTCTCGCTGCAGTGCTGACAAAAGCATCAGCGCTGCAGTGACGGGCCAGTGTGGGGAGACAGCCAAGGTAGAGCCCAGCCCAGCCCATGCGTCTCTCTTTTTAAGAGAACGAGCAAAATAACATTTCACTTTCTTCCTTCCTACACTGACGATGCAAACGCTTTCAATTTATTTTCCCATTGCTACCACAGCAAATCAGGGCAGAACACAGAGATAGATACCAACACAATCTCATCGCAACTTATAACTATTTTACATTTTGCAGAATCGGTGGCTCATTCGTATGAATTTGTACGTTTTCATATAATCTGCGTACGCCCCTTTGACACGTATGTTTATGGGTGGGGTTAGGGGCGGACCTTCATGCTTGCTTTTTTTCTAATAATCATTACATTTCTTTGTACAAATTCACATGAAATTGCCACCTCATAAAATAGTTACAAATTCCTGTGAGATCAGGTTGGAGATGCAAACTCGCATATTTTACCTTGAGTTTGGGTTTAAGAAACTTGGACATGGTAACAGGTGTCTCGGGGGGTGGCTACAAGGCGTAATGCAAAACATCATTATTGGTTAATACAAAAAGAACCGGGACAAATGCACATGAACCATTAAATATATTTTCAATTCACCTATGTGAGCAAAAGTAGAGCATGCAGTATTATAGCAGGTCATGCAACACAATAACACAAGCAAAGAGTCCATGATACATATCAAAGTGACAACGTAGACGAAATAAAGGTGTCCCTCGGCATAGAGCCTAAGACGGCTTCAGGTTTGTGTTACACGCAACCTGAAACCAGAACAATGGCACAACACACAGCATTTGGCCTGTTTTCTATCATGTACAGCCTTACAAGACACCTTCCATGTTTAAATGTGCACAAATAATGTGATTATTACCAAAAAATGTTAAAATGACCTAATGATTTCCTCTCAAGCCATCCTAGGTGTATATGACATTCTTCTTTCTAAATAAACACAATTGGAGTTATATATTAATAAATATCCCGATGCTTCCAAGCTTTATAATGACAGTGAACAGGTCTCACGTGTTTGAAACTCGAAAAAGTGCATTCATCCATCATAAATGTACTCCAGAGAGCTCTGGATGGTTAATAAAGGCCTTCTGAAGTGAATCAATGGGTTTGTGTAAGAAAAATATAAATTTTACACACGATGTAAAGTAAAATATCTAGCTTTTGGCCGACCGCCTTCCATATTCTCACTTAAGGTAAAAAGCGTAACGGCTGTATGACGTCGGACGTGGCGTAAGCATTTTGAACATTTTAAGACACTTTATACTTTCTTGTTGAATATGGAAGGCGGTCTGCCAGAAGCTAGATATTTTACCTTATAACATGTTAAATATTAATATTTTTCTTACACAAACGCATCACTTTGCTTCAGAAGTCCTTTATTAACCCCTCAGAGGCATGTGGAGTACATTTATGATAAATGGACACACTTTTTTGAGCTTCAAACTTGTGGGCCTCATTCACTGTAATTATTAGGGCTGGGTAATGACAACATTTTTATATAATATATATAATATTTAATTCAATTCGATTTTGATTCACTCCCATTATAAAGCTTGAAAGCACATTAATATAACTCAGATTGTGTTCATCAAAAAGAAGAACATATACACACCAGGGTGAGCCAATCTTGGGGTAATTTTCATTTTAAAGTGGACTAATCCATTTATTAAAGAAGAGGTTTACATGAGCAAACCTTTTCACTCTTGTTTACATGCAATTTTCATTATTCTGATTATTCTCTATTGTGGTTATTTTCACCACCATTATCCACACAACCCAATGTACAGCACATAAACTCACATAGGTGTGTTACTGGTCAAGCTCTTCCAGCACATTTGTTTGCCGGTTTCTTTGGTACCCGGTTTGTTGATGCTCCTAAAAATGTTTCCATTTGATTGTTTTCAATCATCAATACTACATTTTATAGGTGACGTGCAACATTTTCTTCAGCACCCCAAAAATGCACATGCTCACTTTGATCAGAGTGGAGGAAATGCAATTGAAGTGTTTTTTTCCATGCCTGATTAAAACACGCAACATAAACAGGTACAGATAAAGTTTAATCTGAATATTGCCTAAATCTCATTATAATCACATTATGAGGGTGCATGTAAACATAGTCAGCGACTGGTCACTTATTAATAATCTGCATCATTATGGACACAGAGCTGCGAATCAAGTCTTTTTTTCCAGCGGCACCCTAATGACCTGCACAAACCGTTTCTAACAGTCACAAGGAAATTAAAATATCATCATCAAGATTGGTTTAACATCTTGAGCCAAGAAGAGCTCTAAAATATGGCGGTGTTAAATTAGGTTTGCCTAATTTATTTTCAATAACGGAAATTCTTGGCACAAAGTATGACACTTGGGAGGGGTCAACTAAAATAGTTATGCAGCTGCACTTGCAAAGGAAACACGTCTCAGAGGACACCCCCACCCTTACGAGCGTGTTATGTGTTACGTTATGAGACAGGAGACCACACCCTTTGAAAGATTCTCAACAATTTCAGCACGCATGCCATCAGCCTCTGAGGAAACAGGATGGGGAGTACAATAAAAAGTGCTTGTTTCCACTGCGGACTGTCTACACACTGTTAAACAGAGACAGACAAAAGTGATCCATTACAGGCAGTGCAATGTTATTTCTTAATGCATAACTTCACTAAGGCACCAGATCTGAAAATAGGCCTCAAATGCTGAGTAAGAGCAACTAAAGACTTGATTGGACATTGACCGATACGTTTTATGTGCAAGTGTCTGTTAACTGACATTCAGAACAAAATTTTACCAACTAAATAATCATCACACCAAAACACCCAATAACCAAATATCATTAAAAAACAACAACAGCACAATACTTAGCAAAGCAATATTTCGGCCTATCTCTGCATATTACAATGAATAAGGGGCCCAGTGTGAGACTATGAATATTGCACAGTTTATAAGCAATGCATGCTAATGTCTGAACACAAAAACATTCATCTTTTTGGCTTCAGGGGCTTTTTCATATGCTCAGCGGGGCTGTTGGCATGTCAGCATTTGGCGTGCATATTAAGTCACTCCTTCACCATAAAAGTCTATGGGTTCAAAAAGCAAGGGAGCAAATCGTTAAACCCTTGCAGGCATGTTCAGAGGCAGCAATATTTGTATGTTTATATATAACATAATATATATAAGCCAAAAGACAATGAAGTGCAGAATTTAATATACTGACAATATAAGAAAGACTATGCAGTACTTTGCCTGTGTATATTTACACGAGCAATTTTAAAATAATTATGACTTTCCCTCAGAGTTTATATTGCATACATTAGTTTATTAACAATAATACAAACCAAACGTTGTTATGATTAGCTGTTTTTCAACATTCATTTCATAATTTCAAATGAACCATCTACAAACAAACAGCTATGATTATGTGTGCAACTGTGTATAATAAACTGTGCATGTAAGAAAACAATAAAAGCCTAGCAAAAGACCCTGGCCCATATCAGAGCATTAATCCAATGACAGACCGAGAGAGAAACAGGCGCTGGGCGGATCCTCTATGGCCTCAATGTACAGATGTCTATATATTTACATTAACCCAATAAAAATATAAAACGTGCGTGTTCTGTATCAGTAGAACAAGGTGCGTTGTGAAATAAATGTCTTTGTTTGAAAGAGCATTTCGAATTGGAGGAGGTTGCAGGTTTATTTGCATGTACAAATGCCTTCCATATAAACCTAATTAATATAAATATAATTAAATCTGGAGTTTATTTAACAATTCAAAAGGTCTTTGTGTAATGCTATAGATTTAAATCAGTATTGTACTGTATCAGTACATAATGTTTTAAATGTATAATCAAGCCGTGAATATCGGTTAGCTTGGCAGCTAACAACTCCATTGGGCAGGGCAATGAAAGCTTGTCTGAGAAAATATATTTTACTCGCGATGTTCGCACAACAATGTAATAACAGTATATTTATAGCACAATAAGAAAAAATTGCGGTTCTATATAACATTAAACAGATGAAAATGGTCGCTGAAACGCCCAGCACGGCCCACGGCATAGCAAACGCGACATAAACCAAACCATTATTTTAGTTAGCAATAAAACGTCCTGCAATTGTGTTTTGTTTGTAAAAATGTACAACTGTATAGCTGGAATTTTATCTAATAGCCTACCTTGCTGGAGGATTTTCTATGTTTTTCTGGGGCTGGGTGGCAACGGGTGGCGACCTAAACGAATGAAATAGCAGCGTAGCCCGAGCTATCGAATGAAACGAGCTGCGCGAGACAGTGACATCATGCACTGCAGCAACGAGCCGAACGCTAACGGAAAATGCCGAAGTGGTCAAGTGCGCCCCATAGTGCTGCTCACCAAAAAAGCGATTCAAAACCCGGTGCTCTACATTTAACACAAAATAATACATTTATTTATAGCTTTTTAGTAAGGTATAGATATAACGGATATAAAGGTTGGTTCCTTTGATTTTGCAGTTTGCTACTGTGGGCTAAGTCAGTCAATTTTACAAATTTAAATAATATAATTTGGTGAATTACCTGACTGTAGCTTAATTTAATTGATTCAGCATCTTTTTTTAATTCGTTGCACTGCACTGCAGTACTCCTGGTCCGGAAAATGATTATATAGACCATAATAAATTTGGTCTAGGGTTTCTGCTTTGTCACAGTGTCTTGGCACATCCAGACAAAATTTGTGTGAAATAGGCTAGGCCTATAAATTAGAAGGACAATAATAAAATAAAATAAAACAGATCTATTGAAACAGTTTCTGAGGCTGAGTTTCTGAGAAACTGTTTCTGAGGCAAAACAGATGGCATCATTTTCTTTCCTGACAAAGCATGATGTTCATGTAAAAGAGAACCTTTTGTAAATATAATATAGTGAAACAGAGAACACATTCAAAAGAGCCAGCAATTAATAAGGTCTAGCTAGAGGCAGTGCTTTGGCTTGTAAAGATAAATCGTTATGATGCACATTCATTAGAATAATATGAATGAAATGATATTCAGTCTTCTTTTTTGTAAGGCCAATTCACACACTTTTGTAATCTTCAAATTGCAAATCACTCAAGTCAAGAGTCGTTCAAGAGTCGCACCCATTCTTTCAAGGCCCATTTTTGTCTTTTGTTTTGGAGACTTGTTCTTGAACTATTTGTTTCTAAAATACTTTTTATAAGCATGCCATTTTCCATGTCATGAATATGTATAGGAGGGAGGGTACAGAGAATTGGGCAAGGAGGAGCAATACATGTATAGGCAATGTCGCAAAATCTGCCTTAAAAACAAGCCCAAGAAATGTAACATTTGAACAATTTGTTTAAAATAAGGTAGGCATAAATCCTTAAAGGGTCACAGTAAAAAGTCTATTATTTAAATATTTGATGACTATGATAAGTTTCCCTAATGAAAAAATAACCCACATGTGAACCCAATTTAATTTAATAAATCTATTTTATACTAGGTAGGCTATATACACAAAATACTTGGGACCTTAATGATGAAAATGTCCCCATTGAAACCCAATAATAGTCTTTGTTAATGGGCTTTCATTCAAGGCTTCAAAATAAAAAAAATACCAGATTTTCCCAGGTTTAGCCTATAAAGCAAAAATCGCTTTATTCCTATTTTTTGCTACTGCATATTATAAAACCAATTGGGTAAATAATGCAGATATAATTGTGTGGGTGTAGAATGGATGTCAGAGTGTGGTTTGTATGCGTGTAATAAAAAAATTGTGCGTGCAAAGGACTGTAATGCAAACCACAAATCCAACCATTGTGTGCATCAGTGGAGCTTTGCTGGCATCTAATGGGAAAATTAAAATCTTACTGAAAGCCATTTTTTAGATTTCAACCTCAAATTTGGAACATAACTTGTTTAGATGCTTTGATTTTCTAGCAGTCTTTGAATTCAATGTTTTATTAAATATATATTTTACATAAAATAATCTTCATAAATAATTGTACACCTCTATAATATTTATTTCTTTACTTTTGTTTGCTGCTGCAAAGAATCCTACAAGCATCATAGCCTAATTACAAATGAGCTATTCACGGGTTTTGTGTAAATCGCCCATTAACACTTCGTACATAAAGGAGAACCATCAGTAGTCGCAGTGTATAAAGCACAAGATTCATCGGCAAGCCTTCATTACTCTGGTCTGCATTTCTGCTCACGTCTGTAACCAGAGTTGAGGAAATGCCATCGTGTGATTTCTGCGGATACGGACCGGAGGGGGATATCGACGGTGTCTCCTTCTACAGGTAAGTTTGTGATCAGGTTTTTTTTTTTTTGACGGTAAAAAAACCATTCTGTTACTGATTTTCTTGTTTCGCTCAGATTCCCATTACAAGAAGAGTACCGCCGCCATTGGATAGTGA
The DNA here is from genome assembly GCF_024679245.1 of Pseudorasbora parva. Lineage (NCBI taxonomy): Eukaryota > Metazoa > Chordata > Actinopteri > Cypriniformes > Gobionidae > Pseudorasbora > Pseudorasbora parva. Next base: position 13,615,349 of record NC_090189.1, on the reverse strand, counting down.
ATATGGGGAGGGACGTTGAATGGACTCCATCTGAATCCTCATCTCTGTGCTCCGCCCATTTCACTCCGGATTGTTTTGAATCTGGATCTGCGCGTTTACACTCAGACGCGATTCCGACTTTATTTAATTGTACACAGTCGATGGTAAGTGTATCCATCTATGGAGAACAGACTTTGGGTAATTGAGCAGCCTAATTTATGGGTTTAACTGACACTAAAATATTATCCATACGGATCCTTCTACAGAAGGGTTTTAACAAACAATAATGTAAACATTATACTTTAAAATTACACTTTTTCTGTTTTAGAGTCAGATTCTACAGGACACTGAAAACATCCTTTCACACCAAGGAGGACCAGAGTCAACTAACTTTTCCAGATCTCCCTGCTGTGACTGTTATAAACGTCTACAGGCCACAGAAAGAAATTACCAGCAGAAATTAGTTGCTGCTCAGCTTCAGATAAAAGAGTACAAAAAGAATCTAGCGGAGGAGTCACGGAAAGCAACGCAATGGCAGAAGAGAGCAATAATTTTGCAGAGTGCAATCAGAGCAATGAAACAAAGGTGGTCAATACCTGCAACGAGAAAAACATCTACATCTAAAACGAATAATTTGAACTGAAACACATTTAGACATTGATGATTACGTCGAGAAACAAAGCATTATATTTTGGTTTGGTTGCGATTACAATAATAGAATCCATTTCCTTCAATCACAGAATGTGGGTTACTGTAACATCTTTCAAAATACTTTATACATGTCAGTACAGTATAATACACTTCATATGTATATAAAATATTTTTACCAATAAAAAACAACAACACATGTACCATTGCATTTCATATAAGCACAAACAACAGTCAAGCATTGCAGTTTGGTTATTTTTACATGATGGTACATCGGATAAAACAAAAAGACACAAAAGTGCAAGTATGACAAAAAAAAAAAAAGATAATTACAGTAATGTAAAAAAATGTATAGCACCAATAAACATTTTAGTACTGGAATTCTATGCTCTCAGCCTACTGAAGACAACAATTTAACAAAAATCTTGACTCAATATGCTTTCTACATTGTTATTATATAGAAATATTCACATAGTGACCCTGCTATAAACAAAACAACTTTGGCTATAAAATAAAATGATGAATCCTGAGTTTGTTGTCATTTTGTCTCCAATTCAAGTACTAAGCAAAATCTGATTTGAGCAGGTGATCCTGACATTTTAAATGGGATTTTATGGAGAGATTATGATCGAAACTCTTACTGTGCCTCTCACAACCATCATCATACTGTAGATACTGATACTATTTAAACTGAAAGCAATTATATAGCACAGAGATGCTACAACTAAAAAGCAAATTATCATCTATTGTGATCAGATAAAAGTAAAAGATCAAAAATACTAAATCCATAATAGCCACTTTACTGTAGTAAGTGCAATAAAACCTTCATTGCCATGTGAATGAAGAAAGACAAGTTTTGCATGAAGATAATCATAGCTTGAGGTCTATTTTTTGCATAACGATTACCTTGAGACACGGCAACAGGAGACAAGGTAAGGGTCTGTTCTCATTTTAGGATGGATGTGTAATACTAAAGAGAATTCTATCTCAGTACTCACCAAAATAACCATGTCCAATAAACAAGCTTTTTAAGAGTGAAGTACAAAGCATAGCAAAGTCAAGAGGTCGTCAGTTGTGACAAGTAGACTAATACATGTCCGTCCATGTAAAGGAAGTCTGAAAGACACCTGAAAATGTTTTTTAGATTGGTGAAGGCGTGCGGAACGAGGAACCAGCGAGAGCAGGATCTCCAAACACATTGACGTAAGAAGATTTTAGGAACTGGACATAGTTCTGGAGGCTACGGTTTGTGCTGTCGGACTGCTCCAGTCTGTCCTTGACATCTTGTAAACGGCTCTGGTATCTCCGTTCAGCCTGTTAGGAAGTTCAAGGAGGTTTTGATGAATTTGACAAATATATATGAAAAACATTCACAAATAGAGAAATTGCACTGACCTCCTCTTTGGCTCGTTGTAACTGGTTCAGCTCTGTTTTTATTCGGCTCAGCTGAGTCTCAAGGTCAACAATTTTGGACTGTGTAACACGCTCTTTAGAGACTGCTCGCTCCCTGGTCTGGGTCACCTGTCGATCAACAGGGAATCTTCAATAAGACACAAAATCTTTGCAAGATGAAAACAGATAATCCAGCAGTTGGGGCCGGACCTGCCGACGGGCATCGTCCAGGGCCTCCTCCAGCTGTCGTGTCAGAATACTGCACTCCCGAGACTTTTCTTCCAGACGGACCTGGTTGCTATGAATAGTCTCTTCACGTTTTGAAATCACCTGGATGAGGTCTCGATTTTGTGAGTTAGCCTCCTCTAACTTCCTGTTGACAACAAGGGAGAGGATAGAGCATGTTAAAGGGAAAAATGAAATGAAAATTCTCATGTCGATCCAATCCAGCCCTGTAGGACTTTCTTATTTGGAATAAAAGAAGATTTGGTTTCACTTTATTTTGTGTTATAATAACAATAATGATTTGTTCAATTTTAAATAGCGGTTTTCTGTGTACTCAAAGCGCTTTACTAGCCTGACGTGGTCATACTCAATTCTAGTCAGAATATGAACCGCCCGACCTAAAATTTTTGGGCTGGGCTAAGTTCGGCTGGCATCCAGGTTAGCGCTTTACATATAGAAGGGGGAAAATCTCAACCACCACCAATGTGCAGCATCGTGACAGAGTGATGCAGCCAATCAGTAACTGGGGATGATTAGGAGGCCATGATGGACAGGGCAAATTTGGCCATGATTCTTTTTTCCCGAAGGACATCCTGGGATTTTTAATGACCACAGAGAGTCAGTACTTTGGTTTAACGTATCATCAGAAGGATATATAATTACAGTGCAATTACATATTTAAGTACTGAGTAATATTAATTAACAACACATAATTACTATAAGCTTAGGGTTTGAGGATTAGTTGCATTTAATTATGCATATTTTTACAAATGTAACAAGGACACTGTAAAATACAGTGTTACTGAAGATTTTTTTTAAAGGATTTTGGAAACCAAATGACACTGGAACCAAAGAAAGTCATACAGTTTTTGAACAACATGAGTAAATGTTGACAGAACTGTCCCTTTAAGCGATTAAAATACTTTTAAATGAATGACAGACAATTAACGAGGGATAAAATGACGAAGTGACAGACCGTTCAAGTCCCTCTGCTTTGTGCTGAAGCTGCTTGTTTTCCTCCAGTAACAACATGTTCTTGTGTCTCAACATCTCTGCCAGACTCCCCTGTTGCTCCGCCTATGCAATCCACCAGAAAACATCCATCAATAAAAACATAATTTATGTACTGATGATGGCCACTAAAACATCTTAAATAGTTTTTGCTATTACTTAATTATTTTATTGAAAAAAGAAATAACACAGAAATTAATCCTTTAAAAAAATTTCGAATCAAAAAGCCCCATTCGAAGCAACTCATTTCCTGCACTTATGTTAGTTAGGTATACACAATCATTTTCCTTTCCACTTTAGAATCAAACGGGCTCTTCTTGCAACTGTACCATCAATACTTCTGTATGTAAATTGTACAACCTCTGTTAGGAATGGCTAACCTATTAGCATATGAAATACGAAACAACGGCCCTGCCAAGTTGCTGAATACTGAATAGCCATTGATATGGTAAATCTAAGCAGTCACATGCAGTGTTGAAGAAAGTTTATTGTAAAGGCCCACTGAAGTGCCTTGAAACATGCGCCATTATTCAGTGTGTTAGCGTAATTTCCACTGAAACAGGAAGATGGGGGATATATCGATCAGCTCCTCATCTTTTTTAAAAATTCCATTTTATTTATTATCATAGCTCGGCCAGAGTCGTTGATTGAGCGGAGCAAAGCCGAATTTAACAGTTTATGATAGCCACACTGTAATAGAGTCAGCTTTTAGATTTAATATGAAACTGTAACTAAAGCAAAACATAGTCATGCTGAGGATGTGTAGTTTGGAAGGTGTATAATTTATGTAGGTGCATGCAAGTAGTTATCTTCCATTTGTCAGTGCTGTTTCTAATGGCAAGTCTGTCCTCGTAATCTCCTCCATATCGCTTTAAAATAAAGCAATCTGTACAGAATTAAAATGAGCATGATACGTTTTCTGGTTTGCACTGACTGTGCTATAATGTCTTTGGATGGGAACAGATTTTGTGTGTGTGTGTGTGATGCGACAGTTCGTGTGACACTAACGTGAATCCAGATTTTGCCCCCAAAGGAAAGCATACATGTTCCCCATCCCCTATATAGTGCATTATGTCCCATTCACCATTTAGAAAATAGTAATTGTATGAACAAGTGACTGACTTCAGCCACAGCTTCAGGGTCTATTTATAATGTAAGACGGGACTTCGATTCTAGAGAGCATTTGCTTGGACAGGAAATCTGATGAGAAGCTGAGGTGCAGGGTGAGGTCTTCAAAATCATTGATCCATATTGGCAGAAGTGTAAGTTTTGAATGCTTATATTTTCTAAATGTGAATTTTGTCATTGTTTTGGAGCACACTAGCTTATAGATAACAGTAAGGCTAACATATTCATACTAAAAGCCAAAAAACTTTTTGATTCCATGGCAACTTTAAAAGTAATGCATTACAATATTGCATTACTCCCTAAAAAGTAACTAATTACTAGTTTGTTTTTATGCAAGATAATGTATTATTTATGTTACTTTCACATTACATCTGATTATGTAACGCACTTGTAATACATCACCCCAAACACTGATAACGTGCTCAGAGTAGTGTTGTCCGATACCATGATGCACTTTAGTAGCATCTTTAAAGCACCACTAACAATGTTCTTCCAGTGTTTTTTCTTAAATAACTGGATGTTTTTTAATATTAAATGCAAAATACTTTCAAGGACTTATGCCGAATAAACACCTTGATGCGTAGCTCTGCGAGGGCGGTGCTGAGCTCTGCGTTTCGTCTTTCTTGCAAGCGCTCCTTCTCGTGAGCTTCCTGCAATTGGAGTTCGGCATGTCTCAGAGCTTCAGGAAGTGGCTCCAGTTCTGTCAGACGACCGTGAAGCTGCATCCTGACCTGCTGGATCTCCTGGTCTAGCTCGTCTCTTACAGTCTGAGCATCACTTTCAGCCACCTGCAGGCGTGCGGAGTACTCGTCTGCTTCGGCACGGGTCTTCTGAACCTATGAATTCAAAGAAACAGAGCAGAGTTTCTAGACGGACACAAAAAACAACTACACCAAACACAAACACACAAACTGTGGTAAGAATTAAACAACTGTTTTGTGTAATGGGACACTGGCTGAATTTCCAAATTTGAATATTTATAATATGTGAAGTGACTTATGTATATAGTATAATATGTGTGATGACAAAGCTGAAATTTTTAGTAGCGTTGCTCCAATCAAAAGGGTCACATGATCCTTCAGAAATCATTCTAATATGCCAATTTTGGTGATCATTGGTGCTCAATTATTAATAATGAATAATATTATCAAAGTTGAAAAAAGTTTTTTTTCAAGGTTGAAAAAAGGTTTAATTTTTATGTAGAAACCATGATATTTTTTTCTGGGTTTCTTTGATGATTAGGAAGTACAAAAGAAGATCATTTATTTGAATTAGAATGATTTCGGAAGGATCATGTGACACTAAAGACTGAAGTAATGATGCTGACAATTCAGCTTTGCATCACAGGAAAAAATTCATTTTAAAATATATTAAAATAGAAAACAGTTCCTTTTAAGGTGCCCTAGAATGAAAAATTGAATTAACCTTGCCATGATGAAATAAAAGTTCAGTACATGGACATCACATACTGTGAGTCTCAAACACCATTGCCTCCTACAAAACTAAATAGTGTGTCTAAAGACAAAAGGGAATATTATTTTGTATTACAAAATACAACCGTAGATACGTTGCTTACAGATTGTTCACTCGATCCTTCTAGCAAACGTCACCTTTTCCACCATATTAAAACGAAAGTCATTTGACAAGGCTATTCATTTTGTAAAAATATAAGTTATATATTTATATTTTTGAGAACTGAAGTAGGCCTATGATCTTTTTGCATGCTTTTATTTCATCACAGTCACTGCGTAGCCTACATTGTGACTAATGTAATATAAACATGCAATATCATTGATGAAAAAAGACAAGTCTAAAATGTAGACTGAATGACACTTTAGGCAGAACATCTCAAATGGAGATTGATAAAATGCAGCTTACTTGTTTATTGGTGTTTTCAGATCCTCCGCGAGCGAGAGAGCTCGCGTGCATATGGTTGCCAGATTAGACATGTTTAGGTAAAACCGCAGATAGCATACGGGTTTCTTTTCACAAAAAAGCTCTGTTTGGGGGATTTAAATGACTGAAATCTGGCTACCGCACGAACGTGAGCTCTTTCTCGCGCACGGATGATCTGAAAACACCAATAAACAAGTAAGCTGCATTTTATCAATCTCCATTTGAGATGTTCAGCTTAAAGTGTCATTTAGTCGGTCTGTGTTCTATCAGGACTCACGGGCCGCTTTGCCGAACAGCAGTGTGCAGTGAGCGGCTGAAATAAGCCAATCAGAGCAGAGCTCAACATTAATATTCATGACCCTTCCAAATAAGGCAGACAGAGCATTACATCCTAGGGACAATTTATAGGGTTGTAAATGGACCTTTAAAACTGTATCTGGACAATTTTTGCCCTTAAATAAGCCACATACCCTCTATGTAGATATCAGAGAACATATTACCACTTTTGCTATATTTTTCATCAAATAAATGTAGCCTAAGTGAACATAAGAAATTTATTTCAAAAACTTAAAAAAACTTAATCATACCAAACTTTTGACTGGTCATGTGGTACCTGAACTTCATCTTAATCAAAGAGTTTAAATGTTAAATTTAAGTGTTTAAGTGTTAAATTTTGAGGACCACACCTGGGCTTTATAGCTGTCCACCAAGCTCTCATACTGTTTCAGAGAAACTTTGACCTGCTGGACCTCAGAGTGGGACAAGGACAACTTCTCTTCCAAGGTAGACAAAGTGGCCTGCACAAGTACAACAATTCAGCTTTTATTTTTATTCATTTTTCATATCCATTATAAAGGCATTAAGAAAAGGCATTGAGATGGATTATGGGTAAAATGAGACTGGCAATCAACTGAAAAAAAGAGAACAAATCGGAGATTTGTACAGTATGGCTGCAAATAGACAAACCTTAAGGCTCTGGTTTTCCAGTCGTATAGTAGTACTCTCTGTATTAAGCTCATGAAGGCGATCCAAGAGTCCTTGTCTCTCAGTTCGGGCTTTCTCTTCCTGCCCATGCAACTGTTCCGTCAGGTCTGTAATACGGCTAAAATAACACACAAGAATAGTTGCATGTCTTTCTGGGAGGTATTTCATTTTTTGCATTGTTTACAATTATTCAGAATTAGGATTTCTATACTCATACAAGGGACACAAATCCCTGCTGACCTGTTCAATAATGTGGTCTCCATCTCTAGCTGTCCTTTGTCCTTCATCTCTTTTGCGTGCCGATTGCTCCAGTTCTCTGCGGCTGACACAGCATCTGCCAACTGTGCTTCCTATATTTTTTTATATAAATATATATTGGCTTAGAAAAATGAGATAAAATCTACCCATGCTTTCAAAAGTTTGAGGTCAGTGAGATTGGGTCAGTGTTTTAATGTTTTTGAAAGAAGTCTCTTATGTTCACTAATGATGCATTTATTGGATAAAAAATAGTAAATGCAGTAATATATAGCAGAACTATTATTACAATTTAATAAATAATTTATTCCTGTGAAGGCAAAGCTACATTTTCAGCATCATTACTCTGATCTTCAGCGTCACATGATCCTTCAGAAATCTTTCTTATATGCTGATTTGCTCAAGAAACATTTTGTAATATCAATTTTAACAACAGTTGTGCTGCTTAATTTTTGTGTGAAAACCATGATACATATGTTTGTTTATTAATAAAGTTCAAAAGAACAGCATTTATTTGAAATAAAATATTTTATAACATATATTTGATTCTTAAATAATATCTTACTGACCCCAAACTTTTGAACAGTAGTGTACATTGTAAATCTTCCATTTCTAGAGACAAATTTGCCATAAATGTATTTTGTCATTTTAAAAACCTGTAAGTATTATACATTGAGTTCATTCCACTCACTATCTCCATGAGCTGTGCGCTGAGCTGTCCAACAGTGTCTTCACTGCGCTGGGCCCGCTGTTTCTGAGCCCGTGTGGCTTTCTTTAGCGCCTCCTTATCAGCCTCCGCTTGCTGCCTGAGGTCTCGCAACTGATTCTGCAGGTGATCTACCTCCCCCTGCTGCTGGCTGATGGATCGCTCTAGATTCTGGATTTTATACATTTAATATATCTTCATGCTTCAATATTTGAACTATATAGATAATAATTGAAATCAGACGTGTTTAGAATAAATACTACAAAATAAGACGTTGCTAGAAAATACGTTGCTTAAATACTAATGATGCTGTATGCAGTTTTACCCTGATCTGAACATTAAGGCGGTTATTCTCTGCCTCTTTATTGCGTAGTTGACCCTGCAGATGTGCTCGGGTGGACTCCAATACTTTGGACAGTTCACTGGTGGTCTTTGCACTCTCCTGTTACAGTAGGAAATGATTAGGGCTCACAAATAAAGGACAGTATCATGTCTAAAACAATTCAGAAAATATAGTTTACTAGGGCTGCATGACATGAAAAATGCAATATGCAATACAATAATTCTTTAAGTGTGTAAAATAAATATTAATTATATTCAAAAACTGAAAATTATATAACCAACATGCGTTTTGTAAGAAGAAAGCATCACTGCAACTTCTGACATTGAACAGCAGAGTTTAACTGTAGATTTACATTAAAAGTAAGCGTCATCTTAAGTGTAAAGTAAAACTGGGGGGGGGGGGGGGGGTTAAGGTTTCAGGTAGGCCTACATTAGATTATTTATTTTTTAACAGAAACGTAATAATCAAATGTAAAAATAAAACAGCTTAGTCTTCACTGTATTAATTAAATATATAGTGATTCTTATTAAATCTACAAAAGTTATTTAGTCAAGAGCAGCGTGTCAGTGAATTTCTTTTTGTCTTTTGTTGTTTGACTATCATTAAGAACACAGATGGAAGAAGGTTTATTAGGCTTTTGTCACTTCATCTGCATGAAAGAGCTGCATGGATCCAAAATATTGTTACATGGGTGCTTTCTTTAAATTCTCTCAATTTTTTAGTCCTTTTTTATTTACTTAAGACTTAACTGACTATGTTTATGTTAGGGTATAGATGCACCCTAGAGGCAGCGAATCAATTCTTCCGCGAGTGTCGTCAGGGTTGCTCTGGTTGGTTGTAGCTCTATCCAATTGTGTGCAGAGGGAGTTTGAAAGACAGCCGTTTATCCTGCCTCTCGGATTGAGCCCTGTCAATGGTGAGTTTCTAGACCAAACATCTTGACGTGGGCCTGGCTTGTCAGGCTACAAGACATTTTGACATCATTTTGTGTGTATCTGGCTATATTAGCTGCAGAAGAGAACTGAATTCGCGATCAAGCGCTGTCCGACAGGCGGCTTTCTGTGCATGTGAGTACTTTGCATATTGCATTTAATAACATTAAGCATGTCACATGTATGTAGTTTTTACTCTCTGTACACACAGTTTATGCTCTGCTGTCAAACTTGGATTTTTTGTTATCTTTGGGGGTATTAAAATCAAGCAGTTATTGCAAGTCGTTGGTGTCTAGTTCGCTCTATAGTTTACCTTTTCGCTCTCTAACAAGGAAGTGAGCTGGTTAACCTCTCTCTCTTTGTCTTGAAGCTTTACAAGAATATGCTGGAAGACAGAGAGAAGTTACGTGTTAAAAAAAAAAAATCAAAATTGAAGCAGCATACTTTATGCAAACCAGCACAAACCGAATTGTCTTCTTCCACATCAGAAAGTCTTTTTAGAAGAGTTTCTTTCTGCTCCAAGAGTCTTAGTGAGTCCATCTGTTACAAAACAAGTAAAGGTTGATAACATTTTACGGTTTTCAGTACAGTGAAATGTAATTGTCTAATAATAATAATAATAATAATAACAACAACTTTGAATTTACTTGCTAGAAGCAAAAGAGTACCTCGCGACTATGCTGTTCTCTCAGAAGATGTCTGAGGGCTCTGTTAGTGCTCTCAAAAGTCTCCAGTTTCTGCAGCAAGAGCTCTTTCTGTCGGGCCAAGAGTGTTGAGTCTGATCCTGATCCTGACATCTTTTTCTCCTGTACAAATATATAAAAAATATTTTTAAAGCATATCTGATATTGTACATGATACCGTACAACAAATCCACCCAGAACTGTTCTGAAAGGAGTATTTTGCTCACACTCACACTCCTGGACATATGGCTGACTGTTTCACGGAGGGCCGACACCTGCTTGGCGGCTGCACTGCTGTCCATCTCTGCTTCCAGCAGCTTTCGGAGTAGAACATCTTTGTCTAGCTGCATACTGTCCCTCTCTAGTCTACACCAGAAGAAATGGTTCAAATTATATTTTGAATTTTGTGGTACGTAATAACAAAATGTTTAAACGACAATATTGTCATTATACCTCCCAAAGTCGTTCTCCACTAGCATCTTCTCCATGGACTCCCGCAGGCGGGAGTTCTCCTGCTCTGTGGCCTCGAGCTCCCGGGCGACCTCTGCGAGCTCCTCCTCCTGCTCAGCAATGACACGCTGCGATGCGCTTAACCTCTCTGACTGACGCTCAAGCAGCTGCTCCTTCTTACGAAGTTCTACCTGCAAACATCCCCATCAACATCACATATGTTATACATCACTTATTTGTTCACAAAATTACCTGTTAACAAATGATCAACATGTGTGAATATATATAAGATTGTCTTGACCAGGACCACCCCCCTAAATGCATTTAAGCAACTGCCATGTGATTGATTTGATTAGATAACTGCATTATCGAGAAATTGAACAGGTGTTCCTAATAATCCTTTAGGCGAATATATATATATATATACTGTATATATATATATATATATATATATATATATATATATATATATATATATATATATATATATATATATATATATGTTCAGTATCATGTACAACATCAGATATGCTTTAAAAATATTTTTTATATATTTGTAAAAAGTTATTTTAGTAAAAAGTTATTTTAAATTGTAATAATATTTCACGAAAGTACCGTATTTATGGCATTTCTTATTTTAAAGGTCCCATTCTTCGCGTGTTTTCGAAGCTTTGATTATGTTTACAGTGTGCAATATAACATGAGTTCATGTTTCGCGTGTAAAAAACAGTATTTTTCACACAATTTACTTATCTGTACAGCGCTGTTTTCTCTGTCCTAAAAACGCCTGATGATTTCCTTGTTCTATGAAGTCCCTCCTTCAGAAACACGTAACGAGTTCTGATTGGGCCTGCGCTTCCCGTGTTGTGATTGGACAACAGCTTAGCGCACTTTGCCCGGAAAGGTCCCGCCTCTTACCATAACGGGGAGATGCAAGCTGAATGAGCGCTCTTCTCCACGTGGGAGAGCAACAAGACCACGCCCCCTATTTTGAGTGTTCTTGTGGGCGGAGGGTTAGTCAACAAACGGTTCTAGTGACGTCATTACATCCCTGCACTTCCTGCTGTAGTCCAAACCGACCGTTCGCTGTAGGCTTTGAAAGGGAACTTCTGTTAAATAAAATATCTCGCTTGGCATTGAACTTTGAGCTTTATAATTGTACAGGTATTATTTATGCTCTAACAGCAACATTACACACTAACTAAAGTTTGAAAGATGGAATCGCGAAGAACGGGACCTTTAAAAAAATCCAGCCTTGGATGGCAGAGACTTCTTTCAAAAACATTTTTTAAAATCTTAACAACCTCCAACTTTACAGTAGTAGGGATTTTCCAGTATATATATATATATATATATATATATATATATATATATATATATATATATAAAAAATGTGAAAAATTTTCCTCCAAAAGAAAAAAATGGCAAAGAAATTCTCTATTTCTCCAATCTCTCTTTTCTCACCTCATTTTTCAGAGAGCTGACCTCTGTCATCAGGCTGTCGATCTTCCTCTCGTATTGATTTATGCGTCCATGCACTACCTCTTCCTCATCAGTGGAGAGATCTTCTATTCGGAGAGGAGACTGTGAGCGTTCAGGTTCCTGTGGAGGCGTTATCTCCAGACGATGAGTCGGTCCCTAAAACATACATAAACATTATAACATCTGAAATAACAGAAAAAAATTTTCTTCCGCAAAAGGCGGAAAGAAAATAAAAATAAAATAAAAATTACACCCACAGCAGTTTGAAAACTTTTAAGTGAATTGTGTACAAGCACAAATGTGAGTGTATCTGTAATATTTGACTGACCTCCCACTTATATGAGGTCTCTCGTGTTGAGACCTTGCCAGGTGGGATCCACGGGACCCTCGTCTTTACCTTAGCAGTAGGATGCAAGGCATTTTTTGTCTTAACCTGGAACATAAAAGACATACAGTGTGCATGAAGGGACTCATAGAACTTTGGACTATTTCTCAGTGACACACCACATATCACCTCTTGCACACATTGTCAATTTATATTATTTAAATCAGTGAAATGATTGTTAGGTAGCATTAACTAAGTAAGCCTCTGAACTGTGACCACTTCCCAAAACACCTGATGTACTCGTTACATCATAAAAAGAATGGGATCTACTCTAATGTTAGTCTCTCTGTTTATTCCGAGGTTTACTGCAGTTAGCTGGATCCGGGCCGTATCCAGACCAGATGGTGGACCTGCGCCTGGACATGACCAACGCATCACTGAAATGTTTGCAGAGAGTGTGTCAATTAGACTCCCCTCTGTAAATGCCTCATCGACACAACATCCACAATAAACCCGTCTCCGGCATGATGACTCAGATCTTTTGGAATATTCCCATCTAATATGACTTCTGACCTGCAATGTTGGCAGAATCATAATCATACAATTTTTGTTTGTTGACCAGAGGTGAAGACTGAGCCTAGACAAAGTCTTCGGCTTTTGGCTTGCACAGTTGGGGACACTAGTTGAATATTCAACTATATTACTGATCTGCCTGTATTGACACTATATGACAATTTAAATAAGCTGACGGCATCAACATTTTCATCAGCATATTCGGCTGCACAGCCGAATCAAATTCTGTTGCATTATTTTCCTATTTAACACTGTGAAGCTGCTTTGAATCAATTGACATTGTAAAAAGTGCAAAGGTGACTTGACCTGACCTCTTTGGATTTATTGTGTAATAATAATAAAATAAATCTCATAATAGGTTATTATGAATTCAAGGAAATTTAGAGGATGGGTATCAATGCACAGGCTACAAGATGTTGCTATACCTGGGCTGTCTTGGTAGGGCTGCATTTTGTGCTCTTCTTCACATGCACGTGTACAGGTGTGGTCTCGTTCACATGCACGTGCAGAGGTGGGGAGGAGGAGCTTGTTCTCGTTGCTTTTTTCTGCATAAAAAAGAAACATAACAATAATAAGGCAAAATACAATTACAAGATACAATACTGAACATCAGGTCAACTATTATAAAATAAAAACATGCACAAATATATATACAGTACCGGTCAAAAGTTGGGAAACATTACTATTTTTAAAGGGTTAATTCACCCCAAAACAAAATTGATGTCATTAATGACTCACACTATAAGATATTTTATATTTTAGTCCCAGAGCATATGTAGTCTATGCACACTTTACTGTCCATGTCCAAAAAGCTAATTAAAACATAATCAAAGTAGTCCATATGTGACATCAGTTGATTGATTAGAATCTCTTGAAGCATCGAAAATACATTTTGGTCCAAAAATATCAAAAACTACGACTTTATTCAGCATTGTCTTCTCTTACGTGTTCATCAAACAAAGATCCAAACGGCCATGAATCAGTGAATCGATCAATGATTGGGATAGCCAATGTCACATGAAATTATGCTTCAGAAATCATTCTAAAATGGTGATTTATTACCAATGTTGGAAACATTTGTGTTGCTTAGTATTTTTTGGAACCTGTGATACTTTTTCAGGATTCATTAATGAATAAAAAGTTTAAAAGAACAGTATTTATTCAAAATATAAATCTCACTATATAAATATCAATCTTTACTATCTTTACTTTACTTTGTATTAATTTAACACATACCTGCTGAAAAAAATAGTAATTCCTTTAAAAAAGGGGAAAGAAAACAATTACAGAGCTCAAATTTGAACAGTAGTGTATATTGTTACAAAAGATTTATATTTTAAATAGCCTAAATACTGTTCTTTTGTTAATTTTTACAAGGAATCCTGAAAATGTATCAGAGTTTATAAAAAAATAATTAAGCAGCACAACGGTTTTACAACATTGATAATAACTGAGTATCAGCATATTAGAATTATTTCTGAGGGATCATGTGACACTGAAGACTGGAGCAATGGCTGATATGGATTAGGAACACATGGCTAAAGTGTCATTTTACTAGTCACACATCTTCAGGTCATGTTTCATAGTACAGTACTCAAGACTATCAGAAGTAAACTGAGACTACCGCAACATACAGAGGGTATGTTGCGGTAGTCTCAGTTTACTTCTGATAGTACACTCGTGACTGACATCTGCCCTAATGTCAAGGTGACAAACAAATTCAATATATGAAACTATCTGTAACGTTATGAACATAACCATATAGCACCTTCAATGAATTCAGAAGTGAATGAACGCCAAATAAAACAGAAAATACAGCTATATGCTGACAGGCAATATACCTGCTAAGAAAGCAGAAGATAGCTTTCACAGAATATAAAAACAAAGAGAGCGAAAAAGAAATGAAATAGAAATCATGAATAAAACTGGAAAGCTACAAATGTAGCAGGAGAAGCGTGTATTGAAGATGTCTACAATACAAAGTCGCTAAAGCATGAAGTGAACGCGTATTTATTTGCAAAAACATCTTACCATGCGAAATTACAAACATTCAAGCGCTGATATGGGTAAAATGTAAATAAAAATAGGTGCGAACTACTTCAGTTTTCTTGTCATCCCAGAGTCTCCGAAGCATTTTCCGGTGGGTAATCGGTCTTTCATTTGATTGGCTGATTCAAACGGTTTCCTTGCCAGTGCGTGATTGTGATTGGAGGAAATCGCCTGACCTTGCTCTGTACGCTGTCTATATAGCAACGGTGTCCCTAGAAACCAAGCCTAACAAAGGCCCAAGCACGCAGAGGCCCAAGCTACAGTTGTTGTTGTCAAGGATAACAAGGCTACCAATATCATTTCCGTTATAATGTTTAACGAATACACAATAAACTACACACATTTCTTTGAAATCTATTATTCTGTTTCAATGTCCGTTGATAAACCCTGCAGCAAAATGAGAAGTCGAGAAGTAGTAGCCTAATGTCTCTGAAGAGCTGGCTTTCAAAATAAAAGCGTTGAAAAAAGGAAAAGGAGAAACGGATTAACGTTTTATATCGATTATCTATTTAATTTTATTTCTATGTGTAAAATGAAAGCTGATTAGTATTGTTTTATATTGAAGGAACGTGATTAAATTGAAGGAATATAATTTATTAAATGAATGTTAATAGCAAAATCAATTCATTTTAAAGTCAACATTCACAGTAAAACATCAAAATGTAAAAAAAAAAAAATCTTGGTATTGTTTAGTGTTGTTGTTGTTTTTGTTTCGACTATATAATGTTTTCCACAATATTAATAATGCTCATGTCACATCTTTGTCATGAATCAAGGCTTGCTGCAGACTAAACAGAATTTGACTTTGTGGAGAAGATTGCTTCAAAATAAAAGTCACTCAAAGGCGTAATTTGACCAAAGAGGAAATCCTGCTTAAAACGCAAGATGGTGATAGCGATACGCACTTTTTTCACACTTGTCTTTCAAAGTTTCGTTAATATCAACAACATCGTTCCCATTTACTGACGCACAATAAAAAAATAAAAAATTAAATACAAATCCATAATATTCAACACAAGAAAACAAAACATTAAATGTATAAATAACAATAAACTATATGGATATTTTAGCCCTTGTTGCCTAAGTATTCATTTTATTATGATACCAATTTTTGCACAATTGTTATGTTTCTTTTGCCATTAAGACAATGGTTTTCTGTGTTGTTTTGACCTGCAAATTAATCTATTGGTGGATTCTAATGGTTCTGAAGACTACCCTCTCTGACCAAATGCCATGATGCCAATATGGCATTTTGGTGATGCAGGTTGATGAAGGAGATGAAGATGAGCGAATGCTGACATAGCTGAAGTGGTTAAAAAGGATTGGTGGGATTATATGACAAGATACTTGGGGCCAATCACAGCAAAGAATGGTCCATAAGGTGACTAACAGTTGCTGCTGGTTGTAATGTCCTATAGCATAGAACGGATAAACAAATGAATCAAAAATAAACACATTATATATTGTAAATATTATATAATAAATACATTATAGATGGTTTGCTTGACTCAAATAAAAAAAATGGGGACAGTATTATATAAACAAAGAAGGAAGCAGTCACAATGTAGAACAAATAAACAAATAAACAACAACAACAAAAGAAAAGAAAAAAGGTAGGGTACATGACAGGGGTATACTAATCAGAATAGATCACAAAGGAAAAGTTGAAATAGTTTTTTAAGCCTTCGTGTTACAGTTAAAGATAATCCCAAAATAATGTTGTACGTTCAGGAAGCAAAACATAAAAAAGTGGTCTCTGAGCGGAACATATACATGTATGCACAGTTTTGTTAACAAAATAAAAAAGTTTAAGTATATATATATATATTTTTTTAAGTATATTTAATACATTATATTTATTTTAATTAACAATTCCAAACAAAACATTTTCTCAAAGTGTTCTCAATGACAAAAAACAGGGGAAATCTTTCTACAGCAATTTAGAGTAATGACAAAGCCAAAATAAATGCACTAGTCTCTAGGTGCTGTTTACACAAAGAAAAGTTTATATCGATATCTTTTTTTGAAGAAAATTGATTCGAATCTCTAGCTCGTGCTCATTAGTTATTCAGCTCCTCGTCAGTATGGGAGGGGTGCCGGACCCGGAAGTCAAATGTTGCTGTTGAGTCACCCCTGACTGGTAACGTCCAGATAGCGGAAAACAACTAGAGATGATGCTGGTGAGCTCGGCATCTTTGAACCAACCCAGAGAGTGAATAAATGCGGGTGTCAATTTGGATATCGCCTTAAGCATTTGTGCTTCACTTTACAAGACTGACGTTTTATCAATATGATGGAAGAAATTGACAGATTTCAAGTGCCACCAGTAAATCCAGAGATAAAGCTGCTGGTAAGTGTCACTCTCACTACATGGAGAATAACACTGTGTACATGTCGTGCTAAATGACACTGAGTGTAAAGACAGTAATTCTGTATTATCTAACTTAACATATCCCACAAACTCCGGTGCGTTACCAGATGTCATCTGACGCATCGTTATTTAGACAAAACCGAAATATGCAGTTGATAATACTATGCCAGCTGTTATAGTGTTGGCATTGACTCAGTCAAACAGAATATATGCGGAATGTCCCAGACTTTAATAAGACAAAATAAATTATCCTACATATAAGTTCTATGTCTATGATATTGTTTTATCTGACAGGAATGCCGGTTCGTAATTAGCGATGTCCAATTCGTGAACGTATTGTTCTTTTGAATCGATTCTTTTAATTGAAGCGCTCTGCGCGGTTTGGTGACGAATCGGATGTTCAATCCGACTCACTTGAATTGGACCAGTAAAGTCGGTTTGATTCAAATGAATCTCTTGCGGTCAGATACATGAACTGTTATATATTATGCAAACCTGCAGTAGATAAATATGTTTGTTAAATAATAACACAAATATACGTTTCGTAATTAATCTTACTGTCTCAGTGTTTTGCTGCTGACCTTTGATTATCCAGTTCAACCATACTAATAAGCAAATGTTGTTTTTATTGCTGAAGAGTGTTGAACTTTCTTCTCCCGCATCATTTAACTTTTGGTGTGAAAAGGAAAGGTCAAGGGCCTTTACATTTGCCAAAAACAACTTTAGTTTTTTTTAATATTATACAACAAGCAAGTCCAGGTGAGGAAAAGTAACACAAAAGTAACGTTTACACATTAACTAAATAAGTGTTTAGTTAAATTTATAGGGAGTTGTTGACATAGTAAACTGTGCATTGCTTTCAAATTGCACACCAGAACACCGGCTTGCCATTGGCCGATGCTGTTCACGTGAGCACAACGCATGTGTGTGATGCTGACGCAGGAGCTCGCCAACGTAAACTGCGTATGAGTCTGACACAGATGAGAATAAATTGCTGAATAAAGTAGTTATTTTTGTTTGTTTATTGAGCATATTATGCAACATTTTAACAATGTCTTTTCTGGCAATTGAAAGGGTCAGAGAGCTTGAGTTTACTTAAAAATAAAAATAAAAAATTTATTTGTGTTCTGAAGATTTGGGTGATTTTCGGGTTTGGATGGAACGACATGATGGTGAGAAATTAAGGACAGATTTTAAATTTTTGGGTGAACTAACCCTTTATGTATACAGCATTAAAAATAATTAGTTAAACACAATTCTGTAGAAACGATGATAATCACAAACAATACAAGCCTGAACAGATTTGCTCACGTCTGCCTGTTCACACAGTAGCAGACACATCTTGCATTTCTTGAATTAATTATTTGTTTTTAGAGCTTTTGTGAACGCATTGATTTCCAGTGAAGTAAGTATGTTTTCATTCAGTTAGTAGCCTGTATTTTCTGGATGGACTGAAATGCGCACATTAGAATACGCTGGATTGGTGAGATATGGCCTGGAGTGATATTGTCATTATTTTTTTCAGCGCTGCCTCACTATTCCCAAATTGCAGAAGACCCAGCTGTTAGCCTATACAACAAACTGTGCTTTCTAATGCTAATTCATTCCCCTGTGGACAGAAAAGGACAGGCCAACTACAATATGGCACCTGCTTTTCAAAGAAGAATGCTTATTCTTTATTTTAAGTTAATTTCTTTCTGATTTGTTGTAATCATCACACTTTTTTGTAATATTTTTTTTATAAAGATGTCTTTTCTAAACAGATAAGGGGGTGCATTCTATTAGGCCTCATAAATGAGTAGAAAAAACAAGAAGCACTCATTTTTAATTTTAGAATGCCATTTAGGTAAAAGGAGGTCAGTAATAACAGTAAGCTTCCACAGGCCTTGCTGGTTTGCAGGGACTATGATTTTGCCAAGCAGGGCATTTTCCTGGATCAGCATCTTTTGTTAGTCATAGAACAACATTTCTGTCAAACTAACAGGGATAGTCTATACAAAAAAGAGAAAACTGTCATCATTTATTCACCCATATGCTGTTCAAAATCCGTATGACTTTCTTTTTTCTGCAGAGCACACAAGAAGATATTTTGAAGAATGTTCATTGTCTTGGGAATGGAAACGGTTACCTAAATTCTTTAAAATATCATCTTTCATGTGCCACAGACGACATACAGTTTGAAATGTTCATGTTTGGGTGGACTATCTCTTTTAATGAGTGGGAAATGTATTGCATTCATTTTTGATTCATTTGTTTATCCGTTCTATGCTATAGGACATTACAACCACCAGCAACTGTTAGTCACCTTATGGATCATGCTTTGCTGTGATTGGCCCCTAGTACATCTTGTCATATAATCCCACCAATCCTTTTAACCACTTCAGCTATGTCAGCATTCGCTCATCTTCATCTCCTTCATCAACCTGCATCACCAAAATGCCATATTGACATGGCATGGGGTCAGAGAGAGCATAAAGGTCTTCAGATCATAATATCATTAATTTTCCTGGATAAATTTTGACCTTCTCTCATTGACACCCATGTTAAAGTCCTTGAAAACAAACGCTAGTCCTTGTGAGAGATTTATTTAACACAAGACCTACCCGTGTAGTGTTTCCGGGGATTCGCCATAGTTTAACTGCAATCTTGTTTTTGATGACTTTCTATTGATTTGTGAGTCTTGCATTAATCTGGTTCATCAATGGTTTCAATGCTGATCATTTATATAGATTTCTGATCACTGTAATCTCGCGACAACTAAAATCAGCTTTAAACCATGAGAACGGAGATTAGGGTTGCATCAGATATGTCTCTGTAGTGCTCTGAAGCATTAGTCCTCTTGGTTTTTTCTAGAAGTTGCATAAATTTCACGGCCAGTTGTACATGTAGTCAGTTCTGGAATATGCACAACTTTGATATTGTGCTTGGTGTTATTCCTCCGAGTTTTACGTAGCATGTGTCTAGTCTAACAAACGCTGTCTGGATACTGTTCGATACATCGGCTTCCTCAACAGAGTCCTATTAGACCACAAAGTCCAATGTTTTTTTTATTTTTATTTTTTACGTTGACCTTTCTTTGAAGGTGTTGTATTCTGATGCTAGAACAAAATGAAAATCATATAGTGGCCCAGCAATAGCTTCAGATCGAGATGAATGGCAATGTACTTTATATACAGCATATGATTAGATGCTTCAGGAGCTTGATGGTATCCTGCTGTGCTTTTACCCACAACCCCCCGCTGGTCTCTTTAGCTGGTGCTGAGCTTAAAGGGTTTGTGAGAACCCTGCCAGGCCTACAGCTGGCACTATGCCACCGCTGAGCCAGTGGGCAAAGAGGTTTCCTTCAACAACAAGGCTGCTTCCTCCTTCATGTTTGGTAAGCAAATGGATTTCTTTATGATATGGCTTCTTTAACATCCAATGACCCCTTCAAAGGGGCAGAAATAGTGTTATTTTAGTATTATTTATGTATGTATTGATAACATTTTAATTAGCTTATTTTTATATTTTCGGTTTAGTTTTAATTTCTATTTCTTTATAGCCTTTCTTTTAGTAATTGTAGTATTTAAAATTGTCTAATGCATATATTTATGTAAATTGTAACTACGTTGAATTCAAAATACATGATGATGGCCCAAAGAGTCTCAAGTGTCCACATGGGCCACATCCAACGAAGGCAGGCTTTTTGAGGTCACAATAGGCACTCTGTTGGCAGAGGCGTTTTGGGTGTGCTCTCAACATTCCCTCCAACAAGCTCCCTCTGTTCTGTTTCTCCCAGTCCCTGGTGATGTCACAGAGCATTCGGACCCTACATATTAAAAAGCTCAAGCAACAAAACATGTCTGGTGTGTCATGCAATCCAGCTATGCAGGAAGTACCAGTCGGTTACTATGACAGCTAGAATCTCCCTACATTTCATCCGTCTCTCAACCGAGCAGCTGTGCAGAAAAGAGGCTGTGGAAATGGGAGGGTTTGGCTGTTTGAGTCGTAATGAAGGCTTGTAATTTTAACATTGTACATTAAGATGGTAAGATATATCCATCCATCAGTCAGACTCACTTACAAATCAACTCTGTCAGACATAAAACCTGACTGAGTTGACAAAACTGAATATTTTCCAACTAACCACCACATTTTCGTTTTTTTTGTCTCAGATGTAACTGTCTTAAAGGGATAGTTCACCCAAAATGTGATGTTTATCTGCTTACCCCCAGGGCATCCAAGATGTAGGTGTGTTTGTTTCTTCAGTAGAGATTCTTAACTCCAACCTTTGCATGTCAATGGGGTGTTTTCTATGAAAGTCAGAGTAAAAAACACACAGACATGCGAATCCATATTAAACCCTGCAGCTCGTGACGACACATTGATGTCTTAAGACACAACAGTATTTGTGTTATTTTGTTTACCTCATATCAGATGAATCTCATTCTCCAGCATCATTACTTCCGTCAAGTAAGGTCAAAAACCTGTCGCAATCATAGATATATATATAGAGATTACTCATTAGTGGCTGCGCGTATCGGAACAAATGAGTCATGTAAATATATATCTATGATCGCACCGGGTTTTTGAGCTTACTCTACGGAAGTAATGGCTTTGGAAATACTAGATGAGATTCATCTGATATGAGGTAAAAAAAAAAAAAAAAAAACACAAATACTGTTTGGTTTCTCACAGAAACCGACTGTTTTGTCTCTTAAGACATCAATGTATCATCACGAGCTACAGGGTTTAATATCGATTTGTATGTCTGTGTGTTTTTTACTCTTATAGTGACTCTCATAGAAAACACCCTATTGACATGCATTATACAGCAGCGGTTTGTGTTAAAAATCTTCATTTGTGTTCTACTGAAGAAACAGACACACCTACATCTTGTATGCCCTGATTTTTGGGTGAACTATCCTTTTAATAAACATTAAAAATGGCAAGATTTATCCCACAACTATTTACACAAACTTTCACACCGTGATGACAGAGTTGGCATGTTAAAGCTGTGACTGCAGAGACTTTAAAGGTCCCATTCTTCGCGTGTTTTCGAAGCTTTGATTATGTTTACAGTGTGCAATATAACATGAGTTTATGTTTCGCATGTAAAAAAACACAGTATTTTTCACACAATTGACTTATCTGTATGCCGGTGTTTCCTCTGTCCTAAAAACTGCCTGATGATTTCCTTGTTCTATGAAGTCCCTCCTTCAGAAATACGTAACGAGTTCTGATTGGGCCAGCGCTTCCCGCGCTGTGATTGGACAGCAGCTTAGCACGTTGCCCGGAAAGGTCCCGCCTCTTATCATAACGGGTAGATACAATACGCGCGCTCAATGTTATTGCAAAAATGTCTATATTGCCTTATCAATTTGAGTCGGAATCAGACCCG
Organism: Pseudorasbora parva; assembly: GCF_024679245.1. Classification (NCBI taxonomy): domain Eukaryota; kingdom Metazoa; phylum Chordata; class Actinopteri; order Cypriniformes; family Gobionidae; genus Pseudorasbora; species Pseudorasbora parva. The sequence goes on along the minus strand of NC_090189.1, from coordinate 13,592,537 downwards.
GAGAATATCGAAGAGGATCGATTACAACCTGCTCAGGAAAGACTTTTACTGGATGTCTCAGAATGGTAAGCTGTCTATTCAGTAGTTTAAACTGATCATTACAAACACCAACAATCGATGGTGTCTGAATGAATTACTACACTTTTATATACTACGTTTTTCGGATTAGTTTCAATTACCATCTAACGTTAGTTAACAATAACAGCGTTGCACTTTGTGTCATGAGTTACATAAACTGTTAAACGGACTAACTTAAATAATAAAATACACTTACCGGTTGTGGTTCATAAACAACGCCTTCTCCAGACAAAGAGGGAACTGTGTCATCTTTTAAGAATAATCTTTCTGCAAATCCGGCATTAAACTGATTGAGATTGAGGAAGCAGTCCTCAGCAAAATGTGCTGCACATAGTTTTAAATTGTGATTATAATTTTCCAGAACCGAGTTAACCATGAACTGTAGCCACGATCTCTACGTACAGCGTCCGTGGGAAGGCCAAACAAAGGTGATTTAACTCTGGGATGAAAATAACAGCGTTTCAATGGCATGGCGACAAACACACTCTACAAAAACAACGCTTCCTATTCTCGACCTGCGAGAGCAAAAGGACAACGCCCCCGAATTTGCGTGTTCTTGTGGGCGGAGGGTTCGTCAACAAACGGTTTTAGTTGTGTCATTAAAGCAGGAAGTGCAGAGGTGTAGTCCAAACCGACCGTTCGCTGTAGGCTTTGAAAGGGAACTTCTGTTAAATAAAATATCTCGCTTGGCATTGAACTTTGAGCTTTATAATTTTACAGGTATTATTTATGCACTAACAGCAACATTACACACTAACTAAAGTTTGAAAGATGGAATCGCAAAGAATGGGACCTTTAACATTATTTGTATAAAATATAAATCAATATAAAACTTTTAGGACTATTGCACTTGAGAGCGTGTGCATGTGAAAGTAAGTAAGTGCGCAAGACTTAATTTCAAAATGCAAAAAAGCTCTGTAAACACTTGCATTTTTTGCAACACAAGTGTGTCCTATCGGGTAATCAAAAGTTATACACATTGAAGTCAACACTTGGGCCAAATACAGGAAATACGTCATGTAAGTGGACAAGTGGTCAAGTGCAAAGACTGCAAGTGTGGCTATTTGGACAGGGTATGTGTCCTACACGTGAAATCCACACTGAGCAGGAAATACAAAAGGGGTCCTTGGAGTTAAAAATGTCCATGACATTGCCTGATTTTAGAATGATAAAAAAATCCTGATGGAGTTGACAAAGTGCGAGCAAAGTGAGGACACTACTTTAATAGGCAGTTTATGGAAAATATAATCAAAGATGTACTTTTTGTATTGTTTTATATGTTACAGATCTCTGCTTTTCACTTGAAATGTATAAATGCAGAGGACAGGTTAAATTACTGTACATGTATTTTCCAAGTACAGAGCATCCATTTAAAGTCACAAAATTATTTAAAAATAAAAGCAATGAATGTCCTGAGTATCCATTTCCTTTAGATGTAACTTTTTAAGTATACCTTGATGCATTTCTTTATTTTAAACATATATATATATAATGGTAGAAGCCAGATTTATTCATGATTGTTTAATGAATCTGTTAGCTGTTTACACAGTACATTGGGAGTTTTTAACGGCACAGGCCCTACATATATCTGGTCTAATAATCAATAAGTCGCTGGAACACAGCTGCGAAAGCAAATCTGAGACGTTTTGAGAGAGATGCATTAAAATAACCCTGCTGTCGTTCCAGCGAGAGCATGGTGACATTTTGCTGACTCGTGTTATTTTACTAATAGAATCAACACCTTTTATACACCCTCTGCCTCACCAGATACCATCATTTACAACCAATCCGATTTTTGCTCTCTGTTTTTTAACAGTACACTGGGCATGGTTGGAATGGAATTTATATTTACAATGAAATATATATTGAAAATATTGAAAACGTTTCCTCAAAATCCATTTGTCAATCAGTTGATGTTGGAAATATGTCATTTTGCACATTGTTAATCACTTGCATCTCCCCTTGGGGAAGTAGTGTTTCATCTGATTGTGTATGATTGTGTTTTTTGTCTCCAGGATCCTGCCGCAACGTCAACTTTAGAGGGTGAAACAGGAACGAGAGAACCCGAGTCAGTCGCTATTAACTACAAGCCCTCCCCGCTGCAAGTGAAGATAGGTTAGGCACTTTCTCATATAGCCATTGATCTGACTGAGACACCATATCGTCACCAGTGTAATTTGTCCATTTGAGTGTAAAAACGAGTGTATTGATTTTCCCGCTGATACTGTGATTGTGAAGCAAATGGTTTGGAGCGAGAGTTAAGAAGCAGCGTGTGAAATAGATGGCCATGGTTTTCGATAAGCAGAAGTGTAATGAGTCTTAAAGTCTGATTTTTTTTTCCCCCATAGAGAATGTTACTGCAGTCTTAAAAAAATTGTGCTGCTTTTTTGGGCTTTCCATTTTTACAAGAAAATATTAAACATATAAAATTGATTTCTGTGTAATTTGGGGAAAATATCCATCTGTTGAGTTAAAAAAAAAAGTTTGAATGCCTAATTTAACTTTAAAGGAACTGTATGTAATAAATATATTTCAATTAATCATAAAATGGCCCTGATATGTCAATAGACATTAAGAAATCATGTTAATTTAAAATACTTTTATCACTGACAACAGTAGTCCGGCCAGGATATTGACATTTAAAAGGTGTTGTTTCAGTCCTCAACTGATGTTGATGTTGACATGTTGTGTTTTGGCCTGAAGCTCCGCCCTCCACCTATCTACCAATCACGAAGTCAGTCGTGTTTCGGCATGCGGGTTGCCAGATCTGCTCTAGTTACCACAGCTGTAGCTACAAACATTCCTGCTGATACTGCAGCATATCTGGCAACCTCTAGTCAGGGGGGAGAAGGAGAGGGGATACACTGCTCTACAGTCATGTGTAAGTGATTGCAGTACCAGTTTTGGCCACAATCTTACATACACTTCCTTTAAGGGCCCTATTTTGAGTGCATGATCTGAAGCGAATGGCGCGGGTACACTTACTTAGGGCGTGTCCAAAGCCACTATTGCTAGTAAAGCAAAGGGAAAAATGGTCGCCATGCACATGGTCCTATTGTACTTAGTCACCTAATAAGTCATGGGTGTGATTTGGGCGTAATTAGTGTCTCATCTCCCATTCCCTTTAAAAGCCAGTTGTGCTCACGCAGTGGTGGAATTTGCAAGTGGAAAGACTGAACGCTTCTCCAGAGAGGAATCCTTTAATTTTTCATACTTAAAAATGTGTGTGTGTGCTGCTGTGCATCCCTGTGTGTGTTATAAAGCAAAGTGTACACACATTGTGGATCCGCCTATAGGCGCATATTATTAACGGACCCTTTAACAAAATATTTATATTTCAGTTGCCTCAAAATAGCCACGCGCCAACAATGCGGCTGAACAGACCTCGTTTTCAGACCAGCACGCCCACAGGGGAACAGATGGGCGCAAATGCATTTGCTATTTAAACAATATGGTGCAAGACGTGAAAATGATAACTACGTTGAGCTGAAACTAGCAAAAAACACTTAAACACAAAATGTGTTAGCATTATACAGGGTGTATGATAGGGCCCTAAGCATGCTACTTCACTTTGTGGAAATGGTAATAATTCATTAATTGAAGTAATTTATATATAATGTGAAACGTATAATATAAACAGCCTTCATATCAGTTATTGGTCATAATATTAAAATAATTATTGGTAGTCTATATTGGGGGGAAAAACATAGTGTTATATTCTTTTTTATGTTTATTAATTGAATCTTATATTTGAAATACATTTGAATGTTATTAATGTAATAATGTCTGTATCTTACACTGTTTTCAGTATAGAGATGTTCGGTTTGGGCTTCCTGAAATACAGCAGTTGCTGAATTTTTTTTCGCAGAGGAAAAAAAAGAGGAAACTTTTGGAAACGCTTCTGACCCCATTGTAGTTTGAGATCTCTGGGGTTAGATTTCAGTTTAGACGAACCAAAACGGAGACCGAATAAGAAAGCGCCCCTAAACCCTCAGTCGCTATTCCCTATTATAGTCCACTAATAAACTTCACTTGAAGGAGTGAATGAAAACGAATTTGGACCACTTTTGAAAACACAGGTGTGGCTAGTAGTGGCTACCTGCATTCTGAATCGTTGCGTATCCTTCCCTGATTTGTCAACCCCCATCATATGACCATTACGCTACCGGAGCACGACAATAACAGACCAGCTCTCTCAATGGCTCTCTCAATGGCTCTGTAACAGTCCAGCCTCGATGACCGTGTAAACAATAACATGGAGACAGAACTGCAAGCTTTGCTGAATTTGTTGTCCTTTTTAGCAGCCATTGCAGTTAATCTCTTTGCATTTTATAATACTACAGCCACCTACATGTGCAAGCTATTATTAGAGCCGTCGTCAACTGTTTACACCATGTGCATGCCCAGTGTGCATGAATGATGATGTGACATGCGCTTTCAGTCGTGAAGTGTATACAGTATGTGTAATATTTAGTAATTGAAATACAGTGAAAAATGCCAGTATGGACAGAATTGTTTTCATGTTAAAACACTCATGTTAAAATAAATAACGTGCTAGTGTGGAAATAACCTAAGAATGAAGACCAGTCACAATTTCCGTATACAAATATTATGATGACTCCATCGCTGTTTGTTACATTTTGAAAGCTGAACATTCAATGCGAGTTAATGGGAGGCTTTCAAAATTGAATTTGTTCTTTATTCATTCTTTTGGTAGAGAAACAACGAGAACTCGCAAGGAAGGGCTCGGTGAAGAATGGAACTGTGGGTAGTCCAGTCAATCAGCAACCCAAGAAAAATAATGTTATGGCCAGAACAAGGTAAGACTACTCCACCCTCATTTTCATGAGTTATATCTTTTTAAAGGGTGTGTTCACACTTGTAATTCAGTTCTTTTGGTTCGTTTTGAGACCGAACATCCAAAACAATGCTATGTGCTGGCTGGGCTAGATGCGCTCAGATGCATAGTGGTATATTTTACCAGCTGAGAGTTCTCAAACTGCTTATGAAATGTGTAAAGGAGACAAAACGGTGTCAGGAATTCCTCTGTTACACATACAAATGAAGATCTGCTGTGAGGAGAAGGCAGTTCTGACACCTGTACTGGAATGTATTGGTTAATATACCTTTTAACAGTATCAAGCAGATATGTCCTTTTTAGGGTTGCATCTTGTGACATTGTTTTTGGCTCCTTTAGATCTATTTAAAAGCAAAAGTGAAGTGACGTGTGGACGTGCTTGCATTTAACCCATCCAAGTGCACACACACAGTAGTGAACACAGCCATACTGCTGCAGCGCCCGGGTCTCACCTCATTTGTGGTATTGAGGGTGGAAAAGAGCGTTTGTTATGTAACCTTCGGGTTACAAGTCTGACCCTTTAACCATCAGGTCACGACTGCCCCACTGTCTGTGTTGCATTCAGTCAAACCACACCAGAGTTTGTTTGGAAGTGGACCAAGACCCCATGAAAAGTTCAGATGGCAGCGTTCACCGCACTGACAGAGAAATCACACCAGAGTTTATTTTAATCAAACCAAACCTGCCAAGTGTGAGCACACCCTAAAACTAATATCTTACCCAACCAACAAATGGTTCTCAAAAGAAATAATTGCACATGAGAAACACCGCATGTATTGTTGGAAATTCTTTCAGTGTATAGCCTCATAATAATGGTTGATTTGTTTAGTACATCAAAAATATGAACAGCAACAACATCAAATCGTATAAACAGAAGCTTTATATGAAGGTTGTACAATCTGTGAGTGTTAATTAGTGTTAGTGCAGTCCTTATGAGGGCTTCTGTCATCTCACCGGTCCCTGGTGCCCTGCTAGGATTAGCACAAATGCGAGAACCCGTCCACAGGCCTGGTTTAGAGCATAGCTTTGGGCCTGAAGATTAGCTGCGCACAGCTAAAAGCCTGCGGGCCAGAGATTAACTTCAGCCTTTTTTACTGAGAGAAGGAACAAAAGATGCTCCAGCTCTGGTAACAGGGTTTGATAATGTTAAACTCAGCCATGCCCCTAATTTATTTGATTTCCCTTGGCAGATTTGTCCTAGTGCTTAATGATTTTGAAAAATTAGATGTTAAAATTAAAGGTTAATAGTTAAAAATAAAATCTAACAAAAAAAAAAAAAAAGGTTCTGCCTCAGATTTTTGAGGGTTTCTAATAGTGATGGTAGATACATCAGATGATATGTGGCCATTTTAGATTAATGTTGTTGTGCCTGTGGATAAAAAAGTGAAAGCATGTTTTCAGATTGTATTATTAGATATGTCAGCTGGCTCCTTTGATGTAGAGGAGCAACGGCTCTACACTGAGCTTCTCCCCCTACCTCTAAGGAAGCCCAGCCACCCTGCGGAGAAAGCTCATTTCAGCTGCCTGTATCCGGGATCTTGTCCTTTCGGTTATGACACACAGCTCATGACCATAGGTGAGAGTAGAAACGTAGATTGACCGGTGAATCGAGAGCTTCGCCTTGTGGCTCAGCTCTTTCTTCACTAGATCGGTACATCGCCCACATTACTGAAGATGCTGCACCGATCCGTCTGTCAATGTCCTGTTCCATCCTTTCCTCTCTCGTGAACAAGACCCCAAGATACTTGAGCTCCTCCACTTGAGGCAGGAACTCTTCACTAACCTGGACGTGGAGGTGCTGATTCTCATCCCATCCGCTTCATACTCTGCTGCAAACCGTCCAAGTGCATGCTGAAGGTCCTGGTATGAGGTTGCCAACATGACAACATCATCTGCTAAGAGCAGTGACGAAATCACATTGTCCAAACCAGACCCTCTCCAGCTCTCTCCGTCTAGAAATTCTGTCCATAAAAATTATGAACAGAACCGGTGACAAAGGCTAGCCCTGCCGGAGACCAACATGCACCAGGAACAAATTTTACTTACTGCCGGCAATGCGGACCAAGCTCCTGCTCCGATTGTAAAGGGACCGAACAGCCCTAAGCAGGGGGCCCCGGACCCCATACTCCCAGAGCACCCTCCACAGGGTGCCACGAGGAACACAGTCGAATGCCTTCTCCAAATCCACAAAACACACGTGGAATGGTTGGGAAAACTCCCATGAACCCTATATATATATATATATATATATATATATATATATATATATATATATATATATATATATATATATTACAGTATATGTATATGCATATATAATCTAATAGAATTATATAATTGTCTCTAGTGGCAATCAACAAAAGTGTAGTTTCTAGATACTGGCACATTATGGTTATTGAAAAACCCATATCACCATTTCAGTCAATCACTAGCTTGGCAGATCATCATCAAAACAATATGTATAGGTACCTATATATGCATGCATTCATATGTTTATGTGTAGACATGGGTTTTGATTTCACTGGTCTGACAGACTCTTCCATTTTTCCTACTTTTATTACAGGTTGGTTGTACCTAATAAAGGGTATTCCTCCTTAGACCAGAGTCCAGATGAGAAGCCGCTTGTAGCACTTGACACTGACAGGTATGACACACTTTACACTAAAAACCTCACTCTGTTGTTCTCTGGGAAACCCTCTTAAATCTTTTGAGAGTATTTCAGAACGCTTCACATGAAGGGAAGAATTAGAATGTATCAAACGATGAGATGGAAATAAATCCTCTAATTAAATCTGTATGTCATTTTCCTAGCAGACGCAAAGCCAGCAATCTCCATCTGAAAAGGACCTGACATTTAATCAAAATACCAGCTAATTTTAAACTACTAAAGCTGGTGCCCTTCAGACTGGTGTGAGAAACTGGCCAAGCATAAAAGATTTAAAGTTAATGTGCTTTCCTGATGGCCAAGAGAGACCCTTCAGCTTCAGTAAAATGAATCAACATTTGCTTTAGAAAAATGTAATTACAGAGATTAACAAAATTGTTTATAAAGTCTTATTACACTATGCGTTAAACTTTAAAGAGCACTTTCACTTTGAGTGGACATATTATACATTTTTGTAGCATTTTCTGAGATTATTTATTATTAACATCATTTTTCTTAATTTATTTTCATGTGAACATTGTCCACCTGATTGTCTTATGATTGGATTATTGTATTTTTAAAAAACTGTGGAAAGTTTTTATATATATATATATATATATATATATATATATATATATATATATATATATATATATATATATATATATATTAGGGCTGTGTATTGCCAAGAATCTGGCGATACAATACGTATCACGATACAGGGGTTACGATACGATATATTGCAATATATTGCGATATTGTAAGAGAGGCAATATATTGCGATATTGTAAGAGAGGCAATATATTGCGATATTTCTTTTTGTGTGTTTTTGTTTTTTATAATTTAAAAGAATAAAGAACACAACCATTAGCCTAAAACACGAGACAAAGTATTTTATTTAATTAATACAGTATCATTCTAAATTAAGGGAAATGTAAAGTGACTGCAGGATTCTTTGTGTATATGTTTTAAAGGTTCACAGTATAGCAGTGGCTATTTAACAACAGAAAGTGCAGTCCATTTCATGACTGAATGACTGTTTGTTTTATATTTAACACAGTAGCCCCGATCACACAGAACGTGTTTTTGCAGCGAGAGGCGCCTTTTTTGAATGGATTTCGGTTGGCAGAGAGCGTTATGCGCGCTGCTTATGCGCCCTGGGCGCCTCGCGTTTTTGAAGGAGCGCTCCGAGCGCATGAAGTGGAAAAAAAGTCAACTCTGAGCGGAAAAGCATACAACATCATCGCGCTTATGTTCTGTTGTCCAATCGAATGAATGAAGCGGCGGACCTTCCGTTGTGTTGACCGTTACATTGATCTGACTGACAGTACAGGTGATTCGGGGGTTGCCTAGAAACATTAAAGTGCACTGCTCATTTTTGAATGAGAAAACGCAGACCAAAAAAGGGAGTGCAGTGTGCCTCGCGTTTTCGAACCTGAAAAACGCGTTCTGTGTGATCGGACCCTAAAGCTGTTTTCTATAAAGCAGTCTATTGTATAAAGTGCTGTTTCAAGTAACGTTACTGAGCTGCAGAGCTGGTGCATCCATATCCACATCGCTATTATCTTTCGTTCTCCTGCCACTGCTGTCAGTTTTGGAGTGTGTTTATTTTGTTACTGAGAGGAAAGCGTGCAGGACATTCTATCGAAACACTTCTCAGCAGCGCGGGTGACGTCAGGATGTTAAGCGAGCTCTCTGTTTCAATGTGTTTCCCGAGTATTAGATTATAACTTGGCCTATTTTGCAAACAAAATGATTCTTGTCGATTTCCTTAGTGGCTTCTTTATAGCTGAAGCCAACATGAGTCCACACTTCAGCTCTGTATACTGCAAGAGCGGAATAATTCTATCGTCTTGAGAGCTGGGTTTGCTAATGTAAACACTAGCACTTTCACCTTGCGCTTCTCCGGCTCCGTGTCAGTTATACGTTCTGAGATAACACTGCCATCTAGCGGTTGGGTGTTATACAGGCTGTGGTTTAAACCGAACACAAAGCCACGAATCTTGGATGTAAATAAATAAATATATAAATATCGATACAGCGTTTTTGAGAATCGATACAATATCGCCAAACATAATATCGCGATATTCACGTGTATCGATATTTTCTTACACCCCTAATATATATATATATATATATATATATATATATATATATATATATATATATATATATATATATATATATATATATATATATATATTTTTTTTTTTTATGATAAGGGACCTTTAACACGAGCTTTGTTTCCAACCACCTATTTTTATGCAAGTTTTGGGATATCTCCTAAAAAATTACTGGATGGAAACAGAAAGATACAGATCAATACACTAAAAATCTGCATAAAAACGTATGCGCTCAATTAAGGTGGAAATATTTTTTATCTGCTAAAAGACTATAATAAACTACAATGAAAACATATTTACTGAATAAATCCCTCATTGCCCAGCAAAAAAATAAACTCAAGTGAGTTTGCCACAATAGTGGAAGTGATTGGATAACTAGACTAACCAGCGAACCAGTTTCATTGCATAGCATCTCAAATATTGTTGAGCAAAAATCATCAAAATCATTTGGTTTAGTTCCCTTCCCAGAAGTATCTCACACTATTGCATTTCCAAACACCAGGAATCTTGAGTGCAATATTCAATTTAAACTCAAATCACATTTATTTGTATAGTGCTTTTCTCATGTTAATCTTGATTACCTATAGAGTAGTATTGCATCCTTCATATCTCCGAAGAGTATCAGATTTACAAAAGACAGATACGCTGTACTGAATCTTATGATCCTGAAAGAGTGTATATGGAACAGAAATACTCTTGTCATATGTCCAACTAATTTTTTGAAACTTTGGCTATGTTTAGCACAAGAATCCAACTCTTTAACTGTGTAAATAAGTCAGAATGCATGAAATAGCACTAGACACCCCCTTTCAGCATTCTAGACTATGTAATGGCCTTGGTGCAGAATCACCATTAAAGGACAACTCCGGTGAGAAATGAACCTAGGGGTAATTAACAGATGGTTACCGAGTAGATCGTTCTCTGGGATGCGTTTTCATGAAAATCGAATGTAAAGAGTTTTATCTCTAAAACAGATTAGCTTATAACGCTTGTCTATGGGGCATAGAGTAAGTGAAATTAAATCGCTAGTTAACACCACTAACAAGGCTCAAAATAGCCTGACACTAACACGGTAGCATAATGAGGGTCCCTACATGCAAACCGAAGCATTGAGAACTTGGTAAGTGTACAAACAGTTTAAAAAGAAGATGCTTTATAAAGACAGTACATTACGCGTTTGCGGTCAGGTGCCATCTTGGAAAACACCCTCGAGCCATGAACGCTGTGCTAAGTAAGCTGGTCTGATAGGAATTAAGTTTGTGAAATCTAATTACATTTTTATTTTTATTTATTTATTTTATCTGTTGCGTTCTGTGCTTTGAGAGATTCCAAGTCACAGTTAATCGCTTAGCACAGCGTTCGTGGATCGACTCGTCGAGACTGCTTTCCAAGATAGAGACTGCTTTCCAAGATGGCGGCTGCCCGTAAACGTGTGATGCACTGTCTTTATAAAGTATCTTCTTATTAAACTGTTTGTACACAAAGTTCTCAATGCTTCGATTTGCATGTAGGGACCCTCATTATGCTACCTTGTTAGTGTGAGGCTATTTTGAGCCTTGTTAGTGGTATTAATAGCGATTTAATTTCACTTAAATTGTGCCCAATATGCAAACTCATCTGTTTTTAGAGATAAAACTCTTTACATTTGATTTTCATGAAAACACATCCCACAGAACGATCTACTCGGTTAACCATGTGTTAATCACCCCTAGTTTTATTTCTCACCGGAGTTGTCTTTAACAATCTAATTCTGGCCAGGATTTGTCTAGTCTAGGATTCCAGCCCTGAGAGTTGGAAAAAAGCAAGAAAACAGACATGTTTGTTGACAGCAGTCCAAAGCACTTGAAATCAACGGTATCATTTGTGTGGCCTACACCCTTCTGTAATGAGATGTGTCACAGTATGCGTTCATCCGTAATAGCGTGGTTGCTGTTCAGTTCAGATGATCAGGCACAGCGTGCACCGCCTCACACAGATGGGTCTCTTAACTTAATGCTTTCTATGTTGCCAGCTGTCTGCTGGATCTCTGTGTCCTCAGCTGCCTGCACTTGTGATTAAGTCATGCTTTAGGTCACCCGTCCTTCCTTGTCTCTCTCTTTCTGTTTTTCTGTTGTGACTGTATACTTTGTGTTGTTTTTTTTAGTGACGATGACTTCGATATGTCCAGATACTCTTCGTCTGGATATTCCTCAGCCGAGGTGAGATGTCTAAGGGGCCAGGTATTTATGCACTGAAATAAAGCCCCTTAAAGGAACTGTATGTAAGAAATGTATTTTAATGAATCATAAAATGGCCCTGATATGTTACTAGACATTAAGAAATCGTGTTAATTTCAAATACTTATATCACTGACAACAGTAGTCCGGCCAGGATAGTCATTTAAAAGGTGTTGTTTCAGTCCTCAACTGATGTTGATGTTGACATGTTGTGTTTTGGCCTGAAGCTCTGCCCTCCACATATCTACCAATCATGAAGTCAGTAGTGTTTCGTCATGTGGGTTGCCAGATCTGCTCTAGTTACCACAGTTTCAGCTACAAATATCGCTGCTGGATCCTGCAGCATATCTGGCAATCTCGAGTCAGGGGTGAGAAGGAGAGGGGAAACACCGCTCTGCAGTACTTTGAAAGTGATTGCAGTACCAGTTTTGGCCACAATCTTACATACACTTCCTTTAACCAATACAATAAATTGACAGCCTAGCCTATTACATAATTGTTATTTAATTTATTTTTAAGTGGCATGTCATCATACAGCATCTCCTGTCATGTAATAACCCCTGATATATTAAAGGTTTAGTTCACCAAAATATTTTATTATTAAATTATTTCATTTTTATTTAATTTGATTTTTATTTTATTTTAAGTGGCATCATGTCATAGAGAATCCCCTGTCATGTAATAACCCCTAATTTTAAATGTTTAGTTCACCAAAAATTTAACATTTTATTATTAAGTTAAATGAAATGATATTAGTTTATTCTAATATAAACTATATATATATATATATAGTTTATATTAGAATTTTACCAAAATTGCATACATTTTCTGATAGCTAACCATTTAGTTATGTTCCTTTGCCATAGCAAATAAACCAAGACTTAAACATCCAGCTTCTGAAGGATGGCTACCGATTGGACGAAATCCCAGATGATGAAGACTTGGACCTCATCCCCCCAAAATCAGTCAACCCTACCTGCATGTGCTGCCAAGCCACTTCCTCCACAGCCTGTCAAATTCAGTAACCCCACCCTCCCTTAAACCCCTCTTGTCCCAACCCTGTGAGTTAAGCTCACAGTTAGTATCCTCAACATAGATTAACTGCTAAAGAAGTTAAAAACAATAGAATGGGTGTATTAAAATAAGTATAAAATAGGGAAAAAATAATTAATGAAAATGCACAAGAAGTATGTAACTGTTTTTTGGTTCCTCCTATGGTAGGATGTGAGTCTTTGTATCATCACCAGAGGGCGCTAGACTTAGGTGTGGATAGCTGTAAGATGCGTTGAAGTGTATATAAATGCATGTTGCAACATTAAAACAATACAGCTGCTCAAAGCATCTTTTAAAACAACAAAATTCACAATTTAAAGAACAGACTCCTCAATACCCAAATTATTTGTCTTAAAAGGGTCATGACATGTTTTTTTTCTATTATTTTAATATGTTCCTTGAAGTTCACTTATGTTAAAAAGATTCTTACACACACACACACACACACACACACACACACACACACACACACACACACACACACACACACACACAAATATATATAGATATATAATGTGCATCTGTATACTGAGTACAATTGGTTCACGGCAAAAAATAAATAAAAAAATGCTTTTCTTACTTAGTATTTTTGTCTTGTTTCTAGTCCAAACATCTACAAATTCTTAAAACAAGAAGTATTTACTAGACAAGCAAAAGTAATTGTCTTGTTTTAGGAAAAAAATTACTCAAAATTAAGAGTTTTTGCTTAAAATTATTTTTTGAGCAAACTTATTTTAAGCAAAAACTCTCTAATTTGGAGTTATTTTTTCCCAAAACAAGACAATAATTGTACTTATCTAGTAAATTTTTCTTTATGTAAGAATTTTTAGAAATTTTGACAAAAATAGAAACAAGACAAAAATACTAAGTAAGAAAAGCAATTTTTTGCAGTGTTTATATTAGCTTTTGACGCAACGCTCTCCTCGTAGGCTAGTGTCCGCACTTAGTGACTAAATGGAAGTGGGCGGGACCTATGGTGTGATGATGTAAAGCTATTTTCATCAATGTTTTGCTCTAGAGGCAGGCATATGCAAATGTATTTGCCCCTGTGACGCCCAACAATATCCAAATGAGTCGTTTTTGGAGCTTTATTAAATAAATGCTTTGTTTATAAAGAGGAGGACGTATTAAGCTCTGAAACGTGCAGGGTGTTTTAATGGTACTAACAAAGATTTCTTATATGTCAAAAGATCAAGGCAAATTTGATTTCTCATGTCATGACCCTTTAAATACCCCCACGGCCCATCAGGAAGGGCCTCTTTACAGCAAACTAGACTTGTGTTCCTTTTACTTATTTAAAAAAGAAAAAAAGGAAAAAAAAGAATAATTTTTTTAAAAATAAGAATTATTTTGATATTTTGTCAGACCTAACCATTTTAATTTATTTAGTCATCATTTTTGTTTTATAGGATTAACCAAGCAAAATCCCTCTTGGATATGTTTCTGGGTTTTACTGCTCTAAATGATCTGCCTTTGTTTAGCTGATGCTTTCTTGCTTTCTAATGAAAGGGTGTGTATAGAGACCAGGTGAATTCCTTTCATTTACTTTTCAAACTTGTGTAGTAATATATTATCAGTAGCTTTGTAGCAAACACTAATAAAGGGAATACTCTTCGGGTGTGTTCACAGTTGGCAGGTTTGGTTCGGTAAAAACTTTGCTCTGTTAGTGCGGTTCATTTGAATAAGTGAACGCTGCCATCCAAACCTAGTGTGCACCAAACAAGCGGACGGAGACCCCTAAAAAGCGAACTTGCAAACGAACTCTGTTGTGGTTCCACTGAAATATTAACGGAACATGAACCAAAGGCAATTAAACGAACCAAAATCCGTACGTAATGCCACAGGATGTGACCCTAAATAGTAAAGAATGCTCAAGAACACCTGTTTTTTTCATCAGATTCAAAATATATATCATAAAAAGCCTTTTTTATCTTTAAGTTTGGTGTTAAAGGGATAGTTCACCCAAATATGATTTTTGTTTTGTTTATCTGCTTACCCCCAGGGCATCCAAGATAAACATTTACATTTTCATTTTTGGGTGAACTATCCCTTTAAAGGCACAATATGTACGATTTTTGGTGTTATATATTTCGTTGACTTGTTTACTTACATTATCCTAAATGTTTCCAAGAATGTTTAAATCTAGAGAAATAAGCAATTTTAACCAGGAGTATGCCTGTTATTTTGTAGAAATGGACACACTAAAGATGCTTTAATATATTATATGTTTTATTAGAGAAGAGAACAACTGTTTGAAGACATTAATAGACAGAAGACAATTATTGTACAGTAATACGACAATTCTCCGTCATACAATATGTTTTTAAATGAATTGCATGCCTTTGAGCAACACAAGCCATCCAGCATTTATTAATATGATATTCTAATATCGATCTAGCTTACTGCAGTGGGCAACAAGTGTCTCATAGCAGCCATGGTCCAAACACACAGAGAAACATTATAACATAATTTTCAACACACTCAAATGGACTGTATCTAATATGATAAAACAGCGCTGCGTTGCTCCACATATGCATGACCGGAAGAAGCGGAAGTGGTCATCTGTGGCATAATAAAAGATCTGTCGAGCTGGCTTCAGGGACCTCAGTCAACTCCCACTGCACTGGGCCCTGCTTTGCTACATTACAGTAACGTTAATAATCTCATCCATTACATGATGTCTGCCAGAGTCCCGTCTTGATTCTTTTCCACTGGCTGTGAAATGAAGACGACAACTCCCAAGATTCCGCACCCAGTCTCAGTGTCATCAAAATACGCCTTTGTTTTGAATTATAGGCTGCTGGCAAAAACTACATAGTGTGCCTTTAAAAATGACAGTGTGAACGCTAAGTGAACCAGGACGAAATGTACAATTTTCTTTTTTGGTCTCGACTAAAAGAACCAAGTGAACCGAACCACAAGTGTGAGCACACCCTGAAACTGAGAAATCCGTAGAGAAGACACCAATCTGCTACGAGACGGCAGATGTGATTCTTAAGTCAGGGAATCTCATTGAATAGTTGGGATGTGTTTACTAATGCAGACTCTTTATAGAACTTATTTTTTTGCAGGGTTGCTGCACACTAACCCAACACAGTTAAACTGGACTAAGGGAATTGTAATCAATGAAACATTAGTTTTCAAAGATAAACTGAAAATATACCTAGATAAGATTATCTAGATAAGATAATTCGGTACAATTTTCTGATTCAGTGCATTTGATTTGATTTTTTTTACGTTTTGTTGCGATTTATTAAGAGGGGAAGAATGCTTGCATTGATTTACTTGAAGATAATAGCAGCTACAGATACATACCCCGTAATCTCTGTCATTAGCCTGACAAAAACACAATTGATTTTGTTCATTTGCTTTGTGCCAAAATGCATAAAATGCATTGTTTCTTTATTTTAAAGATGGAACGGGCATGAAAAGCCTTTGGCCAGTTTTCAGAATGATGCCAGAAATCAATTTTCCACTTTAGTGCTCTCGTCTTTATAGTATTTTTAAAGTGCAATACCATTTTGTTTGACATTATGTGTAGTACCCTGGAACAGAATACTCTGCGTCCGCTGTTTCGGTTCAGTTTAATGACTTTCTTTAGAAACATCTTTATAAATTCATCTCAGCTGTTTGGCCAAATCGCTATCACGTCTGTTAAGCAACATCGAACACTCAAGTTTCTTGTCGTTTTGAAGATTGTACTGTTCTCTGTTGTATCTGTGTCTTCTGTGTGTCATGAAACTGTTGTTGATTTTGGACAACTCTCAGAGCACCTTATCGTCTTGCATGTACATCGCCACACAGTCGCCGTTGCCAGCTGTATTAAGATGCCCCTTTGCACCAAGCACCTACACTAGTAACACTCCAGTTTTTATTGCATGTAGTAAATGAGGAGAATGTATGAAGGGAGATTATTATAGTATGATAATGTAATATTTTATTTAAAATGTCCCCAAAAAATGTTGGGGTCAGTATGAACATTTGTTTTACTCAGCAAGGAGGATGCATTAAACCGATCAAAAGTGACAGTAAATACTTTTACATTGTTACAGAAGTATTCAGTATTCTTTTTAACTTTTTATTAATCATAAATCAAATTTTGAAAAAAAAAAAATCACAATAAATTTTAAAGGGTTACTTCAGCACTGGGATAATGAATCTGTATTTAAACTGGGTCATTAATGTAGTAGAAATGTAAAATTATTTTTGATTTTGGTGCCTTCTAGACTGAGAAAAGACTATTTTTGTCTCATGGGGATGAAAGACTACAATTCCCAGAATGCTTCACTGCCCTACGAGGCCACTCCCAAAGCCACCGCTACTATATGACTTTCCCACAACGTTAATTTTCATAAAATCAATTAAGTTAGAGAACAGACACTACAATTAAAAGTTGAACGTATCTGTTCAATATAACGAGTGAGTGAGCCGAACGAGAGTCAGGCCACAAAAAGTTCATTTACAAGCACGATCATTCAAATATACTCCAGGGCTTCTACTGATACAAAGCCATATGCTAATCGCTGAAGTAACCCGTTAAGCAGTACAACTGTTTTCAACATTAATAATAATAATAAGAAATGTTTTTTGAGCACTAAATAAAAAAATATTAGAATGATTTCTAAAAGATCATGTGACACTAAAGACAGGAGTAATGATGCTGAAAGTTCAGCTTTGCCATCACAGGGATAAATTGCATTTTAAAATATATTACAATAAATACAGCTTACTATATTTTTAATGCTGTCAATTCCAAAAATAAAAGTTTGTGTTTATATAATAAATGCGTGTACTGTGTATAATTGTGTATGTATAAATACATACACATTCATGTATATATGTAAGAAAAAATATGCAGTTATTACATGAAATATTTCTTAAATATATACATTTGTGTGTGTATTTTAATATTCAATAACAATACATAGTACACTACATGCATATGTAAACTTAAGCTTTTCTTTTGGATGCGTTTAATCACGATTAATCAATTTGACAGCACTAAATATTTCACAGTATTACTTTTTTTCACTGTACACTCTCAGAAAAAAGGTACAGTGCTGTCACTGGGGCGGTATCCTGAGGTACAAAAGTGATAAAATGTAATAATATTATGTACAAATGGTGCATATTATTACCTTAGTACTTTAGGAGTGCGTATTAGTACCTTAAAGGTACATATTAGTACCTTTTCGGTTTTGCACCTTAGGGTGCCGCCCCAGTGACAGCAATGTACCTTTTTTTCTGACAGTGTATTTTAGAGACTTATTTCAAAAAAATTCTCCAAAAGTCTTTTTACTGCTTTTCAAGTAGATATGTAAAACAACAATGCAAACTCCCTTGAATGCTTACAATTTCATTTTTTGTATTAATATCCAGGCAGATTTCATACACTGCCAAGTAAAGGTGCATTTGCTCAGTATTTTTTTGTATGTTATGGTGGCACCTAGTGGCTTAAACATCATGCAAGTGTTTTCAGTTGCCATTGTTGATTTATTTGACAAGGGAAAATGCCATGTTTCATTGGTATAGCTCTTCACCTAGCAATAGATAACCTACAAAATGGCTGTTCTAGCTCTCAACAGATATGTAAGTGAAGAATTTGATCGCAAGTTCCCTTAAGCCCCTTGTCCGCTGTTTCTAAGCTGTCATGGTACTTATAGACGCGCCATAAGACGGACTGATCTGTGTATGCGATGAATGAACATGTCTGTCACCCTCTGTGTCTCTGCTTTGGTTCGAGATAAACACTCCATTGTGTAACGATTAAATCATTGTCCATTCTCTGTTACTACACTGAAGTAGAGTATGCCTTAAGAGAAGCTATACGTTATTTATTGCAAGTTGTATGTTTTTCATTTATTGATATAGATGCTTTTATTTTAACATTGTTTTTCTTTTGGTTTATTTTCTTTCCTTCATATTTTTCCCCTTCTGTCCATAAATGTAAAGACATGAACAGTTTCCATACCAGTATTTAACAATGTTCGTTGTTCTGTGTAGTGAATCATATCAGTAAATACATCTGAAATATACAATTGCATCACCCTTGTCCTGTGTATTTTTATGCATATGTATGCTACCAGAAAAAAGTTGACACACTTGACAGAAATTATATTCAAAATTTGAATTTAGAAAAATAATGTTTATAAAATGTTTTTTTTTATTATTATTATTATTACTGTTATTATTTTATACATTTCTTTGAAATAGGAGCAGATAGTAAAGGAAACGCAGCCAGTAAGTGTCCGGCAAACATGCCAGCAAAAAGATGTTGACTGAAGAAGGTAAAAGGATTTGTTTAAAATGTTTGGCCATATTTATTATTTCATAGTTTTCATTATGCATGTTTTCTAAAATATGGTCATGCAAATATAGGGGAAGGTAATAAAAAAAGAATGAGTAGTGTCCAAATATTTGACTGGCTTTTTTCCTGTGTTCAGCCATATTTCTTCCAATTTTGGGGTTTAGATTTAAGTGACACAATAAATTGTAACAACTGGAAAGAGGAAGTGTTGTAGGTTGTCTGGGATTGGAGGAGAAGACTGATTAGCTTGGCTTTATCTCGTCTGGGCCAGATGGTACACTATAGGCTTACCTGCGGGCCTCTCTAAGCCTTGTCCCTGGCCATGCTTTGGACATCACACCCTGATCAAACCACAAGACGGATCGTTTTTTTCACACTGCGGAAGAGCTAACGTGGACTTTGGGTGAGTTACAATCTCAGTTTGGGCCGTGTTGGGTGGCTTGGCCCTTTATACTCTGCTAATATAATCTAATTCCATCTGCTGTACTTTTAATTAAGTTTTACACACGGCAACAAATCTCATTATAAGCAGTGTATTTATGTGAAGTACAAATGCGGACATTGATATTCAGCAATTAGGACATTGATATTCAGCAATTACTGTTATTGCTCATTACGTTATGTCCATATTCTGGATGATTACAGAAGTAATGCCATGCATAATGTCTTGGGTTTTCGTTTCGTTTTGTTTTTTTTAACTGGCTTTTTGCTATTTGATGTATTAGATAGCAATTTTTATAAGACTAATTTATATTGTAAAGGCCCAGGTAACTCTCAGTCAACCCACATACCGTATATACATATACAGTGCTGGTCAAAAGTTTATGTTTTTGAAATAAGTCTCTTATGCTCATCAAACCTGCATTTATTTGATCAAAAATACAGAAATAATAATCATATTGTGAAATATTATTGTAAATTAAAACAATGGTTTTCTATTTGAATACACTTTAAAATCAAATGTATTTCTGTGGTGCAAAGCTGAATTTTCATCAGCCATTACTCCAGTCTTCAGTGTCACATGATCCTTTAGAAATAATTGTAATATGATTTAATATTGATATATATTTAATATTGCTAATGATTTATTATCAATGTTGGAAACAGTTGTGCTGCTTAATTTTTTTGTGTAAATAAAAATAGAATGATTTTCTACAATATAAACAATAAATCCTTGCAATCACTTTTTATTGATTTAACACATCCATGCTAAATGAAAGTATGAATCTTTAAAAAAATAAATAAAAAAAAAACTGAACCCAAAAATATTATAAACAATTATATTTTAAATAAATGCTGTTCTTTTTTCTTTTCTTTTCTTTTTTTTTTTTTTTTTTTAGCAAAGAATCCTGGAAAAAAATTATCACAAATTATAACAGGTTATAAAAATAATATTATGCAACACAACTGTGTCCAACACTGATAATAGACACTGAAGACTTGAGTAATGGCTGATGAAAATTCAGTTTTGCATCACAGTAATAAATTATATTTTAAATATATTAAAATAAAAAACTATTATTATAATTGTAATAATATTTTACAAAATTACTGTTATACTGTATTTTTTATCAAATAATTCCAGGCTTGATGATCTTGAGACTAATTTCCAAATTTTGACCAGTACTGTAAAACATATTTATATATTTTAAAATAATTGCGTTTATACACCTTAAAATGTATTAAAGTTGTTAGATATGCTATAAACTCTTTATTGGCATTGGTGTGGAAACCCCCTTTTGGAACCTTTATTTTTAAAATTGCATAATCATTTTGATATATTTTATTATAACTGTAACTATGGACCTCCTGTAAAGTCTTTGTGTGCCCCACCAATAGATAAAAAAAAATAAAGGTCTTGTTTTTTATATTCATTTTTTTTATTATTGTTTTTAATATTCCATCTTGCATTTTTCATAGATGTGTTGGTTCATTTGGTGCACTCAAATGTGGGGTGTCAACATGACTCTTAGAACCTATAAAGTGGCGGCACTGCTTCTGCTGTCAGTGCATCTCCTGCATGCATCTGCCCTGCCCGCAGCATCCTCCTATGAGTTCAACGCCTACAGGATGCAGCAGTACAACTTACATCAGGACAAACATGGTAACACACAATAGTTTAAAAGAATAGTTCACCCTAAAATGAACATTCAGTTATCATTAACTAACACTCATGCCTTTCCAACCCTGTCTGATTGTCTTTCTTCTACTAAACACAAAAGAAGATATTTTGAAGAAAGTTGGTAACCAAACCAAAGTTTTGGTATCCATTGAATTCCATTGAATGGGGAGAACATTTTTCAAAATACCTTTATTTATATTCCATGGAAGAAAGAAAATGTTTGCAAGGAAAATTATGATTTTTGGGTGAATTATTCCGTTAAAAGTTCTGTCAAAATTTCTGAGTTTGGTACAAGGTTGCTACTAAAATTTTAAAAAATGTGACTATTTCCCGCATTTTGAGCACTGTTGAGCGTGTGAAAAGTGTTGGAAACAGTGTTGGAAACAGAACAACCATTACCGTATCTGAATTTCAGCTCCGGAGGCTTCCTCAGTGCTTGATACACAGTAATACAAACGGTACAAACCTACATAGGTTTGTGCAGGAAGTAAGACTAGAATTACTGACAACTCATTTCACAGTTCAGAATCGGTTCTTTCTTTTGGGAGAGAAAAACTATATTTGTCATGCATTTTGATCTTTGAATCTTTGCAAACCTTTAACATTCACAAACAGCTATATGACACTACATGAAAGGTGATATCCAAAAAACCATAATAGAGCCACTTTAAAAAGATGCCGACCACAGAATTTGTTCTCAATTGCTTGCTAATGTGGTAAGACTTGAAACACACCACTGGAAAATTTCTTTTCCTGATTTAATTAAAGCTACACTGTGTAACTTTTTTAGTTTATTCTTAGCGAAAAACACTTAGTTCTTTCAAAAATGTATGTGCTCATTAAGTTCAAGTTCAAGTTCAAGTTTCACTTTATTTATCCTTAAAAAGGAAATTTAGTATGCAGCAGGATATCCACAAAAAAAGCTGGACAAGAGCACCACCAGATGCCAACAACATTATAACACAACACGGGACACACATCAACACAACACAACAATGGAGACACTCCATCACCAGAACCAATGACAGAAACCAATACAATACCCGAACAGTATGTCATAATAAACAATGACAGGAATGTAAAAAAAAAAAAAAAAAAAAATAATAATAATATAATAAAATAAAATATAAAATAATTCATAAGATGTCACCTAAGTGAATTCAGATTCCTAATAGCCACAGGAATAAAAGAATCCCTGGCACGTCTGGTTCTTAACATAGGTAGCCTAAAACGGCGACCTGAGGGGAGCAAATTAAACTCCCCAAAGAGTGGGTGATCAGAACAATTTAAAATGTGGTTAGCCTTACCCCGTATCCGTTTATCATATATATGTTGCAGCTGTGGTAGCTGTACCCCAACCACCTTAGAGGCAACATTTACCAACCTAGCTAGCTTATGCTTATTGGTCATTGAAAGGCCACTGTACCATGCCACAATACAAAAAGTCAAAACTGATTGAATAAAACATTGGTAAAACAAAGTCATCAGAGTCTTACATACACTAAATGATTTCATCTTCCTCAAGAAAAAAAGTCTCTGTTGGGCCCTTTTACAAGCAGCAACTGTATTGCTCTCAAAAGTTAGTTTGCTGTCAATGATGGTTCCTAAATATTTATATTCATCTACTGTCTCAACATTCATATTCTGAATAACAGTTTCTGAACCATTGTGCTGTAATCTACGAAAATCAATAATCATGTCCTTTGTCTTGGAAACGTTGATAGACAGATAAAAGTTGTCACACCACGCAATAAAATCATCAACTACAGGGCCATGCCCATCCTCATCATTCTTCAAAAGGCTCACTATAACAGTGTCATCTGCAAATTTCACACAGTGCCTGTTCTCATACTTGCTCTTACAGATTAATGTATATTTACTTCTTTTAAGTAATTGATTGATTGACCTTTTATTATCCCGAAGGAAATTTGTCTTGGACACATACAAAAACACTGTCTGCTGTATAAAAATAAAATAAAAAATAAATAATAATAAATACGTAAATAAATAAATGCATGAATGTCACTTGTACACACGCACTTTACACACACGCACACAATTTCTGCAATACATATACAAACTACAATCAAACAACCAACTGCACATTGCCCTTTAAACTACAGTTCTAAAATTTAAAATACATCTCAGAGGTAACCTTAATGCTTATTTAAGGCTATAATAGACAGGGGTACAAAGGAGTTCTTAAAGCGGTTGAGTCTGCACTTAGGGACTCTAAAGCGTCTTCCCGAGGGAAGTAGCTGGTACTCATGATGAAGGATATGAGTGGGGTCAGATATAATTTTTTGGGCCTGTCTGATAACTGTTTCATCATAGACGGCCTGAAGTGTGTGATGCTGCTCAACTCCCATGATTTTCATGGCTCTCAGTGTTAGCCGTGTAATCTGGGCTTTCAACTGTACACTGAGGTTGCCAAACCAAGCTGCGATGCCATATCTCATAATGCTCTCAATTACAGCATGGTAAAAAAGAAACAACACTTTCTGCTGAACACCAAAAACCCTGAGCCTACGAAGAAAATGTAATCGTTGTTGGACCCTAGTACAGATACTTTCTATATGGACACTCCATGTCAGTTTACTGTCAATGAATATGCCCAAATATCTGTAAGAGTCAACTTGGACTATATTCTGATCATTGATGACCATTAGTGAATGGTCACCAATGGATTTGGGGTCGAACACCATCTCCATTGTTTTCTTAATATTGATTGTAAGAGAGTGTTTGTCACACCACTGAACAAAATTCTGGATCTCATGTTTATATGCTATTAAATCCGTTGTGTCTGATATTAAACTCAGGATAGCTGTGTCATCAGAGAATTTAATCATGTAGTTGTTAGCAGTCCTGCATGTACATTCATTAGTGTACAGTGTGAACAGGACTGGGGAACTAACACATCCTTGAGGGGCGCCAGTGCTGATGGTCATAGGTTCAGACAACGTCCCATTTATCCTGACCTGCTGACTACGATTGGTCAGAAATGAATGGTACCACCTAATAATGAATGGGTTGACACTCAACCGCTGCAGTGTCTGTAAGAGAACATGGGGCTGCAATGTATTAAAGGCTGAGGTAAAGTCCACAAACAGTAATCTAGCGTAGGCTCTAGGGTTCTCAAGATGTTTAGTCACTAGATGCACTATACTGTTGATCGCATCATCAGTGCCTCTCTGTCGTTTGTAAGCGAACTGGAAAGGATCTAACTGTGGGCCTACATCCATCTGTAATTTGCGCACAATGAGCTTTTCCATACACTTCATTACAACAGAAGTTAAAGCAATGGGTCTGAAATCATTATTCTCCAGTGGGTGGGATTTCTTAGGGACCGGTGTTATGATTGCCTTTTTCCATTGTGTGGGTACAGTGTGAGAGTGTAGGGACCTCTGGAAGATAGGACACCATGCAGGCGTCAGTTCATCTGCAAATGTTCTTAGTAGAAAAGCAGAAATGCCATCCGGGCCTGTTGCTTTATTTACATTGATTTGCTTAAAAACCTTATTGATGGATTTATTGTTGATCTCAAGCCTATCAGCATCATCAATAGCAACACTATCAAGCACCATGTCACATTCCGCTGAGACATTATGAATGTCAAACCTCCCATAAAAATAGTTCAATTCATTAGCTTTAGCCAGTTCATCCCCAACATGTAAATATTTCCTTGTGGGTTTCATGTTAGTAACGGTTTTCATTGAGTCCCATAATTGTTTTGAGTTCATTTTTTGGAGGTTTACCTCTATCGACTCCCTATGATGTTCCTTCGCTTCTCTGAGCCTCTGGTTCAACTCCCTTTGTACAGTTTTAAGTTGTAAATGATCTTTTGCCTTAAATGCTAGTTTTTTCCTATTTATGCAGTCCTTCACCTCCTTTGTGATATATGGTTTGTTGTTGGGATATATTTTTATTTTACGTTTTGGGATAATAGTGTCTACACAGAATTTTATATAATCTGTGGTAGATTCTGTGGCATTGTCCAAGTTTGACTCCGTAGAGAAAATATCCCAGTCAGTGGATAAGAAACAACCTTTCAATGTTTCTATGCCGTCTTCTGACCATACATTAATGGATTTAACCAAGGGTTTACAGCTCTTTAGGGCTGTCTTGTATATAGGGATCAAATGGACAGTGTTATGGTCGGAATTTGACAGAGGTGGTTTAGCTATGGCTGTGTATGCATGTTTTAAATTACCATAGCATTTGTCCAAAGTTCTGTTCTTCCTGGTATTACATTTAATATACTGTTCAAAACCTGGCAATGCAATATTTAAATTACAATGATTAAAATCTCCCATGATGAGGACTGGGGCATTTGGGGTGCGCTGTAGTAGTTCATGAACACAGTCTGCCACCTGTGTCGCTGCTCTTGAGGCATTGCCGTTGGGGGGTACGTAAACAGAGCAGATAAGGATGTTACCAAACTCACGTGGTAGGTAGAATGGTCTAAGACTTACACATAACAGTTCTACATCCGAGTTACAAACTTTTTCCCGAACTGTGTGTTGTCTGCACCACTTGTCATTAATGTACAGGCAAAGCCCACCCCCTTTGGTTTTTCCCGATAGCTCACTCCTGTCGGAGCGAACGTGTGAGAACCCCTCAATTTCAATAAGACCATCAGGGATCTCTGGATGTAACCAAGTCTCGGTAAAAATCATAATACAGGACTCACGGTACTCGAAGCATTCCCTTGTTAGAATTCGTAGTTCGTCCATCTTGTTCCTCAGCGACCTTACATTGCTCAGGATCATAGATGGCAGTGGGGGTCGATTGCCTCTTTTCCGTAGCCGTTGTCGTACACCTCCTCTCCGGCCTCTCTTCCGTAGTCGCTGCCGACGTGGAGCTCTAATTACCTCCGGCAAGTTATTTATAAGCGATCGGGAAAGATCCGCCGTAAATCGGCAGGAGCGCAGGGACATGAGCACCTCCCTCGAATAAGTTAGCACCTGACTGCCATTGGTTTTGCAGGTGGAAAGTTCAAACAAGAGCACCATCGCCAACAGGAAAATTCCCAAGACACACGCCGCCATCCGATTCTTTGGCCTGATCGTCTCCGCCACACAAATTGTATATAGAACAAACAGTACTCAAGAAGGAGACATATATAACTACCCACAAAACAAAAACAGCAGCACGAGTGCGTGTGTGTGTGTCCGAGTCGCCCGCAGTGCAGCGCCACCGGATGTAATTCATCAGTATTCTCGTAAGTTTATAATATGCCATTGAAAATACATACGGGTGAGGGGTTCGGATGCCGGTCGCCATGTTGGCCCTCCATCTTGAAAGTACATTAGCCAAAGAGGGACATACCCATAAATTCAAGCTTCGCCTTTCGCGTTTTAACACTCAATGGCACCGTGTTGAATGTGAAGAAAGGGATTGCCGTGTTAATCTTGGACTAAATCGGCCACTGTAGGAGTTAAAATGAAATCAGAATTGAGAGGAACAGAAACTATTATTCACTGGATGGTCATATACTTTTTCACTGCTATATGGGGGAAAATATCACACAGTGTAGCTTTAAGACATATCTGCGCAAAGGTGATCATGACATTTAGACTCTGACCTTTGACCCTCAGGTTGCCGTGGAGCTATTGTGGTGGCAGAGGCACGATCGGCTGCAGACACGATTCTGACTCGCCGCTGTGTGATCATGAAGCCGTCTGATTTCACCACGGAGCGCTACCAAGAGGCCAAAAAGCAGAATGCAGCAGCAGTTTTGATACTGCTACCCCAAAATATCTCTTCAGTACCAGAGGATATAGTGCAGGTCATTCTGGAACATCCGTCACAGTTCTGCACAATATATTGCTGCTGATTCATTGTTTCTTCCAGTAACTGTAGGTTATGTGTGACCAGCGAAGGAAGTGGATTACATTAGATACCTTTCAATTCTCCAACCTGGTTAGCTAAAGGTCAGAAAATGAATTTCCCCAACTGTGTCTCTAGGGCTTCATGGTGGCTGAATCTCAGGTCCTGGAGGAGGAGACCCTCATGCCAGTGTATGTGGCCCCAGAGGATGACCAGCTGCTCTGTATGTATGAAGAAGTCAGTCAGGCTGCAGCAACAAAGTCTGCTTCAGTACTAGTGAGAGGTGAGAGGAAACTACATCTCAGCAGACAAAATAAAGTTTTAGCTGTAAAAGCTGAAGACACTCAAATGTATTGTTATCATTACTATATATATTATATTATGCTATATATTATTCAATATTTGTTTGTGTTTTTAATGTTAAGTTAAAAGGGATTTAGTTCTTGGTTAAAGGTATAGTTCACCCAAAAAATTAAATTCCTGTCATCATTTACTCACCTCATGTGAATTTCTTAATTTCTGCTGAACACAAAATTGAAGAATGTCAGTTTAGCATTTTATCACCTACATACTATGGAAGTCAATGCCCATTTGGTTACCCATATTCTTCAAAATATATTCCTTTGTGTTCTGCAAAAGAAAGAAATTCTTACAGGTTTGGAACAACTTGAGGATGATTATGACAGAACTAACCCTTTAAAGATGAAATAAAGTAAAAATACATACAAATCGAATAAATCCTGTTTTTAGATGCTTGTGAGTGAATTACTTGCCTGGTAAGGCCAAGTAAAGTAAAGAAGTAAAATACAATTAAATAAAATGCACCGTTTAATCATTTTATTTGACCATTTTAATAAACCAAATAAACTGAATGTGATGCATATTTGTCATACATAAATTAAACAGGTAAGATAATAATCTCAAATCCATGGCGTGGTTTATTATTTACTGCATGTGTTTGATGACAATTAAATAATCATTACATTTTCTAAATGTACATGTATGAACATGGTTAAAATATGGCTAGCTGTGGAACAAACAATATTCATTCAGTTATTTTAAACAAATTGGATTTATTGATCATATATTATTGTGTATTTGAAACAGATAAAGTTTATTAGTACCCAGAGGCGGACAGTAGTGGAGTATTTTTAATTTCTACTCAAGTACATTTTTAAGTATATAATTTATCAGTGTTTTTATTTAGAAAACTTACTTCACTGCATTCCAAAGCATAATATATAATGTCATACTTTTTACTGCTCTACATTTCAAAAGTAAAAGTTGTTGTTTTCTTACCTTTAATACTTAATTACATTAAAAAATGTAGTACTTTGTACTCAAGTAAAACTTTGAATACTTTTGCTTGAGTAAAAATATACAGTATTACATTTTTAATGTATTAAGTAGTAAACTATATTCAATATGAAATGTATTGCTGTAAAAAGTACAATATTATGTTTTGGAATGTTGTGAAGTAAAAGTTTTCCAAAGAAGAACACTGATAAAGTACATCGTAACGGTATCATGTAGCTTTTATAGTTTTTAGTTTTTTTTGTTTACTCTATTAGTTAGGTTAATCCAAAAGAATTAGCCTGACAAGCCAGTCCCACATCAAGATGTTTGGTCTGGAAACTCACCATTGACAGGGCTCAATCCGAGGGGCGGGATAAACGGTTGTCTTTCAAATTCCCTCTGCACGGGATAGGATAGCGCTACACCAACCAGAGCAACGAAGGTGAAGCAGAGCTTGTTGATAGATTAAACATTCGCCGTATCCGGTCAGCAAAACCCAGAACACATCTTCCCTTTTTAAGAATGACTTCAGTGCCGTTCTTTGTTCTTTTCTCAGAGAAAAGCTTAACTCCAAGTCTTCCAGAATCGCGGTCAAGGCTGATTCGAAAGACCGCAGCCGTTCGCCAGTTTCTGTGTTTACTAGAAGCACGCAAACGCAACTTGGCCGTCGTCATTATGGCCCCGCCCAACGACTCTATATACGATGTGATTGGTCTGGTAAGAGTTAGGCGAATACAGCTCAGAAGGGTATTGAGAGTTCCTAGACGACACAGGGCAGATTAAATTTGCTGCCGCTAGGGTGCGTCTAGATTTCTAGGCTACAAATGAATGGAATTTCTACACAATTCAAACACATAAAAAAAGTAGGCCTAAATATTTTTGTGTATATAATGTCTAGTAAATATGTATCTAGTAATGTAAGCAGATTTACTCAACATTTTAAGCAATTTAATGTGAATCAAATTTCTCTCTTTTGCAGTTCTCCGTAGTATCGTCACCGCCACTGCCTTCCAAATTTTAGTGAGCAACAATTACCCCATCAAGCCTATTACTGATACCACCATCATTACTTTAGAGGTGAGAATGGCAGCTGGCCGCACACAACAACTCTTATCCTTTTCTATTCAACATAATAGTGTTCAGCTATAATTAAACCTGTCAGTCAAGTCGATTCATTGCTTCATTTCAAGGGAGTACTTCCTGGAACTGGAGAAGACCCACCCACCATTGTAATTACGGCCCATTATGACACTTTTGGTCTTGCTCCTGTAAGTCAACCCCATTAATGTCCACACCACTCTCACACACAAGCACGCACGCACGCGCACACACACACACACACACACACACACACACACACACTGGGAGATCAAGATTGAAGGAACCTTTTTTTCAATGTAGATATTAATATATCCTTAATCATTTTTGGTCACATAATACATCACTCGCCTCAAACATGATTCCGAATGATTAATGCATGTTGTCAATTGGCATGGTTCACTTGCTGTGGGAACTGACCTTTATTCAAACACCTCCAGAAATTAACATATTCATACAACCGGGCTCAAAGCCCCACCAATATTTTTTTTATTGAATTAGTGTTGGGAATTGACAATTGGTTGTAATTTAGAATTTCCAAAGCTTTATTGGTGATGTGAAATCAGTGCCAGTGTTGTTGCCACTGTGGTACCAGTGCAACCAGTCCAATTTCTGAACGAGAAGGACTATATGAGCCGGTTCTTTTTAGTGAATCAAAACCATGACGTGTTACCAATGTAGTCTGATTCTTAAACAAATTACTCTTTCGAGTCTGTAGTTTTTAGCAAATCAACTAGCATCTTCAACAGATTCCCAAATGTATGAATCTTATGAACTGGTTCTTTTTAGTAAATCGAACACTTACAACGTACTATGTAATGATTAATGTCTCTAAAAATGTTTGTGTAAACGCAGCTTTAAAGCTACACTGTGTGATATTCTCCCACATCTAGCGGTGAAAAGGTATATGACCATCCAGTGAATAATAGTTTCTGTTCCTCTCAATTTTGATTTCGTTTTAACTCCTACGGTGGCCGATTTAGTCCAAGATTAACATGGCAATCCCCCTCTTCACATTCGACACGATGCCATCGAGTGTTAAACCGCGAAAGGCGAAGCTTGAATTTACGGGTATGTCCCTCTTTGGCTAATGTACTTTCAAGATGGAGGGGCAACATGGCGACCAGCATTCGAACCCCTCACCCGTATGTATTTTCAATGGCATATTATAAACTTACGAGAATACTTTATTACTTGAAAGAAGTAAATATACATTAATGAGTGCACATATTTTTGAAAGAAGTGAGTGTTTTTAGCTAAGAATAAACTAAAAAAGTTACACAGTGTAGCTTTAAATGTTAATGGAACCATTAATGAACCAAATTGGAATCTGGATTGTTAAATTCCATAAGATTCCCAATGGAATGTATGTTTTGTTGAAGATCTATTCCTTTGATTTATGTACCTGTAATAATGCTGTTGTAATCCTGTAATCACAGCAAAGCATTTCATTACCACTGTGTTTTCAGATGTTAAAATATTCCCAGTTGGAATAATGAGTTTCACAGTCCCTTCCTGGCAGATCATCTATTTACACTTAATACAGCGAAAACAATATTGTCCGTATGCCTAGCATATTGATACTTAATCTATTTCGCCTTCTCCCAAAAGAATAGGGATAATATATAATTTTATATATTATTTACCTAAGGGCAATTTAAATATAGTGTGTATTATGAAATTGTATGTGTGGGTGTTTTGTGTACGTGTGCTGTAGTGGCTGGCGTATGGTGCGGATTCCAATGGCAGTGGTGTCACCATTCTTCTCAAGCTGGTTCGACTCTTTCATCACCTCTACAGTGATCCACGAAGCCAGGCTCCGTTAGTTCTTTATTTTACCACCTAAAATATTTTTGTTTGGAAAATAATTTAATAACTAAAACATGAACACAATAACTTCTAATGTCTAATGTCAAATGTCTTTTTTTGCATTTAAATATTGCGTCACATTTCCAAAATCTTTTAGATACCACCTCTTATTTTCTCTGACTGGTGGTGGTAAATATAATTTCCTTGGCACCAAGCATTGGCTGGAGGAAAATATGGACCATGCAGGTTAGTAAATTATCGTCTATATGCATTCTTGACACACATTTTACTCTCCAATCGAAACTCTTAAAAATAAAAGGTTATTTATTGGCATCTATGGTTTCATGATAGGACCTTTAACATCCATTGAAACTTTCCATTCCACAAAAACATCTTTATAGTAGAACATGGTTCTTTAGATTATAAAATGTTCTTCACACTAAGAAAGTTATTATGTTAAGAACTGTTCATTTATTCATTGGAGAACCCAAAAATGTTCTTCTATGGTATTTCTGCGAAACCCCTCTTTTGGAATATTTATTTTTAAAAGTGTAAGAAGATCCAACAAAAATTTAAATATACACCAATCAGGCATAACATAGCAGACAGGTGAAGTGAATAACACTGATCATCTCTTTATCATGGCACCTGTTAGTGGACGGGATATATTAGGCAGCAAGTGAACATTTTGTCCTCAAAGTTGATGTGTTAAAAGCAGGAAAAATTGGCAAGCGTAAGGATTTGAGCGAGTTTGATGAGGGCCAAATTGATGGCTAGATGACTGAGTCAGAGCATCTCTGAAACGGCAGCTCTTGTGGGGTGTTCCTGGTCTGCAGTGGTCAGTATCGATCAAAAGTGGTCCAAGGAAGGAACAGTGGTGAACCGGTGACATTGATGTACGTGGGGAGCAAAGACTGTCCCGTGTGGTCCGATCAAACAGATGAGTTACTTTAGCTCAAGAAGCTAATGCTGGTTCTTATAGAAAGGTCAGAATACACAGTGCATCACAGTTTGTTGCATATGGGGCTGCAAACTCCCTGATCAGTCAGGCTGCTGAAAGCACCAAAAATGGGCACATGAGCATCAGAATTGGACCACGGAGCAATGGAACAAGGTGGCCTGGTCTGATGAATTATTATTATTATTTTTTTTTTACATCAAATGGATTGCCGGATGCTGTGCATCACTTACCTGGGGAACACATGGCACCAGGATGCACTATGGAAAGAAGGCAAGCCGGTGGAGGCAATGTGATGCTTTGGGCAATGTTCTGCTGGGAGACCTTGGGTCCTGCCATCCATGTGGATGTTACTTTGACACGTACCACCTACCTAAGCATTGTTGCAGACCATGTACACCCTTTCATGGAAACGATATTCTCTGGTGGCTATGGCCTCTTTTGCAGGATAATGCACCCTGCCTCAAAGCAAAATATTTGGAAGGTGATCATAATGTTATGCCTGATTGGTGTTTGTGTATAGATTAGGGTCCAATTCTCACTATATTAACTAACAATTAACTATAACTTTTGCCTCAATAGACTAATTACTGCTTATTATTAGTTAGTAAGGTAAATTTTGGTTTTGGATAGGATTAAAGGATGTATAATATGGTCATGCAGAATAAAGCAGTAATATGTGCTTTATAAGTACTAATAAACAGCCAATAGTTAATAGTGAGAATTAGACCCTATTAAAACTAAAGTGTTATATGATTGTAATTTTTGTTTCTTAAATCTGATTTCAAAAAATGTTCATGTTTCCTGTATGACAATGAATAAAAAGATCTCTTATTCAGTTTGTCATCATAATTATTGCCTGATATCACACTTGAGTATTGTCAATCTAAGCAAGAGGCATTTAAGCAGAAGAAATACAGAATCTTGAATGCATTCTTTTTCTATGACTCTATGCAGAATCCAGCCTTTTGCATGACAATGTGGCATTCGTTATATGTCTGGACTCTCTTGGTACCGGAGATGAGCTTTTCCTACACGTTTCACGGCCACCTAAGCCAGGAACATCTCAGTACAGTTTCATTCACCAGCTAGAGCAGGTCAGGTCGAATTGTGTATGTGGAAGTCAATCTATGTTCATTGAAAAAAATAAAAAAACTTGATTGGAAATTCACACGTATATCTTTCCTTTCTGCGTTTACAGATAATCTCTGCCAGGTTCCCCTGGGTGAGATTTGGAACTGTCCATAAGAAGATCAACCTGCAGGAGTCCAATGTGGCTTGGGAGCACGAGCGCTACGGGATGAAACGTATCCCAGGATTCACTCTATCACATATTGAGAACCCTAAATCAGAGCTGAGAGGATCTATCCTGGACACCATGTGAGAAAAATCGACCAAATATTTCTAAAGTTAAAGTTCTGTAATCAAATCCCATGAACTTACACCAGATGTAGCCAGTGAATTAGCCACGCCCTCTCTTTTCAAAAACCACCCCACAAAGAAACCCACGGTTTCTTGCACAACAAACTAAGAACTGACACTTGCTTATGAAGCTGAATATGTTGTAAACTTGAATGACACTCACTTCAACTACCAATCAGCTTCCTGTTTCCCTATTATGGACTGCCTTTTGAATGTGCAAAATAATTGACCGGTAGAAAGAGCCTCAAAGTCTTTTGATTGGCTGAAAAAAGTTTCTGTGTGTGGCTTGCAGTCACGTTTTTGCAACTAATTTAGTGACATCTGTCAGGTTATATGAATATTTTCCAGTACCATTCCACAAAAATGGCCTTTAAATAATTGTTCATCCTTGAAAACGGTGTAAATGAAGTCTCCTATCCAGTTGTTTTGGATTAGAGATGCAGCTCTGTTATAGCAGACATTTTAGACTCCATTTTAAATGACAAATGTTCCATTTCTCATCTCACATTTGTCCTTGTATATTTAGGGCACAGGTGGACATCAGGAAGCTCAAGCGGAACACCGTTATTGTTGCTGAGTCCTTGGCAAGATTCATGTACAATCTTTCAGACAAGGTGAGGCAGACGTTTGAAGCTTTTTGCCAAATTTAAATGTTCACGGAAACCTTGAAAGTACACACAGACCACTTTCATCTTTGTTTCCCCTTTTCATTAATATACACCATCTTTCTGTGCTCTAGGGCTCCGCTAAAGATATGCAGGTTTTCAAGGGCAGTTTGGTAATCATTTTTTTCTACTCTGTTTTCCTTTTATCAAGCTGAATCCAGCAAAAACTTTGCAAAAAGAGAAAAGAATAGTATCATGCTACAATTTGCTGCTCAAGAAAAATTTATTTTTATCTATATTGAAAACGATTGTCCCAAGCTTGAAGTTCATCAAGTAATCTTTGTGCTTTATAGGATATTCAAGACAGCCACTTGTCTGCATTGATGACCATGATGACGTCTGTTCCCCGAGCCGTTCAGTTGCTGGACAGAGAACCAGGACACCTGCTCCTGATCAGCAGCCTGGAGCAGGAGTTCAAACACTATCTAAAGCAGGTCCATAGACACACGTTCCACCAGGACAGAAGGTACACACCGACACAATATTTCACCGCATCAATGGCCTGAAGCAAGACTTCAAAAGACTTCTGTAGCAGGTTTACAGATGCATATTTTACTAGTTGCAAATATGCACATTCACAGAGCTAGAATTCATCTTTTTATCTTGCCTGCAGCTAAAAAGTT
This sequence comes from Pseudorasbora parva, assembly GCF_024679245.1. Classification (NCBI taxonomy): domain Eukaryota; kingdom Metazoa; phylum Chordata; class Actinopteri; order Cypriniformes; family Gobionidae; genus Pseudorasbora; species Pseudorasbora parva. Next base: position 13,557,436 of record NC_090189.1, on the reverse strand, counting down.
CAAACAATGTTTACTGACATACTTTATGCAAAAAGCAAAACTACAGCTCACACACATACAGGCACACGCACACACTAAGCTGGTTTTGTCTGACTTTTATAGAGATCCTGAAATCACGTTCTTTGATCAAATGAGCCAACCAATGATGATGTACAGGTGAGTAAGTCTTGTGATTGGTTGTTTAATTTAGTAACGTGAAGAATATTGAAAGAAAAACACAGAATTGTTGACATTTTTGCAGCTTTGTTAAAAAAAGAAAACCTGAAATATCACATGGCCCTAAGTATTCAGACAAAGTATTCAATAAAGTAAATAGGGTTGACTATAGTTTTTAGTATTTTAAGTTTTGCACTATCAGTGTATTAGTTTTATTTATGTATTAAATTTACTTTAATAATACACCAAATATTAAGAACTCAAATTAAAATTAATTAATGGTACTGTGTGTTTTATTATAGTAAGTTTTGGAGTCATTTCGAAAACGTGCAATTTTTTTTCCCTGTAGTTTGAAATGTTTTCAGTCAAATTTCTTTTTAACACTGATCCTTAATTTTTTTTATAGGGTGAAGCCTGCTGCTTTTGACCTGTTTTTGGGTGGCTGTATAGCTGGATACCTCGGAATAGTCTATTACGCAATCCAGGTGAGCCGTGGGTAATGCATACCAAACTACAGAGCTGAGGTCAATATACCCGTATAGACTGGAATTTACATATCTTATCAGTAACGTCAATCTGTAATACCAGAGGATTGATTAATGTGTTTTGCAGAACTTTGGGAACATCTACACAAAACTGAAAGCAACTATGAAAGCCAAGTACCAATGAACTGGGGAAGATGCATCAAAGAACCAAGCAGTGCACAGAGAAGTCTACAGCATGGCCAATGTAATGCCTGTGAGGACTGAACCCTTTGTGAAATCACTTCTTGAATTTAAAGTGGCTACCTTGTGTTTTATAATTCCCTTGCTGTCTCTTCTGGTTCTGTTTGATTTGATTTTTTTTTTTTTTACATTAAAGATCACTCCTCTCTTTTAGAATCAGCTTTGCTCAACTGTACTGTATGTTTACGCTTCGGCCATTGAAGGGAAGCAGACTAAATTAGATGATTACCCCATGCAAATGCGATATGTCGGGAGTAGAACGGAACTCATGGATAAATCATGAGTCACTTAAAAAGGAACCTGATGCCAAGTAAGAGTGATCGGATCTGTTGAATGTGGCACTGGGTCACCTATATGTAGTGGAATTATGGTAACCGAACACCTATATGAAATGGAAGCTTATAAACCCCAGTCGATAATTTTTAATATGATGAATAACAACAAAAAGTAAGTTTAAGCTTAATGATACACATACATAATTAGGTGATTTCTCCATTTGAGTGATGGACAGAAACCACCCTTAAAACACATTTTGTGTCAGTAATTATGTAATATATTTCCCTGTGGAGCTATCTGGGTAACCTGAAAGCTGTCCTTTGCATAATAGGTCGCTGAAAGACATTTGATTTACTTATGTTGGCACAGGCAATGAGGATTTTTTTGTGTGTGGTGCTGACAAGGACTGTGGATAAGTGCCAAATGCTCAGATACATGATGACTGTCTTGATTGTGTCTTGAAGAACTCCTTTCATTCATATAGGATTACACATTTATTACTGTCATCCACAATATTGTAGCTATAATCGCATGAGCAGATTCCTGAATTATTTATATATTTATGTTCTATGGTGGATTCTAATGTCAGGACAGCGTGCTGAAGTTATGGCCGTAGTGGTATGATTCTTTCACAAAAAGGGAAATTTACTAATGTTCAAATTCATAAATGAATATATTTTAAAGGGTTACTTCAGTGATAAGCAGATGGCTTTGTATCAGTAGAAACCCTGGAGTATATTCAAACGATTGTGCTTTCTCCACTCATATCCCCCTGAGACGAAAGATTAATGCATTTTATTTCTGGAAAAATTCCTCCAATGATGCAAATTGACGATATTTGCGTCATCGGAGGAATTTTTGGCCAAAGGCTAAAGACTACAGCCAGCAGAGGGAGCCACTTTCCGCATGTTTTCAACCCACGCATGGGGGATGGGAGATCGCACTCACAGCTCAGCTCGCAGCTGCAGGCATTCATGTAAACGGAGCTATGCTGAGCAATGTAAGTGTTTTAACTTCTCAAATTAATTTCTATGAAAGTTAAGCTTCCAAAGGGATGAACTGAAAATGCGCCAGACTGAACACGCGTTGTGAATGTAAGTTATGCCATGATCGTTGTTGCGATTATATTAGCTCTCCTCACGAAAGCTCATTCAGCTTATTCATGAAGATAAATGTAATCTGACTCCTGCTGCGTTTGTGCTGTGACACTCGTGCAATGACTCACTCATTATATTGGACAGATACGTTCAGTATTTAATTTTCGTCTCTGTTATCCAATTCATTCACAGTAATCCAGTAGCGGTGGCTTTGGGAGTTGCCTCACAGGGCAGCTCAGCATTCTGGGAATTGTTGTCTTTCATCCCCATGAGACCAAAATACATGTTCTGTCTTTTCTCAGTCTAGAAGGCACCAAATTCAAAAATAATTTCACATTTCTACTACATTAATGACCCAGTTTAAATACAGATTCATCTTCCCAGCGCTGAAGTGCCCCTTTAATGATCAACATACACATACAATTTTCCATTTCAAATGAATACTTTTATTCAGCAAGGATGCATTCAATTGATCAAAAGAGAAAGTAAAGGCATTTATAATGCTACAAAAGATTTCTAATCCAAACCTATGATGTTCTTTTTAAGCTTTCTTTTCATCAAAAATACATTTATAAGGGTTTTTCACCAAATTATGAAGCAGCACAACTGTCTGAAACACTGATAATGAGAAAAATGTTTTATGACCATTGAGACACCGAGACTGGAGTAAAGATGTTGACAATTCAGCTTTGTCATCACAGGAATAAATTACATTTTAAATATTTTAAAACTGAAAACGGCTATTTAAAATTGTAATAATATTTCACAATATTACGATTTGACGTACGTCGGAATTGACCAACGAATTGGGGATTTAATATCAGAGACCAGTCTACTTTGAGTGTGTTAAAAACGAGCCAATGTAGATTGGCATGCGATCCACACATTCCATGCTCCGCTCCACGGCACGGGTATAAATAAGGAAGTGGAATGGTAAATCATTGCTTTCTATTTCGGAGCCGAACAGTATTTGTTGCTGTCTCTATGAAGAGCGTTTTCTTTGAATTGAGTCTTGTGAGAGGATTGTTGATCGCAGCGATCGACCTGAAGGATGCATACTTTCAAGTCTCTATCCTTCCTCGACACAGACCATTCCTACGCTTCGCGTTTGAGGGGAAGGCATATCAGTACAAAGTCCTGCGCATCAGGCTGCCTCTGTCGCCTCGTGTCTTCACAAGAGTTGCGGAGGTAACCATTGCTCCACTCAGAGAATGCGGCGTTCGAATCCTTAACTATCACAACGACTGGCTCATACTCACCCAGGCTCGGGAGCACTTGTGTGAACACAGGGACATGGTGCTAAGTCACCTCAGCCCATTGGGCCTTCGGGTCAACAGAGAGAAAAGCAAACTCTGTCCTACGCAGAGGATCTTTTACTTTGGTATGGAGCTGGATTCGGTCAGCCAGATTCGGTCACAGAGGAGCGAGTCCAGTCGGTGTTGAACTGCTTGAATTCGTTCAAAGGTAGGACAGCGGTCCACTGGAATTTTTTCAGAGGCTCCTGGGGCATATGGCAATGCAGCCGTGGTGACGTTGCTTGGATTGCTTCATATGAGCCAGTTTCAGCACTGGTTGCATGGCGGAGTCCAAAGGTGGGCGTGGTGGAGTGGTCATTACTGGATCCCAGTGACTCCTTACTACAGCCAAACTTTCAGCCTGTGGTCCAACACTTCGTTTTTCCGGGCTGGGGTGCCCTTAGAACAAGTGTCCAGGCATGCTGTGCTTTTCACGGATGCCTCTGCCAAGGGGTGCGGGGCCACGTACAATGGGCATGCAGTTCCAGGTCTGTGGACTGGCCCTCAATTGCATTGGCATATCAATTGCCTTGAGTTGTTAGCAGTACACTTGGCACTGTGCCGCCTCAAGGGGCTGCTACGTGGCAAGCATGTACTGGTCCGTATGGACAGCACTGCGACTGTTGTCTACATCAACCGTCAAGGGGGTTCTGCGCTCCCGTCGCATGTTCCAACTCACCCGCCAACTCCTTCTTTGGATTTAGGAGCAGCTGAGGTCGCTTCGTGCCATTCACATCCCAGGTGCACTCAATTGGACAGCCGGCGAGCTCTCACAGCAGCCGATACCTCCGGGAGAGTGGCGACTCCATCCCCAGGCGGTCCAGCTGATATGGGACCTCTTTGGAGCCACACAGGTAGACCTGTTTGCCTTTCCGGACTCGACCTATTGCCAGTGGTACTATTCCCTGATCGGGGCCACCTTCGGCACGGATGCACTGGCACACAGCTGGCCCCGGGACCTATGCAAGTATGCATTTCCCCCAGTGAGCCTTCTTGCACAGACCCTGTGCAAAGTCAGGGAGGACGAGGAGTAGGCCTTGTTAGTTGTGCCCTATTGGCCCAACTGGACCTGGTTCCCAGAACTAACTTTCCTTGTGACAGCCCCTCCTTGGCCAATTCCCCTGATGAAGGACCTTCTTTCTCAGGGACTGGGCACTCTATGGGACTCGCATCCAGACCTCTGGAATCTCCATGTCTGGTGCCTGGACGGTATGTGGAGGTTCTAGGTGGGCTACCACAGGCAGTGGTGGACACCATCTTTTCTGCTAGAGCTACCTCTACGAGGAGTCTCTATGCTTTGAAGTGAAACATGTTCGTTGAGTGGTGTTCTTCCCACAGGAAGACCCCCGAATGTGTTCAGTTAGTGTCGTGCTTTCTTTCCTGCAAGACGGCCAGGGCCAAGCGCTGTCCCCCTCCACCCTTAAAGAGTACGTCGCAGCAATAGCGGCATATCACGATGAAGTTGAAGGTGGGAAGCACAACCTAATCGTTCAGGTTCTTCAGAGGTGAAAGGAAGCTGAATCCTCCTCATCCAAACTTGATACCCTCTTGGGACTTGGCTCTAGTGCTCAGAGCACTTTAGAGCCTTCCCTTTGAGCCTTTGCAGTCTGTGGAGCTTACAATCCTGTCAATGAAGGCAGTGCTCTTGACGGCATAGGCCTCAATCAAGACGGTAGGGGACCTGCATGGGCGTTCGGTCAATGATTTGTGCCTAGAATTCGGGCCGGCCAACTCTCACGTCATCCTGAGACCCCGGCCTGGATACGTTCCCAAGGCTCCTACCACTCCCTATTGGGACCAGGTGGTGAACCTGCAAACATTGCCTTCGGAGGAAGCAGACCCAGCCCTGGCTTTATGTCCCGCCCGCGCTCTTCACGCTTGTGCAGATCTCAAAAGCTTTGACTCAAAGCTTTCGGACCTCAGAGCAACTCTTCGTCTGTTACGGAGGCCAGCAGAAGGGAAAGGCTGTCTCCAAGCAGAGATTAGCCCACTGGATAGTGGATGCTATCGTCTTGGCTTACCAGTCCCAAGACGTGCCTTACCCATTCGGGTTGTGAGACGCACTCAACAAGGAGTGTGGCGTCCTCCTGGGCGCTAGTTCAAAGCCCCTCGCTAACAGATATATGTAGAGCTGCAGGCTGGGCGACACGAACATGTTCGCTAAATTCTATAGCCTCCGTGTAGAGCCGGTATCTTCCCGCATTCTCGCCCCCAGTGGCCGGTAGCGCTAAGTGCCCATTCTAAGTGTCGGCTTGCAACGCCGCTCCCGCCCTCTGGGCCGGAAACGTGCGTCTATTGTCTCCAGTTGTATTCCCTGGAAATGGCTAACCCTGTCGAGCTCCTCCGTCACCCCTTCTGTGTCAGACGTTGCAGCCGTCTGACACCAGGCCTTCACCCGTATGCTTGTGGAACGTGTGTGTAGGCTGGGTTCCATATGTCTCGGTTCCCTCACGGCAACCCCATATGTGTATTCTTCCACGGTACCAGCTACCCTACTCGGCTAGCTCCGTGTCTTTCCCTTGACAGAGCCCGCACTTTCGTCTCTGTGAGTGTTCTTTCCACTCTGGAACTAGGTTGGAACCACCCCAGAGACTGCCATATGTTGCACTACTCTGTTAGGTTAATCCTTATGTGTATTCCACCAGCAATCCTTCTTCTGAAGGACGTGGCACCGCAGCGTACCATCTCCCGAGACGGGCACACTTCCCTACATTATCCAATAGTATATAAACAATAGTATATAAATCAGTCACTTTCTTTTATTAATTTAGGATCAACATTCTTATTTATTTTTTATTCTAATAATCAAAGTATTTTTCCAGCTTTATTTCTGGCATTTGTCCATTTTGAAAAACAGAAGTCACCCCACCTGTTTAACTCTCAGTCAGGCCCCGCTGAACAGGGGCCATAAAAGACACACAGACAGGATAAGGCTTGAATTATTGATCACTGGCTGAGGGGGGAATGAAACCAAGGGCAGCTCAATCCTGCTGACAGACGGATGTCTATGCAGATTATCCAATTGCCAGTCTTCACTGGCACGTCTAACCCAGAACCGGGCCAGAATGATATCACATATGATGCACTGAATTGTGTGTACTTCAATTTCAAATGTGATTTTAACCTTTTGATTGGTCTCCGGTGACAGCCAAAATGTGGAGACAAAAAAGAGGCAAAGTGATTGATTAAATATAAGTGCTGAAAGGAAACAAGGTAGTTTCAAAACTAAAGTATGAGTAAACAGTGGCAACATTCACTTTTGAGGCAACTTATTTGAATTCATGGAAAGATGAAAGGATTAAAACAAAAGAGAGGAAGAGGAGCATAAGAGCACAAGAGCAGAGGCATTGAAGAGAGGGAGGGGATGAGGTCAAGTTTACAGCAGTCAAGGAGCAGCTGACACACTCTTACTGTACAGAGAGGAAATGGGTCCTCAGCTACACTTCAGCAGCACCTACTCAGAGGAGTTCAGTTACCCGGCTCGGGTCAAACCCACCCGGCCCAGGCCGTCCTCTGCATATCGCAGGAACAATCCTCATCCACGGCCGGTAAGAGCTTCCGGAACCATTATAGTACATGATCACTGCCATAAATTAACAATTCTTCTATTTAAATGTCTCTCATTTTAAAGTTTTTCTGTGATATTTACCAAATAAATGTAAAAAGTCAAACATTGTGTGTTTGAAAGAAGTCTCTTTTGCTCAAGGCAGCATTTATCTGATCAAAAATGCTGTAAATGGTAATATTGTCAAATATAATTTAAAAGTTTTCTATTTTAATCAATGTAGTATTGTAATTTATTTCAGTGATGACAGCTGAGTTTTCAGCATCATTACTCTAGTCTTCAGTGTAACAGTCTTTCTAATAATTTTTCTAATATGCTGTTTTGGAGCACAGTTGATAACGATTTTGCTGCTAAATATTTTTGTGTAACCTAATAGATTTTTATTTTCATGATACTTTGATGAATAGAAGTTCAAAAGAACTGCAATCGTTTAAAATTAAATTATTTTTCAACATTATAAATGTTTTTATGTTGTTGTCATTTTTGATCAGAAGTTAGAGATTTCAGTTTGATAAGCATTTATACCTTATTCTTTTTCTTCAAGTCTCTAACCATAAGAAAATTGAGAAATAATGTAATGTAGGCTATATAACGTGCACTGGTGTGCTACATTCATTATTTAATACATTTTTTATTTTAATTTTTGGGGTGCATTTTGTGTGGCGTTTGCATTCTCTTGATTATCATTATTTTATTGCTGGTGTCAATGACAGTTTTAGCTGTATGAGCAAAACAACTGAGTTGCGGTGAGAAATGCGCTGTAAACAACAGCCAACATTTTTCAATTAACTGACCTGACAAATCATTAATAATTCACCAGACCTGGGAGCATTGTAGCCGCTTGATTCTGCAAAACAACCTTCATGTAGGGGGCCTTGTACAGGAGGCTCTGATTACACTGTTTCCAAACCACTGAACAGGGATCAGAGGTTGGGATCGACTCTCACTATGTTAGCGAAACAATCTAACCTCAGCGGGGTCAGTGTTACAGGCTATTAAGTGCCACTTAGGGTTGGTTTCTGAATCCCTTTGCCACCCAGGACTTCCTGATGCCGAGAACGCTGCAGACGGGATATGGCTCAAGGAAACCCTTTCAGATGACGGCTCCTCCTACCTCTTTTCTACCTCCAGTCAGACACATATCTGTCCAGTATCCAGGTAACAATACAATCTGTGTGAATCAAATCAGTGTAATGCAAGGCAACTTAGGTTCTGGAGGGCCACTATCCTGCAGAGTTTAGCTCCAAACCTAATCAAACACTATAATTAGTGTCTTCAGAATTACTTGAAAGAGACAGACAGGTGAGTTTTTATCAGAGTTGGAGCTAAATTCTGCAAGACAATGGCTCTTCAGGACTGAAGTTGCCCATCCCTGCACAGTACCAGCTTCAGACTAATGCATAATTATATTTGCATATATCATAACTGAAAAACTATTATCACTGACCTCAAGACGCGCAAACAGGACACCAACCGACGATGCAGAGCTCCTTGCAAAGAGACTCCAAACCACCTGAGGTCTCCTCAGTTTGTACACTGCCACCTGCTGCCTGGCTTCTCAAACCACAACCAACCAACTTTGCTCATGCAACAATCACAAACACAGAAGGGTAAAACATTTGCAATTTGGTATGCATGAGCATTTCATAAATATATGCTATTTCATGACTTTATTGCCCTGTATTGCATTAGTGTGTCTTTAAAAAATAAAATGCTATCCAGTGCATAGAATACCTGAACATTTGTGTTTTTTTCCCTCTGAATACTATCTACAACTTTGCCATCAAATAAGTTATCTTCATATCTTGATCATTTCTTCTTTGTATTCAGGAAATATTCAGAGACGGATCGTATCAGATCAGCTTGTAACCGACAGATGGACATAATACCATCTTTAAAACCCTTCAAACAGCAGGTTTCCCATCATCACAGAAGATCACGCTCAAAGTCCACTGCTGATTGCAGGTATATTTTTCCCAGTTGCTCAATTTTTTTTACTGATCTTTCAGACATCACTCACAGTGTTTTTATTCAGTGCTTGTAATGTAATCCTGTCATTCTGCTAAACTGTAAATGTGTTTCTGCATAGACATATGACTCAGTTGTTAATGCATTTGGATGTCTGAGACTATCCTTTTAAATGTAGATGTTTTTGTTTGCAGTGAAGGACATAGTTGTTTCCATGTGGTGAAGCCATATAAAGTTGGACACTACATCATCCACCCAGAGTTTGTGTCAGAAGCAAAGCACTTCTAAAAGCCAGTGTTTGTGCATTTTTATAATGTTTTTATTTGTTTGATAATGTCATTTTATTGTGTATTATTGAGGTACGTTATGTGTTTGGAGGTCCTGCCTTGTTGGGTGCAACTTCATTTTAATGACTGTAAAATGTATTTTTGGATGTAAATGTGCATTACCATGACAAATAAACAACGTTTATTATGTTCCATTAAATGGGTGTTATTTTTGCCTTGCAAACATTACCACGGTAACTACATAGGATATAGTTCATACAATGTAAATACGACAATTCAAGCTTGAACCATCACGTTATCTTAGCCCCATTTAGCTGAAATGTTGTGGCCCATTTTAGCTGAAAAGGGGTAGACTTTTTCATGAAATACTAGGTAAATTACTTTGCTTATCTTTTTATGGACACATCCTGATAGCGTTCTTTAAAATGTTCAATATTTAGCCTACTTTTGAATATAACTGAACTTACCGTAGGCTATAAGTAAAAAGTTACATTTTCAGGACACTTAAGTTTCATCTAGCCTCTGTAAAACGATTTTCCGGCCCTGTCCAACTTTGCAAACTAGTACGTTGATTTCAAATACTAATTTTGGCGACTATAAAACATTTAATCAATTAAAAACCATGCAGCCTATCTTAGCCTATTAGATATAAGACGATGAAAAAAAGAGGCTAATATAGGCTTCCTTTAAAATAAAATGTAACAATATCAGATCCTCTTCAAAGTATGATCCACGTATCCTATGAGACCCAGGAAAAAAAAAGTTTTTCGAATTTTGTATTTTTTCATGTCAATATTGTTTAGAGCATGGACTTATTATTATATTTTATTCATGTGTTATATGTCCTCTGTAGTTGTTAAAAATGACATGAAATTGCATGTAGGATTTACGAATGCAAGTTTAAGGATTTTTTTTTTTAAACAAACTTTGTTTAAAGATGATTCTGATTCAGTGGACAAAAGGGTATTACTGGGTCCCAGGAGGATATTAAAATAAAGTAGTTTATTTTTTATTTTAAAGCAGTGCTTGTAGTAACTGGTCTTTTTTGGACACATTTTTGTAAAGACTGACAGAAAACAATGTTTTCTTCGGTAGAATACGCGCGCGCGCGCACACACAATCTCACAATCTTCTCTATGTTCAGCGGCTTACAACCAGACAAAACCAGACCACACCACACCACAATTTTCACTCGCTGAGTATAAAACTCAATTTCCCAGAGTTGCAGAGTTTGTGTGAACAGCGAGTCGTGAAATAAACTCCTCCCATTACAAGACACGGAGTTCAGCGTCTTGAATTGTTCGAGAGAGCACACAGCACACGAAATCAACAGTAATCTAACTCAAGCTGGTAAGTATGTTATCTCACGTAACTAGAAATGTTTAGGCATTTAAATAGCAAATCCGTTTTGTTAGCCGACAAATTTGGGTCCTGCGTGTTTTACAGTCGACACCCCTTTGCCTGATAAACAGACCACTGGCTGTCTTGTTGTTTCCTTATGTGATAAAATACCGAACTATGTTGTTTAAAGGTTTTCTTTGTCGTTATCCCATACTAATGTGACCATTTAAGGAGTTTTAAACCAATTGTAATGTCATCGTAGTGGCTACTACTGCATGTCTCAGGACTTGTGTTACACTTTGACCCATGTGATAAATGTATGATAGCTCTCCTATTTCCACAGTTATTAAAACGAGCGTGCAAAATTCATATTAGCCAATACTAATCTTGTTGATTCCAGTAGGCTACTGTGGCTATTTTAGTAAAAGTTCACTTATACAACCTCATACAGCTCTCTTACCTATTTTTATGCCCATGTATAGTGAGGGTCCTTGAGCCTCTCCCATTTGAGCCTCTATTTGTAATTTAAAAAAAGAGTGCAAATAGATTGAAGAACCGGTTTTTTGGAGCATGTTCTGAATCAGCAAAATGTTGTTTATTTGACTGCTGTTCCTGTGAGAGAGTACACGGTTGCTTCATCCCTCGGAAAGTGTTTCTATTTGTTGACAAATAGTCACTATCTCTCTTTTTCAGTAAAGCAAGATATTTTGCAAGATCTTCTTTCATTTAGGGAAGAACAGAAGTGACTGTTGTCAGAGAATCACATGCCTCTAGTTACCAGTGAAAAGTTGCATTATCAGCAGTACTGAGCAGAGCAGAACAGTTCATTGCAAAAGTAAAAATCAGGTAATTTCCTCAAAAAATATTACAACAATGTGCACACTTTTTAAGACGGATCTACCATGGGCTTTGGTGTCCTTAAGTGATTAAATATAATTCTGTATACATTATGATTTTTTTTTTTACTTAAAAAAATATATATTTAGAGAATACTTTGTTTATATTGTATTAGTGTTGATATTGTTTTTTGATATTTTCGGAGCAGTTTTGTACTGTCACATCTTTCAATTTTCATCCCCAAACATTGTTGCTACAGCTTTTACTAGCTACTAATTTTAGCTATGCTAGCCACGGATAGCTAGTCATTCAGGCAACGCACTAGTTAATTTTTCACTTTAAACTTTAAAATTTTCGAAATGCATCTTATATTGTGCATGCCCGATAAAAAGTAATCCGCCAATCAAATGGCGCTTACCATGAAAATGTTTGTAGCTTTTTCTCAAAAGTAACATTAAGTCAGTATCTGTAACACAATTATATCTGAGTATTTTGCTATAAACTTCCAATATATAAAGCATTTGTTTTTATCATCAATGATTTTTAGAAAATGACTTAATATTGTACCATTTATTGATTTGGCTACATCATTCCCAGCGTCATGGATGACTATAAATTCATGATTACAAGTACAAACTTTTTTACTTCTCAAATGTTGTAAAGTTCTAATTCACATCGTTGGTTTAATTAAAGTGTCTTTATTTTTTATTTTTTAATTACTTGACAAATGAAACTTTCAGAACGAAGGCCACTGAAAAAGTGGGCAGTCACTGTTGCGCCTTATCAGCGTTGTTGTACGTTTCCCTCAAAAACAGAATGTGAACCCATCAGCAGTTCAGCTCTTCTAGATCGTTCTTCAGTAGAAAACATTGTCCATTAACTGTGCTTTTCATTTGAACCAAGTGTGTTTGGTGGCACTTCGCCAGTCTCAAAATTCTGCAGGTGTGGCGTTGCATACTGCAGACCCGGAGGCCCTTGTGTTGTCCTCTAGTGCAGTCAATTCACACACTGCCACAGCGAGAAACCTTGGCAGCATGAATAAACTGCTTTTGTTTATGCCTTTACCTCCCAACAGACCAATTCAGGGTGAAATCAAAGCTAAAACTATAGTGTTTTCTGAATGCTTAATGCGGGAATTTGTACTGTGATTCCTACATCTGCATGACAAGTAGATTTGTGTTTGGACTTTGTTTCAACCTTTCACATTGACACTCTTGTCATTCCTTTCCCCTCAGGCTCATAAAGGACAATGAACAAAAGGAAAATGCTACATTGAGAGAAGGAAAAATGGACGCAAGGCTCCATTTTGCACATATTTAGCAAGATTTCCACTTTGGTTCTCTCTGCTTCAGTTTCTACAAAATTAAATCTATATTGGGGCTTATAGAATTTTAGCCTTGAGGTTTTTAAATAAACGTCACCTATACAAATTTTGACTGTGAATTCAAAAACTAAGACTCAGAATGTACCAAGTAATCCCTGGAGGCGCAGGAGGAACAATCACGGATGGTGTGCCCATCAAGAAGATGGACAAGGACAGTCGCCCTCTGGTGGGGGCTGGGGTTATTGGTGTTGTTTTGGTGATTGCAGCAGTGACTGCATGGTGTTACTATATTGCATCCCTACGTAAAGCTGACCTGCTGAAGACAGAATTGCTTGATCTCAATAAAGATGGCTTTCTCATCCGCAACCAGGCTGGGGGGATTGTCTTGAAGATGGGCTTCAGGTCAGTATGCATGATGCTCTATTCTTCTGATACTATAAAAAAATCAGGAATGTTGCAGTCCAGTTGTTCTCAGCTGGTGGGTTGCGACCCAAAATGTTCTGATAGCAGAAAGAAGTAAATTGGGTCATTGACATGCATGTATGTAAAAGTGAAATGAGAAACCAGCTGAACGAAAAAAAAACAAAAATAAGTCATTTTCAAATGCAAATAATAAGTGAATAAGAAATGTAACTGATTTTAGATATTTGTATGATAAACGATTGATTTGATTCATCACTTGATGTCTACTGTACAATCTCTGTCCTGATCCAGAACAAGTTGTGAATCAGTTTGATATCTAAATTCCGTATAAATATTTCCACTTATGAAAGCTCTCCTTGTTTTATAATGTCACAAATATAAACCTAATATTCTTATAAAAGAAACTAATTTATGCTTGCTTATTTCAGGTCTGGCACACTTGATCTTGACTCCTGCTCGAAGGAGGGTGTGATCCTTCGCTGCTCACGTTCATTTGCTGGCAAGGTGAACTTCTTCATTATGACGGTGAAGCCAAAGGAGACAGTGGTGTGTTACCGTGTGCGTTGGGAAGAGTTGGAGTCAGATCGGCCAGTGGAACATGCCATGTCCTACAATGAATCATATTGGTATGGTGGTGCTGAGACTGCGGTTCAACATTGGCCTATTGCCATCTCGGGTCAACAAGCACCTAAACCTTTTGTCACCAGTGATGTGTACTCCAATCGGAATGACTTTGGTGGCATTCTGGAACGCTACTGGCTCTCATCCAATGCAACTGCAATTAAGATAAATGACTCGGTGCCTTTCCACCTGGGCTGGAATGATACAGAGAAAACCATGTACTTCCAGGCACGATATCAGGATAGTCCGTACAAACCTGCACCTGGAAGGCCTCCCTATGCTGAACTTAGTTACAGAGTCTGCGTGGGGCCTGATGTGACCTCCATCCACAAGGTCATGGTTCGTCGATACTTCCCCAAACCAAACAAAGTTCCCGCCAAAGAAATGTTCAGGCACCCAATATGGTCGACCTGGGCTTTACACAAGACTTATATCGACCAGGAAAAGTTTTTAACTTATGCAGAGAACATACGCAAATATGGTTTTAACTGTAGCCACTTAGAACTTGATGATCGTTACACCAGTCAGTATGGGGAGTTTGAGTTTGATACACAGAAGTTTCCAAATGCTTCTGCCATGTTTCAAAAGCTCAAGACAGATGGCATCCTAGTATCCCTGTGGACACATCCCTTTGTGAATTATGATTCGGTTAACTTTGGGCCATGTGTACAGAAAAGACTGTTTGTGATGGAGCCAACAGGCCAACTTCCTGCCTTGGTCAAATGGTGGAATGGCATCGGTGGAATCCTAGATTTTACCAATCCAGAAGCTCGCAACTGGTTCACAACACAGCTTCGCTCTTTACGTCACAAATATGGCGTTTCCTCCTTCAAGTTGGATGCAGGTGAGACCAACTACTTGCCCTGGCAGTTCAGAACCCGAGCCCATCTCCCTGACCCAAGCACCTTCACTCGCCGCTACACCGAAATGGCCATCCCCTTCAATGAGCGTGCTGAGCTTCGGTCTGGCTATGGCTCTCAGAACATCTCCTGTTTCTTCCGTCTGATCAGCCGAGACTCTGTGTGGGGCTACGAACTTGGCCTGAAGTCCCTGATCCCGACCGTCCTCACCATTAGCATCTTGGGCTACCAGTTCATCTTGCCAGATATGATTGGAGGCAATGCCTATGCTAACCGTACAGATGGAAATGGCAAGCTACCAGACCGTGAGCTCTATATTCGGTGGCTGGAGCTGTCTGCTTTCATGCCCTCCATGCAGTTCTCCATTCCTCCATGGGAGTACGATGATGAGGTGGTGGCTATTGCGCAACGCTTCACAGAGCTACATGAGACACTTGTGGCTCCCAGGGTCATAGAACTGGCTGGAGAAGTTCTGGACACCGGGGACCCCATAATTCGCCCATTATGGTGGATCGCCACCAGTGATGAAACTGCTTATAGAGTTGACTCTCAGTTTCTGATAGGAGATGACCTGATGGTGGCACCAGTACTGGAGCCCGGCAAGCAAGAAAGAGATATCTACTTACCAGCCGGACGCTGGAAAAGTTACAAAGGCGAACGATATGACGTCAAAGAGCCAATACATCTAACAGATTATCCGGTTGATCTTGATGAAATTGCTTACTTTGAATGGGTTCAGTGAGACTTATGGGAAGCATCTGGAGCTTTAAGCATGTCTTCCATTTAAAGTGTGTGAAGTTGTTGTTTTTTTTCTTCAGGGAATTACCTAAAGTTATTTATCCAGGGTTTAAATTTCATAAGGTAAAAGAGGAAAATTTAAGAAATAATCTCCGAGTTGCACATTTATGATTCTTCATCAGGTTGGATGAGATTGTTTAGTGCCATTAGTTAAACATGCATTATATCTGAGGCTCATGTCTCAATCCGTGCCTTGCATTTAAACAGTGAATGTCTTCAAGAGACCGGCCCAAAACCTTAACAGAATGAAGCATTGATATGCATCTGGCCAAATAAACAAAATTTAAGGATTTATTGAGGGGCTGAGACAGGTAATTTTGCACAATGTATGTTTCATGTTCTCTCATCTGCCTTTTTAAAAAGGGAAACGTTACCAGTACTGTACAAAAGCCTTCATCTTACTAGGCATACTTTATTAATTGCTTTCTAATGTTGTCATTTGATTTTTCTGAAATGTACGAGTTTGCAAATTCATATATAACACGCATGGCTTTTAAACTGCAAGCTATCGCAATGCTGCAACCCATATATACACTACAGTAGAGCTAGGCAGTGCATGCATTTTTGAGCATATTCTGCCATATCTGTGTCTTGTAAAAACCAATACTTAAAATAATCCCATTAGAAGTGTTTGCGTAATGGGTGCCTGTGGCTGCTTTGGAAATGACCAGCAGTCTTTTTTTGCTCTACTGCTCTACTATTTCATCATGTAGTGCCAAATACATCACCAACAGGCCTTGTTCAAGCATTACTCCATTACTTCCACATTTACACAAAACGTCTACAGCCGCATTAAATGCAGCAGTTTTTCTGTTTATGTTAAATTGATAAGTGTGCCGCTCATCTTTTTCTCATTATTATGCCACGCTGCCTGTTTTTTGTTTTGCAATAATAGCACAATGCTAATACCTTAGTCAGTTAATCTTTATCAGATTATATTTTTTGCTGAGCAAGGGTCACCTTTGTTTTTGTTTGTTTAACGCTCTTCCAGCATGCCGGCAATCGACTCGCACCGCAAGCTTTCTCTAATCTACGACCTTCAAGCTTATTTTTAGCTCTTCCCACACAACTGCAAAAGCACACTCATCCACTCTGGTGAATCTGTCAAACCATGTATCTGATCTAAAAGAAGCTCCAGAGTATGTGGACATGTGGCAGCTGCCTTTCCAGTGCTTGTGTACCTCAAATGACAGTGTAGAGTGTTGGCATTTGAATAACTGGCTTGTAGAGAGATGTCTTACGACTATATGGGCTAATTATTGTTTTCTCGTGGATTCTACCTTGAGGAGATTTTGTTAATAGGCCCCTGACAGTATGGGCCCCTGGATGACCCAGTCAGACTGTAGACTGCTGATTTTACAGAAACTCACCAGAGCAAAGCCACCGTCAGCTTTCAACAGACTGGGATTTCATGCTTTTTTACATGAATGTACATTTCCACGAGCAAAGATGCTTTGTTTGTACATCTCATAGACTTTGTGTGTGTGTGTGTGTGTGTGTGTGTGTGTGAGAGAGATTTAATACATTTCTTTTTTTTAATGTTAGTGAATGAAAGTATTTATTGATTTTGTGCATTAAACTATGCATTTTTTTTCGTCTAAACCAGGCTTATTGGAGTTCAGGTATGTGTGTTTCAGGCATGACTGGACAGTATTTGAATTTTATTTAGTTTCATATGTCCTGGTAAAGCCATGCTAAATGTAATATTTGATATTTCTTTTTTGACCAGCTTCCCTGAAAGTATTGTTCTCCAGTGTGTCACAGGAGGGCAGTGTTCATCTGCTTTTCTACTCCTCCACTTTAAGCTTGTGAAGTGTGTTGGCATGACAAGAAAATCCTGTACTTTATTTCAGTATTTTTCTCTGAGTATAATTAGCCTGATATTGAAGTAAAATGGTACCATTAAACTTCTGACCTCTCTCAAGAGTTATGAGTTATTAATTGTACGTTCTCCTCTGCATTAATTGTACTGCCCCACATTAGCGATAGACTGTCTTCAGTGGACGAATGATGCCACCCACTCACTATTCAGTTCACTATTTTCCTGTTTTATAGTGTTGCTGGACTTGAGCAGCACATGAATTTTGGCATTGATATGCGATGCAATTTTGGCTCGTCTTTCCAGTGGTTATTAGTTTCGTTTCTTTGGTATTATGCATTTGGTTCTTTCATTTCCATTGTGTTTCTAATTTGTTGAGAATAAATGAAAAAGTTAATGAAGTTTAAGGCATGATTTAGTTTTCACTTGTCACTCAAAAAAGTGCAAAATCAGATGTATTATTTGAATAATTTGTGACATTAACTTTCATCTTTGTGCTACAGTATGTATTGTATTTGCATGCATTTGGCTGAACATGTGCCATGAAAACATAAGACAGTGACTAATAATTTAGATCTACAGAGCATTATGAGTGCTGGACCGGTTTGCGGTCTTCATCTAATTTTCGTTACTGGAGGATTGGTCCGCATCTCTTTGTTAAGTTCAAACGAGGCTTTCAGGCAGGGCGGTCATGGGTCCATGGATTCATTGAACCTCCAGCCTCCCCTAGTCTCTCACAGGAATAGTAATTATTGCAAAGCAGGTTAAGCCTGATCAAAGTTTGAATCAGACTTTGGCCCGGCATTGAAAGAAGTCTCCTCTGAGAGGCATCTTCTTGGTTTTTTGGGGCCCTGCTCATCATTGGTAGATAATGACACAGTGTTGAGGTAATTTACAGGTTATATGGAGGTTGCCCTGGATCAATAAATCATTTAGTTGAGTTTGGGACAGAGGTGGAGTAGTGATTTGATGAGCAGGAAAGGGCAAAGACCAAGGGTGGCCTGACAGTAATCTGTTTGGCCCATTCGTTGGACAAGACTTACAACACAATACCACATTAAAAGAATTTAGAGGGTTTTTTTCTGTTATGGCTCTTTAAAAATCTTAAAATTGAATAAACATCTAATTAGAAAAGCTGTCTTTGTTATTGCATGTTTCTGGATTTGTTGTACATGATTCATGGTGCATAGAAAAATATACATCTTCATAATGTCATCAAAATATAATAACTTGCTCCTCTGAAGCAACTTTCCTTTTCGGTTGATGTTTCCAAACACTCTTATTTCTTTTAATCTTTCTGCTCTGACTACCTATCATTTGTACAGAGCCCCTAAAGGGACATGATGTAAAAAATATAAGATGGGAGGAAAGAAACTCACTGATTTTGTGCTCTTTTGCAAACATTTTGTATTCCTCAAAAAACTCCCGTCTCGTATTTACTTCCCATCACCACCTCTTTAGGGGCTCTTACATATGAGACTGCTTTTTATGATTCAATCTATTTCTGATTGATAAATTCAGAAAAATGCCTCATATATATATATATATATATATATATATATATATATATATATATATATATATATATATATATATATATATATATATATATATATATATATATATTAACCATGTTAATCTCATTCAGGATTATTCTGTGTTTTTATTATTCTTAGGGCATGAAGAACAAGATTTGAAATGTAATTTTTTTAAAGCGATTTCCAGATGTCCACTAGAGTGGATAGTATGCATTAATGGTTTTAACTGGAGATACTGTATTTAACACAATACAGTAATAACAACAATATTGTGTATATTAAATAAACCAATTAATAGATTATATAAAATCATGTGAAAATATAAAACATATCAACACAGTATAGTACAATGGTACAAATGAACTTAAAGGCTTAGTTCACCCAAAAATGTAAATTCTGTCATTAATTACTCACCCTCATGCCGTTCCGAAACAGTCATTTAATTTGTGTTCATCTTCAGAACACAAATTAAGAAATTTTGATGACATCTGAGAGCATTTTCATGGCCCAGAAAGGTAGTAAAAATATTGTTAAAATAGTTAATGTTACCATAGTGGTTTAAACCTTAATTTTATGAAGCTATAAGAATACAAAATTATTTTTGTTTGGTTTTTGTGCTCAAAGTTCTCGTCGCTTCGTAAAATTAAGGTTGAACCACTAGTCACATGGATGATTTTAGCGATGTCTTTCCAAACTATTCGGATAATTAAACAGATGTCCATGCAGGGGTCAGAACGCCCTCGTATTTCATCAAACATATCTTCATTTGTCTTCCAAAGAAACCGGTTTTGGAACTGCATGAGGGTGAGTAAGCCTATTTATATGACAGAATTTTCATTTTTGGGTGAACTAACCCTTTAATACAAGTTGAACTATGTGTATTTTTGATCAGAACATGAGGATGTGATTCCATCAAATATCTGTCAAGGTACAACTGTGGAAACCCAACTCAGATGCTCTCTCAAGTGTACCAGAGAATGTCGATTTACCTTTATTAGATGATAATTCTGATTATATGCAAGATGGACACATTTCTACCATAGCTCTCCTTTGAGAGAACCTAGCGATCAGGTATTTTTAATCTCATCTGAAATGAGCAGTGTTGGGGGCATTAAAATGCATTCAATGTAACATGCATTATGTAATCAGATTACTTTTTAAAATATTATGAGTAAAGTAATGCTTTAAAAGTAATGTGCATTACATAATCCGATTACATTTTGATCTAACAAGTAATGAATTACAAGCAACATGCACTAATTAATCTGATTACTTTTTAATATTACGAGTAAAGTAATACATTACAAATCACATACATTATGTAATCACATTACTTTATTAGATGTTAATGAAAATTACATTATAATAACACAAACACATTTATTTACAGTCAAAATATGTTTCTGCAGATGAAGCATCTTCAAAAACAACAGTCAAAGTATTATTATGAATAATAGCTGAAATATAGATATAGATGCATGGTGTCCACTATACTGGACAT
The DNA here is from genome assembly GCF_024679245.1 of Pseudorasbora parva. Lineage (NCBI taxonomy): Eukaryota > Metazoa > Chordata > Actinopteri > Cypriniformes > Gobionidae > Pseudorasbora > Pseudorasbora parva. The sequence goes on along the minus strand of NC_090189.1, from coordinate 13,537,005 downwards.
GATTAAAAGAATCAGAATTCTAAAGTACTTGGAAAGTGTAACTGTGATATTACTCACTAGATATTATTAGCTTGATGCTACAACATTTTCTTTTACCTGCGAGTCTCAGGATAGAAGATATGGATGGATATTTTGGAGCAACGTGGTATTTCTGACATATACAATGACATACGACTTGCACTATAGGGTCCACTGTAGAGGTTGATGTGCAACTATGCCATCAACACCCATGCATATGGAAGAAAATGCTTTTTGAATAGCTGTCCACTGTAGTGACATCTATGCATGAAATAGTTCATTTGCATTTTTGTTAAAAAAAAAAATACACATGCAAATCTCATATTTGCATGTTTAAATTTGCTCAGTCCAATCGAGTCACACCTTCCCCAAAATTATAATTTGCTGCATGTTAAACAAAACTACCATTTGACAACCCTGCTTAAGTCTAATATTAAGAACTACCAAGTTATTAAAGTATTTTTATCTTCTGGTCACGTCTTGTCTTGCCTAGGGCACCAGGTGAACCTGGAGAGCCAGTGCTGGCCCCTAAAAAAAGGGGGCATAATGCCTCAGGATAAAACTAAGTCCCGCCCAGCATTATCTTGCATTGAATATTTCTCTTTGAAGTGTAGCCTACATATCAGAAGTAACATAGTATTTAACAGCATGGACGTTTACTTGAAGGGATAGTTCACCTAAAAATTATATTTCTATCATCATTTACTCCGCTTCATGGGCAACACATAGTTGTTTTGTAGAATCTCTTAGATCTAAATCAAAGGTATAATGGTTAATATAAGCAATTTTATTGTGAATGAGCATTTGCGTTTTCAACGTGAGGTATCCAGTGATTTGGATAACGTGCTTCTTCAAAAATGTTGCCGCTAACCAGGTCACTAACTGTGTTTTAGAGCGGGTTTACTTTGCCTGTCAATGACGCCTCCCCGACATTGATTTGCACTCACGGCCTGCGCAGAAGACACACACTCATATCGATTAGCTGTCTGTATTCCATTCCTCAGAAATCAATGCTGTTTGTGGCTTTGCCTGTCTACAATGATATAGTTTTTTAGTAAAGCGATTGGGATTAAAGACAGCATTCTACTACTGTTTGAAGGTAGGCTAAACGCGTCGTGGGAGGGTCATTTTTAACAAAGTGGGCGGAGTCTGCGTTTTTTAATAAGGTGTCATCGCGTTCGTCACTGACAAATAGTTTTGTTTTTGCACGGCTGTTGTTTATACCAGCAGAAGCTCAATGACTCATGATGACACATTGTGAATAAGCGCACTTGTGCCCAAAAACAACAAACAACGCGGCTGTTCTCATTTAGACCCAATTGAAGCGCTCGTTCCACCGGTTGGTGATGGAATGACCTGTTAGACGAAATCTGTTCAACATTTACTGCAACTGTGGAATCATATCTTTTGCATCTGCTATAAATGGATTTTTTTTTTTTTTGCTGTGGAACTGTATAAATTCTCCTCTAAGTTCAAGGTATCTGGATGCGTAAAGGTTGCGTGGAGAAATATATATTATAGTGTTTGCTATGGTTGTCCTAGGCAGTTACATGAAGCTCCTTTAGGGGGCAGTGCAGCCTCACATTGATTGCCTTTAGATAGCATTGTGGACCTCAGCCCAGATGTGATCAACTAGAAGAAAAAAAAAAACAAGTGCACCTACTCTGAGCTACAAGGACGACACAAACCTGGCAGAGCCCCCCTGCACTCCCTCCTGCCCTGCCTTATGCCCACCTGCGTGCCCATCTGCAGAAGAGCCCCGCCAGTTGTTCTGTTTTTGTGCCAGGGTGAATCAAGCCCACCGGCTTCACTCCCAGGTGTGTGTATCTGGCTATACCCACCCCCACCAACCCTCTAGAGCATACCACTAGTCTTCATGGGACGAGGAACCAGTGATCAAATGTCTAAAAGTCCACTTGCTGTATTGTAGTTTATAAAAAGGAATGAAACCCGATTGTGTGCTGGTTGGTCCAACTGCATTTTGGCTTCAAACCTGAGTTTGTATGTTGTCAGAGAAGCAGAGTTGGGGTTTTGAGAGATTGCAATGACAACTGCTGTTAAATACCACCCAAAACTAAATGGCTTTCATATCAAGTCCATAAATATAAGTCAACATGAAATCAAAATTGACCCTTAAAGCAAAAGTATTTAATGAAATGAAAATGAATCTATTTTTATAATTATTAGACTTCTCTAATAATTTTGTCACTTAAAGTCTGCCCCTTTCTTTCAACAACCACTGAATTGAGTGTTTTTCTTTTTAATATTTAATTTGACTCTGATGTACATCTCAATATGGAAGAAGAAATCGGTCACTACTTCTTTTTTATCGCAACATCTCTCTCTTCAGAATATGTCAGTTACAGGAAAAAAAGTTGGTTGTGATATCCGTTTTATAGCGACTTAATTAAGTGTTTTGGTCCCATACGTTTGTGCCACAGAGTTAGAAGTGCCAGTGTGTGCTGAAACAACAGCTTAAAGGCACAGCATGTAAGTTTATAGAGGTTGCTTATTTAAAAGAAAGGCGTAGCTTTACGCTTCAAATTAGTGTGGAATCATGGGAGTTGTAGTCTTGACTCTTCATCTCCACAGTCTATGGAAAGGAATGTTATAACGTTACTCTGTGCGCTTTGCTCGGGACTGATATGAGAGACTTTTTGCTCTTTCCTAGCCTGACGTGGTCATACTCAATTCTAGTCAGAATATGAGTCTGAAACTGCTCCATTGGGCTGTGATTATGAGGCGTGTTTTAACCGAACCAGGAAAGACATCAATTGGATAGACCAACAACCAATCAGAGCAACGAAGCGACGAATTGTCAAATGTCAACATAGTTCAACTGCACTGTGTTGCAAAGTCCGCGCTTTTTCCCCTGCGGGTTGTTTTCTATGTCCGCGGGTTGAAGCGACTATTATGTGATATATAGACTCATGAGTGCGAATTTTAGCAGGCAACCTTGCCAAAATAACAGACATTTTACCCCCCAAACTCCATTTTTTTCCCCGGAGAACCCCCCGAGAAAATATTGTTTAGGGCTAGTAGTTTGCGGGTTTTTTTGTAAAAACTTGCCAACCCTGTCTGCACGCGCGCTGAAATCAGGCTGGAATACACGATCTTTGCCGGTGTTGTAAAAAAAAAAAAAAAAAGTATGATACACAGAATACTTACCCAACATGATCATCATTTCTGAGAGAAATTGTGAAGGTGAATGCATATACGAACAAGCTCTCCGTTTAGGATTCGAAAAAATATAATCCAAGCCCCTTTGATGACGTGCATGATTACGGTACTGTTGATCATCTGTCCGTCATCGTCTAAAGCCCGCCCTGATGATTTCATTGGTCTGAACAGTTTCTGTTCGGGGATAATTACTCCTCTATGGAGTGAGGCCAGACTGAACTTCCCGACCTAAACATTTTGTGGGCGGGGCTAAATTCGGCTGGCATCCAGGCTAGCACTTTCCAGTAATCTAGATCAATATTAGAATTTCATAAAAAACAGGGTGACTAAATGACTGTTACTAAATGACATGCAATTCATTTAAAAAAAAAAATGTATTATTGAGAAAGCTCTTTCTTATTATGCTATGCTAGTCTATAATGTTGTCTCTGAGGCATGATAAAACGTTACTTGTGGTGAATCAATAAAACAAGCAATTCAATCAATAAGACTACCTGTATTGCGCTGTATAACAATTTTTCTTTTTTCTTCTTCTGTTGCTTGCCTGAAATACATACATACATTAATTGACAGGCAACGCATGGCCCATAACACTAAAGGTGCACTATGTAGGATTTTTGCAGTAAAATATCCATAAACCACCCGGCCATTGTTAAGGGTTGTTCAGTTGAGTTCTTACAATATCCCAAATGTTTCTAACTATTTGTAAAATGTGAGAAAATTGGTAGTTTAACCAAGGAGCCGGGACGTCTGAGGGAGTCACCTGTCAATTGCATCATATCTGCGTCTATCCGGTTTTATTTGGCAGAAACGCTTTACTCTTAGCAGTGTGAACAAGTGTCACAGCAGCCGCTGAGTGAACGCAGAGAGTAACTTCATAACATCATTTCAAACACGCTTAAATATATCTGATATGATCTGCGTTACCTCATACTCATGACCAGAAAAGGGGAAATGGTGCAGGTGATAGTGTCCTGCCATAATGAAAGTCCCGCTGCTCGCCAGCCGCTTGTTGCGTAACAATTGCTCCAGCGGCCTTGCTCAGCTTCTCAACACTCGGCCCTGCTCTGCTTCATACTACAGTAACATTAATAACCGCATTCATGAACATGATTTCTGCCTGAGTCCTATCCCGATTCTGTTCCACCGGCTGTGAGGTGAAAACCACATGTCCCAAGATTCTGCGTTCAAACGTGGCATCATCAAGCTACGGCTTTGTTTGAATAGGCACCCTCTATCAGATGGAAAAGTTAGCATTGTTCTAATGGTTTTTGGATATTTTAATCTTAAAATCTTACATATTGTGCCTTTAAACCAGGTGTAGGTGGTTAGCTTGTCTTACAGCTAGCCTAAAAGTGCCCAAAAACCGTCTAAAACACGACTTATAAAAGCAGACCAGTCCTGTCTCAGACCAGCCTAGAGACAGCTGCTAACCCACCCCAGGATGGGTTTTTTTCATCAGGGGAATTGTGGAAACCTCCAAATTGTGGCAATATTTTTTTTTTGTTCATTTCAAAATCAATGAACATTCGGTTGTGCATAGCAAATAAAAGAAATGAACAGCCGTGAATGATATCCTTAAGCTAATGAAAATTGAGCATCACAATCTAAAAAGCTCATCTGGTGGAATAGTACATTAAATGATAACTTCTGTGTGGAGACACTTTAGAGCACCTGTGGCCCTGCAAAACCATTTCCATACATGCACTCTTTCTGAAATACTAATGAGTGGTTAAAAGCATGCTTTTAATAGATTTCTTTTCTTGCTTCACAGTTAAAGATGAAGATTCCCCGTGGCAGACACGCCACATTCAGCATCTTTACATAGCCACACGTTTCCTGAGTGATGACGCATATGTGAAAGGTAAACTTAAGTTCTGGTAAAGGGTTGATGATTTAATGAGTTGTGCATCGATCTAACTTCATTTAGTTTCGAATTTTTAATCAATAGTCATGGCCGGAGAGAGATAATAAAAGATGGGGTTAATTAATGAGACTGGTAATGGGCAGGATCTCCACAGTGGATCATTCAGGTTTGAGAACCCAGCTGTTCTGATGGACGAGCACGCTAAGCTTTGATACTAAGGAATGGAAGGAGGGGATTACTGCTGGAAACAGGACCTTGGCCGCTCTGAGTGCTACTTGACCTTGAGTAATGTCATACTTTATGAACTGTGCCGAAGTGAAACCCTGGTTCACCAACTGCGATGCCTCTCAAAATCAGTGTCTGATAAAAATGAGGAGATTGAGAAAAATTAGCTGTAATTTCTGAAGCTGAAACTTTCAAAATGTCATAATTGGGTGCTTATTGAATGTGACATTGATTAGCCAAGGGAGCAATGGAGAGAGATGACGGACTGTTTCATTAATTATACAATTTTATGACATTCAGAATTACACTGATGTAAAAGTGGAATCTATTTGATCGAATGGATAACATTTTCTTTTTATTTTTGATGGTGGCTTATAAATCATTCAAGTAAATGTACCTTTTTATTCATTTGTAGGTAGATGCAGATGGTGGGGTGGGGAGCATTTAATTTCTCATAACAACCAGAGGCACAGATCTACCGATGCAATTTAATTAAGTCTGGCCATGTGCTTAATTAAGGCATAGCTCACCCAGAACTTGAAATTTTATCATCATTTACTTGCCCTCGCATTGTACTAAACCAGTGGTTCTCAAACCTGTCCTGCGAACCCCTCACCACTGCACATTTTGTATGTCTCCCTCATCAGATACACGTCTTACCCTGCATCTTAATTCGCATACTATCCATACTAAATAGTACTCAAAAATAGAATTAGTGTGACCCAAATCGTAGTATTTTAAAAAGAGTATTCCAAAGATACTCGGATGGTTTACTATTTCCGGTCAGAATTCAAAGTGCGGATCGATACGCACTCTTACGGCTAATATTACCCACAGCCCATTGCGAGTTTGGACGAGGATTTGTATAGGACTACAAACGCGGATAAAAAGCGTTAAAAACTACAAACATGACGGATGTGCGAGTCCGACAGTTAAGTAGAGAGGTTTAGATAAAGGTGACCAACTATCAGTATTTAACCTGACAAAAATATATTTATTCAGTGTTGTCCAAATTATATTTTGCCTGCAGCAGCATTGTACTACAAGTAGGCGAATTGGGACGCAGCATTACAGTCTCTACTAATGAGCTGATGATTTAAATCACGTGTGTTAGATGAGAGAGACATTCAATCTGCTCAGTGGTGAGGGTCCCCAGGACAGGTTTGAGAACCACTGTACTAAATCAGTGTTTCCCAACCACGATCCTGGAGGCACACCAAGGCTGCGTCCGAAAACCTAGGCAGCTGACTCGTTGCCTCGCTGCCTCATCAGACAATGACTTGTAAGGCAGCGTTTTGTGCATGAAGGCATCTCATGAAACTAATTTCGGACAGACTTCTAAGGCAGTGTAACAGTTTAATGATCTACAGCAAAATAGAGAGAGCTCTGGTGAAAACTAAACACATACTTAATTACTACAGTAGTGATTTCTCGCTAGAAATGACATCAGAAGTGTAATCTGTTGGTAAAAATCGTACATTTACACACAAACTGACCCGCAAACGCAACTTCTAGACGCTATTTTTTCCCCGCCAGCTCAACTGTCACTGAATGGAAAGCACAGGATTGTGGGATATCAAAGGCAGTGAAGGACACATGTACGCTGCCTTCAAAAATCGATCAGATGAAGGTATCTCAGGAGACAGGAAGTGAAGCTAACATTAGATTCGGACGCAGCATTTTCCAGGTTTCGGACGCAGCCCAACAGTGTACGGTTCGCATGTGTCCCAAATCAAACACACCTGATTCAAATGATCATCTTATTAGTGGAGACTCAAAGACCTGGGGTGCTTCCCAATTCTTATTTGTGCATCCTCGTTTCCTTTCCTAGCTTCCTTTCCTCGCTCCTTAGCTCCGCCCCTTCAGGATGCGAGGGAAGGACGTGAGGAAAAGATGCTCGGGCGGAGGAATTGAATCAAGTGAAAGGATATATCCTCACTCCCTTTAACGTCACTTTAAAGCTGCGTCAGTTAATGATGACTCTGCACCGCTGGATTTAGTCGGGATTCTTGAACCTTAGAGAACTATTTATATTATGAGCTTCAGCCTCCACAAAATACCACATTTTACCATATTTTAATTAATATTACCAGTTATTATTAACGACGAATTCCAGTTATTAACTGCTTTTTATTCATTGTATAGTATTGGTTTCTATTTGTTTCTCTATTTGTTTCTTTCATTTTCTTGTGCTTTGATATAATTCTGCAATTATCAGTTGTTATTTGACAAACATTTGTGTCTTGTACATGTAAACATAATAATAATGATGAATAAACTGTGGCACGATATGAAGGTGGAGGAGAATTAATGCGTGCATCATGTTTAGTCGATAAAACACTTCCGCAAAGGATCCACCTGTGTATCCTCGCTCATGACTCCTCAGGAAGCCTCCTCACTCCTCGATCCTCGCCTCCTCGCGGTGCAATTTGACAATTGATATCTCCTATAAGATGGCTGAGCTCCATCGGTTTCCGGGTCATAGGATGGAGGACGGAGGAGCGAGGAAACGAGGAGGGATATTGAGAAGCACCCCTGAAATAAGTGTGGTAGATAAAGGAGACATCCAAAATGTGCAGTGTTGGTATGGCTCCATGATTGTGGTTGGGATACACTTTACTAAACTAAAAGATTTTCTCTAGATCGGGGTGGCAAACCTCGGTCCTAGAGAGTCTCAGTCCTGCAGAATTTAGCTCCAACCCTGATCAAACTCACCTGCCTGTAGCTTTCTAATAATTCTCCAGACCTTAATTGTTCAGGTGTATTTGGTTAGGGTTGAAACATGGAGCACTGTGGCTCTCCAGTGCTGCGTTCCACTCCACTATTAGAAATGCACTTGCGAACTTCCCTAAGCGAATCCCCGCCGCCATTTTGAAGTGCGCTCCACTTTGTGAAGTGGACAAGGGAAGTTTATATGGACAGACCCTTGCTCCCTCGATTTAGAGTCTACTTCATATGTACACTTCAGGCAGCTTTATATACCACAATGCAACACGACTGTGACATCACCGCATATCGCGTTTTATTTACCCCACCACAAACAACTCCATGATATTTTAACTATTTAAAAAAACATTTAAAACAAACCAAACACACCTATATGTAAACACCTATATACATATAGAGTGCTGAATTAAACAATTTTGTAAAGGAAAAATAAATACATAATAAATACACAGGCTTATCAAGGGCTTAGAGCGTTCCAGTTCAGTCCATTGCAAAGGTTACGCCAGTAGTGGGCACTTGTGCAACGTAAGCAATGACGCACATCAGAGTGAACGAGACGGAGGGAAGTTAGCGAGTGAAGGGCATAATAAAAACGACCTGGAAAGCAGCACAGGACTGTTGTTCGCCACCCCTGCTCTAGATCTTTAAGGGTACAACATACTCCGCAAGAACAGAGAAAAAAGTTCTTGCAGCTTGTTTTTGACACATCGCCTGAGCAGAACTTTTTTTCTTGACGGTGTCCGAAAACTATTGTGTGATTGGGCATACATTTAAAGTGGGCGTGGTTAATTCGGAGAAACACAGATCCTGCTTTTCTCATTAAGTATGGAATGCACTGGCCAGAATGAACTTTGTTCTTGTTCTTGCCACCTCGAGAAAACGAACAAATTTCTTTGTCTTGCTCTGCAAAAACAAAGAAATTTGTTATGGCTAATACGTTCCTCTGCATTAACCACGCCCACTTTAAATTCTCTAAGTTCTCGGAAACCCGCAAGAAAAAAGTTCCGCTCAGGGGAGAACAAGTTGCGAGAACTCCCAAACCAGGACTGTGAAAACAAAATTTTGTTCTCGCAGCCCGGGGAGCGAGACATTTTTTCTCTGTTCTTGCGGAGTATGTTGTAGCCTTTAGAAGGATGTTCATGCTGTCCCAGAGGCTGCCAGACTCAGTACAGTAACTCAGGTACATATGACTTGTGCTTAATTTCCCATGTTTGTGTGAGGAAAATATTCCCAGTGGGTTATGAAATACATAAGAACCAATGATGTTTGGGCAGCATTGCCATATTTAAATATACACACACTTGAAGGAGATTTTAGAGCTGAGGCAGAGAAGGTTACTAGTGAATTGCTTTCTACTTAAAGGTTTAGTTCACTAGAAAACAAAAATACGGTGTCATTTACTCGTCGTTCCAAACCCATATGACTTTAGTTCTTCATATGAAGTGTGTGTTTGTTTTTATTAGAAGACTTGGTTGAAGCTGCTTAATTCATATGAAGTCATTTTATAATCTCTTTATAAACATATTTAAACAAAGTTTTGATGGATTGGACTGGTAATGTAGTGAAATCTCTGGGCGTTTTTTTTAATCGATGTGAGAGTAAATTATGATATGACAAATTAAACTTTTATCCCTTTCATTTTTGTTTTGTGTTCCACAGGAGGAAAGCACAATGAGGGTTTGTAAAATATATATATATACATTTAGGTGAACTGCCTGTTTTAAATAAGCTGTCAATTCCAGAACTGTTCATCCTGATGATTCACTACCCTATTTCTGTGTTTGATATGGTTAGACTTGTAACATCGCAGGGCTGCTGAAACCGCTCCTGGATGAAGGTTTCCCGCCTTCGCAAGAGTGACCTCCCATCTGCCGAGTCGTGTCTGAGGGGAACTTGTCTGTCCTTGCTGGGTAACAAATGACCCTGACACACCAGAGACTCTGGGCTCGCACCTGCTTAACTTTTCACCCGTCTGTCTCCCATCGTGCCAGACTGACAAAGCTCAGGGCCCAGTGGGCTCCAGACGATACCTTTCGGACCGAGTGGTGTGCTAGCAGGCAAGAGGGGCTTACTCAGGCTTTGGCAGCATCTGTCAGCTCTGGGGTTGGTACAGCCCTTAGGGGGATGATAGACTTGCTTATAAATAACCCTGAAATGAATTAAAAGAGATAAAGAGGCTCCTGTTGCCGAGGAGACGGAGAGCTCTCAGCTTTGGCTGGAGGGCACAACGGGGGTGTCGGGACAGGGCGATAGGGTCGGGAGGGAGCGGGAGGTATAATTGAAACATTGCGCCGTGGCAGAGTGGCCTTTGGTGTGATTGATACCATTTTAGAATACTCCTGTTCGCTCGGGCTCTGGGGGATTTACCTGAGGTAGAGAAGGGAAAGGGGATGCTTAGGTGGCTCATCTGGGTTTGGCAGAAAATTGGTGCCATCCATCAAGAACCAGATTTAACGAACGCTGAAACCGGGCCGCCCGGCAAAGGATTCTTATTTAAGGCAGTGAACCAGGAAACGTGCAAGGGGCATGGACTGGTGCTGGTCTATCAATCAGCTAGTCAGCTCCTTTATTCAACAAGCGAGCGACAGCCCCTGAGGCCAGCGCATGGGGTTCCGGCTTGTTGGCCTTGCAACACTCTCCCTGAAGGGAAGTGGTGAGAAGTGAATGCGAAAGAGAGGTAGAGAGAGTTTTGGGGTGGGGGACAAGAAGAGGAGAGGCATCAGGGCTTGGCCGTGTCCCCTGATGAGCTAGCATGCTTCATCTTTCTTGCGCGTGGACCTGGAACTGCGGCTTGATGGGATTTTCAGCACTTTGGCCTCCATGCCTCGCTGGCGAGCGGTCGGGGCCCTAAGGCCAGACGCCCGAGCTCTGCAGCAAGGCAAAGATGCCCTCACCGGCTCTTTTAACATTGCGCCACCTTTGCTTGCACTTGCAAAAGAAAATCCAGAGTCTAGGATTTAATAGCTACGCAAGAGTGAGAAATGAAATGCAACTTCACATTTTCTGTGCTTGTAGAATGCCAAAGCATTGCAGTTATCCTGGGTCTCAAACTCAAAGTACCCATGGATTTCTAGCCAGCATCCATCAGAGTCCAGTTGAACAGATACACATATTTTTACAACCATGAAGTTTAACTATTAAGTTTTTGGTGCATGTGTTCAGTAGATATTTGAGGTTCCTTGCAGATTCAGATTTTTTTTTTTTTAGAGCCTTTCCCTTTACACCTGCTCTGGATCTGGCTCCGTACCATGATACAACACCCTCTTTTCACAATCCAGTCAATTCTTAGGTTTACTTTAAGACACCAACTTTAGAAGTAATACCACTGCAACTGAAAAGTCATCGCGTGTTTAGCAATACACATTCATTTGATGTACAGTTTTGATTAATGTCTAGTTTAGGATGGTGTTGATGAAACCCATTCTACAGGATGAATTGCAGACCGATGCTAAGAGGGCACCTGCACACCTTGTGGCACGGGGCAGAAAATGGACCAGTTCTATTTTCTTCCCTATCTTTGTCCCTGGTTCCCTCTTCTTCCTTCATTCCATGAGAAGGTTACATTTTTTTCTTCTATTTATCTATTGTATAGATTTTTCCACCATCTTCTGTTCAGATAAAATGCCGCCCACTAAGAAACCGTGAAGTAAACATCGTTTCATAGCTTAGCCTGAAAGGCAGGAAGGAGGAGGAGAGCGAGTAGAGACAGAGAGGGCGGTGCACTCGCAGACACACAAAATCAATGCTGATCAATGTTTTATATCACCAAGATGCTGCTCCTCTCGACCTGCTCCAACTAGAAAAAACACCTCCCAATCACCTCTCCTACAAGAGGGCGTCTAGTGCCTCTGGTGTTTTACCCAGAGTTCAATAACCTACCCCACCCTCAATCAAGAGTGAAAAAAGAGGACAATAAGGAGAAGCTGAGGACACTCAACAGGCATGTTAAAGGTTTGTCAAAGTTACCAATACTAAATGCATACAATGTCAGTGAATCACATACGTCAATATATTCTGATAAAAGCCATTAAAACAATGATGTGTGCAGATGGATAAGGCATTGAACAGACATTACAAATGATGACTAAAGACATCTTTATTGTTGGTACTTTTTCCTTTCTGTATAAACATTAGGCTCTGACTGCCCTAGGATCCACAGCAATCCGTATGGCATTTGAGTGAATCGGTCCAAGGTTGGACCAATTTTTTTCTTTGATTGATAAAAAATATTAAAATGGGTGAAAGTAATTATCTCACTGACCCCAAACTTTCAACGATATTCGCTTGAGTAAACTGTTGGAGGAGTCCACTAATGTGCACATTTTGATGCTGGAAGTTTTTCCAAAATCTTTTTTTACTTTTTGTTTTCTAACTCTCACAAGATGTCGTCTGAGCTCCTAACACTTATTTTGTGATTGATTACAAAAAACTCATGGTAATATTCCAAAAAAATACTTTCACATGTAGAAGATGCCTGGGTGATTTGTCTTGTTCTGCAGCATCTTATTTCGTGAACAGTGCGGTTTTCAGATGCCGCATGAAGTTTTGTTTGGTTTAATTCTGTTGTGCTCTGTTTTTTAACGCAAGAAAATGTCTTAGTCGTGTTATGTGTGTGTATTCAATTGATAGCCCTACTAACAATATGAACTTTTATGGTATCTGCATTTTTAGACTATGCTGCTATTCCTTTCTGATTGTCCTTTGGTGAAGGAGTTTGGCCTTATCTGTTAACAAGTGCACACATGTGGTGAGGAGGGAGGGAATATGATTGGTTTTGGTGATACGGGAAAAAAAACATGTATTGCATTCACAGATAGAGTTGGAGTATCCAGTAAGGAATATTACAGACCAAAAAGATAAGGTGTAGCACAATTTGTGTAGCGCCGCGAGCTTCTCTGTTAACACCCATAAATAAATAAATAAACAAAAGATCCAAGATATCCCATGTAATTTTCTGCCCGCCTGTGTTAAAGAGATGGAGCGTGCGCCTTGTGTAAATGGCCCAATATACTACCAAGACACTAAAATTCAATACCATCTCCCCTCACACAGTAAACAGTATTTTTTAAAAGCATGACCAGCAAACACAGAGACAAGCAAATTTAATCCAGAGTTTTTTAACAGGTCTGAGTGGATCGATACCGCAATCCCTTAGACGCACAGAGCATTTCTAAAGCGACAACAACAGCAGGAAATAATGATACTTGGGGGGGAAAAAAAGGAGCAACTGTCAGAATAGAGGCTGGCACATCGGCGATGGTGTCTGTTCTCTCTAATTAATTTTCTCAGAAATGGAGACAAAGTGTGCCAGAGTTTTATTTCCAAGAAGCTAATGAGTTTCCTACAGAGCAAAGCTGAAGATAACCAGGAAGGGGGTTGCGGAGGGAGGGAACACATGCATACCATTTCAACTTAATGTGCTTCTCAAATGAATTTCCTATCAGCTCAACTTGTGCCATAATGGTGATTTTTATTGCTCCTGGAGCTTCAGCAGTGGTGAATTGTGCTGCGGATTATGCCTAGGAGATAAAAACCTCAGGTTGCTTGTGAAACAATGCAAATGGGGAAATGTGCGATCTCTCTCTGTGAGTACTGGTAAGTGCTGTTGCTGTTTGTAGTTATTCTGTCCAAAGTTTTAGAATGGCAAATATCTTATATATCTAAATAAATGTAACTTTTAAGTGAATAATGTTTTACATTTTGGGTTGTTCCTGAAAGCAATCATATGTCTACCACTTGGTTTGTAGCATAAGTTGTATGAATCACCTGATACTTTTATAGAGCTTTTGCATAAAATAAAAAATCACTGCGTTGTTAATACAGTCTTCAGAATTTCTTTACTTTTGTGTTCTACAGAAGTGTGTTTAGAACAGTGCAAGTGTGACTAAATAATGACAATTTTTGGGTGAACTATTCTTTAAGGAGCTTGTTTTACTTTTATTAATAATTAATAATTAACTTTTTAGTAATAATTCTCACCAGATCATGTCCAGATCACATGTTCACAGGGTTTTAAGACAGTTAATACTTTATTATTATTATCAAGAGTGATTTTTAGTGCGGTATGTTTTTAATATTTAATGTCATTTTTTTATTTTATTTAAAAAGTCCTTACAACAAATACAACCGTGAAGTTTAATTAATTTAGTATTTTAATACTGCCATTTTTCTTTATTAAACTTAAAAGAAATATGTGTTTTTACATATAACTGAGATTACGTTTTTTAAAATACAACTTTAAAGGTGCACTATGAAGTATTTTTGCAGTAAAATATCTAAAAACCACTAGGCCAGTGTTATATATTTTGTTCAGTTGAGTACCTACAATTTCCCAAATGTTTTAAACTTTTTGTTAATTGTGAGAAAATTGCTATTTTAACCAAGGACCGGGACTTTCAGCATTGTGTTTGAGGAAGTCGCATGTCAATTGTGTCATATCTGCGCTACCCTCGGTTTCGGGTTTTATTTGGCAGGAGCGCTTTAATCTTAGCAGTGTGAACAAGTGACCGCACGGAGTAACGTCATAACATCATTTTCAACACACTTGTATCTAATATGATAAACAGAGCTGCGTTTCCTCATAATCATAACCGGAAGAGCGGATCAGTGCGGGCGCCCGGCGACTCGTCCCGTCACGTCATAATAAAAGTCCCGGTATTTGTGAGGCGGGTATTTGTGTAACAATCTCTCCACAGCGGCCGTGCTCAGCTCCACAACACTTAGTCCTGCTCTGCTTCACACTACAGTAACGTTAATGCATGAACGTGATTTCTGCCCGAGTCCTATTTTCCTAAGACCACATGTCCCAAGATGCTGCGCTCCCACTTTGCGTCATCAAACTACGCATTTTTTTGAATAGGCGCCCTCCAGTGGACGGAAAGTTGCATAGTGCACCTTTAAGCAATTACAATTATTATAAATATTTGTAATCTTACTACTACTACTAATTATTTTTATATTTGAGTGAAATATGACCAGAATGAGTTCTTGACAGGTTTCCTGGATCAATGATTTGATGAGGCCTTAATAAGAACTCTGGAAACCAATAAAAACAAAAACATTCCACAGCTCTCACCAGATGTTGTCAGAGCTCCTATGTTTTTCATATTTAATTATATAACATAATAAACAGATGATGGTATTATTCCATGCACAAAATGGCTAGTGATTACATTGTTTCCATCTTAGTTACAGCCTCATGCAGTTCACTTCCACTTCCTGTGGAGAAACTTTCTGTAGCCAGACCTTGATTAATGTCTCGGGCTTTGCAGGCCAAACAAAGGTTCAGCAGCGCAGGGGATCGATGGGCAAGCCACAAAATAAAAGGCAACAGACTTAGCAATGACTTCAGCGCTGCATACTGAGTGAGCGTCTCTCAGCCCCATTCAACTGAGACGGCGCCCTCCGTGGGCATACGCTGATTTGATGAGCCCTTAATAAGAACTCTGGAAACACTCTGAGTTTAATGATCGAGTCACTCGTTCTGATGGCTAAGATTATGTGTTTTTATATTATTATTATATCTAATAAGACCGTGCTAGATCACGTTGTGACTGTAGCCTCTTTTCCATCTTTGCCAGTATGTGAAGGTAATTAAGTCAGAACATGGCTGTCTTGTCTGGAAACTGATTATTACAGGTTGGACAGTGGTACCCACCCCGTAATGTATGACGTGCCATCATGCATCCATCTGTCTGATTCTCTCCACCTTGTTTATTTTTAGGTAAACGCCAATGGGTAGGATTCGCATGCTGATGGAATGACGGTTGTCAGAGGGATTCAAACTAAAGATGAACCATGTGGGAGTTTCCTCCGAAGAGCCTGTGGATAAATCTCATTAGCATACGGGCTCTGTGGATGGCTGTAAATTTAACGAATGGCATGCTGGAGAGGATGAGGTTGGTTGAAAGCACAGGGTGAATAAACAAGCAGAAGCAACTCCATAGTGCCACTAAGACCCCACCTGCCCACATTAATCATTAGAATGGCACTCTGCCAGTTCTTGTGCCATCTCTAAGCCCCTAGAAACCATTAAAACATCTGGTCTAAATACAAAGTTTGGTCATACTTTTATATACATTGCCATCACCGAGGGCTCAGGGTTAGGCTGGTCTCGCAAAGCCAGACCTTTAGACTTACGGCAGAAGGTCTGGACTCTTTCGAAGATTTCATAGATCAGTGGCCGCCCAATAGGACGTTTTAAAGATCCCATTCTTTGCGATTCCATCTTTCAAACTTTAGTTAGTGTGTAATGTTGCTGTTAGAGCAGAAATAATACCTGTAAAATTATAAAGCTCAAAGTTCAATGCCAAGCGAGATATTTTATTTAACTGAAGTTCCCTTTCAAAGCCTGCAGCGAACAGCCGGTTTGGACTACAGCCCTGCACTTCCTGCTTTAATGACGCAACAAAAACCGTCTGTTGACGAACCCTCCGCCCACAAACACGCAAATTCGGGGGCGTTTTCCTTTTGCTCTCGCAGGTCGAGAATAGGAAGCGTTGTTTTTGTAGAGTGTGTTTGTCGCCATGCCATTGAAACGCTGTTATTTTCATCCCGGAGTTAAATCACCTTTGTTTGGCCTTCCCACGGACGCTGTACGTAGAGATCGTGCCTACAGTTCATGTTTAACTCGGTTCTGGAAAATTATAATCACAATTTAAAACTATGTGCAGCACATTTTGCTGAGGACTGCTTCCTCAATCTCAATCAGTTTAATGCCGGATTCGCAGAAAGATTATTCTTAAAAGATGACGCAGTTCCCTCTTTGTCTGGAGAAGGCGTTGTTCATGGTACACAACCGGTAAGTGTATTTAATTATTTAAGTTGGTCCGTTTAACAGTTTATGTAACTCATGACACAAAGTGCAACGGTGTTTAGCTTTGTTAACTAACGTTAGATGGTAATTGAAACTAATCCGAAAAAGTTTTTAGTATATAAAAGTGTGGTAATTCATTCAGACACCATCGATTGTTGGTGTTTGTAATGATCAGTTTAAACTACTGAATAGACAGCTTACCATTCTGAAACATCCAGCAAAAGTCTTTCCTGAGCAGGTTGTAATCGATCCTCTTCGATATTCTCCGGGTCTGATTCCCACTCAAATTGATAAGGCAATATAGACATTTTTGCAATAACATTGAGCGAGCATATCTACCCATTATGATAAGAGGCGGGACCTTTCTGGTACCTGCGCTAAGCTGCTGTCCAATCACAGCGCGGGAAGCGCTGGCCCAATCAGAACTCGTTATGTATTTTTGAAGGGGGGACTTCATACAAGGAAATCATCAAGCCGTTTTTAGGACAGAGGAAACAGCGCTGTACAGATAAGTAAATTGTGTGAAAAATACTGTGTTTTTTTACACGCGAAACATGAACTAATGTTATATTGCACACTGTAAACATAATCAAAGCTTCGAAAACACGCGAAGAATGGGACCTTTAACTGACATGTATGGCAACCAATCACAGTTAGTTTTTTTCACATCATGTTTAGGGGCAAAAAAAAAAGGCTATTGCGCATGTGCAATCCTAAACTCGCATCTCAGAACATTGCCTGTTTCTATAGCAAACAAAGCTTCTAACAGCAGCTGCATTGACATCATATTTTTTCTAATCAAAGATTGGCTATTTAATTTAGAAGGCGGGGCTTATTTGCTATATTGGGATTTACACTGTAATCGAAGTGCACCGTCTTCCTATTTAAAGTCATTGCTATAAGTAAAATTTCACCTTCATGTCTACTAACTTTTAGAGTGTTAGTAGAGTATAAGTAGACTGGTTGAGTAGGAGTGAGAATAAGTAGACATGTAGCTGCAAATTTACTTACTGTTTAGTCAGTGAATGTCTGTCGGTGGAGCATCACAATAAAGAGTTTAGCAGATATTAAGCAGACAATCTACTAACACTCGAATGAAAGTTAGTTGATATGTACACACAGAAAAAAATGGTGTCAAATTTGTACCTTTAGGGATACAACAGCTTGTCGCTGGGGCAGTACCCTTAAAAGGACATCTTTGTACCTTTTTTACTCCTAAAATTAGCATATTAGTATCTTTGAGTACAAATGCGTACCTTAAGGCACTACTATGAACCTTTTTGTGGTAAAAATGGTACACAGTTGTCCTTTTAAGGGTACTGCCCCAGCGACAAGCTGTTGTATCCCTAAAGGTACAAATTTGACACCCTTTTTTTCTGTGTACACTAGCAAAGTTATTTATAGTCAACAGAATGTTGTCCATCAAAATAAGTAAGTGTTATAATAAGTAATAAGTGTTACTGGCCACATATTAGATTAGGTGGGTAGATTCGATGAAAATCAAACAATCTGTTCTCTTAACCAATGTGTTGGATGCAGGAGAAATGGGCAGTAATAAAGATCTGTTTGACTTTGAACAATTTTGACAAACCACAAACTGGCGACAGGGTGTTGGGTGCCCAAGGCTCATTGAAGGGCAAAAAAAGGCTATCCCGTGATTCCCGTCTTGTCCGAGGCAAAAGAAGGTCTGTGGCACAAGTAACACTACATTTTAAGGATGATTATGGGAGGAATGTGTCACAACACAGTGCATCACACTAGGCGAAGCACAATCAGAGTGCCCGATGACCCCTTTCCACTGTCGAAAGCACCTACAATAAACACGCGAGTGTCCGAACTTGGACCTTGGAGCAATGGAAGTAGATAGCCGATCTGATGAGTGCTGTTTTCTGTTACATCAGGTGGAATGCCGTGTATGTGTGCGCTGTTTACCTGGGGAAGTGATGGCATCAGGATGCACTATGGGATGATGACAAGCCATTTTGGCTGGGAAAACCTGGGTTCGGTCATTCATGTGGACGTAAATTTGACATGTGCCACCTACCTTAACACTGTTGCAGACCAGTTATAAGAATGGTGTTCCCTGGTGGAAGGGATCTCGTTCAGCAGGGTATGCACCCTGCTACACTGCACACATTGTTCAGGAATGGTTTGAGGAACATGATGAAGAGTTTAAGGTGCCTGGTCTCCAATTTTGCAATATCTCAATCCAAGTGCGCATGTGTGGGACGTGCTGGACCAACAAGCTCGATCTATTGCGGCTCCACTTTTTTGTATTTCAGAATCAACAGCTACTTTCAAATTGCAATACTAGATCCAGACCCCAATGTTTTTAATGTTCTTAATGTCATCTATCCATTTAATGTTTTTTAAATGAAGTATTCTACTAATGTTATGGTTACATTGTTTGCACTTTATTTGACATCATATGCACTTACATGTACAGTGTATTTAAGAAAGTACTGTGTAGGTAACTATGGGTTAAGGTTAGGTTTAGGGGTTGGTTCAGGGCTAGTACATAGTTATCTTTTTACACAGTTATTACCCAATTACTATAATAAGTACATAATATGTACACAGGGACTGTAAAATAAAGTGCTACCATTATATTTAGTAATTGTTTGTCAGCTGAACTTTTTGTTATTGTTTGAAATGTTCTATTTAATTGCATTGAAAAGTTTTCACCACAATTAAGTTTATTGAAAGATAACTCTTTTGAGTACATTCTATGTAATTTGTGTTTGTTTTCAAGAGATCCTTTCCCCTTTCAATTTCCTGCTCTCTCCGAGGCCCCTGCTACACAATAAAAAACATCTGTTGCAGTTTGCTTTTGTTCACTCAACAAAATTAAAACTTCTTATTGAGTGAGGGAGAGAGCAGGATACACAAGTGGTCACAGTTGATAATGGAGGTTCTAGTTGGAGGCCAAGTAGGACTGCATTTGTTGTTGTATAAAGGGAAAAATGGAGAAAAAGCACTGTTCTGTTTCGCTGTACATCTCCTTAGAGATGAACGGCCTGCCAGGTTGCCCATGATGGCTTGGGCCAAGGTGCCATATTGTAGCAATTGGTCCTGCACACTGGTGGCTGTCACTTAGCTCTGCGTGTGTGACAGCCTGAGCTCTCTGTCTGTATGCCAGGCCTTTCTGCACACCCCACCCCCTATCCATCTGCTTTCGGACCCTCTGAGATGGCACCTTGCACCCAGAGGCTTATCTCGCTATGGTTTCCACGACTGCATTATATATCGAACAAACTGCTCCAAGCTCAAATCCTCTCCTGTTGTGCCACATTTCCCATGTTACGTTGAACAGAATCCATCTCACCCTTCTTTT
Source organism: Pseudorasbora parva (assembly GCF_024679245.1). Lineage (NCBI taxonomy): Eukaryota > Metazoa > Chordata > Actinopteri > Cypriniformes > Gobionidae > Pseudorasbora > Pseudorasbora parva. The sequence goes on along the minus strand of NC_090189.1, from coordinate 13,516,839 downwards.
CCTGAACGTTTTCCACATGTAGTTCTCATGAAGACCAGCCTAAGGGGTCGAGGTTTGGCTGATGAGGTGGTCCTTGCTGGTTGATGCAATAACCACACCATCTGGGGGGCAAGCAGTATTATTCTCCATGACAGCCGTTAAAATGTATTATTGCTAACATTTCATGTTATGTGTCATAGCGCGTGTTTTTCACCAAAGTCGGTATAGTTTAAAAATGTGGGATCCAAAACAATGTACGGACAAAAACATTTGAAACGTAAATCGAGTAAATTATGACAGATTTTGCATTTTTGGGTGACTTATGAAATGTACTTGTACTATCCTTATGAAATATATATGAAGTATACTTCGTTAATTTTAGTAAGTCAATTTAAGTTCAAGTATATTTTAAGTATACTTTATGTAGTAAGTAGGCTATACTTATGCAATTTACTAGATGAATACTTGTAAGTGTACTGTTTTAATACTACGTGGGACTTAATTAGTCCACATTGTAAAAAATAAAAAAAAATAAAAAATAAAATAAAAAAATAGATGTTGTCTTGACTTAAAAAATTAAGTGTATGTGCTGCCTTAATATTTTAAGTTTAGTCAACTCAATTATCCAAGTTGTAATTTAGTGTAACTTCACATTTCAAGTTGACTAAACTTAACAATTTTAAAGCAACAATTTTAAATGCCTTAAACAATTTTAAGGCATTTTTTTACAATGTACTTTTTGTGTATAAAAGTATACTTTTAAGTATACTTTAAGTGTAACAGTAGTAAATATAGGCCAAACATACTTAAAGGGGTACTTCAGCGCTGGGAAGATGAATCTGTATTTAAACTGGGTCTTTACCGTAGTAGAAATGTGAAATTATTTTTGAATTTGGTGCTGTCTAGACTGAGAAATACAGTAAATGTATTTTTGCCTCATGGGGATGAAAGACTGCATTTCCCAGAATGCTTCGCTGCCCTGTGAGGCCATTCCCAAAGCCAAAGTTGGAGAAGACACTACAATTAAAAACTGAATGTGTCTGTTCAATATAATGAGTGAGTCACCCGCGAGTATCACAGCACTGAGCACTAACTGCAGGAGTCAGATAAATGAGCTGAATGAGCTCTCATGATGAGAGCTGAGGTAATCGCGACTACACTCGCGGCATACATTCACAAGGGGAGTTCAGTCTGGCGCGTTTCAGTTCATGCCTTTGCAAGCTTAACTTTCATAGAAATTAATTTGAGAAGTTAAAAGACTTACATTGCTCACCATTGCTCCGTTTAAATGAGTGCCTGTAGCTGCGAGCATGTTGAAAACATGCGGCAATGGCTCCCTCTGCTGGCTGTAGTCTTTAGCCTTTGGCCAAACATTCCTCCTATGATGCAAATATCGTCAATTTGCATCATAGGAGGAATTTTTCCAGAAATAAAATGCATAAATCTCTTGTCTCAGGGGGATATGGGGGGGGGGGGGGGGCAGGATCATTTGAATATACTCCAGGGTTTCTACTGATACAAAGCCATATGCTAATCGCTGAACTAACCCTTTAACAGTATAAGTCAAGTACTTAAGTCCAATTTTAAGTATTTCTGAGAAGTACATATTTTGTAAGGGTAGCCTATACTGTTTAAAAGTTTGGGTTTTTTACTTTTCTGAAATATAAGCTCAGGATCAAAAATAAACATGAGAAATTGTGATATTATTACAATTCAAAAAATTTTTTTTAAAAATATTTTAAAATCTAATTTCTTTTTGTGATGATGTTGCTGAATTTTTAGCAGCCAGTCTGGAAATGAATGTTTAAAAATATTTTACTGACACCAGACTTTTTAACAGTAGTGTCTTCTCTCTTTCATTTCACAGATCATGATGGTCTCTTGTGAAGGATTTGGAACTGTGCACGTCTTAGCGGTGCAATTGGCTCTTGCTGAACACAGTTGCGGTTTGATTTCAGCAGTGGGATTGTCCTTGTCTGTTCAATGACTACTTAGTTTCATCAAACGCTGATAAGGTACTTTGCAATGGCTTCGGTCCACAAATAACTGGCCATGTTTGATGTTGTTGAATCAGGGCGAATAGAAAATTCAAATACTTTGTAAATGAATTGAAACCTCATTGAGAGGGTTTCTTTATCCATGCCATCGTGAATCCAGACACGTTATTTGTGTCAGAGCAAAGCATATCATCTCCAGAGTGAAAGAGAGTGACTCCGACAGTAAGTATTGCCAGAATTCAACACTTGCTCAGTTTCTGAGCAGCTATTTTCCAGGCTGTCTGCTGGCCGCCCGTGCCAATGAAAGACTCCGGTCTGCAGCACGCAAGCCATTTAATGAGAGTTCTGTGCTGATCTGAGCACAAATGAGCCAGGGGAAGTTTGATGTGCCACTCAAAACTGGTTTTCCATCATTATCTAAATCTAGCATAAAACCCCCCATAACTTTGAGGCTCAAATTAGTTTTAGAGAATTTTTTGCTCATTAATGTCATGTCAGTCTGCAAGATGTATCCAAAAGATAAATGAGAAAATGGAAATTGTACAGCACAAAGGACTTCTCTGGTGAGAGATGCTGGGTGTAGCCGTCGACTTTTCGCGCTCGTGTTTTAGTAAGCCTTCCAAATAACCTTTTTGTACAATTGACTTTCTTCCTCAGTTAATTCCAGGGATGTGGAACATTTAGATGATACCTGTCCGTGGCACTGTGACCTAACACTTTGTGATTTGCCAGTTCAAAAAGGTCATAAATATCTTTGGAAATGCTCGAGAATCTGTCTTGGGGATTATACCGGCTTGGAAAAGTAATTAGTTGCACCATAGATGTATTGCAGAATGACTCTGGTAGGGAACTAAGAAGCTTTTGGGGCTCCAATTAAAACTTCATAGGAAACTTAGATCTGTACATTACATTTTGAGAGTGCTAGAGTAAAGACACCAGGTAGGAGAAGATAAGGTTGATTTGCATATGTTCTAAATATACTGCATGTACAGTGCTGGGGTTGTTGGGTTTGCATTTGCACACTATGTATTAGCTGCATAATTTTGAGGTCTTTGAGTACATCCTGGCTCATAAAAGGTGGCAGATGTTATTTCAGACATCATTTGCTTTTCATTATGTTTCCTAGGAAGACAGTGAATAGACTATTGACATTAATGAGCTAGGTCAGCTGCAACCACTTGTTAAGCTATGCAGGGAATATTGACCTGCGTAAAGGTCAAGAACTGATGCTCAGAACCGAAGTTCCTTGAAATGAGCATGTATAAAGTGCCGTCCAAAAATCCGAGACCACATTGAAAAGCTGGCATTTTAAATGTTAACCTTAAAGGTGACCTATTATGCAAAATTCACTTTTACATGGTGTTTGAACATAAATGTGTGTTGGCAGTGTTGTGTACACAACCACCCTATAATGGTAAAAATACACCCACTCCTCTTTAAAAAAAAAAAATCCCATAAATCATAAGCAGTGTCTAAAAACAAGCCGTTTGCTGATTCTTTTGTGACATCACAACTGCTGGACTCTATCCTATTAGCATAGACTTGCCCTAAATGAGCTGTACACAGTCCACCATGTTTATCTCCTTGCCAACGCTCAGAAAACCATATCTCAGAAGTTTAGACTGATATGGCTTTAAAACGCATGCAGATAATAAACTTTCATGATGATGAAGAACTGCAATGTCACGTGAGCAAGACCGTGATAGAGAGGATAATCAAAACCAAACAGATGTTTTAGTTTTTGTCAGAGTATCCGAGGCACGAGTGGGACAGGCTCCGCCCTTTTCTGGAAAGGTGGGTGGAGAGCAGCAGCTCATTTGCATTTAAAGACACAGGCACAGAAACGGCATATTTTTCCTTCCACTCAAAAATGGCCCTTTAAAACATGGTATTTAAAGGATCTGTGGGTTATTTTGAGCTTAAATTTCACATACACATTCTGTGGACACCTGAGACTTATTGTAAAAAAGTGCAAGTATATTTAAGATTCTAATCCTTTTCTTGATCACTAATATAAGCTAGTTTGTAAGCATCCATTGTACAGAAGATATTTATTTATTGTTCTTTGGACCATTCTTAAATCATGCCTGGGTAACATGTTGTTTCTAAAAAAAATAAGAATTAACCTGTTCTAATTCTGTAATTCATGTTAATTTTTCAGTTTAACTTATTATATAATTTCTGATGATTTTTTTTTTTAATTTAAAGGCCCACTAAAGTGCTTTGAAACGCTCCGCATTATTCAATGTGTTGACGTAATTCCCCCTGAAATGGCTTCAGCTGTTAGCAGCTCCTCCCCTTTTTTGAATATACAGTTTGACTAGAGTGCAAGAGCGGACCTTCTCTCTCTGTTTAGTAAAGCCAGTTTCCTCTAACACAGTTTACCATCATAATCTCCTCCATATCGTTTTGAAATGCTGCATTCTGTGCAGAATTCAAATGGGTCGATATGTTTTGTTGTCTGCGCTGACTCGCGCATATGATCCGCGCTGCGCTCTCGTGTCTGTAGTCTAAATTTAGACCAGAGCCGTTGGGGTGTGTGCGCTGCTGCGGTGTGTGAAACTAACGTGAAAACAGACTTTATTCGCCTCAAATGAAAGCATATTTACACTGAATGGTTTCCTATCACATATATAGTGCACTAAGTGCCTTTCACCATGTAGAAATTAGTAAATGTGTGAATAACTGACTGATTTCAGCTGCAGCGTAGGGGGCGGGCTTTAGATTCTAGAGAGCATTTTGATTGGACAGAAGATTTGACGAGAAAGTGATGTCTGCGATGATGTCACCAAAATCTGAGATTCGTTTTAGCGGAAGTGAGAGATTGTAAAATTTGAATGCTTATATCTCCTAAATGTTTTGGAACATACCAGCTTATTCATAAATTTAAGACTAACACAGTCATACTAAAAGCTAAAAAACTTAAATTTTGATTTCAGTGGACCTTTAAAGCTACACTGTGTGATATTTTCCCCCATCTAGCGGTGTAAAGGTATATGACCATCCAGTGAATAATAGTTTCTGTTCCTCTCAATTCTGATTTCTTTTTAACTCCTACGGTGGCCGATTTAGTCCAAGATTAACACGGCAATCCCCCTCTTCACATTTGACACGGTGCCATCGAGTGTTAAACCGCGAAAGGCTAAGCTTGAATTTACGGGTATGTCCCTCTTTGGCTAATGTACTTTCAAGATGGAGGGGCAACATGGCGACCAGCATTCGAACCCCTCACCCGTATGTATTTTCAATGGCATATTATAAACTTTCGAGCATACTTTATTACTTGAAAGAAGTAAATATACATTAATGAGCACATACATTTTTGAAAGAACTAAGTGTTTTTAGCTATAAACTAAAAAAGTTACACAGTGTAGCTTTGATCATGAAAACACAAATCAGAAACATTTAGTGTTCTTAGACTTTTGGACCCCACTGTATCTTTTCAACTGTGCACATACATCTGCTTCTTTTTGCAGTCTTTGCCAAGATATGAAGTAATGGGTAAAAAATGTAACTGGATTAGATTTTGCAACAGAAAGAACCCCCTACAGCCTGTTTACCCTGAACACCTCCACTTCTTGATTACTATTGTTTAGCTGCAGTTCTCATACACTGTATTCTAATGGAAATGCGGTAATTAATTCAGGCAGACAAGGACTTGTAAGGATATTTAGTCTCTTGTTCAGCAAGAAACAAAATCACTACTTTATCAGCTTGCTCGCTTTAACAAGTTGAGCCAGAACCAATTTATTCATGAGTAACTTTGACGAGCAAAAAACGTAGAGCAGTATGTGTGAAAAAGAGTAAGAACAGGGGCTAGAAAAATGGAGGGATGTGCAAATGCATGCAGCAACTGTAGAGATTTCCTGGAGGATGCGAGTTAGAGTTCTAAAGATGTCACACAAACCAAGATGTTTCAAAGGAGCCACGACAGGCGAGATACAATAATGTCCAATAATCGGACAGAAGGCACCAAAGGTGGCGCAATTTAGGATCAAAGGAGTGGCGAAAAATTGGAGATAATCATTCCATCTTAGGTTTGATACAAAGGGACCATGCCAGGAGTGTGGAAGTGTTTACACTCACACTAATCAGTATCCATCAAGAGCTGGCTTGGAGCTACAGTGCTGGCTTCTTTGCTCTGTGAGATAGTTTCAGTCACTGGAATCGCTGGTAGAGGTAGAGTCTTTGATCATTGCTTCACTAAGCATACAACCTACTGTCCTCAAATAACCTTTTTCAGTTTTCTGATACTATTACTTCCTTAATTTCGACATTTTTGGTGTCCTTAAGGCTTTGAAATGACCAATGTAAACTTTTCTATTAATGCTGCAGCTCCTTTGTTTTGTTTTAAGGCCACAGAGCTGCTAAACTGTTGCACAAGATGTTCTCTCCCAACTTCTGTCCCAAAAGATCATACACTTAAAAAAATGCATACAATTTTTAAACAGATGTCCCTGTTTATATATATATATATATATATATATATATATATATATATATATATATATATATATATATATAAATTATTATTATTATTATTTTTTACAAATACTTACAAAGAAATGGCAAGTAACACATTGAATAAAATGTGAAATAATAAAGTACAAAGACTGAAATAACATTGTCTTTGAAAATTTACTCCAATAATATTTTTTAATTAACATTAAAGTACAAAGACTTTTTTCTGTATTGGAACTCAAAACATATTGGCTGAATTTGAAATGACCTAGTAGCACTGCAAAAAAAGAAAAGAATCAGCTCAAATATCCAAGTTGGAACATTCCAGTTGACTAAACCTAAAATTTTAAGGTGGCACAAACTTGACAAACTTGTCAAAATGACCCCCATTCACACGTACAGTAGGGCAAAAAAGTATACAGTCAGCTACCAATTGTACAAGTTCTCCCACTTAAAAAGATGAGAGAGGTCTGTAATTCTCATCATAGGTACACTTACACTATATGAGAGACAGAATGAGAAAACAAATCCAGAAAATCACATTGTGTGATTTTTAACGAATTGATTTGCAAAATCATTATTCATATTTGGAAAATAAGTATTTGTCACCTACAAAAAAAGCAAGATTTCTGGCTCTTACAGACCTGTAACTTCTTCTTTAAGAGGCTCCTCTGTCCTCCACTCGTTACCTGTATTAAAGGCACCTGTTTGAAGTTGTTATTAGTATAAAAGACACCTGTCCGCAACCTCAAACAGTCAGACTCCAAACTCCACTATGGCCAAGACCAAAGAAGCTGTCAAAGGACAGAAACAAAATTGTAGACCTGCACAGGCTGGGAAGACTGAAGTTGCAATAGTTAAGCAGCTTGATGTGAAGAAATCAATGGTGAGCATGCCAGGGCCCATCTGAAGTTTGCTAGAGAGCATTTGGATGATCCAGAAGAGGAATGGGAGAATGTCATACTGTCAGATAAAACCAAAATATAACTTTTTGGTAAAAACTCAACTTGTTGTGTTTGGAGGAGTAAGAGTGCTAAGTTGCACCATACCTACTGTGAAGCATGGTGGTGGAAACATCATGCTTTGGGGCTGTTTTTCAAGTGACCAGGACGACTGGTCCGTGTAAAGGAAAGAATGAATGGAGCCATGTATCGTGAGATTTTAAATAAAAACCACCTTCCATAAGGGCATTGAAGATGAAACTTGGCTGGATCTTTCAGCATGACAATGATCCCAAACACACTGCCTGGAGAACAAAGGAGTGGCTTCATAAAAAGCATTTCTTTCATAAAAGATCCTGGAGTGGCCTAGCCAGTTTCTAGATCTCAACCCCTGAAATAAAATCGTTAAAAATCAGACGTGATTTTCTGGATTGTTTTTTCTCATTCTGTCTCTCATAGTTGAAATGTACCTATGAAAATTACAGGCCTCTCTCATCTTTTTAAATGGGAGAACTTGCACAATGGGTGGCTGGCTAAATACTTTTTTTGCCCCACTGTATCCATGAAAACAACAAAAAATGCTGTGTTTTGCTGCCAGTCCAGTTATTGGCGATGTTACTTTTTAAGGAAAAACTACACACCTAAAGAGTGAACACGTAATGAACAAGTGAACATGTCCATGATGTCGCCGTTTTCGCAAATTTGCGTTTTTGTAGTTTACAAGAAGAGGATAATTGTATTGTTTTCAAAACCTGCACTTTGCAAGTTTGGGTTTTACGACCATTACATTTGTGCCAAAAGAGCTCTGTAGCTCCACCCACTCCCATGTTGCATCATGAATAGCATAATCAAGTCTTATTTTATATATTTTCAAGTCTTTTTTAAATTTCACCATCTTAAATCTACTTTAGCTGTCATTTGAAATGCTTCATGCAATTGTATTCTGTACAATCTCATATGCCTTTTTATTAGATTTTTAAACATGTTTTCTGTGCCAAATATAAGTTTGTAATGTTATGATTCACCTCGTAGCTGGATGGCTTGGTTCGTGGCTTATAAAGCTATAACCTTTTAAAATTCAAAAATATTTAATTCGACAAATAAAAAAATACTTAATACTTATGAAAAAAGTGTGCGGGCAAATGGCTCTTTAAATATTGATTCTGCCTTTGTGGTCATTTTGACTACAGTTTCAGTTACCCAGATGAATGGGTAACTGAAACTGTAGTCAAAATGACCACAGAGGATGTCAGTCTTTATATTTTGTCGCTAGGCAGATTATTTTGTACATTGTAACAGAGTATTCATTCTTTTATGCTTCTTAGTGAAAGCTTTAAAATAATATCCCATACCCAACATAACTTGACTACACAACACAACATAACATAACTGAACGAAACAAAAAAACATTCAGTCTCTCAACATGTACAGTCACAGCTTCAGAGTCTGTGGTTAATGGTTGCTGTCTGAGCAGTAAGAATATGGCTAATATATTCCAGAAAGGGTTTGCGCTAAATGACAAGCATTGCCTTACTCTCCTGCAGCTCTCCGGCAGTCAGGAGATCGGTGGTCCATGCCCGGCTTTATTATGCCACAGTGTGTGCGGCTGCCTCCCACCGCACTTCATTAGTTCCCTGTGATACTTAAGCACAAACACACAGGCTCGGCAGTAGCTCTAAATAAAACAGCTCTGTGCGGGAGGGGGGCGTCTGAGCAGTCTGTAGAAGTCCAGGATCAATTGGCCCACGCTGGCATCTTACATTTGACGTCTTTCCTTGTTTTCAGGCTCTTTCAAAAGAGTTGGCTACCAGAAATCTGAAATTGAGATGATTTTAGTCACACAAAAGCTCTTTCACCTGCCGAGGAACATAAGAGACGCATAAGAGTCAGCTGAAGGTATGCAAATCAGTATGTATTCAGTTAAATGATTTCACATTGAATACATTCCGTTTCTGTGCTGTTATAATGCAAATGTAACTCTGAAAGCAAAAAGGCAGAAATAAAAATCCACACAGGAATTTGGTAACAATGGACAAAGGTCAGTGTCCGGATTGAAGGGAAGGTAAATAAATCTAATTGCTTCAAGGTTAATAGTGACACGCAATAAAATGGATTCAGTTTCAAAGGCAAGCTGACAGGTGATTTGACAGAGGAATATAGGCCTTGGATTTAAAAAACAAAATTTCTTTCTTTCTTTCTTTCTTTCTTTCTTTCTTTCTTTCTTTCTTTCTTTCTTTCTTTCTTTCTTTCTTTCTTTCTTTCTTTCTTTCTTTCTTTCTTTCTTTCTTTCTTTCTTTCTTTCTTTCTTTCTTTCTTTCATTCTTTTTTTCTTTCTAATAAGATAAAAAGATATCTTTAAATCTTAAAGTCAAGTCATCTTTATAGCCAAAAACATTGCTAGCTTTTTTTTGTCCCTGAGATTTTAAATGATCAGTAAATATTATTTTTTAAATAAAATATATAACTAACCGCAAATTCACATTATTTAGAAAAAATGTTTCCTGGTTGCCTTAAAAATTTCAGTTCATTGAAATTAAAATGTTGAGTTAATACAATGAACATTTTTTGAGATTAACCTTTATTAAAATTTATTAAAAGATTTTGTAAGCATATTGGGTAATTGTATGTGTTTTATTTCTGATGATGCAGTGAAGTATGCCAAATAGTGCTATTTTCATGATTTATCAAATTTTTTATGTGGTTCAGATACAAAAATATTTAGAGTTTCTATTTATTAAACAAATTTCCTTCATTGTATCAACTCAAATTTTTAATTTCAATAAACTCAAAATTTTAAGGCAACCAGGTTATTACTTTTTTAAGTTACACCAACAAAAACCAACATTTTTTATAGTGTATTTACTAAATAATTTATTTAATATTGTTATAAAATCATATAGACCTATTCTATTTTAATACTTTTTTAAATTTCATTTTTATATATTTATATATTAATATGTATACAACTATACTACTTTGTATACTACGAATACTTATACACTTGTATATTACTGCTTTATATACTAATATACATATACTATTATACTTTTGCTAATATACTTGTATATTCTACTTTAAATACTACTAATATACCTATACTACTTTATACTTTAGCATGCTAATATACTTATGTTTAATATACTTATTTTGGCATTTCTATCACAATCTCATGGACTGCTTGATGTTCCTTAGTTTTCAGACTGTTCCTGGCAAAGCTTCAGAAGACTATATATAGAAATATGGGGTTTGTGTCATGAACCAGGTTTTTGATACTCCAATGGTGCTTCTGCATTGTCTCAGAAGTCTGAAAGCCTCAGTTCCTGTGCGAGGAAAAGCTCAGTAAACTCTTTGAAGAAGTCATACACGTTTGGAACGTCATGCTGGGTGAGTAAATGACGACTCGATTTTCATTTTTGTGTAAACTATTTCTTTTTAAATCCACCTTGTTTCTCATTGTGAATGAATTTCACACTGTGATTTCATCAGGGATGCAGGCCTGCTGCTGTTCTTTCCCTTTTCCTTCTCACTGAAGCCCCAGACAGAAACTCCCTGGAGACTTTTGCTTCTTGTTTAAACCGGACACAAATTCTGTGTCACAATGCCCAGAGTGACGGCGCTTGCAGGCACAAAAGCAAATATTTCCGTTTCTGGTCGTACCCAACCCCCTTTACACGTCCCCACCGACACCTGAACCCTCCCTTTCCTCACCAGTTCCAGCCCTGCAAGCCAGCCATTTGTCACAAAGTAATTATAGAATTATCGATTGGCGAGCAATTAACAGTCCCTCCCTCTTCTCTATTCCCCCTCCCCATCTTTTAATTTGCAGTCAGACTGGCAAGAGCAAAAAAGCTTTAGGAGTAACACATTTAATCCCTTTGGGATTTCTCTACAGTCTTCAGATTAATAGAGGGACAGGGACAAAAGGCCTTTTTTTCGCCTGCTGTTTCCTGCCCGCTGTTTCCTGCTCTGTCTGGCTGCATGTCTCCAGGCCCTGGCCCTCCCCGACAGCGTCTCCATTGCCTCCTACAGACTTGCATCGAAAAGCTCCTCGTATTAGCATTGTGATGAGATGTACTGTCGGATATCTGCTGAATTTGATAAACTCTGAGTGCAGTGCAATATAAAGGAATGAGGCTGTAACTTCCCGAGGCTGTGTAATCCAACTGACCGTTTTGATCATTTCAAGAGAAATTGTGGGGGAAGGGGACCTGAGTATATAATGTGTATTGTGAATGCAGAGTGCTTTAAGTTCACTTTATTCTCCCACTTGCATCATTTCAAACGGTTTTACAGGTTAACATACGGAGGTAATAATGACACTAGAGATGCTGCGTTTTCTTTTTCCAAGGGGATAACAGAATGATTATATATTCATATATATATATATATATATATATACACACATATATATGTTTAATAAATTATTGAGTAATATTGATTTGATAATAATACTTTTTTATTTATTTCTTTAAAAATAAATCAATTTGAAGAAATAATTATTTAATAATAATAATAATAATAATAATAATAATATAATTAAATTATTTACTTTCAAAATACATTTTTAATTAAATAATTATTTTTAAGTAATATTTATTTGATTATAATACTTTCGAAGTAATATTATTTACTACTACTACTACTACAACAACTGATTTTTTGTGTTTATTTGTTTTAAAATAAATTATTATTATATTATTATTCATATTTATTATTAATAACAATTTATTTATTTTAAAATAAATAGAATCGAAGTAATATTGATTTGATAATTTAATAATAACAACAACAACAAAATTACATGAAAACACCTATAACTAAACTCTTTCAAAATTAAGATCCATTTTGATAGTGTGAATGCAAAAAGACCTGGACTAGAACATTTTTGGTCCATCGAAAGAGGTTGGATTTGGTTTCTTATGAGAGTTCAGAAAACACTAAGAATCAATGAAAAAGCATTCATTTCCTGTGTGAATGAATGAATGAATGAATGAATGAATGAATGAATGACTTTTTCCTGCTAAATTGTGCAGTTGTTCAGTAGAAGTGATACAATTCAAGAGCTGTACCAAATGAATCCAATGTGTTTTAACTGCTGTGTTTTTTGAACACTGAGGCAGGAAATTACTCTGACTATCTCTGTGTATACGCAATGATGTATAAAGCGTGACATACGCTTCCTACAAAAACATTAGAGGAACTTTTTCCACATATAAAATGATCTTCAGAAGACAGTTCAAAGTGAGATATCAGTACATCTAACACAACTTAAAATAAGGATAAAAAATAAAAAAAAACCTCAGAACTGCATATTTTCTTTTCTCAGTAGTCTGTAACGCCTACTCTTACTTTTTCAGCCATGCCCAGATCAGCATGCAAAGAGCCAGCTAAGACTCTGGAAGCCCAAGAGCTGGCAGATATTAAGACTGGGATCGATTTCATGGAACATCACCTTGGTAACATATGGCCACAGCTGAGGAAGTTGATTTCCTTTCTGTCGTCCTTTATAACTCCAGTCTTTTCTTTTTTTCCCCCAAAGTGTTTCATAGCATTTATTTTTTTCTTAATCCTTCATCTTGGCAGCCCAAGATGTGAGGTTTTATTTTGTTGACTATGCATACATTAACTGCAAAAACATTATCACATTTGTCTTAATGTGTCATCTTGTGTGCTTACGTTCGGGCCTTTTGCGCGGATAAAGATCTTCTTTCATATTTTGCATTGTAAAAATCAATACTCTCATATTCATTGTAAAAATCCAAAGCGTGTGAAGGGAGACCTTATCAGGATAATACAATATCCCCTTGCACACACCCACGGTTGGAAGACACTAACAAACATGCAGCGAAAAGATTTCTACCATTGCCACCTGATAAATGAGAAATTTTTCAATATCCAGGAAGCTGATTACCAATTTACCGCTGTCAACTTCCATCTCTGCACCAATAAGGACGTTCTCTCAATGCATATGTCATCTCAGAGAATATTTCTCTACATATTGGAAATGTGCTCTCTCAGCTAATGTAATAGAGCCCAATAGCTGGTGTGAATTTTAGTTTTCTGATTAATATGATGTCATGTACAACACTCTAAACAAGCTGCTGAGGAATTGCAGAGCGTGACAGGATTGCAGACAGCCAGGGTCATTTCGAAAGTGCTATAGTCTATAACACTGAATAACAGTAACGGGTGGTTGAAATACATTTTACGGTAACATCTGCAACTCAGTGTTTGTTTGTGCTATTTTTTAATCTAATTTCCACACAATTGTCTGCTACAAATTAATGTTGATTTGAGACATATAACTTATCCCAAAGCTCTGTAAATGAATGAAAGAATTTTTTACTTATTTCACTAGTTTAATAGAAAACACGGACATTAGTTTACGTTTAGAATGTGCTTATAAATAGCCTGACAAGCCAGACCCACATCAAGATGTTTGATCTGGAAACTCACCATTGACAGGGCTCAATCCGAGGGGCGGGATAAACGGTTGTCTTTCAAACTCCCTCTGCACGCCGTGCACGCAATTGGATAGCGCTACAACCAACAAGAGCAACGAAGGTGAAGTATCCGGTCGGCAAAACTCCAAACACATCTTCCCTTCTTAAGAATAGCTTCAGTTCCGTTCTTTTCTCAGAGGTCAAATAATCGCGGTCGCGGTCAAAGCTGATTCAAAAGACCATCATTCGCCAGTTTCTGTGTTTACTAGAAGCACGCAAACCCAACTCGGCCGTCATTATATTAAGCCCCGCCCACTGACTCTATACACAATGTGATTGGCCCTACCATAGTTTGGCGTTTACAGCTCAGAAGTGAATTGAGAGTTGCTAGACGACACTCGTGGCAAATTAGATTTGCTGCTGCGAGGGTGCGTCTAGATTTCTAGGCTAGCATATAAATGCATTTTGTGCATTTATATAGTGAATTCAAGCATGTACTATGATAGGTTGCCACCTGTGCAATAAGTCCATTCGTGAAATTTCATGCAAAGAAGTCCATTCGTATTTGCCTGAATGCGTTGTGCCACTTGTAAAGTTTGGTGGAGGAGCCGTTGTGGTGTGGGGTTGTTTTCCAGGGGTTCGGCTTGGTTCTTTAGTTCTTTGGTTCTTGGTTCTTTAGACGATTTAATGCTCCCAACTTTGTGGGTACAGTTTGGGGATGGCCCCTTCCTGTTCCAACATGACACCAGAGCACAAAGCAAGGTCCATAAAGACATGGATGAGCGGGTTTAGTGTGGAGGAACTTAACTGGCCTGCACAGTCCTGACCTCAACCCGCTAGAACATCTTTGTGATGAAAACATATATTTCTTATATCAACCTATATCAACTCCACCTCATTCAATTTTAAGCATATTGATTGAATTGCAAGGTAAAGCAATAAAAAAAAAAAACATACATAAAACATGGACTAACAATTGTAATAAATAATAAATAAATAGGCAGTCTATGAATATGTTAGATACAATTGTGAAATATTTTAAATTGTGGTAGCTCTTGATTTTACAGGTCTGTTCCCCATGTAAATACTATGTAATTATTTTAGTTATGAGAAGGTAATAACCTTAATAATATTAATAGTAATAATAACTGTAATAACCCATACAGTTACCTTATACCATAACCAGTACATTCATAGGTAAGTAGACTATAAGTACACAAACTGTAAAACAAAGTACAACCAAAACGGTTTATATTTATACACTGTTACATGAAATATTCAGTCTCTGTGGGTCCAGTAGAAACACATATATGAAGTCATGTAAAAACCCTGAAATGCTTTAGTTTATAAGTCATATTGCAACTAGATGAAAGCTTAGTAAATGTTGAATCTGCTCATTCAGATTCCATTATCTGTGGTTGTCAAGAATTATAATTCTGTTTCTTGTTGTTCTCTTATGCATTTTGTTAGTGCAATGAGCTGAATTGGCCTCCGTCAGATGGTCTGGCCAGTGGACGAATGGAAGAGGACTTCTGGATGCTGGTGGGCTCCGAAATGAGAGGATATGAAACGGTGGAGCCGTTTTTGTTCCAGGCGGGTCAGGTCCCAGGTGTGTCGCCCCCTCATCTGTCTATTCCTCTCTTCCTCCTCGTTTTCCTCCTCCATTCCACCAAAGGCCTCATTTTCTGCATGATTAGGCCTCCACCTGTCCTGCTCTTGGCCCCTGGCCCTCGCCTGGGCTCGAACACACCGTCAATTAACACAAGCAAGTTTTTAGCTGAGTCACATCAAAACGAAACTGAAAAGTCGAGGAGAATGAAATAAAAATATGAATCTGAAAGACTGGTAGGAGAGGAAGGCATTCTCAGTCTAACAACACTTTTTGTGTCGCTTTATTAAAATCTTTTCTTAAGCTGTACACATGGTGGCTTTCTAATTTTGTTTTCAAGTAAACATGCATTGGTAATAATTTTTTTCAGTTCCAGCTCTGATTAATCTGATATTGAAACCTGTCCATGTAATGCATAATAACCCTCATATTGCCAAAATATCATTTAGGCTTCTTTTGGCCCGTAACCAAATTACTAGAGAATGAAAGGACCTGTGCCAGGCCTTTAATTTCACCCCTGTAAAATGAACCAATGAGCCAAATAATCTGGCTGGCCCTCATTGTTGCAAATGTGACACCTGTTGTAAGTGGCACGACTTAGGAGTGCCAAAACACTTTTGTAGATTCGCTTATCATTCTGATTTGTGTGGTGGGAAACAAGCAAAAAGTTAAAGGAGAGCAACTGTTTTTGTCCACGCAGAGACAGATGGTCTTGTCAAAGTTACACTTGTTTGCCAATTAAGCTAAAAGCACTATATGCTGTGCGTTGTCGGGTTACAGCAAAGATAAGGAGATTGCAATTTATCTAGATGGAGTCTTATTGAACTCGTACTGTATACTCCAAATCCTTAAAAGCCATAGGATGGATCGCTGTGAGGAACAGACCAACATTTGAGTCTTATTCAAAATTTGCTTTGCTGCAATTTGCTGACACAGGAGGGCCAGACGCTGACATGGAGGGACTTAAACTTCTTCACATAAAGCTTCAAAAGACCTCAAATATAATACATACTTTGGTTATTTTTGAAGTTTGACAGAAATAACAATTCGGCTTAACATCTCTTTTTGTGTTTGGGATATAATGAGGGTGAGCTAGTCCTAAATAAAGGTTGGAGACAGAGCTTAAGAATGTTTGGGATAGTTTAAGCAGTTCATTAATAACTCATTAGTAAGTGAAAATTACTTTAAGATGAATCAGATGCAATTTAAACCATTTAATTAAAAGTGTTCTTTTAAGAATCAGTAAAAGGCGGGGCCACCAACATCAATTGTCTTCTATCTTCTCAAAAAGTTTCTCTCAAAGGAAGTTCTACCTGTCACCGAAGTAAATTAAATGCTACTTATCTACGTTGTTGCCTTGAAAGCTGTTTATCTTTCGTCTGCAATTCCAATCAGCACTGTTTGTCTTGCTTATCATCGGAATTAAACATGCAGAGAAATATTAAAAGGTCATTTGCCTTAATGAAGCCATAAATAATTAAGTCAATTATAATACGAATGCTGAAAAGAACATTGAAAATGATTTTCACATAAGATAAGAACAATAAAACGAATTCATTAAAGATGAAATCCTAACTTGGACAGCCACTAAAGTTCACCTTTGTAAATGCCTATTATTGCCCATTATAAAAAGTAATTAGAAAAATACATCCATTACAATACAGCATAATCTTTGCCATTATTGATATAATATCAAACATACAGTATTATGTAACATTTCCATCAGCCACCAATGGAGGGCGATGTGTCCCATGAAATCCATGTATTCTCTCCATGGTAAGAATGGGCCAATAAGGCTGTTTTCCCTGCCGATAAGCTGCTTCCAGATTTCCATACTTTCATAATATGTCCTCAAATTGTTGATGAAGTCCTTATTTCTTGACTGTTGATGATGTATGTTCTTTATTTATGGAGGTGTGTAGCATAAATAGGTTCCCGTGTTGGCATTTTCCTTTGACCTGTATTTTTTGAGCTATGACGCGTTAACAGCCGCCAAATAATATACTGGTATGAATTACAGCATGAACCACAAGGAATGCCTTTCTTGATAGCCTACGTATAGCACTCAAAAAGAGCTGTCAGTGTCCTCGCAGCAAAATGTCAACTAAAGCAAGCTTCAAAATCCCAACGGATGCAGACATAGAGAGATGAGTTATGCTAAAAACAAACTGACAGATAAAGATTTCTCTAGGTTTTCATATAGTTTCATTTACTTCAGACCAAATTAATCTATCTATCTATCTATCTATCTATCTATCTATCTATCTATCTATCTATCTATCTATCTATCTATCTATCTATCTATCTATCTATCTATCTATCTATCTATCTATCTATCTATCTATCTATCTATCTATCTATCTATCTATCTATCTATCTATCTATCTATCTATCTATCTATCTGTCTGTCTGTCTGTCTGTCTGTCTGTCTGTCTGTCTGTCTGTCTATATGTCTGTCTGTCTGTCTATCTATATATGTCTGTCTGTCTGTCTGTCTGTCTATCTATATATGTCTGTCTGTCTGTCTATCTATATATGTCTGTCTGTCTGTCTGTCTGTCTGTCTATATGTCTGTCTGTCTGTCTGTCTGTCTGTCTATCTATATATGTCTGTCTGTCTATATGTCTGTCTGTCTGTCTATCTATATATGTCTGTCTGTCTGTCTATCTATATATGTCTGTCTGTCTATATGTCTGTCTGTCTGTCTGTCTGTCTGTCTATATGTCTGTCTGTCTGTCTGTCTATCTATATATGTCTGTCTGTCTGTCTGTCTGTCGGTCTGTCTATCTATATATGTCTGTCTGTCTGTCTGTCTATATGTCTGTCTGTCTGTCTGTCTATCTATATATGTCTGTCTGTCTGTCTGTCTGTCTGTCTATCTATATATGTCTGTCTGTCTGTCTATCTATATATGTCTGTCTGTCTGTCTGTCTGTCTATATGTCTGTCTGTCTGTCTGTCTATCTATATATGTCTGTCTGTCTGTCTGTCTGTCTGTCTGTGTGTCTGTATTAAATACGTAACACATAATATAGGGCTGAATGTGTGCTTGAAATTGGTATTGTTTTCTGCCTTATTAAAGTTCATTAAAAATGTTTAATGTGCGAGCTAAAATACTACAAAAAACAAGTTAAAATACATACTGAAGAATATTAACTAATTTATGCACTAATATATTCTCCACATACATTTTTAGATGCACAGATTTGAAATTTAAGCTGTTGATATCATAAGCATGTTTTTTTTTTCAATTATATTTCATGTAGGCCTAGGTGCGCGCCACCCGAACATTTCAAACGGGTAATTTCGATCTTTTCTATCTCTGCTCAATTTACGAGCACCATACAAGCTTAGATTCTTTCAAGTAAATGCCAACCCAAAAAAGAGACCCAGGCGTGTGCGCAATCAATATATTTGTTCTCAAAAGGCCGTAATGTTCTGACGTTTTACTTTTTTGCGCACTCGACGCTTTGATTTGTGTTTATCGCAGAAGGTCAGCTCTCATAGATGAACAGATCGTGCACGGGCGAAGCAGAGGGAGGGAGGGAATGGAGTTAAATTAAGGATAACATTGGGACTGACAGTGATCAGGGCACCTCTTCTAAGATCTTCGGCTCTGCGACGCGCCAGATGACGTGAGAAGGTCTGACGGTGTGATGGGGAGGGGGAAGGCAGCAGTAAAAAGTTTTCCGAGCCGTCGTCCCCCTTCAATTTGCATGCTTAATGATGCTGAGCAGGAGTTAATAGTGGGTGTAATGGCTTCTGACTGACCGGGCTCTGGAGTGGACCACGGGCTGGGCCACCGGAGCAGGGGTGGGGAGGGGTTAATGCACACCATACGGCTCCTCGCTCACTCGCTCTCTCCCTCTGCTGTCTTTTGTGAGATAACAGAGCTTGCCGCTGTGGCCTTGTCTTATTAAACATGTTATCATTGCCTGTAACCTTTCTCTCCACTCCCTTCCTTTTCAAAATAGAGGAAAAGCTGCATTGTCTGTTTTTATTCAGGGACCTATCTGACCCACTGCGAGAGGAGAAAGAGACCTGAAAGAAATCAAATGGCAATTCCTGTCTACATTAATGTGGTCCTTTGTTCTGAGAGAGACGCCTTTGTGAGTATTCAGTACACTTTGTCCGTTTAGTCAGGTGGTGGATATACTCGATTGTCAGCAGCATGTCCTCTGTGTAGATACAGCCATCTAAACACAGATCAGCCACTCCAAATCACACAGGAAATACAAAGGAAAACTCGTTCTTAGATAAGCACTAAAGGGCGAAGTTCGGGAAAACCACTGTAATAATGGAAAGATAACGGTATTGTCTATAAAACGCTTGTGGTGTGAACATATGTCTTTGCTTTTTAAGGATGAATATAAAATTCTGCACTTAAAAATACAGTAGTGCAGTTTTCCAGAAGGTTTAGAAGCAGAAATAAGCAGTTTGCATTTTTGTAGAAGTGCTTATCATCCGTACAGATTGTGTTGTTCGAGCTGCACAGACCATTAAAAAGACCATTTAAACTAATGGCCTTTTCTGTGTATTATGTAAAAGTTACAGGCTCACCGATGTGATGCACTATAATTTTTACACAGACAATGATAGCAAGAAATTTGATCACTTTAGTCTCATTTTAACCCATAGTGTTAATAAAGTAACCCTTTAGACATTCTGTTGTAGTTGTGCATATTAGGGTTTGCACAATAAGGGGTTAGTGTTAGCTATTGAATAATATTAAATGCTAATATATTAGGTAAAACTTTTTTTCAATGGTCCACTTTGGATATTATACTGACTATAAGTCATTTTGCTACTACTGGTCTACTAACTCTCATTAGTGTATTAGTAAACGGTCTGCTTAATATCTGCTAAACACTTTATTTTGATGCTCCTCCAGACATTCTACTGGCTATAAATTACTTTGCAAATACATGTCAACTTATTCTACAAACCCGAACCTGAACCCTAAGACCTAGCCTAACAGTCTACTAATACTACTAATGAGAGTTAGTTGATATGTAGACGAAACATTACTTCTAGTCAACAGAAAGTGGCCCATCAAAATAATGTTAATAAAAAATAACATTAATAATATTATATACTATATCTCATGTTTTTATATTTTAGTGGGGTTCGGGCCAAATTCCGAGCTCAGAGCCCTTCCCCGGACAGCACGCCAAATACGCATAATCTTTACTCTATTTAATTTGATGTAAGTGTGAACTAGTGAAATGACATTAAATGGGACCTATTATACACCTGTAGATATAAGTCTCAGGTGTCCCCAGAATATGTCTGTAAAGTTTCAGCTCAAAATACCCCATATATCATTTATAATACCATGTTGTAAAGGCCCATTTTTGAGTTTAAGGAAAAATATGCTGTTTTTGTGCATGTATCTTTAAATGCAAATGAGCTGCTGCTCCAAACCCCGCTTTCCAGAATAGGGAGGAGCCTGTCTCGTTTGGGCCTCTCTGAATAAGGGTGTTTTCACACCTACCTTGTTTGGTCCAGATTTGTTTTTTTGAGTATGTGAGTATTAAACTAAGTTCTCTTTCACATCTTATTGCGCTTAAACTGTCAAATACAAGGTTATGTCAAAAACACACAAAGTACACATCAGTGGCGTAGGCAGAACATGAATGATGGGTGGGCCTCTAATAGTGTGGGTGGGCCGCCGGAATAATGGGAGGGGGGGGGGGATTCAAAATCCTATTGAAGCATATAGTAACACAGCAAAAAGTGGAATATTCCTCATATGTTGGACCTTTTATTGTCTATCGACTTTTAATATAGTCTATTCATGTTGATCTCTTCTCAAGCTCCCATAGTGATAGCCTTTTTGAACACGGCGCGCAGAATTTTTTTAAATTTCGCTAGGTGCTACTATAATGTCGCAGAAACGAAATACTGTAACACTAAGCTCCGTTTGATCGGCTGCACAGTGAAAAATTTGAAAACAAAAACAAACAAAGTAGGACATAACGTTAGCTATATAGTCCTTTACTGTCCTTATAACTATATCATAAAAAGAAATCACAATGTCTGATCCTGTATAACAGGATTGCCTGTTATAATGTGGCTTATGTACATTTAAGGAAACCACTTGCTCACAAATATTACATGCCAATGCCATGCCCAGCGGGCCAGACTAGAAACCTACCCATAGAGCTTACCTTGTATAGCTGATGGTGATATAAAACAAATAGAAGTTGGCTGAAGATGTTGATAATATCATCATATTCTGTATTCATATTCTGTTCACTTTCAAACGACAAAAGTGTTATGGCGTCCTGTCATCTTCGTCAAGACGTGTTTCCTTCTTAAATTTGTCATAAACGGCAGTTTAGCCATGTTTTAATAACAAAAAGAGGCGCTGCTAGAAGAAATTGCATGTGTATATTAGATCTGTGTATTAAAGGGAAAGCAGTGACAGTACCTACTGTTTACATGCACTGTTAAAGGTCCCATTCTTTGCGATTCCATCTTTCAAACTTTAGTTAGTGTGTAATGTTGCTGTTAGAGCATAAATAATACCTGTAAAATTATAAAGCTCAAAGTTCAATGCCAAGCGAGATATTTTATTTAACAGAAGTTCCCTTTCAAAGCCTACAGCGAACGGTCGGTTTGGACTACACCTCTGCACTTCCTGCTTTAATGACGCAACTAAAACCGTTTGTTGACGAACCCTCCGCCCACAAACACGCAAATTCGGGGGCGTTGTCCTTTTGCTCTCGCTGGTCGAGAATAGGAAGCGTTGTTTTTGTAGAGTGTGTTTGTCGCCATGCCATTGAAACGCTGTTATTTTCATCCCGGAGTTAAATCACCTTTGTTTGGCCTTCCCACGGACGCTGTACGTAGAGATCAATGGCTGAAGTTTATGGTTAACTCGGTTCTGGAAAATTATAATCACAATTTAAAACTATGTGCAGCACATTTTGCTGAGGACTGCTTCCTCAATCTCAATCAGTTTAATGCCGGATTCGCAGAAAGATTATTCTTAAAAGATGACGCAGTTCCCTCTTTGTCTGGAGAAGGCGTTGTTTATGGACCACAACCGGTAAGTGTATTTTATTATTTAAGTTGGTCCGTTTAACAGTTTATGTAACTCATTACACAAAGTGCAACGCTGTTTAGCTTTGTTAACTAACGTCAGATGGTAATTGCAACTAATCCGAAAAACTTAGTATATAAAAGTGTAGTAATTCATTCAGACACCATCGATTGTTGGTGTTTGTAATGATCAGTTTAAACTACTGAATAGACAGCTTACCATTCTGAAACATCCAGCAAAAGTCTTTCCTGAGCAGGTTGTAATCGATCCTCTTCGATATTCTCCGGGTCTGATTCCGACTCAAATTGATAAGGCAATATAGACATTTTTGCAATAACATTGAGCGCGCGTATGGTATCTACACATTATGATAAGAGGCGGGACCTTTCCGGGCAACGTGCTAAGCTGCTGTCCAATCACAGCGCAGGAAGCGCTGGCCTAATCAGAACTCGTTATGTATTTTTGAAGGAGGGACTTCATAGAACAAGGAAATCATCAGGCCGTTTTTAGGACAGAGGAAACACCGGTATACAGATAAGTAAATTGTGTGAAAAATACTGTGTTTTTTTACATGCGAAACATAAACTCATGTTATATTGCACACTGTAAACATAATCAAAGCTTCAAAAACACGCGAAGAATGGGACCTTTAAAACGAATCAAACAACTAAAGAAAAACAGAAAAGCACTCACTGCTCTAGATAAAGTGTACAGCTCACTCAGGGTGGGGTCTATGCTAATAGGACAGGAGTCTGTCAGCAGTTGTGGGCAGGGCCTAAGCATGTGGTATGTCACAAAAGCTGTGTTCTTAGACACTGCTTATGAGGGATTAAAAAAAGAATGGGTGGACTTTTACCATTATAGGGTGGTTGTGTACACACACCGCCAACACACATTTATGTTCAGACAACATGTAAAAGTGAATTTTGCATAATAGGTTCCCTTTAGGTTAATAATTTATTTTTAAATAATTGAGGCATTATTTTCAAACCTGGGGGTATTTATGCATTTCCTTTCCATAGAATTCAGTTGTACATTACTGTAAACACAGTCTTTGTTTGTTTTTACAAATTAAAGGACATGTCGAAATAATAGTTTTTTGGTTAATTGATGAGCATCTATGGCGTTTTAATCAAGTTTAACTGGCATTGAACCTATAACATAACTTTAAAATGAAAAAAAGTGCAAATGATTAAGAAATGTGTTAAGAAGAGGATGAGCGGTCAAAACACTTCAGCTAAAAATAATTGAGGTAATCTCAAACTATAGCGTCTGTGTTTTGTATTCAGTTAATAGGTATCACAATTTTAATGATTCAAGCCTCTCCGGCATGATGTGACTGACCGTTCAACAGCTGTGAGTCACGGTAACCAGTACCCATAATCCATTGTGATACACGTCGTTTTCCACTTTAATCATAATTGCACACATGTGCTCAAAGAGCAAATATCAGTAATGTGTACACTGTCTGAATGGTTTTGCACCTCAACTCTCAGTGTATGTGGTGTGTGTGTGTGTTATATCCCCTATCACAGCTGTTAATGTATTTCAAACATCATTTCAGTGTTGATTTGTTTGCCATGTGCTCTGGCACATACCCGCTCCAGGTTGGCATGGCACTACCGGGCCCCAGTGCCAGCACGGCTGGCATGACAGCGGCTGTTCCTGATGGCCACAGGTGCAGTTGTGGCCAGTCTCTCTCCTCCAGGTGTAACCTCACTGTTGAGTGTCACTCTGAGAAGCTTCCATCTGCCGTGGAAAGTCGTGTAGATCCCACCCTCTCCTATCTTTCATCTCTCTTGTTGTGACAGGGCTGATGTCCGTTTATCCACCAGAGTTAGCACATAGACCTGATATAAAGCAGTTTACATATCCGAAAAATGTCACATAGAATTCTTTCAAAATCTCAATTGTTTCTTTGACAGCAATGAGATTGGACGGAAAACGTATTATTTGCTTTAATATTTTCACAGTTAATGTTTATTGTTTCCCCAGTAATCTCACATGTGAAAAATAAGTTGCAGAAGATTTGATGATTTCACCAAGTGCAACATGTTCCTGGATCAACATCTTTGTTGATCCTGAAACAACATTCCAGCCAACCAATCAGATTTGAAGTTTGAAGTTTACAGTTTATTTCAAATGTAGGCTTACAACCAGGGTTAGGGGCTTCTACATCAGCGTTATTCACACAATTTTCCTCTGATTTTAGATGATAAGTTAGGGGTAGGTTTAGTGTAAGGATATGGTTAGGACTACTTTTTTAGTCAATAATATTGTTCCAGGATCAACAAAATATGTCTAACTTTGCAAATCACGTTGACCATCTTAAATCATGCATTCATTTACTAATATCTGCAGTGCACGGTTGGAGATCTCAATATAAACTCAAATGTTTTAAGACCAAATTATCTGACATATGCTATTCACATTCATAGTCATTAGTCGTGATTAATTGCATCCAAAACTAAAAGTTTGTTTCTACATAAATGTGTATAATTATGTTTATAAATACACACACATGCATGTATATATTTATGAATCTATATATATATATATATATATATATATATATATATATATATATATATATATATATATATATATATATATATATATATATATATATATAAAACGATCTAGTATACACATGCAAATATTTCTTAAATATACACATGTATGTGTGTGTATTTATATGCATGTTACACACATACTGTATATTATGTAGATACAAACTTTTATTTTGGATGTGATTATAATATTATATAATAATAATAATAATATTAATTATAAAATGTTTTATTTTTTAATTATTAATATGTGTGTATTTTAAGTTTATTATGTAATTTATGTTTATATTTATATTTTCTATAGGGTCTTCAGAGCTATGAACGAAAAATTGTGAGCATGATGAAATGGTCCTAAAACCTGGGCAGATAGATACTCGGATGTTTCTTTGGTTAGAAAGCTTTTGCTAAGCAAACGCACACAAACATCAATGAAAATGATGAAAGAGCATCCTTTCTGCATCGTTTTATTATGGTGACGTGAGCCCACAATACAGCATTGCTTTCACCTCTGATGTTTGCATTTGCACAACTCTGTAATTTACAAGTGCACAGCAATCCCTTGTTGTTGTCATCTGTGGTTACGAGCATCCTGTAGGAACAGATGTAAGGGCAACAAATGCTCTGCGTCAACATGCGAAGAAAGACATCAGAGCTCAACGGAAAGAAAAAAACAAGTGATCTTATAATGAGTGCAGCTCTTAAATTAAAGAATTGCACGCTGTTTTTCTTGTCGTTCCCCAGCCCTGACCTATGCTATTGTCATCCCGTAATAACATTGTTTTTATGGCAGTGATTCATCACACACCCAAAAGGTAATACAATACTGAGGACCTACAGGCGGTACAATTAAGTTTGTGTTTGACAGTGGGAGATGTTTGTCTCACTCACACACTTGCATACTTAATGCTAGTTCCCCTCCCACACCTTTGAGACTGCACTTTTAAGTCAAGGATGTACTAAAATAAGATCAGTGGTTGACCTTGTCATTAGCATTTTTTAGGTATTCAAATTATGCATAATTGCAAATGTTATACAGATGAAACTTATTATTCTGACATGATCCAGATGAGTCAATGTAGTTAATACTAAATCTAAAAACATGATATTACAGTTTGCAAGTAATTTTTCATAATATTTCAAACATGATGGTGTACTGTTGTTATCAGATTTTAATAATTATTATTGCATGTTTAATTTTTTTCTTGCAATATGCTTAATGTTATGTTGGTGCATATGGAATCAAGGTCCTGAAGGCTCCTTGGCTCACATCTTTGGAGAGCACATCATCCTACTTTTAGTGATTTGGCCCCCAAACAATAATTGTAAATAGTGTTTTGGAATGCTATATTATGTGCGATTGCTTAAAAAAATTAATTACTTACTGATGATTAACTTTCTCTCTGCAAGAGTCCTGGGTCAAGGCAGAGTCTCTGGGATTTTCTCCTAAAGTCAGTGCAGAAAATCTGAGTATATGCAGAAGTATACAGAGATGCCATGTATTTTTTTATTTTTTTTGGAAGTGCTCTTCATGATTAACAAGCATTTCAAAGTATGTCTATGCATCTCTTATTTGAATGATTTATAGGGATATCAAACAGGTTGGTACACTACCAGTCAAAAGTATGGAATAATTAAGATTACTTTGAATGTTTTTAGAAAAAAGTCTTATGCTCACTAAGGTTGCAATAATTTGATGAAAAATTGTGAATTGTAATATTATTAAAATATTATTACATTCTGTATAATGTAACTGTTTTCTATGTACTTTAAAATGTAATTTATTCCTGTGATGGCAATTTCTCCAGTTTTCGGTTAGTTATTATCAAATCTGAAAATTCATTACACAAATAAACTATAACAACCTGAGGGGCGGGATAAACGGTTGTATTTCAAAACTCTGTACCATAGACTGTAAAAAAAAGACTGTAAATAAATAAATATGTACATAGTATCCGTGACATCACCCATAGGATTCTGAAGAGCAATTTTGAAGCGTAAAGTAGTGACGAGCTGGTCGTTGCCATCTTGACAGCGTGTCACTCGGGGATAACAGACAATGGGCAAAGAGGCACTGGGACATGGGTGGAGCTGAGATGATTGCTATCCACCTGTCACTCAAAGTAGCCACGCCCCTCAATAATGCAGAACTTTAAAGGTGCACTGTAGTATTTTTGCAGTAAAATATCCAAAAACCACTAGGCCAGTGGTATATATTTTGTTCAGTTGAGTACCTACAATATCCCAAATGTTTTCTACTATTTGTAAATTGTGAGAAAATTGCTATTTTAACTAAGGACCGGGACGTTTCAGCAAAGCGTTTGAGGAAGTCGCCTGTCAATTGCGTCATATCTGCGCTACCTTCGGTTTCGGGTTTTATTTGGCAGGAGCGCTTTACTCTTAGCAGTGTGAACAAGTGAACGCACGGAGTAACGTCATAACATCATTTTCTACACACTTAAATGTATCTAATATGATAAACAGAGCTGCGTTTACTCATAATCATAACCGGAAGAGCGGATCAGTGCGGGCGCCCGGCGAATGTGTCCTGTCCCGTCATAATAAAAGTCCCGGTGTTCGTGAGCCGTCTGTTTGTATAACAATCGCTCCAGCGGCCTTGCTCAGCTCCACAACACTCAGTCCTGCTCTGCTTCATACTACTGTAACGTTAATAACCGCATTCATGAACGTCCTATTTTCCACCGGCTGTGAGGTGAAGACCACGTTCCAAGATGCTGCGCTCACACTTGGCGTCATCAAACTACGCTTTTGTTTTGAATAGGCGCCCTCCAGTGGACGGAAAGTTGCATAGTGCACCTTTAAGGCTTTTTATAATGTAAACAAATGAGTTATAAAAAAATTGCCTCATAGAACAAAACCACAATTTGTACCAGGCTGTAAATATGTTTTTTTTTTTCTGCTGGAAAGTTTGGAATTTTAACATGGGGCTCAATAAGATTCTGCTCTCTTCTAGAGCCCAAGTGGCCAGTTGATGAATTGCAGTTTAAGTCACTTCCGTATTGGTTTCAACAGAAACTGGGGGAGGTTACCACTTGCTCTGAACACATCTTCCTTTTTCAAAAGTGACTTCAGTGCCATTCTTTGTTAGCAGGGAACACTCAAAACATGAATTTGTTGAATTTACTTTAAAAAGCAGTGTCAAGTGGTTCCACACAACTAAATTGAGTAAGTTTTAAAAATAACAATTTAGTTATATGAACAAAAGAATGTCAAGTTAAGCTGACAAAATGTATTTAAATAATGCAGACCAATTGAATTTGTCACTGTTACATATTATTTATGTGTAGTTTACTTAATAATGTTGTTACATTTATAAAAGTTTATTATGTTAGGTGAACACATTTGTCAATTTAATTTACCTTATTAGATTAACTTCTTACAAGTAAATGTTTAAAAACAAAATTCCAAAATAACTTAATTGAGGGCAGGACGTCCATCCAGTAAATGTGTTTATATGAGTGCCCAATGCCTAAACACAGGCACCACTTTTCTGCATAATGGTAAACATAATTACAGAAACTCCTCTAAATGTCCAACATAACTGAACATTAAACACTAACATACACAAGGCATCTTTCCTTTTACTGAAAAACACATAAAAATAATAATTTAATACCACAGTTTACTCTCCTAATGCAGTCCCTTGCAAAGCATTCTGGGAACTACAGCTCCACTGGCCAGTTTGTTCGTTTCACTCAACAATGTTAAGCTGACCTAAAAAACACTTATTAAGTAAAGCAATACTCATTTTTAGTAGAAACAACTCAGTAAACTTAAGTTAATTTAGTTACATGAGTTTTTTAAGTAATGTGAACAAGTATGGTTTGAGTGCAACTTACAACAGTGAAATATTATTTTTTTGAATTAAGTAGAAGGAAGTTCATGCGCCGTCGTGACTGCTGTCATTATGTTAAGCCCGCCCATCGGCCCTATACACAATGTGATTGGCCTGACTAGAGTTTGGTTTATCAAGCTAGCAAGCCAACATGCCAACATCTGCTTAGGGTGCATCTAGATTTCGAGGCTATGGTATACATGTATTTATTGTGTGCTTAACCAAGAAAGTTCTGGTAATAACTACATGGGTTAAGGTTAGGTTTAGTAAAAGGTTAAGGGTTAGTATAGTTATAACCCTGTTTTATAAGTACATAGTATGTACTGTACATGTGGAATAGGACTGTAAAATACCGAATTTTCTTTCAAAACGAATTCCAAACTTTTGTAAGTAGTGTACATACAAAAACTGCATATTATTGATTTATTGATCATAAATCCATGTATAATTTATGCTTGTTTATGGTCATGTTCAATAAATACATTATTGTATTTAGTCAACATGACTCTATTATTGAACATGACAATAAACAAGCTTAATAATTATACAGGGAAATTCTGCCGGGTTTTGACTACACAATATCACAATCCATTTGACTTAGGGTGTCGTGGTAAACGGTAAATGACAATGGGTGTCAGGACAGAAGAATCAATCAATCAAACCTTTTATCTTGTATAGTGTATCATAGTGGATGATAATCAACGCTGTGTCTGCAACACTGCCCTACGTCCCGACAGAAAGACCATGGCTGTGTTTAAGGGCATTTTTTTGTGCCCTTCCATCGTTAACTTTCCTCCGTCTCGTTCACTTGGATATACTTCATTGCTTACATTGCATGAGGGCCCATTACTGGCGGAACCCTTGAAATGTGTTTAAATGGAACTCTCTAAGCTTTTGATCATTTGGAATCTGGAATGGAGCTGATTTATTTTTTACTTTTTTTCTTATTTTTTGAATTCTTATTTCTTATTTTTGCATCCTTGTTTCCTTTCCTCACTGCCTTTCCTAGCATCTTAGCCCCACCACCTTAGGATGCGAGGGAAGGATACACCTGTGCATCTTTATTCATGAATCCTCAGGCTCCTCTTTCATCGCATCCTCGCGGTGCAATTAGAGAAATGAAATGTCCTTCAAGATGGCTGAGTTTGGTCGGTTTCCGGGTCAGGGGCTGTAGGACAAAGGAGTGAAGAAACGATGAAGCATCAGTTTGAGTATTGAGGAGTAGACTCGCTCCCTTTGTCAAAAACGAGGGTCTGTCCAAATAAACTTCCCTCGCCCACTTGACGAAGATGAATGCACTTCAAAATGGTGGTGGATATTCCCACAAAGAGAAGCACTTAGTGAAGTTTTTGAGTGAATGTCTAAAAGTGCAGTTAAACCATTTTTTTTAATTCTCCACAACAGGTTCCATCACATCTGGGATGTTGACCAATAGGAGCACAGAAGCTCTTCCATGCACATATTTCAAGAATGCCGAAATGAAAGTCAGGTGATGGTATTGTTGCTGCTCGATGGAATTATGCAGTAGAGGAAAGGTTTGTGGAAATTTTACCTCAAGTTCTCTTAAAAAGATTTACAGCCCATAACGTCCTCTTCATGCAATCCAGGAATGTATCCACTGTCGTGTTGTCTTTCTATTTTTGGTGTTTTCTGACAATAAGACAACCAGTACAAAACACACCACTTCGGTAGCCATTGTTCGTCATTCATTAGTTCGGCCTTCTCTGAGACATCATGCACGTCGGTAACTCTTTCCCCGCCAAACACAGAATTTTCCGTTATTTGTGAGAAAACGCTTCCAGGCCAAAAACTTAATTTTCCGGGTTTCCTTGTTTTCACTGTCAGCCGTTAGTATGCGGTTTTACGCATCTTCTGAATGAGTAGGGAATCTCCTGATCAAAATACACACGAGTAAGACGGCGTAAAACAAGCCATCGCAAGTAGTCATATGCAAATAAAAAATGACGTGATCATCAACATTAAACATAATAGAAATCAAAACTATAATGTTACGGAATGAAATGTGGACCCAGGACGAGCTACAGGACTGTACACAAATTAGGGGTGTTGATGGGCTTGATCTACTCCATCTGTGTTTGATCATCGTTCTGAATCTGATCTGGTTAGTCTTTCACAAAAACATGATTCTTAGCTTTTTGTTCAAAATGTTGCTTTTTTATGAGACATACCCATATTCAAGTGTTGATAAAAAAGGAATGCAAGAAGCTAGGTTTTTTTTGAAAGAAGAGGGTCAGCTCTTTCTTTATATATTGCATGCAGAGATATTCATAAAATAAAATATTCTATGGGCTTTTAAATTTTGGTGAAAATGGTCAAAAACCCTAGCCTAGAAATCTAGACGCACCCTAGCGGCAGCAAATTTAATTTGCCCGCAAGTGTCGTCTAGGAACTCTCAATACCCTTCTGAGCTGTATTCCTCAGAATCTGGACGGGCCAATCACATCGTGTATCGGCGGGCGGGGCCATAATGATGACGGCCGAGTTGCGTTTGCGTGCTTCTAGTAAACACAGAAACTGGCGAACGGCGGCGGTCTTTCGAATCAGCTTTGAACGCGATCCTGGAAGACTTGGAGTTAAGCTTTTCTCTGAGAAAAGAACAAAGAACGGCACTGAAGTCATTCTTAAGAAGGAAAGATGTGTTCGGAGTTTAGCCGACCGGATACGGTGAATGTTTAATCTATCAACGAGCTCTGTTTCACCTTCGTTGCTCTGGTTGGTGTAGCGCTATCCTATCGCGTGCAGAGGGAGTTTGAAAGACAACCGTTTATCCCGCCCCTTGGATTGAGCCCTGTCTATGGTGAGTTTCCAGACCAAACATCTTGATGTGGGACTGGCTTGTCAGGCTACAAAAACCCTGGAAATGGCTGGCAACTAAAAAAAAAAAAAAAAAACGCTGGCAGGAAAGAGTTAAAGACAGCAAGCGATGATTGGTCGTGAAGCACCGCATAGTCTATTTTGAATGAGTAATTACTTCACAGCCGCTTAAAGTTCTATATAGCATTAATGTGTGTAGTATAAATGTAATCTGGATGTACTATATTTCACCATGTTGTCATTATCAAGTGACCTACCAGCATCAGTTACGTCACATCTTTGCCATTCATAAATCCTCTCCCGCGGCCTCATGGGATAGTAAAGTGTCCATCGTATGAACACTTCAGAATCTCGCCAGAAGTAGTAGGTCATCTGGGTACTTTTTGCCTACTCTTTTATGAGTGCTGTACAACAGTAAACGACCCTAATCTTGACACTTTCCTAGCATTTATGCTCTATAAGAGTATAAACGACTGCTGAAAAAAAGGAAGTGTAAGCCTCCCAGAGAGACTTCCTCTGGTTTTGGTGCAGCTGCACTCAGCGATAGCATCCTTGCCAGTCGGTCCATGCCTCTGTTGTCCAACTGTCCCTGCTGTCCAGACGCATATGAGTGTGTGTCTGGCCGCATGGCGTGGCGTTGTGTCCTGTGGCCCTGTGCTCCCGTCATGTGAAGATGAATGGAGCTCTGTCACTTGGGCCGCTCTTCAGAGGCCCGCGCTCTGCGTGAGGAAAGTGCCAGTCATTAACGGCGGAGGCAGGATGAAAAATGAGTTCATTTACGGACAAGTCCTGCGAGAAGGGTAACGTCAGCGCCGTCCGCTCCTTATCCACCCCTCCCTCTACGATCTCTCTTTTTCTCTCACTTAGTGTCTCTCTGTCTCTTTCACGTTCTCTCTGTTTTAGTCTCCAACTGGGCACCGGAGGGAGGGAGAATTACTCAGCAGATTTTTGAAAGAGTGGCAGGGAAGTGGCCTGCGGTAAGCGAGATGAGGAGAGATGGAGGAGGGTTGGGGAGGGTGACGGGATAAGACAGGGTGTTAATCAGACAGGGTTTTGCCAGATGAGAGCTTATCCCTTGCCTTTACAGCAGCAGTGCATGACATGGGCTGTCTACTTCACACCTTAGACATTATTATGGCCCAAAGCCACCTTTACAATCCACCCACACAAAGTGTCACGAGCATGACACGTCTTGTAAATCACCAATGCTCCGCAGTCATCACGACTTTAATGTGAAATAGTTTATTAGAGATGCCAGTAGATTAAAATAACCACAAGGGATTTTCTATTGCAATTAACCAATGTGAACTGCCCCTGGAAATTACCATTATTTATTAAATTAAATTAAATTAAATGTCATTGTTTGTCTTTGGTTTGTTTTTGTTTTATGTGTGGTTGTATTTATTAACAATAATTATTTGCCCTTTTATATGTTTTACAAAGTAGGCACGCTGAACTTATACAAATATGTCCTACATTTTATTTAAAAGTAAATTAGCAGTTAAAAAGGATTTTCTCATCACCGACAAATAACAGAACAGTTGCTTTCCATGAAAGAGTACAAAATAGGTCCTGAAACCCTTCAAAATTAAATACTTGTGCATTTTTGTGGTTTTATTTATTATCATTAATTATTTACAATTTGCAATGTTTTATTTATTTACAGTTTAATATTGTTTTATACCTCTAATATGTGTCTTAACTTTTTTTTCAGCGTATTGATTCATGATTCGGATCACCAATGTCACGTGATTTCAGCAGTTTGACAGTTTGACACACGATTCGAATCATGAATCAATATGCTGATTCATAACCATTCATATCTTTATTTGAGGTTTGAAAACAAACACGGAAGAGAAGACAATACTGAATAAAGTTGTAGTTTTTGTTATTTTTGGACCAAAATATATTTTCGATGCTTCAAGAGCATGCTTCATTCTACTGATGTCACAGATGGACTACTTTGATGATGTTTTTATTCCCTTTCTGGACATGGACAGTAGTGTGCATACACTTGTATACGCTCTCGGATTAAAGGGTTAGTTTACCCAAAAATGAAAATTAGATGTTTATCTGCTTACATAAACATCTGTTTCTTCAGTAGAATACAAATGAAGATTTTTAACTTCAACCGTTGCTGTGCCAGATATATAATGGGGTGAATAGGTAACAATTCTATGAGAGCAAAACAAACAAACAAACAAAAAAAACATGCTTAGGCACCGTGCACAAAAACCCTGCTGCTCATGACGAAACGTTGATTTGTTAAGACACGAACCGATCATTTTTTGTGAGAAACCAGTCTTTATGTTATTTTTTTTACCTCATATCCCGACGAGTCTCATCAAGTTTTCCGGCAGTAACTTCCGTCTGATGAGGTCAAGCTGGTGTGATCATAGATATATACCATGTAGATTCCTCATTCGATCGACGCAGGCACACAAACATATATATATATATTTTCTCATATATATAGACGCAGGCACAGATGAGAATCTATCTATCTATCTATCTATCTATCTATCTATCTATCTATCTATCTATCTATCTATCTATCTATCTATCTATCTATCTATCTATCTATCTATCTATCTATCTATCTATCTATATATATATAGATTCTCATTTGTGCCTGCGTCGATCGAATGAAGAATCGACATGGTATATATCTATGATCACACCAGCTTGACCTCATCAGACGGAAGTTACTGCCGGAAAACTTGATGAGACTCGTCGGGAGCAACGGTTGGAGTTAAAAATCTTCATTTGTGTTCTACTGAAGAAACAGACACACCTACATGTTAGATGCACTGGGGTTAAGCAGATAAACATCTAATTTTCATTTTTGGGTGAACTAACCCTTTAAAGGTCTCGTTCTTCGCGTGTTTTCGAAGCTTTGATTATGTTTACAGTGTGCAATATAACATGAGTTCATGTTTCGCGTGTAAAAAAACAGTATTTTTCACACAATTGACTTATCTGTATGTCGGTGTTTCCTCTGTCCTAAAACTGCCCGATGATTTCCTTGTACTATGAAGTCCCTCCTTCAGAAATACGTAACGAGTTCTGATTAGGCCAGCGCTTCCCGCGCTGTGATTGGACAGCAGCTTAGCACACGTTGCCCGGAAAGGTCCCGTCTCTTACCATAACGGGGAGATAAGCGCGCTCAGTGTTCTTGCAAAAATGTCTATATTGCCTTATCAATTTGAGCCGGAATCAGACCCGGAGAATATCGAAGAGGATCGATTACAACCTGCTCAGGAAAGACTTTTGCTGGATGTTTCAGAATGGTAAGCTGTCTATTCAGTAGTTTCATCGTAACAATCGATGGTGTCTGAATGAATTACTACACTTTTATATGCTAAGTTTTTCGGATTAGTTTCAATTACCATCTAACGTTAGTTAACAAAGCTAAACAGCGTTGCACTTTGTGTAATGAGTTACATAAACTGTTAAACCGACCAACTTAAATAATAAAATACACTTACCGGTTGTGGTCCATAAACAACGCCTTCTCCAGACAAAGGGGGAACTGCGTCATCTTTTAAGAATAATCTTTTTGCGAATCCGGCATTAAACTGATTGAGATTGAGGAAGCAGTCCTCAGCAAAATGTGCTGCACATAGTTTTAAACTGTGATTATAATTTTCCAGAACCGAGTTAAACATGAACTGTAGGCACGATCTCTACGTACAGCGTCCGTGGGAAGGCCAAACAAAGGTGATTTAACTCCGGGATGAAAATAACAGCGTTTCAATGGCATGGCGACAAACACACTCTACAAAAACAACGCTTCCTATTCTCGACGTGCGAGAGCAAAAGGACAACGCCCCCGAATTTGCGTGTTTGTGGGCGGAGGGTTCGTCAACAAACGGTTTTAGTTGTGTCATTAAAGCAGGAAGTGCAGGGGTGTAGTCCAAACCGACCGTTCGCTGTAGGCTTTGAAAGGGAACTTCTGTTAAATAAAATATCTCGCTTGGCATTGAACTTTGAGCTTTATAATTTTACAGGTATTATTTATGCTCTAACAGCAACATTAAACACTAACTAAAGTATGAAAGATGGAATCGCAAAGAATAGGACCTTTAATATGGTGGCCATGATAGGAGGACCTTATGAAAAGCAAAACAGCGAAGTCTTCATCTCATGTGAGTGTACTTAACTTTATACGTTTGTCAAAAGTAATGTTTCTTTCTTTCAGTGAAACGTTACTAAGTTTAACAAGTAGAAATACTGCACTTTTCTAAATTAAGTCCAATCTAGATTAAAAAATAAATTAGCTGTCAAGAGGGCTTTACTCATCAATAACAAAGAACAGAACGAAACAGCAGTGTTCCATGAAACGGGTGTAAAAACGTCTCTCTAATCACAGCTCAGGCGTGATGTGTGCAAACATTCCCATCGATACGAGCTGTCAATTGATGTTTTGCTATATTACTTGCTGCTGTGGAGACCGGTGGGGCTTCCCTGTCCTGTAGTCACCCAATCAAAAATATTTATGATCCATCATGGTTCTTTTTTATTAGATTGTGGTTTGAGATTTCACCCTGCCAGAAGGTCTCAGATATACAGAAGTAGCATGTAAAAAAACAACAACCCTGAAAGATATCGAAAACTAGCTGCACTGTGTGGAAGGACGTTTTGGGATTGTGCAGCTGTAGGTAATTTGTTGTTGAGTCTTTTATATGCTTTCCATTTTACATGCATGGGCCACTCTCTGCAAAAGTATCTTTATAATTAAAGCTACAGCTAGGGGTCACTAATCTCTTTAAAACAGTAACAAAGGTGTCGATTGATGATGCAGTGAATGAGCGTGGAATCATGGAACTTGTCATACCAATGAATCTAATAATGTTTATGGGGAAATAATGTTTAATGGATGAGTGAATGTTTTTTAACTAGGGCTGTCAAATGATAATTTTTTAAATCGCGATTAATCGCATGATTGTCATGAGTTAACTCGTGATTAATCACAATTTAATCGCAGATTTTTATTTGTTGTAAATGTATCTTAAATTAAGTTTGAATTAAGCTTTTAATACTCTAATCAACATGAGTCTATGGACAAATATGCATGCTTTATGCAAATGAATGTTTATTATTAGTGAAACCATATAATAGGCTACTTATAATAATCAATAAAACAGCATGAAGACTAGATATGTATCAAAGGTCATAGATGTATATTAAAGAACTTATTCATGTCTCTTAAGCCTAGCTTAAAAATTCAGAATAAGCAGGGATTTCTCTCATTTTAAGAATATAAATAAAGGGAGTATTACTGGCAGTTTTGTTCAGAACAGGGCACAGTTCGTATGAAAAACTGGTAATGTGAAAGCTGTCATGCGGACCTGTGAGTGCACCAGTACCACACCATACCCGGAGGAGGTCCATATTACCACGAGCAGGAATATAGTGTGGCCCCTTTAAGAGAGGCGCTCTCTATTGAACTGCCGGTATTTTGCGTGTGCGCGCGGAACTATGCCTCGATTCACGTGAACAGTGTGAAGAACTGTGGTGTTCTAGAGTAAGCCACTAGAGGGAGCTCTTGTAAGAGAGCATAAGGAATGAAAAGACAAGTGAAGTAGTGATACCATGACATGTGAGAAATAAAAGAATACACTGAGTTCAGTCACGGAGTTTGTTACGGTTTATTTTCGAGGCACTCAACATATTGGCGACGAGGATGGCTTTTAGTTTGAGCCAACCCACTCCGTTCCTGCAAACACCGGGAGAACCGCCGATTCCGTTCAAAGCATGGATTAAAACTTTCGAAAATTTCTTGCTGGCCCTGGGAGAAGAACTATCTACTGCTAGGAAGCGTGCACTTCTAATACACTGCCTCGGAGCGGAGGGGCAAAGACTGTTCTACACCCTAAATGTGAGCCAACAGGGAGACGATACGTACGCTTCTGCTTTGAGTGCAATTCAGGACTTTTTTGTCCCTAAAGTTAATGTGGTTGCTGAACGTTACCGCTTCCGCCAACGGAGTCAACGCGCAGGCGAGACAACAGACCAATATATCGCTGCTCTGCGTGAACTCGCTGCCACCTGCGAATTCGGCGCTATGGAGGACGAGATGATACGCGACCAGCTGGTTGAAAAGACTAATTCAGCACGGATCAGAGAACGGTTGCTGCTAGAAGTACCACTCGACCTTAAGAAAGCTGTGACGGTCGCGCGGCAAATTGAAACTGCAACAGCAGAGGCCAAAGCGATGATAACGTCATCAGACAACTCAGTACAAGCAGTTCAACAATACAACAGGCCCCGACGGAGCAAAAGCAAAGCCAGCGCGATGCGCGGACCGCCCAAATCCACCCGTTCACTAACTTGCTACCGCTGCGGATCCGAGCAGCACGCAGCTAATTTTTCTGGATGCCCTGCTAAGGATGCGGTATGCAGGAACTGTAACAAAAAAGGACATTATGCTAAGGCATGTCGTGGAAGCAAACGGGTGAGTGAAATTACAGTGCCTGAAGTGATTGTGTTAAATGTGGAACATTCCGCTCGTGACTGTGGCAAAATAATGTGTACAGTACAAATATGTGTAAGCACAGGACAAAAACGGGACATTCAGCTAATGGTAGATACTGGATCGGCTGTGTCTATATTACCAATGTCCATTTACACGGCATTGTTCAATCAAGCACCGCTCTCATCGCCGAAACTCAGTCTAGTTAGTTTTGGGGGCGATGCAATTGAAGTGAAAGGATGCATGCCAGCCAGCGTTTCATATGGTGACCATTGCACTACTGCAGACCTGTACATCGTACAAAAAGGATCAGCTGTGTTGGGCAGAGACCTCTTTACTGGACTGTGTTTACAATTATGCGATGGCCAGATTAGTACAGCCCATTGTGTGAATCCTGTCTCGTCTGTGGCTGCAAGCTCTGAAAACAGACTGGGATGTGCAAGAGGATTTGTACATCGTGTCACGATGCGGCCTAAGGTTCAACCCGTCCAACAGAAACTCAGGCGGTTACCTTTCTCAATTCGTGATGAGGTGTCCAAAGAATTACAGAAGCTCATAGAACAGGATGTAATCGAGCCTGTAGATGCATCTGAGTGGGTCTCCCCAATAGTGGTCACCAGAAAAAAAGACGGGGGGATCCGGCTCTGCGTCGATTTACGTGAGCCTAATAAAGCCATCGTAGTGGACAGTTTCCCTCTTCCGCATATGGAGGAGATGTTCGCAAGCCTGTGTGGAGCTAGAATGTTTTCCACATTAGACCTCCAAAGTGCTTACCATCAGGTCGTGTTGCATGAGGACAGTCGAAACATGACTGCATTTATAACGCATGATGGGCTATTTCGCTTTAAAAGGGTTCCGTATGGACTGGCCTCAGCCCCAAGCTGCTTTCAGAGGATGATGTCTGAAATCCTTAAAGGTCAGCTTGGAGTCCATTGCTACTTGGACGATATCATGGTCGCAGGAGCAACACTCAAGGAACATGATGATAACCTGCAATCCGTGCTGCAGCAAATTGAAAAGGCAGGACTGAAACTTAACACAGCAAAGTGTCACTTCAGACAGCCAGAACTGTCATTTCTGGGCCACACGCTGTCTGGGAAGGGATTACGGCCTGATGCTTCTCATGTCTCTGCAGTGGCAGATGCTCCACCCCCGGCTGACGTGGTCAGTCTTCGTTCATTTCTGGGGCTTACATCATGGTATTCTAAGTTCATACCAAACTTTGCTACAGTGGTGGAGCCACTGCGCATGATTTTACGAGGCTCTGTTCCATTCATGTGGTCACCTGAGGCTCAGGAGAGCTTTGAGACTGTAAAGAGACTGATTGTGAATAGTGCTGCACTCACACTTTTCAATCCAGAACTAACCACTATCGTGACCACAGACGCCTCAGACTATGGAATTGGAGGGGTTCTTACCCAGCTGCATGCAGACAAAACAGAGAAAACCGTGGCATTTGCCTCACGCACTCTTACAGCAGCAGAAAGGAAGTACTCCACGGTAGAAAAAGAAGCGCTAGCATGTGTTTGGGCCACAGAGAGATGGAGGACCTACCTGTGGGGACGACACTTCATACTGCGGACAGATCACAGCCCACTAACCACTCTTTTGACATCTAAGGGTCAAGGCAGAGCAGGTATGCGCATAGCCAGATGGTCAGCTAGGCTGATGGCATTTACGTATGACATTCAGTATAAGCCAGGGTGTGAGAATGTGACTGCAGACTGTTTATCTCGCTTACCACTGCCTAGTACTGAACCTAGTCTGGAACATGATGTTGAAGTTGTAGCACTCACTTCTACGCTCACTACAATAACCAGCTCCGAGTTCAAAGCAGCATGCGATTCGTGTCCTGTGCAAGCCGAGCTGCGCAGACTACTTACTTCAAAATGGCCAAAGTGTGCAAAAGTACTGGATCGTGCATTACGGCCATATTTTCAAATACGCCATGAACTTTCACTCCAGGATGGTTGTGTGGTACGTGGGACCAGCCGCCTCATAGTCCCAGAATGTCTCCAGCCCAAGTTGATCGCGCTTGCACACGACACACATCAGGGCATCGTGAGGACGAAAAGGAGGCTGAGAGAACTCTACTGGTGGCCTGGCATGGACGCTCAAGTGGAAACAACAGTCAAATCTTGTGTCACGTGTCAGTTACATGACAAATCGGCTGTTACATACATAACACCACTCCAACCTGTCCCATATCCTACTGACGCCTGGGAAAAAGTGGCCATAGACATTATGGGTCCTTTTGATGCAGCACCCGTGGACTGTCGCTTTGTAGTCACTCTGGTGGACTATTACAGTAAGTGGCCTGAAATCGCATTTGTCTCACATCCTACCACCCAGTCCGTGATTCAGTTCTTGTCTACAGTGTTTAGTAGAGAGGGGAATCCAAAAGAGCTGATTTCTGACCATGGAGTACAATTCACTTCATACGCCTTCAAGCTGTTCTTGCAAAACAGAGGAATCACACACAGGACTTCATCTGTGTACTACCCAAGAGCAAACGGAGAAGTCGAACGTTTCAATCGCAGCTTAAAGGATAGCTTACAGACTGCATCACTGGAAGGAAGAGGGTGGAAGGAGTTTACTAAAGACTTTCTGCAGGCATACCGTTCAACGCCGCATGCCACTACACACTGCACGCCAGCTGAGCTCTTGCATGGTAGACCCATGTTAACCAAACTTAACGTTTCGGGTCTTCACTTACCACCTGCAGGTAAACCGCTCTCATCTCAACAGCTTGCTTCACATGTGAGGGAGAAACAGTCAAAAAGCAAACAGTACAGTGACAGAAAACGCAGTGCAAAGCATGTCTCATTTCAGTGTGGATCCTATGTCCGTGTAAAGAGGCCAGGAATTGTGCCAAAGACTCAGTCTAAATTTGGAAGACCCCTACAGGTTGTGGGTAAGAGAGGACTGTACACATACAAGCTGTCAGATGGGCGATGCTGGAATGCATCTCACCTGGCACCTGCACTCGCTCCAAGCAGAACAGAGGAGTCCAGTGATTTGCCATTGTTTGACGCGGGGAACACTGAACCGATAGGTGGTGAACAACCAGCTGTAGTTGCACGTCCGGTTCGGAGTAGGTGTGCGCCTGCATGGACCCGGGATTATGTGATGTAAAATGTGATTTAATGCATCAATAATACATAAATTGTGTCTCTGCAGTTTAAGGAAAAATAACAACTGTTCTGTGAATATTTTGTGAGGGTCATAGTGAAGGTTTTGATTCCAAGTCTTACGGTTGGGAGTACTATTATAAAAAGGCTAAAAAGGAAAATGTTAAAATGTTATCTTTACTGTTACTAGTAACAAGACAAAGTTGCTATGGTGTGTTTAGTCTTAAGAGAAAGGGATATGTGGTGTTCTAGAGTAAGCCACTAGAGGGAGCTCTTGTAAGAGAGCATAAGGAATGAAAAGACAAGTGAAGTAGTGATACCATGACATGTGAGAAATAAAAGAATACACTGAGTTCAGTCACGGAGTTTGTTACGGTTTATTTTCGAGGCACTCAACAAGAACGTATGGACTCGGGAGCGTTCTTGTTCAGAAGAGTAAAGCCGGGCATACACTGTGCGATTTTCGTCCGATTTCGAGCCGAATTCTGACTCGTGCGACTCTTTTTTGGGTCGGGCCGATTTTCAGGTTTATCGTGCGTCGTTTGCCGCGAGGTGATCGTGCAGGGTACAGGGGGAAACGAGAGCCGACAAACCTGTCACGATCTGGAATCGGATGGTCGGATGAATTTCTGGCGTGTCAGAAATTCTGCTCGCCCCTCGTCAGGTTATCGCACAGTTGAAGCAAAGCCGGGAACTGATTGCCCTATTTCCCCTCACTGCACGTGCGCGGAAACAGAAGTTCAACCATTTAATTTTTAAAAGCATTAAGGAAGAAAATTTATATCTAAATGGTTTAATTACTATGAAAATTAAAACTACGGTAGGGGTAATGTCGCGGTGGGAAAGTGATCCAGTGAACCAGTTGCAGTGGCTTTGAGAGTGGCCTGTATAGGGCAGCGAAGCAAGTGCATTCTGGGAGTTAATGTTTTCATCCACATGAGCCAAACATACTGATCTCAGTCTAGAAGGCACCAACTTCAAAAATAATTTCACATTTTTACTACATAAATGACCCAGTTTAAATACACATTCATATTTCCAGCGCTGAAGTACCCCTTTAATTAACACTATTTGGCAGCTTTTTATGGCTGTTCTCAAATAGGGCTAAGACACACATCAACTTGGTAAGACTTAGTGAATCATGATTGCTGTGTATACACCCATGGTTAGTAAATGTGTGTGTGGTGAGTGAAAGAGAGAAAGACGGTGGGGGTGTGAAGACTTTGATAATCCACTGCAATAATAAGACACCTTTTAAAAGGTAGCGAAGTGAAGACAGAAAGAAGGTGTGTTGGGTTTTGTGCATGCTGGTGTTCCTGTGTAATTTAATTTTATACATCATAAACGCCAGTGAGCGCTGTAGTCAGGCGTGTTCCACTACTGTGGCGGAGGCTATAAATTAAAGTAGAGCATTTTCTCTGCTCTGAACCCTTTTCTCTCTTATTCACTTCACTTAGATGGAGAGGAAGTGAAAAGTGGGAGAGAACAACGGAAACTTATTAATGCAGGAGAACGATGGTGCTTAGTTTTCAAAATAAATGAAGGAGAATGGAGATGATGAGGGAGATAGGAGATCTGTTGCAAAAACTTGGCTTTCCAAATACAGACTCTGTGACTCTCGTCATAATATATTCATGACTCCTGACTGCATTTAATTTTATGATTCTCTTTCATATAGTGTGACTCCTCTCATTTAAAGTCTCTTTGTAGAGTGATCCAGTTACGTGTGATACGAATGAATCACACTGCGGCGCCTCACCCAGAACTCGCTTGCGATTTATTCCCGAGACAGAAGGAAAAATACAAAGGTAAGGGGGAGTGGGGTAAGATGTGCCGCACCCCGCCTAAATCTAGCAAACTGTACAGAATTTTTTTGTCATGTCACCATATATTCCTATCATTTACAGCTGCCTGTGATTGACTAAAAACTGTTTTTTTATGCTAAAACTGTTTTTGCATGTCAAAGCCATTTTTATACATGACAGGTAAAATGTAGTTAATGCCAAAGCAAATATTCCAGGTCTAAAAATATAAATCATGCTATTCAATTGGTGATGTATAAAACCATGTAAATTATTTGGAATAAAGACGAACTGTGAATGGCTTTAAGGTACCATTTTTCTAAAAAAGAAAAAAAAGCAAGGAAAAAAAAGCTGTGGGGTGGTGTAAAAGTAAAATTTTCAACTGACCTTTTTTAGCCTGTTTTTGCTGTTGTAATATTTATTTTGTTTTGTTTTTGATTAATTTCTCATCCTATTTGTGAGGTACAGTACTGTCTCCCTGGCCTCTGAGAAATACGCACTGCACTTTCACAAGCTACAGGATAGAAACAAGCATTTAAATCTATTTGCCTTTTTTAATTAATAATTGTGGTAGTAAGAAGCACATCTCTCTGCTAATGACCGAGCGCTGGGGAATCCTCAGTGCTCTCTCCAATTTCTGCCATCTATCAGAGGTCCACATTAAACGTTAATGGGATGTCAACTATTGATTATAGTGTAAATAACCTACATTACAATACAGAAGCCTTTGATT
The DNA here is from genome assembly GCF_024679245.1 of Pseudorasbora parva. Taxonomy (NCBI): domain Eukaryota; kingdom Metazoa; phylum Chordata; class Actinopteri; order Cypriniformes; family Gobionidae; genus Pseudorasbora; species Pseudorasbora parva. The sequence goes on along the minus strand of NC_090189.1, from coordinate 13,472,963 downwards.
TTCTTTTACCTCTCATTACGCCTCTTTTCTAGCTGCTTTTTATGGTGCCATTTTCTCTTTTTTCACCTTCATCTGCTTTGTTTTTTTAACACTTTCTCTCTCTCAGGTGTTCTGCTGTCAGTCCTCATATACTGCTACACTCCCTCCCTCACACTATGGACTACATTTCCCAGCATCCCTCTTGGTTCTCACCTGCACTCATTCAGCTATCACCCGCACCTATCACTGATCCATCCCCTCATCACCTCACATAAAAGCTCACACCTCGGATACACATGTTGTATGGTTTCATTTGCGCAAGGATTATTTACCTGCACTCCCAAGCTCCTACGCTTCTCCTACGGTTCTTCTGCGGTTCTCCTACAGTCCTGATATGTACTTACATTTAAATGATTTATTTGATATAGTCCATTGTATCAAATTATTAATAAAAATGTAAGTACATAGTTAAAGACACCTAATATAAAGTGGGTCCAAAAATATGAATTTATATAGACATGTGGATGGTACTTTTCATCACTTTTCCCATGATAAGCTGTTTTAATGACTGCAAGGATTATATGCTAAATCAAATAATTCCTCTTTAAACTAAACTGCTGATCTCATGTTATGACAATATTTTTAGCGAGAACGATGATCAGTGATGCACACTTACTTTGATATTACAGACTATTACAGGATTCGGTGGTCAAACAGTCCATTGTCCAGTTTGAATGGTCCAATGATAATAGCTTAGTGTACAACCGCAGCTGCACGGTATTAATATATATATATATATATATATATATATATATATATATATATATATATATATATATATATATATATATATATATATATATAATTTTTATGGATATGTTGATATATTTATTCTGAAACATAATCAAAGGATATTGGATGATTTTCAGCAATGTACTGTGTTAGGCACAAATGGCATTTATAGTCTATTGCTAATATTTTTTTAATGCCTTATTTTTGACAGAGTTAAACATGCTGTCATGTGGATGAGAATATGCATGGAAATGATATGCAAATTATGTTATGCACAGTAAAACTAGGCCTTGTGAGTTCCATATATGGTGATTTCGGGGAGGCGAGGGGATAGGGATGTAGGCACAATCTTCTGCTGACTGGGATTTATGAAGGGATTGTTTGGGTGTATGCATGGTTTTATAAATCTGAAAAGGTTTGTGTGTACGCAAAATCTAGCTTTTGTGCATATATACACTAAAAAATGTAAAAGAAAAACCCAACCCAAGTTGGGTTGAAAATGGACAAACCCAGTGGTTGGTGTCAGGGTTGTGCGGCAGTAGTAGCGTACAACGCAGGAGATGAGAGGGTTCAACACAGACTTTACTTCAAAAGGACAAAGAATGTTCACTACAGACATGTAATTTCAATACTAACAGTCACAGCAACATCAACAATAACCGACCAAGGACAGAACAGAATAGGGAGTATAAATACACAAGGTAATGGAGGGCAGACACAGGTGGGAATGATAACCTAATCAGAGACAAATGAGCTCAGGTGCCGACAGAACAGGACATAAGTGTGACAGTTGGGTTGTTTTTTCAACTCAGCGATTGGGTTGTTTTATGCAAACATTTAACCCAACCTCTGGATGAAAACAACCCAATTGCTGTGTTTGTCCAACCCAACTTTTTTTTTTTTTTCATTTTTAGAGTGTACATTTGAGGATGAAATCTACAGAAAGTTTTATAAATGAGGCCCCAGGTGTGTGCTTCTTGCTGTGTTGTGTATTAACATTTCTCACAGTTTTTGTCCTCTCACCTCAGATTAAACTAATATTTTTGGTTCTTTTAAACTTCACGTCTCTGGATGACGTCCAAGTCCTGCTGTCAATGACCACAGACACTTATTTTAACTCATCCCTCTGTGAGTATATGCTTCAAAAGCATTACAGTGAATACACTTAATGGAAGCTCAGTGCGCAAGTGGGCAGCTCTAAGAATAAACGTTTAAAATATGCAGCTATTACACTTTAAAATTTAAAAGTAATTGTAGGATAAGTTTAAAATAAAAATTAAGTCACTTTATGAGATGCATAAGACAGAAATTGAGATGTAAAAATCACACTCACTTTTACTATAACACTAAAACTTTACACAGTATTATGAGACTGGTGATAGAATAACTTTCATGTGTAAATAATTTCCAGTTTTTCAATAATTTACATTTATTCATTTATTTAGCAGATGCATTTTTCCATATTTATACATAAACTGTAAAAAATATGATCAATAAGTCACAATGACATTATGTTAACTCTTTAAAATAAGTTCAGCAATTTTTTACTTAAGTAAAAAAAATTTTTACGGTGAAATAAGCAACTTGCATATGAGGAACATTTATTTTTTCATGAGTCAACAATATCTGTGGTAAGCAAAAGAAAAGATTTTCAGTTAGTCACACTGTGAGGCCATTCACAAAGCCACCGCATTACAGAGATTGAGTTCCTACAATTAAATACTGAACGTGTCTGTTCAATATAACGATCGAGTTGCCGTGTGAGTTTCACAGCAGACTCAGATTACATTTAACGTCATAAATGAGTTGATGAGCTCTCGTGATGAGAGCTGAGGTAATCGCGACCACATTCGCGGCATACATTCACAACGCGTTTTCAGTTCATGCCTTTGGAAGCTTAACTTTTAGAAATTAATTTAAGAAGTTAAAACACTTACATTGCTTAGCATCCGTTTAAATTAATGCCTGTAGCTAAGCTGTGCTGTAAGTGTGATCTCCATTCCCCATGCACGAGTTGAAAACATGCGGAAATGGCTCCCTCTGCTGGCTGTAGTCTTTAGCCTCTGGGCAATCATTCCTCTCGTGACGCAAATATCGTCAATTTGCGTCACGAGAGGAATTTTTCCAGAAATAAAATGCATAAATCTCTCCTCTCAGGGGGATATAAGAGGGGGGAGCACGATCATTTGAATATACTCCAGGGTTTCTACTGAAACAAAGCCATATGTTAATCGCTGAAGTAACCCTTTAAGAACTTAAAGTCTTAGTCATTTTTTTCCAGTGCTCCATGTGAGTACACATGAGGGATTGATTTGAAAGCGTGTTGGAAACTGGCAACTGGAATGATTTGCCCACAAAATGTCTTTATCAAACAAACACAATGATTTATCTCTCATCCACCTGTAATTAATTGGAATCTTATTTTTTATTACTTGGCCGACCAGATCGGTGGATATCACCATGAACTGTGCATCACTAACGCACACGCACATGCACACGCACACGTCTCACTGCAGAGTCAGACAAATCAGCATGATCAAAACTTCCGTGATTGTATTTTTCCTTCAAACATCAAGTCAAGAGAGTGAACAACGCACATCAAGAAAGGAATGTTATTTCACTATTTAAGAAAGCCCATTGCCAGGCCGGTGATACATTTTGGTAGCCCTTCAGGAAAACACATAGTGCTGGGACGTCCGGCTTTGCGCACTCTAGCCCATAACGTTACATGTCCAAGTCTGAATTGTTGAACATCCTCATTTTATTGTCATCCTCATTAAACCCGTCTCTTGCGTGATACCAATTTAATATGATTTCTGACCTGTAAGTTTGCCAGAAATATAATCATACACTGTGTGTTAATAGGCCAGAGGAGAACTGGCACTCCGACTGAGCCTGGTTTCTCCCAAGGTTTATTTTTCTCCATCATGCCCTGGTGGAGTTTTGGTTCCTTGCTTCTGTCGCCTTTGGCTTGGCTTGCTCAGTTGGGGACACTAAAATTTAGATCTAAGTTATTCAACTAAATTTTCAAATAAAATCAATTTATTAGGTCTTATTTCATTGTTTAAGCTATAATACTCATCTGCCAACATTGTCGCTATATGATAAATTAAAATAAACTGATAACATCACCGTTTTGTCCAGAACGAATGTACAGCCGAATCAAATTTTGCTGCAATATTGTTCTTTTTGACACTGTGAAACTGCTTTGAAACAATAGTCATTGTAAAAGCGCTATATAAAAAAAGTTGACTTGACTTGACTTGAACAATGAACCAACAACACCTCAAATAAAGGATTCTCCAGCCAGTGACAGCGTGCTAAGGTATGTTCTTTTAGACTCATACACATAATTAATATATATCAAATGATCTGTAATAATGCAATACTATTACATATAAAAAAGTTTTACTCCCTGCTTCATTCATACATGTAATCTCATCCTGTCTGCAGATCCAGTCTCTTGTTTACAAACCAATCCGTGTCGAAAGGAAGGAACAAACGCACAATGTCTTCCCCACGTGAGCTGGATATTCATTAAAAATTAAGTTCATCCATGCATGAATCTGAATGAAGCTTATGTGGAGTGTTTATTGCTTAGAAGTTCAATCCGGTTTAGCTCCAGGTATGTTATTTATCATGTCAGGTACGAGTCGGTGGGCGTCACTACAGAATCAGACGTCCTTCTTCTGTTGAGGCGGTGTTTCTTCACACACTGACGTCAAGGTGTGGCATATTCAGAGGTCTAGCGGTTTCTGGGTCTGGTGTCAATCAAAGCTTTTCTTTGGCTAACAAGTACGTTTTCAGCTCCAAAACTTACAGGATATTCATGTATCATGATTAACTTGTTTTTATTTATTATCAAAGGCTGAATAAAAAGTTGATTTCTCAATTCATGACCCCTTTAACAAAACAATGCATGTTTTGAACACTATTTTATGCTGCCAGTGAGGCTAATGAGGCAGTTCGTATTTAAAATATATTAATTTGTTTTTTTATATTCAGTGATTTTAAGTCAGTATTTTCCCCTTCATCTCTCTCTCGCTCTCTCTCGCTCTCTCTCTAGTGTGGTGGCATTAGTGGAGCAGCTGTGCTTGGTTGCTGTGTGTCAGTGCTTGGTGGCCTGCTATGCTGTACAGAGACACAATGGCATAAATGATTATTTATGATCTGTCACCTTGCATCTCCAGACCTATCAGCACAGAGATTCATTAGTGTAACAGACTGTGTGCCACATGCACACACACACACACACACACACACACACACACACACACACACACACACACACACACACACACACACACACACACACACACACACACACACACACACACACACACACACACACACTACAGTACGTCTCCTCAGGCCCATACCTTCTTGTTTGCATGATCGGTGCTGTATTCTGTAATTGTTCTTAATCACCTCATGCTCTCAGCTTTCTGGAAACGATTGAAGGCCTAATAATTTAGAGCTGATTCCATAATATAACATTTGTCTGATGGAATCAGCTCAGACGCTAATAAATGACAAAATCTGACACTCCTCCATATCTCCGGATGTAATGATGGCGCTGAAGACGTCTCTCATTTGCCACTGAGACATTTTCAAACATGAAATTAATGACAGAAGGTTGCGCACGTGACCGTCTCCAGCGGAGCTCAGCTCATTTGAAGTTCACATATGTTGTTATCTCTCACTGTTTGCTGTTGTGCTTCGGATGAATTCTAGAACATTCTTTCAGGGATCACTGGGTATTCCATTAAAGCCAGTGTACCAGAATAAACAGAGACCCTCAGATACTAAAATGGGATTTCTTGGAACTTTAGATATTCCAGTCATAATCAAATCTTTTTTTTTTTTTTTTGCCATCTATGTCGACCTGATGGCGGAATATTCTCTAGCGAGTATCATGCAATAGAGCTCTACCATAGGGTTGCGTTCATTGATTTTCTCCATAGAAAGACAGACTTTGACGATAACGTAACCTTTCAAGACAGACCTACCATGAGTGTTGTCAAGCAGTAAGAGCCACATGTCAGTGTGATTTAAGTTTTAGAAAACATACACCAGAAATGCACTTTTCTGAAGAAATATCCACTACACAAGCTCAGTAGTAGCTGCTCATTCCATAAAGCATTGTGAATGACATAATCTATTTGATTTTCCCTTTACTACGACTACATTCTTATTCGCCTATAAAATATTGTGGGTATTCAGGGTCTGACTCTTGAATGGTTTAAATCTTTTCTCTTTAATATTATCTTCTCAGTTAATATTGGTCAAATTTACTCCAAATCTGCTTCATTGATTTTGTGGCATTCCGCAAGGTTCAATTCTTGGTCCAATTCTGTTTTCAATTTATACATTGATGAGGCATAACATTGACAAGTGAAGTGAATAACACTGATTATCTCTTCATCATGGTATCTATTAGTGGGTGGTATATATTAGGAAACAAGTGAATTTTTTTCTTGTTGATGTTGAAGGATTTGAACTTCATCATTGCATTCTGTTTTTTTTCACAATTTTAAAGTGTTTAGAATCGGGTTTGTAAACTATATTTATTTAACAATAAATATAAAGGGTGAATTTATGTAATTTCTGTCCCATTAGCAAACTATAAATTTTTTAAAGGGGGATGAACTGAGAAATAAAATTATCCTTATTATTATTAGCAACGCCAAGGTCATGGGTTCGATTCCCAGGGAAAGCAAGAATTGACAAAATTAAAATGTGTACCTTAAAAATGCAATGTAAGTTGCTTTGGATAAAAGCGTCTGCCAAATGCATAAATGTAAATGTAAATATCCTGTAAGTTTCAGAACTAAAGAATAATTTGTTAGTCCATTAAAAAAGGTTTTATTGACACCAGGCCCAGCAGTGGACAGGCTTTTCAAATTATAATATTATTAACATTATAAGTGCACCCCTAGCCTGGATGCCAGCCGAACTTAGCCCCGCCGACAAAATTTTAGGTCGGGCAGTTCGGTCTGGCCTCACTCCATAGAGGAGTATTTATCCCCGAACAGAAACCGTTCGGACCAATGAAATCATCAGGGCGGGCTTTAGAAGATGACGGACAGATGATCAACAGTACCGTAATCATGCACGTCATCAAAGGGGCTTGGGTTATATTTTTTCAAATCCTAAACAAAGAGATTGTTCGTATATGCATTCACCTTTAAAATTTCTCTCAGAATTAATGATCATGTTGGGTAAGTACTGTATGTATCATTAAATTATTTTATTTTTTTACAACACCGGCAAAGATTGTGTATTCCAGCCTGATTTCAGCGCGCGTGCAGACAGGGTTGCCAAGTTTTTACAACAAAACCCGCCAACTACTAGGCCTAAACAATAGCTTCTCGGGGGTTCTCCGGGGGAAAAATGGCATTTGGGGGGTAAAATGTGTGTTATTTTGGCAAGGTTGCCTGCTAAAATTCGCACTCATGGGTCTATATATCACATAATAGTCACCCCAACCCGCGGACATGGGGGAAAAAAACGCGGACTTGGCAACACAGTGCAGTTGAACTATGTTGACATTTGACAATGCGTCGTTTCTTTGCTTTGATTGGTTGTTGGTCTATCCAATTGAGGTCATTCCTGGTTCGGTTGAAACACGCCTCATAATCACAGCCCAATGGAGCAGTTTCAGACTCATATTCTGACTAGAATTGAGGATGACCACATCAGGCTAGTGCACCCCAGGAAACATCATAAAACAATGCATGGCTATGCATTTAAAATATATTGCTTTTTATATTTATATTCAATGACTTGAGTAGTTTTATACAGTACCATTTTTGTTGCTGATTAAATTGCATAATTTGAGATGCTTTAAAGAATGAGTAGTTAATTTCGGTCTTTTACAGTTGTCTTTTTGCTACATCTAATGTAATGTTTGTTTCAAATTTGTTGTGATTAATCCTGCAACTGGCAGGTTTGAATTTTTGATATTCAAATTAATTTAAAAAACACTACTAAAAGTAGATGGTCACTGGCTTGCCCAGTATTGCACAACCTTCTTGACATTTTTTTTTTTCCAATGATGCAAATTTTCGAGAAGCATTCCATGGCAGAAGGCTCTATTTTTGTCACATCCATGACAAAAAGGGCAACTAAACTGACAGCAGATGCTGCCTTCACCATCCTGAGCCAACTCGCCTGCTGTCGTTATCTAATTCAATAAACTTCTCAGAAACAAGCCTCCCATTATTATTCTAATACCTTGATTAGACAAAATGCATGCAATAAGGTTGACTGCGATTGATTGTCTGTTTGCTCTTAGAGCGAGGACAGGCCGTTTCAAAGCGGGAGATGTGATGCCTGGTCCGAATAGTCTTTTGAATAGAGAGACATTGTCTGTGGCTATTATCCTCACGTAGCGTCGCATGTACAGCAAACATGGGCAACAACCGTGGCGATGAAGGAAAGTCCCTTTCACTGAGAGAGCGAGATAAGAGAGGCTGCCTTTGCTTTGGCTTTATCACTCCACGGCCCAGACAATGGAGTGAATTTCAAAGGAGCAGAAACAGGGGAGTTGTCCATTTTGCGCACAGTTATCACCCTTGCACGTTCGCCACTTTGTTGGAAACGGAAAGGAAAAGCAGGATAAAAATTAGAAAGAGGACGAGGGAGAACAAGCAATGGACTGTAGAGGCCTCCCATGCCCTCTTGCTGTGATTGTTTGGGGGGAAAAATAGAAATGAAGGGAGTGGGAAATCAAAACAAAAGACAAAAAGATGCCATGGCCATCAACTGGACTGTCTCCCTATTTAAAAAAGTCCTTTGAGTCTGATAGAGAGGGAGAGATAGTGTGGGGAGAGTCCCAAGAGAAGGGCCAGATAATGAAAACTCTTATCTGTCGTTCTCATTGTACCAGGCCAAGGCGATGAGAGAGAGTGGTGAAGGAGGAAGCTTCATAACTGTGGACCATTCCATCGCCTGGAGGGTATGGGGAGGGAAAAAGAAAGGCTTGGCAGGGGTTGAGAAAGCAGGAGGGCCTGAGCGTGTAATTAAAGCAAGGGCGGAAGAAAAGCACCTCTGAAACAGCAGGGGAAAGCTGAGGAAAACACACACCAACCAAGGATCAAATGATCTGAACGTCAATCACAGTGACCAAACTTCATAGCCACCTTAGAGAAAAATAAGTAGGGTGACCAGATATCTCATGGTGAAATATGGGACGGGATGGACAGTCATATTGTTGTGTTGCTAGGCAACGTGGGGGAGAGGACGCTGGCGTCGTCTGTTCGCCGCTTCTCCACCCACAACAAATCATGTTAATGTACTATTAGATTTACATTTTATTTTATTTCCTTATGTTTGTGACTAGTCTAACAGTCAGAGCTACAATTGGGACTGTTGCTGATTGCTGGCAGCCACTGAGAAGTCGTTGTTCGTCGTTTCGCCGTTTTCAACCGCTTCTCTAATGTTTACATTTGAATTGCTGCGGTTGGTTTCTGGTTTGGAGGACATTTTATGTTTCTCGCCGCGGGTGCTCACTGGTGGTCTCCCTTGGGCTTAAGCTGCATGGTGGCTGAAGTTTGCACCGGGCTAGCGTCATCCGGGCTCTCGTCGTCGGTGTCCGGCATGATGTTGGGATGTTCTGCTTCTCGGCTGCGCCGCTGTTCCGTCCTGCATTGCGACCGTGGAGCGACATCTGCGCCGGCCCCGGTGTGTCCACAGAAGTGCCCGGAGGAATGTTCTGCCTCCTGCATGGTGCTGCAGCGATCCCCATCGTTTGAATCATCATGAAGAAGACCCATCATCTGGTCTTCAGCTGTCGTGCCTCAGCGATGTCATCGGGACACTGCCGCTGGGAGAAATCTGAAACATGGAGTGGACCACAGTGTGCTGCGGAGCTAGCGGAGACTTCCACCATCAGCTGTTTTCTGTTCACCATCAGCTCTGTTTCTGTTCACCATCAGCTCTGTTTCTGTTCACCATCAGCTCTGTTTCTGTTCTGTTTTCTGTGTTGGTTGATTGTTTGTAGTATTCTATATTTTTACTTGTTATTCATTTTTTTGTTGTTATTCCCCCCCCCCCCCCCCCTTTGTTGCACTTTGAGATTCTTCGGAATGAAAAGTGCATTATAAATAAAATCTATTATTATTATTATTATTATATTGTTATTTTTATTATATAAAAATAGAAAAAAAAGATACATTTAATATTAACAAATTAAACAAGCCATGCTTTTCAGGTAAGGTAGGTTTATTTAAAATGTTTGATTAACATTAATGACACAGACAGGTATTTTAGGCTGCTGTCACTTTAAGACTGAATGCTAGGATCAAATATAATGACATATCCAGTTTCCACATTCTGCATTATTCAATGTGTTGACGTCATTTCCACTGAATGAGGAAGTCAGGGACATATTGAACAACCCCAATCTTTTTCTTTTTTTTAAATAGCTGTTGCGATCACAAAGGATCACTACAAATAAGGAAAAGACGAGTACATTCTTCTTGCAAAGTATCAGCTTTATTTTACATTCGTGCCATATAGAACAAAGAGCTTAGGACAGCCACCAACCCCAGAGCCTTCCACCAAGCAGGAATGATCCGTTTTTATGGGGAGCAATTAACACCAAGAAGCCGATGCTCCCAATCACGCCGCAATCAGCACGTCATCTGCAAACAATACAGACACACGCATGACAAAGAACGACCAGTCACAATAGCCAGTAGCGTTTAGTTTATATCAAAGTTCGGCCAGAGCCAATGAGCTTGTTAAAGCCGCAATTTTCTCCTAATCTCTAACCGGTTCTCCTAACTGATCCTTTTTGGCTTTAAAATATAATATTCTGTGCGGAATTGAAATGGATCTGATATGGGCTGGGCTGGTTATCTGGCATACGGGGAAATTTTCCCGGTCGGCCGGCACACTTTGGGGCCAATACAAGGTTATTTGTTTATTTTTTTGCCACTGACTGGCCCATCATACAGGGACAGCGGCCCATTGTTTTGTCTTCTGAACTGACAGGCCAAAGCGAGAGAGACCTCTCCTCCTAAATATTCTGTGTCCATATGAGGCGCAGTTTTTTTTTTTTGAACGTGTTGTGCATTACACTGCAAAAGGAGAATATCCGCGCAGCGCTGCCGCTGATGAATGTAGCCTACACTGCTTTTCTGCTAGTCTATGAAGTGATGGACGGTACTTTGACTTAGATTTTTTATTTAATACAATCGTGTGATTATGACAACATTACAGGTTCTGCGGTGAATCAGCTGAAAAAAGCCACAACCATGTAAATACACGATGAAGTAAATTGGAAAATGGCAATACACACAACTACAAACTTGTCACTTTAGCACAACCACAATTTACCTTGCAGCTACTAACAGTGAAGAAATATGGTGTTTTGGAAGAAATATATTTATTAAAAATGTTGCTATTATTACTTAAATGAAATATCGCAGAAATATACAGAATATCTGATACGTTTTCTAGTCTGTGCCGACTCGCACATGATCCCCTCTGTGCTATCGTGTCTCAGGAACGGAGCAGACTGTGTGCGCTGCGGCCATTCAGACTTCATTCGCCCTAAAGGAAAGCATATTTACACTGTCTGAACAATTTTAGCCTTAGCTATTTATATGTAGGGGGCGGGATGCTTTAGATTGTAGATAGCATTTGATTGGACAGAAAATCTAATGATCCATATTGGTCTAAACATTGATCCATATTGGCAGAAGTGAGATACTGTAAGTTTGGAATGCTTATATTTTCTAAATGCCAATTTTTTAATCACACTAGCTTCTAGATAAGAGTAAGGCTAACATATTCATACTAAAATCCAATTTAAAGGGATAGTTCACCCAAAAATGAAAATGTGATGTATTTGCTTACCCCCAGTGCATCCAACATGTAGGTGTCTTTGTTTCTTCAGTAGAACACAAATTAAGATTTTTAATTCAAACCGATGCTGTGTGCCTGTCATATATTGCATGTGAATGGGTGACAATTCTATGAGAGCAAAAAAAATAAAAAAATAAACATGCTTAGACAAAATGCACAAAGAGCCCAGTGGCTCATGACGACACACTTAAGACACATAACGATCAGTGTGTGTGAGAAATCGATGCACTGGGGCTAAGCAGATACACATCACATTTTCATTTTTGGGTGAACTATCTCTTTAACAAAGCATTTGCCTGTTCGGAGACAGAACACCATGATCTGGGTTCTGACTGACAGGGTCCCTACACAGTGTTCTCTACTCCCTACTACTTGAAGGTCACTTCAATTCGAAACATTAATTCTCCGAATTTTTTAAGGGCAAGTTGCTTTGTGATACGTATTCAATACACACATTCCCACAATAATCTGTCCATAGCATCACTGCATTCTTCATCCAGTGTGGTGGAAGGGAGCCGGTCTGGTTCTGTGGGACGTTCTATAGCATCAAGGCAATGAAAAGCACTCTCGCATCGATCTGTAATGAAATGCCATTCTGTACTCATCTCCTCCCTTAGACATATTATTCTCCTATATATTGATTTGACATTCGTTCTCGTCCTCGGGTGCGTTCCCTGCGCAGCTCTGTAATAGTGTGGGCTGGACAGTAAACGTGAGTTATCTGCTCGAGTCCCATCTATACATACACATCAGCTGCTGTTCAAACGGCTTGGGAATCTGTTAATGGCGTCCGCAGCGAGACCATGCATTTCAGCCTTAAATAGACTTTGCATTACAAATCGCAGAAGCCTTTGGGCCTCTGTAAATTTACTTAACTAGTTGTTGAAGAATGGGATGTATATTTTATTTAAAGCACCATCTTAACTTCCTCTATGGATGGAAAGGCAGCAGTTAATGGCTTTCAAAGCCATCAGGAGAGATTGTTCCACATGGCTTTGTGGTTACTGCAGATCTGTTTCCAAGTTTTGTTGAGTACTGTGCAGTCGGATGCTAATAGTGTTTTAAGGGGATCAAAACAGCTGTTTTTGACAAAAATACTGACTAAAATTTCAATTGGACCACAGGGAAAACACTCCCCTGAAGTTTCAGTGTATGTAAATGATACTTTTAATGTTGGGCTTAGCGTTTTTGCTTTGGCATCTCTCTAAAGGCTTTTTCATGCACTTTCAATGTTCATGTATTTCTGCACTCAGCTCATCTTATTGAAACGAAAGATAATGAGGACTTGGACTCAAATGAATGACCAAAAACCACCATTAAAAAATGTCTCGCAATTATTTATATGACTCATGCACTACATTTCCAGGTCTTCTGGTCCGCTTTTATGTCAAAACTACCACTATCGGATGATTGAATCAGAGAACCCTGTCAGCTGATTAATGAATAAATGTGAAGTTTGTGAACTGGATAAATTAATTCAAAAGACTTTGATTTGTTCAGGAACGGTTACTTTTCTCATGAACATGCAAAGAAAGTTCTATCAGAAAGATTCAGAAGCCAGATGAATTGCAAAAATGAACAAATGTATTGATAGTTCAGCTATCAATTGATATTTTATTGATAGTTCAGCAAGTATGATAATTAGAGTTCTTTGGCATAGGCCCTGTCCTTAGCTTCCATTTTTGAGGGTAACAGGCTCTGCATATCCTGCCCGAAGATGAAGATGAAGGCCTGGTGGTGGTGGGAAGGTTGGAGGTAACTGTCGGCGTCAGCATCTGCGAACCAACTTTTATACTCTGTGGATTAGGATGTGATTGGTTAGGTCTGGAAGTGACGCATGACATAACATTGAATCTTCCTAGCAGAACGCTAAAACTTTCCTTTATAGCAGATGTAAAGATGCAATTTGGCCTACCTATTAATTATATATAACACACTGTATAATGTTTATCATTTTATTAAAAAAAAAAAGTTCTCCAAAACTAGTATTATTTGAACTGCAAAGTTGTTTAAATCATAGTTTTACAGCCATTTGACCTTTAACGATGTATTATATTGGTGTTTCAGAATGATGCTATCTAAACAACATATAGCTCTATATTGTCACCACAAAACCAGTCATAAGGGTAAATATTTTCATACATCATGTATGAAAGCTGAATAAATAAACTTTCTTTTGATGTATGGTTTGTTAGGATAGGGCAATATTTGGCCGAGATAATACTTCTAACATTTTTTAAAAATCTAAAAATCAAAAAACCTGATATCTGAGGGTGCAAATTTTTTTTTTTTTTTTTTTGAAATTGACAAAGAAAAAAACCCCCCACATTTTAAAGTTGTCCTAATGAAGTCCTTAGCAATGCCTATTACTAATACATTTTTGATATATTTATTGTACACTGTAAAAAATTATTTAGAAAAAAAGTTACCTGGTTGCCTTAAAATTTTTAGTTAATTGAAAATAAAATTTTGAATTAATACAATGAACATTTTTAGAGATTTGACAACCTTAAAACCTTATTTTTTAATAAAAAAATATTAAAAGATTTTGTAAGCATATTGGGTAATTGTGTGTGTTTTATTTCTGATGACGCAGTGAAACATGCCAAATAGTGCTATTTTCATGATTTATCAATTTTTTTAATGTGGTTCAGATACAATAATTTTTGAGTTTATTAAACAAATTTCCTTCATTGTATCAACTCAAATATTTAATTTCAATAAACTCAAAATTTTAAGGCAACCAGGTAACTTACTTTTTTAAGTTAAACCAACAAAAAACAACCACATTTTTTACAGTGTAGGGCATATACATAATATCTTCATGGAACATGATCTTATTTGTTATTAAGAAAAATCGATAATTTTGACAATATATGGTTGGCTATTGCCACAAATACAGCTGTGCGACTGGTTTTGTGGTCCACGATTTGAACTGTTGACTCCAAGAATTGTTTTCACGACTCTAGAAGACTTTGGAGGTACATTTTTTTTAGAGAAAAGAACAAAGAATGGCAAAAAATGAAGATGTGCTTGGAGTTTTGCCGACCAGATACGGCAAACGTTTAATCTATCAACTAGCTCCGCTTTACCTTCTTCGTTGCTCTGGTTTGTTGTGGCGCTTTCCTATTGCGTGCAGAGGGAGAGAAAGACAACCGTTTACATTTTGATGTAGGTCTGGCTTGTCAGGCTAGGATTTTCAGTAGCGACTTTAATATGGCTTCAGATGATTTTACCAAATGAGTCGTATGGACTGCTTTAATGTTTTTTTATTTTTATTATTATTATTATTTTTTAATCTGTTTTTGGTAAGTCCTCATTTAGTTTCATTATATTTAAAAGATATCCACCTAAATTTCATCCTTTTGTGTTTCACAGAAGAGAGAAAGTCATGTGAATTTGGAATAACACAAGGGTGAGTGAATGACTGAATTTTACTCTTCTTTTAACTGTTATCTCTTTTTCCCTTGCGATTCATCATGTAGGCAGTAAAACGAATCTCCACTGCTAGACATTTTCCGTTGTCCAGCTGGTCATTAATGCGATCCTATTGATTCCTAATTTTGAGAGTGCTGTCAGGGTCACGTCCTCTCCTGACCATAGTACAGGCCCTCGTGGAGTACGGTACCCATGAACGACTCTGTGAGACAGAGTGATTACGAATAATAAACAAATACGCACAAACAACGCCCACGTTCTCAACCTCTCTGCATCGCCCCTGCAGCGCAGCAGCAGTCACAAATAAATACACTCTGCTGTTGCACAGTCTGACTCATCTGGTTGAGTCAGCACTTGATTTGTAAGCAAACCAGGTCAGAAACATAGTTAAAGGGCCATGAGGAGAGGTCTTAATTGAGATCAGTAAATGCCGAGTGGTTGTGCCTTGATTGCTAAAAATGATTGTCAGGCTCAGTGATCAAGACCTCATACTCACCTGAGTAGATAAAAATAAGTCATGTCTTGATACACCAAGCCAGACATACTGTCCATAATGTATAAGGAGATCAGCTGGGCTTGGTCAAAAGTTTTAAATATGGATATATTGGGGGGAGAGGACGTTGCCGTTGTCTGTTCGCCGCTTCTCCACCCGCAAATCATGTTACTGTACTGTTACTGTTTATTTTATTATGTTTGTGACTAGTCTAACAGGCTACAAGTGGGACTGTTGCTGATTGCTGGCAGCCACTGAGAGGACGTTGTTCGTCGTTTCGCCTTTTCCCACCGCTTCTCTGATGTTTATGTTTGAATTGCTGCGGTTAGTTTTGGTTTGAAGGACATTTCATGTTGCTCGCTGCGGCTGCTCTCTCTTCTGGGTGTCGGCAACTGGTCTCCCTTCGGGCTTGAGCTGCATGGTGGCTGAAGTTTGCACCGGGCCGGCGTCATCAGCGTCCGGCATGATGTTGGGATGTTCCACTTCTCGGCTGCGCCGCGGTTCTGTCTGCATTGTGTGTCCACAGACGTGCCCGGAAAACTTGATCTGCCTCCTGCATGGTTGCTGCGGAGATCCCTATCGTCTGAATCGTCATGAAGACCCATCATCTGGTCTTCAGCTCTCATGCCTCGACAACGTCATCGGGACACTGCCACTGGGAGAAATGTAAAACATGGAGTCGTCCACAGTGTGCTGCAAAGCTTAGAGACTTCCATCATCAGGTCTGTTTTCTGTTCACACTCAGCTCTGTTTCTGTTAACCATCAGGTCTGTTTCTGTTCAGTTTTCTGTGTTGGTTGATTGTTTGTAGGATTCTATATTTTACTTATTATACTTTTTTTGTTATTTTTTCCCTTTGTTGCACTTTGAGATTATTTGGAATGAAAAGTGCATTATAAATAAAATCTATTATTATTATTATTTATTAGATTTTTCTTACACAAACACCACTTCTGTTCACAAGGCTTTTATTAACCCCCTGGAGCTGTGTGGAGCACTTTTATGATGGATAGATGTACTTTAATGGACATGAACCAAAAATAATAATCCAACAAGTCACTGCCATTATAAAGCTTGGAAGAGCCAGGACTTCAGTATAACTCTGATTTTATTTGTCTGAAAGAAGAATGTCATATACGCCTAGGATAACCTGAGGGTGAATAAATCATGAGGAAAATACTATTTTTGGGTGAACTATATCCTTTTAAGTCACACTGCACTTTTCGCTCCATTGACTCCAATTCAAACGCATGCAAATGCATGTGACCGCAAACACAAGCTCATATGAAAAGTTTCGCATTTTGCTGCGTTCCAAAGTTCCAAAATTTGGCGAACTTAAAGCTGAAAATTTGCCAGTATAAAAATTGATATATCACGATGTGACTTCTTGGCTTAATTAATATTTTAAAAAAGCAATATTTTTTGCAGTAAAGTTGAGTAGATTGTATTTATTTATTCAGTTTGAGCATAGTACTATTTGTTAAAGGGGTGATGAATTGAGGAATCAGCTTTCCCTTGAGCTTTTGATATATAAAAGGTCATGGTAATATAAGAATATCCTCTAAGTTTCAGAGCTGAAAACTTTTTGTTAGTCAAAGAAAAGCTTTTATAGACACCAGGCTCAGCAAATGGTCCTGTGCTTGTCCGTACTGACGCCTCTACAGAGCGTCTAATCCAGTAGCCCCGCCCACCGACTCATGGAGCTGATCGGCTTGTGCTAGCTGGTGAACAAGGGAGATGAGGAAGATAAGGATATTGCTATTCCTGGTTGTGGAAGAACACAATCGCTGCATAAGCTTCCTTCGGATCCTAATATTAGGAATCTGGGGTTGAACTTTATTTTTATTGAAGTTCCAGCTCACGTGGGGAAGACATGTTCACTTCAGTTCACTGCGGGATCGTTTGTAAACAAATCTCCGGTCGATGCTGGATTTGGATCCGACAGGAAGTGTGCAACACACCATGTGAGTAAATCGTGTTTTTATATGTGATAGTATTGCATTGTAGATCGTTTTGCTTATGTATATGTGTCTAAAAGAGCAGAGCTTTAGCATGCTGTACTCAGACACGTATGGGCCAGAGCTCGCAAAGCCTCGCAGGCCGATGAATCTCTTAGTATTCCGTTCTTATTCTGCTATTCTCTCTCTCTTTGACATCTGAAGGGTGGCGCGCTGAACGTGTACTGTATTTGTGCGCACGGTTTGCGCTTATATCGTCCGATCTTGGGGGCTACGTGTAATATAAAAACAACAGTCCAATCAATCGCGGGTCGATGAGAAATAAAACATTGTGTTGTTTAAAGACGTTTAAAAGCCCTGTGATCGAGAAAATTATTCTGGTTGTCGCTTCACCCTCATTCTCTCCTCTCCCTCATGTCACTGAACTGACAGGGGAGTTTAAGGTTAAGCTAAGATTAGCCCTGCCTCCACTCACTCATACCAGCTCAGAGACCCACTCGGTCAACTTTTACTTAAGGTGCTGTAGTAAACGCTGCACAAAAGTATCGCTTTTCACAACGTTGGATACATAACAGTCATTTCTATGATTTGCTTTTTGCTTGTCTACATTACCAAACAGCTAATAATGTGTTGCTGTTACACAAACCAATGCATGATTTTTTCCATCTCAGTCTGCCTTTTAAAAATCAGCATCCTTAGAAAAGCTTTGAACATCAGAACGCCAGTAGAGAAAAGCATATTTCATCATAACATCATAATATACATCATATACATAATTCACCCACTATATGGCTGAAGATACATACTTTTCCATATCAACAGAAAAATATACCAGTATGGTTTCTCTTGAGGCTTCCCTGATTCGCAGCATAGTAATGATGATATGCTAAATCCCATCCGCACATTAACATGATTGGTTACAAGGTAGTTTGCGACGTAAGAAACACCAGCGATTTCTTTGGTTGACTGGAATTTTAAGGAGAAAATACTCAGCAATGGTGTTGACATGAATTTGCGCACAGTTTTTTTTTTTGGAAAGGATAATAAAAACCACATATAGACATATAAACCACATTAAAAACTTGATTTTCACCACAGGGATCTTTAAGATATAAAAATAACTGGTGGATTTCCTGCAGCATCACAATGGATCACTTGTTGAAGACTCCTGCTCTGTTGTTCTGATCCCTAGATGTGCGAATGGCCTTTTTCAGTGCAAGTCTATTATATATATTTCACATGTCTGGTTATTTTAAAAGTAATAGCGCACATGATTTTAGGTATTATTCATGTCCAGAGCACAAAACAGCACTAAGGTTTTGTGCAGAATGATAATAAGAACAAATTATAATAGTGATTTGCATAATAGTGAACCAAATAGCTTGCTTTAGGCTTATTTTGGGATGATTCATCTGAACCCAGCAAGCAATTTTGCGTTTAAAAGTATTATAGCCTTCCAAACACAGCCCTGACATCTAGGCTAAAAAATGTTTTGGGCTGTCAGTGAAAATTGTCTAACCATAGCCCAAGAATAGACTAGTCTTCTAGAACATGAACATGTCAAAGCAATGAAACCAAACACCCTGTAATCATTGTTGACTTTTCTAACATGAAGGAATATCACACATCTTCCAAGTTATTTTGGCAGAAATTACATGTAACCAAATTCAAGGTTATTTTTCAAGGGTCTAGAGAGACTGTGAAATGCGGCTATTGCTTGCTGGTAAGGCAGCATTACAGGAGATCTGTTGCCTTACACTTTCTTTGGGACAGACAGACAGACTGTTTAATGTATCTGATATATTTTTGCTGATAATTAAACAAGTGTCCCATTCTCTTTTCATCCTTATATCATCCTGACAGGTCAAGAGAGAAATTTACTTGTGAGCACTTGTTCATAAAAATAACAACAAAGTGGTTGATGACTGGTATAAACAATGAAATCATCTTCAAGAGAAGCTGGGGTCCCAAAATGAATGATTTGCTGATCACCGCCATCTTTCTTCTGATTCAGCCTCTGCTATTCCCTCTCTGTCTGCTAAGTGGCTCTGCAGCCCAAGATATCACACAGTGGCCTCTCTCTCTCTCTTTCTCGATTTCTTGTCCTTGTTCCCTGATTTTGTCTTTTATTGCTCATAATGTGAATTGAATTGAATTGTTCAGAAAGGGAAAGCTGGGACCAGCATTGAATATGATTATAAATATACAGTTCCTCTGATTATAATGGTTATAAAAAAATATTTGTAGGCTTTGCTTCTGATAAGCTTTCAAATGATGATGAAGTTTAGTGGCCATGCATTTGGCCAGATTTTTGACATGGCATAAAGTCCATGCTGTTTCATGCATACTGATCTTTATACACTGTTAAAGACTTGGATTCCCATACTACACATGGACAAAGTTTCAAAAGAAGTTGGACGTTTGATGGAGTATTTCTTTGCTAAATTACTCCTTCCGTTTTTTTTCGAGTATGGGTCTATTTGACGTTAGATAGGGCGGAATGTCCTTCTAGTGGCCATATGGAACCTTCTCCCGGAAGGGCGCGCACGCGCAACTAGAGCGAGAGAGGAAGGCAGCTGCGCTGCAGCCACAGGACTTCACAGTTCACAAAATCAACAACGTCACCAAAGAAGTGTGTTTTTGGTTGCAGGGCAAGACTTACAGCTTCCCAAAGAACTAGCGTTAAGGGACCAGTGGATAGAGTTTGTTTTTCCGGAGCAGCAACAGAGTTGTGCAAGTGTTTTTGTTTGTTCCCTGCATTTCGGTGACGATGGTTTATAAAAGGTACAGTTCAACTCTGAATTTGTAGCTGAAAGATGGAGCGGTTCCAGCGACTATAGGTTCATGGTCATATGTTGGAAAGAGTCGGTGAGTAAAACTGCTACAAATGTCTTTGTGTTGTTAGCTATTAACTCGTTCATTGAAATGCACTACTATTCCTTTGTTTAACATGCACTAGTCTGACTAACCGTTCTGCTTGCTACTGCTCACATTAAATCGCATACAGTAGTCCATAAACCAAATCATGTCCTCATAAACCAGAGTAAATACACAAATGTGGTAAAACTTGCGAGCATGACAAGCCGCTAAGCATATAAGTTACAGTACATACCATTGAGACGTCCTGCTGTAGTCGTCATTGCTGCTTCTCCTGTTCAATTTCAGCCTCTAGATCTAGATCTCATATATATATGGCTAAATCTGATTGATCTCAGTGGTTTATTTAGGAATAACGTTCCCCCCCCCCACGTTTAAGGACCCCCCCCCCCTCTTATTGTTTATAATGAGTTGATTGAGAAGGTTGATGTCTAACTTAAAAAAAACAAATGGGGAGGGGGTCACTAAAGACTAGCGTTAACTAATCTGGCAAACTCTTTCTAACTGACATAATTTTTTTTTCGGACTGACTGATAAAGCGTGTGCATTCTGATCTTGAGTTTGTGATTTAGTTATTTATTTTTAGAAATGTTTTTCAGTTTTGTGTGCAAAATGCATTGGGCAGTCAGTGCACAGTCGGTCTGTGAGCTGTCTGTGTGCTGTTTGAGGTTCACACTATGTTATGTTTTTGTTTTCTACAAAACATCCAAGTTTTTATATCTCTAGACCCCCATGATATCTCATGAATACCCCCTGTTTGGCAACTTCTGAAGTTTTCATCTGTTTAAAGGTCTACACTGTCATTTTTTTGTTGTCTACAAAGTTTTAAACCACAAGAAATAAATAGTAGGCTACTTTTAAGAAACAGTACAAAGAGCTGAAGTAAAATAGCAGCAGTTTTGTGCAAGTAAAGCCCAAGACTACTGGGACACAGAATAGATAGTCTAAAGCTTTATATAATGATGATGCAATTGTTTGTATTATGTAATGCAAATACTCAGTAACAAAGATTATTGTAATATTACCAGGATGATTTACTTCTCAGACCTCTATCTTGTTAAAACTCTGTCTAGGTTGATGCAGATCAGAGTTGATTTTTGGCTGAGCTTTCTGTCACTGTGCCGAGAAACACTGAAATCAAAGTTTGTGGGAAAAGAACTCAGCTAAAGTTGGCATTGCATGGATGGATTCAAGGCTTCCTGTCAAGACGTCACAAGCACTTGCAGAGCGCGTCGTCACGCACCACTTCTCCACATCGACAAACGCGTTTGAGCAGTGCGAAGGAAATATTTTAATTAGGCTCGACTCGACCAGCGTAAATGAGGACAAGTCTACGTCAACTGTGGACACATCAATCAGCGAGGCGGAGAAACGACTGCCCATGTCATACCCTGGAACTCTGACCGTATGGTTGGTTACAATGCATTTTAAAAATGGTTCACCTAAAAATGGACATTCTGTCATCAGTTACTCACCCTAATGTCTTTCTAAACATGTTTGACTTTTTCCTTTGTTGAGCACAAAAGATTACTTTTTGAAGAATGTCCTGTCTATTTTCCTTATGAGTAAAAAGGGACATTTCTGACAAGCTCAAAATGAAACAACATATGATAAAAAAAATAGATTTTTTTTGGGTGAACTATACTTTTAAAACAGTTAGCACAGTCTGTCTCATTTGGTTGATTTGGACTGGACTTCTGCTTTAGTTAAAATATTGTAATTTAATCAGCGACCTCCTGGAATGAATCATCAAGGACCCTGAAGGGCACAAAACCCTTGCGGTCCACTTCCGAAATCACTTTGGTGACGCAACATCACAGACTGTTGGGAGCAGTGTTGGGGAAAGTTTGAAAAGTAATACATTGCAATATTGTGTTACTCCCTTAAAAAGTAACTAATTGAGTTAAGTTACTTTTTAAGAAAAGTAATGCGTTACGTTACTTTTGCCTTACTTTTTCTCACCTTTGTTTTTTATATCAAAAAAGTTATATTTTTGTGCAAATGTTAAGACCTCTTCACAACAAAATTTAAATAATAAGCCTCAGGCCACGGTAAAAATGCAAATTCACGCATGTACAGTATGGCGTGCAGCTCAAACAAATCTTTTAGCTGTGCTGCCGTTTTGGATAATGGAAAATAGGACACTATAGAGAAAAAAGTTTAACACTCTTACTTCACCAATAAAAACTAAAAACCAAAAATGGTTCCAAAGTTTGCAGCAAGACAAGCCAATATTAAATGCATAAAAATACTTGTATTATTTAATATTTAATTATTGGAGGTTTGCACAGAATTCTGATCTTGCATTTGACTGATTTTAATTTTGAGGAGTACTTCATCTTTATTGTGCAAGTGAGATGAATAAATGCTCACATTTAGTCTAGAACTTCAATAACCTGTTCACACACAACACCTTTGCACTTACGCTGCTTTTTTGTAACATGGGGAGAAGAGAGCTCTCATGGGAAGAAGAGAGCGTTTTCACATAGATGTGAAAAAGTAACTGTGTTACTTTACTAGTTACTTAAAAAGTAATCTGATTAAATAACTCAAGTTACTTGTAATGTGCTACCCCCAACACTAGTTGGGAGTAGTCTGATAAAGAAAATAATTGTACATGACAATTAGATGGGTCTTTGTAAATAGTGCACTATTAAAAAAATAATAATCTAGGAGAGAAATCTTCAAAAACTTCCTTAGCCACACAACAAGTTGCAGAGGGTAAAAGTACATAACCCAAAATGTTCAACCATGAGCTCTTTATATATATATTATACACTTCAAAGAAGGTTATTAGAATAAGGTTTATATGACCAGGTTGATGCATCCACTGCTTTGACAGGGGTGTTTTTAATTTTTTTTTCACAGCGCATAACTTTCTTAACCGTAAATGTTATACATTTGAAGTCATGCAAGTATTTCCATTTCACAAAACTGCTTGTCCTCATGGCAAACGAGTCCACGTAAAATTTAATCGACTTTGTGGATCATGTGCGCACATTCGTATGTATCTAACAGAATGCCGCTAAGAAAGGGAGCGCAGTAATTCACTTTGATGTAATATTTTTTGTCAGAAGTTGAATTTAGGTTTAAATTATTCCCCTTAACATTCATAATTTTTAACTTGTTTTTCATAGGCTTCCTTTGGCACTTTATTTGAAGTAAAGCACTTGGCAAGATGTGGAATGGCATAATTATTATATTTTTTTTTAAATCAAGAAATAATTGAGAAATGAATCGATTAGCGAAACAGCTGTTAGTTCACACCAGTACAGGCTTCCATTGCAGGCGCACAATACCCTTTTGAGTCATAAAATGACAAAATGTACGGACAAACGAGTGCCACGGGACATACGTCCATAGTAAAGTGCGCAATTTCGGGCCTGGGCCAAGACCCCCTTCCGGAACCCGCACGAGTAGAGATAGAAAAGACGACAAGAGCTGTTGGCGGCACGTCTTGAAATAAACCACCCAGCAGGAACTGCAGTCTGTACTGTACAGGGCCGTGTAACACAGTCGAACGTGCGATTCCGCGTTTCAGAGAGTGTGAGAAAAGCAAAGACAACAAGGCTAAAATAGAAGCTCATCAGAAATCACGTTGGTTTTGTTTCATCTCGAGCTGCCAGAGAGTTGGCATAAAAAGATTGATTGCGTAAGTATTCTCCGCCAGCCACTGAAAGTTCTGGAATGAAGGGGGGTGGGGGTGATCTCCACCTGTCTGAGTGGAGATAAAATGCGGATTGAGGCGAGCACGCTGTTTTCTTTAACATATTTTTGCTCCCTCTGTAGGCGCTCAGAGGGCACTTTGATCAGCGCGTTATCTGCGCGGCTGAGGCCTAATCCTGTGTTTGCTTCACGTTTAAGCCGGATCACCGTGTCCGAATCAAAGGGAATGGTCACAGATCAGAGGAAATGGAAGACGTACGCATACGAGGATGCACAGACTCGCTCAGGCAAAAAAGATCACCCACTCGTGCATGCGTTTACCTCGGTACAAACCCGTTGCTTGTTCTACATACACAAACACTTCCCCATACACTGACTAATGAATCCTCATTTGCATAGGTTGTGCCTTCTATGTCTTTCCTCAGGCGTACATGTAGAAAGTGCCAGCTTCACGGCAGAACTTGCTCTTGGCAGTCGGTATCTGATGGGTCTGTTCTCACTTATCTGTAAAGCCAACTGCAGCGCGGAGCCAGCCTCCACGCTCCGTAGTGCAAAACATGCTGTTTCTCTCTGCTACCAGGAGGATTGTCTTTTAGCTCAGCGCTTGGCTCAGTCCTCCTGGAGAGATTTAGCTATGACTAAACGCTTCAGAATTGGTATTTTCATCAACATTGCGTGTTGTAGTTCTATTAACGAAATGCTATTGTGCCTGGAGGCTAACTAGTTGATTAGCGAGGGCTAGCTTGTCAAGATTTTTTTGTAAGTTTGGTGATTTTTTGTGTGTGTTTATGTGTGGTGGTTCTTTTAAAAAGAGAAGTTTGGAGATGTATCTTCTTAAAGAGTGTTGAAATATAGCAGGCTGTTAGACTTTAAGTATGGTGAACTTTAAGAGAAGTTGGGTCTCTAATGTTCTCTTCCTTAACTTTTTTTGGAGGGGGAAAACGCCCACCACTTTAAATAATACATTTCAAGATTAGAGTTCAAATCGCCTTTACAAAAATAATATGATTTTTAAGATATATTGGTCATTATTTTTTCCTTGCATCGTCCCACGAGCTTTGCATTTTTAAGACTTTGCCTAAGGAACAACCCGTGTGTTCTGCTCAATATTTTTTGTCTTGTTTTCAAATTAAAAACCATTGAAACAGTGAAACTCTTTTTAGTTTATAACCCTTGCTAAATTTTGCCCAGATAAAAAAAGAAAATTGGCAATGGTGTACAGAAAAAAATATTTTCTGAAAACAAGTTTTAACATCGTATGCAGTAAATGCTATGCTTTCCCCCCCAAACAAAAAACATCCCCAAAAACAAGATAAAAATAAAGATTATGAATATTGTTTTTGCCATGTGTCCCATTTTGTAGATTATTAATTTATTTTTATTTCACAACAGGCTACTCTCACTGCTGATTTCCATTATATTGTTATGGTCGCGTCTCATGAGAAAGGCTATGCAGAGTTCTCCTTATTTTCTTGCTGGCAGTGTGATGTGCAAAATACACACACTCACACACACACATACACACACATACGCACACACACACACCAATTTCTTCTGTAAGCTGCTGGCAAGATGAAGACAAACTCACTTGAGCTCTATCAGCCGAAATGGAAGAGCCGAATGGAAGTTTAGGTGATCATTTTAAATATTTGGACTGGGACACCATTAAAGAATGCCTCCCCTTATTTTGCAGATAATTCCACCGGCTTTCCAATGACCTCCCCATGGTGCAATCTACGCGGAGAGATAGAGCGAGTGAGTGCGCCTCTACCTCTTTCACAGCCTAGGGAGATAATGAAATAACTTATGTAGATGTGCCTTTTTCCCGAAGACAGCCAAGTAATGGCCCTGGGTCCTGATTCCACCAGTGAGAGGGATTCTGGGTAGCAGCATTTCATTAAGCCTGGGTCTGATCGACTCTGCATAAGAGCAGGGCAGACTAAATGGAAGCTGTTATTTCCAGGGAAAATGAAGGGGACAAGATGAAAGAAAGGAAGAAAAAGGCAGTAAAAGCTTCAGCCACAAAGAGATAGGACTCGTGGTATTGTGGTACATTTCTTCTGAAGATAATTCCCAGGTTAGCGTGGCGCATTTACACTAAAAGTTCAAGGGGAGATGCCCAAGGAAGGTGACTTGATAACAATGGCTTCTCTGGGGAACAACGTCTACTTCCATTCATTGATATGGGGTCTGCTTTTATGGCTCAGTCAGTGTGGTAAATGTTTGTAGAGCATGAAATACGCAGTCGCATGATTAGAAAGGACACGTAAGGTTTCGGTGCAGAGGCTCTTCAGTGAAAACAATGCAGGGACTGTCACATAAAACGCTGTATGTGGTTATGTAAAAAGCAACAATGAGCAAAGGGTAATTGCAGTGTTCATTGTGTGTCATGCTGCTGTAGAAATTGTATTGACTTATTTTGCTGAGAAGAAATCCAATGCAAGGCTTGCAAAGCTTATTAATTGCAACAGCTTAAGACGGCATTGCAGATATTGTGGTAACACTTTATTTTAGGGTTTGATTCTCGCTATTTACTAGTTGTTTATTAGCATGCATATCAGTAGAATATTGGCGCTGTATTAGCACTTATGAAGCACATATTAATGCCTTATTCTGCATGACCATTCTACATCCCTTAATCCTACCCAATACCTAAAGTTAAATGCTAAAAAAAATTAACTTGCTAACTATTAATAAGCAGTCAAAAAAAAAAAGAGTCAAAAGTCATATGTGTTCCCCATGCTAAAGTGTTACTGTAAATTGCTTTACCACTGTGTTTTCTTTTCTTTTAATGCATTAAAACAGGAAGTTGTGGTATATCATCAAAGAGTCCTGAACAAAATCTATCACGGTTTCCACTATTTTCAACATCGATATTAGTAAGAAATGTTTTAAATACCACTTTTTTTTTAAATTATATGTGTAATACGGTTTGTAGATGGGACGGAAGGAGGCGGGAACCGGCGAACGTTCAACAACATTTATTCAAAAGAAATAAACAAACTGAAAGTAAAACCGCGGGCAGCCCCTCACGGACGACTGCCCGCAAACACACACAAAATAAAACGTGGGCAGCCCCTCCCGGACGACTGCCCACAAACACATAAACAAAACTCAACATAAATCCAAGCCTGGTCCTCTCTCGTCTTCCGCAGCCCTTGTTCCTCCTTTTATGCTCCCGTCACATGGCCGCGAGACAAGACCGGTGTGCCACGCAGCTGGCACTCGTCAACATTAATCACCGGCCCGCTCTCGCAGTCCCTCGCCCCGCTGCCTGTCACACCACATACCCCCATCGGGAGTAGAGCCCCGATCACGGCGGCCGCGGCACCTGGGGGTAAGGACAGAGAGGCGAGAGAAATGTAGACGGGAGCACGAGGAGCCCGCGAACGAGAGAGGGGAGAGAGGGAAAAAAGAAAGAAAGAAAGAAAAAAAAAATTCTGATCCGGTTCCCAGACACACTGCCGTTCGGCCCTCCGCCCGCCGAGAGGCTCTTCCTCGCGGTGCTGTGCGATGGCACTGGACGCCTGGTGAACAGCTCGATCCTCCTCCGCCCCCTGGCGGCCGGCGGTGACTCCTCCTTCCGAGGGACCCGGCAGCGAGCCCCGTGCTCCCTGCTCCTCCCTTATCAGGCGGATGGCAGCAGGCTCCGGCCCACGGCAAGCGCGGCGACTCCTCCGCTCCCTCTCGGACAGCAGCCACCCCACCTCGACCCAGGGGCACGGCAGCGAGGTCTCTGTCTCACCTTCCTCGCTCCAGCACCATCGCCTCGGGCAGCCCTCGCGGTCCTCATTCATCCGCGCTGCCCGACCTCCTCAGCACCGCGATCCCCTTTCAGCAGCGAGGGCTCTTCGACAGCATGTCCCTCCTTCCTCCCGGGTTTTGGCACCAGTGTAATACGGTTTGTAGATGGGAAGGAAGGAGGCGGGAACCGGCGAACGTTCAACAACATTTATTCAAAAGAAATAAACAAACCGAAAGTAAAACCGCGGGCAGCCCCTCACGGACGACTGCCCGCAAACACACACAAAATAAAATGTGGGCAGCCCCTCACAGACGACTGCCCGCAAACACACACAAAATAAAATGTGGGCAGCCCCTCACGGACGACTGCCCACAAACACATAAACAAAACTAAACATAAAGTCCAGGCCTGGTCCTCTCTCGTCTTCCACAGCCCTTGTTCCTCCTTTTATGCTACCGTCACATGGCCGCGAGACGAGACCGGTGTGCCACGCAGCTGGCACTCGTCAACATTAATCACCGGCCCGCTCTCGCGGTCCCTCGCCCCGCTGCCTGTCACACCACAATATGCACATTGGAAACTCCTTTTAAAGGTGCACTATGTAGTATTTTTGCAGTAAAATATCCAAAAATCACTAGGCCAGTGTTATATATTTTGTTCAGTTGAGTGCCTACAATATCCCAGATGTTTCCAACTATTTGTAAATTGTGAGAAAATTGCTATTTTAACTAAGGACCGGGACTTTCAGCATTGCATTTGACGGAGTCGCCTGTCAATTGCGTCATATCTGCGTTACCCTCGGTTTCGGCTTTTATTTGGCAGGAGCGCTTTACTCTTAGCAGTGTGAACAAGTGACGTACGTCACGGAGTAACGTCATAACATCGTTTTAAACACACTTGTATCTAATATGATAAACAGAGCTCCATTACCTCAAAATCATAACCGGAATAGCGGATCAGTACAGGCGCCCGGTGAATGTGTCCGTCCCTTTATAATAAAAGTCCCGGTATTCGCGAGGCGGGTATTTGTTTAACAATCGCTCCAGCAGCTGTGCTCAGGTCCACAACACTCGGTCCTGCTCTGCTTTAGACTACAGTAACGTTAATAACTGCATGCATGAACGTGATTTCTGCACTTAGGACATCTAGTCCTATTTTCCACCGGCTGTGATGAGAAGACCACATCTCCCAAGATGCTGCGCTCACACTTTGCGTCATCAAACTACGCATTTGTTTTGAATAGGCACCCTCCAGTGGACGGAAAGCTGCATAGTGCACCTTTAAGATTATTAATATTTCACAATATTATTGTTTACTGTATTTTTCATCAAATAAATGCAGCCTTGGTGAGCTTAAATGCGCACTATGTAGTATTTTTGCAGCAAAATATCCAAAAACCACTTGGCTTTAGTTATATATTTTGTTCAGTTGTGTTCTTACAATATCCCAAATGTTTCCAACTATTTGTAAATTGTGAGAAAATTGCTATTTTAACCAATGAACTGAGGGAGTCATCTGTCGATTGCGTCATATCTGCGTTACCCTTCACTCTAAAAAATAATTCAGTGGCTTAGTAAATATCACAGTAATAATTAGCTTTATTAACTTAATAAAATCTCTCAATATCATTTACTTGATGGTTTTAGTTAAACATACCAAAATAATTGACTAAAAATCCAACAGTTAATTTTGTCTAAAATTTAAAGTTATATTTAAGTTTTTTTCACTAAAATAATTTAGTATTCAAATAACCAATTATTTATTTTAAATATACTTAATACATTTGTGAAATTTATTTCAAAATATTTGAGAATGGAGAATTAAACCGATCTGTTTCAAGAACCACAAATATTACTTAATTAAAATCAAGATTATTAATATTTAACACACACTGAAGAAATGGAGTAAGTTTACTCGATTAAAACAATGCACCCCTCCCCCACCCTCTGACGTGACGTCAGCTCGTCGGTTGAGTGCGTGCGGATATTTGAATTCTCCTCAGTCACCAGAGCAGTTTCTTCTTCTCAGCGTGGCAGAATTGGGGCATTTCCTCGGTGAAATTCAGGTTTGTATGTTTTGTTTATCTATATAATCATTACTGTGCTAAAAGGCATTTTATTTCATTCATAACAACATACAGGGACAGTGTGAGTCACCTTAAGTTAACGTGTGGCGTTGGTCTTTGAAACACCTGCTGTGTTGCTCAAAACACACAACTTTATTCGTAAAGATAATGAATATAATGAATTTGGATGATAAAATCTTATTAAAACTGAGCACTGTTTGTTTATTGTCAGGTTATGGAGTCTGGCGCCTCGCAGCATCTTTCAGCTACGAATGAAATGCAGGACAGCGGTCTCAAGTACAAAGTCCACCCGCAGACGTCCATCTCAGGCTCGAGAAACAGCTGATACGGTGGAAATGAGAAAACAGACCGGTTGATTACACTTGAATTACTTTTAAATGTTTAATTTTTACTTCTAAAATGTTTGTGTAGCAAAGTTCGATAATGGAAGGAAGGAAGAGGACACGGGGGTCGGCTGGACGGTTGATGCTTCTTTATTGTAACTCAAAACTTGTTATAACTTCAACAACACACACTGCGGTGTGAATTCTCATAGACACTCGATCACTTCCGGGTCGGCACTTTCGGCTTCCGGTAACTCAGTCTCTGGGGTTTCGCATCAACCGTCCGATCTCTCTCTCTCCTCGATCTCCGGTTCCACCGATGTTTTATACCCTCTCCGCGCTCATTACTAGAACAAGAGACAGGTGTTATTAAACTGCTTCCAACCCACTCACTTACCGCTTGTCCCGCGGCTCTCTCTCCCGCTGCAGACCTCGCTGAACCACGCCCCCCTTGCCACATACCCCCACCGCCCGACTCAGGCCGGGGAGCCGTTCGGCCTGCAGCCCCCCCCCCCCCCCCATTTCTGGAGAGGAAATCGGCCACAGCCATCTGAGCACCCGGCCTGTGGACCACCTGGAACTTAAAAGGCTGAAGAGCTAGATACCAACGGGTGATCCGCGCGTTGGTATCCTTCATGCGGTGGAGCCATTGGAGAGGAGCGTGGTCCGAACAGAGGGTGAACTCCCGCCCCAGAAGGTAGTAGCGGAGGGTGAGAACGGCCCACCTGATGGCAAGGCACTCCTTTTCGATGGTGCTGTACTTAGCCTCTCTCTTCGAGAGCTTACGGCTAATGTACAGCACCGGCCGCTCTCCCCCCTCCACCTCCTGGGCCAGGACTGCGCCCAGCCCCCTGTCCGACGCGTCAGTCTGCAACAGAAAAGGGAGAGAAAAGTCAGGGGAGTGTAAAAGCGGCCCGCCACATAGAGCAGCCTTAACTCGGGTGAAGGCCTGCTGGCATGGCTCCGTCCATTGGACCGTATCTGGTAGCCCCTTTTTAGTAAGGTCAGTCAGAGGGCTGGTGAGGTCCGAATAATTTGGTATAAACCGTCTATAATATCCCGCCAGCCCCAAGAACTGCCTTACCTCCTTTTTGGTCTTGGGTCTCGGACAGGTTGCAATTGCGGCGGTCTTATCAATTTGGGGACGCACCTGCCCATGACCCAAGTGGAAGCCCAGATACCTTACCTCCACCCGCCCAATTGCACACTTCTTCGGATTGGCTGTGAGCCCCGCTCCCCTCAGCGACCTCAAGACCGCCCTGACATGCTGCATATGCCGCTGCCAATCGTGACTGTAAATCACGATATCGTCCAGGTAGGCAGCAGCATATGCGGCATGGGGACGCAAAATCCTGTCCATGAGGCGCTGAAAGGTAGCGGGTGCCCCGAACAAGCCGAAGGGAAGCGTGACGAATTGGTGCAATCCAAACGGCGTGGTGAAAGCTGTCTTTTCTTTGGACAATGGAGACAAGGGGATCTGCCAATAGCCCTTCGTTAAGTCCAATGTCGAATAAAATCGAGCCGTGCCCAGCCGATCAAGCAACTCGTCAACCCGCGGCATTGGATACGCGTCGAATTTCGACACTGCGTTCACCTTGCGGTAGTCCACACAGAACCTGACCGAGCCGTCGGTCTTAGGGACCAAAACGATCGGGCTCGCCCAGTCACTGTTGGACTCCTCTATTACTCCCATATCGAGCATTGCCCCTAATTCTTCCTGAACTACTTTTTTCTTGTGTTCAGGTAAGCGATACGGCCGGCTGCGAACTACCACGCCAGGCTCGGTCTCGATATGGTGCTGAATTAAGTTGGTACGTCCCGGTAGGGGCGAAAACACGTCGGCGAATTCCGCCTGTAGTTTAGAGAGATCAGTGAGTTGGGACGGTGAGAGGTGATCTCCCCCAGGGGCCAGCGCGACCGATTGTGCTTTGATGCTCGCCTCTGGCCCGAGATCATCCTCTCCCCCGATCACCGTCGCCAACAACACTGATTCCACCTCATTCCATTTCTTAAGGAGATTGAGGTGGTATATTTGACGTGCCCCGTTCCTATCGGACCGTATCACTTCATAATCGAGGTCTCCAACCTGTCGTGCGACCTCAAACGGCCCCTGCCACTTCGACATTAATTTAGAGCTCGATGTAGGGAGTAATACGAGCACTTTCTCTCCCGGTGTGAATTTGCGTAGTCTCGTACCCCTGTTATACGACCGGCTTTGGCGGTCCTGGGCTTGCAACAAATTCTCCCTAGATAGCCGCCCCAAGGTGTGGAGTTTTGTTCGCAAGTCCAGCACATATTGAATTTCGTTCTTGGCCAAAGAAGGCCCCTCCTCCCAAGTTTCTCGTAGGACGTCCAGCACCCCCCGGGGCTGCCGTCCGTAGAGAAGCTCGAAGGGGGAAAACCCCGTGGAGGCTTGCGGGACCTCTCGCACAGCGAATAAGAGGGGTTCTAACCACCGATCCCAATTTTTGGCGTCTTCCTGTACGAATTTACGGATCATGGATTTAAGAGTGCGATTAAATCGTTCGACCAAGCCGTCTGTTTGTGGGTGATAGACGCTTGTTCGAATGGATTTAATGCCCAATAATCCGTACAATTCGCTTAACGTGCGTGACATAAACGCCGTGCCTTGATCAGTGAGGATTTCCTTCGGAATCCCCACTCGGGAGATTAAACGAAACAGTGCGTCCGCAACACTCTTCGCAGAGATGTTGCGGAGAGCCACTGCTTCCGGATATCGTGTTGCGTAGTCCACGATAACTAGCGCAAAACGATGTCCGCGTGCGGATCGCTTTAATGGCCCGATGAGGTCCATCGCAATTCTCTCGAAGGGGACCTGCATTAATGGTAGGGGGCGCAATGGCGCTTTTGGAGCGGCCAGTGGGTTTACCAACTGACATTCCGGACAAGACGCGCACCACCTGCGCACATTGTCATGAATGCCCGGCCAAAAAAATCGGGTCATTAAACGATTCAGCGTGGCCGCCTGTCCCAGGTGGCCCGCCATCGGGTTAGAGTGAGCCGCCTGGAAAAGCATTTCCCGGCGGCTCTTCGGTACTAACAACTGGGTTGTATCCACTTTTGTCTGAGCGTCTTGGGTCACTCGATACAACCTATCCTTAATTATGGCAAAATAAGGATACGTGACGGGCAAGGCGGGTTGGAGGGACTGACCGTCGATAGTGCGG
Organism: Pseudorasbora parva; assembly: GCF_024679245.1. NCBI lineage: Eukaryota > Metazoa > Chordata > Actinopteri > Cypriniformes > Gobionidae > Pseudorasbora > Pseudorasbora parva. The sequence continues at coordinate 13,439,544 of NC_090189.1, read as the reverse complement.
ACCTGTTGGAAAGCATGTTTTAGAGTCTCATCTTGGGACTGCTCCAGAGGGAAGTCATCGCGGTCAGAGAGAATCAGTCTCTCGACCCCGCTCGGTTCCTCTGAAGCGGTTCCCAAGGGCCCCGTATCAGTCTCGCCAACCTGCACTCGCGCCGCCCCGTTCCTAGCCTTGTTCTCCCAAGCGGCATCCGCGCATAACGACCCCAATAACGCCGGAAAGGCGGGCCAATTTGTCCCCAGAATTAGCGGATGCCGGAGGTGGGGACTAACCGCCACCTCAACACTATGATTTTCTCCCCTAAACTGTATCGTGACTGGGACAACCGGATATTCCACCACATCCCCATGCACACACCGCACCTTAACCATGCGGCTTGTATCCAATGCCCCCGGTTGCATCAGGCTTTGATGGATCGAGGTTTGGTTACATCCTGAATCCACCAAGGCCTGATATGTACCCCCCTTGATACTCACAGGAATTTGGTACTCTCCTGCTTGATCAGGGGTGGTCCGCTGGAAGTCCGGGACCCGGATCATTGTCCCGATGTCCATCATCGGACATCGGTCCACAAAATGGTCCGGGTCGCCGCACCGCCAGCAGGCCAGCCCAGGCCTGCCCGCCGCCCCTGCGGCGGGGAGTGGGTTGGAAAATGAGCGCGGAGGGGGGGTGGAACCGGAACCGTTATCCCCGCCCGACCCCAGCAGCCCCGCCCCCCTGGGCGGGGCCTTCGAACTCCCGTATTGCCCTGGGCCCATTCCACCCCGGCCTCTGGGGGGAATACGAGGGGGCCCTGGAGGGCGGGACCTAGGGAGAGGGACAGGGCGAGAAGGAGAGACAGAGGGGGGAAAGAGAGAGAGGGAGAGGTTAGTAGGGGCTCGCCGACCCCCGGGCACGCCACCAGATGGTCCTCCGCCAGGTTGATGGCCGTCGTCAGCGACGTGGGCCGGTGGCATTGGACCCACTCGGCGGTCTTCTTGGGGAGCCGAGCGATAAACTGCTCCAGTACCACCAGATCGACGATGTGGTCCACGTCGCTTCCACCGGCCAATAGCCATTTGCGGCACGCGTCCCGGAGCTGTTGGGCCATCGCGAAGGGCCGACCGGCCTCACCCCACTCCAGCGAGCGGAACCGCTGACGATGCTGCTCGGGGGTCCGGCCGACCCGCCGGATGATGGCCCTCTTTAGGTCTTCATAATCCAGGAGGTTCGCCACCGGCAGTTGTTGGGCGGCCGCCTGGGCTTCTCCAGTGAGCAGTGGTATGAGGCGCACCGGCCACTGTGCCCGGGGCCACCCGCAGGCCTCCGCTGCCTTCTGAAATAGGTCGATGAAGGCCTCGGGATCGTCCTGTGGCCCCATCTTGTGTAGGGGCACGTGGCTTCGGTGCGAACCTCCCGGTCTATCCAGCTCCGGAACCTCTCGCGGTCCTCTTGCTGGCTGCGGACGATGGCCTCGAAGCGGCGCTCCTGGTCCGCCCGCAGGTCCAGCATGGACTGATGTTGTTCCTGGTGGAGGGCCGCGAGAGAGGTGATGATGTCTGCAAACGGCAAGGCGGAGGGCGTTGGTGTTGTCATGGCGGCGGCGCGGTCCTACTTCCTCCCGGGTTTCGGCACCACTCTAGCAAAGTTCGATAATGGAAGGAAGGAAGAGGACACGGGGGTCGGCTGGACGGTTGATGCTTCTTTATTGTAACTCAAAACTTGTTATAACTTCAACAACACACACTGCAGTGTGAATTCTCATAGACACTCGATCACTTCCGGGTCGGCACTTCCGGCTTCCGGTAACTCAGTCTCTGGGGTTTCGCATCAACCGTCCGATCTCTCTCTCTCCTCGATCTCCGGTTCCACCGATGTTTTATACCCTCTCCGCGCTCATTACTAGAACAAGAGACAGGTGTTATTAAACTGCTTCCAACCCACTCACTTACCGCTTGTCCCGCGGCTCTCTCTCCCGCTGCAGACCTCGCTGAACCACGCCCCCCTTGCCACAGTTTGTTACATGAGTTTAAATGTTGTAAAATAACTGTTATTCTTTACATGTCAAAACAGTAATATATGCTGTAACGTTATTGCTGTAACATTACTCGTCGACAATAAAGGCCATGTCATGTATAAGTATTTGTATTTGTGTGGACTGTGGAGTATTTTACAAAGGTTTAGAGGGAATTAAAGTTCTACTATACAAGTTAGTAATACTCATAAATAAAAACAGTTCATATTAGTCATAAATATTGGTTTTTAAATGCTTTTTACCCAATTTTTTCTACTCAATTGAATTTGTTAATGTAACAAATGCAGTTACTCAGATCTACTTAATTTTTTTACTTACATTTACTCAGTTCTTATGGTGTCTATAATTGATTTCACTGTTTTAAATTTACTCAATTTTTTTAGTGTAAAAATGTTTTACCAAAAAAATTAAGTAAATCATAGTATTAGTTTTTAGAGTGTTGGTTTCCATTTTTATTTGGCAGAAACGCTTTACTCTTATAGCAGTGTGAACAAGTGTCACAGCAGCTGCTGAGCGAACACACAGAGTAACATCATAACATCATTTTAAACACACTTAAATGTATCTAATATGATAAACAAAGCTGCGTTACCTCATACTCATGACCGGAAAACAGAAATGCTGCCAGTGACTGTGTCCCGTCATAATAAGTCCCGTTGCATGCAAGCCATGTGTTGGGTAACAATCGTCCAGCGGCCTTGCTCAGCTCCATAACACTCAGCCCTGCTCTGCTTTACACTAAAGTAACGTTAATAACCGCATCCATCAACGTGATTTCTGCCTGAGTACAATTTTCCACCGGCTGTGAGGTGAAGTCCACATCTCCCAAGATTCTGAGCTCAAACTTGACATCATTAAACTACGCCTTTGTTTTGAATAGACGCCCTCTAGCGGATGGAAAAATTACGTAGTGTAGCTTTAAAAGAAGCTTGAATGGAAGTTTTTAACATCTTATACTATTGTTATTTTACATGTACATGTGCCTTCAAACATAGAGTAAAGTCAAACAACATAAGGGTTGAAGTCATATAATATACATTACCCTGCGAAAGTATTCGCCCCCCTTGAACTTTGCGACCTTTTGCCACATTTCAGGCTTCAAACATAAATATATAAAACTTTAATTTTTTTGTGAAGAATAAACAACAAGTGGGACACAATCATGAAGTGGAATTAAATCTATTGGATATTTCAAACTTTTTTAACAAATCAAAAACTGCAAAATTGAAAAATGATTCAGCCCCTTTACTTTCAGTGCAGCAAACTCTCTCCAGAAGTTCAGTGAGGATCTCTGAATGATTCAATGTTGACCTAAATGACTAATGATGATAAGTAGAATCCACCTGTGTGTAATCAAGTCTCAGTATAAATGCACCTGCACTGTGATAGTCTCAGAGGTCCGTTTAAAGCGCAGAGAGCATCATGAAGAACAAGGAACACACCAGTCAGGTCCGAGATACTGTTGTGGAGAAGTTTAAAGCCAGATTTGGATACAAAAAGATTTCCGAAGCTTTAAACATCCCAAGGAGCACTTTGTAAGCGATAAAATTGAAATGGAAGGAGTATCAGACCACTGCAAATCTACCAAGACCTGGCCGTCCCTCTAAACTTTCAGCTCATACAAGGAGAAGACTGATCAGAGATGTAGCCAAGAGACTTATGATCACTCTGGATGAACTGCAGAGATCTACAGCTGAGGTGGGAGACTGTCCATAGGACAACAATCATTTGTGTACTGCACAAATCTGGCCTTTATGGAAGAGTGGCAAGAAGAAAGCCATTCTTAAAGATATCCATAAAAAGTGTTGTTTAAAGTTTGCCACAATCCACCTGGGAGACACACCAAACATGTGGAAGAAGGTGCTCTGGTCAGATGAAACCAAAATTGAACTTTTTGGCAACAATGCAAAACGTTGTTTGGCGTAAAAGCAACACAGCTCATCACCCTGAACACACCATACCCACTGTCGAACATGGTGGTGGCAGCATCATGGTATGGGCCTGCTTTTCTTCAGCAGTGACAGGGAAGATGGTTCAAATAGATGGAGCCAAATACAGGACCATTCTGGAAGAAAACCTGATGGAGTCTGTAAAAGACCTGAGACTGGGACAGAGATTTGTCTTCCAACAAGACAATGATCCAAAACATAAAGCAAAATCTACAATGGAATGGTTCAAAAATAAACATTTCCAGGTGTTAGAATGGCCAAGTCAAAGTCCAGACCTGAATCCAATCGAGAATCTGTGGAAAGAACTGAAAACTGCTGTTCACAAACGTTCTCCATCACACCTCACTGAGCTCGAGCTGTTCTGCAAGGAGGAATGGGCAAAAATTTCAGTCTCTCTATGTGCAAAACTGATAGAGACATACCCCAAGCGACTTACAGCTGTAATCGCAGCAAAAGGTGGCGCTACAAAGTATTAACTTAAGGGGGCCGAATAATTTTGCACGCCCAATTTTTCAGCTTTTGATTTGTTAAAAAAGTTTGAAACATCCAATAAATGTCATTCCACTTCATGATTGTGTCCCACTTGTTGTTGATTCTTCACAAAAAAATACAGTTTCATATCATTATGTTTGAAGCCTGAAATACGGCAAAAGGTCGCAAAGTTCAAGGGGGCTCAATACTTTCTCGAGGCACTGTATATGCAAGCAGTTGAGGCTTCAAAGCTATATACATGTGTTGAATTTGCATACTAGTATACTACTCATACCTTTATCTTATTTTTTCTGTGGCAGAAATAGTAAGAGTATGCAGTTCTGAACTCAGCAAGGGACTAAAAGCCACAAAGCTCTTTTGATTTCATGCAGTTTTAATAGTGCTACCAAAGATAGGACACATTTCAAAGACTCTTGGCTCTTTAATAAGAGAGAGATGAACAAGAGAGGCCTATGAGAAGACTGTAAGGGAATGAATAGGGTCATAAACGGAAAGAGACTCACAGAAAGAGATGGAGGGCAGCATGGGGAGAGCGAAAGACCGACTGTGAGAAAGCCAGAGCAGAGCAGCATAGAAACTGACACAAATGATGTGGGATCAGTCTCAGTAAATAAGCACCTCTCTGAGCACAGATTTCAATAAGAGAGAGCCTGGGCAGGGCAACGCTTTAAACCCATCCATTATTCATGAGTCCAAAAGAGAGACGTGATCCAGCACAGAGAATGAATAAGAAATCATTTCACCATGTATAAAGGCAGAATCCAATCTAGCGTCCATTAGTCCACACCTAGTCCTCGGCAAAGAGCGGGACAGCCACACGCTCTGAAAACAATTATGGAAATGAAAAGAGCCAAATGGATGGTCCACATCACTGAAATGACCACGGAATGAAACTACACGCATAGACAAGACTCATCGGAGAGATAATCCCAACCCTATAGGGGCCATTGCGGTGACCAAGCAGATGTCCTAAGTGCTATTTTCCTTCTAACTGAAGAGCTAAAGTGCTATTTAATAATTGCCTGTGCGACAAACGCTAAAAAAGCACTAGCAATTATTGTTTACTTCTTTCTTTTCACTGCAGGACATTGAGGTGGCACAATCAATAAAAATACACCTGTTAAGCAAGCTGGGCACTTTGCGTGACTATTATTTTAACCAATCATTCCCTAATGGGGCCTTTTGTTTCACGCTAAACACTGCTAAGATTAGCCTCTTTAGTGGTGGTTTTTACCAATTAGCCATTTGCTCATGATAGTGGCACGTAAGGATGAAAAAGCGCGCTTTCATACCAGGGGAAGGGAGGTAGGCATCTTTTCAATATGAGGTAAATGGCACATTCGGAAATGAAGCAAAATGAAAGGCAATAAACAAGAGACAAGTCAGTTGCTAACTGCGAAATAGGCTAGTTAGTGCTAATAGGAGCATCCATGGATTGAGGTTGCTGGCAGCACAAAAATTAAGACATTATATGTTAAAAGCAGTGCAAATATACAGTAAAGTGTGTAATTGGTTTTGTGTTAAATCTTATTTTGAGCATAATATGTAAAGCTTGCTACTAGTAAGCTACACTACCATTCAAAAGTTTTGTAAGATTTGTATGTTTTTAAAGTCTCTTAAGCTCACCAACGCTGTATTTGATTAAAATACAGTAAAAACAGGAATATTGTGAAATATTATTACAATTTAAGTGTAACAGTACAAACTTTGAGTAGGCCTACACAAGTTTTTTTATTTATTTATTTGAACTGCAACTATACTACAAGTGAAATAATAGGTAGCCTACTGATATAGGTACTGTTATAAGTATTACTATTACTATTATTATACTACTATTTTAGTAGTATTATATTGCCTTTACATTTTCTTTTAAGTTAATTTAACATCATACTTAAGGATTACTATTTATATATTAATTCTGCACTTTAAGTATTACTCTTCCTATTTAGGTATTTTTATTTTTATACTTAAAATATATATTTAACTGTAGGGTACTTTAACTCTTTCCCCACCAGCATTCTTTTATAATTTTTTATTTTTTTTATTTTTTTATTAAGTTGAGAATACTGCCACTTTGATACTTTTTTTTGGCTTGACCAAAAAGTGTGACTTTGGGCTGGGACTATCGGAGATGAAATGCTGTTTCATGCATACTGAGCTTTTTAAAACGTTAAAGACTTGGATTCCCATCATGGTCAAAGTTTTAAAAAGTTGGACGTATTAAAAAGTATTTCTGTGCCAAAAATACTCCTTCCAGTTTCTCATAAGTTTCGAAAAGTTTTTTCCAAATATGTACGGCCATACGGGGTATTCTCCTTGAAGGGCGCTCACATGCGACTAGAGCGAGAGAGCAAATGCTTCACGAAAACAACTTCACCAAAGAAGTGTGTTTTTGGTTGTAGGGCAAGACAACCCTGTAGGCCTACAGCTTCCCAAAGAAACAGCGTTAAGGGACCAGTGGATGAAGTTTGTTTTTCCGGAGCAGCAACAGAGTTGTGCAAGTGTTTTTGTTTGTTCCCTGCATTTCAATTATGATGGTTTATAAACCAAGGTACAGTTCAACTCCGAATTTGTAGCTGAAAGATGGAGCGGTTCCAGCGACTAAGGTTCACGGTCGTATGTTGGAAGGAGTTGGTGAGTAAAACTGCTTCAAATGTCTTTGTGTTGTTAGCTATCAACTCGTTCATTGAAATGCGCTACTATTCCTTTTTTAACATGCACTAGTCTGATGTGTAAAACCGTTCTGCTTGCTACTGCTCACATTAAATCGCATACAGTAGTCCATAAACCACATCATGTCCTCATAAACCACACAAGTAAACACACAAATGTTGTAAAACTTGCGAGCATGACAAGCCGCTAAGCATATGTTACAGTACATACCATTGAGACGTCCTGCTGTGGTCATCATTGCTGCTTCTCCTGTTCAATTTCAGCCTCTAGATCTGATTCTGGATCATATGCCATATATATATATATATATATATATATATATATATATATATATATATATATATATATATATATATATATATATTTTTTTTTAAATATATATACGTATAAATATTTTTCTCTTATAAATATAATAAAACAAAATACTTTTCGGAGATATGAAGGATACAATACTACTCTATAGGTACTCAAGTTTGACATGAGATTACTTGTCCCCGCTTTAACTTATATTTTTGTCATGTATTATTTATTGCCTAATAGTCCTGTTACATCACGCCCTGTTGTTGATTCAGAATGTTAAAGCAAACCATTGTGCTAAAGAGGTCTATAAGATCATCAGTTGTTTGCAGGAGTTCTTCAAACATGCAGCAGAAGGCTAAACTTCTTTGCGTTTCAGCTGGTGGAAACCAACCGTACAGGTAGATTTATTAAAATGCAAATGCTATTATGCAGCAGACCACAGGATGCTCTAAAAATCTTTTATGTGATGTATATTTAAATATATGAATATATTGCTGCACTAATTGTCTTTTGACCCGAAAGCGAAGGTCTTTAAGGTGATCTGTGTCCATAAATCAAAAAGTCACAGATACCAGCACTTTTTATTGTGATTCTAACAGCTTTGGCATGTAAAACAAGATGGCAGACATCCTATTTGTTTGGATAATCCCAGCCTTCATTTGTTAAGGCCGGACCATGGGCTCGGAACTGCTTCCAAAATACTAATCACTATAATTAGACGGCTCGTTTCCAAAGTTCTGTGACACGGGAACAGGTACAGATGCGGTGCATTATTCATGTATAGTATGCACCTTAATGACCAGACTCTCAATCTGCATTGTAAATGGATTAGCAGTTTAAAAAAAACACACCAAACAATCCTGACAGGTCGATAATAGAGCTCGCATTCGGACGGTTTAAGAAGCCACTGCTCTCCTTACCCTTGTTTCAGAACGATGAGCTTTTTCCTGGTTTATTTACAATTCAGTAACACACAGTGGGTATTTTGGGATATTCCTCCTGGTTGTTTGTCTTTTTGTCCCCTCATAAAAATCAAGAGAGTGAAAGTTATGAATAAACCAATGCGGCTAAATGAGACTTATAAAGAAATAAAAACCTCAGCATGCACTGCTGCGCTCAAAGCTGGAGATCGCTGTTCCGTTAGATGTTTGTGGCTGTGAAAGGATATTTACAGTCTGCCAGACTCCTGCTAGAGTAGCGGCAAATGTGAAAAGACCTGCAAGGCCGCCGCAGACACTGAATACCTCATATCTACTGCTGTTTATTTTTTAATATGGGATGCTAAATGTCTCCCGCTTTGATTAGATACTGCACTGGTGAATTTGAGGATGGCATTTAGCTGACTTATGTTTTGGATTATGGTTTGACTTCAGAACTCCATATTTTGCTCGCACACACAATACCTGTGGACGTTTGCAGACATCTAGTCGTCTTGGTTTAATGAAACTGCAATTAATGGATGTTTTGAACTGTGTTAAGTAAATATTGCATTTTTCTTTCTGTTTTTTTGCCGTGTGATTTTTTTTAAAGATCCGTTAATAACCCCCTACCTAAATGTCAGAGTTTGGGGGGTTTACGTGATTATGAGTGTTGGCTCTATTTGTGTCTGTGCATGATTAGATTAATACTCATTAGAGACTATCTGTATCAGCCTCATTCCTGTCCCCTCAGGTGCTAAGCAACAGCAACCATGGCAATTAAAAACAGGAAGCTGTCATCCTCGATCACGGTGGCATTGTGCTGCCCCCCCGAGACGTTCACTGATATCATTTTTAGTCTTCTATCTTCACTCATACCTCATCCCCTCTCTGTTGCTTGATATCTTCTGTGCCACACACACACACACACACACACACACACACACACACACACACACACACACACACACACAGAAAATGCTTTGTTGCTAACTTGAAGAAGGTTTATCTTTCAGAAAACACATCATTATAACTCATCAGACTTATCATCATTAATTACCCGCCAGATTCATTGCCCCAAATTTGTTACATCCACTGTAGTCTTGGTGTATATGCTTCCCTGCTCAATAGAAGAACTGCTTAAATCAACCTAAGCTGTTCTTCTGGTCTCTTAACCTGCTCAGATTTAATTTGAGAGGTTCTGGGTACTTTTCAATTTTAATCTGCAAATTAGGCTGTTTTTCAAGCAGATTTTCACATTGAGTTTGGATACGTATGTGTTTGTGTATTAAGGGGGGGGGCGGGGGGGGGGGGGAGGAGGAGACACTCAGTTTCAGTCAATCTCATGTCAATCTTGAGTACCTATAGAGTAGTGCTGCATCCTTCATATCTCCGAAAAGTCTTTAGTTTTATTATATTTATAAAAGAAATATAGGCTGTACCGAGTCTTTCCGGAAAAAAACGAGCGCCTGGAGGCGTATCGTGTGGGCGGAGCTAAAGAATGACGAGCGTGCAGCTACAGCACGAGAGCTTCTGAAAGCTGACATCCTCAAGCGTGGAGATGAAAACGTTACCCTAAATAAACCATGGCTATCAGATTCAGCTAATACAGATATGATCCAGAATCAGATCCGGAGCCTAAAATAAATTGAACAGGGGAAGCAACAACAGCAGGACGTCCGTCTCTGTGGTATGTACTGTATTTAGTGCCCTGTCAAAATTTGTGTGTGTTTACTCGCAGTTTATGAGGACATGATTCGGTTTATGGACTATTGTATGCGACTAAACCTTAGCAGTAGCAAGCAAAACGGTTTTGCACGTCAGACTAGTGTAACGTTATACATAGAACAACAATGGAGTAACCGTTAGCGCTTTTGAATGACGAAGCACGCTTTGTGAGAACGCTAGGTTTATGTTTGGGTGGTTTTACAATAAACAAACTGACACCAGTGGTCAGCTAAACAAATGTATTTAAACACACACCATAGATCGCATGCTCCATTGATAAATTAACTAACGTTATACACAATCGTGTTGTTTACTGATGTTTACTCACGCGACGATAGCCAACAACAGACATTTGAAGCAATTTTAATCACCGTCTGTTTCCAAAGCAGGACCGTGAACCTTTATCGTTGGGACCGCTCCGTCAAAAACACACTTCTTTGGTAAGTTAACTGTTGATTTTGTGAAGTCCTGACAGCAGCGACCGTGGAGATCCACTTTTGCGACCAAAGCGTATGTTGTGACGCTTCCCGTCATTTCTGCGTTCAAATCGGTTCAAATGCAGCGCTGCCTTCCCGTAATGCTGTGCTGAAGCGTTGAAGTCGCTTGATGTCACCCATAGGAATAAAGTGGAGAGTGGCGCGCGGCGCGACAGACGTGTTGCACGGACGACTGGATCTGCTGCACCTGAGAGCAGTGTTTATGGGCGGCGTGCATCTAGTCACGCGGTCGTGCGCACCTTTCCGGGAGAAGAGCCCGTACGGCCCATACAAGGACCTTCCGCTCTATCAACGTCAAGCCGAGCCATAATCGAAAAAAACTCTCTGAAACTTGTGAGAAACCGGAAGGAGTATTTTTAACACAGAAATACTCCATCAAACGTCCAACATTAGTTTTTGAAACTTTGTCTGTGTTTAGGATGGGAATCCAAGTCTTTAACAGTGTAAAAAGCTCAGTATGCATGAAACAGCATTTCACCCCCCCCCCCCCCCCCCTTTAATGTCTCAAAGCCTAAGCTGATTTGATTTTGTAATTGTTATTAATATTTTTGTATAATTTATCTTTATTTAAATTTTAGTTTTCATTTTTTTAAATTTAGCTTTAGTTTTAGTAGCTACTTGAACTTAAACTTTTTTTTTCTTTTTTACCTGGTCAATTTTTATTTTAATTATAGTTTTTTTTCAGCCAGAAGGATTAAAAAAAAAAAAAATATCTGTTTTTCCAGGTAATTGTCCCCCCCCCCAATTATTTTATTTTATTTTATTTTATTGCTTCAGCCTGACCTTTTTGTTTTCACCTTTTGTTTTATTTTATTTTATTTGAATTATATATATATATATATATATATATATATATATATATATATATATATATATATATATATATATATATATATATATTATTATTATTATTATTTTTTAAATTGTTATACTTCAACCTGAGCTAGGCCGTGTGTCCACCAAAACGTCTCGCTGTGAGCGTTTGAGAGCGTTTTGGCAGGCAGCTTTTTTTTCTTCATTTGAGACTTCAAAAAAATCGGCAAAAAACTCGGAAAATCCACGGAAGTGTTACTAATTTCACAGGTAGTTTGTTTCTGTATTGATTCTACATAAAATTGCAGATACAATGTAAAGTATTTGCTCTGGCTCTTGTTTTAAATCATTTTGTTCCGTTATTATATATATATTATTGCTTGTTGTCATCTGGTCTGTGTTGTATTTGTCCCGCCCCTCCTCCACTGTGATTGGATGGCTGGATGAAAAGTGACAGTGATGAGCGCTGCGTTTTACTCAAAGTTGAACGTTCTTCAACTCTCGGTGACCAGTAAAAAACGCTGAGTGCTCAGCGCTTGAGCGTGAAATAAAATACTCGCTCGTGAAAAAAACGCTTCGGTGGATACATGGCCTTAGGGTTAGGATTTTTGTTCAGGTTTTTGTTTTCGGTTTTGGGCAAGTTTCATAAAAAAGATATGAGAAAATAGGATTTTTGTCAAACACTTTTTCCGGAACGGATTCAGAATGATGATCAAAAGATGAAGTAGATTGAGTCCATCAACCCAATATAAGCTTCACAATTGTTTCCTCTTCATGGGTTCACATTTAATTCTGTAATATAAGGCAGCTTTTATTTATACACTCTAAAAAATGCTGGGTTGTTTCAACCCAAATTTGGGTCAAATAATGGACAAACCCAGCCATTGGGTTACTTTATTACTTTTTTATTTTTTTATTGGGTTTGTCAATATTTAACCCAAAATTGGGTAAACAACCCAGCATTTTTTAGAGTGTATGATGTTTAAAGGGGTGGTTGCATGCAATTTCACTTTTTTAACTTTAGTTAGTGTATAATGTTGCTGCTTGAGCATAAACAGTATCTGCAAAGTTACAGCACTGAAAGTTCAATTCAAACTGAGATATTTTCTAAAGTTATGTCAGTTTATTGCCTACAAAAACGGCCGGTTTGGACTACAACGAGCTTCTTTCTGGGTTGGTGACATCATAAGCCCTTGATCGTCACCGCATATGTGACTTCTGCCCGTAATGGTAAGGGCTGTGCCGTTTCCGGACAACCCTTCAGCCAATAAAAATACATGAAACTACATTTGGCCATCTAACCAATCTAAGACCATTGGATTTTTCGGAGGGATGGGCTTCAGAGAAGCAGGAAGCAAACGAGCCGTTCAAAGGACAGTGGAGACAGTGGTGTGGAATAAAGGTAAAATATAAGAAAAATACGGCGTATAAAAAAAAAGTATTAAGACATTTTATACTGCGCCCATAAACACAACCAAGCCTAGAAAAAAACACGGAACCTCCCCTTTAATGTTTGATGGTCGTGTTGTTTTACATTTGTGTAAGCAATCTTCGATGGCCCTGTGTACATTTTGTGTGAAGAATACATAAAAAGTAGACTGTAAGTATACTAGTTTAAAAGAAGTATACTTATAGCACACTTGAATAAACTTCTTCTATTTTTAAGGGCATAAAGCACATATTCTTCTGTAAATATAAACGTCTGTGTATCCACATTCAGAATGAATTAAAAGGAACATGTTGAGAGAGAAAAAATAAATAAATCAATAATTAAGCCCAGCTACATCTGCACCGCACAACCTTCTATCATCATAATTGAGCCTTATCAAGATGCATTTTGAAACATTTTGGTGCTCTTTTGCTCGCCCATTAGCTACTGGGAGATATAAGGATGAAAGGCAAATAAAATAAAAAGGCCCTTTTCTTCAGACTTAAGAGAGAGCCTCTTACAAAGGAGACAAAAGTTTTTCTCTCTCTTCTGAGGAAACTTTAATTGCATGTGTCGTGGGCCCTTACTCGCTCGACTCGAAGGGAACACCACTCTGATCCGTACTTAAAATAGCTCCTCAGATGTTTGTCACCCAATGGCTGGCACGTTGTTGTCTTGGATCTTCTCATCGGTTGAGTCTCTCTCTTTCTTAATTAACAGAGGTGTGAGCTGTTTTTTTCCTCCAGACTTCCTTGTGTTTATGCTCCCTTCCCTCTCCCTTTATCTACCTCCACCTCGTTTGAAAACTGTGGAGAAGAAACACAGGCACACACACAGAGAGAATAGTGACGCATGCCTTCAGATCTTGGCTGTGTTGAGGCGGAGGGGTGCAGTCTGCTCCGCCTGCCATGGCTTACACAAAACAAACGAAGTGCGTCACGATTAGGCCGGGCTCCATGGTCACTGTCAAAGGTGTCATGTCGACTTTTTTTTTCTCCGTTCCTTTTTTTTTTTAGCGCCTCACTCCCTGTCGCCCCATCCTTCCCTGCTGCTATGTTTCACTTCTCTGCACCTTTTGTCAGTTGGCTATAGAGCTGAGGATGCCACACCGGCTGTACGTCCACACGGCTCCCATTAAGTTTCCATTAACGGGACCTGTCCTCCCACGTACCCCCATTGACCAGCTACGCCCGAAAACACATCCTGCAGGCTTTTAGCATAACCTAAGCTGTATTTGTACCTAAATGAATAGACTGTGTGTGTATTCACACCTATTATGCACCATATGACCGCCATGTGTATCTACACTACCATTCACATTAAAAAAAATAATTAGTACTTTTATTCAGCAAGGATTATTGATATAGACTTTTACATTGATACAAAAAAGATACTTCAAATAAATTCTTTAGATGTTTTTGTTCATCAGAGCATCCTGAAAAATCATGGTCTCCACAAAAATATTAAGTAGCCCAACCATTTTTAACATCGATATAATAAGAAATACTTTTTGAGCAGCAAAACAGCGTATTAGAATGATTTCTGAAGGATCAAGTGACTTTCTGCAGAGTCAATAGCTACAGACCTCCAAACTTTGTGTGGCCTTCAGATTAGCTCAAGAACAGTGTGTGGGGAGCTTCATGGAGTGGGTTTCCATGGCCAAGTAGCTGCATCCAAGCCTTGCATCAACAAGTGCAATGCAAAGCATTGGATGCAGTGGTGTAAAGCACACCGCCACTGGACTCTAGAGCAGTAGAGACGTGTTTCTTGCAATCTGATGGACGATGGCTTGGTCTGATGTTCTTGATTTGGCGAATGCCAGCAGAGTTGCCTGACTGCATTGTGCCAAGTGTAAAGTTTGGTGGAGGGGGATTATGGTGCAGGGTTGTTTTCAGGGGTTAGGCTTAGCCCCTTAGTGTCAGTGAAAGGATCTCTTAATGCTTCAGCATACCAAGATATTTTGGACAATTTCATGCTCCCAACTTTGTGGGAACAGTTTGGGAATGGCCTCTTCCTGTTCCAACATCACAGCGCAGTGCACACCAGTGCACAAAGCAAGGTCCATTAAGACATGGATGAGCGGGTTTAGTGTGGAGGAACTTAACTGGCCTACACAGAGTCCTGACCTCAACCCGATAGAACACCTTTGGGATGAATTAGAGCGGAGACTGTGAGCTAGGCCTTCTCGTCCAACATCA
This sequence comes from Pseudorasbora parva, assembly GCF_024679245.1. Taxonomy (NCBI): domain Eukaryota; kingdom Metazoa; phylum Chordata; class Actinopteri; order Cypriniformes; family Gobionidae; genus Pseudorasbora; species Pseudorasbora parva. Next base: position 13,424,537 of record NC_090189.1, on the reverse strand, counting down.
GTGCGACATCGTCTTCACAAATGCGATATTAGAAGAATGGTTAAAAATTCCCATAAACAGACTCCTAAACCTTATGGAAAGCCTTACAAAAAAAGTTGAAGCTATTATAGCTGTAAATGGTGGCCCAAAGGGATACTCCACCGCTTTTCATATTAAACTATGTTATTCCCTTAACTAAGACGAGTTGATACATACCTCTCTCGTCTCATCGTGCGTGCAGCCCACTAAGCCCAGTTCATTCACTATGGTACCAAACAGAGATCAAGTTAGACGTGGCCAAACACCTTCACGTTTTCCCTATTTAAATACAGTTACATAAATAGTTGAACGCTCAAGTATGGTGACACAAAATAAAACGTGATGCTTTTCTAAGCAGGTTTAAAAGGAGAACAATAATAAATGGCGGAATAGCACTTCGGAGAGTACTTCGACTCAGCGCAGTAAAAAGTCCCGGCTGAAACATCCTCCCTCACATCTCCCCCCTCTCATTTCCGTCAACAGGAGGTGAAGATTTTTCAGACATGACTTTTTTTATATTTTACTATATTATTTTAATATATTGTATTGTGCAAAAAGTTACCGTTACAGGTGGTTGTGGGGGATGGTTGAAAATTAAGGGGCATTGTTGATGTCACCCGAAAAAAATAAAGAAAGTTATTTAAATAGGGTCAATGTGATCACATTAAGTTTTAGCAACATATTTGTGTACAAGTAATCATAAAAACTGAGAATTGATGTTTTAAATCACAAATCGGATTAACTGTGTGCTAAAATCCATCAACAGCTAGATGTAAAAACTAATAATTGCATCTTCTTGAAGTAAATGCATGCACTGAATATTCATCTTGACATTGTTCATGGGCTACCAGCGTAAGGTTACTTTTATAGCATCTTGGAAGTAGTTAAAAAAAGCCACCTAATCACGTGCACACAATTCAAAACAATCTCATTGTATCTCTCGCTCCAGTTCAAAATGAGCCCACTCCTGTTCCCCATCCTGTCAGGCAAACTTTATTAGAAGATGCTGTGTCTTTCATTCCTCTCCTAGCTGTGTTGTAGGGATGCCTGCTTTCAAATCCATCTTTCCCTCCCTCTGCCAAACTCTAGAATATAGCGGCTTGTCCTCTGGGTGGTTCCTTTTGGGCTCTCTCACTCCCTTTGTTTGTGTGAATCACTCAATTTTCTCTCTGACCTGAACACTGTTTTTGGAGGGACGAACTGGAAGGGAAGATTTAGTCCAAATTAAGCCATTAGCTGTAGATTTTTTTTTAAAAAGAACATTATTATAACCCAAATTCTGAGGTATCCCACAATCCACCACTAGAGACTGCTGGAGAGCCCCATTTAACAACAGGGGCCTTGTGTCACAGGCAGACACTAGAGGTTGCCAAAACAATCCACTGTTAGCAAAGTTGAAAAGAAGTGAGAATACTGCATTTTATTTTTTACTTTGCTCTGTTTTGCCTTTTGTTTTGTTGCATTAAAACCACACCCTGCAAGAAAGCATTGAAGTACAAGTTCCAGTCATTTCCTTCAAAATCAGTTTAAGGTTTTAGTTTGGCATATGCATAGCATTAAAGCTAACTAATGCTGCCTTCACGTGCTATCTGAATTATCGTAAATATGAGTTTCCTAGTCAAAAACTGGAGATGAACGCCTTCTCAAGTCATGCACTGGGAGGCTTGGGGATAATTTTGATACAGAATTGTGCAGGCCATAAACTTTAAAAATGACTAAGGTGACTGGTATACTTTACAATTTTTATTTTTCCCACTACAGCTAGTCTTGTCATTAAACTAGTACATATTTACATCAAGTAGACAACTTGGACAATTTACAACAGCTTTTTCAAATATAAATTACATAATAGTCCTTACCTTTGTCAGAAATGAGTCTGCATCGTGGAACTCTAGTGCATGTGTGTCTCGTGCTGCGAGCTGCATTAAGCATGCGCTTTAACAGGAAATGCTTCTAAATTGAAAACAGCTCATTTGTATGATGTTGGATTAATTCCATATTCTCTTGAGTTGAAATTATTCAAAAATAATAGCTAAATCCTTAACAACCACATTTAGTAGATTTTATTCCAGTAATTTTTAAATAATTTCAGTGTAAAAAACTGTCAAAAAAAACAAGAAATTAATTTTGTTAAATAAAGTTTACATATTAAATGTAATGAAATCTACAAACCCACAGATTAAATTTTAACAGTGTAGATAGCATGGTGAATGTTTATATGCTTGTCAATGAATACGATGCTAAATATAATTTTGGCTTAAATAAGATTTTCCCAATAAATAGGCAAGAATAAACCTGGTGAACCATATGCTGCCTTCACGTGCTATCAGAAATTTCATAATTCTCACTATTTACGCTGTGAAGCGTAGAATACACTTCAAATGATTACTTTTATATGTAAATTTACACTTCATTAATGAGAACTGAGACAAGACAATCTAGCTGTTTTGGGAAAAATCCTACACTCTAAAAAATGCTGGGTTAAAAACAACCCAAGTTGGGTTGAAAATGCACCGACCCAACAATTGAGTTGTTTTAACCCAATGGTTGAGTTGTTTTAACCCAGTGGTTGGGTTAAATGTTGCTTAAGACAACCCAATTGCTGGGTAAGAACAACTCAACCATTGGGTTAAAACAACCCAATTGTTGGGTCGGTGCATTTTCAACCCAACTTGGGTTGTTTTTAACCCAGCATTTTTTAGAGTGTACCTGTCACAGCAGTAGTTATCCCCCCCAAACATGTCTTAAGTTTATGGCACGCCCATCTCCACCTTTGTGTACATTCGATGGACACTTTACGGTCACGGGAGAGGATTTATGAATAGCAGTGGAGCAATGCAAATGACTCTGCAGGTCACGGGACAGTAGCAACATGGACAAGTTTCATTCCCATAGAAAATACTTTTTTTTTAACAGTCATGAAGTTACAGAAGAGGATTAGGGCCAAGCAAAAAAAAAAGAAAAAAAAAAGCATCTCGAGATTAAAGTCATTATAATGCGAGATTAAACTCGTTAAATTTTGAGAAAAAAGTCGAAATAAAATCTTGAGAATAAACTCATTAAATATTGAGAATAAAATCGTTGTGTTTCGAGAAAAATCTCATTATATTTAGAGAAAAAAAGTCGAAATAAAATCTTGAGAATAAACTCATTAAATATTGAGAATAAAGTCGTTGTGTTTCGAGAAAAAAACTCGTTATATTTCGAGAAAAAAAGTCGAAATAAAATCTTGAGAATAATGCATTTGATCAGTGTTCATTGCATAGCATACTGTTTGAATGCGTTATTCTCAAGATTTTATTTCGACTTCGTTTTTTCTCGAAACACAACAACTTTATTCTCAATATTTAATGAGTTTATTCTCAAGATTTTATTTCGACTTTTTTCTCGAAATGCAACGAGTTTTTTCTCGAAACAGAACGACTTTATTCTCGATATTTAATGAGTTTATTCTCGAGATTGTATCTCGACTTTTTTTCTCGAAATTTAACGAGTTTAATCTCGCATTATAATGACTTTAATCTCGAGATGCTTTTTTTTTTTTTTGCTTGGCCCTAATCCTCTTCCATAGGAAGTAAGTTCAAATTTAAAGTGGTATATTAACACAGTACGCAATTTCAGACGCAGCATCTGTGTTTGTTTTATCCAGCTTTATTTTCTTGCTTAAAGATGGGATTCATTGTAAAAATGTAACTTTGCAGTTGGCCAAACAAATAATCATCTTGTGTTATTAATGAAGGCGCAGTAGGATACACCATCTATCCCTGCAAGAAAATTAAATGTTTCAGGTTTCCTTGAACTGGTGGCTTCATCTTTTTTTTGTTTTGTTTCGTAAACAGCATCCAGTGCCTTTTTGCCCTGAGCCAGAAATGTGCTTCCGTAAATGTGTGTACATCATCTCTGAATGGAGGGTAAATAAGGTCGACTCATCAGGTGAGAGCTAAACACAAAGTAACATGTTCTGACACCAAGCCCCCCAGGTTTAACTGTGAACGTATCTTCAAAGGAAAACACGCTCCGATGGTCTTTAAGGGCATTTGCAGATAGCAGCACTAAGCTGAAGCAATGCCAACGCTTCCTTTGAGAGTGAATTAGTTGAAAGACACAAGATCAAGCAAGTCAGGGAGCTCCAGTTTTGGTCGAAGGCTCAGGGTTAACGCTGATTCATGTTATTAAAAGGTCCGGTCTTCTCCTAGCATAATTCTTTGTGGCTTCCATGCTTTATTTTAAAGTAAAACCATATTGGGAGTCTGCTTGCATGATGCCATGATTGAAAACAACTGGCAAGGAAATATATACCGTATTAATCGGCTTTGTTTTTGTTGCAGGAGACAAAAGGGAAATGTTCTCTATTTTTAGAGGCTTTGATGCTAATCCACATACATCGTACATGCAATCATATCTCCATAGACAATAGGACTCATAAAATCCCATAACGTTTCACCGTAACACTTCGAAGCCCTACCATTTCGACAAAGTCACTTTTGCATATCCATATCCCGCCCCCCGCGCTTTATTAAACAGGAATTTCTTCCAAAAACAATTCTCTTTGCTGGTGGCCAAACAAAGAATCCTCTTGTGTTATTAATAAAGGGGCAGTATTAAAGGGCTGTTTTTTATTTTTAATTTTAGTCTGTTTCACTCCCTCCATTCTCTCTTTATTCCCCACCCTCTCTGTAACCTTCTCTTTTTCTACCCTCCGTTTGAAAGACTGCCAAGCTCTGTTTGCCTTGATAATTAGGACCCAAAGCGTGCAATCGCAAGTCCATTATAAAAACAGCCAACGCCTGGGTGGTTTATTGATAAGGCATTACGTGTGTGGAGGTGTGGAAATGTGCACAGGGCTGGTGGCATATCAGATTCCCATGTGCTTTAAAAAAAGAGGCCTTTATCCAGATTAAATGCCATTATGGTCCAACATTGTAATTCGCCAGCTTTCATGACAAGGAAGCAAAAACATATTAATGTAAAAGGGGACGGCAGAACAGCTGTTCAGTAAGAGAGAGTGCAGTTGCTAGTGGCTACAGTAAAATGTCAATGAAGCGTTTCTTTTGCACCAGCAAAAAATTCTCAGTCGTATTTTTGCTCATAAATGTGTTTTTTTACATTCAGTTTGTTTTATTTTTAATAACTTAATCTTATTATTTAACATTTCACCGCAATGGTAACGTAATTTTATCCTGCCTGCACTATAAAAAGACAAAATGTGAACTTAAAGACTGATTTCTAATAGACTGGGTAAACCAAGCCTGGTCTGCTGGCGATTTGATTTCGCCTGGGCAACTCAGCCTGGAAACCCATGCATTCATTTCTACTGCTGCTGTTACAATGTTGTGGGAACCAATCGCAGACTGGCTGAATCCACATGGTGCGCTATTGCTGGGTTTAACATGATGACGGATGGAGAAGTGGTGGGTCGTTGCGCCACTGATCTCTCCTCTTGTGGTCTGATTGGTTGAGGGACTATTTAATTGCGTATGTACAGTCATTTGAATTATGCTCGTTTATCACGCCTCTTGTTCAGTAGAATATACAGAGCAGACTCCCCAGACCAATGTTCAATCTTAAATTGAGCTTGGTCGGAGATTTCTAACAGATCTATGTGTGTGTAAACCATAGACCGGAAAAAAATAAACGCTATAAACGGGTTGGGAAGGGCAGGACACTAGTCAGCTAAGACTATTTTTATTTTACTTTACACACGGCACACAGCCACCACTTTTAATAAAGTGATCAAAACTAGGCCACACTACACATTCGTAAATTAACCGTTCTCTCATAATATTTAAAAGCTGCTATCGAAACACAGAACATCATACAAATATATAAAACAACATTTTGATAAATAAACCTACATTTTTTTTCGCCGATTGTGCCTAAAGGGGGTCGCACACCGGACTGAAGCTCAGCGCCGTGTCTCAGGTATCTCACACCAGGCAGACATGAGCATTACACGCTAGCTCAATTTTGAATCGACTTCTGAAAGAAGAGCTGCACGATGAGTGTATCTTGTAGCACAGGGTGAAATACATTCACGATTTGAGGCGTGGCGCGTCCGGTGCGAAGCTCAGTGCCCTTAAATTGGCGATCTCTCAGCACCGCGTCACGTCTTTATAACACATATTGAGCACCCCGATGTTTCATAACACCCGCGAAGATTCGACCATGAGATCAGTGGTCGAATCCGGTCCTGCATATCGATGCATCGAATCTTCAACTATTAGGGGTCACCCCTAGTGTGTATATATATATATATATATATATATATATATATATATATATATATATATATATATAGTTAATGTTAATTTCAGCATTTACTAATGATTTATTCAAATCAAATGTTGTATACATTAGTCAATGCACTGTGAACTAACATGAACAAACAATGAACGACTATATTTTTATTAACTAACATTAACAAAGATAAATAAATAGCTACTCTAGCAAATGTATTGCTCATTCATTGTTAGTTAGTTAATACATTAAATAATGTTAACAAATGAGACCTTAAAGTATGTAAAGTGTTACAATTTCATTTAATAATTTTTATATAATTTAAGCTTTATTTAAAGGGATAGTTTACCTAAAAATGAAAATCATCCCATGATTTACTCACCCTTAAGCAATGGGTGTATATGACATTCTTCTTTTAGACGAACACAATCTGAGTTATATATTTTTTTTTAAAGTGATTTTCTAAGCTTTAATGGTAGTGAATGCCGCTCCTGATTTTGAAGTCCAAAAAAGTGCATCCATCATAAATGTCATCCATACTTCCATAAAAGTAATCCAGACTCCAGAGGTTTAATGAAGGCCTTCTGAACCAAAGCGATGGGTTTTTGTAAGAAAAATCCATATTTAAAACTTGATAAACTAAAATAACTAGCTCCCGGCAGACGGCTTATCCATGTTGACATGCAAAAAAAGAGTAACCCCTGACGCGATGTATGACGCAGGACGTATGAGCAGTGTATGCTTTTACACCTCTTGAGGTTCAAACAAATAGGGCTGGGCAGTATCTCTAAATCCAAATCCACCGACATTTCTCTTTAAAAAATTATTATTTTAGACCTCTAATTTGTGACCGGGATTTTGTTTTGCTCTATTCTCTTTGCTTCCGTAATCGTCAGTATGTCATGCATCAGGTCCATAGAAAGAAATGGACCGAGCGATCCCATTGACGTCAACGGCGAAAAAATTAAGTCAACCTAGGGGCACTCACTTCCTGATGGCTGAGCGAACTGCGCAGGCTCAGACTGAGCTTGACGACGTAGATGTGACGTGAGCCTCCTGTCTGACAGCTGTAGGTCTTCTAGTAGATGTGGAAAGTGAAAGCTGAATCACGTTATTTAAATATTTTCTCCTGTTGCTTTTGGCTCACTATGGGCTTCTCCCCATTCTTCCCCCTTGACTTTATCAGACTTTATGTCTCCACGTCCCCCTGACTGTCTCATAGACAGTAAAAGATTGCCTGCGAGCATCTCCTCAGGTCTATACTGTAATTTCTCAACTGTGCGACATAGTCGCGTTGGTTATGACGCAATTGTTAGCCTATTTTTACAAAAACAGCTTCTGCGGGGTGATAGTGTAAGATACAAGGTAATGGAGCCTTTTATGCATTGTCGTGTTTCTTTAGAAATAAACAATGGACAAATGGAGTCTTTAAACATCTCAGATGTAAAGTTATTCACTGTCAAAGTGACTCAAAAATGAATGGGAGTCAATGGGATGCTAACAGCAGGTGATGGCTTGGTTAGCAATGGCAGCCCCTAGGGGTGGAACGCTTTCCGAGCGCTAGATTACCCCCTTGATCAGGTCAGGGGTTACTCTTCTGTTCTGCCATTTTAGTTTTTAAAATAATTTTTCTTACACAAATGCATCGCTTCATGTCAGAAGACCTTTATTAACCCCTGGGGTTGTGTGGATACTTTTATTATGCACTTTTTTCAGGACCCCCATTCACTGCCATTGTAAATCCAGGATTTTTTTTTTTATATAACTCCGATTGTATTAATCTGAAAGAAGAAAGTCATATACACCTAGGATTGCTTGAGGCCAAGTAAAGCCTGAGGTTATTTTCACTTTTGGTTGAACTATCCCTTTAACAAAAGTGATTTGTAGTTTTAGTTAACATTAACGCCTATTACTGAATTATAATTTGGAGACACTGGACCAAGGATGAGAGAGAGTTTGAGAATGACATAAAGACAGCGAGAGATGGGTAGAGAGCGAGAGTAATTGTTTGGAGACAGGGGGCTGTAGCAGGATTTTAATATGTTTGCTGTCTCCCGGTTCCAATTGGGCCCCTCAGGACGTTGTGATATTTAAAAGTGACATGTCTGACCCTGCACATTTGCGATGTGTCATCATGCATCAAGCACAGAGGTGTGGATTAAAGCTCTCCCTAATGTTGTGTGCATTGGGATTTATATTTCCAATTAAGTCTGCAAATTATATGATCATCCAGAGCTATGTGCAAAGGGCCATTTTGGAAATGTGTGGCGATTGGTCTGTGTCCCCCCCTCTCACTAATGGTAATGTTGGAAACGCGATCCACTTTGTGGCTGGAATATTAATACGCTTCGCAACTGTCCAATTACATTGCGCATTGTCAGATTGTGACTCTTAGGGGAATTGTCTATCAAAATAAATACAACTCAGCTATAGCGTGCAGATTATAAAGTGCAGTGCAGGGTGACCAGGGTGTATTATATAAGGGTTATAGAAGGACTTGGCATGTAAAGATCACACAAGGCCGTCGCTCTGCGGATGTGGAGCCAGCTGTCTCTGCTCTTATCTCAGCTCAGCTGGAAGCTAAACAGACCTTGGTCTACATGGAAAACTGAAAATTCCAATTATCCTTAGAGTGTCGACAGTTTAAATGAATCTCCACTTCAGATGGAATAACAAAAAAATAATAATACTAAGATTAAAATAATACTAAGATTTATACTCCTACCAAATCTAAGAATTCGCCTAATTTTTGTCTCATTATACATACCTATTCAAAAGTTTTGGGTCTGTCTTCCAGCTTCTTTTTGGAAGAAGTTAATTCAGAAAGAATGCGTTGAAGGAACTGTATGTAAGAAATGTATTTCAATGAATCCTAAAATGACCCTGATATGTCACTAGACATTAAGGAATCGTGTTAATTTCAAATACTTATATCACTGACAACAGTAGTCCGGCCAGGATATTGTCATTTAAAAATTGTTTTTGCAGCCCCCAACTGATGTTGATGTTGAGATGTTGTGTTTTGGCCTGAAGCTCCGCCCTCCACCTATCTACCAATCACGAAGTCAGTAGTGTTTCGGCATGCGGGTTGCCAGATCTGCTCTAGTTACCACAGCTTCAGCTACAAACGTTCCTGCTGATCCTGCAGCCAATCTGGCAACCTCGAGTCAGGGGGGAGAAGGAGAGGGGATAAACCGCTCTACAGTCATGTGAAAGTGATTGCAGTACCAGTTTTGACCACAATCTTACAGACACTTCCTTAAAAGGTGCAGTGTGTAGCATTTAGAAGTATTTATTGACGGAAATGCCATATAATACACATAACTATGTTTTAGTGGTGTATAAAACCCTTACATAATGAACATTGCTTGTATTAACTTAGAATGAGCCATTTCTATCTACATACACCACAGGTCCCCTTACAGGGAAATTGCCATTTTGCACCGTCATGTTTCTACAATAGCCCTCTAGATGGTGCAAAAATTAAACAGTTAAGTTAATCAGAAGGGACAGTAAAGACTTTTACATTTATTTCCAAATTATTTTGAACTTTCAATTCATAAAAATACGTTTAAACTATTCTTGTACCATACTGTTAAACACACACACACACACACACACACACACACACACACACACACACACACACACACACACACACACACACACACACACACACACACACACACACACACACACACATATATATATAGTATTTTTTTTTTTTTTACATTGAACATTAGCCTACATTACGTCAGGGTTTCCAAACCGATCTCACAGCAATTTGTACATATTTTACGAGTTGCCCAAATTGCATGAATTCGTACAAATGACCTCCCCCTAACCCTGCCCCTATAGTAGATTGTACAAATATGTACGAATTAGCCATCTCAAAAAATACGTACGAATTGGTCATGAGATAGCGTTGGGGTTTCCCAAGGAAGGAACTGCAGGGTGCATAAATTTATGAAAAGCTTAATGAATTAAATAATAAAAAGTTAAATTATAAGAAATAATATCAAATCAAAATAAAATGAAATGCTAACTACAAATATTTATTTGTTTTTACTGTATGGCCTCTGAATTTTCCATTTATAGTTTCCTGACTTGTGGCCGTTCTGTGTGTGCAATTCCATGAAAAATTTAAGGAAGGAACATTTAAAAGATAAAATAAGAATTAAGGAGAATCAATGAATTCTAAATAATGTACTTCCATTTTGTGAATATTAAGTAATCATGTAATCAATAAAGTAACTGTATTCAGATTATGAGTTCCTATTTTGAAATGTAATATATAATCTAATTACAAGCATTAGATTATTGGAGTTTGATCATAATTCATATTATATGTAATCAGTTACTACACAGCTCTGATAATAAGAAATGTTTCTTAAGCAGCAAATCATCATATCAGAATGATTTCTGAAGGATCCTGTGAAACTGAAGACTGAAGTAATGATGCTGTAAAAACAGCTATGCCATCACAGGAATAAATTACTTTTTAAAGTGTATTCAAGTAGAAAACAGTTATTTAATATTGTAATAATATTTAAAAACAGTTTTTACTGCATTGGTGATTAAATAAAAGCAGGCTTGGTGAGCACAAGAGATAAAATAATAACAATAATTCTTACCAACCCCAAGTTTTTGAATGGTAGGGTAAGTCTTATTAGTCTCCTTTCTTAGTAATATGAATCCTCATGTAAGTATTAGTCTTAATCTTAAAGGTGCACTATGCAACTTTCCGTCCACTAGAGGTCGCCTATTCAAAACAAAGGCGTAGTTCGATGAGTGCAGCATCTTGGGACATGTGGTCTTCACCTCACAGCTGGTGGAAAATAGGACTCGGGCAGAAATCATGTTAATGGAATGCGGTTTTTAACGTAACTGTAGTGTGAAGCAGAGCAGGACAGTTACACAAATACCCGCCTCGCGAACACCGGGGCTTTTATTATGACGGGACGGGACACATTCGCTAGGCACCTGCACTGATCCGCTCTTCCGGTTATGATTATGAGGTAATGCAGCTCTGTTTATCATATTAGATACATTTAAGTGTGTTGAAAATGATGTTATGATGTTACTCCGTGTGTTCATTTGTTCACACTGCCAAGAGTAAAGCGCTCCTGCCAAATAAGACCCGAAACCGAGGGCAGCGCAGATATGACGCAATTGACATGTGACTTCCTCAGAAGCTATGCTGAAACGTCCCGGTCCTTGTTAAAATAGCAATTTTCTCACAATTTACAAATAGTTGGAAACATTTGGGATATTGTAGGTACTCAACTGAACAAAATATATAACACTGGCCTAGTGGTTTTTGGATATTTTACTGCAAAAATACTACATAGTACACCTTTAATCTAATAAACAAGATTAATGCCAATATATAGAATTTTAATAAATTACAATATTGGTATGTGTATCTTGGTCAGTCATTCCTGAGTACACTTACCTGTCTTTTTCAATCAAGCATGCAAATATGAGCATGCCAAGACAGTGCCAGTGTTTTGACAATTTCCTGTTTAATGAGACAGGGTTCGTATCACTCCTTATCTGTGCGAATCCAGCATGCCAAGCACCCGGTTCAGCCGTTAATTGCCTAAGGAATTGATAACGGTGCTGAGGCCGGTCCGCCTGATAAACCCACATGTCCATCTGTCAAACCCTGCGCCGACCACACACACACACACACACACACACACACACACACACACACACACACACACACGCGCGCGCGCGCACACCTCTGACAGGAACACCATTCTCACCATATCCTCAATGGTGTAAATTATTGATTTTAACATGACAGCTATTGGAGATGGTGCCTTGAATGCATTGCTGAAGGAAAGGAGGGAAATATTTAGCTATTTTTGACCTATGACTGCAAAGAATTATTTCTTGGAGGATGCTGAACGAGAGTGTTCGATATTTAGAGAGAGTCGAAGAAAGAGAGGCTTGAAGAAGAAACCCGGACCGGGGGAGAGGCTAAGTTGGAAATGGCCCTGTCTGGAGCTCAAAATACAATCATGTTCACATATCGTTTTGAGAATGAAAACCACAAACGACTGAAGTTACCCCCTTAACTTGGGCTCCCTACTAACCAGACCACATTTCCAACTTGTCCCGATGTGCATCTCAATCATCTGGTCACTAGCAGCCGGAGCAATGACTAAAATATATTTTTTTAAGAAACATGAATAATGTGAGGAGTATAAAAAAGGAGGTTTCAGAATGAGTGAAGATGAAAGAAAGAATGCATAGATGGAGAGGGAGGAAAGAAAAAGATTGGAAGGGGGAGGAAGAATAGGAGTGATGGAGGTAGACAGCCTGAGGAGCGAGACCGAGGCAAAGTGAGAATTGAAACTTCTTCAATCTGACGGCGCGTGTCTCCCTGGGGTCCATTTTGATCTAAGCATATTTGAATGTAAATATAAGACCGGCTGCTTTTATTGAGTGGTGTTGGCACGGCACAGCTGATGACCACTGGCGCTGTCTGACACTCCAGCTAGATCCATCAGAGAGGAAATGCATTCATCTATATGATGTGCCTCTCCCTACAATTATAGATAATTTATACGTCTCCTGTTTACACCCGTCTGTTTAAAATGTATAGCTTTTGTTCTCCTCTTATTCTAGAAATCTCTGAGGTCTGTAATCTCAGAGACTTTGGTTTATGAAGTCAGATCCATATAAAGAATGGCCACCCTTCCGCTGATGGTCAGGCATGTTGTAATTCACGAGTAGAAAAGGGATCAGCTCCGCAAAATCAGGACCAAGGTGAGCACATCACTGGGAAAATATCCTCAAAGTTGGGTGCTCGGCAAAAGACATAATAAAAAAAATGGAAACAAGTCGGCACACCACATAAATAAAATAATAATAATAGTAGACTCACACACAGGTTACTTTTCGAGTACACAGGCTTTTCATTGGACATTTAAAAGTTTATACCCAAGCCTTTATAGCCACATGTGACTAATCAAGGATGACATGACCAAAAAAAAAAAAAAAGAAGAAAAAAAGTATATACATAAAAATTTGAGTAATGGAACACAAAAGCAACAGAAAAATACAAAATACTAAATGTGAAAAGTCACATTTTAAACATGTCAAAATAAATAATAATAATAAAACAAACATGATACCTCCATACCAGTAAATCAATAGAGAACCAAGAAGAAAAAAAAATGGACGAATATCAAAGTCTTCATTTATTCCCCTAGGTGCTATAGAATCAAATGTGTAAATCCAAGAGGTCTCACTTTTCAACAGTAGATTATTAATGTCACCTCCACGCTGTGAATATTTGATTAATTCAATTCCACCATATTGTAAGGTAGAGACTGGATGTCTAAAAAGTTCTGTGCTACAGGTTGTAATAAAGTTCGTAGATGGGAAGGAAGGAGGCGGGAACCGGCGAACGTTCAACAACTTTCAAAGTAAGTACTTATTGAAAATACTCAAGAGTTTGTGATTTCAGACACAGCCTTTGTCTGATTCTTGAGTGAATCATTATTTTGAATCAGATCTTTTCAACTAATCAGTTTATCCTGCATGATTCCAAACCCAGTTTGAATCATTTTTCATGAATCTTATTTGATACTTGAGTTCAACTCACTGTAAACAGGCTAACATCACACTGAAGTGCAATATTTTTAGTTACTAACCTGTTTGACTTCTGCTGTATGATCTTTTTATGGTGCTTTTGAATCTTTTGAAGCTTGAAAGCTCCACTTCCCACTCATTTTAGTATAATTCTTCAAAATATTTCCTTTTGTGTTTCACAGAATTAGAAAGCCATACAGGTTTGAAAAAACATGAATGTAAGTAAAAGATTTTCCTTTATGTGTGGACTAATCCTTTGAAAGTACAAAAAAGGTATTTCCAATCTTTTTGTTCAATGATTAAAAGACAATTACTCAAAAGAGAAAGTCGATTTAGGTGACATCTCATTAAATGTACATAGCGATTACTGATGATGTTAATCTTTTAAGCAGGGCGAATATTTCATTAATGTTTAAATAATAGAAGATTAAAGCATGCAAAATTTAAGGACCAAAACTCAGTTATGTCGTTTTAAACTTCTAAATCTAAAACCACAGCAAGTCTTCAAAGAATTCAGTGTGGACAACGACAGGAACGCGATCAAACGTGTCAGGTGAACATCTTTGCACATGTTGTTGCAGTTATTTAAAAGCTTCCCCATTTTCATTTAAACTCAAACTCTATTTAGGGATTTCTGTTTTCATGCCTTTCAAATGGTAATGGATCTCTTCAAAGTCTCTCTATCGCTCATTAGCAGCAGTTCAACATAAAAAAGAGTGTAAATGAGAGAGAAAAAGGGTGAAGAATTTATTATTATTTCTAACTTAAGATATGATTTTCTGGTGCTAAAACAAAGGATGAAATTATTTTCAGACTTATTATATCTGGAATTCATTGGACTCAATTATAGTTTAGCACTGTTTTTCCCCCAGTGGCTGTAGATGTATTTAACATTCTATAATCTAGAGTAAAGTCTTTATCAATTGAGATAAGGCAAGCAAAACTATAACTGCTCCTACTTAGGGTATTTTAACAAAACCCTAACCCTAAGTATTAAAGTAACATAATTTGTGCTAAGGATTGATACTTGTTGGGAAAATATGTTGTATTACGAATCCAAATGATCATCCTTAATATTTTGAAAGAGCCAAGACATATCTAGAGACTAGCAATGCCCTAAAATCACCCACAGTATGGTGAGTGTGACTTTTGGCGTAGTTGGTTGTGATTTAATATGCTTGTAAATGTAAATGACATCCAGAACTAAGGGCCACATGAATATGAGAGGACTTGTAACACAGTTCCTCTAGGAGATGAAAGTTTTTTCTTTTTCTTTTTGAGTGACAGCATTCTAACCAGCATGACTCTTCGGTTGACCTTCTCAAACGAGTGCCTATAACCAAAAGTATGCAAAAGAGGCAGAGAGGGGGAACGGATAAAGGAAACAGATTGCCATCCGTCACAAGATAAACCCCCAGGTTTACCACGATTCTTAGCAACAGAAGTCAAAATGTAGTTTCTGATGAGTATAGATTACATAACAACATCTGGCTAATCCTCGACCTACAGGCACACAAGCATATTTTTCTCTAATTAGATTTATTTGCTACCTTTGTTTGATTCGTCTTTACCCCTGGCATTTTACTCCAGAAGCAGATGTCATTAAAAATTCCTGTTCCTGAGGAATGGATCTAAGATCATTTTTTTAATGAAGAGACAGGGAGGGAGATGATGAAACACCAAGGGTGGCTTTCCTTGATCCTTTTACCTTTGAGGGTTAGCATGAACCATCAACCATCAACCAGCATGTCCTCAGTGGAGTAGTGATGGCAGAGAGGACACTTGTTGTGATACTTGGTGTTAGTTCTGTCATCATTTACTTAAACTCATGTCATTCCAAACCAGTAAGACTTTTGTTCATCTGCAGAACACACATTAAGATATTTTTTATGAAATATGAGAGATTTCTACCCCTCCATTGACAGTCCAAGCAGCTAAAACATTGGCACTCTTGTAAAGAGTATAAAATCATCTGTCTGTCTATAAAAAGTTGGGACACTGTACACATTGTGAATAAAAACAGATTGCAATGATTGTGGAAGTTTAAAATTTCAATATTTTATTCAGAATTTGGGGTGACCCGAATAGTCGAAAATTCGATACATCGATATGTGGAGCCGGATTCGACCACCAATCTCACAGTCAAATCTTCGCGGGTGTTATGAAACGAGGATCATACCATTTTTGCAATATCGAGGTCCTAAATATTTTAAAGAAGTGGAGCGGCAGTTTCGCGTACGGTATGCGGCCCTTTTAAGGGGGTTGCACACCAGACACGAAGCTCAGCGCCGCGCCACGTCTTTAAAATTCGGAAACATTATTTTCAATGAGTTGCACACACACCAGCGGTGGCATTCGGCACCTGTCCACCGCGACTCAGGAAGATAAAAAATATATTAAAATCCCGTCGCGCCATTTCAAGGTTTTATATTCAATTTATATTATTTCCCTCAAATCGTCAATGTACACACTGATTTTACCCTGTGCTCTTCTCGTGCAGCTCTTGCAGCTCTTGCAGCTCGTGTCAGAAGTCGATTTAAAATTGAGCTTGCTCGTATATAATATGTGCATCCGGTGTGAGATACCTGAGACGATCGGCACTGAGCTTCGAATCCGGTGTACGACCCCCTTTAGGCATGTAAACACACTCAATGTGTTATTTATCAAAATGTTCTTTTATATATTTGTGTGATGTTCTGTATTTCGATCAGGGTTTTAAAATGTTATGAGAGAACTTTTTACAAATGTTTATCCAAACTTGTGACAAGGCCATGTTGGCATCCCATCTTTTTTATAACAGTCTGCAAACGTCTGGGGACTGATGAGACAAGTTGCTAAAGTTTAAGACTAGGAAATGTGTCCCATTCTTGTCTAAAACAGGCTTCTAGTTGCTCAACTGTCTTAGGTCTTCTTTGTCGTATCTTCCTCTTTATGATGCTCCAAATGTTTTCTATGGGTGAAAGATATGGACTGCAGTCTGGCCATTTCAGTACCCTGATCCTTCTTCTATGCAGCCATGATGTTGTAACTGATGCAGTATGTGGTCTGGCATTGTCATGTTGGAAAATGCAAGGTCTTCTCTGAAAGAGACGACGTCTGGATGGGAGCATATGTTGTTCTAGAACTTGGATATACCTTTCAGCATTGTTGCATTTCCAGATGTCTAAGCTGCCCATGCCACACACACTCATGCAATCCCATACCATCAAAGATGCAGGCTTCTGAACTGAGCTAATAACAACTTTGGTTGTCCTTGTCCACTTTAGTCCGGATGACATGTCGTCCCAGTTTTCCAAAAGTACTTCAAAATTGTATTGACTCTGAGAAACTCATTTGTGATATTCCTCCACAATTTTTCACCGCAGCATTGGGGTAATTGGTGATCTCTACCCATCTTGAGTTCTGAGAGATACTGCCACTCTGAGAGGTTCTTTTTATACCCAATCATGTTGTCAATTGACCTAATAAGTTGCAAATCTCTCTCTCTCTCTCTCTCTCTCTCTCTCTCTCTCTCTCTCTCTCTCTGTCTATCATTTATGTCTTTCTTAGAGAAGTTCCTCAAAATTAGCTATGAAATAATACACCAATAATGTCAAAGATCTGCTCTGCTCTTCACTCCGAAGTTTGGTGAAATGACATGATTAGATCATTTTATATTTATTTTATAGTCAAAGTCTTTTGTATAATTTGGAGTTTTTCGGTGCCCGAGAAATTCACAGCTGACAGATTTATTTTGAATTCAAATATTTGAAACCTTGATTTGAGTCAGGCTCGTTGGGATCCTGTCAAAGATAAGATCCCATCCAGTTAAAATGAAGACATATGCAGATGTGAGGAGACCAGATGAGAGAAGAAAGAAGGAGAGGTGAAGACAGTGATGGGATTAGAACGATGCTGACATGCGATAAAACTCCTGCAGGTTGAAGTGTAATGGGAGGCCAATGAAGACTTGATAGCTTCAATTTTATGGTTAAGAGGAATGTGAAAATGTATCCCATTGGCCGACAGATCGGAGCAAACAACTGTCTCCCCATCTCTGATTCCAATCGGCCATGGAAAAAAAGAGGGGGGAAATACTGACTCGCTGAGACCACCATTGCGCTGAAAGGTAGATAACGTTTGGGAAAAATAATGGTTTTCACGGCAGAGAATTTCACACATTAGCTCCGCGATGGAGGATTATCAACAGGAGCACAAGTCAAAGAATTTGAACCACTTGTCACAGAAGAACCTGCTTATGCCGCCTTTTCTTTCGTCTTTGTAATTCCCTCTGGGTTTCAATCTGTCAGACAATAAGATAAAGTACAAAACTTTTATGTTCCGTCAGGGCACCCTGCGACGCGTCTCTGATGAGCAGACGGCGACAAACGTGACCGGTCCTGATTAAAGCACAGACTCTGGAGACATGGGCTGGAGTATCTCTCCATCTCACTTGCCATCTTCTAATAAAGTCAGTCATGCAGGAAGCATCAGTCTGAGCATGCCTGGCAAAGGGTCAAGGTTTGGCTGAATGTCTGCTGGTCAGTACTGTAACTACGCTTCACAGTATCTTACTCCATGCCGAGCAGGAATTAGCTGGAAACATTTGGGATATTGTAAGTATTCAACTGAACAAAATATATAACACTGGCCTAGTGGTTTTCGGATTTTTTCCTGCAAAAATACTACATAGTGCACCTTTAATTATAGTAATACTGTCCCCCACTGATATACTGTGACATTTAATAATCTGTTCTGCGGTCCCATTAGCAAAGATGGCAGATTTCAAATCATGGATTTCCGGGGAGCCATTGAGATGAATGGAAATGCTAAAGGACAGCTACCTCCAGGTATTTTAGGCCTCCATTTTTGAGCAAGAACGTGAGAAACCGGATTTGGTGCTCAATCATGGAGGGCCGGACTGTGGGATGAGAGTGCCGTCAACAGAGTGCAGAGATAATTGTGTACATGAGAGTGAACAGCCTGTGTCTGGTCATGGAGTGAGACGCGAGCGACGTTTAAGTGTCCCTCTGCATCCGCGTTTTACTGTCTCTGTCTGCCTCCATGTCTCCCCTGGCATCCAGTGTCTAATTAAACGTGTCCTCCGGCAAGAAGCTGTCCACTTAACACCTTCAATTAGGAAGCACAGCTCCATCTGTACACACTGATGTGAGAGAGGATGTGGATTTTTCGGATGTGGCATTGACAGAGAAAAGGGGACTATTTTTAGTTTGTGTATCCGTGCTTGGGTTAGCGAGAACGAGTGTGTGCACCCATGTCTACAATACATGTAAATGTGAGTGAGAGGTAGAACAAAGCCTGTGTGTATGTGTGTATCTGCAGGACACTGAGTCTTTGTAATGCACCGCAGATCCCTCTGAAAGTCTTGCGAATAATTGACAGGTCATTATTTATTATCAGAGGACCGGCGCTGTGCTGCTGTACATGGCCCTGCTTCGTTAAGTCAAAGTAAATGAGTGAATTCATGCTCCAATTACTCTCTGGCGAATTTCCTCTCTCGAGCCGCTCTACAGGAGGAACCGATCGCCACAGCTGCTGCTGTAACTTTCAGAGCACTTATTTACCATTATCTGTAATTAGGGAATCTGTATTACCTGCTTGTGAATGAATTCACATGGAGAGTTCTTGGCTTGTTTCTATGTTTCAAGTCTAAACGAAAATGTTAAGAGTACAAGGAGAGTATTTTGGTTTTTCTAAAAAGTGCAACTTGTTGAAAAATTAAATGGAGAAATAGCAAGGCTCATCATGACAGTGAAAACTGATGTCCAATTTAAGGCTTTTTCGTGTGACTCATGCTATTCAAATTAGATTTTTTTTTCTTTCAATTTCTTAATATCCCAGTACATCTCTTGAAACGTTAGCCCATATTTGAACTTAAAGGTGCACTATGCAGCTTTTCTGTCCGCTAGAGGGTGCCTATTCAAAACAAGGCGTAGTTTGATGACACCAGAGTGTCATCAAGTTTGGAAGTTTGAGCTCAGAATCTTGGGACATGTGGTCTTCACCTCACAGCCGGTGGAAAATAGGACTCGGGCAGAAATCATGTTGATGGATGCGGTTATTAATGTTACTGTAGTGTAAAGCAGCGCAGGACCGAGTGTTGTGGAGCTGAGCAAGGTCGCTGGAACGATTGTTAATGAGAGGAACAACACGCAACTCACGAGCAGCGGGACTTTTATTATGACGGGACACAGTCCCTGGGCGCGGGCACTATTTCTGCTTTTCCATGAGTAACATAGCTCTGTTTATCATATAGACACATTTGAGTGTGTTAAAAATGATGTTATGATGTTAGTCGGTACATTCGCTCAGTGGCTGCTGTGACACTTGTTTCACACTTCTAAGAGTAAAGCATTTCTGCAGAATAAAACCGGAAACCGAAGGTAACGCAGATATGACGCAATTGACAGGCGACTCCCTCAGACGTCCCGGCTCCATGGTTAAAATAGCAATTTTTTCACAATTTACAAATAGTTGGAAACATTTGGGATATTGTAAGAAATCAACTGAAAAAAATATAACACTGGCCTAGTGGTTTTTGGATATTTTACTGCAAAAATACTACATAGTGCGCCTTTAATTTATGAACTTCTTTATATTTAATAGTTAATTCACTTTCATTTAATGGACCATTTTATTGTTGAATTTCTTTGAAATTTAATTCAGTACATTTCTCTTCCTGTCAGTCTATTTCATATTCCAACTTGGCAAATTTATCTCATAAATTGAAAGGGAGCCATTGAAAACATTTTTAAAAATCCTAATGGCTTTGATACATCAGAGAAAAAAATGACTTGTTGAACGTGGGTGTACTAAACTTCACTGCCTCAGCATGCTTTTTTGCTAAATGTAAATTTGTTCTGTAAATAAGAACTGAGCCACCATGACGACAACTTCTTCTTGTTTCTAAGATATTTCTTGTTGCTTTGTAAAAAAGACATCATTAGTAAGATAAAGTCATGAGTGAAAGTCACAAATGTACGAACTGGACCAGTCATACATGCTGAAAAGTCTTTCAGCCTGGTCTGTCTGGATAGGAATGTCTGAACTACAGTAAATCAGTTTAACCAGCTAACACCAGCAAATCAGCTGTTTTTTCGAAAATGTGATTCATCAAACCAAGGCCACCTTCTTGACTTTTGGTGGTGGACAGGGGTCAGCATGGGCACCCAGTCTGGTCTGTGGCTATGCAGCTCCATATGCAACAAACTGCGATCCACTGTGTATTCTGGCACCTTTCTATCAGAAAGCATTAACTTCTAAAGCGATTTGAGCTACAGTTTGCCTGTTTGATCGGACCACACGGGCCAGCCTTCGCTCCCCACGTGCATCAATGAGCCTTGGTCACCCATGACCCTGTTGCCGGTTCAACACTGTTCCTTCCTTGGACCCCTTTTAATAGATCCTGACCACTGCAGACCAGGAACACCCCACAAGAGCTGCAGTTTTGCAGATGTAGCAGCTGCTTTACTCAATATAATTGAATACATTGGACAACTCTGACACGAATCATGCGAAATGGCTTCTATTAGAAAAGACATAATCTGCGTTTAATTCTAGAATGTGCAAGTGTGTTATCTGAACCAGCCTTTTTGAGCTAAGCTAGATTTATTATGTTATTTTACTGTACACTCTAAAAAATGCTGGGTTAAAAACAACCCAAGTTGGGTTGAAAATGCACCAACCCAACAATTGGGTTGTTTTAACCCAACTGTTGAGTTGTTTTAACCCAATGGTTGAGTTGTTTTAACCCAGTGTTTGGGTTAAATGTTGCTTAAGACAACCCAATTGCTGGGTAAGAACAACTCAACCATTGGGTTAAAACAACCCAATTGTTGGGTTGGTGCATTTTCAACCCAACTTGGGTTGTTTTTAACCCAGCATTTTTTAGAGTGTATGCTTGGCAGCTTTGGGGCTGCTCCTTTCTACTTGCCTGACAAGCCAGACCCACATCAAGATGTTGTGTCTGGGAACACACCATTGGCAGGGCTCAATCCAAGTGGCGGGATAAACGGTTGTCTTTCAAACTCCCTCTGCATGCGTATGATATAGTAACAACAAACCAGAGCAATGAAGAAGGTGAAGTGGAGCTAGATGATAAATTACATTTAGCCGTATCCGGTTGGCAAAACTCTGAACAGATCTTCCTTGTTAAAGAATGAATTCAGTGTCGTTCTTTGTCCTTTTCTCAAAGAAAAGCTTATCTTTTCCAGAGTCTTCAAGAGTTGCAGCTAAAGCCGATTCGAATGACCGCTGTTCGCCAGCTTCTTTGTTTTCAAGTAGTAGGGAATTCACGTGGAACCGTCACAACTTTGCCTGCATTATGTTAAGCCCGCCCACCAACTCTACACATGATGTGATTGGCCTGACTACAGTTTGGTTTTTCAAGCTCTCAAGCCAATGAAAAGTTGCTAGACTACATTTTACATTTTCTTTACAGTTGCTGCCACTAGTGTGCATTTAGGTATCTAGGCTACCTTCCTACTTTACCGAAAACCCCAATCAAGTAGAAAGGATATGCCCTGGGGCAGCAGCAAGATGGTCATCAAATGGATTGACTTGCTTTAAATGGAGTAGAACAGCACCTGATAGCTTATTAGCATCCACTCAATCAACTTTTCGTCTTGTCTGCAGTTCCTCAGTCTGCCTATGACTGATCGAGAAATAGAAAGTTCTGGCAGGCTGTTATATCTTGGCAACGAAGGACCTGAGGTTGCTGCGTCAGACCCGGCGCCCTCACACACTTTTGTCTGTCTAATTAACACCTGTGTGCGTCTGGCTCCCAGAGACCCAGACACCTGTCCCCTCTGTTCCTAGAGCTGCTGTCAGCCCCTATATACAGAAGTGTCTGCGTGGGTGGGTGGTACTGTAGATGGTCATCACACTTGAATCCATACAATTCTTGCTAAGTTTTGTGAGTCTGCGAAGAAAGTTACCCATAAGTGTACCAGGGAGCGGAGGTGGTAGCTGGACCGCATGAAAGCTCTTTGTTTTTTGTCGTTTGCTTTATGGTGTTGTTTACTGTGTCTGAGCAGGAGTGATAAACAGAAATACTGAGCGCAGGAGGTGAGGAAAAACAGGAAAAGCACACATCACACTTCTGCCGTTTCCTCCATTGCAGAAAGAAATGCTTGGGGGTTGCTGGGTTTGGGAACATTAAAATGCTACAGTATCTATCTTTTTTTATTCATAATCTTCTCTCTTGTATTGTTGGTCATTCTTGACCCTCTTTGTTTTGTCCACTGTCAACCAACCTGGTCAAAGACCTTCAAAGACTTGGGCACACCCTGTAGGGCAAATAATATTTCCATTTTTGGACCTTTGCTGATTTTTTTGATGTTTACGCACATTTCTAGGTTGTTGAACATATAACTATAATATAGGTGGTCTGTGATACGTGGAGATTGTTATTATTTCCATTTCATCTTAAAGGGGTGGTTGCATGCGATTTCACTTTTTTTGACTTTAGTTAGTGTATAATGTTGCTGCGCTGAAAGTTCAATGCAAACTGAGATATTGTCTTTTAAAGTTATGGCAGATTATTGCCTACAAAAACGGCCGGTTTGGACTACAACAAGCTTCTTTCCGGGTTGGTGACATCATAAACCCTTGCTAGTCACCGCAGATGTGACTTCTGCCCGTAATGGTAAGAGCCGTGGCGTTTCCGGACAACCTGTGCTTGGCACTTCAGCCAATAAAAATACATGAATTTGGCCATCTAACCAATCTAAGACCATTGCGTTTTTCAGAGGGATGGGCTTCATAGAAGCAGGAAGCAAACGAACCGTTCAAAGGACACTGGAGACAGCGGTGTGGAATAAAGGTAAAATATAAGAAAAATACAGCGTAAAAAAGAAAAGAAGTATTAAAAACATTTTATACTGTGCCCCATAAACACAACCAAGCCTAGAAAGAAAACACGGAACCACCCAGGAATGAAAGAAGCATGGAGCATTTGAAATCTGCCATCTATCCTTATGGGTAGCTTTTTATTTATAAATTTTTTGTTTTGTTTATTGTTTTAGTTTTTGTCTTTTGCTGGCAACATACTTTTATGTCATATTCATTCTTTTAATTACACAGCAAAAAAATATGACTATGAATCATACATAGTAGAAATGTTATTTATTTTTATACATTTATTTCAATATATTTTTCCTACATACATTATACTGGAAAAAGTATAATGAAAATTGATTGGATGTACATTAAGAATATTTGTTGCTGTGCAATTTTACTATTGACAGCTGGAGAAATTGCTGACTTTGATTATAAATTACATTAAAAAACAAAAAAACAAAAACAATTAACAACAAAAAATATATGCATTTGTAATACTTTTTTTGTTTTCTCGTCCTATTTTCATCTACCGTATGTATTTTTTAAATTATTAAATTACATTTTATATTATTTTAGAACCATGCAAATTTCATGTCTACTGGTAAAACCTCTACTGTACATATTTGTCATAATGTGGAGAAAGATGGGTTGCACTTACATGTACTTTTTCACACTTGAAATAAAAATCGATGCTAACCTCGCTTCTAAATTACAAGTGTGAAATGTTTCTTTACCCAGTTTAAAAAGTGCAGTGTGAAAAGCCCTACAGTGTTAACTAAGAAAGTATTGGGTAATATAAGGTAAAATGAATGGTCTTGCAATTTACACACACACACACACACACACACACACACACACACGCACGCACGCACGCACGCACACACACACACACACACGTTTGTTTTTGTGACATATTGGGACTTTCCATAGGCGTAATGGTTTTTATACTGTACAAACCGTATTTTCTATCCCCTTACACTGCCCCTAAACCTACCCATCACAGGAAACATTCTGCATTTTTACTTTCTAAAAAAAACTTATCCTGTAAAAAAAAAATTCATCCTATAAGCATTTTGAAAAGTGTCCAATGTCCTCATATTTCACCCTCTCCTTGTAATACTCCTTGTAATAGGGGCGGCAGTGGCTCAGTGGTTCATGTAGGTTGTCTACAAACCAGAAGGTTGGTGGTTCAATCCCCGGTTCCACCTGACCAAGTGTCGAAGTGTCCATGAGCAAGACACCTAACCCCAGCTGCTCCCGACGAGCTGGATGGCGCCTTACATGGTTGACATCGCCGTCGGTGTATGAATGGGTGAATGTGAGGCAAAATGTAAAGCGCTTTGGATAAAAGCGCTATATAAATGCAGTCCATTTATACGTAATACCCATGTCATTATAAACATTTTTGTCCTCATATGTCCCCCCCCCCCCCTACACACACACACAATTGTGGTTCAGTGTTGTATAGAAAATACTGAGACCATTTCACGAATAAAACCGTCATACAATTTCCTTTCCTTTTTTTTAAGGAAACTTGAGCAATTTTGAGGCTTGAATTAAAGAAACGATGAAGCTGATAAAATGAAGGTAAAAAAATGTACCTTAATTTTTAAGAGAATTTGTTCATTTATGCAGTTTTATTACGAGACACCATTGTTAGTTCCCAGCATGCTTTGCATATGGCTGAAATGGAGAGTTAATATTGAAATTAAGTGTTATTTCATGTGTTTTTGAGTGAAGGGAAACATCTGTTAGTATTGAAGCTATACCATTGAAGCTGAATTGAAACTGCAATTTGGACCTTCAACCCATACCCCATTGAAGTCCACTATATGGAGAAAAGTCCTGGATTGTTTTCCTCAAAAACCTTAATTTTGTTTCGACTGAAGAAAGAAAGACATGAACATCTTACATGACGTGTAGGAGTGAGTAAATCATCAGGAAATGTTTATTCTAAAGTGAACTACTCCTTTAACTCACCTGTCTACCAAAAATCCATTGTAGTCTACGCACAGTACTCAAGTAGACTACGCCTTGCAGACACAAAGCTTTTATTTTCACCCTCTGTTTAGAAACGGCCTTCCCATCCTCTCACAAATTGAGTTATTGAGTTCACACTTCCTCCTCTTGCGCTCCATCCTTCAGTCTGCCATCCTGCTGGGAGTCACCGTGGCTGCTCAAATCCAGTTCTCGTCTCTGCTCCCGTGGACAGCGAGAGATTATGAGCGGCAGTGTATCAGCTGAGCGCCGCTGCTTTCGCCCGTGCCACAGCACAGAATGAATAATTTAAAGTGCCAGCTCGGGCATGCGACGCCGCCTTTTCTGGACTATTAGCTACACAAGCAGCATTAGGCTCATCGCTGAAATGTGGCGCTGTCTCTCTCTCTTCTCTCACTTGACACGAGTTGCGTCCCATACAGACAAGGCCGATCACACACTTTCAAGGAGGAAAAGTTTGAATTAGACTGGATAGAAGAGGAAGTTGGTGATTAATTACATTTTTTCATTTATTAGATTACAGTGAATATTTAGTGAGAAAGAGAAGGATCAAGTGAGTAGGATCGTGTGTGAAAACTGGTGATGGCGTGGGTGTGAGGATGACGTGATGGTAGCTAGCTTTAATGAAAGAGTGTGTTCAGGCTGAGGAGTGTAAGTCTGTACGGGTGCTGACATTCGACATCCCCCTCTGTGACACCACCCTGTCAAAAAGAACAGGCTGAAGAAGGAGAGAGCAGGAGCACATGCCATGTACACCTAGAAACGGGGAAAGAGAAACAAAGGTAGATCTGGAAAACAGACAGTCTTACATTTAAAGGAGCAATTCACTCTAAAAATGAATTTCTGTCATCATGTACGTACTCACTCTCATGTCTTTCCAGCAGGGGCGAGGCTACATAAGGGCCAGGGTGGCACTGGCCCACTCAGATTGACGGCTGGCCCACCCAATCAGAACAGACAAAAAAAAAAAAAAAAAAATGGGATAGCAGAAAAGAATATGCTTATGTGACAACACTAATCACTTAAACACGTACAAAACGTTTCATTAAAAAATTATTACTTTAGAGCGAAAACATTTTCATATAACTGCCTTATTGCAACAGCCAATCAATAAGCTTAGTAGTAATGTTTAGCCAATCGCGTATTGTTGGGGGCAAGGTTATTTTCGTAAACGAAAACTGAAACTAAGACTAAAACTATTGGTCAAAAAACATTTTCGTAAACTGAAATAAAATTAAAAAATCTGAATAAATAAAAAACTAAAACTAAACGAAACTAACTTCTCTTACTAAAAAACTAACTGAAATAAAATAATAATTAGCAAAAATAAATATTCGTTTTCGTTATTAATAAGCCCTATTTAATGTGGTGGAAAATCTGACTGTGGCGGTTGAGCGAGTGTCTGTATATTGCGCAACTGCGCGTGAAGTGATCTCTGAGGAGATTAACGGCTGTCCTGTGACGGACGCGTGCAGACAGGCAACACATCGCCAGTCCTAAACGGCAGTTCACAAAGAATCAATGCGTCCGTGGCAGTGAAATGGGAAATAACACAAGGTAATGAGATGCACGTTGAACTTCTTTTAACTTAAGCTCACTGTTTTAAAATGCCGTTTCTTACGTGACGAGAGACGCAGGCGCAGAAGTCAGCAACTATAGTAGCAAGTACTAGCCTACTGTGCTTTTGTGATTTCATGTTTGCATAATATTGACAGGCTCAAAGGTGTTATCATAATCATTTACTACTAATAATATTATTGTCTGTGTGGAGACATTTCCCCACAAAGTAGGGAATACCAGGACACACACACACACACACACACACACGTTTGTTTCACTATATAAGTGAGGACATTGCATGGACTTCCAATGATTTTATATCAGGTTAATTATATTTTATATCCCCTAACCCAATCCCTATCCCTATCCCTAAATCCATCCCAAGAACGTGCAAAACAATAGATTTAAATAAAAACATGTTTTGGCCGATTTATAAGCCTTTTTAACTAGTGAGGACCAGTCAAATGTCCTTACTAGTCAGTTATCATAATATTTTACTAGATATGTGAAGACATTGGTCCCCTTTACAATTATATCACAACAAACACACACACACACACACACACACACACACACACACACACACACACACACACACACACACACACACACACACACACACACACACACACACACACACACACACACACACACACACACACACACAGCACAACAGTGTGTGTTTAGCTGTGGTCTTACACTGCTAGCCTACATTGTACTACTGAAGAAATTAAAATAAGCTTTTAATTGTTTAAC
Organism: Pseudorasbora parva; assembly: GCF_024679245.1. Lineage (NCBI taxonomy): Eukaryota > Metazoa > Chordata > Actinopteri > Cypriniformes > Gobionidae > Pseudorasbora > Pseudorasbora parva. Next base: position 13,396,520 of record NC_090189.1, on the reverse strand, counting down.
AATATTTCATCTTTGTTATGAATGAGTTTGTCTGGAATTTTTACTTTTATATTTTACATTGCATTTATTTTGTTCTTTAAGATAGATCCTCTGAGTATTAGCCTATGTCAAAAATATCAAATATAATTTTTTAATATCAAAATATAATTTATTTCATTTTTAATCTCCAGATCGTCGTTTGTATAGGTCAGAGTTTGACTCAAGCTTTTTTGCTCAAAGGTGAAGACCCAACTTTATGCATGTTTTGTAAGACCGTATAAACAATAATGCTTGTTTATCAAGTTATTTCACTTAAGGATGTTTAGTAAGATTAAACTCTACACTTCATTATGGTAACTCTGCTAAACTATAATTACTAAAACTAAAACTGAAACTAAATAAATAAAAACTAAATAGAAATGTATTTGCAAAATAAAAACTAAACTAAAACTAGCAAAACCATTTGTAAAACTAACTAAAACTAAACTGAAATTTGTAGCAAAATGGAAAACGATAATAAAATAAAAACGAATTCAAAAAAGCGAAACTATAATAACCTTGGTTGGGGGGATGGGAAGATGAGTTTACGTTTGCTGGTGAAATAAACTTTTAACACGGCGCATAACACGAGAGCATGTCGAAACAGACATCTTTAATTAAATATTTTAAAAAACCAAGAACAGAACCTGAAACATTTGATGACAATGACAGTACAGACACCTCAACTGACCAGCAGTCCACCACATCATCTCTTCCACCCACCAGCACCTCCTCCTCTCAACCCGGGCTAATCGTCGAAAAAGGAAACATACCAACTGATTTATCCACACTTGATGAACCACCTGCTCAGCCCCATTTACGCGAGTTTCCACGCACGATAATAAACGGCAAGTCTAGAAATTTTGCTGCTAAGTGGTACACAAAGTTCCCATTTCTAGAGTACAGCATAAAAGACGATGCCGTGTACTGCAAGATGTGTCGTCATTTTAATGACACTATGTTTGAGGGAGTGTTTGAAGATGGGTACCGTGATTGGAAGCACATCACGCAGGCTTGTGAGCGGCACCAAATGAGTAAGCAACATCTGATCGCTCTCGAAAAGTATAACGCCTATAGAGCCTGTCAGAAATCTGGCCGTGGCACAGTAGTGAACCAGATGAGTCATGATGCATTCGTACAACGAAATCGGGAACATTTAAAGGTAATTTTGGACATTTTGTTGTTCTGCGCCAAACAGAACATACCACTTCGTGGTCACAAAGAGAGTGAAGATGCTTTGAACCGAGGCAACTTTTTAGAACTGCTCAAGTTCATTTCCAAATATGATCCCGAGATAAAGGCCCGACTTGAGGAGATGCCTAAAAACGCAACTTTAATTAGCTCTGATACGCAGAATGATTTGCTGGAGGCGGCCGCTGTTTTACTACTGCGTAAAATTAAAGGAGAATTAAATGAAACGCCAGGCACTTACTTTGCACTGATTGCTGACGAGTACAAAGATGAATCAAAACAAGAACTGATTGCGGTGTGTATCCGATATATTCACCGGGGAATGATAAAGGAAAGAGCTGTTGGTTTTGTGGCCACCGCAGACATGACTGCAGCTGGCATCTCAAAAAAGATTCTCGAAGTCATTGAACCACTACAGCTTGACCCGTCTCTGTGTGTAGGATTCAGCTTCGATGGGGCCTCCGTTATGTCAGGAAATAAGGGAGGAGTGCATGTTCTTTTGAAACAGACTTTCCCCCGTGCAGTTTATGTGCACTGTAGTTCTCATCGCCTAAACTTGGTTCTGGCATCAGCATCAAAAGTTTCCATTCAAGTAAGCACATTTTTTGATACACTGAATTCTTTACATACATTCATGACAGGAAGCGTCCGACACGCCAGGTTTATGGAAATACAGAAACAACTTCATCCAAGTCGACAGTGTCTTGAGCTTGAACGATCCATTGACATCCGATGGAGCTCTAAATCAGGATCCGTAAGCAAGGTGCTTATTTTATTTGATTGCATTTTAGAATTACTTGCTGAATGCACTGGAAGTAGCCACAGCCATACAAAAATGGAAGCACAGGGTCTTCTACAACAGATCCAAACGAAGAGGTTTCTTTTTTTGTTAGTCACATTTGGGAAACTTTTTGAGTGCAGTGATTTTGCCACAAAGGGACTGCAAAGCCCGACTCTGTGCGTTTCTGACTGTATTCACCTTGTTGATGGCCTAAAAGATGCATTTTCTGTCTTAAGAGAGAATTCACAGTGCGACTTTGAGAAAGTGCTGAAACTCACAGATGAGTTAATGACTAAACATGAAATTACAAACTTGGATGTTACCTTCAGACAAAGGAAGTTGCCTGCTAGGCTCAATGACTCCGTGGGTGTGTCAAATATTGGAAGAAATACGATTGTGAGGAACAATGATGACTTGCGGTGCTTATGGAATGAGATACTTGACCGCCAGCTGACCGAGCTAAGGGGCCGTTTTCATGAAGACCAGTATGGGATAATGAAAGCAGCAGTGGCATGTCAACCACAGTCCAGGACATTTGCTGACAAACACTTGCTTGAATCAACAAGTCAACATTATGGCATAAAGATCGCGGAAGCTGAGCTGACTGTCTTTACACATCAGATGCGAAGGAAAGCTGAGGGAGGACAGATGTTCCCGTCACTAATGGAAGTTTTAGACTGTTGCCCTTCCGATATATTTCCAAACATGAATGAACTTCTACGAATAATAATCACCCTCCCTATGACTTCATGTAGTGCTGAGCGCCTATTCTCCACTACTGGCAGGATTAAAACATCAATTCGATCATCAATGGCAACTTCTCGGCTAAAGCACCTCGTCATACTTTCTCATGAGCGTGAGATTACGGAGTCATTGGATTATGATGAAATTATTGCAAATTACAACGCAAAGCCAAGACGTCTACGTTTTGTTTAAGATGACTTGTCTGAGCTCCCAAAAATCAATTCGGTAAGACAACATTTATTTCCCTAATTGGAGAATGTTTATTTGTGTTAGAAATGTCTTATGAGTATTAGATTGTTAATGTAGATGAATTTAAAAGTAAATTGTGGGTTCTTTGGGGAGGCCTACTTGTACCAATAATCTCTCTCTCTCTCTCTCTCTCTCTCTCTCTCTCTCTCTCTCTCTCTCTCTCTCTCTCTCTCTCTCTCTCTCTCTCTCTCTCTCTCTCTCTCTCTCTCTCTCTCTCTCTCTCTCTCTCAGCAACCTGTCTGCTCTGGAGCCAGATGTTAGTCTGCTGCTTGCCACAATATGCAGATTTTCTCCAACAAACATACATGATCTTTATTGTTCTCTTAGATTTTATTAGAAATACATTGATGTTCTATTAGTGTCATATATATTGCATTAGCTTTATCATTTTATAAAATAGATTACTTCAAATTCTCACAGGTTAAGCTGCATACATGTTATACAACAGTTATACTGACTGGTTATTCCATTTTAAAATGATCCCAATTACTGAACACTGTTGTTTTGTTGCAATGGTCATATAGCATTTGTCTTCCTTGCAATAGGCTTTGTAGCTGCTTGTTATAAATTAATTTTGTATATACATGAATTTGTTGGCAAAAAATAAATCATATTGTCACGGTTCATGGATTCCCTGTCTCACTCTTGGGTGCGTGTTGAATGTAGGTGAGGGCGGAGCCTGGGATTGGCTCATCACGCACCTGTGGCTGATCACCTGCACCAGCTGCAACTCATCACCTTCACCCTATTTAGTCTCTCTGTTTCTCTCTTGTCTTTGTCAGAGCGTTGTTGGATGTTTCCCCTTGTGTCTCCGTGTTGGTTGTCGTTTCCCCCTTCCGTGAAACGCTGGATCCCTTCCCGGATTACCTCAACCGCGCTCCCGAGTCACTGCTGCTCACAGCCTGCCCGTGTCGCCAACAGAGTCTCTCTCACTGCTCCGTCTTATCCGGACTTCTTCTGTGTTCTGAGTTTTGGCTTCTGTGACACTTCTGTCAATAAACTAGTTACTTGCAATTGAATCCTGCCTCTGTGAATCCGTTACAGAACGCTCTGACCAACCATGGATTCAGCGAGTATCAACGCCCTACTGACCAGCAGCAACGAGAGACTGGACCAGCAGGAGGCGAACTTAACTGCCACAGGACAGGCAGTACACACCTTGGTGGCACGGGTGGCCGAGCTGACCCAACAGATGCAACAACTCGTCGGTCCCACTGTGCCCGACCCACCGCCGATTCCCCACACACCATCTGCATCACGGCAACCGGAACCACGTCTGCCTACCCCCGAGAGTTATGCCGGTGAGAGCAATTATTGCAGAGCCTTCCTTACCAAGTGTTCCTTGTTTTTCGCTCTTCAACCGCAGACTTTAAACACGGGAAGATCCAAGGTGGCATTCGTCCTCACCCTGCTCTCCGGACGAGCCGCACTTTGGGGAACGGCGGTGTGGGAGAACCAACATCCTTGCTGCTCCTCGTTCCAGACGCTGGCGGCAGAGATGAGAAGGGTGTTTGACCGAGCGGTGACCGGAAGAGAAGCGGCACGTCAACTCGCAGAGCTCCGCCAAGGTAACCGCTCGGTCTCGGATTATTCCATCGAGTTCCGCACCCTGGCCGCCGAGTGCAAGTGGAACGAGGAGGCACAGTGGGACATGTTCCTGCATGGGCTGGCTGACCGCATCCAGAAGGAGATATTCGCCATCGACCTTCCGGAGAAGATTGACGGTCTCATTGACCTTGCTTTGAGGGTGGACGCTCGTCTGAGTCGGCTGAGGTCCAGGATGGAGCCTCAGCATGGGAGTGTCGAATGCCCTCAGGCCAGCGCTACGGATGCGGTCAGCTACACCTTCGACCCGGAGCCCATGCAGGTGGGTCGAGCTCGGCTCTCCCGGGAGGAGAAGGCGAGACGGAGATCCCGTGGTCTTTGCCTGTACTGCGGCGGGAACGGACACCTGCTAGACTCCTGCCCGGTAAAAGACCACGCCCGGCGGTAAAAGGAAGGCTACTATCGGGCGGGATCTCCGTGGAAAAGACCTCATCCTCCACTCTCCTCCCGGTGAGATTGCTGTGGGCAGCTCAGGATTTTTCCAGCCTCGCCCTCCTCGACTCGGGAGCGGAAGGTAACTTCATTGACTCTGCCCTTGCTCACAAACTTAACATACCCACCATTGCACTCAAGAACACCATTTCTGTCAACGCACTCAACGGACAAGTTCTCCCTGACATTTCATTCACCACTGAACCACTTACACTGATCACTTCCGGCAACCACACAGAACGCATTTCATTTTTCATCCTGGACTCCCCTTTGGCTCCCGTTGTCCTCGGTCACCCTTGGCTGGAGTTACACAATCCAAGGGTTGACTGGGGACAAAACTCTGTGTCTGCGTGGAGTGATAGATGTTATGAGTCTTGTTTGGTGTCTGCTTGTTCGTCTGTTTCTCGTTCTGTTTTTCAGAGTGAGACGGTGAATCTGTCTAACGTGCCTCCGGAGTACCTCGACCTGAAGGAAGTGTTCAGTAAGTCCCGAGCTGCTTCTCTCCCTCCGCATCGTCCCTATGACTGTGCTATAGATTTACTCCCAGGTAAGTCTCCGCCTAAGGGCAAACTATACTCTCTTTCTATTCCAGAGAGGGAGGCCATGGAGAAATATATTTCTGATTCTCTAGCCTCCAAATTCATCCGCCCTTCCTCTTCTCCAGCGGGGGCGGGGTTCTTCTTCGTGGGGAAGAAGGATGGTTCTCTGCGACCTTGCATTGATTACCGAGGGCTGAATAACATCACGGTAAAGAATACCTATCCTTTGCCGTTGATGTCTTCAGCTTTCGAGAGGTTACAGGGAGCATCCGTCTTCACGAAGTTGGACTTACGTAACGCTTATCATTTGGTTCGCATCAGGGAGGGGGATGAATGGAAAACCGCATTTAATACCCCCAGGGGGCATTTTGAATACTTGGTCATGCCTTTCGGCCTTTCCAACTCCCCAGCGGTTTTCCAGGCACTCGTCAATGATGTGTTGAGAGACATGGTCGACCAATTCATATATGTCTACCTGGATGACATTTTGATTTTTTCTTCGTCTCTCCAGGAACATGTTCGACACGTCAGACGAGTGCTTCAGAGGTTGCTAGAGAATGGGCTTTTTGTCAAGGCGGAGAAATGCGCTTTTCATGCACAGTCTGTTCCTTTTTTAGGGTACATCGTGTCATCGGAGGGAATGCGCATGGATCCCGACAAGGTTAAGGCTGTGATGGATTGGCCAAGTCCAGATTCCCGTAAGGCCCTACAGAGGTTTCTGGGGTTCGCCAATTTCTATCGGCGTTTTATTCGCAATTTCAGCCAACTAGCCGCACCTCTGACTGCCTTGACCTCTCCCCGAATGACGTTCAGGTGGTCCGATACAGCCGAGGCTGTATTCGCCAAACTGAAAAGCCGCTTTGTTTCGGCTCCCATCTTAGTCGCCCCTGATCCCACACGTCAGTTCGTGGTAGAGGTCGACGCGTCAGAGGTGGGGGTAGGAGCGGTTCTTTCACAGCGCTCTCCCTCAGATGACAAGATGCACCCGTGCGCGTTTTTCTCCCATCGTCTTTCTCCTGCCGAACGCAATTATGACATTGGTAACAGAGAGTTGTTGGCCGTCAAGTTAGCGTTGGAGGAGTGGCGTCATTGGCTTGAAGGGTCGGGGGTACCTTTTATTGTATGGACGGATCATAAGAACCTTGAATATATTAGATCTGTTAAAAGACTCAACTCCAGGCAGGCTCGGTGGGCACTTTTTTTCGGACGTTTTGACTTTGTTCTCTCGTACCGCCCCGGGTCTAAAAACATCAAACCCGACTCTTTATCTCGTATTTTTGATGCTTCCGAACGCCCGGTTACTCCCGAGTGTATTTTGCCAGAGAAGATAGTTATCTCTACACTCACATGGGAGATCGAATCGAAGGTCAAAGTGGCCTTAGAAGGGGTAACGCCCCCGCCCGGCGGCCCACCGAGTTGTTTGTTCGTTCCGGAGGGGTTAAGATCCGAGGTCCTCAAATGGGGTCACTGCTCCAACATTGCCTGTCATCCAGGGGTAAACCGCACTTGCAGTTTAATAAAGCAACGATTTTGGTGGCCACTTATGGCTCGCGACGTTCGCAGTTTTGTTTTGGCTTGCTCGGTCTGTGCGGTTGGTAAGACATCTAACCAACCTCCCCAGGGGTTACTTCAGCCGCTGTCTGTTCCTTCGAGACCCTGGTCCCACATCGCTCTAGATTTTGTTACCGCCCTCCCGCCCTCCCAGGGCAAGACGGTCGTTTTGACCGTCGTGGACCGATTCTCGAAGGCAGCACATTTCATTCCCTTGCCCAAATTACCCTGAGCCAAGGAGACAGCGGTATCTGTAGTAGATCACGTCTTTCGGTTACATGGCCTCCCGATGGACGTGGTCTCCGACAGAGGTTCCCAATTTGTGTCCAAATTTTGGCAGGAGTTTTGTAAATTACTAGGAGCCACGGTTAGTCTGTCTTCGGGTTATCACCCCCAAAGCAACGGTCAAACCGAGAGAGCCAATCAGGATCTGGAGAGAGTGTTGCGATGTTTGGTATCCAAGAATCCTTCATCCTGGAGCCAGCAACTCTCTATGGTTGAGTACGCTCATAACTCGTTACCAGTGTCATCTACGGGCCTTTCGCCATTTGAGTGTAGTGTAGGTTACCAGCCACCTATTTTTCCTAGTCTGGATTCCGAGGTCGCGGTCCCCTCTGTTCACGCCTTTATCCAGAGGTGTCATCGCACATGGACCAGAGCCCGTGAGACTCTGCTCCAGGTGGGAGCGCGCACCAAGGCTAAAGCCGATCGCCACCGGTCTAAGCCTCCCGTTTACGTCGTCGGTCAAAAAGTGTGGCTTTCTACCAAGAACATTCCTCTCCGCTCCGTATCTAATAAACTTGCACCCAAATTTATCGGCCCGTTCACTGTCACCAAGATCATTAGTCCGGTGACAGTCCGCCTCAAACTCCCTCCGGCGTACAGGAGGATTCATCCCGCCTTCCATGTATCCAAAATCAAACCTGTTTTTCACTCCCACCTTAATCCGCCAGTCCCGGTTCCCCCACCGCCGCGACTCGTAGATGGGGAACCAACTTATTCGGTTAATCGCATTCTGGATTCTAGACGGAGGGGACGCGGTTTCCAGTACTTGGTGGACTGGGAAGGTTACGGTCCGGAGGAGAGAAGTTGGGTTCCTACTAGGGACATTCTGGATCACTCCCTTATTGATGATTACAATCAACAGGTAAGGTCGGCTGGGAGCGTCAGGGGACGCTCCTAGGGGGAGGGGTACTGTCACGGTTCATGGATTCCCTGTCTCACTCTTGGGTGCGTGTTGAATGTAGGTGAGGGCGGAGCCTGGGATTGGCTCATCACGCACCTGTGGCTGATCACCTGCACCAGCTGCAACTCATCACCTTCACCCTATTTAGTCTCTCTGTTTCTCTCTTGTCTTTGTCAGAGCGTTGTTGGATGTTTCCCCTTGTGTCTCCGTGTTGGTTGTCGTTTCCCCCTTCCGTGAAACGCTGGATCCCTTCCCGGATTACCTCAACCGCGCTCCCGAGTCACTGCTGCTCACAGCCTGCCCGTGTCGCCAACAGAGTCTCTCTCACTGCTCCGTCTTATCCGGACTTCTTCTGTGTTCTGAGTTTTGGCTTCTGTGACACTTCTGTCAATAAACTAGTTACTTGCAATTGAATCCTGCCTCTGTGAATCCGTTACACATATATAGCTTATATTTACTGTCAAGTGATTTTATCCCGTATTGTTAAATTTGTGTAATTTGAGAGTAGTCATTGAGGTCCACCCTATTCCACCAAGGTCCACTCAGTTAAAAATTTCTGGCCTCGCCACTGCTTTCCAGTCTGACCTTTCTTTCTTTCTTTCTTTCTTTCTTTCTTTCTTTCTTTCTTTCTTTCTTTCTTTCTTTCTTTCTTTCTTTCTTTATAGACAATTTTAAAGGTGCCCTAGAATGATTTGAAACAATATGTTAAATTGTACTCTGATATCTACATAGAGGGTATGTGGCTTATTTAAGGGCAAAAATTGTCCAGATACAGTTTTACAGGTCCATTTACAACCCTATAAATTGTCTCTAGGGTGTAATGCTCTGTTTGCCTTATTTGGAAGAGTCATGAATATTAATGTTGAGCTCTGCTCTGATTGGCTTATTTCAGCAGCTCACAGCTGTTCAGCTCGTGAGTCCTGACCGTCCTGACAGAACACAGACCGACTGAATGACACTTTAGGCAGAACATCTCAAATGGAGATTGATAAAATGCAGCTTACTTGTTTATTGGTGCTTTCAGATCATCCACGCCGTGCGAGAGAGGCTGCGTGCATATGGTTGCCAGATTGTACATGTTTAGGTAAAACACTGGAAAATGTGTTCTTTTCACAGAAAAGCTCTGATTGGGGGATTTAATTACTGAAATCTGGCAACCGCAAGCACAAACCCTCTACTTTCCCTCCGACAAATCCAAAACCAGTATACTATCCAAACGTACAATTTAATCAAATTGTTCAAACAGCTAGTCAATAAGTGGATAAATCACTACTTACTGCTTGCAGGAATATAGTTGCCCCTTTCTCCAGTTTAAGACGCTGCAAAGCTTGCTTGAAATGGACCGAACAAACGAATGGTTTTGAATTAAATTGTTGCGGTATCCGATTATAATAATCAACCAAGATTGCTGACATTTTTTTTCTGTGTGAAGGGTATGAAAAGTCCTCACATCCCCTGCTCAGCCTGGAACATGACATTTGTGTCCATAAGAGCTGTGTTTTCGCTATCCTCGTGTGACGCTGCAGTCCCGATGATTCGGCTCCGTCAGCTCTGCCTGACAGTGAACATGTTCAGACATATGCAAATGAATAAAATGTGCTTGCTTGCTACTGATGATTAATTTTAATTAAATGTTTATAGCTTAATTTCTTTCCTGTCAAATTATGTTATTTTTGCTGACAAGTTAGATCTAATACAAATGATGAATACCTAGTCTACTTATATTTTAATTAAGGCCTGTTCACGTACAATGAGTAACAAATAATTTAAAATATAACCATTATATTATATAATAATAATAATAATGACATTAGACACCAAACCTGAAATGTATAATCACCGAGATATCCCTTTGCCACTACATGTCAACTGACTAAAATCATCTAAAAAAACATCTAAAATCTGTTCACTATAAATATATAGATAAAAATATAGTTCTGAAAATGGCTCAAAATGAAAGAATAGCAGAGTTCACACCACAGCTATCTTTATAGTTATCATATGAACAGGCCTTAATTAAAATATAAGTAGACTAGGTATTCAACCTTTATATTAGATCTAACTTGTCAGCAAAAATAACATAATTTGACAGGAAAGAAATTAAGCTATAAACATTTAATTAAAATTAATCATCAGTAGCAAGCAAGCACATTTTATTTATATAGCACTTTTCTAAACAAGTTAATACAATTCAAAGTGCTTGACAATAGATAGGCAATTCATAAAATTCAATTGATTAAATAACAATTAAAAAGTGAAATAGACCTATTAAGATATATATATATTAAGAATATAATTATGAAAAATAAAATACAACATTAAAAACAAAGCAAAACACAAAATATAAAATGAAATAAGATTTTACAGGAAGGCCATACTAAAAAGATACATTTTTAATTTAGATTTGAAACTATTAAAGGGATACTTCACCGCTTTTTCATATTAAACTATGTTATTCCCTTAACTAAAACGAGTTGACACATACCTCTCTCGTCTGAATGAGTGCACTTAATCGCTCTGACGCGCGGTGACATTCTGATAGCATTTAGCTTAGCCCACTAAGCCCAGTTCAAAAAGCGGTGAAGTATCCCTTGAATGTTTTTAGCACATCTTATGTTCTCTGGAAGGTTGTTCCAGAGGTGAGGAGCATAACAGCTAAAAGCAGCATTACAAATTTTAGAAGAAAAGAATCAGAAGATCTAAGAGTCCTTCTCGGTTCATATGCTGTAATCATATTTGAAAGAAAGTCTGGAGGAAGTCCGTGGAATGCCTTATAAACTAATAAAAGGTTTTTAAAATCGATAAACAGGTAACCAGTGTATAATAAAGTTAGTAGATGTGGAAAGGAAGGAGGCGGGAAACGGCGAACATTCAAAAGACTTTAATAAATAAAATAAACAAACTAGAAGTAACGCGGGCAGCCCCTCATGGACGACTGCCCGCACACACATAATAAAACGTAAACAAAACATAACATAAATCCAGGCCTGGTCCTCTCTCGTCTTCCACTGTCTCCGCTCCTCCTTTTATGTTCCGTCACTCCTCCGTGAGACGAGACCGGTGTGGCGCGCAGCTGGTGCTCATTACCACTCGTCGCCGGCCTGCTCTCACGGTCCCTCGCCTCGCTGCTTGCCGCACAGTGCAATGACCATAATACTGGTGTAATATGATCCCTCTTTTTAGCTTTTTTCAATATTCGAGCAGCAGTGTTTTGGATTAATAGTAATTGGTTAATTTTGTTCTTTGGTAGACCAGTAAGAAGGGCATTACAACACCACAACACAGTAAGCTGTACTTGTGAAAACCCGATTTCCAGAAATAACGCATTTTCACATTTAAGTCATTTCACTTTTTATTCTGTTATGCAGCTTCTTTTGTTTTCCACAGAAGAAGGAAAGTCAAACAGGTTTGGAATATCATGAGGGTGAGTAAATGATGACAACTTTTTCATTTTGAGGTGAACTATCCCTTTAAATTCAAGACTTTTTGAAAAGTCTAGGTCCTTGAAAAGGTCATGGAATCTTTTAGGGAATCCTGGATACAAGTCTGTTCATTTCCTCCCTGAAGCCTGATGTTTTTGACAGATTTCACTGACACCATTGCCCCCCCCCAGGTTTGGCACTTACTAAAAGCTGGCAGAACTCTGGCAGACACTCGGAACAAACCCGTTGTTTGTCAGAGGTGTCACACGACGAGAGCCCCGCGTCCCTGTCCTCTCGCGCTCCTCATTTCCTCCTCAAGCAAAGCTTGTTTAGAGTGGGCGTCGGCCGCGGTGTGTGTGCGTGTGTGATAGGGAGCCTGAGGGATGCGAGTCGGCACGGCTCTCAGAGTAATTGAAAATGTGACCTGGAAAATGTTTGCCCAGCAGAGCATGAAAGTTACCTCCGGAGCGCCGGCTGAAGCTCACCTGCGGTGCCGACTGGGAGGGCCTGGGAATGCTGGGATATCGGGCTGAGAGCCACTTTATCCCTGCAGAGCCATGCACACCGACATCTCATGCATTATTCACAGCCTCTAAATAAGCACAGATCAGACCACTAAAACCCAACCTGCTGGCCCTTTCCTGAGGAGTACTTCTCTCACCACTGACCTCTGCAAGGGCATCACAGATCTGTAAGTGAGTTGTTGTGTATGTGTGAAAGAAAAAAGGACGAGAGAGTTTAGAATGACAGTAAGAAATATAGTGGATTTCACAACTCCTTGCTTTATAATGCGTTCTTTAAAGACAATTATGGGAACCTTATTGCTATCACTTTACTAAAATATCTTTCATTTATTGAATTTTGTATAGTGATGATTTGGTTGCTAAGATGAATAGATAACAAACTCCAAATCCTAAGTATTAAACTTCAACAATGCACTGTTAGTGCTACATCTGCTGAAAAAACCCCACCAAAATTAACCCTTGCTTATTCCAGCTAAGACCAGGAAACCTATTTGTGTAGGGTTTGTTTGTTTATTTGTTTTAAGCAGAGAGCAATCTTCAGATGGTCTAGCGTGTCTATCAACATGGCGAAAACTGACATTTGTCTGGTTTGGTTCCTTAGCTCTTCAGTCTGGCCAAGTTGAAATTTGCCCAAAACAACTCTAACCAGCCAATTGACCAACAAAGGGGACCAACTAAGACCATCAACACATCTTAAACTGGTTTAAGAAAGCTGGTTTCAGCAAGAATGGACATAAATCATACTGTAAACCATATGTGGCTAGTTGAGGAGATATGTGCTTTTGCTAATTAGCGGTTTTCATAGATAAAATTTGTGACAAAATCCGTTAGATTTGGAATAAAAAAGGACTTGAGTCAGACATAGAGACTAGAATTGAGCCAATTAAGCCAATTTACCAGACTGGAAGAGCAGCTAAGACCATCAACTCATCTTAATCTGGTCCAAGAAAAGGTTTTATTTATTTATTTTTGTAAGAATGGACATAAATTATACCAGTGTAAATTAAATTATAATTGTGTAAATTAAACCATACACTGTTAACCTAAATAAGTTTGACGCAAAATAAACCCGAATAAGGCAAAACTTCAAAAATTTTGCAGATTTTTATTTTGTACTCAAACATTTTAATTTCTCTTTACTTGAACTATTTAAGTAAGCTAATTCATATATTTAACTTGGCTAGCAAGTTAATGAGTAAGGCGATATAAAACATTTAACATATAACTGTTCTCAAACCAAGATCATGCTCCACTCGTCACTATGATGGGAAGTTCTACATACTTTAGCAATTTGATTTAAATCATTTGTTTAATTTAAGTTGGCTTTACTCAAACAAATTCATTATTTTTCAGTGTTAGGGTTAGGCTTCACAGTGCTGTTGAAGAGAGGCAACTATTGCTAATTAGCAGTTAGATTTGTCTCATTATGGATACAATTGGTGACAACTTCCCTTAGATTTGAATTATTATTATTATCTTGAGACTAGAATATTATACAGTCAATTGATCAGCCATGGGGAAAGGTGTGCTGTTGCTAATAAGCGATCAGATTTGTTTCTTTTTAGATACAATTTTTTGGGTGGGAAAATCTCTTGGATATGAATTAAAAAGGGACTTCAGTACAATAGAAACTTTTTTTTAGACCCTATCAACCCTATCAACTGGTTAGCAATGCACTAAAACGACTCTACACTTTAGCAACTAGCAACACCTTAGCATTGTGGCAGTGCGTTTTACCACTGCACCTTTTCAAAAATCAAAAGTGCTTTAGTTTAACCTCATCTTGTATTTTTCTGACCTTGGAGATGATGACAGTTTAGTGGTGAGGCTTTTGTTGATGTAGAAAGCCAGAAAACATCCTCAATAGCTTTGGCTCAGGAACAGCTAAATATCTAATCGCCTTGTTTTGGCACGAAGAGAGCGCCAGTCTGGCAGGTCCGGCGGCATTCTAACCCCACACCTGGTCCACGCGCACCTATTGATTCGGCTAAATAAGCAGATATGGGATTGATCCATGTGCACACACCCCAACTAGCATGCAAATCAGACAGAATCAGACAGAGAGAGACAATTCTGGCAGTCGCCCTGTCTGATCATACAGAATCGAGGTGAAAATCTCGCTCGGAATGAAATCACGCTCGGAAGCATCAGCAAATCTGACTGCAATTAATGGTGTGGATGAATGCAATCAAAGCATCACCTCTATCTCATATGACCAAGGTCCTCTGGGTCATTTTCATTACCCACTATAATTATTTCAAGAAATCTAATTAGCAAAAGGGGCTTTTGCCCATTTTATTGAAAGAGACAAAGCAATGTCAAATCACAAAGATATCTGAGCAGTCATTTGCATATGGTAGTCAAAATTGGGCGGGGCTAAACACTTCAGTGAGCTTTTTGAGTTTGTTCTCTCTGTCTTTCCAGTTTCTGTGTTTGTTTGAATGTCTTTTTTCCTGGTGGGGAATGTTTGCAGTCATGTGTATGTAGGAGTGTGAAGTTGAATGCTTTTGAAGTGCTGCCGTCTGTGTTGGATGCAGACTGGCGAGCGTCTTTATTCCCAATCTCACGGCCCGGCAGTCATGTTGAGGGCTCGGTGATGAATTGGATGGCTGCTCTCTCTCCCCGAGTTTCACTTTTTTCGCTCTTTCTCTCTCCTTGTTTCTCACCGTTCCTATCTGTCTCCCTCCCTCCCTCCTTTTGTTTCTTTCTTCCCCGCTCTTGATCACTGAAGTGGAGGCTCTATACAGGATGGAAACTGTCTCTCTCTCTCACACAAACACACCGATATCATGAATATGTAGGGGGTCCTTGCCGGAGCACATTATAGTCCATGAGGAAAAGCCAACGCTGTCTTTCCACAAGCTCTCATTTGGAGAACGCTAAAGGCAGATGACAAAGGTAGCTGGGCAAAACACAATGTCTTCACCTTAGTTCTCCAGCAGGGTCTCCAACACTCCAGATCTTTTTGATTCTGTCTGATGAAATGACCAGGTTTGATCAGGCTGGTTTTTATCAGTGCTGGACTGGTACTATTTATCAGCAAGTTGTTACAAACAGAGAAAAGGGGTGTCAAAATAGTACCTTTAGGGGTACAACAGCTTGTCGCTGGGGCAGTACACTTAAAATGACAACTTTGTACCATTTTTACCACAAAAAGGTTCATAGTACCTTAAGGTACTCATGCACCTTTCAGGAGTAAAATAGGTAAAAAGATGTCCTTTTAAGTGCACTGCCCCAGCGACAAGCTGTTGTACCCCTAAAGGTACTATTTTGACACCCTTTTTCTCTTAAAG
This sequence comes from Pseudorasbora parva, assembly GCF_024679245.1. Lineage (NCBI taxonomy): Eukaryota > Metazoa > Chordata > Actinopteri > Cypriniformes > Gobionidae > Pseudorasbora > Pseudorasbora parva. The sequence goes on along the minus strand of NC_090189.1, from coordinate 13,380,985 downwards.
TCATGTTGGAAATATCATATTTATGAGTTGAACACACATGAATACCACCGTAATTACTAGTGGGAAATGCTGGATGTGGAAAATATGAACTTCTAAGCAAGACTTGAGCCCATCACTTTTTAAAAATTGACTATTGCAGTATTTATAAATGATTTATCTGTGCGCATCATTTTTTTTAAATGTATGTGCTCTCACCATCTTTAATCTCCCACTTGCAAGGCAATCTCTGATGACGTGTTTACTAAAGAGGACGGGGCAAAATGTCAATCACATGAGCTCGCAGGAAGAGCAAACCACAACAATCCAATCGATCTTTGGTGGACCACATTTTTAAATTTTTAAATTTTTAATTTTGAAATTGTCTGAGAAGCCATTTCAGGATATGTTACAATAGGATAAAACAATGGTTTCCAAACTGGGGTACATGTAACCCTGGGTACTTGAGGTGACAGGGGGTACATGAACAAAATGCTGAGTTTTGCATTTCATTTAATTCTGCACCCTTTAAAATCACATTAAAACCGAGCATGTATTTCTAACAGGCAAAATGCCGAAACAACATGACATCCAATCAAATTACCTCACTTCTTGCAGTCAAAACGGACTGCATCCACACAAGCAGTGTGCATATATGACGGGTTGTGTGCGAAGTATGCTGCCTTAGCAAATCAGGCTACATTACTGCTGTTCTTGACAATGTACATTTGTAAAAGTGTGGATTTAGCACTTAGGCTACTAACACGAAAAACAAATAGCTTATAAAAACAGCCCCGCAAGCAATTTTGCATTTAAAAGATGTCTAATAGCCGTCTAAAATGAGCCTAAATACAGGCTAAAACAAAGCCAAATTTGGGCTGTCAGTGAAAAAGTAATAGACATCCATAGCCCAAGAATAGACTAGTCTTTTAGAACACAGACATATCAAAGAAATGAAACCAAACACCTTGTAATCACTGTTGACTTTGCTTACATGAAGGAATGTCATATATATTTCGTCTGGTGAGATTCTGAAGAGAGAGGATTTGTGAATGGCAATGAAGTGAAGTAAATGATGCTAATAGGTCACATGATAATGACAACATGGACAATGTAGCATGTCCAGATTAGATTCATACTAAACACATTCATACTATATTAAAGGTCCCGTTCTTCACATGTTTTCGAAGCTTTGATTATGTTTACAGTGTGCAATATAACATGAGTTCATGTTTCGCGTGTAAAAAAACACTTTTTTTCACACAATTTTTCACACAATTTACTTATCTGTACAGCGTTGTTTCCTCTGTCCTAAAAAGGGCCTGATGATTTCCTTGTTCTATGAAGTCCCTCCTTCAGAAACACGTAACGAGTTCTGATTGGGCCAGCGCTTCCCGTGTTGTGATTGGACAGCAGCTTAGCGCACTTTGCCCGGAAATGTCCTGCTCTTACCATAACGGGGAGATGCAAGCGCTGAATGGGTGCTCTTCTCCACGTGGGAGAGCAACAAGACCACGCCCCCTATTTTGCGTGTTCTTGTGGGCGGAGGGTTACTCAACAAACGGTTCTAGTGACGTCATTCCTGAAGGAAGTGCAGGGGTGTAGTCCAAACCGGCCGTTCGCTGTGGGCTTTGAAAGGGAACTTCTGTTAAATAAAATATCTCGCTTGGCATTGAACTTTGAGATTTATCATTTTACAGGTATTATTTATGCACCAACAGCAACATTTCACACTAACTAAAGTTTGAAAGATGGTATCGCGAAGAACGGGACCTTTAAACATACTTTTTTAGCGGTCATAAAGTAATTTACTTTAATATTAGTTATTTAATATAGTTTTTACTTTAATATAGTATTTGTGAGCGGAAAGCCTGAATGCTTCTCCAGAGAGGAATCCTTTTATTTTTAACATTTTAAAATGGTTGTTGTTGTGTGTTTGAGTGTATGCATGATGTGCACCCGCCTATGGCCTATATTACTAACGGTGAAAATAAAACCCTTTAAACAATGCCTTTAAATGCCCTTTGTTGACTTGACCAGGTTTTTGTTGGTCAATGGCGCAGTCGTTTTCAGTTGCCTCAAAATAGCAAAACGCAGACAATGCGCCTGAACACACCTCGTTTTCAGACCAGCACGCCCATGGGTGGACAGATGGCCGTAAATGCACTGTCGGGCGTAGGGGTTAACGCTTGACTGAGAGCGTGGCTGAAGCTCGGTGCTGACGCGATCGTCATGGTGAACACAGCCAATCACATTACTTGGCACTTGGACCACAACACAACACAAAAAAACGCCTTTTTTGACAGCTACTCTGTGAGACGAAATGGGTGCCGATTTGGTTGTATGTGCGATTGTGATTGTAGTTGTTGTCAATGCACTGCAAAGGCTCAGGCGACTCAGGCGATCTGATTGGATGACGCCTGCGTTGGCGCTTGAGTAAACCGACTTTACGGAACCCACAATTCAGTTCGGCAAAGCAAAAGGCTGTAAAGGCTGATTTACAGTGCCTTGCGAAAATATCTGGCCCCCTTGAACTCTGCAACCTTTTGCCGCATTTCAGGCTTCAAACATAATGATATGTAATTTTTTGTGAAGAATCAACAACAAGTGGGACACAATCATGAATTCGAACGGAATTTATTGGATATTTTAAACTTTTTTAACAAATCAAAAACTGAAAAATTGGGCGTGCAAAATTATTTGGACCCCTTAAGTTAATACTTTGTAGCGCCACCTTTTGCTGCGATTACAGCTGTAAGCCGCTTGGAATTGACGCGTAGTTACATTTTTGGAGAGGTGCGCGTCAGGTACAGCTAAGGGTACGGAGTATGTAACGGTACGCTTACCTTCTGCGTGCACTTGACGCAGAAGTATAAATTGTGCTTAACATAAACACTTGCGTTGTGCCTGGCATTGCATTGTAACGGGTGTATGATAGGGTCTATAGACTCACCCATTAAAACAGTGATTTACTGCCACCTTCTGGTGGTTTTAGTTTAATATTTAATAATATTTATAAAAGTATTATTTCCTTTTTTCACCATCATTGCATCTTTTTTCTATTTGTAATGGGGTTCATAGATAGAAGGAAGGAAGCGGGAACCGGCGAACATTCAACGTCCGCCCCTCACGGACAACTGCCTGCACACACACAACAAAACTCAACGTAAAGTTCAGGCCTGGTCCTCTCTCGTCTTCCACTGTCTTTGCTCCTCCTTTTATACTCCCGTCGCTCCGCCGTGGTGAGACGAGACCGGTGTGTCGAGCAGCTGGCTCTCATTGTCACTCGCCACCGGCCTCTCTCCTCGCTGCTTGCCACACTATTGAACTTTTTTTATTTTATATAGGTATTTATAAAGAAAAACCCCCCACCTGGAAAATCCATTTAATGGGCCAAATATTTTCCCTTAATGGAAAAGGTGTGAGAGAGGGTACACAGAAGGATATTAAATGCCTCATGACACGGGATACACCACTCTAAAAAGTTTTGCATCCACTGGAGTAGAAAATTCTATCGCAACTATCTTCTGTTTCATGCCAACTTTTTTATTGCTAAACACTGAAGGTGAAGCATCGTCAATTTGTGATATCGCTTTTATCTGTATTTAAACAGGTTTTCCATCTTCGCTTGGTTGGACAAACAGATGGTCCCACCTCAATCTCATGACATTAGCCGGTCAGGATGCTCAAACGCCCTTCAATGTTTTGGTGTGCTGTGTTTTTGCTGTGTTTACATATTTTGCAGAAATCAACTTGGCAATGGCCAATGTAGTTCTCTCTGCACATTGGGACAGAAGAAGGTATTTTAATGAATAATTACACACATCACCTTTAAAGATTCGAATAAATATCCTACAGCATCCATATAGAGTGCATAAGTTGAGCAAGCGAACCGTTGCAGCATTCCACACATCAGTAAGGCACGACTCATTGGTTTCACTTGTAAGTCGCTATGGATAAAAGCATCCGCCAAATGAATAAATGCAAATAAATTTAAATATAGATGTGCTATTAAATGTCATACATGCCTTGGGAACTTCAGAAACTTCTGCTATAACTTTCTAAAGTTGTACTAAATCTACCAATCATGATTCCATATCAGAGGTTCTCCATTATGTCTTGACCCCCACAGAGCCTGTCCTCCTTCTCCCTGCAGGAGCCCATTTGCATAGGTCAAGATATATTATAACGAATATTCCTAAAGTCAGTCATCATACTCAACATGCAACATCAGTATGCATCAGCTGAGCCTCTTTTCGGTTTTGTTCACCAGTCCAAAAGAAGACTCATTTGCAAGCTTCATGTTAATTGCACTTATTCGCACGCCATTGACCTTTTGTGGTCGGGTGGAGATGAGAGAAAGCAATAATGTTTAGCGGAGGGTAAACCTATAACAGAACCTGATTATGACTTGAAGAACTTGGAGTGGTTCTCTCCATACAGAGACTTAAGAATGAGAAGAGAGACAATTTGCATTCCAGTTTTCAGACAAACCAAGTTTTGAATGTGAAGTTTTTTATAATGTCCAATGTGCGGTAGGGAATAATGCTGTAGGGAATATATATATTTTTTTATTTTATTTTTTTATTTTAAGTTTAGCTCTTTTATTTTGAATTTTATTTGGATTTTCTATGTCTACTAAAGCATTCCTCACATCCAATTAATTCCTATGGAGGTCATATTGACCCGCTAGGGAAGGATTTGTTACTTTTTAAATTTTCAACCACAAAACTCTTCAAATACAGTCAATAATTTGTTTTGTGTCTCCGTGGTTCAAGTGCGACAAAAGTCCTAGGCTCTTTGGCCACTCCAAGAACACTACATTTTTATTTTTTTATTTGCTTCAGGTCAAAATGACCCAAGGGAAGGATGGGTTAAATTTTAACCACAAAACTCCTCAAATTGAATTTTGTGTGGGATGTATTTGTGGTTCAAGTGCGATAAAATTGCTAGGTTCTTGGACCACTCCGATAAACACTAAATTTTTAAAATAAAATAGTTTTTTGTTTTAAGATGACCCAAGGGAATCATGAGGGTTGTTGGAGGGTCCATGCAATTGAAAATGACATCATGATGTCAAACCTGACTTGGATGGATGTGGATATCTGGGAAAAACAAATAAAAAAGAAAGCCAGTGGGTTTGGAACAACATGAGGGTGATTAAATAATTCCACAATTACATTTTTCGAGTGAACTATTTTTTCATGTACAGAACAAAAAAATACAACATAGTAGTAGTATAATCACTACTTTCTACATCTTTCTACATCTTTTCACTTGTTTATAAGTTATTTTTTTCTATTATCCACAATTGTTTGTAAATAGAGAGAATAAGTATAGAGGTACTTAGATATTTATATTAGAATAGGAGTTTATGTAGCAGTATATTTACTTATGCCAATTTCTTATTGTCTTTTTTCTAACCTCTTTAGCTACTTTGAGACCCACAATGTCCCAACTCTTGACTGAATGGCATTTTTTTTTTTTTGAATCAGAGGTTGAATTTCTATCTTGTCCTGGCTGTGCCCCTGTGGAATTCATTTCGGGTTCTTTAGACCAGAACTGAGGCACAATGGCAAGCCAAAGCTAGTGAAACTCCTCAGAGTGGGTCGGCTTACGCTCCGCTCTTTAATTAGTGCATTAGCATCTCATTTTCATTAAGGTGATGTATGCCTCACCGAATGACTGCTGAGAGGTGGGCGTGGGGTGTAGTGCCTATGCATTTTTAGTGGTGTTTAGCCCCTTGACTCGCCACCTGGGCCATCAATCACGAGAGCGGGGGCTGGATTTACACGGCCTGACGCCGATCTTCATCATCACGGCGTGGAGCGGTAAAATCTACATCATCATTACTGTAAGCCTTTACCATTAAACTCCCTGCCTCATCTGCCCCAGCCTGTGTTTGAAATGCATTCAAACGAATAGTTTTAAAAATAATAAAAGTTCCTTACTCTGTGGAAAAAAGAAGCAATACTGAAAATATTTAAATTCTATGCCTGGTCTGAATGAGTCTTTTACGAATCTGATTCAGTTGTCAAGTTTACATATTCAATGCATTCGTAAAGTTATGTTTTTCACATTTTGTTAGGTCACAGCCTTATTCTAAAATGGATTAAATTCATTATTTTCCTAAAAATTCTACAAATAATACCTAATAATGACAACTTTAAAGAAGTTTGTTTGAAATCTTTGCAAATGTATTTAAAAAAAAAAAAAAACTGAGAAAAAATATTACATCGTTGAAGCACCATTGACACCAATTAAAGTCTCATGTCATTTTGAGAATGATGCTACAAGCTTGGCAGTTGGCACACCTATTTATGGGCATGTTCTCCCATTCTTCTTTCCAGGACCTTTCAAGCTCCACCAGGTTGGATGGGGAGCGTTGATGCGCAGCCATGTTCAGATCTCTCCAGAGATGTTCAATCAGGTTCAAGTCTGGGCTCTGGCTGGGCCACTCAAGGACATTCACAGAGTTGTGCCGTAGGCACTCCTTTGTTATCTTGGCTGTGTGCTTAGGGTCGTTGTACTGTTGGAAGATGAACCTTCGCCCCAGTCTGAGGTCCAGAGCTCTCTTGAGCAAATTTTCATCAAGGATATCTCTGTACATTGCTGCATTCATCTTTCCCTCGATCCTGAGTAGTCTCCCAATTCCTGCTGCTGAAAAACATCCCCACAGCATGATGCTTGCACCACCAGACTTCACTGTAGGGACGATTTTGGCCAGGTGATGAGCGGTGCCTGGTTTCCTCCAGACATGATGCTTGCCATTCTAGCCAAAGAGTTCAATCTTGTTTTATCAGACCAGAGAATTTAGTGTGGGTTTTTGTGGAATGTCATGTGCCTTTTACTGACGAGTGGCTTCTGTGGCCACCAAACAGACCTGATTGATGGAGTGCTGCAGATGTGGTTGTTCTTCTGGAAGGTTCTCCTCTCTCCAGAGAAATGCTGGAGCTCTGTTAGAGTGACCATCAAGGTCTTAGTCACCACCATTACTAAGGCCTTTCTATCCCGATCGCTCAGTTTGGCTGGGCGGAAACGTAGTTTTTGCTCATTTTTATTATGTGGTATTGTTTGTAGAATCCTGAGTAAAATAATGAATTAAATCCATTTTGAAATAAGGCTGTAATAACAAAATGTGGTACACATATACACATTTATATGTTTCTCACATTTACCTGTTTATGACATCTATAACCTTGGAATATAGCCCTGAAGGGTATATTTCGGTCCACTTTAGACATTCTACTAATCTACTAACTATAAGTAACTTTGCAACTACATGTCAACTACAAGTCATTAGAGCATTAATAATGAATGTATTGTTAATGACTGTCTGCTTAATATATGCTAACACTTTATTTTGATGGTTCCTCAGCAGACATTCTACTGACTATAAGTAACATTAAACTGTAACCTAACAGTTTACTATGACAATAATTAGAGTTGCCATTTCAAATTTATGAGAAGTTAGTTGACATGTAGTTGCAAAGTTACTCATAGTTATATAAGTGGATCATTAAAATAAAGTGTAACACCCACAAACATTGCATTCATTGCTTGGAAAAGAGCAACCAGCACATTTTTCAGAGAAAAAAGAAATTCATACAGGTTTAGAACAACATGAGTGTGGGTAATTGACGACAGAATTGTAATTTTTTGTGCGAACTTTCCCTTTAAGAATGGGATAATGTGTGAAATTTTGCTGCTGCAGTTTTAGATTGGAAGTCTAGGTTTAATGGTCCTTCAAAGAAATAATCTATTAAAGCGTCAGATTAAACAGTTTTTCAATTACCAGGTAGTGTGGAACTGATTATCTGTAGTTTGATCAGATTATTTAAAAGAAATACATTTAAGTTTAAAATGAGCTTTCCGATCAACCCGCTCAGCACCGGAGAGAGTGTCAGAAGGACTTCCCAAATGATACAGTAAGTCGTTTTTGCAAAACGATGTGAATTTAATTAAAAGATAATGTTGTCTTTATTTTTGTGAGATACTGGACCTCCTACCTCTTTCCCCTTTGAAATCACTTTGTGTAATTATTCTGTGTGGGAAGCGGTGAGCTGTCAAGGGCTAAATATTTGGCAAACCGAAGGACCTGGGTTGAGTATGGTTACAGTGCCATTTGTGTTATACTGTATGCAAATAGCTTGAACGCTTAAGAAGTCACGTCTCTTCTGTTTCGGTTTAGTTCTAGATCCTATACCTTATTTCCTTTGTTTGCATTTTCCCATTTTATACTGCCAGGCCAGCACAATCATCATTATATATGCAAGGATAAATGTATGTCATGAATATGCAATCTATCACCCAGCCATAGTTCACAGTTATAGTCTGAACGCACCTTATGGGAATCTTTAACCTTTTTAATAAATATGGTTTTAGCATAAAAAATATTGTTGGATTTAATAGAATTCCATGATGGCACACGGTTATCTGCTTCACTGCAGATGTAGCAACACCCGGACACTTGATGAACACTTGAAAGGGAAGCCGGCCTCAGAAGTGAGTTCTGCTAGCGCCACTGACGGGCGACTTCAAAGAAACCGCTACACAACATGACAGGCCGCGGACGCCGAGCCCTTTGAGACCAATTCCAGTTTAGAGAGAAATTTACTGTCTATTTCCAAATTATTTTTTTATCATCTGAGATTTCCTTTTACTGTACATCTGTGCTGCCGTTGCCTGGAACGGCTGATGTGTTTATACCAAGGCTGATTTTGATGCCATTTTGGCAGCTGTGGATATCAGGCGCTTTGATTTCGGGGGAGTTCTAAAGGAATACCGACCATAAGCCCTGAAGGTAGAAGTTGTTTATTTGCTCCGATATATATTAATTTAATCAACTTGCTTCCTGTGCAGCCAGCGCAGAATTTAGATTGGCTGCATGGATGGAGAGACTGCATTTTCTCTAAAATAACATGAAATAAATCAGATGGCTACCAGTTGAGCTATTTGAATTCAACAGCGGTATTTATGTCTGTGGCAGAGATGAGTTTGATTGTGCATTCTTGGGTTTATAAAGACCTTTCAAGGACAACGGAAAACAGATAATGTATGCCAAATAAAACAGAGGCTTCAGAAATATAGATACAGAATTGTAAGTGCTCTCTACTCATTTCTGAAAAGAATAGAGTGCAAATGTCTGTCTGTCTATCTATCTATTTATCTATATCTATCATCTGTCTGTCTGTCATAACTGTGTCTGTCTGTCTGTCTGTCTGTCTGTCTGTCTGTCTGTCTGTCATAACTGTGTCTGTCTGTCTGTCTGTCATAACTCTGTCTGTCTGTCATAACTCTGTCTGTCTGTCTGTCTGTCTGTCTGTCATAACTCTGTCTGTCTGTCTGTCTGTCATAACTGTGTCTGTCTGTCTGTCTGTCTGTCTGTCATAACTCTGTCTGTCTGTCTGTCATAACTCTGTCTGTCTGTCATAACTCTGTCTGTCTGTCTGTCTGTCATAACTCTGTCTGTCTGTCTGTCTGTCTGTCATAACTCTGTCTGTCTGTCTGTCTGTCTGTCATAACTGTCTGTCTGTCTGTCATAACTGTCTGTCTGTCTGTCATAACTCTGTCTGTCTGTCTGTCTGTCTGTCTGTCTGTCTGTCACAAATCTGTCTGTCTGTCTGTCTGTCATAACTCTGTCTGTCTGTCTGTCTGTCTGTCTGTCTGTCTGTCATAACTCTGTCTTTCTGTCTATCTTTCTATCTATCTATCTATCTATCTATCTATCTATCTATCTATCTATCTATCTATCTATCTATCTATCTATCTATCTATCTATCTGTCTGTCTGTCTGTCTGTCTGTCTGTCTGTCTGTCTGTCTGTCTGTCTGTCTGTCTATCTATCTATCTATCTATCTATCTATCTATCTATCTATCTATCTATCTATCTATCTATCTATCTATCTATCTATCTAGTCTGTCCTTCTGTCTGTCAGTAAGTTTTTTCTGTTAAGACTTGACCATTTTGTAGTGTCATCGTACTTAAACAGGGGAAGTAAGTCAGAGAATTCTTTGTTTTTGCTTTTGTGTGAATGGCATACATGGATACATGTGTACATATCTGTGTGTGTTTGTAGTGTCATCTTCCCGTCAAATATGACTTATTAAAATGAAATTACTCAGCTCTCTGACCCATGGCAAATAGCACAAGCTGCAATTTGTCTAACAGTTGAGCTGTGAACAAAATCTGATTGGCAATAATTTAGCTTTACTGTTGCTATACCCTGTGTCGCCCCATCCCCCTTCGCCCGTGCCATCCAAGTGCGCGTGTGAGTGTGTGTTTGCGCTCACATGGAGGAGGAACATGGCAGATAGGAGCTGGGGGTCAGTGAGCCAAGCTGTGTGATGATGGCAAGTCTCCGGGGGCTGATGGGAAAAGTAAATGCTGACGGCTCTTCTCTCTCTCTCTGATGAAGGCTGGGAGAGGAGAGAGAAGAGGAAGGTGGTGATGAAGGGTGTTTGTGTGTGGGGGGTGGGGGGAGGGATTGGGTTGTAGTGCTCACCGAGGCACAACAATTCCGCAGGGCTGTGTTTTCACTGTGTCGACAGCCACCTGCCATCCTATCTCTATTTCTCTCCATCACACACACACACACACACACACACACACACACACACACACACACACACACACACACACACACACGCACGCACACATGCACACACACATACACACGCTATTCTTAGACAGCTGTGTTAAAGGGCTGTGGTTTGGTGGAAGTTAATGATGAATGTTATTGCTTAGTTTGAAACAAACTTTAGAATGTTTAAATTAGATTAATGGTTTTAGATAAAGAGACAAAACTTAGGTTTGATCTAGTTTGTCCTGGATATATCACATACATGTTCCAAAAGGAGATTTGCGTAATTGTTTTTTCTTTTTAAAAATATTTTATTCCTGTGATCAAAGCTGAATTCATCCTCATTCCTCTAGTCTCAAGAGTCACATAATCATTCAGAAATCATTCTAATATGAGTATTTGATGATCAACAGACATTTATGATTATTATCAGTGTTGAAAACTGTTGAAAACTTTCTCAATGCATAATGCAGAACAAAAGAACAGCATTTATCTAAAATATATAAAGCTTTTGCAACATTATAAATGTCTATACTGTCACTTAAACAATTGAATGCATCCTTGCTGAATAAATTATGTATTAACTTCAAGTTCTTTCTAAAAAAAAACAACAACCTTTCTATTCATCAAATAATCCTAAAAAAAAATGTTTTACACAACTGCTTTCAACATTGATAATAGTCATAAATGATTATTGAGCAGTGAATCCTCATATGAGAGTGAAGGATCATGTGACACTGAAGACTGGAGTAATGATGACCCATTCAGCTTTGATCACAGGAATACATACACTTTACTAGATATTCACATAGAGAAGTTATTTTACATTTTAATAATATTCCACAATATTACAGCTTTTTTGTATTTTAATAACATGAATGCAGCCTTGGTGAGCAGAAGAGACTTCTTTAATTTTTTTTTTAAAAATCATACTGTTCTCAAACTTTTGTTTGAGTAGTGTTTATATTATAAAATGGCTGACAACAATTTTGGATCGCTATAGGTTGGCCTGTATGTTTGGTACGATAGGGGGCCCAAGCTCATATTCTTTCATAGGGCCCAAAATTGCTAGCTACGCCCCTGCGGATGGGCTACAACAGCAGAAGACCCCACCGGGTACCACTCATCTTCACTACAAATAGGAAAAAGAGGCTACAATTTGCACAAGCTCACCAAAATTGGACAGTTGAAGACTGGAAAAATGTTGCTTGGTCTGATGAGTCTCGATTTCTGTTGAGACATTCAGATGGTAGAGTCAGAATTTGGCGTAAACAGAATGAGAACATGGATCCATCATGCCTTGTTAGCACTGTGCAGGCTGGTGGTGGTGGTGTAATGGTGTAGGGGATGTTTTTTTGGCACACTTTAGGCCCCTTAGTGCCAAATGGGCATGAACATTTTTTCTGACCATGTCCATCCCTTTATGACCACCATGTACCCATTCTCTGATGGCTGCTTCCAGCAGGATAATGCACCATGTCACAAAGCTCAAATCATTTCAAATTAGTTTCTTGAACATGACAATGAGTTCACAGTGCTAAAATGGCCTCCAAAGTCACCAGATCTCAACCCAATAGAGCATCTTCTTTCGTGCCCTGGATGTGCATCCCACAAATCTCCATCAACTGCAAGATGCTGTCCTATCAATGTGGGCCAACATGTCTAAAGAATGCTTTCAGCACCTTGTTGAATCAATGCCATGAAGAATTAAGGCAGTTCTGAAGGCGAAAGAGGGTCAAACACAGTATTAGTATGGTGTTCCTTATACTCCTTATATATATATGTGTGTGTGTGTGTGTGTGTGTGTCTATGTATGTGTGTGTGTGTGTGTGTGTGTGTGTGTGTGTGTGTGTGTGTGTGTGTGTGCGTGTATTTTAATGAAAAAGGCAGAGGAAAGAGGTAGTGGATATGGGCAAGAGAATGGGAGTGATGAAAGAGAGGGAGAGAAGGAGGCGATGGGCTTGCAGTAGCTCTAGACAGGTTGATGTAGCTTCTGCAATGAACATCTCATAAAAAGTGCTATCCTTGGGCCTTAAGAAGATATTCTATCTCCTCCTGCTAACGGCAAGGCCTGAAATCACCCTCTCCATCAACGTCAGGCCCCTCTTGGTACATACACTAGTGCTGCATCCAAACAAAAGGAAATAAACCTTATTGTGGCTCTCAACACAGAAATGTTGATGTAAAGTCGACATGAAATTAAAACGGTCCCTGTTTACTTTCCTAATGCACATTCTTGGTCTTATTTGTTAGCAATTCACTGATGCGCGTTATTCCAAAGAAATTGTGTCTTTGCGACTCAATGAAATGCGTTAAATCGCTCATCTTCTGAAACTACTGTCCTTTTCCGCTGACACCATGTAAGCCTGACATAATGTAAGGATAACATTAACTAAGGCATTGTTTTAGCAAATTGCAGTTTTGGCTTTATTCTGGTATGGCCATTAATTAAAAAAAATCCCTTGGTGTGCTATAATAGTTTTTATAGCACATGAAGTATATCATAGTTTTACACAGAAATTAGTTACATTGCTAAATAAAATGGGTTGCTAATGCCAATTCATTCCTTGTTTGATGTAGCTCTAGTTCTCTGATGTTAGCATCCTTTTTTTGCAGTGTGTGAGGGATTCACAAAGGCATTTTATTACCTTGGTTAAAGCCGTAGGGGGTTCTGGAGGCCGTGCTATTGCATGCGTGCTGATGTCCAAGGGAATAACAGTGGTAGCTCACCCCTGGAGGAGGGATGAAAGCTGGATCTGATGAAAACTGCTCCTTCAGCAGCTGCCCACAGACGCGCAGACTACGGTGCTCATCCTACAGGAAAGGAAGAGAGAGGTTTACATTACAATGGTAATATTTTTCACCATTATAGCTCCTTCTTTGGGACTAGGCTTGCACACATTCATCATGATCTTAGAAGACACTGTATGTCAAAATCTCTCATCACAGAAAACGTACATTTCTTCCTCCGCTAATGGAAATTTAAGTCGCCACACAACTCCGTAAAGTTTCAAATCTGCACAGCATGGCAAGACCCGAAGGAAATGGCTTCAGATGTCATTTATTTTACAGTTCTCATTTTCATCTGTCTCCTTTCTGCACTTTTCCCTCTTTCCATATCTGTTCATGATGTTTGCTGTCATTGGCGCTAGCTTGAGTGGTCGTGTTTCGAATTCTCTTTTCTGTCTTGTTTCTTTACAACAGCTTCCTCCTTCCAATCCCACCCCAAACAAGTATGTGGATCTTTGGATTTCTGTCAAAGTACTTTCTTTTATGACTTATATTTAATGCTGAGCTAACGATATTTCTCAACCAATTGCTTAACCTAAACACACACACACACACACACACACACACACACACACACACACACACACACACACACACACACACACACACACACACACACACACACACACACACACACACACACACACACACACACACACACACACACACACACACACACACACACATGTTTGTTTTTGTGACATATTGGGACTTTTCATAGGCGTAATGGTTTTTATACTGTACAAACCGTATTTTCTATCCCCTTACACTGCCCCTAAACCTACCCATCACAGGAAACATTCTGCATTTTTACTTTCTCAAAAAAAAAAAAAAAAAAAATACTCATCCTGTATGATTTATAAACCTTTTGAAAAGTGGGGACATGGCCAATGTCCACATATTTCGCCCTCTCCTGGTAATACCTGTGTCATACCCATGTCATTATACATATTTGTCCTCATATGTCACAAAAACATGCCCACACACACACACACACACACACACACACACACACACACACACACACACACACACACACACACACACACACACACACACACACACACACACACACACACACACACACACACACACACGTGCTCGTGCACACACAATGTGTTTCCTGTGACTTTATTTCCCGTAATTGCAATTTCTCTCAATTGCAACTTTATATCTTAAAATTGTTATTATATCTCACAAATGTAACTTTATTTAACATTATTGTAACTTTATTATTGTTATTTTCAAAATTATTTACTAGAACAGTTTTAGTTTTTAGGACATCAAGTTAAAATAAATGAAAATAGCAAATGTTGTCTTAGCAAAAGTGTTTTTTTAATATGGTATTTTATTTTACTTCAGTTCACTATTATTTTTATTTTAAGTAACGGAAATTTCTTAATGGTTTTAGTGTCAGTTATTATAATAACCCTTGAACTTTTGCTAAGGGTTTTTATAAAAAGTGACAGCTAATGATATACAGTATGACAAAACAAACGGTCTCTTTTGTCTGAATTGTCTGAATTTGAAAAGCATATCCAGACATTTTAATATAAATATTTACGTTCCCTTTATGGTTCTTTTGCCTGAAGCATCAAATAAATGGTAGAATATGTGTGAAATGTCTAAAGTGTCAGATAAAAGACTATGCAGTCTGAATTTCATAAACACATTAAAATATAAGTTATGTTTGACTGAATAACACTCTGACGTTCCTCCTGTCGTTGAATCCTAGAGGAAAAATCTAATTAATTCACACACACACACACACACACACACACACACACACACACACACACACACACACACACACACACACACACACACACACACACACACACACACACACACACACACACACACACACACACACACACACACACACAAAAGCATGTTTGTTTTTGTGACATATTGGGACTTTCCATAGGCGTAATGGTTTTTATACTGTACAAACCATATTTTCTATCCCCTTACACTGCCCCTAAACCTACCCATCACAGGAAACATTCTGCATTTTTACTTTCTCAAAAAAAAAAAAACAAACTTATTTTTTACTTGATTTATAAGCATTTTGAAAAGTGGGGACATGGGTAATGTCCTCATATTTGACCCTCACCTTGTAATACTTTTGTCATTATACACATTTGTGTCTTCAAATGTCACAAAATCATGCCCCCCCCCCCCCCCCACACACACACACACACCAACACACGTTGGGTTTTCATGTTTTATGAGGACTTTCATATTATGCTGTACAAACTGTATATTCTGTCCCCTAACCTTAAACCTACCAGTCACGTGTGTGTGTGTGTGTGTGTGTGTGTGTGACCACAGACACTGCCTAAGTCAGTGTTTTGTGTCCTTTTAGCACAAAACAAGCCTATAACCAAAGCCACCTGTATCATCTCCCTGATCTGCGTCTCTTTAACCATGTAGACATCAGACTTGCTTGTATGCAGGATACCTGTGTAAGGTAATTAAATCCATTAGAGTGTGATTAAGGCCTGTCAGGTGCAGCACAGATGATAAGAGTGGCAGTGTTAATAGACTAAAGCTCGGGGGAGGAGGCCTAGATAGCAGCCCGATCCGTCTTTATATACACCCGATGTCTTTTCCAATTACTCTCCAACTTCTGTTTGCTTGTGTCCTCACGCTCATCCGCACAGAACGGCGCATGACTTTCACCCAAATAAAAGCCCATGCACGGATACTCCTGTACAAACAAACAAACATTTTCTTTTCCCCATTAAACAAAAGAATGCCACTCAAACAATAAAACACACCCAACAAAATGCTTTGTTCTCTTATACATTCCAAGAAGTTAATAAGAAGTGTAGAGGTCTTGAAAAAACTCTTCAGAAGTTCTAAAATATCTTCGCAAGAACATCTTTTTGTTCTTCTTTTTGTTGAAAATTAAGTCCATCTTAATATATTTTTTTCTTAAGAAAAAAATATATTAAGATGGACTTAATTTTCAACTTCAACTTATTTTCAAGTTATTCACGATTATGTTGAAGAAGATTATTTTCAAGAATTTAAATTCTTCTTAAGTTTTGTCTCAAGAACCAATAAAATAAAATAAATACAAAATATTCTGAAATAAGAAGAAAATATAGCAGTTACAGAATTTTTTTTCTTAAGATCATCTCCATCCTAAAATTCTAAAGATCCTAAAATCCCCCCCTCCCCCAGCTATATATAGATTTATGTATAAAGAAAACTATAAATCTATCTAATCTAATTCAATTTAAAAACTTAAGTTCAGTTGCTACCGTAAAGAAATTAATTAAGTCATTTCAACTTAAATTTTATGAAACTGACTTAAAAAGATAGAGTCTAGTATAACTTTAAAAAAGTTGAAATTTCTTAAATTATTTCGATGAGTTAAAATACAGTAAAAACACAAGTTGCCATGACTTACGCCCCAGTGTCCTCATTTTGCTCATTTGATGATAATGATATCCCTTATATTTGCATTGACAGAGGGATCTATAGCCGTATCCGGAGACTGGAATATCAAGACTTCAAGGATGGCCTTTCAGCAAGCAACCACATGGGAAGCACCCAGAAACCCCTAACAACTAAAAGCTAGAACACCTTAGCAGCTGCATAGCAAAATCCTGGCAACCACACAGAGCTTAAATGTAAGTTCTTGTTTAATATTTGTGTCCATAATAGAAATGCACTGGAAGGACGTGCCTCCAATTTCTAGTACCAGAGATGTGCATGAGACATGGCCTTTTATCTGCTAAATAAAGATTGTGATAGCACAGATAGGCCTAGAGGAGAGCTGCTCTCCAGGGGAGGCCAGGCCAGAGAGGAGAAAACAGACGAGTTCTTTATAAAAACCCCTCCCAGAGAAGAGGGGGAGGGGGGGGGGTATTATCTTGATCAGCTGCTTCTTAGCTGACACATAGGAACACTTTACTCAAGATAAGGTCTAATCTGGCTTACTGAAAAAATGCACTTGTTTATTTATTTATATATTTAGCTATCTGTTCCTTCAAGGTTACAGTTGAGGTGGGTCAGGGATGGAGTTTCTCCTCCATCCCTGTTTTTCAGTTCTTCTCTTTTTTCATGTTTTTCCTACTGCTGCTTCTATCTATCTATCTATCTATCTATCTATCTATCTATCTATCTATCTATCTATCTATCTATCTATCTATCTATCTATCTATCTATCTATCTATCTATCTATCTATCTATCTATCTATCTATCTATCTATCTATCTATCTATCTATCTATCTATCTTTCCGACTGTCCGTCCGCCCCACCATCCGTCCGTCCATCCGTCCATCCATCCTAAGCAACTTTGAGATTCTGGAGGTGGTAATTAAAATAAATAATCAATTATTTTAATTGTCAAAATCATATAATTTAAGATTGTATAATCAATATTTACAGTTTTTCTCAGTCGCTTTGGTACATTTCTCAGATCAGAATTGAAATTCTCAAAACTACCTGTTCAATTCTCACATTGCGTCACTTGTGCACATCAAAAAAGCAGTTTCTCATTTCTTTGAACAACTTGCAAATGCTTTGGTACATCCATGCAAATGATTATGTCCAATTCTCTGTTATATCCAATTATCAGGTGCTTATGTCATGTTGATCAAAATGTATTATATTGGGTCTCTGTTGAATAGTCTCACCCCCCAAAAAATTTAGGCACAAGCTCATAGCATAAGTCTTTACATGCAAAATGGTTGAACAAGTTATCATAATATGTCAAGCATATATATATATATATATATATATATATATATATATATATATATATATATATATATATATATATATATATATATATATATATATTTCTAGAGCATCATGTAAAAATACTGAGCATCTTTTAGAGTTTTCAGGATGTATGATTAAAATAAAAAAATAAAAATCAATGTATTCAAAAAGATGGGCATGTCAATTTATAAGCACAGCTGTATATGCATAAGGAAGCTTAAAGGGATACTTCACCGTTTTTTCATATTAAACTATGTTATTCCCTTAACTAAGATGAGTTGATACATACCTCTGTCGTCTGAGTGCGTGCACTTAATCTCTCTGAGGCGGGGTGAAATTCTGATAGCATTTAGCTTAGCACACTAATCACAGTTCATTCCTATGGAACCAAAAAGAGATCAAGTTAGAAGCAACCAATCAACTCCACGTTTCCCCTATTTAAATACAGTTACACGAATAGTTGGACGATCAAGTATGGTGACACAAAATAATACGTGGCGCTTTTTTAACCGAGTTAAAAAGGAGAACTATAATGTATGGCGGAATAGCACTTCTGAGAGTACTTCAACTCGGCGCAGTAAAAAGTCCCGGCCGAAACATCCTCCCTCACATCTCCCCCTCCCTCTCTCATTTCCGTAAATAGAACCAACGTGATCTGCACGCCTGCATCAGTAGTAGTTTGAGCAGAGTTGACGAAGTACCAGTTTGTAGGAAGATAGTTTGAACAATCATGGTTATAATGTGCGTCGTAAAGGGTTGTGAGAACAAGGCGAAGGTATTTAGTGCCGTCATGTTTCACCGATTTCGGCGGAAAGCTTGGTTAGCTGCTTTGAACATATGCAACAACATCGCTGGAGATTCTGAAGAAATGGCGTGTTTGCTCCGAGCATTTCACATATTACCATATTGACATTAAAGCTTATAGTGTAAGGGGAGTTTTTATGTTTATTTTCTCACTGTGGTTGCAGGTTTCTATATTGAGAGGTTCATCTCATAAAATCTGTTTGTTTGTTTTTATGATGTTCTCGTGAATGTTCCATCTGTAATATTAAACGTTGCTATGTTAAAGTATACTAATATTGGCTTTTGTCTTTTACTTAAGATCACTTGGAAAGCTGACACAGTGCCTGTTGATTTGGTGACACTAAGTTATAACGTTACACTACGGGCTTAGGCTTATACTTCATTTTTATTTCTGAGCTCACTTCTCAAGTACATCAAACAGTCAAAAACTCTGTATTGCCTGTCTCACAAGCGCACTGATTTCGCAGCAAAGTTACTTGTGTTTACTAGGTTAAACACCACAAAAGTTTGATAAGCTAAGGTTACTGCCACCTGCACTTCAGGACAACCAAATACCATGCAAACGGACACTTACAGTGTTAGGTGATGATCCACTTTGTTGTGTTCTTGCTTTGATTATTGTCGGTGTGGCAGAATCCTTTAGGCATAATCCTGTGGAGGTATAGTCCGCCTGTGTGACATGCTCAGAGCAAACATGCCATTTCTTCAGAATCTCCAGCGATGTTGTTGCATATGTTCAAAGCAGCTAACCAAGCTTTCCGCCGAAATCGGTGAAACATGACGGCACTAAATACCTTCGCCTTGTTCTCACAACCCTTTACGACGCACATTATAACCATGATTGTTCAAACTATCTTCCTACAAACTGGTACTTCGTCAACTCTGCTCAAACTACTACTGATGCAGGCGTGCAGATCACGTTGGTTCTATTTACGGAAATGAGAGAGGGAGGGGGAGATGTGAGGGAGGATGTTTCGGCCGGGACTTTTTACTGCGCCGAGTTGAAGTACTCTCAGAAGTGCTATTCCGCCATACATTATAGTTCTCCTTTTTAACTCGGTTAAAAAAGCGCCACGTATTATTTTGTGTCACCATACTTGATCGTCCAACTATTCGTGTAACTGTATTTAAATAGGGGAAACGTGGAGTTGATTGGTTGCTTCTAACTTGATCTCTTTTTGGTTCCATAGGAATGAACTGTGATTAGTGTGCTAAGCTAAATGCTATCAGAATGTCACCCCGCCTCAGAGAGATTAAGTGCACGCACTCAGACGACAGAGGTATGTATCAACTCATCTTAGTTAAGGGAATAACATAGTTTAATATGAAAAAACGGTGAAGTATCCCTTTAAGAGAGATAGAAATCCTGAAGTGCATTATATGTATAAATGTTTTCCAAAGCTACGGCTGAAAGTAAACACAATTTCAGTTTTCCCCCCAAGTCCCTTAGCAGAAACTAGACAGTGATTCTCAGTTAAGGACAGAGAATATTCTGACTTCTGACCCTTGATGCATTGCAAAAAAGGTCAAGCTGACAGATGCTGTTTCGTCAAGTGGGCGGCTCCGTTTCTGCCAATCCGTAGGACGGTCCCCAGAGCGGTTGCAAGCGGGCCGGGAGGTCCATTCCTCAGCGCGCCCGCTCCTGACCTTCACGGTCGCCTTATCAGTGAGAAAGGTTAGAGCAGGGCTCCAGAATCCGGGATCGATCCATAGGCCCTGTGTGCTGCTTTTTCTCCTTTATTTATCTTGGTGGACATGCTGCTCATGGTGTTTTTCAGGGCAATGGTGAGAGCCAGATAAGAATCTATTGTTGTTGCAGATCTTTCCCTCCTTACGTCCTGCCTTCCTTGCCCTCACAGGGGAGCTTGACTTTGGGTCAGATACTCTCACTCTCTGTCTTTCTTTTCCTCAAGGGATTCTGGAGGTGAAATGGAAGAGAATCTACGATTCTTGTATGGCCACACTTCAAAGTTTTGCCAGTGACAACTGCATTTAAACCACATTATGAGCACAAAGTTCAGAGGTCATGCTCTAATACAGCTAAATTTCACAGTGAGCTAATGAAAATGGACAATTTAGGTGAATCACACTCTTTTTGTAGCCTTTCCAAGGATCTTTTTACTGTGCTAATGGCCTTGTTTTATTGCCATTCATCATTTGAATGGCTGTACAGACCGCGGGATAAAACAATTACAAGACAGGAACGTCCATGCGGTCCAGAGCAGGCTTGTTACAAATCTATTTATGCCACAACAGGAGACTTTGAAAGTTGTGTGATAGACAATTAAATGTATTTTCCATAAAACACAAAACACAGAAACATTCTCTTGCTCTTTGGCCCGAGGGTTGAATCTAAATTAAGTTGGTTGTATACACACGCTCATATATATTCACGATCATGCCTGTCAGACTCACATATGTGGACATGCGTACACGTTTATATGTCCCACTTACCAAAAAAACCCACAATCAAATATTTCACTATTACATGGCCATCATGGACAATTAGCCCGACACTTTTCCAGCTTTTATCTCCTAAACCAGAGTCCTCATCTGTTATTTATGTGTTATAGGCCTTGCTATGAATTATTCAACGCAAGAGGAAAATTTACTACTCCCGTCTTTCTACACACTGGCTGTAAATCCACAGACGAAAGGAAGGGGGGGAGAGAGAAAGTTGTAAGAAGGGTAAGGAGGAGAAGGGCTGGAGGCAAGTGGCCCCTGGAGGGTCATAGACTCACACAGGCAACATCATAAAGTTACCATTAGAATGCTGTATTTATAACAGTCAGCTGGCTCTTGCTGTGCAGCAGAGAAGGGGAAACCCAAACCGCTCCTTCCACTCTTAAAAAATATAGGTTCTTCAAAGCATCTTATGTTCAGCATCTCTGTCAAAAGGGGCTTTTGCACATGAGTTTTCAAAATTTCTATAACTATTAGCGGAAGTTCCCGCTTTTTGGCTTGTGCACCCTGCAGGAACTGTAAATTATTTTATTTTTGGGAACGCCTACTAAATTTGTAGGACCTTACCCAGCACAACAGAAACTACCAGTAATGCAAGTGTACATGTAATTAGGAGTTCCACTGATGGCATGTTTGCAGGTACTTTCTTATTTAAAAGTAGAATTCAGAAACCCTTGTTATTAGCGATACCAGTGGCCTTAAACACACTTATGCACACATAACATACAAGAGACCGAACGTGATTCAAAGTCCCGATATACTCACAGCAAAGTTCTTTTTTTGTTATTTGCTTAGAAGTAAAAAGAATTTGGAAATTCTTTCACTGTGGTATATTGTTAACATCCTGACATTAGACCCGCTGCTGAGAGTAACATTTAGATGAATATGAAAACATGCTGCATGCTTTCCTCTCAATAATAAAATAAAAAACACAAATAACAGCAGTGAAAAAGCAACAGTTAAGAAAGCATTTGATAATAGCGATGTGATTCTGCAATTCACAGGCATGATGTGGACAAGGGAGGGAGGGAGGGAGGGAGGAAGGGAGAAAGGGGATTTAGGTGGAGGGCAAGAAGATGCTGGAGACAAGAGGAGTCAGCAGAGAGGAATTCCACAGCGGAACTCGCAGAGAGAGGAGCCAGGGCAGAGTCCTAATTGTCTCACTGGACAGAGCCTGGCTGAATGGGGCGACACCAGAGACAGTGAGGACCACGGTGCAACCAAAGGGAAGGAGGATCCTTGTGAAGCTGGAGGGGTGGAGGGTTGAGGTGCAGCCGGAGTCCTGGAAGTCTGCAGCGAAACCAGGGTGAAGAGAGATCAAGGTGGTGCTGAATGGACGAGGGAGCCCAGTGGAGCCTTAGTGATGATGGATCATGGAGGAGCGGAGAGAGCACAGAGCCAAGGCAGATTCGAAGGGCTGACAGGTTGAGGTGGAGAACTGGGCTTGGAGGCCTGATGGTGCAATCAGGGGATCTGCAACACAGAGTTATGCTGGTGTTGCCAAGCTCGAGATGGAGCCAACAAGCTTGCACGGATCAGCAGCGAAGGCGGAGTTAAGGAACTATGAGAAACCAGAGGGGCAGGTAAGTCCAGCGAATTTGATGGAACTGGGGCTGGATATTGGGTTGGATTGGGTATCCAATGATAGAGAGTGCCCTTTTCCTCAATGATTCCTGCAACGGATGGTGTTCCTCCCCCAGCAGCAGCATCTGGGCGGGTATATCGTTCATCCTGCTCCTGAAACACTGTTTCAAAGTTTCATTGTCCCAGGTAATTCCTCCACATAATCCTCCAGTGACCAGGTGTTTTGTGAAACACAGTCCTAATTATCCCTTTTGTGGGTCGGTTCTTCTGTCACATCTGATGTGATAGTTAGAATCATGATGATGAAGATACAAAATATTAAGTTGTTTAACGAACATAAAGAGATTACATATACAAAGGGATATAGCAACATTAAGATGAGATGGAGTAAAAATACACATAGAAACATAATGACAGTCAGATAAACATAATCAGTAACCAAGGAGACTAACTAGAATGCAATTGATACTAAACTGAAAAGCACATGATGACACCAAACACACAGGAATGAAATGAACACACAACACATCATTAATCCTGATAGACAGTTAAAGTATATTTGAGACTCTAAACTACACTCACCTAAAGGATTATTAGGAACACCTGTTACTTTTCTCATTAATGCAATCATCTAATTAATCAATCACATGGCAGTTGCTTCAATGCATTTAGAGGTGTCATCCTGGTCAAGACAATCTCCTAAACTCCAATATCAGAATGGGAAAGAAAGGTGATTTAAGCATTTTTGAGCATGGCATGGTTGTTGGTGCCAGATGGACCGGTCTGAGTATTTAAAATCTGCTCAGTTACTGGGATTTTCACGCACAATCATTTCTAGGGTTTACAAAGAATGGTGTGAAAAGGGAAAAACATCCAGTTTGCAGGAGTCCTGTGGGCGAAATGCCTTATTGATGCTAGAGGTCAGAGGAGAATAGGCCGACTGATTCAAGCTGATAGAAGAGCAACTTTGACTGAAATAACCACTCGTTACAACCGAGGTATGCAGCAAAGCATTTGTGAAGCCACAACACACACAACCTTGAGGTGGATGAGCTACAGCAGCAGAAGACCCCAGCGGGTACCACTCATCACCACTACAAATAGGAAAAAGAGGCTACAGCCAATCAGCATTAGGAATTAGCATAGAGAACTAGCAAGAGGGAGATTTGAAGGAAGACTGTTAAAAGAGATGCCTGAGAGACATTACAAAAGAGAAAAGATCATAAGAATATTATTGGAAAATGAAGGGTTATTATCAGGAAACAGCTTTAGGTCCCGTGTAAATATTAGAAAAGCTTTCTAGCGCTGGAGAGAGCTAACTGTGAAGGCCTGAAAAATGTAGCAGAACGGTTGCTTTGATTCCGCTCCATACGCGAGTGGCACTGGTTTTGAGTGTCACTGTTTGTCTGGAGCTGCTGTGCTTTTGGCACCTAACATCAAACTCTTGCATGTATTTATTCTTGTGTACTGTAAATGTTCATTTTTTGTGCTTCCTGTCATTCATTCATTCATCATCTTCACTTTATTATCCGTGAAGTGTTTATTTGTTGCGCTTCTGTTATCATAAATAGACATCTACTCGTGCAAATTGTGTGTAACAGAGGTCAGCTAGTAATAGTTGTTCAGGCTGATGACTGCTAGAGAATGTGGCCTTTACTGCTTAGCTTTCTTGTTAGTGCCACTGATCAGGGATCAAGACGATTTGAAGCAGGGCGGTTAGGATTGGAGATTGAGCTTTGGAGGAAGAGCAACGAAGAAAGGGTTGTGTTTGTTTGGGCTAATTTCAAATATCAACAATGTTCAGCAACGACTTAGAAATATCGCTTACCTCACCTTTAACAAACAGGATCTAGACATGCAACTTGAATTCTAGTGCAAGGAAGAAGAATGGAAACTATTTTAAATTCAGGGAGATTATATTTAAAACTTTGAATATAGGTTTAACAAAGCCTTGTTAACAAAAAAGTTAAAATAACAAAATTATTAATTACTAAATAGAATGTAAAATCCTTGAAGTTTCAAAGTAGCTTATAGGATAGATTGATCGCTAAATTAACTGATTTGCATAATTTATTTAGTGGATCACTAAAGAATCCGAGTGCATGCAAACACACAATATTTTGACTCAATTCGTAATGTGCATGGTGATGTTAATACTAGTGCAACTGCCCATATTCCCTACCATCTGATGATCCAAAACTCTGAAATGAAAATTACAGACATTTGACCATGATTAACAGCATCCCTGTCAATTACCAAGGCTCAGCAAAACTGCATGCGTCCTAATTAAAATCAATTGAATGAACTGAATTAAACTGAATTCATTTGTCACATAGAAATGACCAGATGCTGTGGAATCTGGCGTTTGTTTGAAGCTGCAGGAGTGTTTGATTACAGTCACTCTTCCAGGAGTTCTTTGCATCACCCACAGGAACAGAGGCAGCGAAGGCAAGGCAGGAGTGTTTGGCTCGCTGTAAACGGCGCCATATCAATTCTTGCGTTTTCTTGAGAAAGTCGATGCAGCAGTGCCTCGGGAAGACTGACTGGCTCATTACTCCATTGATATTCTCTGACCATGGTCTCATGCTGAATGCTTCACTCAGACAGGAACAACATTAAAGAGCCTCAAGTTTTCCTCCAGCTGCCCAGGCAGAAGATGCCTGGTACGGTAAGTCTGGCTCGCTCTTAGATGGTGGTCTGAAAGCCTGTGTGCCACCTCATTAAAGGTTTGGTCATCAGACATGAATACAGAATGTTAGGATGATGTTGGTGCTGGTTGTGAACATATTTAATGCAACCAGTATAATACATAACCTTTGTGGTATCTGATGGATATTTGATAGCTATGCACCCAGCAAGCACAACAACATGTTTTTTGTGTAAATCAGTAAAAGGCTGATTTTTTTATTATTTATTTTTTAAAGAAAATAAAAAAGGCTACTACGTCTTCAAAGGGGCTGTATGTAATACTTTTAATGTATTAATAACTTTTTTATTGCTAATGTGTGAACAGCTTGTAATGAAAACTTAAAAAACAAGACCTTCTCCAACTTCCTAGGTTGTCAATGATAGCCTGCAGACTGATTATGTGAAGGACTCTGGATGTTTTTGCCTGGGAAACTAAAAGGATGTGATGTTTACATGCACTCCCGAGAGCCTCTCTTCCGTTCAATGACACATGAAAGTAAGGCGTATGCAATATTCAGGATAATGCCGAATGAGCTATTCTGTACTGTAATAGCTTGTGTCATGCAAGGAAAAGGGATTCATTCAAACTATAGCCTCACATTGCCATATACACCTAAAGGATTATTAGGAACACCATACTAATACTGATTTGAATACCAATTTGAAATGATTTGAGCTTTGTGACATGGTGCATTATCCTGCTGGAAGTAGCCATCAGAAGATGGGTACATGGTAGTCATAAAGGGATGGACATTGGCATAAACAATGCTCAGGTAGGCAGTGGCATTTAAACAATGCCCAATTGGCACTAAGGGGCCTAAAGTGTGCCAAGAAAACATCCCCCACACCATTACACCACCACCACCACCAACCTGCACAGTGCTAACAAGGCATGATGGATTCATGTTCTCATTCTGTTTACGCCAAATTCTGACTCTACCATCTGAATATCTCAACAGAAATCGAGACTCATCAGAACAGGCAACATTTTTCCAGTCTTCAACTGTCCAATTTTGGTGAGCTCATGCTAATTGTACACTTTGTTGTTGTGTCTGACCAACTTTCAAATAGCATTTTTCAAATATCGCTTACCCCAGCTTTAATGTACGTCAATTCAAATTCAGCTGAAAATCACAAATTTAACAGAATTTAAAAGGCATTCTCTGTTTAATTGGCACACAACCCTCATTTGCACAGAAAGGTGTATTTACACTACAAAACTAAACTACAGTTGTAGTGTGTATTTACACTACAAAAAGTGTGTATATTTTTAAAAAAATCCCCTTCGTTATGTCCCATCCTCTTAGAAGAAAATGTTCTATATAGAACATTAAAAGGTTCTATCAGGCGCTACGTATTTGGAACCCCTAAATGGTTCTATATAGAACCCTTTTTAAGGATTCAATCAAAATAACCCTTTAGGGTTCTTTGTAACCTGGAAAAAGGGTTATTTCTTGTCATTATAGAATCCTTTTAGCATAAAAGGTTCTTTGGAGTTGAGTAAAGAACCCTATGGTTCTATATAGAACCCCAATGAGGTTAGGTTAAGGACAGGTATGTTAGTATTTTTGTACTTTGTCTTACTTACCTGCATTGTGGTAGCCTTCAGTTACATGCTATGCATTTCATTTCTGATGTTTATCCAGTCCTCTGAGCTTTATAGGTCCAGTAAAAAAGTTTTTTTTTTGCAGTTCTTTTAGACCTGATTTGCAATTTTACACAAGCTCTTAGTGACGTATACTGTCAGCATGCAGTTAGCTATGGCTATCTAGCAACCCAGGGGATCTGCAGAAAAATACAAATCACTCAAAAGTCCACTCGACAAAAGTAAGTAAGTTGGTTTATTCATTCTCATGCCAATGTGCAGTATACAATACATTACAGTTGGGTACATTTAAATATAAGCTAAAGCTAAATGCGTTACTTATGCCTATAGACTAGTTGTGTGACATCTAGTCTTCTTTATGAAGACTAATTAGGTGCCATTATTTGCCCAGTTAGTTCTAATTACTTTATCTTTAGTCTTAAATCCACCATTTTAGAAACATTCAACATTTTTAATGCTGTGCAGCTGCTTTGAAATAATCGTCACTGTAAAAGCGCTATATAAATAAAGTTGACTTGACTTGACATTTTGTCTTTAAGTGAGGTGTCACAGCCTTTGTCTCTCCCATTCCATTCTAAAGTGTAAATTGGGCAAAATACAGATTATTAAAAGCCTTTTAAACCACACACAAAGACCTTTCTTGGGCTGAAACAAAGTTTTAAAGGAGAGAAATCACCATTTGTTCACCAAGGAAGGGTAAAATAATAAATCTTCCGACCTTTTTGATGAGATGAAAGCGGCTAGTGCTTGAAAATTCAATGGCAGTGATATGAAGCAATCTATGGCTGATTTGGGCCGACCTTGAGCTGATGGCAGGAGCACTAGAAGGTATTTGAACACTCTCTTGCGCAACTGGAGAATCCCAGCCTCATCTATTATCATTCATAGAGCTCCTCTTCTACACACCGAAGATATATGACTTATAGACTTTGTATCTATGTGTGCATTTCTATACATAGCCCATGAACGTTTGAGGATGCCAACGTGCAATGCATCTGAACCCAGACTGTGAATTACTCCTAGGCAGCTGCTTTGATATCGTTTAAGCACACTTCTGAAATATGACTGAAATCTTTTAATTTCTTATTTATAGGTCTCTGATCCACTTCAGTAGGTTGTAAACTGTGCCATGGGATCAATCCGAGTATTGGCTGGAGAATGTTTGTGCCGTGATGTTGCGTTTGAATTCTGGTCCTTGTGGTCTCTGTAGCGCTTGGCTGCTGAACTTATCACTGTGGAGACCGGAGCGCGCTGGGCCCTTTCATCTCACGGTGACAACAACAATGACAAAATCAATGGCGACTAATAAATGAAGCCTGTTGTATGTGATTGCTAAATGATTGCAATGTCAATACTGTGTTGAACCATGTATCAGTTTTATATGTAACGTATTGGGATCGCATGTTGTAAGTTGAGCTGACTCCGCCTACTAGGTCAGTGCATATACCTGGTATTAAAATATATTTTTAGAAATCTCATCACAAGTAGTTAATGCTAAGTACAGGTGTAAACGGAGGTTAAAACATTTTGTGAGGAGCAACATTTTTGATAGAAAGCCAGAAAAGCATAACCCAATTTCGCATTTTAAACACTAATTTGACAAATCCTGGACAATATCAAATCACCACCTATTCACCTGTCAATCAACAATTGCATTTGTCTCAAAATGCACACCAGTCATATTTTTTTCTAAGGCACATTAATAAAAGCTACTTCAATGTCCTAATTGAACTAAGTTTGTGTGTTTTATTGGTCACAGGGAGTTGAAGAATGTTCAGCTTTGGGTAAAATGCAACGCTCATCACTGTCCGTTTTTCCCCCAGCTGTCCCATCACAGTGGAAATTATATAAAACAGGGCCAGAGTAAATACTTTAAAAATATTGATACAATGTATATAGAAACAATACAGAAACAAACTATCTGTGACATAAGATACACCCTTAGAAATAAAGGTGCCAGGAAGAACCAAAAAGGGGTTAGTTTAGTTTATTAGTTTATGTGGTCATCCACCAAAGAGAAAAATAAAATAAAATAAAATAAATAAATAAAACAAAAACAAAAGTCAAAAGTCAAAAAACAAATAATTTTAAATTAAATGATATAATTCTTCAACATTTCAAAGACAAGGACAAAGACCGAAAGGGTCTAGACTGAAGTCTGAACTTATTATGCCTAGCCCTCTTACCATAGAACAATATATCAAGAAGAAAACATTCATACATTCTATAAAATAAGTTAAATAGAAGAACCATTTTTTGTGAACGGTTCTTTAAAGAACAATTTTTCTTTAACATGTTTACAGTCTTAATAATCTTTCTGCACTAAAAAGAACCTTTTGTGTAATGAAAAGGTTGTTTGGATATTAAAGGTTCTTCTACACTGTCTTCTTTTATGTTTGCACAAACCACAAAGCATTTCTCACCAGACTGCTTTATAAACGGTGGTCAGAATAAGACAGGTTTGGATAACAAGCTGCGCCTGAAAAAGGATCAGTACCAGCTAATCGTGTTCCTGCTGCACCTCCAGAAGAAGTGAGTGTAGTTTGAAACGCTCACATGCTTCACAATGAATGTGGCAAAAGTTTACAGGGTAAGTTAACGTTACAGAATGCTTTCTATGTATGACGTTCTCAACATAATTCATTATCCCATGTTTATAATGAACAATGTGTTATAAAGCTGGTGATAAAGTTAAAGGGTTAGTTCACCCAAAAATGAAATTGATGTCATTAATGACTCACCCTAATGTCGTTCCACACCCGTAAGACCTCCGTTCATCTTCAGAACACAATTTAAGATATTTTATATTTTAGTCCCAGAGCATATGCTGTCTATGCCCACTTTACTGGCCATGTCCAGAAAGGGAATAAAAACATCATCAAAGTAGTCCATATGTGACATCAGTTGGTTGATTAGAATCTCTTGAAGCATCGAAAAAACATCAACTCTCGTGATGAGAGCTGAGGTAATCGTGACTACACTCGCGGCATACATTCACAAGGGGAGTTCAGTCTGGCGCGTTTCAGTTCATGCTTTGCAAGCTTAACTTTCATAGAAATTAATTTGAGAAGTTAAAACACTTACTTTGCTCACCATAGCTCCGTTTAAATGAGTGCCTGCAGCTGTGAGCTGAGCACTGAGTGTTATCTCCCATCCCCCATGCGCGGGTTCAAAACATGCGGAAATGGCTCCCTCTGCTGGCTGTAGTCTTTAGCCTTTGGCCAAACATTCCTCCTATGATGCAAATATCGTCAATTTCCATCATAGGAGGAATTTTTCCAGAAATAAAATGCATAAATCTCTTGTCTCAGGGGGATATGAGGGGGGAAAGCACAATCATTTGAATATACTCCAGGGTTTCTACTGATACAAAGCCATATGCTAATCGCTGAAGTAACCCTTTAAAGACACATGCACTGAAATGGCTTGGTGAAAACAGAGCTGTTTTTGACCAGGTAAAATTAGTGTTCCCTTTCGGGGAACTCGAGCTGCGTCGAAACGCTGTGAGAACGCCTCTGCGTTAATGCGTCGTGAAGCGCCTGTAGAACCATTCCATCGGAAAAAAGATCGATCGTCGCCGACGTGATGACGTTGCCGACGTGATGACGTCATCAACCGGAGACTATAAAAGGTCCGCGAACACAAACAGGAACTAGCTTCTGTGCCTTCAGTAAGCGATCTGTGTGAACCTGTCTGTCTATTTGGTGTTTTTGTCTGTCTATTATCAGAGATTTTCCACCCTTTTGTTAAATATTTCATATATTAACAGAAAAAAGAGAAAATAAAATAGATAGAAATGGCGAGTGAAAGCAGCAATTTCAGAAAGTGTGTTCCTCCCTGCCCACGCTACATCACGGGCGGGGACACACATCTTCTCTGTGTTGCATGCTTGGGAGCGCAGCATGCCCAGGCAGCCCTCGAGGGGGCTGCTTGCGAGCACTGTGAGCGTATGCCACTGAGAACGCTGCGCTCCCGCCGGGCACTCTTCGAGGAGGGTGCCTCGGCTCGTGTTCCCCGCGGCTCTGGTCCCGCTGCTGCCGAGGCAGAGCGGAGGCTGCAGTCGTGGGGTTCACAATGGGATGTTGCAGAGGGGTTTGAGACGGGCACTGCCTTATCTCTGCCCTCACCTGCTCCATCCAGCGGTTCTTCTCGGGGCTTGGAAGCACGCATTGCGGTTTCTTCCCCCCCGAGAGAGCCGCCGGTGCTCCAACTATCCAGCTCCGAGGAGGTGGACGTTGAGAGCATCGCGACTGAAGATTCGCCACTTCAGTCCCCTGCGAGTGAAAAAAAAAAAAAAAAAGTGGACTTTA
Organism: Pseudorasbora parva; assembly: GCF_024679245.1. Taxonomy (NCBI): domain Eukaryota; kingdom Metazoa; phylum Chordata; class Actinopteri; order Cypriniformes; family Gobionidae; genus Pseudorasbora; species Pseudorasbora parva. The sequence goes on along the minus strand of NC_090189.1, from coordinate 13,349,441 downwards.
CAGAGGGGTTTGAGACGGGCCCAGCCTTATCTCAGCCCTCACCTGTATCGTCCAGTGTCTCGTCTCGGGGTTTGGAAGCCCGCTCTGCGGTCTCTTCCTCCCTGGGCGGGGCACCGGTGCTCCAACTATCCAGCTCTGAGGAGGTGGACGTTGAGAGCATCGCGACTGAAGACTCGCCACTTCAGTCACCCGCTAGTGAGTTGAGGTTCTCACGAGAGCTGTGGCCAGGTTAAATATAAAAATAAGAAATGACTGGCTGGCTGAAATATCTGAATCCCATCGAAATCAGAGAGAACGAAATTAGATGAGCGATTCCTGCCCTCTCGTGCAAAGCATCAACGTCCTGCCATTCTTCCCTGACCTGCACACCGAGGTGTCTAGGTCATGGAGGAAACAAGCGGTATCATATAGAGTGTTCAGCCCACATACATCTGCATATAGTAATATATTTGGGCTGAGACACTATGGTTATGGGGCGATGCCGAAGATCGAAGAGACGCTTGCGAGCTATCTCTCGCCTTCAGCGGCATCGTCCCTGGCATTTCCCCTCCGAAGGAAATCGGTGCTTACCTCAGCACACGGTACCCGTCTTCCTTCGGTGCCCACAGGGGGCCGCGCTGCTAACCCCGCCGCAATGTCAGGGCGCAGAGGGTCTCCGCGGGCCACCTGAGGGTGGTCCGCCCCCTCCTCGGAGGGTATGCGAGCAGTCAGGTCAGGTGTTCCCTGCCGGTTCGCCGTTTCAGGGCACTGCACTCGCTGCTCAAATTACACCAGAGGCCAGCCTCGAGAGGCTGGTTCCCTTAGTTTCCCCTCCGTGGGAAGACGGTGCTTACCTCAGCATACGGTACCCGTCTTCCTTCGGTACCCTCAAGGGGCCGCGCTGCCAACCCCGCCGCAATGTCGGGGCGCAGAGGGTCTCCGCGGGCCACCTGAGGGTGGTCCGCCCCCTCCTCGGGGGGCAGGGGAAACAAAAGGACGCTGAGGGTAGTCCCCTCCGAAGGGAAACGGTGTTTACCTCTGCCTACGGTACCCGTTGTCCTGCAGCGCCCTCTGGGGGCCGCGCTGCCAACCCCGCCGCAATGCCGGGGCGCAGACGGTCCCCGCAGGCCACTCGAGGGTGGTCCGCTCCCCCTTCGGGGGGCTCCCGAGCAGTCAAGTCAGTCGTTCCCTGCCGGTCCGCCGCTTCAGGGCACTGTGCTTGTTGCTCAAAATACACCAGAGGCCAGCCTCGAGAGGCTGGTTCCCTTAGTAGATTTTCTAGACGAGTGGAAATGTCTATCGAATATATCTCAGTGGGTCCTGCAGATAGAAAAGGGGTACGCCATTCAGTTCAGAAGTCGGCCACCTCCTTTCTGCGGTGTCCTACCTACAGAGGTGGGCCCGGAGCAGGCTCTGGTAATGGCACAGGAAGTAGAGACACTCCTGCAAAAAGGGGCTATAGAGAGGGTTCCCCCTCCCAGCAGGGAGTCTGGCTTTTATAGCCGTTACTTCATCGTGCCGAAGAAGGATGGGGGCTTACGCCCGATATTAGATCTGCGGCTATTGAATCGCTCGGTGGCCAAGCTCAAATTCAAGATGCTTACACTCAGACAGATTGTAGCGCAGGTCAAATCGGAGGATTGGTTTGTCACCATAGACCTCAAAGATGCGTATTTTCATGTCTCCATCCTTCCACATCACAGGAAGTTCCTGAGGTTTGCCTTCGGGGGAGAGGCATACCAATATCGTGTACTTCCCTTCGGTCTAGCACTGTCACCCCGCACGTTCACCAAGTGTGTGGATGCAGCTCTGGCGCCGCTGCGTCTACAGGGCATCCGCATACTGAACTATATCGACGACTGGCTGATTCTAGCGAATACAGAGCAGATGGCGGTTCAGCATCGAGATGCTGTTCTCGCCCATATGTCGAAGCTGGGGTTGAGGCTGAACGCCAAGAAGAGTGTGCTTTCTCCGGCTCAGAGAACCACTTTTCTAGGTGTGAACTGGGACTCGGTAATTATGCGGGCGTAATTATCGCCAACACGCATAGCATCGATCCTGGCAGCCGCCAAAGAACAGAAGCTAGGCCGAGCCGTCACTGTGAAACGGTTCCAGAAACTGTTAGGTCTCATGGCAGCAGCGTCCAACGTGATATCTTTTGGCCTACTGTACATGAGGCCACTGCAGTGGTGGCTCAAAACAAAAGGGTTCTCCCCGAGGGGAAATCCGCTCCGCACGATCAAAGTCACGCGGCGATGCCTACGTGCTCTGGTCATGTGGAAAAACCCGCTCAGGGTCCCGTGTTGGGGGCTCATGTTCGTCGCGTAACGCTAACGACAGAGGCCTCTCTCACGGGCTGGGGGGGCGACCATGAGTGGTCGCTCATCCCAGGGTCTATGGCAGGAACATCAGCGGCACTGGCACGTAAATCGGCTAGAGATGCTCGCAGTGTTTCTTGCATTGAAACAGTTCCTGCCCGACCTCAAGGGGCCACCATGTGCAGACAACACATCGGTGGTCGTCTATATAAATCACCAGGGGGGTCTGAGGTCCCGTCCGTTGGACAATTGGCACATCGGATCCTCCTGTGGGCCCAAGGGAAATTGCTGTCAGTCAGAGCAGTATATATCCCGGGGGTCCTGAATCAGGAAGCAGACAGCCTGTCGAGGCAGGGGCCGAGGCCCGGGGAATGGGGACTCCACCCAGAAGTGGTGGAGCTCCTATGGAAGGTATATGGGAGCTATTTGCTTCGGCGGAGAGTTCTCACTGCCCGCAGTAGTTTCTCTGACCCATCCAGCCCCGCTGGGGTGGATGCCATGGTACAGGGGTGGCCGAGGCTACCTCTGTACGCCTTCCCCCCGATTGTCTTGCTTCCAGGAGTTCTGGAGAGGGTACGCCGGGACGGGGCCCAGGTACTCCTAGTGGCTCCGTACTGGCCGACCCGAGTATGGTTTTCGGACCTGATATCTTTCCTGGAAGGCTCTCCGATGGAGATTCCGACCAGGAGGGATCTACTCTCTCAGGCGGGCGGGAGATTCCTGCACCCACGCCCAGAGATGTGGAAACTGTGGGCCTGGCCTCTGAGGGGGCTAGGCTCATAGAGGAAGGTCTCTCGGCCGAGGTCGTAGAGACCATCCTTCACTCCAGAGCTCCGTCCACGAGGAAACTGTACGCTCTGAAAGGGAAACTTTTCTCAGCATGGTGCAGAGAACGCCAGTGGGACCCAGTTAACTGCCCGGTTGGTACAGTGCTGGAGTTTCTGCAGGCAAGGTTCTCGGCAGGGTTGACCCCCTCCACAATAGAGGCGTACGTGGCGGCCTTGGGTGCCGTCCACGTCCCTTTGGGTGGAGTGTCTTGGGAAGACACCCTCTGATTACACGTTTCCTCCGTGGCACTTTAAGGTTGAGGCCTGTTATGCACTCATGTCTAGAGTTTGCGCCGGGGTTTTCTCATCCCAGGCCGGGTTATGTCCCCAAGGTTCCTACGAGCCCACGGGGCCCCATTACTCTTCAAGCATTCTGTCCTCCTCCTTTCACGACGTCAGACCAGGAAGATTAATCTGCTGTGCCCTGTTAGAGCACTAGATACTATGTCCACAGAGCTGCCAAGAAAAACTGTGGAGGAAAACTGATCAGCTGTTTGTCTGTTTCGGGCCCCCTAAGAAGGGGCCCCAGTATCTAAGCAGAGGATGAGCAAGTGAGTGGTCGAGGCCATCTCACTTGCTTATGAGGCTGCCGGGCAGCAGTCTCCACTGGCTGTCCGGACGCATTCAACCAGGGGTATGGCTGCTTCTTAAGCACTTTTGTCGGGGGCGTCCCTCCACGATATTTGTAAACGCGGCCGGATGGTCGTCTCCTTTAACTTTCGTCAGGTTCTATGAACTAGACCTGGCATCTACAGTTGGGGCACAGGTACTCTCGTAACCGTGTGCGCTTCGGCTTCACACATACGAGACACTTGGTCCTATGGCGATGTGGGTATAAGCGTTCTCACAGCGTTTCGACGCAGCTCGAGTTCCCCGAAAGGGAACGTCTCAGGTTACGTATGTAACCCTAGTTCCCTGAGGGAACGAGACGCTGCGTCGCTCTGCCATACTCCCGGCGTGTCCGTGATCACTTACTTCAGGCTTTATCAGAAGCTAGTTCCTGTTTGTGTTCGCGGACCTTTTATAGTCTCCGGTTGATGACGTCATCACGTCGGCGACGTCATCACGTCGGCGACGATCGATCTTTTTTCCGATGGAATGGTTCTACAGGCGCTTCACGACGCATTAACGCAGAGGCGTTCTCACAGCGTTTCGACGCAGCGTCTCGTTCCCTCAGGGAACTAGGGTTACATACGTAACCTGAGACGTTTTCTTACAATACAAATTAGAATTTTTAATACTAAAGTAGTATATTACAAAGTTTTCATTTAGACACTAAAGAATCATATTAACTTGTACAAAAATGGCATTATACGACCGCTTTAAGAGACTAGGTGCACTTTTTTCCGTCGTTAAAATAGCACAAGTGGATTCGGACATGCCCTAAGTGCACCTTAGATCGCTAAAATAGGGCCAAAAATGTAAACAAAGCCTATGAAAATATAAAAATACTGAATAAAGAGTCCCACTATAGAATACTGTCCCTTAACTGAAACAATAGCGACATTGTAAATTGTTTCTGTAATTTCCCCTTTTTGGAAGGTTATCACATTTCAGCAGAGAAATGCAAGAGACAGCTCATGTGCGTGTTTGACAGTAATATGATAATATCAGCTTTTGTGGATTTGTTATCTTCTCTGGAGCAAACAGCATTTTCCTCTGCAAATGTCGAAGGCATTAGTTTAACATATTACCTACTATTAAAACCAATTAAAATGTATTATTATTTAAACCGTTTACTTTGTGTTCAAGCTGCTATCCTCGAGAGCCATGTAAATCAAGAACACATTCTAAATGACTAGTCCCCATTAATGTTGAAGAAATGGCATTAAAAATTGAATTTATGTAGAAGGAATTTTCATTTGAGTATCAGGGGTGATTTTTTTCCTCTTAAAGATCACAGTTTATAAGGCCAGCGCTTGCATAATGTAGCTCTCACATAGAATATCAACTAAAAGATTTGATATCTATGGAATCTACATGGATAAAGACTGTTTTCTTATGTATTATTGTATTGGGTTTGCTCACAGTCCATTGGTGATACTAAAATGTGAATTAAAAGATTTATGAGTTCTGGAAATAAATTAGATGTATTTATTCCCCTTGTTAGAGATAAAAACCAACATGTAGATTCCAAAATGAATACGATCATGTACAGATGGTTACTTAACATCTCTTTAATTCAGAACAAATGTACAGTGTGTTTTTCATTACAGATAAAATGTGATAGGAGGGATATAGTTTGAGAAAATATCTTCCGCGGCAAATCGTTTTTTTAAAATAACATCTTTAATGAGATATTTTAATGATTAACAATGTGTGTGCGTCTGTCTATAAACATAGTAAAGACATGTAAAAACATAGAAGCACCTTAAACATAGAAGACCTAAATCAATTTCCGCTTCTGATCTTCAACCCAACCCCCTTTGAAGTCTGGTTGATCAATAATTTACATGCATCAGTACAGGTCTAGGAATGCACAATGGTTCCTTGCTCCATTGTATGTTTAGAGAAGAGGTGTTTTACTGCTGTGCAATGACAGCTTATCTTGCCAGTTATTAAAGTGTTTTTGTGATTGCTATGTAATAATAGCTATGTGTCACTGGCTGTTGTGTCTTTTGATGGGTAATGTCATTATTCAGGTGCACAATGTTTTATACATATTGATGTTTTCATATATATACTGATGTATACTGTATGTGCAGCGTGCGGAATTGCATCAACATGTCTGTGTCAAAAGGTTTTTCAAGGCATTCGTGTTTTTGCAGACGCTGAGATGTTGCATGACTTCAGATTTGCTTAGCTAGCATACATATGTGCATTGCTGTTTCTGGCCTGTAAAAGCTTTTTATTTGATTCCCATTTCGCTATTTGAGGGATTTGATGATTTGTTCTGATAGACTGGATTACTAGACCACCACTCCATTAGCCAACGAAATTGATTCTGAGCGCTTGGATCATGATTCTAGCTCCATTTTTCACTTCCATATTTTTTCTGAACAAGACTGCATCAAGAGGACTGTATGCACACTCTTAAAAAATAAAGGTCCTTTATTGGCATTCATGGTCCCATGAAGCATCTTTAACATCCATGGAACCTTTCCATCCCACAAAAGATTCTTTATAGTTGAGAAAGGTTAAGATTATTCAAATTTTCTGAACACTAAGAAAAACAAGTCTTCAAAAATGGTTCTTCTGTGGGATAGATTTATTCTTTTAGAATGTTGTACTATATACATAAACCAGGCAAGGCATTATGACCTAATATCGTGTTGGTTTTGCTGCCAAAACAGCCCTGACCCGTCGAGGCATGAACTCCATTAGATCCCTGAAGGTGAGTTGGCACCGACATGTTTTTAGTCCTTTAAGTTGTGAGGTGGGGCCTCCATGGATCAGACTTGTTTGTTCAGCACATCCCACAGATTGGGGAATTTGGAGGCCAAGTCAACCCCTCAAATGCGTTGTTGTTCTCCTCGAACCATTCCTGAATCATTTTTGCTTTGTGGCAGGGAGCATTATCCTGCTGAAAGAGGTCACAGCCACCAGGGAGTCTGCTGCTAAGCAGCCCCGTACGCAACAAATTGCGATGCACTGTGCATTCTGACACCTTTCTATAAGAACCAGCATTCATTTTTTGAGCAATTTGAGCTACAGTAGCTTGTCTGTTTGATCGGACCACATGGGCCAGCCTTCACTCCCCACGTGCATCAATGAGCCTTGGCTGCCCATGACGACTCTGTTGCCGGTTCACCACTGTTCCTTCCTTGGACCACTTTTGATAGATGCTGACCACTGCAGACCATGAACACCCCACAAGAGCAGCAGTTTTGGAGATTCTCAAACCCATGGAGATGGAGATGCTGTAGCCATCACAATTTGGCCCTTGTCAAACTCAATCAAATCCTTAAAGGGTTAGTTCACCCAAAAATGAAATTGATGTCATTAATGACTCACCCTAATGTCGTTCCACACCCGTAAGACCTTTGATCATCATCGGAACACAGTTTAAGATATTTTATATTTTAGTCCCAGAGCATAATGCAGTCAAATGCACACTTTACTGTCCATGTCCAGAAAGGGAATAAAAACATCATCAAAGTAGTCCATATGTGACATCAGTTGGTTGATTAGAGTCTCTTGAAGCATCGAAAATACATTTTGGTCCAAAAATATCAAAAACTACAATTTTATTCAGCATTGTCTTCTCCTCCATGTGCCTCCAAAAAGAATCAAACGGTTAATGAATCAGTAATTCGATCAAAGATTCAGGTCGCCAATGTCACGTGATTTCAGCAGTTTGGCGCTTCAGAACTGCTGAAATCACCTGAAATCAAACCGAATCTTTGATCGATTCACTGATTCATTAACCATTTGATTCTTTCCATTTGAGCCATTTGAGCCATTTGAAGACAATGCTGAATAAAATCGTAGTTTTTGATATTTTTGGACCAAAATGTATTTTCGATGCTTCAAGAGACTCTAATCAACCAACTGATGTAACATATGGACTACTTTGATGACGTTTTTATTCCCTTTCTGGACATGGACAGTAAAGTGTGCATTGACTGCATTATGCTCTGGGACTAAAATATAAAATATCTTAAACTGTGTTCCGATGATGAACGGAGGTCTTACGGGTGTGGAACGACATTAGGGTGAGTCATTAATAACATCAATTTGGGTGAACTAACCCTTTAAGCTTGCCCATTTTTCCTGCTTCTAACACATCAACTTTGAAGACAAAATGTTCACTTGCTGCCTAATATATCCCACCTACTAACAGGCACCAAAATAAAGAGAGAATGAGTGTTATTCACTTCAGCTATCATCATTTTATGATTGATCGGTGTATATTAATGTTTGACTTTTTCCCCACATGAGAATAAATTTGTGAGCAACATGAAGATGGATGAATGACAGAATTTTTCAATTGAAATCAAATAATCTGGTCATTGGACAGACCAAATTTAGACATGGGAATGTCAAAAACACTGTGGCAGAAACCACACAAAACTTTTTATCTTCAAAAATCATGCACAAAAATGTTCTCTGGAAATTGCATTCAATATTCACCTGGCTCACATGGACCTCACTTTGAATGTCCATGATGATGTTTTTTAATGGGGTGGGGTCCCTGAAAATGCGTAACAACTAAACGAGATTTCTAATCCAGACAGTACTGCACCTTCGTTTGAGGAGCTGCAAAAAATTGCCCAAGGAAATTGAAAGCTGTCATGGATGGATTAGTCCTGTAATAGTGGGACACATATCTTGAGTCTGCGAGCTTCACTCAGAGACTGTGGGCAAATGAGGGGAAGGGATAGAAAAAGGAAATGAAATTCATTTCATAGCTCCTCAAGCACACTTGCCCTCACCCGGAGAAACCCTCTCTAAAGCCTCTGCATAGACTCTCCACCAATGACTGACTGGAACCTTTGGTAGCGTTTCCCTTACTGGGTCTTCAACACCCAAAAGCATTCCCTTCCAGAGGGAGACTGAGCAACTTGAAGGGCTCTCTGTATGCAGCGCTGAGAGCGGTCTGCTCAATTATGAGATTCATGAGTTTCAAGCAATTTTCTGGAATCGTGGCTGTTTTTGCAAATGCTCAGAGATTGAGATTTTTACTGAACCATGAAATGTCCTGAAAATTACCCAGACTTTTGAGATTCCTGTAATAGGCTATGGATAAAAGATCACTCTTTTGTAACTTAAAATCTTCTCTGATAAAGAGACTAGTGACTAGTTTGTTGGTTGATGGTGTTCCAACAGCAAAGTTTTAGCAAAGCTTCCTTAGTAAATGTATACATATTACAGTATTTGCAAAAACAACAACAATCAGTTGTTTCCAGGAAGCTTAAATGTGCTTCACTTCAGCTGTTTTAAAGCATCACTAAGGAAATAATCATGATGATCTCACTAGTCAATCTCATTAATTCATAATCCTGGGCTAGTGGCAAACTGGATTTGAACTCACTTCGCCCACATAAACCTAATGGCTTATGTGTAGGAGCATAACCGCTACGCTACAACATCACTGTACTTAATATTTGGCCCAAGCATATCCACTTCACTTCTATTCTTTGTTTCTATTTTTGCATCATTTTATGGAGCAAAATGATCACATACAGGAATGATATCTGTTAATGCACTCTTCATTCAAGTTTCTGAGGTAATTGTGACTATAGTGTGTGTGTGTGTGTGTGTGTGTGTGTGTGTGTGTGTGTGTGTGTGTGTGTGTGTGTGTGTGTGTGTGTGTGTGTGTGTGTGTAGATATATATACACCATCAATCAATCAATCAATCAATCAATCAATCAATCAATCAATCAATCAATCAATCAATCAATCAATCAATCAATCAATCAATCAATCAATCAACTTTATTTATATAGCGCTTTTACAATGACAATTGTTTCAAAGCAGCTTCCCAGTGTTAAACAGGACAATATTGCAACAAAAATTGATTTGGCTGTACAGTCGTTCTAGAGAAAACAGTGATGTTATCAGCTTATTTTTATTTTTCATAGTGCGACAATGTTGGCAGATCAGTACTTTAGTTTATAGAATTAAATAAGACCTAATTAATTATTTTTATTTGTATATTTAGTTGAATAATTTGTACCATAATTTTAGTGTCCCCAACTGAGCAAGCCAAGACAAAGGCGACAGTGGCAAGGAACCAAAACTCCACCAGGGCATGATGGGAAAAAAAAAAAAACCTTGGGAGAAACCAGACTCAGTTGGGGTGCCAGTTCTCCATTTAATACACTACAATATGAATTTGTTTCACACTGCAGCTGACTTAATTTCTTATTTCTTAAACTGTATCTCACAATAATGTGCTTGATGTGCAAGATATGTGCTTGAGATATGTGCTTTCCAACTCTCTTGGCCTTATCAATTAAACACGAATAAGCTAAGAGTGCAAATGTTTAATTTTAGGCATAACTCTTTCTTGCTGTCTTTCTCTGTCTGCATTAACAACAGATATGGCCAGCACCCATCCAGCGCTTTGAAGAGTCAAACCCTCACTTGGAGTGGGAGTCAGAGAGAGAGAGTGAGAGAGAAAGAGAGATAGAGAAAGAGAAAGAGAGAGAAAGGAACAAACTCCCTCAGATGAATTATACAGCATATGTCAGCTTTCTGTGGACTGGCTACTTGAAGTGCCCAAAGGTCTTGGACCATTAAAATTTCATCCCTATACTCCTAATCAATCATTGATCTATGGTATTATTAGATGTAATTCTTTCACCCTGTGTGCCCATGTCACAATGTCTCACAAGTCATTTGGACTCTATGTGTCACCTTTGTCTTTTCCATATTTTTAAACTTTTCCCTGTCTCTTTAATTGTGTGAGGTAGAGGTCTGAACTGAGACTTCCAGCTCGTCTGTGCCCAGAGAAGACAAACTGCCACTGTATGGATACTTTTGGTATGACATGAGCCACAGGTTTGTGTCTAGATGGCTTCCTTCCCATCTAATTCATTTAGTGGGTCTGGCACTCTGGTGGCACTGGGAGATAAGTGTTAATCTAGGACAAGTGAAGTGTGCAGCATGGGCCCGCTGCGGAGCTGAATCTTCCAACTCGCACGATAACGGGAGACTAGCCCGGACAGGCCAGGAAATGGGGAGACTTTATCGCACACAAGCCATTGCCGTATGCAGGTGGGATTGTGGTTTGTGTGCAATTGTATGATCTCTCCATGTCAGTTTGCTTAGAATATACCAATGCAATGAGATGTATGCTTGTTCATTGATTATATGAGACACAGGCATTGAGGTGCATATGTCGTAGGCGTACACGGAAAAAGCTATTCATCCATTACAGAACTGCGAGGCCTGTGGGAACTCACTGAGACAACAGGCCATCAGGATGTCATTGATTTCAAGAAGGCGGCCCAGGATGAGAGAGTATTCAAATATAGCACATCAAAACACATCCTAGCCGGTTTGTCATCAGATATATTTCATTTATGACTTAAATATCATCTGTTTCTCATAAAAGCTGTTGTATGGACCACTTTTATGATGCATTTATGTTGCTTTTTGACATTTTTATGAAAACAAGCACATTAAAGTTTAGGGTCGGTAAGATTTCAGTAATGTTTTTGAATGAGGTCTTTTATTCTCACCAAGGCTCACCACTGTTTGTCTAAAAGAACAGCATTTATTTGAAATAGAATACTTCTGTAACATAATAAATGTCTGTACTGCTCATTTTGATCATTTTAATGCATTCTTGCTGAATAAAACTATTAATAATTAAAAAATCTTACTGACCCAAACGTAAATTATTTTCTTTCATGCCAAAACTTAGAACATGCGTTTACCTCACTCAACTGAGAGAATATATTTTATCCAGTGGTCTATGCAGGACTGTTTCCCATCTCTGTTATGCACATTTTAATTTTTTACAGTATTCCCCCCTAGGTATCACAAAACAGTTTATTCTTCATAATAATATCATAAAAAAGGCAAATGAAGAAAATGACCAGTGGCAAATAGGTCTCTTTATTGTAGGCAGCATTTTTGTCATTTAGTACCGTAAATGAAATCTCATGGCACAGATGACTGCTGCTCCTGTTTATATTAAATGCCAAATTCATCTTTGCTGCTCGAAGGCAAACACTAAAGTTGGAAACATAATGAAAACTGTACAGCTAAAATATTAAACAATTTAAATAACCAACCAACCCCATTCATTGAAATTTCAGCACAGAGCATCTCTCATTGTCACATATCAAATCATATGTTTGTGCATCCTGATTTTGTTAGTTAGATGCATTCGTAGTATAACATATTTTGTTGATTCTTGAACAAAATTCCTGTCCAAAATTGTATCCTAAATGCACCTACCCCTAAACCTAACCCTATACCCATAACTTATCACCATAGTAAACCCGAATAAGTTGGCAAAACTCAAAAAGTTTGACGAAATCAGTTACATCAAGTTTTTCAAGTCAAGAAATTCAATGTTTAAGCAGAGCTGGCAGATTTCAGTTTTGTTTTTGGGCATTTTAATTGCTCGAAGTTAATTCATACATTTAACTTAGAAACATAATGTTATCTCCGTTTAATAGTGGAAATTTAGCTATAGATAATTCTGAAGCGACTCAGGCGAATCAAACACACAATCGCCAGTTACATTTAACAAATATGTTTTGAATGCTTTGTACTTAGTAACAGACCTTCCCCCAACGCAACAGAGAAAGATTCTCCGTTACCCTGGAAACCATCTGATAAGACGTTTTACGGCCCAAAAGAATCTGGCCACATGAAAAGTCCAAAGTTTAAAACACAAAGCTTGTAAAACACAAGCTTTTGCCTCAAATTATAGACAAACCATCTATAAATGAACATGCACCCCAGGACATTGTATGTAAACACATAACTGTCTTGTAAAATGTTTCTTCTGTATGGTATTTTGCATCTTTTTGTCTTTGTCTTAACAATTTACTAGTTCAGGTAACCTCAAATATGTCATGTCTCCTATCAAATTAATGCTCACTTCACGACTTACACTTCCATGTATGTCACTTATTCAGAGAATGCAGTGTGTGTTTTTTGCATTAATTAGAGTATGAATGGGCAGAGACCCACTGATTCAAGCTTGAAACAAAGAGCCATAAAATCTCCAGAGGAATTTCCCGCTTGGAAATCCCAACAATCTCATTGGTTAAGTCTAACCCAGGAGGGTAGGACTACTCCCAGACCTTAAAAAGGGAGGTGCTCGGATGCCCTCCCTCTCTCTTCTCTCTCTGGCTGAACCAACACGTCATCGTGGCTGGCCCTTGAGCCAGGCCACCAATGCAGGCCCTCCAAGCAGGGAGGGCCTCCATACACAGAGCCATGTGCTGTGCGGGACCAGAAACCCGAGGCCCACACACGGCTATTATGCCAACAGGCCCCAACACTTCATGTCGACCTTCTTCTTCTTCGACCATCAGAGACTCTGCAAGTTCACCATCATTCCTTCACTCACCACGGAAGGAATCATGCGTGGAAAAACCCATCAGACCAAACCATCGAACTTTCTCCTGCATTTTCCACCTGGACGGTCTTCTACGGCTCAAGCCATATGCAAGTATCGTACGCAAAACAAATAGCTGTGTAGTGAGTGAAACTGTAAACCCCTTTGTTCAGACAAAGGGGCTTGTAGTCACCGATGGTTTCTCTCAAGGTTTCAGACTCTTTAGATTTCATCTATACTGACCCGGTTCTTCTAACCACTTTCACTTCAACTCTTGCTATGTATGTTTTGTGTATGTATGTGTTTTATGTCTCGTTCGTGATTTATAGATATAAAATTTTGTGTACAATATATGTTTGGTTCTGACTCCCTGCCTGCAAACAAATTGTCCCTTAAATGATCGATCTGGTTATGCGCTCTAAGCGCTTATGTAAATACAAAGGAAGAATGTTTTTCTGTAGCCATGAAAAATATATTTTTCTTAGAATTAAGTAATAATCAATACTAAATGTTCACAAACGAACTGATTAATTGATTGCATTGTTAATGTAGCTACATAAAGCTAATCTATTAAATTATTCAAATATACATAATTAATCATAATGAGTTATGAATAATTATTAATATTTCCCTTAAGAGCTAATTTGTTACTATGCAGCAAATGTTAATTGGTAGCACAATGCTTCCTTTCGATTGCTGAAAGAGTATGTATGACAATATAGAACATTTAACACTTCATTTTAGCATTTACACTTCCTTTTGAGTGCCATGGCAAAGCATGCTGGAAAATTGTCCAGTTTCAGGTAAATTTAAGTTTGTCTAAATTAAAAGAAACGATTTCATAGAACTCAAAACAATTCCGATGACTTAAAGTGTCGTTTTTGTGATTTCCCAACTCCAAAGAAAAAGAAAGTTCTAAATATGGCCATAAGCTCATTTGAATTAAGTCATTTTTTGTATTATTTGTGCTTGCCCTACTCAAACCCATTCATTAATTTGAGCATTAGGGTTTATAGGAAACGATCGGTGAATTATACTTATTTAGAAGCAACTAAACCTGGATTTAAGCCTAAACTTAACTGTAAACTTGTGTCTTAAATCTGATTGGTTGATTGGAATATTGTTCCAGGATCAACAAAATTTTTACTGATTAACTACAACTAAGAAATGCAATATTTTGTTCTATAAGTTACAATTATTTTTATTATTATTATTAATTATCATCTGTGCGTTTATAGTATGCGGCAGTTATACATATACTGTCTAATTTTCTCCTAACTTTCTCCACAAACAACATTAAGGTAAAGCTGATTTGATACTCAGCACACCTGCATCATATTCCAAACCTCAGCTCCTCAGGTTTCCAGCCCTTTATATCTACCCATTGTTTCATTGTCTCATTAATTCAAAGTTGCTTTCTTTCCCCAGTATTCAATCAAGACCCATCCCCTCTTTTCATCTCTGGTCTTCAGCTGTGGTTTTATCTTTCTCTCTGACTTCAGCTGCCAGTGATGGGTTTCATTACTGTACTCCATCTCAGGACACGGACAGCCTCTCCCTCGCGTCGTGCGCCTTCATATAATCCTTTTAATTAAAGGCCCTGCTCCTCACCCGCGCTGCCCCGAGCTTTGCTTCCGCCACGCGCTCCTGCGCCCTCTCCTTTTGTTCTCCTGGAGCTCACCCGCTCATTTTGTCAAGCCATGCTCTTGCCATTTGAAAGAAGGTGGCGTCACCTTTGTCTCCTGTCTTTTATATAGCTTTAATCTCCACACCAATATTGCCGGGGAGCGTGTGGGCGCATACAGCCTTTTGTGCAGACGTGTGTCTGTGTGTGTTTGCATAGGGGCTGGCCATTGATCCGGCTCGAGGCTCATCAGGGTTAAACGCAATCAGGGATTTAAAACACTCTCGATAGCGTACGATTGGGACGTCGGATAAGAGCTTGCAGGAAGCAGGAGCCATTTGTAGCGAAGCACATCGATTTTGCTTTATATGTTGAACAAAATCCCGCGGTGAATGGTGCTCTGGTGCCGCATCTAAAAGTGAAAAGAAACCTCTAAAATTAGAACGGAGGAATGGAGGGAAATGGGATTGAATGCCCAAGCGCATTTATTTTCCATTTCCTTTTTTCCGCCCTCCATTCCTCTTTCTCTCACACCCGCATCCATTCTCGATTCTTCACGTGAAACCTCCGCCGTATGTGCGGCCCCTCTGTCCCGCTGGGAGTCAACGGCTTGTCCAAACAAATTCCTCATGCCGGCTGATTGATAAAAGACTCTTTAACCTGTGCCTCCGTGCCCTTGACCCAGCCCATCCACTATTCATTCGGGTTTTAAAGTCACATTGGGCTGTCTGGAGTATCTGTCTCTGGATCTACAGGTTATTAATCTCCCTCTGGAGCCCTTTGTTTTATGCATGCGATCCCCTGTGTCAGTGTGAGGGGCTCCCTACGCCACACGGACAGGGTATTTATTCACCCACGCTTCACACTGACAACGTAGGACCCCACACTGCAGGGCAAACTTCATCCCACGTTTGCAAAGCAGCACCATATTGATATTTCTTAAATATTCTGGTTAAAGGTTCATTCAAATGCTGAGTTTGTCTTTATGTAAGACTTTTGGTTAGTAAAAACTGTTAATGTCTTCAAGAAACTGAACTGGATGACTGCTTCACCGTTTAACTCACTAACAAGTAACTAATGTTACTTGCTGCACTTTCTTTGTTCCTAAACATTTTCCAGAACATAGAAGTGCATCAATGTATTTGCTGACATCAACAATAAAGGTAAAAATTGCTCAATTTTTGCCCCTATGAACATTGCCAGTGAAAAATGTCATACAGTAATTCAGATATTATGTGAACCCTAATTATTAATTTTCCCAATGGACTCACCCTGAAAGTGTTGAAAGGGTAGCTATTTAATGTTATTCAGAATTTCTGACCACAATGTGTTTTGCTTGGTTATATTTTTACATGTATTCTAATTGCCTGTTTTGTGATTGATGTGCCATTTTCACATTTGATCTAGAATTGCTTACAATTGCTTTCTTGTTGGAAATGTATGTGTGTGCATTTAGTTAAGACATGCTATCTATTTTTATTGTTTGTAAACCCATTGCTTATTTCTGGAGTTCTAAGAAGTCAAAGCTGTCATAGTAAACTTTTACCAGTAAATGCTGTATAGTAATGAACTGAATGTACAATAAACAGGCTCTCAATATATATATTTTTTTCCTTGATTGGAAAATCACAGAAATTATATTGTGAACTTTTTTTTTCTATTGGAGCAAATGGGAAAAAAAGATGTATAATTATAAAAAAAATTCAATTATATATATATATATATATATATATATATATATATATATATATATATATATATATATATATATATTATTTTTATTTTTATTTTTATTTATTTTTTTCAATAAAAAAATACAACTTCACCTTAGCATTTCTATGACTTTCCAATCAAGGCAAAAAATATTGAGATATCTGCCTAATTATGCAGTCAGAATTAATGATTGTTATGCTAAAGAAGCTCCTGAGGATCACGTTGTGGCGGTCGGCCTCTGCCTCTAGGTACAGGTCTGTTGGGGTGATAGGCATGGAATGTTTCAAGCAGGTTAGGATCAAGGATGTCCTTTCTAGGTACCCATGAGTGTTCCTCTGGGCCGTAGCCCTCCCAGTCCACGAGATATTCTAGGAGAACACCACGGCGCCGGGAGTCCAAGATCTCCTTCACCTCATATACGGTGCCGTCCTCCGCGATTAATGGGTGTGGGGTCTCCTCGGCTACGCCAGGCTCTGTGGAGGGAGAAACAGAGGGATAGTGAGGTTTTAGCAGGGAAACTTGGAACGTGGGGTTAATCCTAAACTCAGGTGGGAGCTGAAGTTGATATAAGATCGGGTTGATCTACTTCACGATGGAGTAGGGGCCAATGAATCTGGGACTGAACTTCCTGCATTGCAGACGCAATCTGATGTCCCTCGTGGACAGCCAGACCTTCTGTCCTGGCTGGAAGGTGGTGGTGTTGGATCACCAAAGGTCCACCGTCATCTTTCGTCTGCGCAGGGCTCTTTGGAGTTGATGGTGTGCGGAGTCCCAGACCCTCTC
The DNA here is from genome assembly GCF_024679245.1 of Pseudorasbora parva. Lineage (NCBI taxonomy): Eukaryota > Metazoa > Chordata > Actinopteri > Cypriniformes > Gobionidae > Pseudorasbora > Pseudorasbora parva. Next base: position 13,332,229 of record NC_090189.1, on the reverse strand, counting down.
GCTCTCCCGGAACCAGTAGTCGACTGCTGGTACATCCGATGGTTCCCCAGACCGAAAGAACAATGGAGGTTGGTACCCGTGTACGCACTGGAAGGGGGTGAGTCCAGTGGTGGCTTGGTGAAGGGAGTTCTGGGTGTACTCGGCCCAACCCAGGAACTGGTTCCAGGAGTTCTGGTGGCAGAAGGTACAGAGGAATCTGACAATATCCTGAATCTTCCTCTCCGTCTGCTCATTGTTCTGTGGATGGTAACCAGAGGAGAGGATTACAGTCACACCTAGGAGACACAGGAAGGCCTTCCAGACCCGGGAGATGAACTGTGGCCCTCTGTCCGACACGATATCCTCTGGGATTCCGTAGTATCTGAAAAGCACATTAAATATTAGTTCACCAGTTTCCATGGCCGTAGGCAGGTCCTTCAGGGAAATGAGACGACACGACTTGGAAAATCTATCTACCACTACTAGGATGCATGTGTAGCCATCGGACACTGGTAGATTGGTTATAAAATCTACTACTAGGTGTGACCATGGCCAATTGGGAATGGGCAGAGGAAGGAGTTTACCGGCAGGGAGGTGCCAGGGACTTTTCGAGATGGCACCCTCCCAACACCCTCTCATGTACCTTCTGACCTCCACTGCCATGCTGGGCCACCAGAAGCGATCCCGTAGCAGCAAGAGGGTTTCATTGACCCCTGGGTGGCCAGTGCCCAATGAAGTGTGAGTGGAATGGATCAGTGGGGTGCGCCGTGACCGTGGGATGTACTCTAAACCGGGTGGGCAACCCGGCGGGGCGGTGGTCGAGGCATTGGAGGAGGGAAGGGTTTCCTCCGACCAGGTGATGGGACTCATGAAGATCTTGTCAGGTAGGATTGTCTCAGACCTTTCAGGTTGTTGTTCGGAGGTGTGGAGGCGAGAGAGAGCATCTGCCTTCACATTCTTGGAACTAGGATGATAGGAAATCGAGAAACTGAACCTTGGGAAGAAGACCGCCCAACAGGCTTGGCGAGGATTGAGCCGTTTGGAATCTCTCAGGTTCTCAAGGTTCTTGTGGTCTGTAAGAACTAGAAAAGGATGTTGGGACCCCTCCAACCAATGCCTCCACCCTTCTAGGGCTAGCTTAATGGCAAGAAGCTCCCTGTTCCCGATATCATAGTTTACCTCAGCCGGGTTGAATTTCCGGGAGAAGAAGGTGCATGGATGGATTTGACTGGGCGTGCCCTGCTGTTGGGACAACACCGCTCCTGCTCCTGTGGTGGACGCATCAACTTCCACAACGAAGGGCTTCATGGAATCCAGGTGTACCAGGAGGGGAGCAGTGGTGAAGGCTTTCTTCATGTCTTCAAATGCCTTCGTAGCCACGGGGTTCCAGGACAGAGACTTGGGCTTACTGCACAGGAGGTGGGTTAAGGGACTGGAAATGATACTGTAGTTGGAATCTCTGGAGTTTTTTGATGGTTGAGGGGGTTGGCCAGGTCTTGATGGCTTCCACCTTCCCCTCATTCATCCAGATGCCACTGCTGTCGATGTTATATCCAAGGAACTGCACTGAGGGCTTGTGGAAGGAACATTTCTCATTCTTAAGATAGAGCTGGAATCCCCTCAGGCGTTGCAGGACCTCCGCAATGTGGTGGCGCTGTTCGGCCAGGCTCCGAGAGTAAATCAGGATGTCGCTTATGTACACCAACACGGACTTGTGGAGAAACTCCCGGAGCACCTCATGGATGAAGTCCTGGAATACAGAGGGGGTGTTAGCCAGGCCATAGGGCATCACCAAGTATTCGTAGTGGCCGGTGGGTGTAACGAAGGCGGTCTTCCACTCGTCCCCCTCACGTATCCGGATGAGGTTATACGCGCTGTGGAGGTCCAATTTAGTGAAGACAGTGGCGCCATGGAGATGTTCCAGCTCTGTCGGGACGAGAGGAAGGGTATAACGGAACTTGACGGTGATCTTGTTTAATGTACGGTAATCAATGCAGGGCCTCAAGCCTCCATCCTTCTTGGTCACGAAGAAGGAACTGGATGCAGCAGGGGATGTGGACGGTCGGATGTAGACCTGGTTGAGTGCCTCCTGGATGTATTCCTCCATGGCCTTCTCTTCTGGTAGAGATAGGTGATAGATTTTTCCCTTGGGCACTGGCTCACCCAGAAGCAGATCGACGGCACAGTCCCATGGTCGATGAGGAGGCAGCTTGGAAGTGCGTGAGGGCAGAACACATCACTAAATGTGCTCAATGGGGCTCTCGATGGATGTTGCACATACGGGTATCTTCCTGGAAAGAGACATGGAGGGTACAGGAAGAGCAGAGAAGAAGCTGGTAAATCAGCTATCCCCCCACTTTTGGATCTCACCGTTTTTCCAAGAGATGATGGAGTGTGAGTCATCTTGAGCTTGAGCTGATGGCAGAGGGCGCCTGAGATGAAGTTCCCAGCGGAACCAGAGTCGAGGAGGGCAGAGACTGGCAAGGAGACATCGGCAGTAATGAGGTTCACAACAGGTTAGTGGTTAGTGGGTGACTCTTGTAGTAGGATGGATAGATCACACTCACCAGAGGACGAGGAGGTGCTCTCCATTTGCATTGGTTCTGATACTGGTTCTGGAGGGCTGACGGAATCTGGTCGATGGAGGGACGGGAAGCTCATGGTCTGGCCCTGATGCTCTTCGAGGCACGACTGCATACGAGTGGCGAAGCGGATGGATAATTAGATGAAGCGTTCAAGCCCGATGATGTCCTCGTAGTCCTTGACGGCCTTGGGTCAGAAGTGACTGCTTGTTCCATCTGCTAACGGCAGCCAGGGTCCGAAACTGCAGGGCATACTCATTTACAGATATATTATTTTGCTTTAAGTGATACAATTGCTCACCCACAGACACATCCTAGGCTGTTTTTCCGAAGACATCCTTGAAGTGAGCAATAAAATTGGACATTGAATGCATGATCGGGTTATTCTGTGCATACCGAGTTTCCGCCCACCGTAATGCCTGCCCATTCAGTTGGGACACGATGAAAGCCACCCGGGAACCATCATTGGGATACAGTCGCGATTGCATCTCCAGGACCAGTGAGCACTGCAAAAGGAATCCTTTGCAGTCCTCTGCTGATCCAGAGAAGGGCGCTCGCTTGGCCATGGGACTGGCATACATGGGTGACGTGGACGAGGTGCTGGTTGATGCAGAAGTGATCGCCGGTGATGGGGGACTGGAGGGTAAGGCTCGGCGAACTGCATCAACCAGCTCTTAAAGGGATCCTGGTGACTCATACTGGTGCTCGCGGTTGTGGTCCAGTCTTCTGTTATGGTACAGAAGCTACGGAGACAGGATGGAAAGTGAACGGGTATATTTTGAGAACCAGTAGAGTGAACAGTAGTGCAGGTGAGTAACTTGGCTGATGTGCTAGGTTGTCGATGAAGGTTTTCGGGGTTGATACTCTGTGTGTACTCGCAGATGGCTGTTGTGGAGATCAGGCGGTTGGCAGTGGAGACACGGAACACACACACGCTGGACACTGGAAGACGCTGAAGACTAGGAAGTAGGCGCTGGAGATATGTAAGTAACATCAAAGAAGAAGGGTAAGTATCTTTTACAAACGAGACTGGACAGTGAATAAGTGCGTGTGTGCCTTTTGTGCTTCTGGTGATTGGAGTGATGATGGGCTGCAGGTGTGGGTGATCAGTACTCAGGTGAGAGCGTGCGCTGTGAGTCTGTGACGTGGGAGCCTGGCTTGTCTGTGACAAAGATAGCAAGATAGAGGTCAAATTTGCCATCACTCCCTCAGACATATAAGAAAAACTCACAATGCAGTGTTAACTAGTTTTCTGTAATTTAATGCCAAGGTAATATACCACAAAGTAGAGTGTTATTCATATACATTATGTTTTTTGTTTTTTTTTAAGTAAAAACCTTTGAGTTATGAAGTTAATGTGTTCGTTATTAACTTCAGTCTCTGAAAAGAGTATATATATATATATATATATATATATATATATATATATATATATATATATATATATATATTCAATATCTTAATCTCCCGTCGATTATACTTTACATCTATATTTTACAGAAGGAAAAGAACCTGTGATTGAAAGCAGAGAGAAGCTCGCCTTTGCATGCAATGCATGGTTTCTGACTAATCTTTAGTGGTACTGGTTGGACAGCAGTAGATGGACGGTTTCTAGAGGTGTGTGTGTGTGTGTTTTGGGCAGGATGCTTTGGGTTGGATGGAGGGCTGACCTTCAACAGCATTCACAAATCATTGGTGCGACATTGTCACGCATTGTGTCCTGATCGATCGAGGAGACAATAGGTTATTCAACACTGCCCGACAGGTCACCGATGTCTCCTGCACCCTTCACAATGAGAGACCTCTCAAAATACCAGATGGGACCACATCTACCCATTTAGGGTCATTGAAAATTACCAATTAATGTCATGTTTGCACTGTCCCGGCACTAAATTGCCAGAAAAGAGACACAATGAGCACCCATTCCACTTCAGCTATCCGATGACTTTATAGGAGCTGTCTGAGGTGTCGGCAGACAAGGGGTTAAGTTCCCACCCAGCATTTTTCATTTCCTTTTATCTGCAGTTCATATATTGTAGATGTTGCTCTCTTTTGCAGTTTAATACATTGGAGATGACAGGTCTGCCTTTTTGACCCCTTCGGCTGTGTTTGAATAAGGAAGTGATCCAAAACCACTACCCTCTTCTTGGACCGCAGACATATAGGTAGACGACTGCCGGAATAAAAACTAATCAAATACAACATGTGAGCTTTCTGCAAGTAGCGAAGAAGGAGAGAAATAGAGATGGAGAGAGACAGAGCGAAAAGGGCCGAGGCTGGAGGATATGAGAGTGAGAGAGATTTGGAAAGAGATGAAATGGTCCTCCCACATACATTTTCTTTTCTCTGTCTTTTCTTTCTCTCAATGAAATGCAAATGTAAACGGTCCGAGCTTCAAAGGGGCCCTTAAAATTCCATATCGACCAATAGGCATTTGGCTACGTATATATTACAGCCCAACGTCTATTCTAAGTGAAGGGTGTTTGTATCTAGCCACTATAAATCAAAGACCTTCGGGTTGTTTGCATTCATGTATGTGAGGTAGTGTTTGACCTTATTCAGCCAAGGAGATGGATGGATCCCTGCTGTGTGGAACATTCAGTATATTGCAATTTGAGAGCCTTGAAGAGGATGTGCTTTTAGTTGGAGTGAATATAAGCTTCACATGCTTAAAATATATACAAATAATATCAAGCATATACATTATAATGATTTGCTTGTCTGCTATTATAACGCATGCTTTGAATAATTGTTATTTTGCTGTTATCTGCAAATAGAGATAAATGCGATTAATTGTGAATAATTGTGATTAATTAATCTGCATATCACGACAGCCCCATTTCAAAGACGAATGCTGATATTTGGAGCAGAATGCTGGAAGGAGATGAACTTTCATCATCCATCCTTGGCCTTTACTGCTCCGATTCTAATAGCGCAGGACATTGATCTTAATAATGGCCGGTTTATGACCAATATGCACCACTAATTGATTCAATTTGGCCATTTTTATTGTAGCACTGAATTTCCATGAAGCACATAGTTCATTGTGTATATGTTTGAAACATGGGGGACAGGTGCTTTCTAATTTATAGAAATTTCATGAATATTTCAGCATTTGGAAAATGTCTCAGACAGACCATGCATTATTCAAGACACATGGTGCATGTGCTTGCATTCAATTATAGATGTGACAAATATGCCCTGTGGGCAAACGTATGCAGTTATTTATATGTGTGCTTAACACTAGTTTGATATGAGTTATAAAAGTTTCATGCATTTATTCTGCTGTGTAATGAAAGGACGTTTTAATGTACATTGTGCCGATGATTGCAGGAAGCCGAGCAGCATGTGTCTTTATCAAGTATTAAATTGGGCTGTCAGTTGAATGTGTTAATTTATTGCAATTAATTATAGCAAAAAAAATGCATTAGCACATTTAATTAGGCTTAAATGTACATACCATTGAAGCAATTCAAGCTTGACGTAGAATTTTAAATGCAAGTCTGCATAGTCAGTGCAGCCCTAGCTTCTATATAGGCAAAGTGCTTAGCCAAACGACCCTTATTTTAGTGTTGTAGTACTCGAGACCGGATTTGGTCTTGAGACTGGTTTCAAGACCATTTTTAGAGACTGAGTTGACAACTGAGAGAGCAGATTTATTGAAGGTCTTGGTCTTGACTCGCCCTGCCGTTATAATGGACAGTAAGAGCATGTAAACCTCACTCCCTTGGCCTCAAGATGCATGCTAGCGACTAATGTTTGCGCGTCCGCCTCCCATGCCAGAGACTACAGTTCTGTAAGACTGGAGAAAACTGTAAGAAATGTAAAGAGATGGCAACTCTCTGAGAAAACAAAGAAATTAACATTTGAACTCTCTCTTGTGAAATTACCATCCCCATCCAAAACGAAATCAGTGTTGATCAACCAAGTATTCCCTAAATTTACATTTCACCCCCCTCACCCTCATCTCTCCTCTCCATATGTTGAAATTCACCCAAAATCTACATGGGTTAATGTGAACAAGTACTATCTGAAACATCTGCGAGGTCTCAATCCCACGGAAAGTAAAGCAAAAGGTGACAAAGGTTTTAAGAGTTTAGAGATATTTTGCTTATTGCGTGTGGGTGTGTCCTCTGCCAATTGGTCTTTACCTCCTGCCCTCAATAAGGTGTAAATTACAGAGGCGGACAGTAGTGGAGTATTTTTACTTTCTACTGAAGTACATTTTGTAGTATATACTTTATCAGTGTTTTTCTCTTTAGAAAACTTTCACTTCACTGCATTCCAAAGCATAATATATAATGTCATACCTTTTACTGCACTACATTTCATAAATAAAAGTTGTTGTTTTCTTACCTTTAATACTTATAACACAAAAAATGTACTTTGTAACTTGTACTCAAGTAAAACTTTGTATACTTTAACTTGAGTAAAAGTATACAGTACTACATTTTTTATGTAATAAAATATTAAATAATATTCAATATGAAATGTATTGCTGTAAAAAGTACAATATTATGTTTTGGAATGTTGTGAAGTAAAAGTTTTCTAAAGAAGAACACTGATAAACAAAATTAATTGGAAAGTAAAACTACTTGAGTACTGTACACCCCTGATAAATTACAGGTCTACAGGACTTGTTTAATGCAAATTCCCATTGTGAACTCATGTTTACATTTGAAAGAGGTTTCTCTCTTGGTCTGAGTATTTAAGGAGATGTTGCAGGAGGATCAGGGTGTGATTATGTAGCCAGATCAGCCTGTAATGCTATGCATTATGTATTTCCTTGAGGTCAGGTATGCGTTTCTTACTCTTTTCTGCAGAGCATTTGATGTTGTGTATTGATTATCTTTGAATTGATTATGTAATTGGCATGATACATTTACCTGACTAATAATAAATTACATTAAATTACTGACTAATAATAGTTACATTGCTTTATTCTGACTCTCTAGTAGATTCCAGATGAACGGGTATAATGTCAATAAAGAGTTAAAGAGATTCATCAGATGTGTAGTTAAACTATTATACAAATTACCAAATAACCAGCAATCAGCATTCTAACTTAAATTCGAGGTCATGATCAAATGGAGTCAGATAAAAGTAAATTGGAATTAAATTACTTTGCCCCACTGAACGCAGCAGTAAGCAGCCATTGGGACGATTGTGTGGGCCTTAAAGTTCAAAACCTGCTCGAACATGGTGCCTTGACCCGGATGTGAGTGGGGTTTAGGGGGTGAGTGTAACGGATGTAGGCCAGTAAGAGATGTGTGCTTAAACCTCACTTCCCTGGCCTCAAGAGGTGCACTAGCAACTCATGCTAGCAGCTGCAGTCTGTAGCCTCCTTATTAGCATGCCAGCATCTCAAGCCAAAGACCACAGTTCAAATACAGCTCGGAATGGATCAAGTAGGACCGGTTACACCTTGGTCTTAGTATGGTCTTTACCACACCCCCTCAAAGTCTTGGTCTCAATGCACACTGGTCTTGGTCTGGACTTAGTTTCAGTTTAGGTGGTCTTGACTACAACACTGTCTTATCAAGACCAGGCAGGACAGAATGAGTTAGAATAAATATAATTCAAAAAAGTAAGCATTAGCCTTAAAAGGAAAGATCATTTAAAAAAAGTAAAATTCTGTTGTTGTTTACTCACCCCCGGTTTATTTCACCTGCAGAACACCACAGAACACATTTTGAAGAACACTGGAGCCCATTGACTTTTATTGTATGGACAAAAAACACTGAGCCATTTCTCAAAATATTTTCTTTTTTGTTCCACAGAAGAAATAAATTCCTAAAGATTTGGGATGACATGATATTGAGCAAAAGATTTGTGAGTTTTTGTTTTTTTGAGAGAACTACGGTATTTCTTAAAAATCTGAATGTTTTTTGAAATCAAGAGAAGCATATTTAGTCAAGTGTGTTTACTGGTGTTCATGCTGTAAACATGCAGCAACTGCCGTGACAGTAAAGAAAGAACTGGTACCTTTTTCACCTCATAGCTCATGTCAAATTAATTGTGTAGATTTACTCAGTTCTTGTTGGTTAAGGCCTTTCAAATAAGAGTAACTTTGGAAACAGCTGGGGGTGGAATTCAATTTTACTGCCAGAGCTCCACTAGACTCCCTACTGATGTTCCCTACTGTTCCCAGATCCTCACAAAAACGCACCACCATCCACAGGATTCCGCTTGTAAATCTGATGTGTTTTGCAGGCTCATACCGTTTGCACGGCAAATGTGCGTATTAGCGTTGTGTTAGCATGTCAGTGTTAAACTTTGCAGCTATGACAGTGAAGTGCAAATCAATTAGAATGCAAAACAGAAAGTATGCTCTAAATATGGACTAGCAGAGAATGCTAACAACTGTTGGCATAATCGTGCTGTAAGTTAGCGTCTGCATAAGAATGTAGCATAGAGGCATTGTTGTGGAACGTGGGGCCGCATCGCATTAGGAGAGGCTGTGTTGATGAAGCCGGTGGTAAGGGAGCGTGTGGCGCTGAACGCTCAAATTAGACCACTGTGAATAGCACTGTACTATTGTGTGCCTTCACAAATGAGACAAATGAAAACCTGATGAGTCCCTGTGGCCTGGTGAGAGACAGCCAACACAAACAGCGCTCCTGGTCGTCCCCTAATTGGACCCAGCTGGGACTTATTTTCCCAACCATGGGTGTTTCAAGGACTTAGTATGTACCAGGCACCCACGAAGATGTTATAAGTGGTCTGGGAGAGAGAATTATGGAAATATGATTAGTTCAACTCAATTTTTTTTTTTATAGAACACTGATTTAGAGTTTAAGTTTTATTCTTGAGCAATGGATTTTTGTGGAAGCATTGTTGTGGAACGTGGGGTTGCATTGCATTAAAAATGTAAACAAAAAAAACTGTAATTATTTTCTCACCTTCATCTTGCTGCAGGCCAAACACAGTGGCTGTGTCCGAAAACCTAGGCAGCTGACTTGTTGCCTCGCTGCCTTTTCAGACAATGACTTATAAGACAGCATTTAAGCATGAAGGCACCTCACAAAACTAATATATTGAATTATTAAAATGAATTGAATGCATGCGCGCTAATTGATATTTCTGGTCATCATGGGACATTGTGGTTTCTGCAGTTTGCCTCAATAACCAGGAGTGCGTTTTCAGAAAGCGTTGTTTGCCAAGTATGGTTGCATGACTTAGAAAGATGTTTGCCACACACGCTAAAAACAACCGGTGCTATATAGTACTAAAAGCGGTTCTTTGGGTCATAGGGGAACCAGTTTAAGTGCTGTATAGCACCAAATCTTGGTGATTCAGTGGTTCTTCAGCGGTTCTTCACCAGTTCTTTGGGATGACTGAGGTGCTATATAGCACTGTTACCATATACAGAACCTGTTAAGCCCCTGTATGGTTCAGTGGTCAGTGGTTTTCAGTGGTTCTTCGAGGTGGTAAAGGTGCTATATAGCACCACTGCCATACAAAGAACATTTCGAGTCACTTTAAAGGTTCTTTACAGGCAAAAGAACTACTGTTGGTGCTGTTTAGCACCATTATTGAGGAAAAAATAAAATGTGATATAGCACCTCTTATGCTGTAGAGCACCTTTAAATATATGGTGCTATTTGGCACCAAAAGTGGTTCCCCTATGATTACAAGCCAAGAACCACTTTTAGTTCCAAATAGCACTAATTGTGTAGAGTGTAGTTATGATGAATATTTGCAAACAGCATTGCAAAGTTGTTTGATTGGAACGACAGCTTTTGACCTGTGGTTGAAAGCATAGTTCCTTGCTTTCACATTCTCTATTAAAAAAACATTCAAAATGATGTATGATTTGTTGGAATCAGATAAAAAAATATTGAGCTACACTTGTTTGAAATTGATAGTCAGCAATTTTGAGCAAAACGAGTTAAAGTTTTCTGAAGGTTCCAAAAGAAAATCACCTAGCAACCGTACCTTAAATCACTGGTAACATCAAATTTGGCACACACCTAGTCAAAACCAAATATCAACAACTTAAAAAATAACTTTTTTTTTCTCATGATACCACAATTGCATGATTAACATTAATGAATCACACAGCCTATATATTAAAGACACAGTATGTGTATATCTAGATGCAATGCTTCGGATCTATCAATCAGCGCGGGTAAGATCATTTTATTTACATGAGCATTTCATTGGTTCAGACTTATGCCATCAAGAATTCGCTATGACTATTCACAAAGTTGGAATGCTGTGCTTTTAAAACAATACTTAACTTGTGCTGAAGGGAAGCCCCTTACGCAACAAAAATATATTTCTCAATATATTAGTTGACAATATATTTCTCAATATATTAGTTGACAATATATTTCATGTGTCTCCATATATTGTGAAATTTACATGGTAATATATCATATGATATATTATATAATAATATATTATATATGCAAGTCATATATTGCAATATATGGGACAATACTGCAATTATTGCCGTTTTCATATATTGACTAAATACATATCATTATACTATTCAATATATTGCTATGTATATTGAAATATATCCTACAATATATGAAATTATATATTGGAAGAGTCATTGTATATATATATGTAAATATATATGTAAAATTATATGAGATAATATACCTCAATGTACTGGATAATATAATCAGATTTATATGGGAACATATGTCTTAAATATATTGATTTATATTACATAGTATATAATTATCATATATATTGTATACATGGTAAATATGAAATAATCTAATGTACACTGTCTGTCATATATTTTAAAATATAACAGATTAAAATATAATATAGAAATTAGGGCCGCGACTCGATTAAAAAAATTAATCTAATTAATTAGAGGCTTTGTAATTAATTAATCGCATTTTAATCGCATATAAATATTTGACCTGAGAACAATGAGAAGTAATTTTTCACATGTATTTTTAGTATACCATTGAATAATGACTGAATACATAAGCTTAATCAACAAAATATTGTTTATTTATTTCAGTCCAGCAGACCAGTGCAATGTTTGCCAGTTTAGCAAAAGCATTTTTGTGATATTTGAGGCTCGATGCGCTGCGGTGATACGCGAATTCCTTGTTGTATAGCTTGCACACAACCATGCTCTTGACGACGCTTCCATTCTTTCGTTTTTTAAAACAAAATTTCCCATCCACGGGGCCAAGCAAAGCAGTCTCATCAGCTTCTTCGTTCCATAGCTTCGTTCATGTTCACATGGTTCGTTGTTGTCGTGACTCCGGAGCGCTAGTTGGTGTTCCAGTATAATTGGTCCGTCGAAACTCATTCATTGAAAAACGTTCCGCGGTGCAAAAATAAGTGTGGTAAAATTTTTTTTTTTTTTTTTTGCGTAATTAATTAACGCGTTAAAGTCACGTAATTAACGCGTTAAAGTCACGTAATTAATTAATCTTAATTAACGCGTTAAAGTCCCGGCCCTAATAGAAATATTTTCTAAATATAGAAAATATATTAAATGTCATGCACCATCATATTTTCTAAATATAGAAAATATATTGAATGTCATGCACCATCTGATTTGGGCTATTGTTAATCAACCTCTGTAAACATATGCAGGAGCTTGCTTAACTCACAAAAAATACTTTGTTTCAATAAACATACATGAAATAATTCAGTTTTGTTTGTATATCAATGTATTTTAATATATGAATCAATATATAGCAATAGGTTGTCCATCCATATATTGCTATATATTTTCAAATATATGAGGAAGTTTCTGATACATTGAAATATATTTTCTAATGTATTGCAATATAAATTCTAGTATATTCCAATATATTTTTGTTTCGTAAGGGGCGCCAGAAGCAGGCAGAGAAAAACGGCTCGGGTTATGTATATAACCCTTGTTCCCTGAGAGGGAACGAGCACTGCGTCGAAACGCTTTGGGGATGCTCCCTAAGCATCAGCGAATCTGAAGCCTGAATAAACACTAGTCCAATCCGATTGGTCGTGCGTGATGACGTCATTGTGACGGCGTACCCGGAAGTATAAAAGGGGGGCCGGCGCATAATGGCGGCAGTTTTTTGCTCTGAAGCATGCGCTCCAGGCGTGCCGAGGTGTGGCGGTACGACGCAGTGCTCGTTCCCTCTCAGGGAACAAGGGTTATATACATAACCCGAGCCGTTCCCTTATCGAGGGAACTTCCCACTGCGTCGAAACGCTTTGGGGAACGAGTACCCACTAGGCCACACCGAGGGTAGCGCCTGTCCTAGTGTGAAGCCGGAGACCGGGCACAACTAGGGTTGGAGCACCCTCGCGCCAGGCGTCGCAGGGAGATCCAGGCTATAGAACCTGATAAAAGTGTGTGGAGTAGCCCACCCCGCCGCCTCGCAGATATCCTGCAAGGGGACCCCAGAAAGGAGGGCCACCGAAGAGGCCATGCCTCTGGTGGAATGTGCCCTCACGGCTACAGGTGAAGGCAAACTGCGCACCTGATAAGCCATGGTTATTGCCTGGACAATCCAGTTACTGATTGTCTGGGTAGACGCAGGCAACCCCTTCTTGGGTGAGCCAAAACACACCAACAATTGTTGAGATCTCCTCCACTGTGCGGACTTCGCCAGATACACCCTGAGTGCCCTGACCGGGCAGAGTAGGTGAAGTCTCCCCTCTTCCGCCGTCACGTGAGGCGGAGGATGAAATGCCTGCCGAACCAAAGACCTGACCACCCTGGATGGGACCTTAGGCACATAGCCCGGCCTAGGGTGTAAGATGGCCTTCACTCCACCCGGGGCAAACTCCAGGCAAGTCGGCGTTACTGCCAAGGCCTGGAGATCCCCCATTCTCCTTAGAGAGGAGATGGCGAGTAGAAAAGCCACCTTAAGGGTCAGATTTTTCGGTTCTGCTGACTCCAGTGGCTCGAAGGGGGCCTCAGCCAACCCCTCGAGAACCACTGCCAGGTCCCAGGTTGGAACTCTGGACTGAGCCACAGGCCTCATCCTCCGAGCCCCACGGAGGAACTGTACAACCAACTGGTGCCTACCCAGAGGCCCATCACCCAGAGGAGTGTGGAAAGCCGCAATGGCAGCCACGTACACCTTGAGTGTGGACGGGGTTAGGCCCGCAGAGAAGCGATCTTGGAGGAACTCCAGCACTGAAGCCACTGGGCAGTTAACTGGGTCCACCTCACGCCCCCTACACCAAGTGGAAAACACATTCCACTTGAGGCTGTACAGTCTCCTTGTGGACGGAGCCCTGGAACTGAGTAAGGTCTCTACCACGTCTGCCGACAGGCCAGCCTCTAGGTACCTGGCCCCCTCAGGGGCCATACCCAAAGGTTCCAAATCTCCGGCCGGGGGTGGAATATCGTCCCCGCCGCCTGAGACAGGAGATCCCTCCTCAGAGGAATCTGCCATGGATGACCTGCCAGCAGGGCTATGATATCTGAGAACCAAACTCGCGTCGGCCAACGGGGTGCTACCAGAAGTAGACTGACCCCCTGCCGACGGACCCTCTCCAGGACTCCCGGGAGCAGAGCAATCGGGGGAAATGCGTACAGACGCAGCCTCGGCCACGTCTGCACTATGGCATCCAACCCCAACGGGGCTGGATGCGTGAGGGAGAACCACAGTGGACAGTGGGACGTCTCTCGAGACGCAAACAGATCCACTTCCACTGGGCCGAACCTCTCGCATATGGCCTCCACCACTTCGGGGTGGAGCCGCCACTCCCCGGGCCTCAGCCCCTGCCTCGACAGGATGTCTGCTCCCTGATTTTGAACCCCCGGGACATACATTGCCCTGATGGACAACAGTTTCCCCTGGGACCACAGGAGGATTAGATGCGCCAATCTGCAAAGAGGGCGCGATCTTACCCCTCCCTGGCGATTGAGGTACGCTACGACAGCCGTATTGTCTGTCCGCACCAGGACATGTTGGCCGCGGAGGTCCGGGAGAAAAGCTCCTGAGAGCTTTGTAGACCACCATCATCTCCAGGCAATTTATGTGCCAGGAGGAATGACGGCCCTCCCATGGGCCCCTCGCAAAGCGGCCGTCCATGACCGCGCCCCAACCAGTGAGGGAGGCGTCTGTTGAAACGGATTTCCGGCAACAGGACGCTCCCAACACTGGCCCCTGGGACAGAAACCAAGGTTTCTTCCATATGACTAGGGAACGAAGGCATCTGCGCGTTACCCTGATCATACGAAAAGGATTCCCTCTGGGGGAAAACCCCTTGGTTTTCAACCACCACTGGAGGGGTCTCATGTGTAGCAGGCCGAACGGTATCATGTTGGACGCTGCTGCCATGTGCCCCAGCACTCTCTGAAAGTGCTTCACAGTGGTGTGCTTAACAGTGAGGCCGAAGGGAAGAACCCGATATTGGTACGCCTCGCCCCCGAAAGCGAACCTCAGGCCTCCTGTGGGCAGGAAGGATGGAGATATGAAATATGCGTCTTTAGATACATCGTGACGAACCAGTCCTCGGACTGGATCTGACTCACGATGGGAAAATGAGCATCTTGAACCTGAATCTCCTCAGAGAACGGTCCAAGTACCTCCGATTTAATAATAGACGCACCCTTCCATCCTCTTTGGGAACCATGAGGTAGCGACCGTAAAGCCGGACTCCCTGTCTGGCGGAGGGATACACAATATAGCCTCCTTTACCCTCAGGGAGCACACTTCCTGTTCCCTACCTGCCACTGGGCTGGGCCCACCACTATTCAGGCCACACCGATGAACCCCGGTGGTGGAACGCTGAACTGCAGTCTCTACCCTTTGCCCAAGGTACACAGGGCCCCAGCAGATATATTCGGGAGCATAACCATGCGCCGAGATATTCTACTAGGGGAACCAGCCTCTCAAGGCTGGTCTCTGGTACCCACCAAACCTCCTGCCCGACCCCCTGAAGCGGCCACCCGGCAGGGCTTAGTCGGGGAGGATTTTCGGTGTGCGAACACGTTCGCTGCCCAGCCGAGGTCTCCCTAGAGGCGGCTAGAGTAGCATGTGTTCGCAGGAAGTCAATGTGGCCCGAGCGTCATAGACGGCGGATCGCAGCATCGACTTCCAGAAAACTCCACAGAGGAAGCGACCTCGATCGCTCCTCTGGAGAGGGGGCTGGCCAGCAGGCCACTGGGCTGGGCACACCACTATCCAGGCCACACCGATGAACCCCGGTGGTGGAACACTGAACTGCAGTCTGCACCCTTTGCCCATGGTACACAGGGCCCAACAGATATATTCAGGAGCATAATGACTATGCGCTGATATATTCTACAAGGGGAACCAGCCTCTCAAGGCTGGTCTCTGGTACCCACCGAGCCTCCTGCCCGACCCCCTGAAGCGGCCACCCGGCAGGGCTTAGTCGGGGAGGATTTTCGGTGTGCGAACGCGTTTGCTGCCCAGCTGCAGTCTTTCTAGAGGCGGCTAGAGCAGCATGCGTTCGCTGGAAGCCAATGTGGCCCGAGCGTCGTAGACGGCGGATCGCAGCATCGACTTCCAGAAGACTCCACAGAGGAGGCGATCTCGAACGCTCCCCGGGAGCAACACAATTTGGATGATAGGCTGAAATACCTAACTCCTCAAAGTCAGATAAATCCCATTTAATTGCACAGAATTAAATGCCACCAAAAACACCCAAATAGTGAACACAACTGGGATGATAGGCTGATAATCTAACTACTCAAAGTTAGATAAATCCCATTTAATTCCTCAGAAATAAATGCCACCATAATCACCCATCACGTGAACATGCTGAATGATAGGCTGAATAGACATATCTAACTCCTCAAAGTCAGATAATGTCTAATTTAAATTCCTCAGAATTAAATGCAGCCCTAATCACCAGACCATACTGTTTAAATATGTATTCAACTACTCGTCATCTACACGCTGCCTCAGCAACGCGAGATTCGAATCGTTCCCAACATATTTGGCTTTCATCCCTCGAGATGAAAGCCACAGGCGCGAGGCTGAAACACTCGAAAACGCACGTTTCTGTACGCTACGAGACATTTCTCAACGACCACAGCCAGCACCCTCAGGGGCTGACTGCAAGCCTCGCTAAACAGTATCACATGTACACATATAGCGTGTGTTCACTTCTGTTGCAGACCCTTAATGCACGCGCTGCCTCGGCAACGCGAGATCGAGCCTGCATTAAAAGGTGGCGGGCTCTCGTTTGCTTCACTCCGTCGACGCTGAGCACATCTAATTCCTCGGAATCAGATCGCTCAAGCATCTGGTTCTCCCTCCCGGGGAAGAGCCGCATCGCGGGCTTCCGCACGGGAACGGAGAACACCGGGTTACTACAGGCAGCCCCCTCGGGGACTGCCTGAGCACCTTATTTTATGAGTGAAGCAGTGTGTATGGTGTTTTAACGTCACCCGCCTCGATGCTGAGCACATCTAATTCCTCAGAATCAGACAGCTCAAGCATCGGACCCTCCAACCCGGGGGAAGATGCCGCCAAGCGGGCTTCCACACGGGGAGGAAGATCGTCGGAACTGTCAGGGGAGGATTGGGAAAGTGCCGCGGCAGTCCCGAAACCCTCTGACAAGTCCCGCTGTGAGCCCCATGATCTGCGACGCCGAGCCGCCTCAGCGACCGCGGGTCCAGAACCACGGGGCTCACGAGGCTGGCCGGTCTCATCGAACACGGCCAGCTGAGAGCGGAGCAGTCTGAGTGTCAGCAGCTCGCAGTGTTCACAGGCGGCTCCCTCGAGAGCCGCCCGAGCGTGCTGAACACCCAGACACTGCACACATAACAGGTGTGTATCCGATCCCGAGATGTAACGGGGACACGGATGCACACACTGCCTAAATGCACTCCTTCTCTCTTCCATACTTTTTAAATAAATCTTTCACACACACACTCGCAACTGGACAGACAACAGTAAATAGACAGACCAAACAGAGAGCGCTATGCTGAAGAGCAATAACTGCCGCCATTATGCGCCGGCCCCCCTTTTATACTTCCGGGTACGCCGTCACAATGACGTCATCACGCACGACCAATCGGATTGGACTAGTGTTTATTCAGGCTTCAGATTCGCTGATGCTTAGGGAGCATCCCCAAAGCGTTTCGACGCAGTGGGAAGTTCCCTCGATAAGGGAACTGCATTTTTCATGGACAAAGAAAAGGTACTCTCAGAAAATGTACAAATATAGATACTTTTAGATGTTTAATTGCTATTTTGAGCATTGGGATTGCTAGACAAGGGCTTAAGGAACTCATTTTGTGAAAACCTAATATTCAAACCAAAATTGAAAATTTTCACTGGTATCTGTAGCTCGTAATTAGCCTTTTGCTAGCACGGGTCACAAATGTCATTTATGGCTTTTAGTTTCTCAAGAGACTGAAAGCACCAATTTTTAAAGGGTGTGCATGTGCACATCTGTTCTAGTAAGTAAGAATGAGCCTATGATTTAATCTGGAAATAAAGCAAAATAACTAAGAAAAAATTGAATTAGTCCTCAGATGCTGTGTTCATAATTTATAGCAAAAATATCTAGAATCAGTTGGATCTCAAACTAATTAATTAAAAGAAGTTATTATGACTCCACCGCCTTTGTGACATCATTAAAGGGGTACTTCAGCGCTGGGAAGATGAATCTGTATTTGAACTGGGTCATCAATGCAGTAGAAATGTGAAATTATTTTTGAATTTGGTGCTTTCTAGACTGAGAAAAGACAGAAAATGTATTTTTGTCCCATGGGGATGAAAGACTACAATTCCCAGAATGCTTCGCTGCCCTGTGCCATTCCCCAACGCCACCAACTTGATTACAGCGACTGAGTTAGAGAAGACATTACAATTAAAAACTGAACGTGTCTGTTCAATATAATGAGTGGGTCACCGCGCGAGTATCACAGCACTGAGCACTAACTGCAGGAGTAATGAGAGCTGAGGTAATCGCGACTTCACTCGCGGCATACATTCACAACGCGAGTTCAGTCTGGCGCGTTTCAGTTCATGCCTTTACAAGCTTAACTTTCATAGAAATTAATTTGAGAAGTTAAAAGACTTACATTGCACACCATAGCTCCGTTTAAATGAGTGCCTGCCAGCTGAGCTCTCCCTGCAAGCTGAGTGTTATCTCCCATCCCCCATGCGCAGATTCAAAACATGCGGAAATGGCTCCCTCTGCTGGCTGTAGTCTTTAGCCTTTGGGCAAACATTCCTCCTATGATGCAAAAATCGTCAATTTGCATCATAGGAGGAATTTTTCTAGAAATAAAATGCATAAATCTCTTGTCTCAGGGAGATATGAGGGGGGAAAGCACAATAATTTGAATATACTCCAGGGTTTCTACTGATACAAAGCCATATGCTAATCGCTGAAGTAACCCTTTAATCGACACGGTTGAATGACAGTTTTGCTACAATGTGGTTTTGGGAAACGTCATGACTAGATAGTTGATTTCTTTAACAATGCATCATGGTAGTTAAGAAGGAAGTTACATCATTGTTCGAAAAAAATGCACTCCAGGTTAAGTTAATAAGCCACACACTCACATACTATCTGTACTAGTATTGGACAATAGTATTGCGAGTTGGACAAGGATTTGAATAGAACTAAATAAATAAAAAACGTTACAAAACTACAAACATGGCGGATGTGCGAGTCCGGCGGTTATGTAGAAAGGTTTAGATAAAGGGGTTAGAGTGATCAATTATCAGTATTTAACCTGATGAAAAGATACTTTTTCAATGTTATCCACATTTTATTTTGCCTGCAGCTGCATTGATTACATTTTGTAATAACACGTTGGGTCATTAACTTTTAAATGCATCATTATATTTAAACTGCAAATACATGAGGAGAGTCTCTAAATTAAAGACCACCAAATTACAGATCAACATGCTACTACATTTCTCTTCGATACGGTAGGAATTAAACTGAATGTGGAGGATTTTAAATGTGATGATGATTGACAGGGCATTTTAAACGGTGACGGGATGTACATAACCAACTGACAGAGTCCATTATAGATGATGACAGTAGTATGTCCCAAAGCGTGCATACTCTTCTGCTACACACTCAAAAGCATATACTTTTTCTTCACAAAAAGAGTACATACTTTTAGGTCATAGTATAAGTAGGCGAACTGGGATGCAGCATTAGTGGACAGAGTCACTATATAATCAGGAATTTACATATGTTCAGGTTTTGGGAATTCCACCCTGCTTAAGTGTACTTTTTTTCTCATCCACAATGTCTGAGGTAAATATTTGCTGACAGGAGGAGGGGAAAAAAGTCATGCAAAGTACGTTACCCCAGAGTGCAGAGACGGAAAAAAGAAAAAATCATGAGAACAAATATTGAAGAAAAATATGCAGCCAGGCAGCTTTAGCTAATTAATGTTGAACACCAGGATTATGACTTGTATAAAATGCATTAGGAGCCGCTGAATAATTTCTGATGTGAGAGAATATGCAATGCAACTTTAGGACCTTCCTCGTGGGACACGGTTTTAAATAAATGAAATTCATGTTTGCATAAATTTTTGTTTTAAACAGAAGCCACGTCCATTGCAAATGATGATAAGCATTAAAACACTGGCTGGTACAACAGAACGCGTTCATTAGCAAGTTTTTCTCACAGCTGTCAGAAACCTTCTGTCACCTTGTGCCAAGACAGCATTCCGCCCACTGCTATTTCACGCCAGGGACAGAGAGAGAGAGAGAGAGAGAGAGAGAGAGAGAGAGAGAGAGAGAGAGAGAGAGAGAGAGAGAGAGAGAGAGAGAGAGAGAGAGAGAGAGAGGGCCCAGACACGGCATCAACAAACAGGTAATTGAATGAACCTGCGAGCATATAGCTTGAAGTTGCTGGCCTGAGGAGATCAATATATTGTCACTTGGCCTTTATAGGAAACTGCTGCATTGCTAAGTTGCTAAGTGCATGAGAGAGTGCGTGATCCAAGGCCAGATGGAAAGCCCCCTGCTGTCAGTCGGCAAGTGACAGGCCTGGTAATTCGGCCGGTCTGCCGCTCCTGTCCTCCCCTTCAGAAATATATATTTAGATATGGACGGATCGACAGCCTGTCATCGCCACACAGACTGTGATGAAAAAAAAACTGCAAGATGAAGCCAGTGATGGAGATGACCTTGTGTCGCAATTCAAACTTTCGATTTTTGCGCCATGGACCTGAATGTGTCTGCAATTTACAGAGCCGTGGTTTTCATCAAGAGCGTGCATTTCACCGTGTAAGCTGTGGTTCAGAGTTTATGTGAATTTGTGAGCAACAACAATGAAAGCAATCTTCTCATTCACGTAGTATGTAGACTGTAAAAGATTCTTACATCAAGTAAAGTATGCTTTAAAATGCTCCTTTTTCTGCTTTAAATTATATTCCGAATTTCTGACAACTTTCAAGAACATATTTATTCTAAAATAATCTGTAATTTAAGTCAAGGTAACAAATAAACTGTCTGAGTAGCCACATTTGAATTTGAAATTCAGGACCGTTCTATATAAATATACAAACCCGATTCCAAAAAAGTTGGGGCACTGTACAAATTGTGAATAAAAACAGAATGAAATGATGTGGAAGTTTAAATTTCAATATTTTTTCAGAATACAACATAGATGACATATCAAATGTTAAAAATGAGAAAATGTATAATTTTTAAGGGAAAATAAGTTGATTTTAAATTTCATGGCATCTCAAAAACGTTGGGACAAAGCCATGTTTACCACTGTGTGGCATCCCCTCTTTTCTTTTTATAACAGTCTGCAAACGTCTGGGGACTGAGGAGACAAGTTGCTCAAGTTTAGGAATAGGAATGTTGTACCATTCTTGTCTGATGCAGGCTTAGTTGCTCAACTGTCTTAGGTCTTCTTTGTCACATCTTCCTCTTTATGATGCGCCAAATGTTTTCTATGGGTGAAAGATCTGGACTGAAGGCTGAACATTTCAGTACCCGGATCCTTCTTCTACGCAGCCATGATGTTGTAATTGATGCAGTAAGTGGTCTGGCATTGTCATTTTGGAAAATGCAAGGTCTTCCCTGAAAGGAAGGGAGCATATGTTGTTCTAGAACTTGCATATACCTTTCAGCATTGATGGTGCCTTTCCAGATGTGTAACTACCCATGCCACATGTACTCATACCATCAGAGATGCAGGCTTCTGAACTGAGCACAGAAAACAACTTAGGTTGTCCTTGTCCTCTTAAGTCCGGATGACGTCATCTCAGTTTTCCCCAAAAGAACCTACCATTTTGATTTGTTTGACCACAGAACAGTTTTCCACTTTGCCACAGTCCATTTTAAATGAGCCTTGGCCCAGAGAAAATGCTTGCGAGTCTGGATCATGTTTAGATAGGGCTTATTTTTTGACCTATAGAGTTTTAGCTGGCAACGGCAAATGGCACGGTGGATTGTGTTAACTGATAATGTTTTCTGGAAGTATTCCTGAGCCCATGTTGTGGTTTCCATTACAGTAGCATTCCTGTATGTGATGCAGTGGTGTCTAAGGGCTCGAAGATCACAGGCATCCAGTATGGTTTTCCAGCCTTGACCCTTACACACAGAGATTGTTCTAGATTCTCTGAATCTTTGGGTGATATTATGCACTGTAGATGATAACCTCAAACTCTTTTCAAATTTTTTGCTGAGAAACTCCTTTCTAATATTGCTCCACTATTTTTCACCGCAGTTTTGGAAGAATTGGTGATCCTCTGCCCATCTTGACTTCTGAGAGACACTGTCACTCTGAGAGGCTCTTTTTTACCCAATCATGTTGCCAATTGACCTAATACGTTGCAAATTGGTCCTCCAGCTGTTCCTTATATGTCCATTTAACTTTTCCGGCCTCTTATTGCTACTTGTCCCAACTTTTTTGGAATGTGTAGCTCTCATGAAATCCAAAATAAGCCAATATTTGACATGACATTTCAAAATGTCTCATTGTCAACATTTGATATGTTATCTATATTCTATTGTCGATAAAATATAAGTTTATGAGATTTGTAAATGATTGCATTCCTTTTGTATTCACAATTTGTACAGTGTCCAAACTTTTTTTTGGAATCAGGTTTGTAGTAGTATAAAGGAAATCCAGACATACTACATTTGCCATACTCGTACTGTCATGCAACCTACCAGCTGCGTCGCTTCACTACCAGTCATAAATCCTCTCCCGTGGCCTCATGGGACAGTAAAGTTTGCATGTGCACTTCAGAATCTTGGTGGAAGTAGGTCATCCGGGCACTTTCTGCCTACTATTTAGACATGTTCTTTTTGCATATTGTTTATTTCATCATTTTTTGCATACTATATAGTAGGATAGATATTGGATCAGGCAAATATGATTCCATTGTTTGATTGTTTACCATTTTTTCTAATGTTGTTGTTGATTTAGTCACATTTAGTTACTTCACTATTAGTACCACATCATAATATTAGAGGTTTTTTATTTATAATATTAGCAATATATTTTTAGCAATACTGTATATCTTGTTGTCAATATTTTTACACTTGTTCATCATCTAATTGTCACTCATCTTTAAAAACAGTAATAATTTAATAACACTGTTATCTTTAGCAAATCTCAAAATGAATGCATTTTTCGTATCGTCCATTACATGTTGTGACGCCTAAATTCCCTTACAGCATTTAAAATGATTCATTTATGGTTTGTAGGGTTTTAAACACCCATTTAGACAAAATTATATCAGATTTTAATGGTTATTGTATATAATTTTAATATTGGTGTGCCCTATAGCTTATCCAGTAAGTATTGTGAGCAATCACTTGCTCTCCATGGCATACGTTTCTCAGAAAAAAATGAAATAAAATAAAAAATAGTAAGGGAACACTTTGCATAGACACTGTTTAATTGCTACAATTATGGCAGATTAAACCATGACAACTTTAATCTTTATAAACTGAGAATAGATATTCATGCTATAAATTATATAAATTAATAAAAAGCCATTTAAATGTCTTCATTTAGTAGACACTTTTATCCAAAGCAACTTGCAAACGAGGAACAAAAGCAATTTGTCAATTTGTTGCCTTCATTTTGTACAGTGATAAGCATACAGTTGTTGTAAACATAGACTAATTCCTGAGGGATTTGTTAGTTCATTGCTATATTGTGGAATGTTCTCAGTACACAATTCAGATGAAGAGAAAGCAAGGAATGAGAAATCGAAGAAAAACAGCACTGTAGCGACTAGTCAGCCCTGCCTTTGCCGACTGGATATACGACAACAAAGGGCAGAGAAACAGCTGGCGCTTCTTTCTCACATGGCATCCTGTAGTTTGTGCGGTGGAGGCGTCTTGATTTATTGACTGTAATGATGCATTTGGGCTGACGAGGGTGAGGGGGTGGATTAGAAGAGGGGTGCGGGTTGCCGATACGAGGCAAACGGGCTGAGTCAAAGGAGATTCAGCCTTCCTATTGTGGGAAGCATGGAGGACCACTACTCGTGGCTTCGAGCTTTTGTTTTCCATCAGCATGCCAAAAAACAGCTGTGCCGTCTGCGGTAAAGCAAAGTGCATCCTGCTTAAGGAAATCACAGTAATCCGCTCCCCACATCCTGACAGAAGCTGACGCAACTCTAGAGGTAGAATTATCCTGTCAAGTGGCCCTTTCGGAACCCGTATGTAAATATGGCGACAGAAAGAAAGATTCCATCGGAGAGGGAGAGGAAAATAGCTCTAGAAATGGGTAAAACGGCACACTTGAGCAAAAGACAGGCTCTCTGGGTGTGCCAAGATAATGATCAATTTACTCCAAGCCCACTCCGCTGATATCATCGTGACAGAAGTGGCTTTGTTTGTGGCTGGATGGCGATGTGTAGGATGGCTGTTTTTGACTGAAATTTAGATGGGGATCATTAGATCTGCAGAGATATTCGGTGGTTGTTTGTTTGCTTGTCATTCTATGACAGGAAGGAATGAGTAATAAATAGCAAAGAGTTTTGTTCTTGTTGATTACATGGCGGAAAAGATTAATTGCATGCTAAATATATCACACGGGCAGCGAACATTTGAGTTTTGAACCACCATTTATTTATTTACACCATTTATTTGTCTTCATGTTTGGTTTGTGTCACATTAAAATAATAGTTTACTCAAAAATAAAAATTCTGTCATTTACTCATGCACCCTCAAGTTCTTTCTTTCTTCTGCTGAACACAAAACAAAATATTTTGAAGTAACCAAACAATATTTTTTCCCTGTGTCAAGTCATGGGGTCCATAAACTGTTTAGTTTCCCATATTCTTCAAAATACTGTATCTTCTTCGATGTTCAGCAGAAGAAAGAAAGGCATGCAGGTTTGTAACATCCTGTGTATGAGTATTTCATTAAATTTTTGGGTGAACGATCCCTTTAAATTACCCATTTAATTATTATTATTATTATTATTATTATATGTTTTCTTTTGTGAATTTTCTATGGTTATCCATACTTAAATGCTAAAATGGCCTTGGGGTCTTTCAGATCTCAGGCAAAACATGAGGGTTACTTAACTAGTTATAGTGTAAAATAGGGAACTTTTCTTTTAGAACATCAAGATTTTCAGGCTGTAAAATGGCATTTGAGAATGGAAATCAGACCATCATTAAGGTAATTTCAACACATATAGCATGGTGACGATGATAACGTGAGACAGCATGCATTGTTTCCTGTTTAATTATAGAGGAATTAGCTTGAGATGACTGGTTGTGAAATATGTGATGTTATTTTCGGGATGCTTATTTCCTCTATTTATTCTCATCTCAAAACGGTTCATGGTTAATTTAGAACAAGAGTCTCAAAATCTCCCTCCTTGCTGGCATTCATCAGTCTTACTAAATGAACGCTATTAAGCCGTCTGTTGCGTTTGACTGTTTTAAAATACCACTGCTACAAAATAGTAACTGATCAGCTGCAAAATAGGATGTCTTGTATATTTTGAAAGATTACTTTGCCAGAATTCTATGCTAATTCTGCAGCATGTGGCTTGGTATTAATAAACATCGACATTTGCATTGTTTGTTTGAGGTTACACGCATTCTGAATTCATTTAATCAGAAAATTTGTTCTAAAGTCTCAATAAAGTAACTGTAATTTAGTTTGTATACCTCAATAAAGGTTTATCACATCATAAACCAAATCTTAACAGAATGTGTCCTGTAGTTTAATCACTTGGTATAAAAAAGACGGCCAGTCTGTGCATTACTGATTAGGGATTCTTTCTGCATTGAATAATTGAATGATTTCTCTTTGTTAGAGAAAAACAGACAAAGTAACGGACAGTGCTGTGTTTAAAAGGTAAATCACTCAATGTTACTTGCTTGTTTATTGAGGTGTTCATGTAACCCCTCCTGTTCAAACTGCCTGCTCTAAGTGGGACTTGAACCCTGGTCCGCAGGCATGAAAAAGAGGCTAAAGGCTGCAACCTCTAGTGTCAATCGCTAGAGCATCTCTTGAGGTCAGAGGAGTGAGGTTTACTTGCACAGTGACTACTAGCTGGCCTCTGTTACATTCAGTTGAATACACTACCTTTTAAAAGTATGCAGCAAGGATGTATTACATTAATGAAAAGTGACAGTAAAGACCTCTACTGTTTTCAAAGATGATAATGATAATGTTAGGCTTGTTCAACTTGATGCAGCGATGCTCAGATTGATCAACGACTGACCTGAAGCAGTGCATGGCGGTTGGAAATTTTAACTGATTTCAAAGTATCGCGATAGCGATTTGAGAGCAGTCGGCTACAGCTGGTGCAGCTTCTCTAGAGCGGCTGCACCAGGCTGCGAGAGCTCTGATGATGACACAGCTGTTCCACGATTGGCCGGATTCACTGCATGACAGTGATCACGTGTGTTTTGTGTTTATTCTAAAACCTTCAGCTTCACTAATACTCACAAATCAGTTTTTTATAACTCTTTTCATGTAGTGACAAAAATATTATATGTTTTTCAAACTAAAACTGATCAAAAACGTAGATCCCACTTCATTGATAATGTAGGCTTATATTGAACTTTATTCTTATTAAAACAAATGCTGTATTAGGCAGTATTGAACAAAAAAATATGTGAAACATTCAAAAAATTCATCTGTGTATTTGACAAATATTGCATTTATTTAACTTCAGCTGTGATAAAGTATGTGTAGCAAAGTTTGTAGATATGGGAAGGAAGGAGGCGGGAATTCGCTAACGTTCAACAACTTTATTTAAATAATAAACAAAACAAAAGTATCGTGGGCAGCACCTCACGGACGACTGCCTGCACAAACATAATAAAACATAAACAAAACACAAAACAAAGTCCAGGCCTGGTCCTCTCTCGTCCTTCACTGGTGTTAAGCCGGGTGCACACTGTGCGATTTTGGCCACGATTTGGCCGTCTGGGACATATTTAGCAAATCCTAAAAGATTCCTCAGATCCTAGGCCAAAATCTGACGTCTTTGGTCGTTAGTTTGACATGTTCACCGGCAGCCGATTAATGAGCGCTGTGATCAAATTTTACCTCAGACGAAATTCTGTCAGTGTCAGAAGATTTGGCACACAATCCTGCAGTGTGACTTCTCCTACGACGACAGTCAAATATCTCAGTTTTACAAGACAAACTATGACCAAAACGAGTACTAGAGATTTCTTTGTAGCCAGCATTTCAGTCCTGCGTGTGTTTTCTTGCGCGCGTCCGTTTTTAGCGCGCCTTAACTATCGTGCAGTCTGACATTAATGACAACTGAGATCTTACAGTGTGACACGGCGATCATGTTCGTACAGTCTGACAAGGGACATTCGCAAAGGATTTTGAAAAATCGCACAGTGTGCAGGACCCATTACTCATCCTTACATGCTTCCGAGCTCCCTCATGAGAGGACTTGAAACCGGTATGGCTCGCAGGGGATGCTCATTCTCAATCATGCCCCGGTCTTGTTTGCTCCTCCCATGCCCCTCGCTGGTCTACCTCGCCACATACCCCCATCGCCCCTCACAGGCCAGGGGGGTACACCCGAGATGACGCCTACCCCGCACCCCCACGGCCCCTCGCAGGCCAGGGGGATACACCCGAGATAATGCACCATTAGATCCCTCTGTGGCAAGGGCTCTTCGACAGCACGTCCTTCCTTCCTCTTGGTGGTTTTTGGCACCAATGTAATGAAGTTTGCTGTAATGGGAAGAAGGAGGCGGGAACCGCCGAACATTTAAAAGACTTTAATCAAACAAATAAACAAAAAACGAAAGTAACGCAGAGAGTGGAGAAAGAAAGAAAAACAATTCTGGTGCAGTTTCCGGACACACTGCCGCTCAGTTCTCAGCCGATCGAGTTCTTCTTTGCGGTGCCATGCGATGCCGCTGGTCGTTCCCTGTGGGATGGCTTGATCCTATTCCGCCCCCTGGTTGTTGGCGATGGCTCGTCCTTTCGAAGGCAGTCGGTATTGAGACCTGTGCTCTCCGCTCCTCCCTGATCCGGCAGATGGCAGTGGGCTCCGGCCTCTGGCAAGCCACGGTGACTTCTCCACTCCTTCTAAGATTCCTGCAGTTCATCCTGCCTTGGCCCAGGGGTACGGCACTGACATTTCCATCCACTCCGGGTCTTCCAGCGATCCAGCACCACCACTTTGGGCAGCCTTCCGTGACCATCGTACTTCTACGCTGCCCGATTTCTGCAGCACCATTAAATCCCTCTGTGGTGAGGGCTCTTTGACAGCACGTCCCTCCTTCCTCCCGAGTTTTTGGCCCCAATGTAATGAACTTTGTTGATATGGGAAGAAGGAGGCGGGAACCGTTGAACATTTAAAAGACTTTAATCAAACAAATAAACAAAAACGAAAGTAACGCAGAGAGTGGAGAAAGGAGGAAAAACAATTCTGGTTCGGTTTCCGGTTTCGAGTTCTTCTTTGCCTGGTCATCTCTCGTCCTTTACTGGTGTCGCTCGTCCTTATATGCCTTCAAGCTCCCTCATGAGAGGACTTGAGACCGGTGTGCCCCACAGGTGATGCTCATTCTCAAGTGATGCTCATTCTCAGTCTTGCTCGCTCCTCCCATGTCCCTCGCTCATCTACACAGTATGCAAATATAGCGCAAGCGTCACTACGGGAAGCAGAAAGTGTCCGACTTCATGTCTCCGTCTACAGCTCCTCCCCACCTGCACGTGGCTACTCTCGCCAAACGGTTGCATCCAGCCGCAGGTAAGTGGTAAATGGACTGCATTTGTATAGCACTTTCAATCAACCCATGGCCACCAAAGCACTTTACATATCGCTTCACATTCACTATTCACTCATTCATATCGTCGGAAGCAGCTGGGGTTTGGTGTCTTGCTCATGGACACCACGACACTTGGGGATGGACCAGGTGGAACCACCAGATGGAACCACCAACATTCCGGTTTGTAGACCACCTACATG
Organism: Pseudorasbora parva; assembly: GCF_024679245.1. Taxonomy (NCBI): domain Eukaryota; kingdom Metazoa; phylum Chordata; class Actinopteri; order Cypriniformes; family Gobionidae; genus Pseudorasbora; species Pseudorasbora parva. Next base: position 13,303,346 of record NC_090189.1, on the reverse strand, counting down.
AACCACTGAGCCACTGCCGCCCCGCAAGGGCACCGATCATCTTGAGCTGAAAATGTGTGACTAAATAAAATCATATGCATAGTACAAATAATAACCAACGGAGTATTAAACTTTAGCTTGTGGTGAATGTGATTTCACAAGTAGATTATGTTCCTGGATCAACATCTTTAGCCATGTTTCCACCTCAGTTACCTGGAACAATTTGTCCATTTGTCAAATATGTTGATCCACAAACATGTCTGTCTTGGTAAAATCATCACATTGACTTGAGTAGTCTACTGATTTCACATTTTATGTGACAGAAATAGTTTTTTTTGTAGCAAATTTGTCACAATCGCCAATGTACAGTACACTTCATGTGAGCTTTGATAGCACTGATCCCATGACCCTCTCAAGGTTTACAGTGAATCCTTTGTGGAAAATGTCCATTGTGGCCAGTCTTAAAATAAGGAGGCTCGATTCATTCGCCTCTGCAGGCGCTCTAATGCTGCAATCTGGATGACTCCCTCTGTGCAGCTTTGTGTCCGACTCGTCTGTGAACACAGTGATCTAACATGGGCTGCTGGGACACAGCTGGGGGACGGAGAAGCAATAAGAGACATCAGGCTCGAAACACGACAATCTGTTGACTTTTCATAAAATATGCATGCACTCCTTGTGCAGGGAAGTCTTTGTACAACATGTCTTTGTGCATATCCCCAGTGTATGTGTGTATATGCTTGGTTTGGGTTATTTCACACACAGGGTGTGTGTGTTGTAGGTAGGTAAATGCTAATTTATATATGCACTTTCTCTTATTTTGAGCAATGCTATCAGTGATTAATTTAATTAAATGAGTGTGTGCAAGAAAATATAGGAAAAACAAATGAAATGTTATTGTACTTTTTATATTTAAATTTTATAATATAACAATATATCTCTTCACTTTGTACGATTGCTTATAAATGACATCTGTAAAAAATAAATCTGTAATTATTGTTTTACATACAAACAATTGATGAAAAGAGAAACTGGAGTAAATGAGAAAGCATGGGAATGAGTGTTGTAGAGCAGGGTCTTTGGGGACAAGAGGTCCATATTAACAGGGGATGAAAGTGCTAATAAAACGTGAGAGCAGCAGAGGTCAAAAGGTCATGTGCTTGTGTAATGAATGGAGAAATTTAACTCATCCAATTATAGGAAAGTAAGACGAAAATCCATAGCGTTACTCCGGGCACTGAGCCCAAATGCAAAACTAATAATGTCAAGCAAAGCTCTGGCTTTCCCTTTACTTTGTGTGCGTGTGTGTGTTGAGAGAGAAAGAGAGAGCGAGAGAGAAAGAGAAGTGAGAAAAAAACAGAGAAAATGTATATGCATTCGCTTCCTGGCAAAGTTTGCATGCATTTTTGATGTTCAGAGTGCTTGTTTGTCTAGTCTTTCTGCTATAGCATGTTTGTGTATATGCCGCCGTCTTCAGCCGCAATATAATGGGCTTCTTCAGCAGACTGCCATTCACTGGGCCATTTAGAAAGACTGGCCTCTTTGTTTTGCGGCCTGCTGCATACTAAAATAAAAAGGTCGATAACACTGAACAATAATAACACGTTATAGTCCCAGTGAAGCCAATTTGGCCCCATTTTGAAGGAGTTTGCTCATGAAATGTGGCCTTAATGGACAAGTTTATGTTAAGCCAGGCATTTGTCGACCAATATATGCAGGAGTGTGTGCTTTCAAAAGGTGATGAGGAGAAAACGAGTATTCTGGCCTTGTACTGCATGGCCTCTCTGAACATCAGAAAATATAGATTCATTCTGATTTAAATACAGCCATTCGGGCGCCTGAACCAGAGGCGCAGACCTGCTCGGCTATAACTCATATTTTACAAATAACCACAACGCTCTCTCTGCGCTGTGCCAGCAGACAGTCGCAAACACACATGCATACGAAAAGAAGACACTTCTATCAATCACTTCCCTCATCTCCAAAAGGAAACTCATAAAACGGACGATTATTTGCGAAAGCAAGCTGCCGAAGGAAAGCTTTAATTAAACCCCTTTATTTATATGTCAAGTGAAAATGGGGGGAAATCTAAATCAAATTCTTTTTCTTTTTTCGCTCTTTTTTTGTGTGAGCTGTAACCCTCGGAGGCAAGTCATTAGGGCTTATACATAACCATCACGCCACATTAAAATCACATTACACAACAACGATAATCATCACGTTCAATTACATGTGGTAATAAATGCCTGTGCAATCTTTGCTAAATCTATTAGTGTGCCATCGCAGGAGAGAGAAAAAGAGACGTGCAAATAAAGAAAGAAGGGAAACCGGGTCCGATACATGAAGTCTTACTTCATTCTTTAGTTCGATGTGAGCCCATGTGGAGTGTATCGTGACAGACGGCTTCAAGTGGTCAACTAAATTACTGACAAAAACGTGTCTTGTCCTATTTACAGTTATTCACCTTTTCATCTTGCCTTAAATGAAGAATTGATTAATTCGGCAGGTTAATCATTAAGGTAAAATTAAATGAAAGGATTAATGTTACCCTAAAATCAAATATCAAACATAATATATTGCAAATGAGCACAGTCATAAAGAATTTGACTGGCAAGTGATGTTCGAGTTTTTAACGAATCGTTCTTTTAAGCTGGTTAACCGGCAGGACTGTTTGCAGAATCAAAATTAATTGAACTTTAGCTCCAGGCCGATGACGCAAGACGCACATCCAAATTAGTGTGCAAGCACCTTGCGCATGTGAGCACCAAATGAGCATGTCCAGACAAGTTATTAAACCAAAGAACCAGTTCAAAATGTACAAATCGAATCTACAGAAAGAGTTAAAAGTCAGCTTTTCTGTCATGTCCGACTCCAAAAGGACCAAATGTGCTAGAGTACTTTTCTTTTTGAGTCTGTTAATTTCAAACCAGTTATCAGTCAAGAATCAAACATCACTGCTGGGAAGCCTGCACTATACACTAGTGTACTACACATTTGAGATAATACATCCTAACAATGGTAACACACAAACACAATATGGGACATTACAGTGAAATGTAAACCTACACCTAATTATGAATAACCCCCTAAACCCATTTCAGAAACATTTCAGAATACTCTTAGTGAGTATTCAGATCAAACTAAAGGCCCGTTCACTCCAACGATAACTGCAGCACACACTTATAATAAACAGAACAGTATTGTCTGCTGGTGTGGGTGCTAATATAGTTATTGTTAGGGTTATTGTTCTTGGTGTGAACTCTAATTTGACCTCAGCCACAAAGGATGCTTGGTAACCAACAGTGTCACAGCGATATAGAGTGGTGTAGGTATGACATCATTTCTTAGGTCAAAACGCGAAAGTGAGTTAGTATTTTAGCACTTCCGGTTCCAGCTTCAAAGGTCTTCAAGTCAATGTTTTTTTAAAAATTGGATTTTGTTTAAATGGCTGAAATAAGATCTGTGGGGAACACAAGCTCAAGACACTCACGTTTTATTGTGCCACATAAAATACTTAAGTATTACCCTACACGTGATTTTTTTTTTTTTGAAGCTGTTATGTGTCTTAAAAAAGCCGGTTGTTAACAAGTGGCTAAATTGGACTACAGGGGCGCTGGAGGACATGAAATGTCATCACGTCGAAAAGGTAGGCTCAGTCCACTTTTACAGCCTCATTATGTTTCTAATTGTGCTCTTATAAACTATTCTAACTCAAATGTTCTGGGAAAATTTTCTGAGATAAAAGCGGAACGAGTTGTTGTGTTCATCTGTGATGATTAAAAAAAGTAAAAGTATCATAAACTTTTGTTGACCACAGAGCTTATTCTATTGGAAATCCTATTGGATCTTGTAGAGGGAACCAGTGTGATGCTGGCTGCCGGTTGGCCAACAAAGTGACCTCTCATACCAACACCACTCTATTGCCACATTTGCAAAAACAGACATGAATCCACAGGTGAACCTGAACTAAGTTACAGTGCACTCTAGTGTGAATTAATCAATGTTTATGCATAATTTTGACAGAACTATCTTTTGTTGACAGAAATGACTAAAATGGATTTAAATAAAGTGAATGTAACAATATATAAATTAAACGTAGCGGACATTCTCGTCCAAAGACATGTAAAAATGACCACATCTCAATGCTGCATGTCTAAGGTTTGGCTGTCGTTGCAGGTAGAGCCATACGAGAGCACTTAAGGTCACATTCACATTCACACTCACTCAACATCCACACAGCGGGATATGGCAGAACCTTAAGCGGGGCACTTACCCCTACTTGCCTCAGTAAATATGCAGCTGTATAAACTCTTTAAATTAATGATATGTAACCAGAAAAAGTAGAGCTTTGCACTTTCTGGTAACATAAACGCTATTAGGCTGCCATCAGCGGAGGAGTCTGAAACGCTTGTGCTATGAAACGGACAGTTTGCTCTGCGCCCTGGAGCCGAAAGTGTATATATCATGCGCAGATGATAACATTCAAACATCTGACACACTATTAAGCTGATGCTCAGCCATTTCTGAGTAATACCTCTTTTGTTACCTAAAGACTACACAAATATTTTATCCCAGTACATTTACTTGAGTCCAGTTGGCTGCAGTTTCTAACATATATAAAGTGTCCCAAAGTGTGGATATCATTTTTTTTTTTTTTTACTGCTTGTAGAGTTGCTTACCATATATGGTACCAATGTAAGTGTTTTACATGCTTAAATATACCAATTCCAGATCTAACTGTATGTAAAACTCAGCCTAGAAATCTAGACGCACCCTAACAGCAGCAAATGTAATTTGCAGCCAGTGTGTCTAGCAACTCTCCGTTGGCTTGCAAGCTTGAAAAAACAATCTCTTGTAGTGATGTCTGGTTCGCAAATGAATTGTTCTTTTTAACCGGATCTTTATACCGGTCCAACCAGTTCACTAAATCGGACTGAATCGTTCTAAAAGGTCCGCGTCTCAAATCAGAGCTGATCCCCCAAGTTACTATAATTACTAACTTTCTGACATGAGTGACAGTCTCTCCAACTAGAAATAAACTAACGTCTCGAAGTAGATGTTGTAACTCCAACCATTAGCTCAACTGAGACATGTAACCGAACGTGTAGCGGTTCTCGGATCAGCAGTAGTACAGTCGGAACGTTCAATACTGAGAACCGATGAGCTGATGCGCTGAGCATGCGTGTTATTTGTTCAGAGCAATGAAATGCAGGTTTTAAGTGTATAAAACGAATCACGTTTGGAAACATCATAACAAAGCTGTCTTATCACTGTATTATTTTATGGTTTGGAAACAATGGATTGTAAAACGGTCAAATTAAACATTTATTTGTTTTATCAATAATGCATGATGTTTTCAGGAACAGCTTTTTTCTTATTTAATTTCTAAGTCGATAGAACAGTAGCTTTGATATAGACTACACATTCAGCTTGCAGCAGTTTGCAGCTCAGCACACATACGGATGCTTTACGAGTCAGGACCGGGTTGCAGCGGTTCTCAGATCACCAGTACAGAATCGAGAACCGTTTCTATCGAACACGTTCGATCTTTCGGACATGTTCGATTCTGAGAACCGGTGAGCTGAGATACTGAGCATGCGTGATAGTGTCGTCTTGAACCAAACTGTTTCTCTCGGACTGGGACAGCTGATGCTGATAATATGAGCACGGGTGAACTGAGGATTTGTGTAAGTTTATGTTATGTCAATGTAAGTTTATTTAATCTGTGTAACACATCAGTGTTTGAACGACAGTGGCTGTATTGAGTGCTTTTGCAAAACAAGACAATAATAATTATTAGTATACTAAGTTTTGATTACAAATACTTTATATGGATGTGTCTGAATGTATTTTCATCCGGCGGGATGGTAGAAATTACGTCATTACGTAAAGACGTAAAAGAACCGTTGATCCGTTTTTTTTAAACCGGATCATTGAAACGAACTGTCCGAAAGAACCGGATCGCGGAAAAGAACCGCACTTCCCATCACTAATCTCTAGTCAGGCCAATCACATCATGTATAGAGTGGATGGGCGGGCTTAATGACGGCAGAGTCGCGGCGGTTCCGCGTGCTACTTGAAAACAAAGAAGCTGGCAAACAGCGGTCATTCGAATCGGCTTTAGATGCGACTCTGGAAGACTTAGAGTTAAGCTTTTCTTTGAGAAAAGAACAAAGAATACCACTGAAGTCATTCTTAAAAAAGGAAGATGTGTTCAGAGTTTTCATGCTTCACCTTCTTCAGTGCTCTGGTTTGTTGTAGCGCTATCCTATTTTTTAGGATTTGTATATGCTATTGTATTGTATATGCTCTGCTCTATTGTATATACTCTGGTTTGTTGTAGCGCTATCCTATTTTATAGGATTTGTATATGCTATTGTATTGTATATGCTCTGTTTTTTTTGTATTGTATATGCTCTTCTCTATTGTATATGCTCTGGTTTGTTGTAGCACTATCCTATAATATCCTATAGAGGGAATTTAAAAGACGACCGCTTATCCCACCCCTCGGATTGAGCCCTGCCAATAGTGAGTTCCCAGACCCAACATCTTGATGTGGGTCTGGCTTGTCAAGCCATGTAAAAACTTATCACATCAGTTGTTTGACCTGCCTCTTTAAATTATATGATGAAGAGGAAGTGACATCATTGAGTCTTAAGAGGAGGAAATATTTAGCTTAAATATCTTACACTGCTATGGCTTGAATCATCATTAAATATATAATGAATTAATGAGATACATAAGAAAGGTAGAAAGGTAGATGGTAATAGATTTTTACTTTTTTTTTTACTTTTTTATTGCCATTCCATTGATGGTCCACACTCCAGCCCAGTAGGTGGCGGAAATGTTTGCAAACCGTAATAAAACACCAGAAGAAGATTCAGATACTCTCTTCGTATAATGGGGAAACATCCTACTGGGTTTTATGACCAATGACAAATACTGTAGAACATATGCTTATTAATTGGTCAAAATATGAATTACAGAGAATAGAAATGATAAAAGACATGGAAAAATCAGGACTAACATGACATTGAGTAAAGAGTATAATTGACAGCAGTAGGAGTGAACAAGGAATTAAATATTTGATTTGCTTACTGACTAAAATGGGGCTATGACTAAAGTATATGGGAAATAACTAGAACCAGAAGATGGCAGTAATGCAACGTCTAGGATGCAAGCAGCCGTTAAAACCCAAAGAAGAAGAAGATTCAGAGGAGCCATTTTGAAAAGGTGGTAAGTTCTTCTCTCATTTAACATTCATTTTTTTTTAGGATCTTGACAAGATTTTTTAGGTACAGCATATCAATGTCACTTAAAATGAACTGAACATTTATTCTGTTTCTAGAAAAGTCTTTTGAATGTTAACACCACAAAGCCAGAACTTTGATAAGAGAGATTTCAGTAGTTTTGTTTTTGGTTTGAAATGTTTCACGTTATATTCCATATGTATTCATCATTACAAATTGCTGATGAAGCATTTAGAATGATACACATTTTTAATACATATATTGAATGTGGAATGGTTTGTTAATATAGCGCTATGTACATGTGTATTCCTTACTAAACATAACGCCATAGTTCAGATTGCTCTTTTTATAAATGGTAATATTGAAAATGCAATAATGTATATGGTAAATGTCTAAATGCCGTCAATAGAGAAACATGGTTCACCCACAGAATGGTTTAGTTATAGCGTTTACCAGCAGGGTCTAATTTGCTGATGCTAACTAGCTAAACTCTAAGCGCTTGGTTGCTTGATAGATGTGCTGTCATTTTTAAAGTGTTCAGATGTTTAGTACTCCGGGGTTAATGACGGGGTAGCCTTGTAAGGCATTTTTCATCAACTTTTCAAACAGGTATTTTTTTCAGCATTTTCTCTGTTCAGCACCTTTTCAGCTCTATATTTGCCTTGAGTCTTTCTCTCTCTTATTTCCACCAGTCTTTCCTCAAAATGGACGTGAGCTGTAATTAACTGTTATTTGGGATTGATTGCAGACAGCTTACCATTGACTAGCTGCATTATGGAGTCCCTTCAAAGAAGGATTCCAGCCCTGCCAATACACTGAGTTTATTTCAGCACAGGATCAATAGTGAACGTATTAAAAGCTTTATTTGGACTTTGTTGGCAGCAGATTGCCGTTGTTCCTCAGCGCCAGTGGCTGGATCTCTGCCTGTGTGCCCTGACTTCACCTCTTGACTCGGTGCAGAGGTGATTCTCTGGCCTGAAGTTCATTCAGATATAAAGTACTGTTAAATGTATCGCATATTAAACCCAATTTGAATCAGTGTTCAGTTTAGTGGTCAAGAAGTCTGGCAGCGTTTTCACACTATTGTTGACAGGAGTGGTTTTTGATGTCAGAGTTTGGTTCATTGGTTGGTGGGAAATTGCTTTCCGAGCTGGAAACTACACTTCAAAATGGCTCGGGGACAAAAATATGAGTGCTCCAGTACAAAATTGTGCATTTGATGTAAATTTGTGGTCTTTGTTCCTTTGTCTATGAGGTCTACAAGACCACAAAAGATGCCCCATTTGTTATTGTTGTGATTCAGATAGGTACTCATTGTGATGCCTCAAACCAATACTGTGGTTTGGAGTCAAATAGTTAATTCTGAAAAGAGCTCAGTGGAGCCAGAGTGAATAAAAATTGGATTTAAACCAGGCAAAAAAACAAATGTGTATATTAATCGTTAACTAAAACCATTCTTTTTTTAAATTGCTACATTTAATTAATTTGCGAACATAATATTTATAACTTTGTCCAGATACTGAAATGTGACTCCAGGTTTGGACTTTACTTTCTGCTCAACATTTGGAATCAGTTGTCCTCATGGCAAGTATGAAAAAAACAAAGCATTTAGTCCTTTGACCTCCAAACCTCTCCAAACTGAATCAAGGCTTTTGAATGAGCTACTTCTGTCAGGTATACACAGCTGAAGTAGGTTCTTGTCTACCAAGCCAAGTAGTTGTAAAATTACATTCACTTCTCGAGCCTCTTCACACTTTTCATATCAGCGTTCTCTAAAATTTCTTGCTGCCCTTGAGTGTTTAGTTGATGGCCATCATAATCCCATGCTGTCAAAATCCAGAATGTCATTCTTTCAAGCTGAGATCTGTGCTGTTCTTGTGAGTCTACAGTATGTATGAGATTGTAGGCCTTTAAAGTCAACATGAAATGATGTCCTGTGAAAACTGAACATTTTATTTTAGAAGCCACTGTGTTGTGAATTCTTACATTTCTTTGACATGTTTTAGAGTAAAGCAATATAGGAAGCAATTAACAATGTAAGGTAGAACTGTATCCATCGGGAATAGACTGGATTGGGAAAGGTGGATACTGTGACAAGTGGATGTAGAAAAAATGTTGATGTCAACTGTAAAGGAAAGTCATTTCAGAGGCAAAACTAATAGTTACATTTTGATGGAGTTTTACAAAGATTGTGTGTGTGTGTACTTGTTTCATTGTGGGGACCAAATGCGCCCACAATGTAATGTAAACCTGAGATCATCTACATTGTGTGGTCCCCACAAGGTAAATGGATGCATAAACATACTAAATGTTTTTTTTTGGAAAACAATTTGAAAAAAAATGCAGAATGTTTCCTGTGATGGGCAGGTTTAGGGGCAGTGTAGGGGGATAAAATGTACAGTGTAAAATCCATTACGTCTATGGAAAGTCCCCACAATTCACAAAACACAACTGTGTGTGTGTGTGTGTGTGTGTGGGCGCACCCTTATTTAGATTACATTGTGGGGACCAAATGTCCCCATAAGGATAGTAAATCTTGAGATCACCTAGATTGTGGGAACCAGCCAGCGGTCCCCACTTTTCAAAAGGCTTATAAATCATACAGGATGAGTTTTTATGAAAAAGTAAAAATGCAGAATGTTTCCTGTGATGGGTAGGTTTAGGGGCAGGGGCAGTGTAGGGGGATAGAATGTACAGTTTGTACAGTACAAAAGCCACATTTTCTTGTACATTGCACATCACCTAATTTCTGATTCTTAAAATGATTTGTTGAAAGATTCAGCCTTTGTAAAGCCCTCCTTTCCATGAGCCTACTCCGCTCTTATTGGTCTGATGGCTCAGTCTGTTGTCATTGATCTAAAGCTTACAGTACATGTCGGAAACAAAACGCCTATTGTCATTAGTTTCAGCTCTGGAGGCTTCCTCAGCACTTGATACACAGTGATATCTACATATTAATTCCCTGTTCTTTTATGGTGCAACCAATGAAGACCACTGTGTTGGGGTGGTCACACTGCACTTTTCATTTTATTGGCTTCCATTCAAACGTATGCGCCAGACCAGAAAAACAAATTCATGCAAAGTTTTGCATTTTGCTGTATTCCAAAGTTCAAAACTCTGATCTGTGAATTCGCATCACATGAAGACATGTGACCAGTGAGTTGAGTATATATTTTTTTTCATTCATTTTGATTGTTTTAATATTTATAATATTAATATTAATAATATTATATCAAAACTAGACCTGTTGTGGTTCAAGACCTTTTAGAGAGTTTTTACTTGGCCTAGAAATCTAGACGAACCCTAGCGGCAGCAAATTTAATCTGCCCGCAAGTGTCGTCTAGCAACTCTCAATACCCTTCTGAGCTGTATTCGCCTTACTCTTGCCGGGCCAATCACATCGTGTATAGAGTCGGTGGGCGGGGCCATAATGACAACGGCCGAGTTGCGCTTGCGTGCGTCTTTCGAATCAGCTTTGACCGTGACTCTGGAAGACTTGGAGTTAAGCTTTTCTCTGAGAAAAGAACAAAGAACGGCACTGAAGTCATTCTTAAAAAGGGAAGATGTGTTCAGAGTTTTGCTGACTGGATACGGCAAATGTTTAATCTATCAACAAGCTCTGTTTCACCTTCGTTGCATCGGGTTGGTGTAGCGCTATCCTATCGCGTGCAGAGGGAGTTTGAAAGATAACTGTTTATCCCGCCCCTCGGATTGAGCCCTGTCAATGGTGAGTTTCCAGACCAAACATCTTGATGTGGGTCTGGCTTGTCAGGCTAGTTTTTACTGACTTTGAAACAAAATGTGTAATACTTCCTGGCTTTTGCTATCATACTTTTTATGAATAAAATGTTTGACTATGACCAAAACGTATATAGAAGAAAAAAAAAATTAGCCATATCTTTCAGCCTGACAAAAACATCCAGCTGTGATTCCGTGAAACATGACAAAAGTATAATGAGACTGGCTTCTCATCAACAAACTGACTTTCTGTTCTTTTTTCCCTCTTTCTCGCTCGCACACACACACACAGTCACACACGGGTTGTCTCTCTGATGAGATATCATTTTGTCATTTACCATGCTGCGCAACAAGATGTATCTCCTCCACTAATGCATCAGCGACAGCAGCAGTTCTGTCCTTGTCTGTGCTCTCCCTCAAGGCTACAGCAGGCTCAGTGCTGTTTGGCTCTGCTCGGCAGTGGAGGAGGCGAACGTGGCCGCTACACTATAAATGACTACACTCTTTCTCACTGTCAGACCCCCCTACGCACACGTTTGTTCCCATACATGCCGCCACACTCTCTCTCTCTATGGCATCTCACCACTGCCCAGCTCTCACCTGTCTTGTCTCGAGTGCGAACGTTTGTGCAATGTAGCGTCGATCAAAAGGAAATGCTTTTGTGCGTCAGATTTAATAAGGCGTAATCGCTCAAAGTGAGAAGTGATTAAAGAACGATTTTGACATTCTGTAGTTGCCTGTCACCAAACAACGCTCAACTTCAAAAGCTTCTTTTTTTTTGTTTAAAATTTTATTAGTGAAATTTTATTTTGATACTTGTTCCAAACTTTTCTTTTTGCAACAGAATCAATTTTGTTGCATCAGAAACAAAAAATATTATAATCCGTGGCACCTGCAAATCAATGCTTTTCCCAGTATTTTTCTCTTTTTTTCTTCAGTTAACCCTAATTTTAACTTCTCATGTCAAAATGATTCAATGTATGAAGTCAGATCTCGGCAATTTATATAAAAACACACATAAAAAAAAAGGTTGCTGCCTTAAATTAAGTAAAATCAACTTGGATGTTTAAGTCATTTCAACTCAACTTAAAGGGGTACTTCAGCGCTGGGAAGATGAATCTGTATTTAAACTGGGTCATTAATGTAGTTGAAATGTGAAATTATTTTTTAATTTGGTGCTTTCTAGACAGAGAAAAGACAGAAAATGTATTTTTGTCTCATGGGGATGAAAGACTACAATTCCCATAATGCTTCGCTTCCCTGTGAGGCCATTCACAAAGCCACTGGATTACAGAGACTGAGTTCCTACAATTAAATACTGAACGTGTGTGTTCAATATAACGATCGAGTTGCCGCGTGAGTATCACAGCAGACTCAGATTAGGAGTCAGATTACATTTAACGTCATAAATGAGTTGATGAGCTCTCGTGATGAGAGCTGAGGTAATCGCGACCACATTCGCGGCATACATTCACAACGCGTTTTCAGTTCATGCCTTTGGAAGCTTAACTTTCATAGAAATTAATTTGAGAAGTTAAAACACTTACATTGCTTATCATCCGTTTAAATTAATGCCTATAGCTGAGCTGTGCTGTAAGTGTGATCTCCAATCCCCATGCACGAGTTGAAAACATGCGGAAATGGCTCCCTCTGCTGGCTGTAGTCTTTAGCCTCTGGGCAATCATTCCTCTCTTGACGCAAATGTCGTCAATTTGCGTCACGAGAGGAATTTTTCCAGAAATAAAATGCATAAATCTCTCGTCTCTGGGGGATATAAGAGGGGGGAGCACGATCATTTGAATATACTCCAAGGTTTCTACTGATACAAAGCCATATGCTAATCGCTGAAGTAACCCTTTAAACTTGACTTTAAAAAATGAGTTGAACATTGTATAACTTATAAAACATTGAAAAATTGCTCAACTTAGAAGACTTAATATGTGACTACATAAGACTACTATATATATATATATATATATATATATATATATATATATATATATATATATATATATATATATATATTAGTCTACAAACCGAAAGGTTGGTGGTTCGATCCCCGGTTCCACCTAAGTGTCGAGGTGTCCATGAGCAAGACACCTAACCCCAGCTGCTCCCGACGAGCTGGATGGCGCCTTGCATGGCAGACGCCATCGGTGTATGAATGGGTGAATGTAAGGCAATATGTAAAGCGCTTTGGATGGCCATAGGGCCTGTTGAAAGCGCTATATAAATGAAGTCCATTTACCATTTATATATTGTGTGTGTGTGTGTGTGTGTGTGTGTGTGCTATGTATAATTATTATGTATTTTTGAATACACACACATGTATATTTAAGAAATATTTAACACACACACATTTTTATTTATTAAAAAAATGGTTTTACATATATACACACGTACATATACACATACCCTCTACATAAATACAGTACACACAACTACATATCATTTATTTTATGTAAATTCTAAGACAACATTTTATTTTGGACAGCACTAGTTACGTATTGTCATAACTGATTGATCATATTTTTTTTTTACAGTGTATGATTAAAAAGGTTTACATACACATATAATTTGTTTTATAGGCCTATTTTATTTTATTTAACAAACTGTGCAAATGTGCTGTGTTATATACTATATGACATTCATTCATTTTTAAGTGTGGCTGAAGCATCCTCATACTTTCTGCTGCACCCTGAGGTAGCCTGAAGGACTTTATATCTGCAAACTCAGGAAAAAATACCTGCAACACCACACACACACACACACACACACACACACACACACACACACACACACACACACACACACACACACACACACACGGAGACAGAGAGATGATTTTGCTAATGCCAGCCATCTTGATATTTAATGATTTGGTGGGTTTTTTCCATCCCCCTGACTTTGGAGGGTCAGGTCAGCTCGTTAATGAGCGTGGAAGGAAGGGTCCCACGCAAACGCTTAATTTCTGCGTTAGAAGACCTGTGCTTCAAAGCAACCCAATTATTTCACTTAGAGAATTGCTATATTTGTGCAAAATACCCCAAAGTGTTTTCAAAGTATTCCAAAAAAATCCCATTAGTTCTCAGAGCTTCTCTTACTTTTCACAAAACGGTGCAGATTTGTTTTACCCGTCCTCACTGTCAGAGGAAAAGAAATGTTTTTGGCAGCCGTTACTGAACATGGATCAAGGGTCAAACTAAGAAATATGAACACCTCTGGTGTACATCTTGAATGCTGAACTTTTCAAGCAAGAGCCATATTTCCTCAAAAGACAGAGCGCATACATTATCCAGCATACATGGTCTGCATCTAGAGCAACAGAATGACAATCCAAATGTCCCAAGATGCAGATCCCATATGACAGTATGAGCTATCTCAGTGTCCATACATCACAAAAATCATGAAGATAAATGCCTTATTAGGTGCACCTCACATCTGCAGTCATTTTTAAGGGTGCCATAGCCACTGCAAGGTAAAGGAATGCAATAACAGAGAAAGAAAAGACACACATTTGTCAGAGCACCAAGCACAGCGGTGATGGCTAAGGTTCTTTGAAAAGCATGTTAATTACAACATTTTGTGCAGCGTGTTTCTCCGAAACCTTCTCTCGTACTGTCTAAATTCTCAAAGAGTAGCTGTCAAAATGTTCAAGCATTCAGTTCTGACGTTTCATTAATGAATCATTATCTATTAATGCATGAATATTACCAGATAAATAAATTAAATCATTGATGTGGATCGGAATCAACTGGGAGGTTACATAATTACAAACGGCATGAGATTTCGGGAGAAACGGCATCTGTATGTGTTTGTTTTATTTCATTATTGCTTTTTCATGGTCAGTAGCTCTCAGGTCTCATTTAGGTTTTGCCGATGTTTGTGCACAGAGCAGTCATGCAACATAGCTTCATTTGTTTGCTTTTGGAAGAGAAATGTTTGACTTCATATTGAAATCTGTGATTTCTAAATAGTTACTAATAGTCAGTGGACCATTGAATAAGGCATAAGCCGGAAGTCTTCTAATACAAAAAGGATAAAATAATGTTCAGTCTGCAGTACTTCAGCTTATATAGAGTAGCTAGTGTAGCTGATCATTATGCTTGACATTGGCTGCCAGAGTCATACGTTATATTGTACGTAACATAGCCAGCATACCAAATGAGAAGCCCACAAAAATAACACTAATAAGGAAATCATTAAATACTACTCCATTGACCTTTTAAAATGCTGGCTTCTCAACTTCTTTTCCTAAATCCCCAGGTTATTGACTCGGCAGCTTCCTAAACGTTACTTGTAAAAGTGTGGGGGGGATAGATTTTATAGCACCCGCCTTCGCCTAACCTTGCCAGAAGGGCCTGACAGGCGCTTAGCATTAATGATCCTCAAAAAAAGGATCCAGAGACGTTGTGCTTCTTGTCATCCCAGCTTGTGGGCCAGTCACTCTGTCCCTGGGCTCGTCTAGCCCATATACTGCTGTCTTCCCCTTTCCCTCCTTCTTTTTCTCCATTGGGACCTCAACCGTAACAGTCCATAGCATCAATATGCATAGACTATGACAGCGTATGACCCGTATGTCATAGTCAATCAGTAACTAACCACTCTAAAATGATGAAGGATAGAAAAGAGCACAGTGCAGTTTGTTGAGTCATCGTGTGTAACTGTCGCAGCTGATAGACGCTGTTATTTAAGGGGTTAAACAGGTTTTATTTTGAAAGAGGAAGTTGGGGGTTGACCCTAATTGCATGCATCGGCTTGATTCTGCCTTCCTACGTTCTCCTCAGTTGAGTCTCATATATCAGACAGATCTCCGCGTATGCTCCTCTGAGAAAGGAGGTTATTAGCCCTGTATAAATCACTGCAGCTATCATCACTGTATTATGCTGCAGATGAGAACATCAGCTGTTTCCCTAGATCATCCAACTCTGTGGGTAACTGTTGATGACAGTGATGTTGGTAAATGTCTGTTGTTTTTTGCTGTGGCCTAATTTGAGTTATTTTGAGATTAATTTTGAGGACTTTGAGATGCGACTGTGAATTGGAAAATGTGAGTAGTGCTTGCTGTTGAAGTTACTCAGTGGCTAGCTAGTGTGTTCTGGGTGATTACTAGGGTATTGCTGTGCAGTTGTTTAGGTGTTGTGGGTGGTTACTAGGGTGTTGCTAGGTCCTCAGACAGAAGAGCCCAACCTAGAGGTAACAAACCCCCAACCCCCCCCAACACCACCACCACCTGTTTTAGCATCTGCAGAGTCAAATTATTTTTAATCTGCACTCTTTGAGGTATATCATTAACTTGCAAAAGTAATTTTGAAGTAATTTTGATTCAGTATTTGCAGTAAAAGAACTTTAACACAATGTGTTTTTATTGTTTTGTTTTTTTACATGAGAGGCAAAATTGCATATTAACAAAGTATTAACATTTGTTTAAAAAAAATTGGAATGTTAATTATGTTATATAAATAAAATATATGTTAATTATTAATCTGAATGTTAATTATCAATTTTTAAAGTTGTTAAATTCTTGAATATTACGTTCTTTATTTTAATAATCCCATTGGGAAAGTGTTCCTTTGTAGATCTAACCTGATCTCAAAAAAGAGAGGAAGAAACAAATATTTTATGAGTTTTTGATTTTTGTTTGTTTGTGTATAGTACGGTAACATATATTTTTTGCATTAAAAAATTACAAGTGGGATAAGTTAAAGATAAATTAATACAGACTATTCTTAAAAAGCTAAAAAGCTAAAGTACTTAATATGACTAAGTTTAATTAAATTTTCTCAAATAAATGTATTATATTTTAATTATATTTTTCTGAAAAACATGGATGGATGGAGGGATGGATAGACGGATAGGCAGATAGATGGACGGATGGATAGAATATGAAAACTGATGCGTGAAATTCGGTTAAAAATCTAACTCCAATATCACCATGGTATCCTCTAAAAGCGCAATTTTAGGTTCTTTAATTTTCAGTCCACAATGTGCTGTATTATTAAACAAAGCCATTAGACCTTTAACCAACTGATATTGTCTGTCTGCGAGTGGCCATAAGGGTTAATAACCATGGTGTAATGTGAGGCTGGGGATCAGGGCAGAAGCTGGCCAGCTTTGATTCTCTTTAGTCTTAAATGGCTGTTTTGCTAATTAAAGGTCTGGGTGTTCTCCTTTTTCATGATTTTGGCGTGACTCTTGATTTCCATCTGGATGTCAGGTCGACTATTTTGCTAATGATGCCAATTAAAAGAAAATATAGCAAATCTCAAGGATTAGCATTCCACAGCAAGGGAAGGTGAGGGGGGGGGTGTCTTGACTTTGGTGTCATCCCGTCTGTCGTATCAAAGTACAAACACAGGCCCACTGTCATCAGGAATGCCACATGCTAATTAAGAGCAGATACATTCACAGGTTAAGTACTGAGGGGACTTGGAAACATAATCAACCGGAATACATTATAAACTCGCAGTGATCAAACACCTCTAATGTTGTTCCCCAAGCGAACGTGTCTAACAAAGGAGCTTTTCCAGGCTCTAGTCTGACTCCCTGGAGTTCTAACATTGCCATAGAGACCAAATGTTCGGAGATTGCCATAGCGACCTACTTCCCACTGGTTGAGGGGAGTACTCAGGCCATCATCAGCATGGCTGCTATAATCATCTCCGCTGCAGACATATCCTTGTGATGGTCGTGTTCGCAATTACCCAGCAGAATGTCATCAACGCAGCCCAGGGCTTGGCCCGAGGACAACCCAAGTTCAATGGCACGCATTTAACGGCCATCAGCATTACAGCACACTTTGAGCTCGTCATGCTTCGGGAAAAAATCCCGGAGTACTGATGGAGCGAGAGTCTTAGGGGCTGCTCTGTGTGTGAGCTGTATACAGGGAAGAATACATGGTTGCATATTGTTAGAAATGTTCCATATTGTTAGATTCCCATACAAACGGGGCAAGTGCGGTATTCAGTGTTCTTCCACCAGGGGGCACACTCTCACTCTGGGGAAAATCTTCCAGCAATCCCATCTGATTACTTTGTACTCTGGTTAAAAACATATTTGATGGATCGTCCATTTATATGACTTCCATCTGTCAAATCAGTCCAAAAATTGGCACTAATGGAGCAAACAATATTATTTTTTTGGTTTTTACCAAAGGCAAAGCGAAGAGTTTGATTGAATCATTTCTGCTCCAAGCAACTCATTTTTTCTTTTCTTTTTTTGCTTGCATTCAACCTGCATAAACACTTACTCTGCCTGATATCCAAGCCTGATATCCTTGGCAAGCCTGATATCCAGAACTGAAATCTGAGCTTGCGTTTTGTCAATAAGTCCATATCATTAATACAATATGTCATGTCATTATTTAATCATTAGTTTATCAGTGAGTCTGAGTGAATCTTTTATTTTTACTGACTTAATAAATGTAACTTTCCTAAAAATAGGGGGTGCTATGAAAAGTCTTCTGAAAGAGTACAGAATCTCCTGATCAAAACACAGGTGAAATAGAGCTAGAAGCAAGTGATAGCATCTGTAAGCATATGTAAAATAACACAATCATCAACATTAAACAGCATATAAATTAAACTGCCTATGTATGAAATCATTTTTCAACCCATGATGATTTCTAGAACTGTTACTTTAGGGGTGTTGACGGATTCAATCTACTCCATCTATGTTTTGATCATCGTTCTGAATCCCATCTGGATGTACTTGGACAAAAACACAATTTCTCAGCTTTTTGCTCAACGTTGCTTTTTTTATATAACTAACCCACATTCAAGTGTTGATGATAAATGCATTAAAGGTGCACTATGCAACTTTCCGTCCACTGGAGGGCGCCTATTCCAAACAAAGGCTTAGTTTGATGACGCCAAGTTTGAGCGCAGCATCTTGGGACATGTGGTCTTCACCTCACAGCCGGTGGAAAATAGGACTCGGGCCAAAATCATGTTCATGGATGCGGTTATTAACGTTTCTGTAGTGTAAAACAGAGCAGGACCGAGAGTTGTGGAGCTGAGCACGGCCGCTGGAGAGATTGTTATATAAGCACACCGCTCGTGAGTACTGGGACTTTTATTATGACAGGACTGGACACGTGGCCGCTGGCCACTGGCCGCTCGCACTTCCGCTTTTTCTGGTCAGGTAAAGCAGCTCTGTTTATCATATCAGATACATTTAAGTGTGTTTAAAATTATGTTATGACGTTCCTCTGTGCGTTCGCTGGATGCTGCTGTGAAATGTTCACACTGCTAAGAGAAAAGCGCTTCTGCAGAATAAAACCGAGGGTAACGCAGATATGACACGATTGACAGGCGACTCGCTCAAACGCTATGCTGAAACGTCCCGGTCCTTAGTTAAAATAGCAATTTTCTCACAATTTACAAATAGTTGGAAACGTGGGATATTGTAGGTACTCAACTGAACAAAATATATAACACTGACCTAGTGGTTTTTGGATATTTTACTGCAAAAATACTACACAGTGCACCTTTAAGCTAAAGTAAATCTTTTTGTCTGTTTGTTTAAAAGCATGTTTGCAAAGGCCATGAAAATGAAAATTATCAAAAATGATGGTGGTGACTAGCAAACGCTGGCAGGGAGAAAGTTAAAGGGATAGTTCACTCAAAAATGAAAATTCTGTCATCATTTAATTAATTAATCCCCCTTGAATTGTTCCAAACCTGTATGAATTTCTTTGTTCTACTGTACACAAAGATGGATATTTGGAAGAATGTTTGTAACCAAATAGATCTCGGCCCCAGTTGACTACCGTAGTAGGGGAAAAATACTATTGTAGTCAATGGCAGGTGAGATCTTTTTGGTTACAAACGTTCTTCCAAATATGTTCCTTTGTAGAATAAAGAAATTCAAACAGGTATGGAACAACTTAAAGGCGAGTAAATGAAAAGAAAAAGACTGTTACAGTTTCTCTTAACAGTATTAATGTTTCTAAAAGTGGTCCGTCTCCTCCTTACACTGTCAGAAAAAAAAGGTACATTTCTGTCTCTGCGGCGGTACCCTAAGGTACAAAACTGAAAATGTACTAATATGTACCTTTAGTGTTCTACTATGTACCTTTAAGGTACTGATATGTACCTTTTAAAGTACTAATATGTACCATTTAGGGGTGAGTAAGGTACAAAGATGTACCTTTTCACTTTTTTACCTTAGGGTACCGCCCCAGTGACAGCACTGTACCTTTTTTTCTGAGAGTGTATAGTGTCTCTGCTGAAATGTGAATAATGTCCTGACTCTATAGCACTCATTTTAGCCTATGATATTAGCATACGGCAAGAGCGAGCTTTTCGTGGTTATTGGACTGACATTATAGCTGATCAGGAGAGATCTGAGCAGTGACTAGCAGAGATGACAGGTGAGACAGCGCCAGCTGCCAAGCTCAGGGCACTGGGGACCACAACGAATGAAAGTCATCTAATCCAGGAGAAGACTATAGGAAGGCATGGAACAGCCTGAGGGCCTGACAGCCACTTTCTGTCCCGTTCTCTAATTTCCTTACTTTCTCAAGGTTTCTGTTTCTCAAAATCCTTTTTGTTCGCTCTCATATTTGCTGTCTTTCTTTTTTACAAGTCTAACGCTGCGTCTGGCTTCTGACTACACCATGCTTCTACCTCACGTCCTCAATGTCACTGTAGTCTCAGCTCTGGGCCTGATGGCTCGCATCTCTATTGGCCCCCTGACCCAGTGAAATTAGGGGCACTGAGGGAGATGAGTTTGGTTTGAGTAGAAGAGCAGGGTTAAGGGACACCAAAGCTACCTGACAGGTTACTGTCTCATGGAGTCAAATCCTCTGCCTTGATATTTACCTTGATTTTGTAAAGCAGATTAAAATACGTGGATACTGCCTTATGATGGGCCGAATTGTGTTGTGCCAGGCAAGCAGACAGCCGTGTCAAAAGGGCAAATGTGTGTCTTTGCAGAATTAAAAATAGGGCTGGGCAAAAAAAATCTATTTTTTTGATTAATCGGTTTTAAAATCTGGTCGATTCAGAATCGCCACGAATCGAGAAAGGCCACGAATCGATTTTTTTCCATATTTATTTCCGCTAACATTGAACATAAGATTGACGTAAATCTAATTACTAGTCTTTTCCACTAAATGTCACTCATTTGCATTGCGTGATCTTACAAAGGAGCAAGAGGCGCACATCATTCATTCATTCAGTGTTTAAATGGAGGCTTCCAGTGCGTTGTCGCCTTTTATAATGCTGAGGTGAAATGCTGTAGTAATCCTAAAAATCTGCGGAACCATTTGATGTGACAACACACACACACAGCTGAGCAAACACGCGAATGCTTGTCTTGCATTAGAATCAAACTTGAGCAGTCACTTAAGCACATACATGAGCCATTATCGACATATTGAAATTATAGTCCATATACAGTGCAGGATCAATAATTCAAACCCTAATAGTTTATAAACAGATTTCCTCAAATAATAGTTAGTCCACAGTCAACTTAAGTCAGCATGTTAAGCTATTGTTGTCCGTTACCACGGCAACTACTAGTGTCCAGGAATTAACCATTCCATTAACTGTAAAATATAATGAACGCGTTTCTCATGTATGAAAAGTAAATGCACACATGACGAGCAGCAAATAAAATCATCCAATATCCTTTATATTTTTTAGAATAAATATATCAAACATCCATAAAATACTTCTCAGATATTTTTTTTAGAATAAAGTTGCATCAAAATTGTATTTAACAATTGTATGTATTTGAAACAAGCCTGCAGTCTCCCTCTCATTTACTGAAGCTTTCGCGCCTCGATCGCCCCCCGGTGACCGGTCCCAGTATAGCCGCCCCTCTGTGATTTCTAATGGACGCGAGGCAAACTAAATAATAAAATTACACTTCAAATATTTTCCCCCAAAGTTAGTTTATGTCACTGAAAACTTCAAATATGGCAAGCGGAAATATGGCCGCCTGAAAGCTTCAAATATGGCAAGCGGAAACGAATAATGTCGAGTCGTCCATATTTTTTTACGGTCTATGATTTGAAATATAGAGATGCGTTCTGTTTTAATGTACTCAGCTATACCTAAAGTAAAAAGTTTAATATACAGGTTTGTGGCTCTTCATTTCTTTTTAATTACCCACTTATGTTCACTGTTCTTTTTTTATAAATACCTATAGTATTTGTATTAAATCTATATTCATTAGAGTTGAATCGGGAATCCAAAATCGAATTGAAATCGAAAATTGAATCGAGAATCGAAATCGAATCGATTTGAGGGCTTGTGAATCGAAATCGAATCGAATTAGAACATCTGAATCGATACCCAGCCCTAATTAAAACCCAGTATCATTTGTTTTAAAGAAATAAAGTGCATTTTATTATTATTTATTATATTAAATATTTCATAATCTAGACCATGCTGCCATGTTTATATCAACATGGCAGCTGTAGGAATGGAAATCTTTTATAGGTTTTGTTGTTGTTTATTTTAGACAGCAAGTGAACATTTTGTCCTCAAAGTTGATGTGTTAGAAGCAGAAAAAAATGGGCAAGTGTAAGGATTTGAGTGAGTTTTACTTGGTCAGCGCACTGTGGGGATGTTCCCGGTCTGCAGTGGTCAGCATCCATCAAAAGTGGTCCAAGGAAGGAACAGTGGTGAACCGGCGACAGGGTCATGGGCGGCCAAGGCTCATTGATGCACGTGGGGAGAGATCCAACTGTGTGGTCCGATCAAACAGACGAAGTACTGTAGCTCAAAGGGTTCAGGGATGGTTGGAGAAGCACAACAATGAGTTTGAGGTGTGGACTTAGCCTCCAAATTTCCCAGATCTCAATCCAATCGAACATCTGTGGAATGTGCTGAACGAACAAATCCGATCCATGGAGGCCCCACCTCGCAACTAACAGGACTTAAAGTATCTGCTGCTAACATCTTGGTTCCAGAGACCACTGCACACCTTCAGGAGTCTAGTGGAGTCCCTGCCTTGACAGGTGAATGATGTATATAGATATTAAAATCTATAGAAATGCATATGTGCGCGCATATATATATATATATATATATATATATATATATATATATATATATATATATATATATATATATATATATATATATATATATATATATATATGAGATTACACATTGTTATATTGATTTGTAATGTGAGAACAAAAGAGCATGTGGTGAATCTCTCAGTGGGAGTGAGAGTGAAAATCTGAGCCTGTGTAAAGCCTTTACAGGCTTTCATTGCAGCAGGAAAGCGACTGGCCAGATGATGTTATGGCAGATTGAAGTGGCAGCAGCCTTCACCCTGGGCTTTTTATCACGCCATCAAATCTCAGATCCGACACCCTGTGGCCACCCCAGTCCACACACAGACACAGATAGGCCTCCGCTCTGCACTTTTGCCCGCAGCAAGTCTCATAATGTCACCCTGCCATTGTCAGAGCACAGCTTGTTTCATTGTGGCAAGACATTTGGAGAAATATTTACTCCCTCTTTTCCAGATCACATTTCCTGGATACAGTGTTACAAGGACATTTTTGCCCTTCACACAAGGCGTTAGACATTAGCTGTCCCGTCGCACTAGGCATTAGAGCAGAGAACGGAAACTAGATCATATAGTTGTGCATCTATGATGTAGAATATAAAAATATAAACTGCAATGCCTCGTCTATATGCATTTCACCTTCGTCATCATCATCTTGTATTTTAACCGACATTCACAACTCATTTTATTTTCATAATATGTAATTTCAGAGTGAAACAGGGCATTTAACAACAACAAAAACAACAAAACCTTAGATGAGATTTTATTAATTGAAAATTGAGAACAAAAATGCTATTGTCTTCAGAAGATGACTTATGGCCTGGAGAGAAACTGCAGTTTGGTTCCTTGCCACTGTTGCCCTTTGGCCTTTGGTTTAAGAGATGCTTAATTTTTTAGTAATATTATAGATTTGACTAGACTGACACTATCGGATGAGAACAAAACTTGAGTAGAGCTGGCTGTCACCATTTTCTGGAGAGATGCTTTATAGCTGAATCAAATTTGTTTTATAGCCTAATTGTCATTTTTTTGCAAGATCAACACTGTTATTATCTCCTGGCTGCTTATAGCTGATCTTAACTTGGTTCATAATTGATGAACTTTACACCATTATTGAACTCAGCTGAACCAACATTGAACTGACTTAGAGCTGAATAAAGACAACTTTTGAGCATAATTTGAATTTGTCTCATATTTGAGATCCCTGACCCTGTTGATTTCCTTTCAATATTGTATAAATCACTACATAAATTGTGACCTGATTACATGTCATATGCATTGCATCTATGGTACAGTTGTGTTCTTTTTGGGATGTTTTTTGGTACTTTTGCGTCCTTCTTAAAAGCCGTAATCCCATGATTGTCAATAAATGATGACATTTTAACTTGCTTTTAATTTTGGTATGTATACCCATGTATGCGTATCAACACTCTAAAAATGGCTGGGTTAAAAACAACCCAATTGGCAACCCAGCGCTGGGTAAATATTGGACAGAACACATGCTGGGTTAAATTAACCCAGTGGCATTTTAACCCAGCAGGCTGGGCTGTTGAGAGAACCCAAAATGTAGTCAATTTTACCATTAATGGATTTGCTATTCTGGGTTATTCTTGCTGGATTGTTCTTAAAATTTCTCCTGTGCATTAGCTGTAAAACTAGACAATCATGAAAGAACAAATGAAGAATGCATGTTTAGACTGTTAAAACAATCATTTTTATTGCTTGACAAATGGTACAACACACACGTGTTAAAATTGGCAACAATGACAACTACAAACCTAAAATATTCTGTCAATTTATTCATGTTTAAATCAAACTTTTATTTTGACGGGTTGCCGTGACTTTTGAGTGTCTGCGCCCCCGTCATTCACACAGAAACGCAAAACATGGAAGAGTAATATTTAATATACACAGACACTGGTTTATATTCGGCTACAGTCTGGAGCCCTGCGTGACGCGACTGAAAGCAGCTGCGGGACCGAATATAGTCTATTTGTGAGTCGATGCTACAGATACTATCGTCACATTTTTAAAGGGGGGGTGAAATGCTGTTTCATGCATACTGATCTTTTTACACTGTTAAAGACTTGGAATCCCATACTAAACATAGACAAAGTTTCAAAAGTTAAGGTGGACGTTTGATGGGAGTATTTCTTTGTCAAAAATACTACTTCCGGTTAGTTATAAGTTTCGGCAAGTTTTTTGCGATCATGCGTCCCCTTTGACGTTAATGGGGGCGGAATTTCCTTGTATGGGCCTTACGGACAATTCTACTGGAAGCGCGTGAGAGAGAGAGGGGGAGAGAGCGAAAGTAACAGGCTACGCCCATCAAAGCGCTGGCTCGTAGGCTGCTGCACAGGTGATGTGCACATAACAATGTCACCAAAATAGTGCGTTTTTGGTTGCCAGACCAAGACAGTCCTGCACAGATTCTCCAAAAACCCCGCGTTAAGGCAACAGTGGATGTAATTTGCTTTTCCGGATCAGCAACTGAGTTGCGCGAATGTTTATATCTGTTCGCTGCATTTCGGTGCCGACTGTTTCATAAACAAGGCCCAGTTCGACACAGGATTTTCCGATCGCCTAATGCTGAAGGATGGAGCAGTCCCAACGTTAGAACCGCAGGCGGTGAGTGAGACTGCTTCAAATGTCTGTGTTTTTGTCTGTGTTAGCCCAAACATGATCACGTATAGTTAATTGATCAATGGAGCATGCGATGTGTAGTGCGTGTACATTTGTTTAGCTGGCCACTATATGTGTAACTTTATGTTTGTGTATTGTAAAAGCACTCCAAACAACAATACACAAAGAGTGGGGAAATATGTTGAACTAAATAAGCGCGCTTCTTCATTCAAATGCGCTACTATTCCGTGTCTTTCTATGTAAACACTAACTAGCCTAGTGCAAAACCAGTCCGCTTACTGTCTACACAAACCACGCGTAAACACACACACACACACACACGTGCACAACTGCACTTCCCACATGTACACCTTCAAAGACAAAAATACGACGATATAATTCAAGTATAAATATGTAAATAACACAAGCCGCTAAGCATATTATATAGTTAGTGTATAACTTGTACCACATAGAGACGTCCTGCTCTAGTCATTTTTGCTGCTGCTCCTGTTCAACTGCAGCCTCTGGGTCTGATTCCGGATCATAGATGTATGGCTGTATCTGATTAAAAGCCATATTTTTATTTTGAATAAAGTTTTTTTCCCGCTGTTAGGGATGACAGCTTTACGACGCACTCGACTCAAACACAATAGCAGCAGCGAGCACACGTCATTATTTAGCTCCGCTCACACGACACGCCCCCACCCGCTCGGCTTTTTTCGGAAAGACTCGGAACAGCGCATCTTTCTTATATAATTATAAAAAAAATAAAGACTTTTCGGAGATATGCAGGATGCAATGCTACTCTATAGGTATTCAAGATTGACATGACACTGACTGAAACTGAGTGTTTCACCCCCCCTTTAAAATTTCAGTATGTATTTGGTACTGAAGTACCGGTAGCCTACTTGTGACATCCCTACATAAAACCATGTTTTAATTTTCGTAAGGGGATCGTGGTTCCATGTAATCACAAACTGTAATAATCTATCCTCTCACATGCCTAACGTTACCTAAACTAACACGAGTCAGTTGCATTGCATCGGATTCTGAGGTAAAACTTGTTTTGTCGTCTTAACGTCATGTAAGCTTAAGAATTGTTGCCGCGAAGAAGAAAAAAACTATAATTATGCTAATTAAAATGATTAGGCTATTAATGAAAACATATGAACTTATCTTAAAACATCTGCAACCAGTGGCTTTGCCTTTTGCATTGTCCTTTCAAAATGACATTTTGGGAGCGAATTTAAACGAATCAAGGCGGTAAGCACGTGAAACAACCAAGCGCTGGGTAGAATCAACCTGCGACCCAGCAGGTTTAACCCAATGACTAGAAATTTGAAACTACCCAATGGTGTTTAAAATGTGATCAAATAAACCAACAAAATTTACCCAACAGTCTTAACCCAGCATTTTGGGTTAAAAAACAACCCAGCATTATTTAGAGTGAAGGATGTAAACCAGAGGAAGTGAGTGGATGGTGCTTGTACAATATAGGCTGTGGGGCAATAGTGCCCAATATACTGAGGTGTGTGTGTGTGTGTGTTAGTGTGAGGAGATCTCCACCTTCCTCTGATGGGGGATGTGACAGAGTGGGGCAAAGAGGCTACTGACAGGGACACCCTCAGGGCATTTCATTACGGAAAGTGTCTGTCCAGATGATGGGAAAAGGATTATCCTCTAAACAGGATTTACTTGAGAGGATAATTCATTGGCTGAACTCACAGAGGGGAAGTGCTGTATAGGTTAAGGTTACAATATCGCTTCATTCACAGCTCTGCCGTCTCAAGAGTGTGTTTGTGTGTGAGTGAGTGGGTGGATGTGAGAATCCGTGCATGGGTGCTAGCTGGGTGCACAACTTGGAGACGGTGTGTACTCGTGCACCATTTTAAGAAAGCTTTCTTAGTATCTGTGGAAAACAGTGCCACGGGGAGCGTTCTCTTATGTGAAACCTCAAAAGAAAATCATTTAAGAAACATCCTGTTAGACTTGAAAAAGGCAGAGAGAGAAAGGGGGAGGTGTGAAAAAGACAATGTTTAGAACATGCATAAAAGCAGAAACAGCTGCGGTATGAAAGGAAAAAATATCAAAATGTGAGCTCATTTGCTTCGTTAAGGCCTACAGGCGCTTGATAAAGCAGTGATGGATATACAAGCAGTGTCAGGGCGATTTGCATTTAACAAACTGATGCTTCCCAGCCTGTCATGTAATATGTATGACCTAGTAGATTGTAATGTTCTCCTGGTTTTAATGCTTTAATGTGACATCAGGTTACTGGTGGAAGAACGACAGGGATGGATCAAGGAGGTTTGTAATACCTGGAGAAATCTGGATTTGTTTGGAAAAGGATGCCCTTGAAGTATGTGATTTGAAGCATGCCATCTTTGCTCATGTAAATGGGACTAATCACTTTGTAACAGCAGGAAAATAATGTTGTGCCACTGCTGACTGGCTGATGGCACCACAAGAACGCAGTCTCAAAACCCTGAGCTTTTAGGGATGCGTAAAATATTTCCCCATGTTTAGTGGCCAATACATTTGTGTGTGTGTGTGTGTGTGTGTGTGTGTGTGTGTGTGTGTGTGTGTGTGTGTGTGTGTGTGTGTGTGTGTGTGTGTGTGTGTGTGTGTGCCCTTGTTTATATTACATTGTGGGGACCAAATGTCCCCATAAGGATAGTAAAACCTGAGATCACCTAGATTGTGGGGACAAGCCAGCGGTCCTCACTTTTCAAAAGGCTTATAAATCATACAGGATGAGTTTTTTTTTTGAGAAAGTAAAAATGCAGAATGTTTCCTGTGATGGGTAGGTTTAGGGGCAGGGGCAATGTAGGGGCATAGAATGTACAGTATAAAAACCATTACATCTATGTAGAGACCCCACAAAGATAGTGACCCAGACGTGTGTGTGTGTGTTTGAAATAAAAAACAGTATCAGTCATTTTTGGATCTTTAGTGCATGTTCATTTCCCCCATTTTTATATTTTCCCTCTCTTACTATTCACTTGTTAATGTTCATTAAAAAAAACAAAAAACAAACAAAAAAAACAATACAATTACTCTGTTAAATATAATCTTTAACAAATCATAATACTAACAAAGAAAAAAACAGTGTGATTTTGTTTACAATTTTCATGTGTAAAACTATTTTTAAAAAGAATGTTAGACAAGAAAAGATATCAGAAAATATATTAATGGACATTTTCAAAATGTTTGTCCTTGAATCATTTTCGAATTTACTATCAAATATTAAGTTGAAAGATTATAAGTGCTATTACTGTTGTTGTTGTTATTATTATATGTCTGATTTTGTATTATTGATTGTTTAAGACAAATATGGTAAATTATTGTAAATGTGTTTGAAGTTTTTGTAATCATTATTATTATAATAATAAAAATAACAATAATAAAAAAGAAATGCTGTTGATTTCCATGAATATAGCCATTGCTGCTCATATAGAGTTAAATCTAATATATACAATAATAATAATATTATCATTAAATTCTCTTTAGTGTTTTATTTTTAATGTATTTAACTTTAATATTGAATAATGATTGATTATTGGTTACAAATTGTTGGTTTATCTGCAAGAATTTAAACATGAAATCAGAATTAATCCTTTTGACTTTTTTAAATACACATTCCTAGTTGATTCTATTCACAAGCGCTTATATCAATCCAGATTTTAAAATTGATTTTAAGATATAATTTTAATATTGTTGCATCCCCATGATCTGTGGCATCAACACATTTGTGAAAGTCCATTTTATGCTTTTACAAACACTACAAAAAGAACAACAAACTCGGAGATTGAAACATCTAAGATTGAAATATACTTTGTTGCTTGCAAAATGTTTTCGATTAGCTATCAATGGTAAAATAGGCTTTTTGGTCCAGATGGTATAGTTAGTACGGGCCATGCTAATCAGCCAAACTCTGACCCTTGAGATTGATGATGATACTAAAATCCCGCTCCATAAACTTCCCCCTGCGTAATCCCGGACTAGACACTTCACGCCTTTGGTAATGCTCCATTCTCTCCATTGAGCTTCAGTCTGCGGTCCGTGCCAGTATCAAAAGCCTCTGCCACCCCTGCTTCAACATTTCAGACCAACGGCCAAACCCTTTCTAATCACCACCATCGTGAATAACAAATCCCATGCTTGATGGCAGAACGCTCCTCTCTTTTATTTTCCACCGTGTACGAAGAATGAGTCGAGAATCTTACGTTAAAAGGCCACTGATTGGGGTGCCGCAGTCTGTAATTTGCAATTAACGAACAGGTCGGGGATTTGATTCGGGTCAAGGTCCTCATTTGCATACGTTTTGTTCCCCCATAGAAATTCAGAGTGTGTGTGGCAGCAGATTCCCATGTCTATTTACCCACAATCTGGCAACATGGCCCCTCCCTCGGCATGGGCCAATCAGCCGCTGCTCGGCATTTCCTTCAATATAGTGGCTCTCATTTGGAACTGGCCCTTAATGAATACAGGAACCTGAGCAGTGATTGAGATTGCTACTTGATGGTAAGCTTGTTAGAGCTGTGAAATTGCAAGCACCACCTCTGGCATTGTAATTGTGGTTGTTTCTCACAGTCGCTTGACGGGTCTGTTATGTTCTGGGCAAATGCTCAGAATGCAAAGTGGGAATTACAAGAGGAGAATTACTTTAAGTTTGTGAAGTTTATGAATGGATATTTCTGCAGAAACCGTAAGGACGTCATGATGGCATGTTCATTTAAACTCGACATGAAATCAGAAATAATGCTGTTTGCTTTTTAATTCACATTCCTGATTCAAATTCAAAGCTCTTGATGTGATAATGATGACATGCAATTGTTAACTTAAATTATTTATACCTGATTTAACCCATACAAATGAGTTTTGTTGGTATAAACTAATGTATTTAGGTTGATTCAGCGATGTAAAATATTTTTAAAACCAGGTAACTTAGATTTTGGTAGTGTGTGATTTGAAGGATGCCATCTTAGCTCTCTCAGGTATTGTTGGAAATGTAAAGTGTTTACAATATAATAATTACAGTATAATGTTTTTGAAATATATGTAAAATATTTAGAATAGAAATAAAATATAAATATTATATGGTACAGTTTTTAACAAACCAAAAAGAAAAATTGAAAAATAACCTGAAAGATTTAAATTGTTCAAACTGTATTTTATGGAAATATTCTAGCATTGAAAGTAATAACTGAATGATGATTTAATAACTGATCTGAAAGATTCAGTGAATTCAGTCAGGATCCATCAGACTGATTCAAGTAACTCTTTTGAATGATTCATTTGTTCTTATGAGTCATTTGTTTGAGAATGGTTGTGTTATACTTTTTTCAATTCACTACATGTTTAAAAAAAAAAAAAAAGTAATTTGTTCCTGATTCGGAACTGCATTATTGTTTCATGCATTCAACAATGGGTATAGAACAACATTTCATGTTTACTTTAAATGTTTATATTTGCAATTGCCCAGATTTGACCCTGAGATCTTCTAATCTGAAGCAGTAACATGTTCAAAATGGTCTTTTGTGGTCAAAAAACAAACAAACACTTGACACAGATGATGACCTGTTTGATTAGGAACTACCCAAGAAGAACCCCATCTCACCACCATAACCTGAGACCGGGCCTCCTTCCCTCCCTCCTGCAGATGTAGGGCAGGTAGTGTCCATGAAGGCCAGAGCTCAGTGGCCTCTTCTCTGTTCGGCTCCATTGTGTGTTGAGGCATGCGTCCCTGCCCTCCGAGTCCCAGCACAGCTCTTGTTTGCTTAGGGCCTTGCTCGGACACAAGGATGCAGATGGCGCAAAGAGCAGCCCTGGAGTGCCTTTCGACACGCTCTCGCAGAGTGCTGGGTCATGTTCTCTCGCTGAGTACAAGACAGGAAATCCATTTAATTACCTGTGAAGCAGAAGAGTGAGTGTGGGGGGTTGACAGGGAAGGACTGTGTTCCAGGGAGGGAGCTTTACCCTGCAAGACCCTGCAAGACCCTCCAGTTCTTCTTGCTCTGGCTCTTTCTTTTCTCACACCCTGTATCGCCCTTTTCATCTGACTTTTTCCCTTTGCCGTTAGCACTCGGTGTCCTTCCCTCAGTCCTCTCGGTCCATCTTCCTTTCATTTTCTGCCTTCCTATGCGTACTGCATCTTCTTTCCTGGCCTTCACTGGCCCTCTCTTTGTCCTCCAGTCTCACTCTCTCTCACCCTCTACCATCTGTGTCATACTTTCTCTCTTATGTGAAGCTTAATTTTCAGTCAGACCTTGTCTCTCACTTTTTCTCTCCTCTCTCAGAGCTTTAGCTGTGTCCTCTGTCCTTTTTCTTGGAGCACATAGGTCAATAGAAAGTTCTACAGTAAGACTGCTTCTGTTTAAGCAGCTATATATATATATATATATATATATATATGTGCTTTATATCGAAAATTAAAACTTATGTTACCAGTCAAATAAATGCAAATGTATGTAATATTATAACTATCATTAAAGTTTAACATGTAAGAGTAATGCTGCGTTCCATGCAGGTTTTTAAGCCTGTAAGTTACGACCTTAAATCACGACTCACGACTTTGTAGCGTTCCAGGCAAAGTCACGCCAAACTGCCTGAGCGGACCATACGGGGCTTATGCTCATTTACAATAATCTGTATCACCAAAGGTGCCAACTTGTTGATTATTTCAGGGAAACAAGGGAGAGAAAAAAACGCATGAGGCAAGAGAAGCTGTTATACCTTTTATTTGACATTATTTGTATATTTGGAAACGTATTTGGTATTCATTTATTATTGCACTCAATGGACAATTGAGTAAATTGTTATTAATTTGATTCCAATGTTATATTGTCCTAAAGTCTATTTCTCAGCATGTACTATTTTGCCTACAAATGCAGGCTATTTGATGTCATAGCGCGTAACCTTGATCGAACAGAGTACATCGATCACATTAGAGATCCTCTTTCTGCAGAAAAAACAATTACAATTCCCTTGTTGTTCAGCTTACCGAAGTTAATGACAAGCTATGATGATATTATTAAAGTTGTACCGGCCACGCGTTCAGTGCTGTTAGCGAGTGAAATTTCGGAACATTTCTCCCGCTGGTGTTCCGCTTTTGCTCAGAAACCTTTTATGTTCTATAAATGTCAGTATTTATGAAAATCCATGCAGATTTCAGTTGACAATGCTGTTTAAAGTTATTAAATGGATAGTTCACCCAAAAATGAAGATGTGATGTTTATCTGCTTACCCCCAGGGCATCCAACATGTAGGTGTGTTTGTTTCTTCAGTAGAACACAAATGAAGATGTTTAACTCCAACCGTTGCTCGTATAATGCATCTCAATGGGGTCTAATTCTAATTATGGATGTCCAGGGGGGTAAGCAGATAAACATCAAATTTTCATTTTTGGGTGAGCTATCCCTTTAATAGCAAAACATGAATGAATTAATGAATGAATGAATGAATGAGAAAGAAAAGAGCAGGATGTGCTTTATATCGAAAATAAATATTAAAAGTGCGATAAGTTGTGAAAGAGAACTAAATTCTACTGACAGATGCTGTGCGCACGCTTCGAGCACAACAGACGAGACTTTGAAGACCTGAATGCGAAATCACCCATATCCTCAAACATGGCCTTATCTGAAGGGACAGCCATTTGTAGTGGTGTCCGAAACTGCGTATGTTATTGAGTGCACTAATTCAATCCAACATTACACCACAATAATGAGGGGGGGTTAGTGTAATGGAGGTTAGCTAGTAAGAGCTGTGCAAGTAAACCTCACTCCCCTGAACTCAGGAGGCGCAATAGCGACTGATGAAAGAGTTCTTGTTAACACACCCGCCTCCCATGCCAGAAACTCACTCTGAGCAGTGAGAGTAGAACCGGAGGAGTAAAATGTAATTTATCCTTGTGGCGAAGTAGAATTTTAGCTGATGTTTCTACACTAGGGATGGGCATTTTCCCAAAATATTGTATTCGAATATTTGGGCTCATAAAAATCGAATATTCGAATATTCGTTTATTTAAATTAGGTATTTTGAGAAAATAAGAGATGTTTCTTTCTTTTTTTCTCTAAACATGTCGTCACCATTTCTGAACAAGCTTATGATTAGGCAATGTACACAACACGCTTACGTTATATCTTAAGGTTTTTAAAACATTAAACAGTGTGTAAAAAAATGCCTAAAGAACAAAAGCATTATAAGCTCAAGGAGCACGAGCGCAGAGCGCGTCAGTTAGCGTGACGTATACACACACACACACACACAAACGTCAATAGGCTATAGCCTACCGACCTGTGTGTGTGTTTGATATGGCTGATGTGTTTACTTTGTATTGTTTCACATTTTCATGTAGGAATAAACTATAATATTATTGGATTATGATATTATTCTCGGGTGAGAAAATGCGCCACTGACAGGCGTTGCGGAGACAAAGATATCGGTTAAGTGAAGTCTGAGTGAAGAACTTTGTATTTTCTGTTCATAAACCCTCAAAGAACTTTAAAGGAAGCATTTGTCTCGAGATCATTTTGCTATCATAAGTTATCTCACTCGCACTCGGGGTAACTTAGCTACAGATGAGCTTACCTGCACTCCTGAGCAGTGATCGCTCATTCCACTGGTGTTTGGATTTCATGTGATTCTCGTTTGTGGTGGTGATATCATTATAACTCAGTTTCAGTAATTGATTTCATCAAAAGTAACTCCATTTTGTGCATTTTCATCATAGTGCAAACAGCATTTTCAATTTTCATCGAAGTAACGTTAATTCCAAACATTGCGAGGCAGACGACGACATTGTGATCAAATGCACTTAAATTATTAACCTGCTCCACAACGCCACCCAGTGGATTGAGATATAACTGCGAGATTTAGAGGGATTTCTCATGGATGCACTGTGTAGCCAGTTGCTTGTGACTTTTTATTTTATGTCATCCTACTTTTATTATTTTATTTTACCTTAACTTATTTGTGTTGAAATAAATATTTTTGTAAATGTTTTAACTTCATCACAACTTAATGTTACCCTTTCATTGTTATTTATGTTTAATTTTCAATGGTTCCAGTCGGGAGTTCCTACCAATTGTTGTAGGTAGGGCCTTAATTAGTGGCGCACCTTAGGATGCGTTATCCGCTTCCCCTTTAAGCGTTCGCGCTCAGTCTGACTGAATGCAGCCGGGGAAGTGCGGAGTGAAACAGTAGGCCTTCCAGTGTGTGTGTGTTTTCTAATTTTGCTCCAACCTAGTTTTTCTTTAAAGTAAATTAATGTACATCCTTCATCTCATCCATGTTTGGCTGTCCTTCTGTCCTGAGGGTACCACTTGATATCTGCTACAACTGCATTTACTGCCAGCCAATTAACAAAATAAAATTCGAATAGTATTTTTAGTTTTCGAATGTTAATTACAGATCGAATATTCGACTATTCGAATATTCGTGCACACCCCTATTCTACACATGATCACATATTTACTCTCATTTTTTCTAATTTCTTCTTGTTCTGCATTTGCATACTAAATACTTATTATAGTAATTACAATAACTGGGTAATAACTATAGGTACTAACCCTGAAACTACCCCTAAATCTAACCTTAAAGGTGTCATGAACTGGCTTTTAAATTTTTAATACTGTTGTCTGAGGTCAAATAGTGAGGTATAGTGTGGGTTTTACATTCAAAAACATCATAACTAATAAGTAAAAGGCTATTTTCTACACTGGTTTTGAGGCTCTCTCCAGAACGCTGGGTTTTGATGGTTGTGCCACACCGGAGACTTAGAAGAAGTAAACACCCACGGCTAGGATTGGATAAGATTTGCATATTTAATGAGCTTAAGCACCCTGTCAGTTCACATGAGGGAGGGATTGTTTTTAAAGCAGCAACCAGAATGATTCTCTCGACCACAGTGCTCGTAAACGCTTTATCAAACAAACACAATGATTTATTTCTCATCCACCCGCGATTGATTGGACTATTATTTTTATTATATTACACATATTGCACAGATCAAGAACGGAATATTATGAGATTCATCGCGCTAAGAAGTAAGAATGAAGCACAAGATCGATTTCTGGGCCTGGTGTCTATAAAAGCTTTTCTTTGACTAACAAGGATGTTTTCAGCTCTGAACCTAGAGGATATTCTTATATTACCATGACCTTTTATATATCAAAAGCTCAAAGGAAAGCTGATTTCTCAATTCATCACCCCTTTAATCCATGTATTTACCATATATTACCTTAGAGTACTTTATTAGGTAAGAACACTGCAAGTACACACAAGTGCACATACTGTAAGATGGAGAGCAACCAACTTTTTTTAGTTTTTTTTGCTAATAATATAATTGGTAATGAAAATATTCGTATTAAATTATAAAAGAATGCAAAAGAAATGCCTTTAATTTTGAACCCCAGTGTTTCTGGCAGACAGTGCATACAGATGTTATTTTTATGTGGCCACAAGGACATGCTCCTTTGAGACCGCAAGCATCTTTTAGTGCTGACTTGGCGTGCATGCATGCTTTGCTCACTTGTGGGCTTAAAAGCAATGGCAACCAGTGGGCCACAGCACACATGTTTGGCCCCGGTCTGCCGTAAAATGGTTTTCATGTCTTCATCCGTGTGTGCAGCGTGACTCTCCTGGTAATAGAAGTGGAATGGCAGCAGCAGGTCTGTCCTCAGCGGGGACGAGCTGTCATGTTTGAGGAAAGTTGGGCCTGGAGCCTGGCGTTTGAGTTGCACCACAACAGCTTCCATGCTGCTAGCATGCCAGGCACTAAATACACTAAACTTCCATCAATAGAAATACAATTGACCAGGATTGCATGGGTTTAGGTGAGATAGTGGCTGGGTAATATTACAAATTTGCCTATAAGAGAAAAAATAATTAGAAAAAACTGAATCCATTGGTGTTACATTCAAGAGGCCTATGATGTATCCATAAACAGATGCTGGATTTTATGCGCAAAACGAATGACTGAAGGCCCCGAGGCATTCGGAATAACAGAAAACTTGGCTGATTTGGGAGGCCAGGTTTTGATAAGCATGGTTGCGCGGCATGAATAGTCGAGAGCTTGGAATCGCTTCACTGCTCCCTAGCAGCACATTAGCAGGCTGGAGGCTAACATTAGTTCTGTATGGAGTAGGAAAAAACAGAGAAAAGTTTTCTGATAACCCTAAGAGGTGTGCTCGAAGCAAAACTAGCCTACCAAATTAGACCTACTGCTTTGAATTGAAACTCTCAGAGTAAAACAGCTAATTGTATTTACTTATTTAGCATAGTATGCTCAGTAAACCAGGCCAAGAGACATCTGTTAGTAATTCATGAATATTTCAAGACCAGTGTTTACTTGGAAGAGCTAACTGTATGGCACGAGGAAACGTGCACTAGAAATGATGCTATGTTTATGGGAGTCAAAAAGAGTAATCTGTATCTGTTAAGATCACAGCCCGGCACAACATTATTGCTATTATATTTGTGGATGAGTGGATCTGGAAAGCCTCACGTTCTATAAAAATGGTATAAACATCTGATAACTCTACTGAAACATTTGCTAAAACAAGCATAAAGTGGTTAGTTGGCTAGGCCGCTTTGCTTATTTTACAGGGATTTTGGTAGCCTGACAAGCCAGACCCACATCAAGATGTTTGGTCTGGAAACTCACCATAGACAGGGCTCAATCCGAGGGGCGGGATAAACGGTTGTCTTTCAAACTCCCTCTGCACGCGATAGGATAGCGCTACACCAACCAGAGCATCGAAGGTGAAGCAGAGCTCGCTGACTGATTAAACATTCGCCGTATCCGGTCAGCAAAACTCCGAACACATCTTCCCTTTTTAAGAATGACTTCAGTGCCGCTCTATTTTCTCAGAGAAAAGCTTAACTCCAAGTCTTCCAGAGTCGCGGTCAGAGCTGATTCGAAAGACCGCCGCCGTTCGCCAGTTTCTGTGTTTACTAGAAGCACGCAAACGCAACTCGGCCGTCGTCATTATGGCCCCGCCCACCGACTCTATACACAATGTGATTGGGCCGTCCAGATTTTGAGGAACACAGCTCAGAATGGTATTGAGAGTTGCTAGACAACACTTGCGGGCAAATTAAATTTGCTGCTGCTAGGGTGCGTCTAGATTTCTAGGCTAGGATTTTGGCGCACTGGCTGAACAAAATATTGTGAACAAATCTTTGAGATCAGCAAAACCAACTTTATTTTATTTAAACAAGTTTATTAGGAAACAGTATATTAACATACAGTACAAAAAACTGGTCGTCATCGATTGTATTCTTAATTTAACCAATCTGGAATGGAAAGGCCCATATTTTAGGTTGTGCACATCAGAAGTAGCCAACCTGTTAATTAAGCTGTCAAATAAGCTTTTTTTTTAAAAAGTCAGATTAGCAAACCCTCAAAAATATAATCTTGATTTAAACTATCCTTCAAAAATTGAATTTATTCCTGTGATGTCCAAGGTGTCAATTACTCCAGTCTTAATTGTCACATTAATCTGATTTTGGTGAAACATTTCATATTATTATAATTGTGCTGCTTATAAATCTTGTGAAAATCGTGATACAATTTTTCCCCCAGCATGCTGTGATTAATAGAAAGGTCATTGAACAGCATTTATTTGAAATATAATTTTTTTTGTAACTTAAAATAAAACTACAGAGGATTGTGGAAGTGCTTGCGTATGATATAGAGTTGTCTACCGCTCTTTTCCTACATTCTGTTCTTTTTCACCCCACGCTGCACCCTGGGTGGGTCAGACAGCTAACGATCCATCGGGCCATGGCCTTCCCGCAGGGGGGGGTTCAAACACAGTTCAGACCCCAGCTCACAATGGGGAAAGAGGAGAAAAAGAGCCATACAACAAGTCTTGCTTAAAAATATTACAACATGACTCACGACAGAGTCTACTATGTAAGTTGCTTTGATCAGCGCTAGAACAAACTGACAGCGCCGTCAGCACAGTTGGCTGATCGGAACTGCATTTAAATAGTACAGTTGTTGTGGTCTCATTGGATTAATGGGAAATCAAAGCATTCGTTTCAAATACTGTATTCCATCAAGGTGGGCTATTGAATCCACATTTCAAAGCTCTACGATGAAAGCCTTTTAGGTTGCAACCATAAAGAAGAGTTCTGGAAAATGTGACATCTTCACTGATACACACTTAGCCGTCCGGCTTTGCTTACCGCTTTTTGTTGTCACCTCATTTCAGATGTTTCCATCAAACACAATAAAAAAATAAAAAAGCTGGTGTTCCCTCCTCAATAAATCCTTTAATAAATCCCGGCGTGGGTGACAGGATGATGCCAGCACGTCATTTATAAGGGCATTGTGCGGCTATATATTTATTCATTTGGCCATTCATCCTAGTAGACCTATTTTTTTATTTATTTATGTCTACATAGGGGAGGATAATTACTTCAAAGTGGCCTGCCAGCACAATTTGTACCCGATTTGCTATTTACAGGGTGTTGTAAACATTCACATTTAATCCTACAACTATATTACTGTGGTTACAGATTGGAAAACTCCCTTTTTTTGCACACAAAAAAAGCAGATGACTGTAAGATTATGCATTGTAGCGGCATTCAAATAGATCTGCACATAGACTCTGGAACAAATGCATCAAAAAATTGGATAAGAAAATCGTGTGCGTTGGTGGGGGGTAATTGAGAATGAATGGCGGGAAAGTCATATTAGGGAAGGCAAAGCCTCCATTGAACTATAAAGAAGAGTTCAATATATATATTGAATAAATTGAAATATTTAGAAAAATAAAAAACGCCAAAATGTAAATGCTTGAAAGGCACAAACTTGATGAGAAATACAGGTGTGGTTAGAATTGTTGGTCCCCTTGTTTATCCTTTTGAACTTTTATTTATTTTTTCATTTTTCAACCTTTCATTGAAGTACAAGAATTGAAAGTGGGGTGAATATCACATTATTGAATAAATGTTTTTCTCCAAAACACGTTAGACACAATTATTGGCACCCCTGGTGTTTTTTATGAGTAAAATATCTCTGCACTGTATTCTCATAATTTTTTTAGCACACCAGGGTGACTAGGAACATAACATTATTTAGCTATGACAGTATGAGGAATATACATATCCGGAAATATGAGGAATATAAATATGAGAAAACACAAAGGCCAAATTACATTAATCATTCATCACAATGAGTAA
This sequence comes from Pseudorasbora parva, assembly GCF_024679245.1. NCBI lineage: Eukaryota > Metazoa > Chordata > Actinopteri > Cypriniformes > Gobionidae > Pseudorasbora > Pseudorasbora parva. The sequence goes on along the minus strand of NC_090189.1, from coordinate 13,263,531 downwards.
AACCAAAGAATATAGTTCTGATGTGCAGCAAAGATTTTTGAGCTTCACAAGAAAGAAAGTGACTGTAAGAAAATAGCTAAAGCATTGAAAATCCCCATTTCCACCACCAGGGGAATAATTAGGAAGTTCCAATCAACTAAAGATGTTATGAAATCTGCCTGGAAGAGGACTTAAGTCTACATCGTCCGAAAGCATGGTGAGGAGGAGAGTTTGTTTTTGGAGAAAAGCATTTATTTGATAAAGAGGTTTTCCCCATGTCTATTTTCTTTTCTTTTTTTACTTCAATTAAAGATTAGGTTTTTGTGAATTTTTGGAATAAGATCAAAAGGATAAAAAATGCAGATTTATTTTTACAGGCTTCTTTGTTCATATTTAACAATGTGGCCAATAATTCTAACCATATCTGTATACTTGGGTGTAACGAATTAAATTAGTTAATAAAAAATAGAATAATTGTTCTGTTATTGTTAATAGCTTAAGTAATGCTTGCTTAACATGGAAAATGTCTCAACTTTAAGTGTAACAGGAACACGGATTTAATAAAAAAAGTGAGGACTTTACCTCCTCATTTCAGAACATCACTGCAATCCATTGCTCTGGAAGCATTTCATCCTCATTTGTTTTTTGGATGCAGCACTACCTTCATGAGCGCAGAAGATAATGGAGGTTCCTTGGACGTATTAAATCAACGAGTGCATTTTTCCCTCTCATTTTGACAGAGAAAAAATTAATACTGTGTTCATTTGTCTCGAGGCCAACACGTGCCACGCCTAGGCTGAAAGGCAAAGAGGCCTGGCCTCTATAAATCACCAAATGAGACTGGAGATAGTGTGCAAGGTGTTTGAGGGAGATAGAGTTCTGTAGTGCGGGTGCTGGAGCGTGAACCCAGACGGGTGGGGGTTACTGGAGGAGGGCGGGAGGAGGGTAGACAGGCTGGGCGGCATGGAGTCGTGACTCCGCTGTCCCTCGCCACCTGTGTGGGGGAATGGGGTGAGTGTTGGCAGGTGGCGGGCCGCCTGTGGCAGGTGAGGAAACTGTCACCTCCAGCTGGCATCCCATGCCCACAGAGGGCTGCAGGGAGCAAAGAGGAGAGGCAGAAGAGGAGGCTTGGGGGAAAGGTGGGTGTGCACTGTGGTCCACCTCTACCGGCTCGCACCTGCGTCCCACTGGGATGGGATGAAGGGTGATAGCCTTGAGACCCACAAAGAAAGGCTCAGCTGGAAAGCAAGAGTTCCATCACAGATTGTTAGCTTTACTGCGAAGTGAGGTGTCGAGTTTGTCAAGCATAGCCATAAATCACAGGCATATTCATAGCCTGCTTGGGTTTTATTAAATATGGTGAGTTTAATTGTTAGTTATTTTTAAAAGTAAGATGTAGCTTGTTCATGGCTTCCTTTTAATGCGATTTTAGCAACCAGAGCGGTTTCAATTCTAGAAAAGGCAGGCAGCCATGTAACTGGAATAAAAGCAAACGGGACACTCCTGCCTTCACCCAGGCCAGAAGGAGCCGTGAAGCTCATCATGTTGAAAATAATTAATAACGCATTTAATAAATAGCTCCTGAGCCGCTGATGCAGTCTCACCATCTGTTACAGTATAACGTTCTCCACTTTATTAATGTGATACAGCCATTAGATGACTATGGAGATGACACAATAATGCATGGCATCATTCAGATGCTATTTGTCTCCTTAAATTTCCAATCTGTTGCCCTGGATTTTTGTTGTTGTTGTTTTTCCGATTCTCCCGTCGACTGATTAAGCCAGCACATTTTAGGTAAAGATTTCAGTTTGACCTTGTTGATCAAACGATTTTGAAGTGAAGAGAGTTTGCCCTCAAGCATTTTGTTCAGGAGCGTTTGTTCAAGAAAAGCTCCTTGTCTAACAGCCCACTGTGATGGGGTAGTTGCATCATTGTGCTGTAGTATGTACTGTAGTATGTACTAAAATGTTTTGCTAGAAGTTGTTTGAGATAAACCAACAGGTTTGGAGAAAGATGCACTATATTGCCAAAAGTATTAGGACACTCCTTTAAAATCATTGAATTCTGGTGTTCCAGTCACTTCCGTGACCACATTTGTATAAAATCAAGCGCCTAAATATGCAGACTGCTTCTACAAACATTTGTGAAACAATTGGTCGCTCTCAGGAGCTCAGTGAATTCAAGCGTGGTACCATAATAGGTTGCAACCTAGGCAATACATCGATTTGTGATATTTCCTGAATACTAAATATTCCACTGTCAACTGTTAGTGGCATTATAACAAAGTGGAAGCAATTGGGAACAACAGCAACTCAGCCACAAAGTGGTAGGTCATGAGCGGGGTCAGCGCATGCTGAGGCACACAGTGCGTAGAAGTCGCCAACTTTATGCAGTCAATAGCCACAGACCTCCAAACTTTGTGTGACCTTTAGATTAGCTCAAGAACAGTACATAGAGAGCTTTATTAAATGGGTTTCTATGGCAATGCAAGGCGCTGGATGCAATGGTGTAAATAGCGCACCGCCACTTGACTCGCAATGGAGATGTGTTCTCTGAAGTGACGAATCATGCTTCTCTGTCTGACAATCTGATGGACAAGTCTGAGTTTGGTGGTTGCCAGGAGAAAAGTACTTGTCTGACTTCATTGTGCCAAGTTTGGTGGAAGGGGGATTATGGTGTGGGGTTGTTTTTCAGGGGTTTGGCTTGGCCCCTTACGGCAGTTTCACACCGCAAGTGTGAGCAGCGCATGAGCAACGCTTATTTTTTTTCTCGCCGCCCATGTTACTCAATGAGTGCGTTCACAACGGAAGCAGGAGTATCGCGTGAGCAGCAGTGAAGCGGGGAGCCTATTTTTGCTGCACTGCTGATGCTCAATTCAAGTGAACACACACTTTTGATGGACAAAATAAATATGATTTCACACATTAAGTGCTCAAAATGCACACAAGAAGCATGTGTAGTGTGTGTTAACAATAACTGGAGTATGTCAGAAAAGAAAATGAAAAATAAAAAACACCTGTAGAAGATTTAGCCATTTAAACTTGTTTTAATTATTCAGTTTGTGTGAAAGTATGGTTATGATTATAAAAATAAAGTAAACAAGCCAGAAAATATGATAAACTTTCTTTTAGTTTAGTATTTAATGCTCAGACAGGTATATTTAGGCTCTAGCATGGGAGCCGCTGCTGTGACGCTGTACAAATGCTTCCCGTGTGAATACTCACGCGCCTCTGCAGCTGCATTCACGGTGTAGTTACGCTGACGTGCAGTTCACACACTGCTTACGCTTGCAGTGTGAAACGGCCATTAGTTGCAGTGAAAGGGACTCTTAATGCTTTAGCATACTAAGACATTTTGGACAATTTTAATACTCTCAAATTTGTGGGAACTGTTTGGGGATGGCCCCTTCCTGTGCCAACATGAGTGCACGCCAATGCACAAAGCAAGGTCCATAAAGACATGGGTGAGCAAGTTTGGTGTGGAGCTTGACTGGCCTGCACAGAGTCCTGACAAGTTTGGGATGAATAAGAGCAGAGACTGCGAGCCAGGCCTTTTCGTCCAACATCTGACCTGGCCTGACCTCACAAATGTGCTTCTAGAAGACTGGTCAAATCATATGGAAAGCCTTTGCAGAAGAGTTCAAGCTGTTATAGCTGCAAAGTGTGGACCAACTCCATATTAAACCCTACAGATTATGAATGGGATGTAATTAAAGCTCATGTGCATGTAAAGGCAGCTGTCCCAAAACTTTTAGCACTGCACATTTAACCTGAGAAGTATGCAACCCAGGTCTTTGTTTCATGGGCATTCAATTCTGAGCTGTAAATGCCATACTAACTAATCACTTTTGTGGCATAAATAGTGTGAGTAGTGTGTTCACTGAAAATCCCAACAATAAGAAGTGCACTTCAGATACCAGGATGATGCATTTATTTAAACAATTCATGCACATAATGGCCACAACTTTAATTATGTAGTGGAGAGGGATAGGAGTGGCTATCAGACTTAATTGCCAGTAGAGTACATATGATGTGTTCTAGTTATAATGGAAAGATTGTATTTACAAGTTGAGCGCACATGGGTGCCACTACAAAGTCGTAATTAGAGTGGGAAATTGAGAGCATGTCAGTGAGAAAGCATGTCAGATGCAATGGAGACTGTGAAGCTGACGTCACGGCATGTTGGGCATTCAAGGCCTAATGGTTAGAGAGTCAGACTAGTAATCCGAAAGTTGCAGTTTCAACTCTCAATATCAGCAGGAAATGACTGAGGTGCCAGTGAGAAAGCAACATGACATCATGACTTTGCGTAAACATACACGCCCCTTTTTAAAGCCAAGTGGCGTGTTATCTGTACGCATTTTGAGCTATCCACGTGTAAGTCTACGCCGTGTGATTCCACGTGTATGTCTATGCCAAAACGAACCATCATCTCTCCGTGTATGTCTACGCCGTGTGATTCCGCTAACCTGATCTCACAGAATGAATATTTATAGCCTCATTTTTTTTATTTTGGAGCAACTAACTCCTACCCTAAACCTACCCATTCTCAACAATATAAAACACGTAACAGGCAAATAATGTACAGTATGAATTGCAAAAACTGACCAAAAACAGTATAGAAGTATTAACTAATGTTGCATTTCAAGTCTTCTGAAGTAATACGATATCTTCATGTGAAGAAAAGAGTTTATTTTAATGTTTTAGTCATTGAAATGATGATCGTGCTAAACTAGACAATGTAATACATGTTTTCGCCTTTTTTTTGCCATTTTTATTTTTACATTTATACTGTGTGACAGCTGAAACCGTGACACTGGCCTTGTCTCAAATTTTCCTCAGAGTCTACACTTTTGTGAGGTAACCCCACTTTGGCTGTTTGGAGCTCGTTTCAGTGAAAGCTCGACAAAAGTGCACATCGAGGACGCATATCGACTGCAAAGAGGCAATCTTGAGCACCCTTCTGATACCGAAAATGACAAATGAGACACCCTACAATCTCATGGACTTAACAGACATGAGTACATACAAGACAAAGTTTGCCACACTGTTTTCATGGTAACCCGGAATTCTGCAAAACTAAAATTAAAACATTAAATGATCATGCAGTGAAAAAATAGCTTTGCTTCCCTGTAAACAATGCCACAGAGAATGTGAATATTTTATTTAAAGCTACACTGTGTAACATTTCCATCCACTAGAGGGGGCCTATTCTAAAAAAAAAAAAGCTTAGTTTGATAATGCCAGGTTTCTAATCCTCAGAATCTTGGGACAGGTCTTCACCTCACGGCCAGTGGAAAAGAATCGGGATAGAACTCTGGCAGAAATCATGTTAATGGATACAGTTATTAACGTTACTGTAGTATGAACAGGGCCGTGTTAAGCCTTTGTGGGGCCCTGGGCTAAGTTTTTATAAAGTGTTTACAAGTTCATATCAATATTAATTTACAAGCATAACAAACAATACAGATTATTGTCAGCATTACAATACTACGGAGCCCCTAAAGGGACGTGGTGGAGGAATTTTTTTAGGTGGGGAGGTATTTTTTTTCCCTAAACTTTTTGCGTTCCCTCGCAAAGACATTTGCGTTCCCTCACAAAACTTTGCGTTCCCTCGCAAAGACATTTGCGTTCCCTCGCAAAACTTTGCGTTCCCTCGCAAAACGTTGCGTTCCCTCGCAAAACTTTGCGTTCCCTCGCAAAGATATTTGCGTGGGAACGCAAAGTTTTGCGAGGAAACGCAAAAGGTTTAGAGAAAAAAAATATCTCCCCACCTAAAAAAAATCCTCCACCACATCCCTTTAGGGGCTCCGTACAATACACCCTTTAAATGTCACGTTTAAACAACGTTTTATTCAACAATCACTTTATATTTACTTTATATTTATTATATATTAGCCTACGTTGCTCATGCAAGTGGCAAAATATTTACCTATGTTAAAATCAAAAACGTTTTACATTAAAACTCACAATAGACAAAAAAAACTAGTCTTTAATTTCTTTAATTTTAAAATCTTTTAAGAAATCCTGCAGGTCATAAAGAACTTTATTTCTCCACCTTCAAGAAAGGACGAGAGCTCTCCATTATGTCTCCCTATTTACCTATATATGTCTGTTTTCTTGCTTTACCCGAGGCAAAAAGTTATTGAAACAGATTAGACTTTAAATTACATGAATCTGTGGTGAAATAACCAGATTTTCACTTCAATGCATGTTTATTTTAATGCGAACGTTCTATCACTTTAATTCAGCGCGTCCAGCACAAAATAGACTCTGTGTAGAAACGATCGACGCGCTGCTGCAGACCTGGAAAGCACCTCATCACATTTGAAGCGCCGCTAATGTAAATCGGTAGAGGAACAATTTATAATTTATGCATTGGGAATTTGGGATACACTAGCTGCCTGTTGGGGTGGCAATGGTCTTTCTTTTAGGGTGGCAGTTGAAACCCCGGTAGATCCGCCCTTGCCACTGTCATATTTTCTTATATTTTCTTTCGACATGTTGAGGTGACGATGTACTGGGTGTCCGCTGTGACTCGATTCGGGTGTGTGACAACGATGCTCAACGAATGCATAATTACCTCGATCCAAAAAAAAAAAAAAAAAAAAAGGATAACGCAAAAGAGAATTGTCTTGGGGGCCCCCTTGTTGGTTACCCATTAGGATAACGCAGCCCTGAGTATGAAGCAGAGCAGGACCAAGAGTTAAGGAAGCTGAGCAATGCCGCTGGAGTGATTGTTACCCAACACACGGCTCGCGAGCAGCGGGACTTTTATTATGACAGGACACAGACGCCGGCGCCATTTACGTTTTTCCAGTCATGAGTATGAGGTAACGCAGCTGTGTTTATCATATCAGATACACTCTCAGAAAAAAAGGTACAGTGCTGTCACTGGGGTGCTACCCTAAGGTACAAAAGTGAAAAGGTACATCTTTGTGTGCATCTACATAACTTACTTGGACATTTACTACACAATCACAGATTATGTGAGTTAATGTCAAACAATGGAGGCGCTTTCCCAGCAAGAGTATGATTCTCTATGGATGCAGCATCTGCACTGCAAGTAAATTTGTTGAAATTACAACACCAAATTACGACATTTACAACACCTTCATAAACTGAATAAAAAAAACATAAAGGCAAAACCACTAATGCACATTCTTTATTCTTTAAAAATATTGCTGAATATTTTGTAGAAAAGCCACAATGCATCTTGTTCCAACCAAAGTGACTTAAATGCAATTGACATTGTAATTTCGACTTCTCAACTCGTAAATATGAACTTCCCAGAAGGACTTGAATGCACCAATAGTGCATTGGTTTAAATGCATGTTGTATCGTATGTTTTTGGAGACACAACTATTGTAGTTAAAGTGACAGCAGGGACTGTCAGATTCTGTCAAACATTGTGGTTTCAAATCCTAACACATTTTCCCTGTTTGAGTAAAGAGTTTTTTTTTTCTTCTTTCTTTTCTTGAAATCTCTTTTTGATCTTGCATGAATCATTTAATATAGGCTTTTTTGGGTTGAAGGCAAGAATTGATTCACAGGGTGCTTTAAAAGGCCAAAACATGATTGGAAGTGAAACCTTGTAAATACTGTTTGGCCGATACGCCTTGTTTCCTGCTCATTGCTGCGGTTTCAATGATTTTGTATGCACGCTCGGTTCGTTTGATGTCAGAAGGTATTCCTGGGCTTAAAGAACTGGATTGCTGTGCCCTTTCGGAGCTATGCTAATTTCCGTGGACACACAGAAGTGTTTACCCGGTGTAAGGGGAAAGGCATACAGCGTATGGGCCGAAATTCACAGCTTGTTTGCATCTTGCATTTTCAGGCGAATCATACTGAGGAGGTTAAGGGTTGGAATCCATGACGCTCTGAGTGGAAAGATGGGGCGGAATGCGGAATGGATAAGATACGGGAATAGATGAACAAGGTACCACCGTTGAAAGTCATTTTCTTTCTTTCCAGTCCGCGAGTCTGTTGTGCATGATGCACATGCTTTCCCATCTGACCCGAGGTGAATCTATCTCTCTTAACCTGCGGCAGTCGAGATGGACGGTCAGTGTGGAGACCGTTGTATATCCCTCTGAAAGCCTATGTATGTGCGGCCGGACTCAAATATCACATTAGGAAATGTCAATCAGTTCATCAGTGGCTTTGTCTCTCCTCTGAGCTTCGCTTTCCCCCACCGACTTAATGGTAAAAGCAGAAAATCTGAAATGTCTGACTCGGTTGGCACAGCATCAGGGGGCAATCAGTCACTTTGTGTTACATCACGGATGGCAGGTCAAGTAGAACAGACCCAATAGCTTCACTCACTCTTGGCCGAAGTAGAGTTTCAGCCATCCTTCACCTTGCTAGGAATTGCTAGTCATACAGGCAGTCAGTTGAATAATCAGTTGAGGTTTTATTTAGAACTGATTTACTTTATTTACTTATTTTTTTTTTTTTTTACATTAAACACCTTTTGTTTGAGCTTCGCTAAGTCAGTGGTTGTTTGTGCTAGATTTCTCAAAATATAATACGTGATAGGCAGATTTGTCTGCTACAAAAATAACTCACTTGGACATTTACTACACAATCACAGATTATGTGAGTTAATGTCAAGCACAGAGTTCCGTTACATAAAATGTTACAACAAAGGCTGGGGATGGATGTAACAGTGAGAGGTAATTTGCTGAAATAAGATCCACGCAATCTAAATGTATGCAAGAACGTTATTGAAGAACAAAGAATAATCAGTGAACAATTTAAAGTAACAAAAACATTGATTTGTATTGCTTTGAGAACTTCAGCACAAAAAAACAACTGCAGGTTTGTGTGAATGATCATGTATTTAGCCTACTGTATTCCTGTCACACAACAGTTTAGTCACTCTATGTTGCAATCCACCTTTGTATCTGAATTTTGAGATATCACATACACTAGACTAGAGCATCTCGAGATCAGAGGAATGAGGTTTACTCGCACAGCAACTACTAGCTGGCCTCTGTTACATTAGCATGGATGCAAAGCATCTAATGAAACTAGGCAAATACCGTAGCTACTTTAGATTATGCAAGTAAAAAAAAAACTCTATCTACAATACCAACCTGATCTCACAGAATTCCGGGAAATGAACACAGACCCCTAACTCAAAATCAGTGGTAGTTTCACAAAATCGCTGAAAAATCTATTATGGGTCCACGAAAAGTGATGCCTATGTAAGTCAATGACAAGCAGCATCCGTGGTCCACTCACTGATTCCCAACACACATTTAATTCTTTGCATATGTAAAAGGACACATGATTTTATGAATATTTATAGCCTTATTTTATATTTTGGAGCAACTAACTCCACTCCTACCCTAAACCTACCCACTCTCAACAATATAAAACACATAACAGGCAAATAAATGTAGTCGCAGGTATTTATTGCAAAAACTGACCAAAAACAGTATAGAAGTATTAACTCATGTTGCATTCCAAGTCTTCTTACGATATCTTCATGTGAAGAACAGAGTTGATCTTAAAGGGGTGGCTCCGTGTTTTTTTTCTAGGTTTGGTTGTTTTTATGGGGCACAGTATAACATGTCTTAATACTTTTTTTTTTTTTAAACGCCATATTTTTCTTATATTTTACCTTTATTCCACACCGCTGTCTCCACTGTCCTTTGAACGGCTCGTTTGCTTCCTGCTTCTCTGAAGCCCATCCCTCCGAAAAACGCAATGGTCTTAGATTGGTTAGATGGCCAAATGTAGTTTCATGTGTTTTTATTGGCTGAAGTGCTAAGCACAGGTTGTCAGGAAACGCCACGACCCTTACCATTATGGGCAGAAGTCACATCTGGGGCAGTGTTTATGTTAATAGCAAGGGTTTATGATGTCAACAACCCGGGAAGAAGCTTGTTGTAGTCTAAACCGGCCATTTTTGTAGGCAATAATCTGCCATAACTTTAAAAGACAATATCTCCCTTTGCATTGAACTTTCAACGCTTTAACTTTGCAGATACTGTTTATGCTCAAGCAGCAACATTACACACTAGCTAAAGTTAAAAAAGTGAAATTGCATGCAACCACCCCTTTAATGTTTAGTCATTGAAATGATGATAATGCCCCTTTGTGAACAGAACACACGCACTAATTCATATTTCTCATTCAAATAATACAACTATTTAGCATGATGCAATTGGTCACGAGACACACGAGAGCCAATGGCATTTTACAATCAAAGCTGATGTAGTGACGCAATTGGTCACAAGATACACGACGCCCAATCAAAGCTGACCTGATGTTTCTACCGACGGCAATATTTGAAAAGTATTAATCTTTGGCGGATGGACTCGACTGATCACTTTTGGGGATTTTCTTCACATAAATTAATCGTTTGGCCTCAGAACACTTGGGATATTTGTACTTTCTGAATAAATTGTGCCTGCAGTCATATCTGCCTGTTATATCCTGTTTTATATAATACACAAATGGGTAGGTTTAGGGAAGGGTTTGAGTTACACATTCAAAATGTGTCTGAATAAAAAGAAAATAAATGTAAATAAAATGATGCTGACAGAATCAAACTGACGAATAAGGTGTTGGAACAGGGAATCCATGTGTGGACCACAGATGTTGCTCTTCATTGTCATGACACGGAGATGGATTCACTAGGGAGTGAGTCAAAAAGGAATATTTATTTCTATGAACACAGTTAGTAGAAACAAGGCTGGTCAGATGTGTTGGCAGGCTTTGATCCGGGTGACGCAGGGACTCAATGGGCAACCAGATCCGGGAGTGAATCCACCATGGTGAGTACATCCACAGACACGAACAGAAACAACTTGAAACAGTGAACACCAGATGAAACAGAAGGACGACAGGACTGGACCAAGGAACAACACCAAACGATCTGACAAACACAGGGTGGTTAGCAAGCCAATATTTAGACCGGGTAATCAAGTGCAGCAGGATGTGGTGATGATCTGATGAACTGGTAATCAGAAACCACGCCTCCCACTCCCACTACACACACACACACAGAATAAACCAGTGAATTCATGAACCGTGATAGTCCTTGGGTGCGTTTACATGCACGTTCTTAAGCCGATTATGCCTAATAAGCCGACAATGAACATGGTCATGTAAACACGGTAACCTGTTTTCTTTTTCCGGAGTATGGTCATAAAGGGAATAAGCATAGACCGGTCGGAACAGGTAGTTTTTTGCCTCTTACCCTGATTTTGCGCTGCATGCAAACGCATTCATCTGCTTTCTGTCGGCTCATTGAAGTGCGCATGTGCGATAGGTGATAAAAACGCAAACTTAGAGCCAATTTAAATGCATCTAGACCGTGCAAACTATTTGCATGAAATAAGGACATATATCACAAACGCAGACTATTTTAAGACAGAAAATTGTAAAGATGTGTTCTCTTCTCATGCAGCAGATCAAGTGGTTCAGACAAAATGCTGCATCTGTAACTGCATAAGGGATAATACGAGCCGTAAATCTCCCGCTGACACAGTACACGCTTTATTTAACATCACAACTGACTTAACATTTGAAAAACTCAGAGTTAGATACGGACATTCTTTTTGCCGTCACTACAAGGAAATAACCCGGTTTATTAATAAAGTCATGTAAACGCAGTTCACTTGCATTGTCAGTTTACTGGTTTGCATGTAAACGGGAAAAACTGATTATTTCAATAAGCTGATTAGTTTGAGTTATCATCTTACTGGTGTCCATGTAAACGCACCCACTGACTTGCATAGGCACAGTGTTGGGTAAGTTACTCTATAAAAGTAATGAATTACTAGTTACTAAGTACATCTTCAACAGTGTAATTAGATTACTGTACAAATTACTCTCTTCAAAAAGTATTTAATTACTTATTACTAATTATTTTTCAAATCCTATATCAACCTTGAGTTAAGTGACAGATATGAAATGGTTCGTTTAATGAATTCAAATCCAAAATCAATTATTCTTATAAAACTGACCAAAGTATTACACATGTGAGAAGGATCAATAAAAAATGCATGTTTATCTAGACTTTAAATTTTGATGTTAATTCCACTATTGTATTATGTATATTGTTCCACAGTCTATACACTGTATTTAGTTCAATTACTTATGAAGTAACTGTACTGTAACTGTGAGTAATCCCTTACTTAACTTTTTAATGGTTAAAGTTATTAAATTACAGTAACTAATTACTTGGTAATTATTAGTTACACTTAACACTGCATAGGCATCACTTCCGTGGACCCATCATGGAATTTTCAGCAATTCTGTGAAACTACCACCGATTTTAAGTTAAGGTTCTGTGATAATTTCACGTAATTCCGCGAGACCAGGTTGACAATACAATGATTGCTATAGGCAAAAATAATCTTGATTTAATTTTTCTTTTTGTTGTCCTAAAATGTACAGTGTTGTTCACAGTAACATGTCACTTCTCCAGTGAGCTTGAAAAGGAAAATGCGAGTGTATCATATTGATGACATCACCATAGCTCTTTTCCGTGATGCAACTAACCCTGCTATGTAGCAAGACTCCTTGTTCTCCCCTACTGGCCTAAACATTAGGCCAGTACTCCACATATAGCTCACTCCAAAATTAATATATTTTGCCAAGCATGTTGAAAAGCATCCAAGTCGTCAGTTAAGTGATTTCTATACAAAAGCAGTTTATTGAGCATATTAAGTTATCTCCTCCATTGACTTTCATTCAAACATGACAGCCTCTTGTCATTATGTTGAATCTTTTTAAACCAACCTTGAAGGTTTCCCCTGGGGAAGAGGTTCTGGAAGAAGTCAGACCATGTTAACAGTGCTGTAAAGATAGTTTTGTTTACACAACTAAATGGTGTAATGGTTGCATATTTTAAGAATTAATTTGTAACTATGCAAGTCTCTCCTCTAGGCTTTTATTGTCATTGCATTGTTGTAAGTTACTGATCATTGACATGAATGACAAGTCGGCAAGGACAGTTCAAAGTAATTTGCTTGCCACAGATTCTGTCCATAGATTTAACACTGTAGTTAACCTTAAATTATTTTAAATGTATAGCCGAATAGGACTAAATCTCCTGTTGTACGTACAAGGCTAAATATGCTGCTGTATTCTTTTGTACTTTGTCATGGCAAGTTATGAGGACACTGCTATAACAGAAGGTCTTTTTTTCTTTCATTTTTCTAGCTCTCTGTTGACCAAATAACTTGGTTTGAGGATTTTATTGTGAAATGCTTTGATTGAATTGGTCTGTAGTTCATACACTATAAACCCTGTAAACATCTTTACAGGTCTGCACTGTCAGCATGTGGCTAAAATTAAGTAGTAATATCTTGCATCAACCCATAACCCATTCTGCTAGCTGAGAGATTCACAGTAAGGCTGGAAGTTATTAACAATATTCTGTATAAGTTCTGCCTAGGCTTTTAAAACATGTCAAAATAAAAAAGAAGCTTGCACAAATTGAAAATATTTCATGATTCATCTTTTTGGTTTGCTATGGGAGCTTGTTTTTTCACCACAAAATAAACATTTTTAAAAGATAATTAAGACTTTTTTTGTCTCAATGGCAATTTATAAAGTCAAAATTGCGAGAGATAAACGTCTCGGGTTATGCATATAACCCATGTTCCCTGAGAGGGAACGAGACACTGCGTCATCGTAGATGACACATCGGGGAACGCCCTCGGCGTGACGCTACTGAAATCATTTGAAAAAGCCCAATCTTGATTGGTGTTGCGTCATGACGTAACGAGTGACGGCATACCCGGAGGTATAAAGGGACGCCGGCACAAGCATACACAGATACTGCGATGAAGCGGGACGCTCTGTCGATAGGCGGGGCTACGAGACGCAGTGTCTCGTTCCCTCTCAGGGAACATGGGTTATATGCATAACCCGAGACGTTCCCTTTATCGAGGGAACTCGCACTGCGTCATCGTAGATGACACATCGGGGAACGAGTACCCACTAGTCCTCGCCTATCTTGAGCCCCTTGGTATGGACCGAAGTGCATACTCAGGAGGCGAGCACCCTGGCGCCTGGCGTCGCCGGGAGGTGCAGACTGTAAAGTCTAATGGTCTGACTTCCTCCACTGGGCAGACCTCTCCCGATAGACCTTCAATGCCCGAACCGGGCAGAGGAGGTGAAGCCTGCCCACATCTGCCGTCACATGAGGCGGAGGATGGAATGCCTGGAGAACCACCGACCCTACCATGTTAGATGGCACTTTGGGTACGTACCCGGGGTCGGACGCAAGATGGCCTTCACTCCGCCCGGGGCAACTCCAAACAATTTGGCGTGAATGCCAATGCCTGGAGGACCCCCACTCTCCTCAGAGAAGTGATGGCAAGGAGAAAGGCGACCTTAAGCGGGAGGTTCTTGGCCTCGGCCAGCTCCAGTGGCTCGAAAGGGGCCTCAGCCAACCCTTCAAGCACTACTGCCAGATCCCAATATGGGATCCTGGAATGAGCCACAGGCCTCATCCTCCGTCCTCGGAGGAGTCGTACAACCAATGGTGCCTCCCCAGAGGTCCCTCACCTAACGGTGTGTGGAAAGCCCCTAACACTGCCACATACACCTTAAGTGTGGATGGGGTAAGCCCGGCAGAGACTCGATATTGGAAAAACTCCAGTACTGAAGCCACTGTGCAGTTAACTGGATTTACCTCATGGTCCCTACACCAAGTGGAAACACCTTCCACTTCAGGTTGTACAGCCTCCTGTGGGAAGGAGCCCTAGAGCTGTGTAGGGTCTCAACGACACGTGCTGACAGACTCTCCTCTATGAGCTGTGCCCCCTCAGGGGCCAGACCCATAGGTTCCATAACTCCGGCTGGGGGTGGCCCCTTGCCTGAGTCAGCAGATCCCTTCTCAAAGGAATCCGCCGTGGAAGGTCGTCTAGCAGAACTAAGATGTCGGAGAACCCTACTCTGGACGGCCACCGGGGTGCTAACAATAGCAGGCGGATGCCTTCCCGGCAGACCCGCTCCAGAACTCCCGGGAGCAGAGCGATCGGGGAAATGCGTACAGACGCAGCCTTGGCCACGTCTGTGACATGGCATCCAGGCCCAATGGAGCCGGATGCCTCCAATCCCCGGGCCTCAGCCCCTGCCTTGGCAGGATGTCTGCTCCCTGATACTGGTCCCCAGGGATTCTAAGTGACAACAGTTTCCCTTGGGACCACAGGAGGACCTGATGCGCCAGTCTGCACAGAGGGCGCGATCTCAGACCCCCCTGACGATTTAGATACGATACCACGGCAGTGCTGTCGGATCGTATCAGGACATGGTGGCCGCGGAGGTCCGGGAGAAAGCTCCTCAGAGCCTTCTAGACCGCCAGCATTTCCAGGCAGAAGATGTGCCAGGATGAATGCCGGGTCCCCAGGGACCTCTCAAGCGGCCTTCCATGACCGTGCCCCAGCCAGTAAGGATGCATCTGTTGAACGGTTTCCGGCAACATGATGCTCCCAACACTAGCCCTAGGGACAGAAACCAAGGTTTCTTCCATATGACGAGGGAACGAACAAACGCATCTGTGCGTTACCCTGCTACGGAAGGGCTTGGTCTTCAGCCACCACTGTAGGGGTCTCATGTGGAGCAGGCCGAGCGGAATCACGCTGGACGCTGCTGTCATGATACCCAGCAGTCTCTGGAACTGCTTCACAGTGAGGCTGCGGCCTAGCTCTACTCCGGAGACCTCCGCCAGTATGGACTCGATACGTGCAGGGACCATAGCGCCTGCCTCGTTGTAAGTCTCATACGACTCCCAGGAACGTAGTCCCTTGGGAGGGCGTCAACACTGTTGAGTCCCCACCCCCAAGCACCTCATATGGGCCAGAACGACACCTCGATGCCGAACCGCCCTATCGTACGACCTGGCCAGAATGAGCCAGTCGTCGATAACTGAGTACATGATGCCCTGGAGTCTAAACAGAGCCAGAGCTGCATCCATGCACTTCGTGAAGGTGCGGGGTGAAAGAGCTAAGTCGAATGGAGAACCCGATATTGGTACGCTTCGCCCCCAAAAGCGAACCTCAGGACCTCCTGTGGGCAGGAAGGATGGGGATATGGAATATGCGTCTTTAGATCCATCGTGACGAACCAGTCCTCGAACTGGATCTGCGCACGATGTGATAGTGAGCATCTTGAACCTGAATCTCCTCAGAGAACGGTTCAAGTACCTCAGATCTAATAATAGACGCACCCCTCCATCCTCTTTGGAACCACGAAGTAGCGACCGTAACAGCCGAACCCCCTGTCTGGCGGAGGAATACACTATGTAGCCTCCTCTACCATCAGGGAGCACACTTCCTGTTCCATAACCTGCCACTGGGCTGGGCACACCACTATTCAGGCCACACCGATGAACCCCGGTGGTGGAACGCTGAACTGCAGTCCATACCCTTTGCCCATGGTACACAGGGCCCCAGCAGATATATTCGGGAGCATAACCATGCGCCGAGATATTCTACTAGGGGAACCAGCCTCTCAAGGCTGGTCTCTGGTACCCACCGAACCTCCTGCCCGACCCCCTGAAGCGGCCACCCGGCAGGGCTTAGTCGGGGAGGATTTTCGGAGTGCGAACGCGTTCGCTGCCCAGCTGCAGTCCTTCTAGAGGCAGCTCGAGCAGCATGCGCTCGCTGGAAGTCAATGTGGCCCGAGCGTCGTAGACGGCGGGTCGCAGCATCGACTTCCAGAAAACTCCACAGAGGAGGCGACCTCGATCGCTCCTCGGGAGAGGGGGCTGGCCAGCCGGCGACTGGGCTGGGCACACCACTATTCAGGCCACACCGATGAACCCCGGTGGTGGAACGCTGAACTGCAGTCCGTACCCTTTGCCCGCGGTACACAGGGCCCCAGCAGATATATTCGGGAGCATAACCATGCACCGAAATATTCTACTAGGGGAACCAGCCTCTCAAGGCTGGTCTCCGGTACCCACCGAACCTCCTGCCCGACCCCCTGAAGCGGCCACCCGGCAGGGCTAGTCAGGGAGGATTTTCGGTGTGCGAACGCGTTCGCTGCCCAGCTGCAATCTTTCTAAAGGCGGCTAGAGCAGCATGCGTTCGCTGGAAGTCAATGTGGCCCGCGCGTCGTAAACGGCGGATCGCAGCATCGACTTCCAGCCAGCCGGCCACTGGGCTGGGCACACCACAATTCAGACCATACCAATGACTGGTATTGGAACACTGAACTGCAGTCAGTACCCCTTTGCCCACGGTACACAGGGCCCCAGCAGATATATTCGGGAGCATAACCATGCGCCGAGATATTCTACTAGGGGAACCCGCCTCTCAAGGCTGGTCTCTGGTACCCACCGAGCCTCCTGCCCGACCCCCTGAAGCGGCCACCCGGCAGGGCTTAGTCGGGGAGGATTTTCGGTGTTTGAACGCGTTTGCTGCCCAGCTGCCGTCTTTCTAGAGGCGGCTAAGACAGCATGCGTCCGCTGGAAGTCAATGTGGCCCGAGCGTCGTAGACGGCGGATCACAGCATCGACTTCCATAAAACTCCACAGAGGAGGCGACCTCGATCGCTCCCCAGGAGAGGGGCTTCATCTGTTCTTAGATGAAAAAAGCCCTGTGAACACATTTTTGGATGATAGGTTGATAATCTAACTCCTCAAAGTCAGATAAATCCCATTTAATTCCCCAGAATTAAATGCCCTCAAGTGAACATGGTCTGAATGATAGGCTGAATGAACATATCCAACTCCTCAAAGTCAGATAATGTTTCATTTTTAATCCCTCAGAATTAAATGCAGCCATAATCTCCAGACGATACTGTTTAAATATGTATATCAACAAATCGCCATCTACACGCTGCCTTTCCGCAACGCGAGATTCGACCCGTTTACAACATATTTGGCTTTCATCCCTCGAGATGAAACCAACAGGCGCGAGGCTGAAACACTCGAAAACGCACGGCTGTGCGCTGCGAGATATCTCAACAAACACAGCCAGCACCCTCAGGCACTGACTGCATGCCTCGCGCCAAACAGTATCACATGTACACCGCGTGTTCACTTGATAGCGTGTGTTCACTTTTGTTGCAGACCCGTCATCCACGCGCTGCCTCGACAACGCGCGATCGAGCCTGCATTAAGAGGTGGCGAGCTCTCTTCTACTTCACTCCGTCGACGCTAAGCACATCTAATTCCTCGGAATCAGATCGCTCAAGCATCTGGTTCTCCACTCCGGGGAAGAGCCGCATCGCGGGCTTCCGCACGGGGACGGAGAACACCGGGTTACTACAGGCAGCCCCCTCGGGGACTGCCCGAGCGCCCCTATTTTATGAATGAAGCAGCGTGCTTGGTGCTTACGTCACCCGCCTCGATGCTGAGCACATCTAACTCCTCAGAATCAGACGGCTCAAGCACCGGGTTCTCCACCCCGAGGGAAGAGGCCGCAGCGCGGGCTTCCACGCGGGGACGGAGAACATCCGAACTCTGTCAGCAGGGACTGAGAAAGTGCCTCAGCAGCCCCAGACCCGCTGACAAGTTCATTTGCGAGCCCGCTGATCTGCCGCCGTGCTGCCTCAACAGACGCGGGACAGAACTAAGAGGCTCACGAGCCTGCCACCTAATCTTATTGGACAAACAACACCAAATAGACAAACGATCAACACAGAGCGCAACCGCTGAAGAGCAGAAGCTGTGTATGCTTGTGCCGGCGTCCCTTTATACCTCCGGGTATGCCGTCACTCGTTACGTCATGACGCAACACCAATCAAGATTGGGCTTTTTCAAATGATTTCAGTAGCGTCACGCCGAGGGCGTTCCCCGATGTGTCATCTACGATGACGCAGTGCGAGTTCCCTCGATAAAGGGAACGTGTGTTATAAAGTCAGAATTGCGTGATATATTTTTTCTTGCAATTGTGAGTTTATATCTCGCAATTCTGACTTCTTTTCTCAGAATTGAGATATAATCTCCAACTCGGGAAATTCTTTTTAAAAAAATTTTTTCTCAGAATTGTGAGTTTATACACTTTCAGATAAAAAGTTACACATCTGTCACTGGAGTGGTACCTTATAAAAAACTGAAAAGGTACTACTATGTACCTTTACGGTAGTAATATGCACCTCTTAAAGTACTGATATGTATCATTTAGGGGTAAGTAAGGAACAAAGGTACCTTTTCACTTTTGTACCTTAGGGTACTGCCCCAATGACAGCAATGTACTTTTTCTTACTTTATATCTCACATATGCAAATTTATATCTCACAATTCTGAGAAATAGACCGAATTGTGAGATGTTAACTGACACTTGCGAGGAAATGAAATCTGAATTGTGAGATTAAAAGCTCAAACGAGTTTTCATTGTTTTCGCCAGAGAATAAAAAAGGTTGGCTACTTGCGAATTTTTATCTCACAATTCTGACCTTTTTTTCTGCATTTCTGAGAAAAAAGAACTACACCTTTTCAAAAGAAAGGTGTAGTTTGATGATGCCAAGTTTGAGTTCAGAATCTTGGGACAGGTCTTCACCTCACAGCTGGTGGAAAAGAATCGGGATAGGACTCAGGCAGAAATGAAGTTCATGGATGTGGTTATTAAAATTACTGTAGTATGAAGCAGAGCAGGAACGAGTGTTGTGGACCTGAGCAATGCCACTGGACCGATTGAACACAACAAACTGTTTGCAAGCTTTAATATGACAGGATACAGACACCGGCGCCATTTCCGCTTTTCTGGTCATGAGTATGAGGTAACGCAGCTCTGTTTATCATATTAGATACATTTAAGTGTGTTTAAAATGATGTTATGACGTTACTCTGTGCGTTCGCTCAGTGGCTGCTGTGACTTTTCACACTGCTAAGAGAAAAGCGCTTCTGCAGAATAAAACCGGAAACGCAGATATGACGTTGCAGCAATTGACAGAAGACTCCCTCAGACGTCCTGGCTCCTTGGTTAAAATGGCAATTTTCTCACAATTTACAAATAGTTGGAAACTTGGGATATTGTAAGAACTAGACTGAACAAAATATAATAACACTGGCCTGGTGGTTTTTGGATATTTTACTGCAAAAATACTACATAGTGCACCTTTAAGTGTTGGATATATCCGCATTTTTTTTTTTTTTTTTTTTTTGACGTTTCTGAAGCATTAAATTGTGATTAAAGTCTGTGACTTGCATTATTGTTTTTCTTTTAAATAATGTTTAGAGATAATTAAAAACTATTATTATTATATTCAATAATTGTGCAATTGTTCAAGTTATTATACTGGTTCGAGTAAATGTTTACACAGGTTTTTTTATATATATTGTTTTATTTATCTTTAGGGAATTCTGAGCGAGCTCATGTCTCTCATGTCCATGTTCAATATATCTGTGCGAAGCTGAACGATGCCATTCTTTAGGCAGACAGCATTTGCTTTCTGCATCTCAATAAGTTGTTCCACATCATCATAAATAGATTTCATCTCACACATTTGCATAAGGTCAAGGCTGCAGATGATGAACTGACCAAAATGCATGGCAAACAATCTTTGATTGACGGCTAGCTTCTTGTTGAGTTCACTGCCTGGCAGCACAAAGACTTGTAATCATCCGACCTCTCACCTCTCCTTTCTTCTGATGTTTTGGGTAATGAGAATACGTTTTAATATTGGCATCATAACTATCAAGCAATAGTTGCAAATACGCTCCATAAGCATACTGCAGAATTCTCTCCGTCGCTGCCTCCAGAGTGTTCTCAGATGGTTCATTGTTGCAGTTGCATCACAATGGCGGAAATATGAGTGTCAAAAATAAATGCTGATGAGTCAAAGCTTGGATTGTCATCTAGCGTGACAAAAGGGTATTATTCTGTTGCAGGGGCTGGAAAAAAGTGGAATTATCTGGACCAGGGAAAGAGCTTCTCCGGCCATAAGACCCACATCCAAGTCTGGTTTTGCAGATAGACTTGTTCCAGCTCACGGCCTGACTGTGCTGAGCATGAAAACAGATGGAGGAAGGGAAGAGGTATAGAGATAGAGGCCGCAGGGGAAGAGAGAGAGCGGAAGAGAGAGGAGATATGACAGGAGCAGTGTGTCCATAACGGAGAGAGAGCAGACCACTTTGGGCGATCGGAAAATGTGCGTTTGCTGATGTGAACCCGTGCTGGAGGGCCACACTCTTCAAAGCTACATAACATTTAACGTTATTTGGCACCAATCATGCGTGGACTGCATTATCGGGTGCCATTCTCTCTCAGACATTCACAAGGTGAGTAGAAGCTTATTAAACAGTAAAGAAGCTGGAATTCCATCAGCATTCGACTTTAAAAGCTTTTTAAAAACACATATTTGCAACAAAAGCCTCGTAGAGCGTTTACAAGCACTCTGGTAAACACAAAAGTCATGCTTTAAAGAGTTGTCATTGAACCCGGCAGCATCCCTCCAGTGAGCCCTTGGCATTAGTCCTGTCCCTACAGCTTCCCGAAACACATCCCGGTACCTTGTTGAAATCTGGCTAGACCTTTAGATCATTTTCTCTGTGACTTTTGATACCAAGGGAAGTCTTATCTGTCTGCAGGCCAGCCCCTAATGGGCACTGGCAACTTATTCATGCAGATGTGCATTAATCTGTTTCTGAGGTTCCCAAAATGGTGTCCTACGTCGTTTGGACCCTATGGCCCTGTTTCACAGAGGGCTAGAGGGCTTAGACTAAGCCAGGATTAGGCCACAGTTCAATTAGGGCATTTAAGTAGCTTTTATGAATGTGTCTTTGAAAAACAAAACATTAATGTTGTGCATCTTAAGACAAAACAATGACACTGACATAAGTTATTCTAGTGCAAATTGTTTTCAGTTAAAACATCTCAAACATGCATTTTAGTCTGGGACCATAAGTTTAAGCCTTGTCTGTGAAACCAGAGGTATATGTGTAACCCCTCCAGTTCGAACCGCCCGCTCCAAGCGGGACTTGAACCTGGTTCCGCCGGCATGTGAGTCGGACGCTCTAACAAGGCTCTAGGCTGCAACCTCTAGTGTCAGTCGCTAGAGCGCCTCTTGAGGCCAGGGGAGTGAGGTTTACTTTCACAGTGTCTACTAGCTGATCTCTGTTACACTCACCCCCTTAAACCTCACTCCCACCCGGGTCATGGCACCAATGCAACCCCTCCTGTTCGAACCGCTCGCTCCAAGTGGGACTCGAACCTGAGTCCGCCGGCATTATAGTCAGACACTCTACCAAGGAGGATAAAGGCTGCAACCTCTAGCATCAGTCGCTAGAGTGTCTCTTGAGGGCAGAGGAGTGAGGTTTACTTGCACAGTGACTAGTAGTTGATCTCTGTTATATATGTTCTTCAAAATATCTTCTTGTGTGTTCCGCAGACAAAAAGTCAGTCATATAGGTTTGGGATAAACAATTTTACAAGCATGTAAGCCTTCTTTGGTCAAGCATGTTTGACCATGGTGCTTGAATTGGTTGACCAGCTAAGTTTTACTGCCAAATGTGCTTCTTATCAGTACATGACTTACATGCACCAGAATGTTATTTTTGTAATTGTATTTTGAGAATGGAAGTTCATGCTCAACTGAACTGGACTGCGTTTCCCAAAAGTCTAAAGCCCTGTTCGCACCGCCAGCGCATGTTGCTATAGTCTGTAAAGGTCGTTCTAATATTATATTAGTAGACTGCACGTCTGGCAATATCTTTAGAAAATGCAATCACAAGTGATATACTCTAAAATTAAACAATTAAAAATAGCATTTTGCTGTTGGAGAGAGTTGTGATATAAACTACATTAGTGCTCAGTGCATTAAATCATTAGCCAAATTAATGGTCGGTCAATCAACAAATCAAATTGAACTCACTTATACACCCAGAAATGACTAAAACATCATTTGAATGTGACAAATAATCAATGTTGTTGTCTCTAATAATAAGGGGAAACTGTAATATGAACTGCAGCCGTGCCAAACTGCTCACTGCATCATATAATTAATCAGACACAAACTATCAGCGTATGAATCAAACTCATTGACTGCAGACAGTTTCTTTTCCATGCATCATTTTATTATATGTGGACAGTCATAAAACATTGGAATGGCTCTGGAACTCTGTCCTGCCTTGCCTGCAGTCGAGAAGGTAACGTGAGCTCCACATTCACTCACTCCTCTCGTTTGCATAAAGTGTACATTTCTGAACTTTTCTCACGTGTCTCACGTTGCTTGACATGCCTCCATTCTGTCACCAACGGTCACCACTCGTGTCATTAGAACTCTACCAGAGGGAATAAATTATGTAGATCGTGCCATTGCCACCAATGGTCTCTACAATCAACTTACTTTGCTTGACAATGTTTTTGGGAAACACAGCCCTGGTCTTTCAGCTAGACAATTTCATTATTTGAGTTTCTGGCAAAAAACAAACAAACAAAAAAACTGTATTTTTAATATCCTCTTTTATAGCAGCGGTAAGAAAAATGGTGAACGTGATTTCACCAAGTGCAACATGTTCCTGTATCAACATCTTTGCTGGTCCTGGAAACATTCCAATTAACCAATCAGACACAGTTGTTTCCATGATGTTTACAGTTTATGTCAAGTTTAGGCTTAAAACCAGGCTTAGTTAGCCTGACGTGGTCATACTCAATTCTAGTCAGAATATTAGTCTGAAACTGCTCCATTGTGCTTTGATTATGGGGCGTGTTTTTTTACCCAACCAGGAAAGTGCTCAGTTGGATAGACCAACAACCAATCAGAGCAACGAAGCGACGTCAACAGAGCTCAACTGCACTGTGTTGCCAAGTCCGTGTTTTTTTCCCCCACGGGTTGTTTTCTATGTCCGCGGGTTGAAGTGACTATTATGGGATATATAGACCCATGAGTGCGAATTTTAGCAGGCAACCTTGCCAATATAACACACATTTTACCCCCCAAACACCATTTTTTTTCCGGAGAACCCCCACAGAAGCTATTGTTTAGGGCAAGTAGTTGGCAGTTTTGTTGTAAAAACTTGGCAACCCTGACTGAACGCACGCTAGAATAAAAAAACACAAGAATTTAATGATACACAGAGTACTTACCCAACATGATCATCATATCTGAGAGAAATAGTGAAGGTGAATGCATATACGAACAAGCTCTCCGTTTAGGATTTGAATAAATATAATCCAAGCCCCTTTGATGACGTGCATGATTACGTTACTGTTGATCATCTGTCCGTCATCGTCTAAAGCCCGCCCTGATGATTTCATTGGTCTGAACAGTTTCTGTTCGGAGATAATCACTCCTCGATGGAGCAAGGCCAAACCGAATTGCCCGACCTAAAAAATTAGTGGGTGGGGCTAAGTTCGGCTGGCATCCAGGCTGAGGGTTAGGTGCTTCTACATCAGTATAATTCACCTATCATTTCCTGAATTTAGGGCCAAGTTATGGTTTAGGACAACATTTTCACACAGGATGTTGTTCTCGGATCAACAAAATATGCCTTACTTGGCAAAATCATGGTGACAAGAAACCTACCCAGCATTTTTTTAGATGCGCTTAATGTTAACCAAATGAGTTTGTGGATCACTGGTAATCTGAATTCCACCTTTGTGACTAAATCTCTGGTATATGCAGTGAAAGTTCTCTCTTGTAAGCTGTCTGTATTCTTTTGAAGGGAGGATGCACTTCACATCTGTGCATCTTATTTTTATCCAGCGAAGCTGAGATCCGCAATTATTTGTATGCACGTACGCCTGTCACAAACAACCAAGTAGCCAGGGGAGAGAGCCAAGAGTGATGTGTGTAACAGCAAATTGATCCTATCTGAAAGGGCTCAGAGAACCTTAACAGAGATCAAAGCTGACACTAAGACGCTCAGACTGCCAACTGGAAAAGGAGGGGTGATAAAAGAGAGAGAGAGGGATGAAAAAAACTGGGAGTATCTCATCTTGTCTAATTACACATTTCAGACAGCTCATGACCAATTATCCTCCCCTTAGTAGCATCTGCCCTTCTCAATGACCGCCGAGCTGCAGTCTGGTAAATAAATAAATAAATAAATAAATGCTCCTGAGTTCATGTTTTCTTCTGTGCTCGTAAAGAAAGTGATAACCATGCTGAGAGGACATCACCTTTTTTCCCCCTCAAATCTAAAGCATGTTTTTCCGCTCTTAAGTCTGAAGTCCAACGGAGAGGTTGCGTCTTTTAATGCTGACTTTCTTTAAGGTGATCGCAGCATTAAATCAGCGGTGGCTTGTTAGCTGTGAGGCAAAATGCAGACCCTTTCCGCCATCTCTGTGTTTCAAAGAGCCCTCTAAACCTGGGCTTTTCTCAAAACGTTTCTCCCCCCGGGTTGCTTTTTGAAGCCCTGATACACACCGTCTTGGCATCCCATAAAGCTTTTTTACACAGCAGGTAATGTCACAAGGTCACCTCCAGAGGGGGTCGGAGAGGATGTGTGGCCTGTCCTTGCCTGAGGCCACCTGTGGGCCGCTTTTGGGAAACGTGAAGCTTCGGTTCTTCCTGGGCTTCTGCTCTAGCCATCAAGGTTTGGAGCTGAATTTCAAACCATGCAGGTGGCACACTGCTGTTCTATTAAAGTAACCCGTATTTGCTCAGAGCATTTCGAGAGAGTGCCCAGAGCTAAAATATAATTCATGAAATTCCTGACTTTGTTCTCAAGCCTCCTGGGATGGCGGGTGGGTGAATAAAGAGAGTAAACATGGTGAATTATGACTCACAAACAAATGTTGAACTGGCCGTGTTGTGTTTTACCTCGAACTGGTGTGAACAGCTTCATTTCAAAGAGAATTCTGTTGCAGTATAATGTTAGTTGTGAAATTGTGGCAGCAGTGGGAGAAAACTTAACCTTGTATGGTACAGTGTAGCCTTAATGCATTATTGGAAAAACAGAGGAGTCTTTAAAGTAACCAATAATATACTGCTTTATTTAAGCCATGACTGTGTGATATTTTTTTCCCCCTTTTGCTTGAAAAATACTTGGGCTCCACCAGAGTCCATACAGGGGAAACCCCTGCTGTAGTGCTCAACAAATTACTCCATTAAACACATTTTATGTTTTTTTTTTCTTTCTGCAAAAAACAAAAAAACAAAACAAAAAAATCTACAGAAAATAAAGAGAATATATCTGGGAAGTGCAAGAAGACACCACAATTAAGGTTCCAAATGTATATAAAATCATCAGTTTATTTAGAAATATTACTATAATTAATATTGATTATGATAAATATAATCATATTAATTATTATTATTAATACAATTATATGTTTTATTAGAAATAATTGTAAAACATATTTAAGACATTTTTCTTTGTTGTATAGGGTTCCCTATAAGGAATATAAAAAAATATTTAATATTTTTAACCAAAATTTTTAATTAGCTCATGATTTACTCATCCTCAAGTCATCCTAGGTGTATATGACATTCTTCTTTCAGATGAATACAATCTGAGTTATATAAAAAAAAGTCCTGGCTTTATAATAGCAGTGAATGGCGTACTGCCGTGCGTGCGTTCACGAGAGACTGGCGTTCCAGTATGATGTAGGATGTAGACGTAGTGTTTGTTCCGGTGACGAATGCGGAAGGGTGAGCATCCCCTGCTGGCCTCACTAACACCTCTACCAGCAGCTACCTGGTTTTCCCAGTTGGTCTCCATTCAGGTACTGACCAGGCTCAGCCCTGCTTAGCTTCAGTGGGAAACCAGTCTGGGGGTAGCCACTAAAAAAAATTTCAATTGGAGACTTTTTTTTTTTCATTGAAAGTATTTTTATGAGTAAGAGCATTTCCACACACACAATGCAACAAGAACTCACAAGATTAGGAATGAACAGCTGCGTGACCTTAAGAAAGCCACCTGTTAGTGAGGCTAATCATAAAAAAGGGTCTAGTTCAAGGCTCGAGGAAGCATACATATTGGACTCTGGAGCCATGGAAAAAGGTCATGTGGTCTGATGAGTCCAGAATTACCCTGTTCCAGAGTGATGGGCACATCAGGGTAAGAAGAGAGGCGCATGAAGCAATGCACCCGTCATGCATAGCCCCTACCGTACAAGCTTGTGGAGGCAGGGTTATGATCTGCAGCCATATCACCCTGTACCTCAAGACTGGTTTCCCACTGAAGCTAAGCAGGGCTGAGCCTGGTCATAACCTGAATGGGAGAACAACTGGGAAAACCAGGTAGCTGCTGGTAGAGGTGTTAGTGAGGCCAGCAGGGGGCGCTCACCCTGTGGTCTGTGTGGGTCCTAACACCCCAGTATAGTGATGGGGACACTATACTGACAAAAAGCACCGTCCTTCGGATGAGATGTTAAACCGAGGTCCTGATCCTCTGTGGTCATTAAATATCCCATGGCACTTCTCGTAAAAGATTGGCCCTTACCAATCATGGCCTCCTAATAATCCCCATCCACTGAATTGGCTCTATCACCCTCTCTCCTCTCCACCTATTGCTGGTGTGTGGTAAGCACACTGGCGCCGTTGTACTGTGGCTGCCGTCGCATCATCCAAGTGGATGCTGCACACTGGTGGTGGTTGAGGAGAGACCCCTGACATGAGTGTAAAGCGCTTTGGGTGTACAGTAGTACATATGAAAGCGCTATATAAACTCCTCATTCATTCATTCATTCATTCATTCATTCATTCATTCATTCATTCATTCATTCATCTGGGCTTGCTTCACTTGGTTAGGCCTAGGTTCAGGAGCATTGTGTGCCTCTAAAATAAGGTCAGCTGACTACCTGAATATACTGAATGACCAGGCTTCCCCATCAATGGGTTTTTACCCCTTCCCTGATGGCATGGGCATATTTTAAGACGATAAAGCCAGGATTCATTGGGCTCTAATTGTGAAGGAATGGTTCAAGGAGCATGATCACTTTCACACATGAATTAGCAACCACAGAGTCCCGATCTTAACTATATTGAAGGATATACTGGAGAAGACTTTACACTGCCATTCGCCTCTCCCATCCTCAACACAGGAGCTCTTTGAAAAATGATTACAACTCTGGACTGAAATAAAAGAGACATTGCAAAATTATATTGAAACAATGCTACGCCGGGTACATGCTGTAATTCAAGTTAAAGCCGGTCCGAAATATTAATGTTTTTTTTTTGCCAAGGCAGTTTATATTAGCTATATATATATAATACTTATTAAAGCTATTTGATATCAGAAAATCAAATGGGAAAGTTATTCAAAGTTAGATCTGTACCATCACTTTTTGAAAGTATATTTTGCGGCTTCCTCTGTTCTTGCACCCACTCTGTTGACCTCCCTCTCCAACTCCAGCAACTCTGAAACTTGCGCTGCATCTAAATGAATTCAAACAAATGCACTCCATTTCTTTCCTTGACGTCGACAGAAGCAAGCCAGAAGTCTCAGATTAGGGCTTTAGGCCCAAGCTTAGTCCTGGAGCTGCGGATGGCCTCATGAGTTCAGATAAACTGAGGGCTGGATCTGCAGGCTTCAGGGAGGGAGATCAGCCAGATGCACAAGAGTGTCTGTCCATCAAAAAGCAGACCTTTCCCACACAGCGACAGGCTCTAGTGAACCAGACAATTGCAATGTAGCCATGTGAGAACGGGGCAAGATGGAGTCACGTTCAGCCACTGAAGTTGTTCCAGAAAGCACCGCTGCAGATGCCTCTGCTTTGAAGGTAGAAGATCTCTAACAACCAGCCAGTCAGAAAGAAATGACTTTACAGCATACACCCACTCGCGGCGTCTACCATCACTCAAGGTCGAATAAGGGAGGGAGTCAGGGTGCAAATAACCATCTTTATAGTGGATAGACCTATTCACATCTGAGAGCAAATGATTATTAGCGTCGAGCCATTTAAGGAGCACTTCGGGATATGTTGACTTACTACAACCAGAACTGGTGCTACAATGTTTTTCTTCTTTTTCTCCCAGATTAGAAAACTGCTCAAGAAGCATTTTTCGTAATTCCCCTTCTTTTCTTTTCCACGGCATCCTTTACTTATCTTTACTTACAGATAACGTTACTTATCTTCTCAGGCTCTGTGTCAGCTCTTTGGTCCGTCAGCATCTTTACGTTCATATAATCTGCTGTGCTGTATAGCAGGCTTCAGCCCTTTAGCTGTGTTATTAAAGCTCTGTCCTTCAGGGTGGAGGGAATGAAGTGCTTGTTTGATGGAGCGTTGGAGAATCGGGCCACTCCTTCCACTCCCCGTACTGTAGATGTGCTGAGGGTAAAAGGTTGGCTGACGTGGACCCGCACATGTGATGCATCTCCTGGAGCTCTCGCTGGGTCAGCATATAGCTAAAACCGCCAAGCAAACTTGCGGTATCATTGCACACACACCCCTGCCTGACAGTGATTGCACTAAAGGTTCCTGCTGAACAACAGACTGGAGCTCATCTATAGCCTGTTGTGATGTTAATGGTAACTGACACTATCAACCAACTGACTTTGCTGCCTGTAATAACCAACCAAAACCATCTCGCAGACCTCAGTCTTGCTGAAATATTTAACTCTGCTCTCCTTGAGGCTTCTGTTTCAGCTCAAACTGTTCTTGTATGTAGGCATCACTCACATTGCGATATGAAAAATTAAACATAGTAAGTGTGAGCTGGATCAGAGATTTATATAGTGTTCTGTCTGTTTCCATCTCAAATATTTTTTCATTATTCTCTAAAATACATGTGTAAGTTATTTGTGAATAACACGAGAGTGGTATTGTACTGGGGTTTGTTGCATTCAGAATTGGTTTAACTTAGAAAAGCAACATGTTCAAAGACTAACTTTTTATGTTGGATTGTAAACTCCTTTTTATAAAGTTTAGACTGTTTTGAAGTTTTAAGGCCCTTTCACACTGGACGTGATTTTGACGTGTGAATAATTCGGGCGTTGTTTGTTTTTTTCTTTCGATCAGCTGTTTGTGTAATGAGCGCTTCCACACCGAACGCGAATGTGCTGAGGTGAAAAAACGACATTTATTTTTTTCGTTTCAATGTCGATTTTTTTTTTTTTTTTTTTACTCTAGCGGCAACAAAAATGGCTTCAACCAATCACATAAAAGGAAACAAAGGTGTCGAAATGTCCAGTTGATTTCACGAGCTATTCAATCAACTTTAACCTTTGCCAGGCATGGCGTTTCTCATGAGATTACTGCTGTAAACTGTACAGCTGCAGCTGTGTTTGCCCACTGTATGCTACAGACAGCAATAACTTATAACCTTTTATAGTACAGTTAAAATAGTTGATTTTTTTCTAAACATTGTGTCCGCGATTATGGAAAGTGAACGTGTTGCCATCAGTAGGCTACGTCTGTGGCACTGAAATGTTTACATTGTGACTCGACTGGAAAAATTTGCTCGGATCGATTGATTCCCCAAAGTGCTCGGTTTGTCTCGTCAGATACCGCTGCCGTCTCTGGATGAGATCCTCAAATTGTCCCACAGACTTTAGAAAGTAAGTGCAGAACCGGCCATGATAAAGTTTTAGCTCCTGTACAAGATTAGCATCCTCCCCTTCAGACTCTCTGTTCTATAAGACTGGCTGCACCCAAAACCTTCTTCTCGGTCCTTTAAATAAAATAAAAAGCTAGTCTTCACTGAATGATGAAGTGCCTGCGTTTTCTCAGCTGTCGTCACGAATGTTTTTGGAATCTTGGAGCTCTGAAACGTCGCAAATTCGTGTCGTGGCTGATGTGAATGGTTTTGACGCGAAATATTCGCATGCGAAATATTCGCTTATTCGTTACGCTTTTTCGTTACGCGTCCGATGTAAAAGGACCTTTATAGATTCTGAAACCATGCGTTGTTATTGACATGATGAGCTCTAAACATCTGCATTCAAATGTAAACAGCATGAGGAAGTGTCATGACAATATAAAATGCATTAATGGAGCTTTCTTAAATTACAGTCCGTTCCTCATTTAAAGCTTGTTTTATCTTCCGAAGACTTGGAAATACAGTGCACAAGTACCATTACAGTTCAAAAGTTTGAGTTTGTTAAGTGTTTTAAAAATAATACATTTGTTGTGGTGAGGCTGCATTTATTTGATCCAAAAATTAAAGTTATGAAATATTATATATATAAAACCTGTATTCCTTTACATAATTACTCCAGTCTTCAGTTCCACATGATGCTTTAGAATCATTCTAAATTGCTGATTTAGTGCTCCAGAATCATTTTATTATCCTTATTGAAACCAGTTGTTCTGATAAATATTATTGTGAAGAATCAGGATGTTTTTGATGAATAGAAACTTACAATATATATATATATATATATATATATATATATATATATATATATATATATATATATATATATATATATATATATATATATATATATATATATATATATATAATTAAATAGAAGGTTTTTGTAACATTATTAATGCTTGTGCCTGTCATTTTCTGAATAAAACTTTTTTTTTTTTTTTTTTGGTCTCACTGACTCCAAACTTTTAAATAGTTGTGTATATAGTACAATACTTCTATACTGGTACTTTTACCCAATCAATTTGTTAAAGTAAATCAAACTTACCATCAATAGTTGCCCTTGTGTAACTCATTAGGGATAACTGAAAAACAGTCCATATAAAAAAAATCATCAGAACATAAGCAAATAGAAGGTACAGACTTATTGGACAAACTCTGTGATTGATGGTAACCTTACTTCAACTTTTCTCCTCAAAGTTAGGTCACCTAACTCTTTTACCTGTAAAGAACACTGAGACATGTGGAAACTCATAGTTTCACGGTGAGGTGACGTATGGTGGTACTTTTGATGACTGAGTTCACTAGCTCTGACAAGGCTGAAACAGAGAAAAAGCTTCTTTCCGCAGTGGGCCAAGCCCTGCCCTTTAAAGGTCTCGATCGGTTTTTAAAATTTATAAGAGCACTGGGGCACGTGTCTCAGGTTCAGATTTCTGAATGCAGCGCTGCGCCTGTTCAATGTTCCTCTCCCTCTTGCCGAAGCTTATTAGTGACAACGGTGCAATGCCCAGTGCTTCAACCCCTCCCCCTCATATCTGTCTGAGTAAAAGCCTTTGTGGTCCAACACTATCTCTACTGTAAACAACCTCTCATATATGAGCTCAGAGCCATAAATAGGACATGATAGAGAGAGCGATGGAGGAAAAGATCTTGAGCGAACCAAGGGAGGAATTTGAAATGTTGCATATTAATTTTGTTCTTGTTTTTGTTTTTCCATAGAGTAAAGGGACAGCTAGTAGAAGCTATAGTGAAAACGAATACTCTTGTGTAAATATTCTTAGTTAAAACAATCATTAGTTTTGTTTTTGATCCTAAAGTAGATTTTCCTACAAGTACAATATTGAAACACACTGGGTTTGTTCTAGAACCTAGTGAGTTGCCATTTTAAGACATGATATGCTACCGTTCAAAACATTTGGGTCAGTATAATTTTGGTCTTTTTGTTTGTTTTTTAAAATAAGTTTATACTTTTATTGGGCAACATTAAACTGATCAAAAGAGACTTTAAGGGGGGGGGGGTGAAATGCTGTTTGTGTATAACGTTAGTTAATTTATCAATGGAGCATGCGCTCTATGGTGTGTGTTTCAATACATTTGTTTAGCTGACCACTATAGGTGTCAGTTTGACTATTGTAAAACCACCCAAACATAAACCTAGCGTTCTCACGAAGCGTGCTTCGTCATTCGAATGCGCTAACGGTTACTCCATTGTTGTTCTATGTATAACGTTACACTAGTCTGACGTGCAAAACCGTTTTGCTTGCTACAGCTAAGGTTTAGTTGCATACAATAGTCCATAAACCAAATCATGTCCTCATAAACTGCGAGTAAAGACACACAAATTTTGGCAGGCCACTAAATACAGTACATACCACAGAGACGGACGTCCTGATGTTGCTGTTTCTCCTGTTCAATTTATTTCAGCCTCCAGATCTGATTCTGGATCATATCTGTATTAGTTGAATCTGATTGATAGCCGTTTTCTTCTCCACGCTTGAGGACGTCACCACTTTGTGCGCACTCGTCATTATTTAGCTCCGCCCACACGATACGCCTCCAGGCGCTTGGGTTTTTCCGGAAAGACTCGGTACAGCCTATATTTATTTTATAAATATAATAAAACTAAAGACTTTTCGGAGATATGAAGGATGTAATACTACTCTATAGGTACTTAAGATTGACATGAGATTGCCTGAAACTGAGTATTTCACCCCCTTCTTTAAGGGCATTATTAATAGTTTCAACTAGAAAGTTCAAGACGAGCAGCATTTATTAATCAAAGAATCCTAAAAAAAAAAAACAATGCATCAAGCTTTCCACACGAGTAGCACAACTGTTTTCAACACTGATATTAATAAGAAATGCATCTTGAGCAGTAAATCAGCATATATTAGAATTATTTCTGAAGGACCACGTGGTACTAAATCTATCTATTCTGTATAAATAGAAAACTGTGATTTTTAATTTGTAACTTGACAGGTGAAGTGAATAACACTAATTATCGGCACCTGTTAGTGGGTGGGATATATTAGGCAGCAAGTAAACATTTTGTCCTCAAAGCAGATGTGTTAGAATCACGAAAAAATGCTTCTACAAGGGTCAAATTGTGATGGCTAGATGACTGGGTCAGAGCATCTCCAAAACGGCAGCTCTTGTGGGATGTTCCCGGTCTGCAGTGGTCAGTAATGATCAAAAGTGGTCCAAGGAAGGAACAATGGTCAACCAGGGACAGGGTCATGGCTCATTGATGCACGTGTGGAGCGAAGGCTTGTAAGAATGGGTTTTACTACTAAGACAAAAGTTAAGATCCAACGCCCTGCAATAAAGCAATAAAACTCACTAATCTGGAGAAAAGATCTCACAGAAAGAGTGTCACTGCATCTCCCCTTTCCCTCTCCCCTTCCCCTGATTCAAGTCATAGAATGCAAAACCTACAGATGATGTATTTTGTGAATCTATTGTTTTTCCCTTTCATGTTTAGTGTCTTTTTAAAGGTCGATGGGTAAATCCGTCTCAAGTTCATTATAGTCACTAGTAGGATGAAAGGTTGAAACGTTTGAGAATTCTGGGGTTCTCCTTCTCAGGTCTCTTCAAAGATATTTAAGATTCTTCGGAATGAAACGTGCATTATAAATAAAATCTATTATTATTATTATTATTATTATTATTATTATTATTATTATTATTATTATTATTATTATTATTATTATTATTATTATTATATAAAACCTCTCCCCCAAACCAGGTGATGTGTTGAAAATATTTGCAATCCTTTGTTCTGGTCTGAGTATTTAAGGAAGGGTTGCCAGAACCCCCTTGCCATGTCATGTTGTGTCCTAGTGGCACTCACACACATGGTATGTATTGTGCCTGATATCATGACTCTTTGAAACTATTTTCATATCACTTTGTAATTGCATTTTATAATTTTTTATGCTGACAGTTGTGTAGCATGGATTCATTATGTTATTTAAGTTCTGTCTGGCCCATAATAAAAGTCAATCTTGATTCATCTTGTATCAGTCTGAAATCATTAATTCTAGTAGTGTCACATGAGGAGTTTGTAGGAGTTTCCGCAAATCTTTCTGTCAGGACAGATTCATACGGAGGGACCCAAGAACTGGAGCATGGCGCTAAGCATGAGGGGCAATATGATTTCTGACTGTCGCTGTTATTAATAAGTTGCAGTTCCCGTGATTATTGTTCCAATTACACTTTTTTTTTTTATGAGTAAGCATGTGCGACTCACTTAAAGGTAAAATAGTTCACTCTGCAATCCTCTATAATAACAGAACTGACTAATTTGTGTCTGTGATGCAATTAATCGTGAGCACTATCTCTGAGCGACTCCTGGTACCATGGAGGAACGAATATTTGAAGTTAAGAGATACTAAGAGGAATCAACGATCTAAATTAAATCACAACTAAAATGAAGATCAGCTGTTAAGTTACAAACGTAATGAACTGAACAAATTCACATAGAATTGGAGTCAGATAAAATGTAATAATGGAGTCAGATTTGAAATTCGATATCACTAAATTAAGTGAATTTAACAGAAATGCTGAAAAGTCAGAAGTCCTTCGACCTTTGAGTGCTTACATTTTTTGGCTAAAGGATGGACCTTACAGGCTGGCTCGTGTGGTAGCTCAAATTGCTCAAGAGGTTAATGCTGGTTCTGATAGGAAGGTGTCAGAATACACAGTACATCAGTTTGTTGCGTATGGGGCTGCATAGACTAGTCAGGTTGCCCATCCACCACCGAAAGTGCCAATAATTGCACGTGAGCATCAGAACTGGACCATAGAGCATACTGGCCATACATCCCTTAAACGCTACAAGAACTACCTTACTAACTATTTATATGCATTAAATTAGGAGTTTATTGAGGCAAAACTCATAGTTATTAGTGAATAATATGTGTTCCAATACTAAAGTGTTACCATTATTTCTTAAGTATAAATAATTGTACTCAAAAGTACAACTTTTTTAGTGCTCTTTGCACCGCTGGTAAACGGCCCCTTAGAAATTGTCTGACTATTACACAGCAAGGCAGCTCACTATAGGCTTTGGAACAGAGCCTCTGTCTTAAACAATAAAGTTCACTTCACAGACAAAAAACTAATTGATTGGCTGTCCCAACACTTTGTTTGCATTTAAGGCACCATCAAATGATTAGCTCTTTTGAATTTGCTAGCACCCCTGCATCAGTGCTCGGTCTAATATTTTCACGCTTGTGTGAATTTCCTCTGAAAGCTCGTCCTCCCCCTCTCTTCCTTTCTCTGCCTCTGTATCTCTCTCCATTTTCTCCCTCCAGCAGATAAACGTACTCCTCAGGCTTGCTCCTGCCACAAAGCATTCTGTAATAGTCTAATTGTGGCTAATGGTTTGTGCAGCTAATTAAAGTGTATGAATTACAGTAATCAGTCAGACACGTTGAGGCTCGCATCTCCCTGCTCCTCCAGGCGTGGAGGGGCAGAGGAGAGGGACCGGAGAGAGAGGGAGAGAAATGACCAGACAGGAGGAAAAGGAAGAGGAAAGCTTTGTGGGAAGTTGATAGGTCTATCCGAGCAGAGCATAATTAAGATTTTTTTCTTCCACATTAAAAACGGAGCCACTGAAACAATATTTACCTTTTGGATGCTCCGTGCCGGCAGTTGGTGCCATGATGAACGGATCAGCAGGCTTGTGTCGCTTACGCCTCCAGCGTTTGAAGCAAATCTACGCAAGCGAAACACGCAAGTCACAAATGTAATAACAGAGCGAGCAACTAAGATTTGTATTATGTACAGTAATAGGAAGAAAAAGAAAATGTGTTTACACGCTTTGCACACACAGGCACACATACATTTTCTATTTAATTTGTATTTATATATGGGTTTTCATATATAGGTATAAAGGTGTGGGGTTAGTATGATTTTTGTAATCGTTTATCATTTTATTTGATCAATAAAAAAATGGTAATAAAGTCAATTATTATTACAAATAGCTGTTTCTATTTTAATATTTCAATTGTAATTTATACCTGGCAAAGCTATATTAATATGTTTTAGTGTTCAAGAACCATGTATAATTTTTTGTATTAAGTATTAATTTTTAATCTTACTGACCCTAAACGTGAGTGAGTGAGTGAGTGAGTGAGTGAGTGAGTGAGTGAGTGAGTGAGTGAGTGAGTGAGTGAGTGAGTGAGTGAGTGAGTGAGTGAGTGAGTGAGTGAGTGAGTGAGTGGGTGGGTTGAGTGGGTTGAGTGGGTGAGTCAGTCAGTCAGTAAGTGTGGTGTGAGTGAGGTGGGGAGAGCGAGTGAGTGCGGTGAGTGGGTTGAGTGGGTGAGTCAGTCAGTCAGTCAGTCAGTATTGTGGGTGAGTGAGTGGGTGAGTGAATGAGTGAATGAGTGGATGAGTGAGGTGAGTGAGTCAGTCAGTCAGTCAGTCAGTCAGTCAGTGTGAGGTGAGTGAGTGAGTGAGTGAGTGAGTGAGTGAGTGAGTGAGTGCAGTGAGTGAGTGCAGTGAGTGAGTGAGTGCAGTGAGTGAGTGAGTGAGTGAGTGAGTGAGGTGGGGTGAGTGGGTGAGTCAGTCAGCCAGTCAGTCAGTCAGTGTTTGGTGGGGGAGTGAGGTGGAGTGAGTGAGTCAGTGCGGTGAGTGAGTGAGTGAGTGAGTGAGTGAGTGAGTGAGTGAGTGAGTGAGTGAGTGAGTGAGTGAGTGAGTGAGTGAGTGAGTGAGTGAGTGAGTGCAGTGAGTGAGTGCAGTGAGTGAGTGCAGTGAGTGAGTGCAGTGAGTGAGTGAGTGAGTGAGTGAGTGAGTGAGTGAGTGAGGTGGGGTGAGTGGGTGAGTCAGTCAGCCAGTCAGTCAGTCAGTGTTTGGTGGGGGAGTGAGGTGGAGTGAGTGAGTCAGTGCGGTGAGTGAGGTGGGGTGAGTGGGTGAGTGAGTCAGTCAGCCAGTCAGTCAGTCAGTGTTGGGTGGGGGAGTGAGGTGGAGTGAGGTGGAGTGAGTGAGGTGGAGTGAGTGAGGTGGAGTGAGTGAGGTGGAGTGAGTGAGTGAGTGAGTGAGTGAGTGAGTGAGTGAGTGAGTGAGTGAGTGAGTGAGTGAGTGAGTGAGTGAGTGAGTGAGTGAGTGAGTCAGTCAGTCAGTCAGTCAGTCAGTCAGTCAGTCAGTCAGTCAGTCAGTCAGTCAGTCAGTCAGTCAGTCAGTCAGTCAGTCAGTCAGTCAGTCAGTCAGTCAGTCAGTCAGTCAGTCAGTCAGTGTGAGGTGAGTGAGTGAGTGAGTGAGTGAGTGAGTGAGTGAGTGCGGTGAGTGCGGTGAGTGCGGTGAGTGAGTGCGGTGAGTGAGTGCGGTGAGTGAGTGCGGTGAGTGAGTGCAGTGAGTGAGTGCAGTGAGTGAGTGCGGTGGGGTGAGTGGGTGAGTCAGTCAGTCAGTGTTTGGTGGGGGAGTGAGGTGGAGTGAGTGAGTCAGTGCGGTGAGTGAGGTGGGGTGAGTGAGTCAGTCAGCCAGTCAGTCAGTCAGTGTTGGGTGGGGGAGTGAGGTGGAGTGAGGTGGAGTGAGGTGGAGTGAGGTGGAGTGAGGTGGAGTGAGGTGGAGTGAGGTGGAGTGAGTGAGTGAGTGAGTGAGTGAGTGAGTGAGTGAGTGAGTGAGTGAGCGAGCGAGCGAGCGAGCGAGCGAGTGAGTCAGTCAGTCAGTCAGTATGGGGTGAGTGAGTGAGTGCGGTGAGTGATTTGGGGTGAGTGAGTGAGTGAGTGAGTGAGTGAGTCAGTCAGTCAGTCAGTGTGGGGTGAGTGAGTGAGTGAGTGAGTGAGTGAGTGAGTGAGTGAGTGAGTGAGTGAGTGAGTGAGTGAGTGAGTGAGTGAGTCAGTCAGTCAGTCAGTCAGTCAGTCAGTCAGTCAGTGTGGGGTGAGTGAGTGAGTGGGTGAGTGAGTCAGTCAGTCAGTCAGTCAGTGTGGGGTGAGTGGGTGATTGAGTCAGTCAGTCAGTCAGTCAGTCAGTGTGGGGTGAGTGAGTGAGTGGGTGAGTGAGTCAGTCAGTCAGTCAGTCAGTGTGGGGTGAGTGAGGTGGGGTGAGTGGGTGAGTGAGTGAGTCAGTCAGTGGTGGGTGGGAGTGAGTGAGTGTGTGGGAGTGAGTGAGTGATTGAGTGAGGTGGGGTGAGTGTTTAAATGAATGAATGAATGAACAAACGAACGAATGAAAGAATGAATGAAATTAAATACAATAAAAATGTAATCAAAATTTGTTCCTGGAAAATTTGCCTCTAAATACCAGTTTATAACAAGCAATAATGGTGTTCATCACAACAGTGATGAAAAATAAAGCCTAGTGAATTTCTATTCTTCTTTTATTTCAAATTTACGCCCCGCCCTTTTTTCCTTTGTCTGTGGTTGTCATACATCTTCACTGGTTTTTAAGGTAACCACTGCACTTTTCCTGCATTTTACATTGAGTGAAGAGTAAAATATAGGTAAGGACAGCAGGGATAAACACTTTTGAAATGTAAATGTTTAAATCCCATTACAACAGGGCCGAAATGAAAAGAAAATGAGTTGATTGATGTGATTACATTTCCATTATGTTGCTCCTTTTGCCTAAAAGGCCATGTAGGATCTGTTTCTGTGAGACAAGGAGCTAAGACACTGATTAATTAGATATGCTAAGCTTTTCACCATTAGAAATGTTAAGCCCCTTCCATATAAAGGACATAGACGAAGTCAATTTCTTAACCTTCCATTTACAGGGGTTTCATAGACATGTTATTGCATGTCATCTCCTGATAACATTATTAACTGTCTCAGTAAATCCAGAGTTAAGTTACAGTGCAATCTCATAAAGTGTGGACAAATTTGACAGGTAATGCTCCGCACGTGTATTGCATGCAGTAGGTTTCCCCCCATAATATTCAAGAAAAAAGCCCAGATGACTGAAGTAGGATCGACATTCTAATTTTCTCAAGGTTTTCTTTTTTTCCCCACGCAGAGTGGATGATTTCATACAGATCTAATAAGGCATGTGGCAGTCTTCACCCCACCACAGACGTTATGGAGGAAGTCAAGGGTAAATGACAATGTGCAATTAAGAGGACAACGGGGAGAGGGAGTCCGACAGAACTATCCTGCAAAAATGCCTGCATAACAATTTGTCACAATAATTATGAATAATTACAGGCAGCATCATAATTGCAGTTATTGATACACCTGCACAATTTTTTTCTAAAAATGGAGCTCCGTGTATAAGAGAGTGCAGTTGGGGATGTTTCAACCCTTCTACAAAGAACTTGCTATACTATGCATATTAGTCAAACACGTGAACCACCATAGCATGTAATTGGTAAGTGGAGCAACTGACATTAGCTGTATGATATACATTGTTCTCTTCGATACGTGACGACATGAACATCATTGCTATAACTACACAATGCACTGGCATGTGACAATGTAATGGCCATTTTGTATTTGATGGTTTGGCACCACCTCTCCAGAGACTTAATGCAGATCCTTGAAAAAAATTGGACGAACATGAAAACTCATTGGACGAACTTAATTTAATTGAGGGCAGGTTTTCCATCCAGTAAATATATGTAGCCCCAACTCTTAAAAAAAAAATAATTCATGAAATATAATGTAATTGAGTTGGTCTAACTCAATTTTATCAAATACAGTTTAAAGTATATTTATATACTCGTAACTTTTTTAATACTTGCCCATCAATTAGAAGCCGTTTCATTCATCATCATACAATATGTATATAATGATAATATAAGAAAAGACTGGTGTCACTCAAGACATTATACTGTGTGGCAAACACAGACATCACTCTTTTTTAACCACAAAATTCAAAAACATTACAGAAACTACTCTTAATGTCCAACATAACTGAAAATTACACACTTACATTAACTCACAACATCTTTCCCTTTAAAGAAAAACACATAAAATAGCACTGGCAAACCTGGCAAAGCATGCTGGGAACTACAGATCCACTGCCCAGTTAGTTATGTCAACAAGAATAATTTGTGTAGTTTCAAAACAAATTAATTAAGTAAACTTCAGTTTTAAATAGATTCTGTTGATTGAACACAATTAAATTAAGTTGTGACAAAATTAGATATGTTTAATAAAGTGAACAGAATTGAATAATTCTAACGCAATAATTCTAGCTATAGCATTTTAAATGCATCTTCAATTTTGTTTTAAATTAATTGTTATATAGTTTACTTTACTTGACCTGTTTTTTACACTTTACTTTACTTTACTTTACTTTACTTTACTTTACTTTACTTTACTTTACTTTACTTTACTTTACTTTACTTTACTTTACAGTGACCCAGAACAATTATTTGGATATATATATATATATATATACTTTACTTTACTTTACTTTACAGTGACCCAGAACAATTATTTGGATATATATATATATATATATTGCAATTTTTAGTGGCCTGCTTGCTTGCATTCTTACTTGGAAAATCCTTTAAAATAAATGCTACTTGCTTGTGTGTGTTAACCTAACCCTAAGGGTTAACACTTGATATATTTTATAATGGAATAAAATGATTAAAATGTGGTTTATGTGTCAAAATATATTGTGGCTTTCCGTATATGCATTTTTAAGGTTAGTTAATCCCACATTTTGTGATTCATTATTCAAATATTGTGAGTTAAGTCTGAAAGGAGTTTTTTTTTTTTTTTTTTCACCAGTGGCAGGGGGGTAAAAAAAACAGGCTGCTTTTCCATTAGTTTTCACACATTAAATTAGAGTAAAAGAGAGTTGGAGGCAAGCCCATACATCAACAGACAAATGTGAAGCTTTTACGCTACCATTAAGACCACTGTGCTGAACACTATCTTACTCCTGCTGAAAGGCATGTTATGGGGATAGTAAAGTTTTACTAGTCCATGATGGAGATCATTACCGTGTCGGAGGTCTGTCCTGTCAAGTTCAAAAGCACATTAAACAAATCAGCTATA
Source organism: Pseudorasbora parva (assembly GCF_024679245.1). Taxonomy (NCBI): domain Eukaryota; kingdom Metazoa; phylum Chordata; class Actinopteri; order Cypriniformes; family Gobionidae; genus Pseudorasbora; species Pseudorasbora parva. Next base: position 13,222,199 of record NC_090189.1, on the reverse strand, counting down.
AGAATTTTGACATGTAAATAAAAACAGGGCATGCTAATGTGTAGCATGAAGTACAGGCTAATGTCGTTGTGGTAAAAGCTATAAAATGGACAACATCATTTATTATTGAAGCATAAATGCAGTATACAGAGGGAGGGTTTTGCTGTAAGGATGTGGGAATGCAGATTTTAAATGAATAATTTGCAGATATCACTAGCATGTGCATTAGCGTAACATTAGCGTAATATTAGCATAGTAGTGAGGTTTTTTTTAGCCATTATCAAAATAGTAAGTGATGACCGTTTATGAAGCTGAAGCTCTCCTAAGATATACAATGTAAGAATAAAGACGACGAGAGCGAATAAGGCGCACCTCTGACTTTTTCCGAATCACAGAGGGAGTCGCTTTGCTCATTCAGAAAGGAAAAAGAGAAAAGAGCTCATAAATCAGGGAGGAAATGCAGCACTTTTTGTCTAACAGATTGGCTCACCCACTCCAGCGCATCACTCCCCATCCTTTAAATGGCCGAATGAATTAGTAACAAGCACATTTCTAGCCTTTTAATTTGGCTAGCATACAAAATACTGCTTCCGATAAACGAGCTATGGAGTTTCTCGGTGACAGTGATATCCATTATGTGTTTAATTATCTTCAAAGTTAAAATGAAGGACTTCTCCTCCGCCCCCCCACCCTCCACCACCACCCCCTGCTAATGGGAAGATGAGGCAAAGCGCATTTCAAACATGAATAGGAGGCTGACGAGTTAGCCAGCGCCCATTTCACTTTCCGTGATGCAAATTGGAGCAATCAGAAAAACCTCGTAAGAAATATCACCCCTGTTGTTATTTATTCCCTTGCCTTTCATTTCCAAGTCAAATTCCACTGGGCTAATTTGATATCTTCTATGAAATGGCAGTCCAAACAAGTCAAGATGATTTGCGCATTCAGGGTAAAAACTGCTGAGGAAAAGGTTGGGCTTGTCTCAAATGTCATCAGAAAGACGGGTTGATTGCATTGTGCTCAATTGTGTTGCTGTGATTTCCACTCATTAATTTTCACTTAAGATGCCGCACCAAGCCGTCTCCTGTCCCTTACAAGACTGTTATCTCGAAAACATTTTTAGTTTGATTCTCTCAATAAGTGATAAGTTAGCATGCCTTTGTAAATGTTGATGGCTAATGCGTTCGACCTTTGTTGTGTCCTTTAAGTATTATTTATAGGTAAAGATTTCGTTTTTGCAAGTATTTCTTTCAATGTATTAATTTATTCCAGCTTTTGAAATTATTGAAAATTCACTCCGTGCATGTTTAATTATTATAATTTTTTTTTTTATTCATGCATCATAACCATGTATAGAACCAAAATCTTACTTTAAAAAAAATAAAATAATCCTTTACACTCGATGTGTCACAAATATGGAAGACCTGTAGCTACTTTCATTTCATCACACCTACATTTACAAGTGTAGTAGACCTTTTACACATATTTAATGTTGTTTTTTTCATGGTTAGGGAAAAAATCTCTAAGGATTTTTTACAGTGAATCTGAAGTAAAACCACAAAATAATGACACCGTAAGTCGGTGTTATAAGATAAAACTAGCTCGGTTTGAGAGATATGCAACAATGTTAGCATTTCAGCCCCATCCCCTGTCTGTCTCTCTCTCTCTTTCTTTCTCTCACTTCCTTTCTCTGATTCAGTCTCCCTTCTTCCCACCACCCAACCATTAAATAATTTTGCTGTTGGCTTTTTCTATTTGCCTGGAATTACCCATGAACAGTGCGGTTCTCTCCTGGGGGTCTGTCAGAGCAGCGCTGTAATAGCTTCTCTCTCTAATAGGTGTGTGACTAGGCAGCTATATGGACTCTAAAATATAACACAAATCTTTATCTAAAGCCACTCAGGTACCTGTCTCGCGCCGACTGCCCTGCTAGCTGCTAACCTCTCCTGCTCCATCATGCTAACGCTCCTCACTATGTCCAGTAATCTCTCTGCTTTTTATCTCGAGTATGAGGGGAGGCGGTTCGCTCGGCGCCCAACATCCATCTTTTATTGACTTGGAGGCCACTTCAAATCAATTTCTCTCTCAGCCCGTTCTCGCTTAATCACCTGGAAGAGAAGCGGCACGTGTAAATATGAGAGACAGAGCGCTTCAGATGGACCACAGACCATTCAGCCCTATTCCCAACACAATAACCATGCAAACTACATTATTAAAGAAAAACGTGCCCCAGGTCAGATTTAGTTCTCTTGTGTAAAAATGTTGTTCAGAATTCTGATGGAAGTACCGCATACGCGGTGTGTAGGGAAATGCAGTATGACCTCCGTAAGATCTACCGCGCCATCCTCATTCACAGAAAGCGGAATTTACGAACGTGCTGGCGAAGTGAGATGCACGAAGTGTAAATTATTATGTAAATCTGTCCAAGGCTGCAAGGCTATGCCGGTCTCGAGAGTGACGCTAACCTGACTACAGCGTAGATCAAGTCTGCAGGGCTGAAATATACGAGTTAGAGTGTTAACAGAACTTCAGTATCCTATAGAGATGGCGAGAATCGAGAATACTTATTCCTGTTCTCTCTCTCTCTCTCTCTCTCTCTCTCTCTCTCTCTCTCTCTCTCTCTCTCTCTCTCTCTCTCTTTTATCCACTTTCTCTCTATTATCCACTCTCTTTTGCTCCACTCTCTGCTGGAAAAGGCAGCCATTTCAGGTTATGGTGCTCCAACACATTTAGTTAAATGGATTGTTCACCCAAAAATGAAAATTTGATGTTTATCTGTTTACTCCTAGGGCATCCAAGATATAGGTGACTTTGTTTCTTCAGTAGAACACAAATGAAGAGTTTTAACTCCAACCATTGCAGTACGTCAGTCATATAATGTACACTCACCTAAAGGATAATTAGGAACACTAATGCAAGGAGAGCTTAATGCAATTATCTAATCACTCAATCACATGACATTTGCTTCAATGCATTTATGGCTGTGGTCCTGGTCAAGACAATCTCCTGAACTCCAAACTGAATGTCATAATGGGAAAGAAAATTGATTTTAAACAATGTTGAGCGTGGCATGGTTGTTGGTGCCAGACAGGCCGGTCTGAGTATTTCACAATCTGCTCAGTTACAGGGATTTTCACGCACAGTCATTTCTAGGGTTCACAAAGAATGGTGTGAAAAGGGAGAAACATCCAGTATGTGGCAGTCCTGTGGGCGAAAATGCCTTGTTGATGCTAGAGGTCATGGGAGAATTGGCTGACTGATTTAAGCTGATAGAAGAGCAACTTTAACTGAAATAATCACTCGTTACAACCAAGGTATGCAGCAAAGCATTTTGAAGCCACAACACACACAACCTTGAGGCGGATGGGCTACAGCAGCAGAAGACCTCACCGGGTAGTTTTAATGCGTCGTGAAGCGCCTGTAGAACCATTCCATCGGAAAAAAGATTGATCGTCGGCGTGATGACGTCATCGACCGGAAGCTATAAAACGTCCGTGAAAACAAACAGGAACTAACTTCTGATAAAGCCTGAAGTAAGTGATCACGGACACGCCGGGAGTATGGCAAAGCGACGCAGCGTCTCGTTCCCTCAGGGAACTAGGGTTACATACGTAACCTGAGACGTTCCCTTTCGGGGAACTCGAGCTGCGTCGAAACGCTGTGGGAACGCTTATACCCACAACGCCATAGGACCAAGTGTCTCGTATGTGTGAAGCCGAAGCGCACACGGTTACGAGAGTACCTGTGCCCCAACAGTAGATGCCAGGTCTAGTTCGTAGAACCTGACGAAGGTTAAAGGAGATGACCATCCGGCCGCGTTACAAATATCGTGGAGGGAAGCCCCCGACAAAAGTGCTTTAGAAGCAGCCATACCCCTGGTTGAATGCGCCCGGACAGCCAGTGGAGACTGCTGCCCGGCCGCCTCATAAGCAAGTGAGATGGCCTCGACCACCCACTTGCTCATCCTCTGCTTAGATACTGGGGCCCCTTCTTAGGGGGCCCGAAACAGACAAACAGCTGATCAGTTTTCCTCCACAGGGCAGCTCTGTGGACATAGTATCTAGTGCTCTAACAGGGCACAGCAGATTAATCCTTCCTGGTCTGACGTCGTGAAAGGAGGAGGACAGAATGCTTGAAGAGTAATGGGGCCCCGTGGGCTCGTAGGAACCTTGGGGACATAACCCGGCCTGGGATGTAGAAATCCCCGGCGCAAACTCTAGACATGAGGGCCCTACAGACAGGGACTGAATATCTCTTATTCTTTTGAGAGATGAAATAGCCAAAAGGAATATAGTCCTGAGGTGAGGAACTTATCCGACACCTCCTCCAAGGGTTCAAACGGAGGCTCGGACAAGCCCCGCAAAACACAGGCTAAGTCCCATGCTGGGACCCTCGAGTGCATAACAGGCCTCAACCTTAAAGTGCCACGGAGGAAACGTGTAATCAGAGGGTGTCTTCCCAAGACACTCCACCCAAAGAGACGTGGAAGGCACCCAAGGCCGCCACGTACGCCTTTATTGTGGAGGGGGTCAACCCTGCCGAGAACCTTGCCTGCAGAAACTCCAGCACTGTACCAACCGGGCAGTTAACTGGGTCCCACTGGCGTTCTCTGCACCATGCTGAGAAAAGTTTCCCTTTCAGAGTGTACAGTTTCCTCGTAGACGGAGCTCTGGAGTGAAGGATGGTCTCTACGACCTCGGCCGAGAGACCTTCCTCTATGAGCCTAGCCCCCTCAGAGGCCAGGCCCACAGTTTCCACATCTCTGGGCGTGGGTGCAGGAAACTCCCGCCCGCCTGAGAGAGTAGATCCCTCCTGGTCGGAATCTCCATCGGAGAGCCTTCCAGGAAAGATATCAGGTCCGAAAACCATACTCGGGTCGGCCAGTACGGAGCCACTAGAAGTACCTGGGCCCCGTCCCGGCGTACCCTCTCCAGAACTCCTGGAAGCAAGACAATCGGGGGGAAGGCGTACAGAGGTGGCCTCGGCCACCCCTGTACCATGGCATCCAACCCCAGCGGGGCTGGATGGGTCAGAGAAACCACTGCGGGCAGTGAGAACTCTCCGCCGAAGCAAATAGCTCCCATATACCTTCCATAGGAGCTCCACCACTTCTGGGTGGAGTCTCCATTCCCCGGGCCTCGGCCCCTGCCTCGACAGGCTGTCTGCTTCCTGATTCAGGACCCCCGGGATATATACTGCTCTGACTGACAGCAATTTCCCTTGGGCCCACAGGAGGATCCGATGTGCCAATTTGTCCAACGGACGGGACCTCAGACCCCCCTGGTGATTTATATAGACGACCACCGATGTGTTGTCTGCACATGGTGGCCCCTGAGGTCGGGCAGGAACTGTTTCAATGCAAGAAACACTGCGAGCATCTCTAGCCGATTTACGTGCCAGTGCCGCTGTTACTGCCATAGACCCTGGGATGAGCGACCACTCATGGTCGCCCCCCCAGCCCGTGAGAGAGGCATCTGTCGTTAGCGTTACGCGACGAACCTGAGCCCCTAACACGGGACCCTGAGATAGAAACCCCGGGTTTTCCCACATGACCAGAGCACGTAGGCATCGCCGCGTGACTGTGATCGTGCGGAGCGGATTTCCTCTCGGGGAGAATCCCTTTGTTTTGAGCCACCACTGCAGTGGCCTCATGTACAGTAGGCCAAGAGGTATTACATTGGACGCTGCTGCCATGAGACCTAACAGTTTCTGGAACTGTTTCACAGTGACGGCCCGGCCTAGCTTCTGTTCTTTGACTGCTGCCAGGATCGATGCTATGCGTGTTGGCGATAATTGCGCCCGCATTATTACAGAGTCCCAGTTCACACCTAGAAAAGTGGTTCTCTAAGCCGACTCTTCTTGGCGTTCAGCCTCAACCCCAACTTCGACATATGCGCGAGAACAGCATCTCGATGCTGAACCGCCATCTGCTCTGTATTCGCTAGAATCAGCCAGTCGTCGATATACCTCAGTATGCGGATGCCCTGTAGACGCAACGGCGCCAGTTCTGCATCCACAAACTTGGTAAATGTGCGGGGTGACAGTGCTAGACCGAAAGGAAGCTAATGTCGGGTCTAAGCCCCATCCTTCTTCGGCACGATGAAGTAACGGCTGTAAAACCCAGACTCCCTGCTGGGAGGGGAAACCCTCTCTATAGCCCCTTTTTGCAGGAGTGTCTGTACTTCCTGTACCATTACCAGAGCCTGCTCCGGGCCCACCTCTGTAGGTAGGACACCGCTGCAGGACCCAATGAGATATATTCGATTGACGTTTCCACTCGTCTAGAGAATCTACTAAGGGAACCAGCCTCTCGAGGCTGGCCTCTGGTGTACTTTGAGCAACAAGCACAGTGCCCTGAAGCGGCGGACCGGCAGGGAACGACTGACTTGACTGCTCGGGAGCCCCCCGAAGGGGGAGCGGACCACCCTTGAGTGGCCCGCGGGGACCGCCTGCGCCCCGTCATTGCGGCGGGGTTGGCCGCGCGGCCCCCAGAGGGCGCTGCAGGACAACGGGTACCGTAGGCAGAGGTAAACACCGTTTCCCTTCGGAGGGGACTACCCTCAGCGTCCTTTTGTTTCTCCTGCCCTCCGAGGAGGGGGCGGCCCACCCTCAGGTGGCCCGCGGAGACCGACTGCGCCCCGGCATTGCGGCGGGGTTGGCAGCGCGGCCCCCAAAGGGTGCCGCAGGGAAAACGGGTACCGTAGGCAGGGGTAAACACCGTTTCCCTTACGGGGGGAACCACCCTCAGCGTCCTGGCGCTTCTAGCGTCAGGAACGCTTCGACGAGGCCTTCTTGGCGATCAGGACTGTCCTCAGATCAGCCCTGCCCCCCGAAGGCCTCGTCTGAGAGCGCTGCCCCTCGTCCCCGCGCTGAGGGGGAGTTCGGGTGGCGACGCTCTGTTTTTGTTTTGCCCTGTGCGAGGCGCTCGTACTCGGCTTGGGCTGCTTGATGTCAGCAGCAGCCCCAGGGACCTGGACCCTGAGAGGGAGAAACTGCTTGAGCGCCGCAGCTTGCTTTTTGGACTCCTGGAACCTCTCGGTGACAGTATGGACTGCGTCACCGAAGAGGCCTCCAGGAGAAAGCGGCGCATCCAGCAGAAAAGCTTTCTCCCTCTCTTTGATATCAGTGGGGTTCAACCATAAGTGCCTCTCCGTGGCCACCAGGGCTGCCATAGAGCGGCCCACACATCTGGCCGTCTCCTTGGTGGCCCGGAGAGCTAAATCGGCAGAAGAACGAAGTTCCGTAATAATATCTCCCCCCACTGCATCGCTACTGTCCAGATCCCTCAGCAGATCAGCCTGGTATGCCTGCACGATTGCCATAGTGTGCAGGCATGCAGCCGCCTGACCCGCTGCCGAGTACGCTTTGCCCACCAACGCCGACGTTGTTTTTAGAGGTCTGGTGGGCAAAGACGGGGCTTTAAGGGACGATGCCGAGGAAGGCGAGAGATGGCTCGCGAGCGTCTCTTCAACCTTTGGCATCGCCCCATACCCATACTGTTTCAGCCCAGCGATGTTACTATAGACCGAAGTCTGTGGGCTGAAAACGCGGTATGATGCCGGTCTCTTCCACGATCTTGCCACCTCAGTGTGCAAGTCGTGAAAGAACGGCAAGCCCCGCCGCTGAGGCTCTGAAGCGCGAGAAGGCAGGAATCTCTCGTCTAATTTACTTGCACGTTTACTTCCTGCCTCGTATCTCTCGGTTGGCCAGTCGATGTTAAGCCTGGCCACCGCTCGCGTCAGAACCTCAACGAGCTCCTCGCATGCAGGGGACTGAAGTGGCGAGTCTTCAGTCTCGATGCTTTCAACGTCCACCTCCTCAGAGCTGGACAGATGAAGCACCGGCGACTCTCTCGGGGGGGAAGAAACCGCCATGCGTGCTTCCATGCCCCGAGAAGAGCCGCTGGATGGTGCAGGTGAGGGCAGAGATAAGGCAGCGCCCGTCTCTAACCCCTCTGCAACATCCAATTGTGATCCCCACGACTGCAGCCTCCGCTCCACCTCGGCGGCAGCGGGACCAGAGCCGCGGGGAACACGAGCCGAGGCACCCTCCTCAAAGAGTGCCCGGCGGGAGCGCAGCGTTCTCAGTGGCATACGCTCACAGTGCTCGCAAGCAGCCCCCTCGAGGGCTGCCTGGGCATGCTGCGCTCCCAAGCAGGCTACACAAAGAGAGTGTGTATCCCCACTCGTGATGTAACGTGGGCAGGGATGAACACAACTCTTAAAACTGCTTTCACTCGCCATAATTCTCTATCTATTTTATTTTCTCTTTGTTTTGTTAATATATATGAAATATTTAACAAAAAGGGTGGAAAAGCTCTTCAATAGACAGACAAAAACACCAAATAGACAGACAGGTTCACACAGATCGCTTGCTGAAGGCTCAGAAGCTAGTTCCTGTTTGTTTTCACGGACGTTTTATAGCTTCCGGTCGATGACGTCATCACGCCGACGATCGATCTTTTTTCCGATGGAATGGTTCTACAGGCGCTTCATGACGCATTAACGCAGAGGCGTTCTCACAGCGTTTCGACGCAGCTCGAGTTCCCCGAAAGGGAAGTTCTGTTGACTGATCACATCTAAATTTTTCAGTTGGCCAAATTGAATTTCTGTGAATTCAATTTCATCAAAACAAACCCATATTAAACCATGTGGCTCATTGATGTCTTTATTATATGCATGTCCAACAGCCGCGATCATTTCCGGTAAGTGAGGTCAATGTACATCATATTGACCTCACTTACTGGAAGTGATCGTGCGCAGAAGTTTTCCAGGTTAATTAACAAGTTTCTAGATCCATGAGCATCTGTGTTAATTCTAAAATATTCAGTACTTACTGTGTTCATTACTTTTGGAACAGACAGAAATTCTAATCACAACATTTTCTGTGATTGGTTGGTTGTTTGGTTGGTTCGTTTGTTGATTTGATTTGATTGTTTGATTGTTTGATTGATTTGATTGATTGATTGATTGATTGATTGATTGATTGATTGATTGATTGATCCATCCATCCATCCATCCATCCCTCCATCCATCCATCCATCCATCCATCCATCCATCCATCCATCCATCCATCCATCCATCCATCCATCCATCCATCCATCCATTCATTGGTTTATTCTAGCATTTTCTATTCAAAGGTAAAAAGATACCATATTTTTTCCATGCAAATTTATTTTTGTGGTTTGCGTTATATCTGTTAACCTAGAGAAACCTGAAAGCACTTTAATATTTTTCCTTTATGCAGATAGCACAAAACATGTGCTATTATGCTACAAGGGCTGATGGACCTACTTTATATTCGGTGGCCTTAATTACTATGTTCTAAAATTTGAATTAATCATTTGATACAATGCACTTTCTGTGTACATACACTGTAAACAATTATATGTTCAATAAGTTTTAACTCATCAAAATAAGTTAAGAAATGTTAAACTTGTTTTTATTAGTTATACAAGATGTAACTCATTTTTTTAAAGTCAGTTTAACATAAGTCGATTGTACTGCAAAAGTTCAAAATGTGCCTTTTTTTTTTTTTTACAGTGTACATGTTTTTACATTGTACTTAAAAATCCCTGCATGTAATTACATCTTTAATTAATTTCTGCACTGTTATTTATCACAGTTTTTCTAAAAGATCATCTACCTAAAAAGTGAAATATTGCAATATATACCGCCTTGCCTACATTGCAATATATCGTACCCGGAGCTGTTCCTGTACCGCGATATGTATTGTATCGCCATATTCTTAAATCACAATCACATGTGAATGCACACCGTACTATTGATACGCAATCTCGTGGAATGTATACATCAAAATGAGTTTTGGCGTGCATATGCAACGCAGTTTTTCGCGTAGCATATGCACGACATAATTTCGTGTGTATAATACGCCATAAAGTACTATATACATTCCACGAGATTGCACACTTGTACTATAATACGCATTTTCGTGAGATCGGGCTCCAATAAACAGCCCTATACCTACACACCTTTTTGGCCAGAATAAGCTACAATTGTGCTATTTATGTCTGTCTATATAAGATTAAGACCCCCAACCCCATGCATCCGGAAGATCAGTGTGAAACTGGCTTGTCTGTAGCTCTTTTTTTTCTCTCTTTCATGTATGTAGATTAGAGAAGCCAACCATTTCAGCACGCCTGCAATTCCGTGCGGGCCACATTTCAGCTCTGCATATGCACTCCATGCATGTCTGCTTTGTTTATGTCATTGATTTATTTATCCTGTCCATTGAGCGTGTAGCCGGTAGCGGGAGCTTGCTTTTCTTACTCTGATATCACCACCTCCTAATTATCTGTCACAATTTCTGCTATCCCGTGCTGAAGACACAGAATGACCAATAATTACCCTCCAGCCCGCATCTTTCACTGTGTTGCCATTGATTTCCTGGCACCCTTACCACCCCAGCCTCCGTGTCTCTCTCTTTCTCCCTCCTTCTCTTTCCTCCAACACCCAGGAGACAGTGAACATATCCCTTGCCACCCGACTCCTGCCGTTAAATGTGAAAACATTGCTTTGGTTGATCATCAACTCACTAATAAAAATTAGACATGATCATTCCAGCACTGCCAGTGCGTGTGCGCTCGTGTATTTGTTTTTGTGTGCTCTTGCACCATGCTGCTATGTCTCCGCTCATGCTGTGACACGCATGACGTGCGTGTGTGTGCGTAACAATTGAAAAGGATGAGCAGCTGTCAGTGGTGTAAATGAAGATAAATCAAACATCATTGAGAGTGTGTTGTTTACTCAGCGTGATTCCCAAAAGACGCAGGAGGGACAGAGAGAAAGTGATCACAAATGTCGAGCATTGATCACTCACAATTTGAAAGACACTGATTAATCGCTGCTAAACTCAACTTTTGTGCACAACAGACTGGATAACATGCTCAGCAAGCATGTACTCAAAACAATTACAACTTTATTTCAGATTATGATTTCTATTAATGGAAATATATGTTTACATTTATATAACTGTTGCATTTTAAAAGGTTTATTTTGTTTGACAACGGTCATAACTCAATCTGCTTGCAATCACAACATTGTCTATAGGGCACAGCTGAATCAGTTGCCACGGAGATCACTGCTCAACTTTCAAGTACTTGGTCAGCATTCAGTAGTCCTTAGTAGTCCAGTGCGCTTTCAGAAACCCTCCACCTTCCCCAGCTCCACCTGTATAGATCTGCTAAGGGTAATTAATGTATGTTATTTTACAGCTGCAGCATGTCTTATTTTCTCACAGCAGTGTTTCTTGTATGTATTGGCAGTGGCAAGTCTTGTACTCTGCAGCAGCAGTAGGACTGTAGATCTATTCTGCCATGGCCAATTATAAACATGGTTATATCCATTACCATGCCAAAAAGACAAGAGCATTGTCTTTACAGAACTACCATTCTATCATTCATGCATTGTCTGTCTATCCATCTATCTAGCCGTCTGTCTATCCACCCATTTAGCTGTCCGTCTGTCCATCCATCCATCCATCCATCCATCCATCCATCCATCCATCCATCCATCCATCCATCCATCCATCCATCCATCCATCCATCCATCCATCCATCCATCCATCCATCTTCTGTTTTGTTGGTTCCTTGATCCCATCTAAAGCTATTTTCTGATATCTGGATTATCTAGCTGGATCCTGTTCTCTCACTCAAGCAGACATTATGGCCACACTAGTTTCAGTGTACTAATGATGACTGTCTTAAAGGGATAGTTCAAACAAAAATAAAAATGTGATATTTATCTGCTTACCCCCAGGGAATCCAAGATGTAGGTGTGTCCGTTTCTTCAGAAGAACACAAATGAAGATGTTTAACTCCAACCGTTGCCGAATAATGCATGTTAATGGGGTGCTTTCTATGAGAGTAAAAAACACACAGACACACGAATCCATATTAAACCCTGCGGCTCGTAGCAACACATTGAAGTCTTAAGACACAGAACGATCGGTTTCTGCGTGAATATATATATATATATATATATATATATATATATATATATATATATATATATATATATATATATATATATATATATACAAATATTCCTCATTAGTGCCTTAGTGCCTGCACAGATGGTGTGGATCGGTCGAATGATGCATCTATGTGTACACTGTAAAAAATTTGTGTTGGTTTTTGTTGGTTTAACTTAAAAAGTAAGTAACCTGGTTGCCTTAAAATTTATTTACTCTCAGGAGTGAGAGTTTATTGAAATAAAAAATTTGAGTTGATACAATGAAGGAAATTTGTTTAATAAATAGAAACTTAAAATATTTTTGTATCTGAACCATATAAAAATTTAATAAATCATAAAAATAACACTATTTTGCATGTTTCACTGCATCATCAAAAATAAAACACACATAATACCTAGTATGCTTACAAAATAATTTTTTACAGTATATATATATATATATATATATATATATATATATATATATATATATATATATATATATATATATATATATATATATATATATATATATATATATATATATATATATATATGATCGCGCTGGGTTTTTGGTCTTAATGACGGAAGTAATGGCATTGGGATAACCCTATGAGGTAAAAAAATAAAATAAAATAACACGCATACTGTTGGGTTTCTCGAAGAACTTGAAACCGCTTCGTACCCTTTAAGACCAGCTTACTGTCAGCAGTGGGCTGTGTGAATGTTCAAATAGTAAACCGTAGCCCACAACGTCTAAAACGCACACCAGGTCCACTTTTGAGCAAATGTCATGTTTAATTGTATTAAACCATTTATAACTGTAAAACAACTGTGGTTTTTTAACGATGTAGTTTCCAAATAATTGTATCATCATCATCAGATAGTGTATTCATAGCAACTAGGCATGTCATATGTCGAAGAGCTGATAATAAGATTTATAATACCCCAACACCCCAACTTTTCATGCCATAGCTATGCCCCTGGGTACATCCCAGCATTCACTTAGCATCGGTCACTGACACAGTAGGCATGTATTTAGTTGGTGCTAAATGACTATAACCCATTTGACTCTGCTCTTCTACTACAGGCAGTACGGTCACATGGCAGAAGCCCCCCCTGTCCACCCCGGCCCTCTCTAGATGCCCCTTCAACCTGATGGATGTCATCAATAATGGACGCCCGTTGCTCACTCCCACCCCGGGACACAGAAAATCACAAGCCAGCCGAAGTGGCAGCCCAAGCCCAGCAGAGGTGTGATAATTCACATCCACATTTATACTTTTAAATTTCATCAAGTAGTTTACCTCCCCAAACATGCCACAGGCTGAGGGAAGAAAGCTGACAAAGAAATGTGGGTTTGATAGGAGCTAGAGAAATCTGGCCTGACTGTCTTTGCTCAGGGTAAAACCCACCGAATGAGGTAAATGCATCAGCGGCAGGGGCTGTCTCGACACGGGTGGCAGGGGAGGATGGAGGTGACGAGAGGGAGAGAGAGAGAGAGAAGTGCCGGAGTGCTGGGGAAAGGCTGGATCCAGCGGCTAGGACATAATGAAGCACACCAGGCAGGGTAAGCATTAAGGGCTGTCACTTGTATTGGCAGCTCCCCCCTTCCCAACACCTCTCACTGCACAGCAAAGCCAGTCAGCTGGACACGGCTTCAGAATTCATTTACAGTCTCTATCGCTGACCCAAGGAAATGTAGATCTGGAAAGAAAGAGAAAGTGAGAAAGAGAGGTGAGAAAAGGATCGGTGATGTGAAAGAGTGGTGGAGACTGGCTTACAAAAAGTACCATCCTGTTACGATGTTTTCCGGAGACGGGTGCTATTCGAATTTTACATTCAGCTCTCTTTCAGTTCCTGAGAATTTGAATTGGATGATATTTTGATTGGATTGGATTTGAATTACAAAATAGACAAATACATTATATTTTCTAAATTAACTGATTATAGAATATATTGATTAAATTATTTTGATATCCTTTACATTAAGTATATACACTGCATAAAAAATAAGTTACCTGGTTACCTTCAATTTTTTAGTTCATTGAAAATAAATATCTAAGTTAATACAATGAACATTTTTAAATATTGACAACCTTTATTCAAATATTAAAAGATTGTGTAAGCATATTGGGTAATTGTGTTTTATTTGTGATGACAGTAAAACATGCCACATTGTGCTATTTTCATGATTTATCAAAAGTTTTATGTGGTTCAGATACAATAATATTTTGAGTTTCTATGTATTAAACCAATTTCCTTGATTGTATCAATTCTCATTTTTAATTTCAACAAACTAAAAATTAAGACAACCAGGTTACTTACTTGTTTAAGTTAAACCAACAAAAAAATACAGTGTAGGAATAAAAAAGCATTCCTTTTTCAGTTTTGAATGGGACATAATCCAGATGTAACTATGGTAAATGAATACGGTAACAATACATTGTCATGGTAACAAAGTACCCCCATAGTATTCTTGTAAGCAGAGGAGTGGGTAACTGAATACAGAAAGATGGGTTTGGCAAGCAGAGAAAGTGAGGGAATGAGACAGAGAGAAAGAGAGCGGGAGATGAGTCCAGAGACAGCGGGTGGGTCAGGGATGGCATAGCAGAGAGGCAGAGATAAGGTAATGACAGGTTGGCGGGCCGGACTAATGCTGTAGCTGGACCAGTTCTGTGGCAGTTGAGCTGATCATCACAGTCCTGCCATCTGGAAAAGCCTGTTTCCTTTCTGCAGAGCTCATCACCTCCCCCGCATCGGACCGCACCACACTATACCACGCCAGCAGACTGGCACGTCTCAGCACTCCATAAAGTCCAGCCCTGCCATGGAGACACAACTGCAATAATTCGCCCACCCAGTACAAGAGCTGAACACTCACAATCTACAGCTAATGAGTGACATGGGGTGGGTGATACAAGCAGAAATTTTCTCAATCGCAATATTCTCCATTTTGGCAGACAGGCTTACAGTGGGATCCAAAAATCTTGCATAACTACTTTGCATTTTTCTAATTTAATGGGTTTTCTTTCATTACAAATGATAGTTTTCCTGTATCTGCATGACAGTTAGAGCGCACTCAAGCTGCATGAACTTACACAAACCATCTAAAACCCGATGATTGTGTTTTCCAGCATTATTTCTGCTTCAGAAGAAGCAAGAACATTTTAACATTTGTACACGATTAGTGTAACAAAATTTGATATTTTGATTTGTGACCAAGAAATAGTGACGAATCTTAAAAGGTTGCTTTAGCGATTTAGCATATGGCTTTGTATCAGTAGAAACCCAGTAGTATATTCAAATGATCGTGCCTACCTCCCTCATATCCCCCTGAGACGAGAGATTTATGTATTTTATTTCTGGAAAAAGCTATTTCCGCATGTTTTCAACACGCTCGTGGGCGGGGGGAACGCACTCACAGCACTCGGCTCGGGCATTCGTGTAAACGGGGCAGCGGTCTGCGGAGCAAAGTGAGGGTTTCAGCTTTACAAATTAATTCCTATGAAAGTTAAGCTTTCAAAGGCATAAACTGAAAACGCGGCAGAATGAACACGGGCTGTGAATGTATGCCGCGGTCGCGATTACCTCAGCTCTCCTGATCGTAATTGGACTCCTGCAGCGTTTGTGCCGTGACCAGGGCTGGACTGGGGCTAATATTCGGCCCTGGCAAACCCAGCCCAACCAGCCCATGAGTTCCCTGTGAATGTTTTTGCTGGGGTTGGGGGCTTAAATTGGAGTAAATAAATAAAACAAGGACAAATAATGATAGATATTATCGAATTTGCTGCAAATGCAGATAAGCATAATATTGCTTTTTTTTTGTCACAGACTAATGCACATGACAGTAAAGCACTGATGATTTTGAGCTGGGATGCAGTAAAGTAAATTTTGCTGCTTTTAAATGCTGTCATCATTTACTCACTCTCGTGTCATTCCAAACCTGCATGACTTCCGTGAAACACAAAAATAGGCCTAGATATTTTGAAGAATGTTCAACCAAGCCATTTTGGTTAGGCTACCATTTGAATATTGTATGAATAAAAAAACCAGACTCAAATTATTTTATTTTATGCTACACAGAAATAAATTAATTTAGGTTTGGAATGACATTAGGGTGAGTAGATTATCACATTTTTGGGTTGAACTACCCCTTTAAAAACAATCATATTTTTCGTAAGTATGATATCTATCTTTCACAAGGCTATCATTGAAATATAATTTAATTAAATTTCATTAGATCTATTAAAAAAGTTAATAAAACTTTAAAAGAGGAAAAAAGCTTTGTCTTTAATTAATGAGATCTAGACTTTAAAGCTGTTTTATAGACTGTAGTTTAACCGTAGGCCAGTTTCATTTAAATGTAAGATCATGGTAGTCACAGGGTAAAAAACATAGACTGTAAAAACTGTAAATTGTGGTTGTGGTAAATTGAAACGTTTGTGTGTATTGCCGTTTTCCACTTTACCTCGTCATGAATACATGCTTGCGGCTGTTTTTTAGCTGATTCACCAAAGAATCTGTAATGTTCCCATATCGCACAATTGTATAAAACAAAATAAGTCAAAGTGCCTCTCATAGAGCAGTATTTAAACGCAGCGTACGTTCATCAGCGGCTGCGCCATGTGCTCAAATAATAAATAAATACATAGAAAAAGCGCTTAATATGAAGGGGAGGTCTCTCTCGTTTTGGCCTGTAAATTCAGAAGACAAACCAATGGGCCGCTGTCACTGCATGTTGTCAGTGGCACAAAAAAAAAAATATATATATATATAACTATATATCGGCCCCAAAGTGCGTCGGCCCACCGGGAAAATGCCCGGTATGCCAGATTACCAGTCCAGTCCTGGCCGTGACTCTCGTTCGGCTCACTCACACGTTACAGAACAGACACATTCAGTTTTTAATTGTGGTTTAGTTTTTACTTTTTAATCGTTCAGTTTTTAATTGTTCTCTAACTGAACTGATTTTATGAAAATGAACGCGGTTGCGGTGGGAAAATGAAAGTGATCCAGTAATTCAGTAGCGGTGGCTTTGGGAGTGGCCTCGTAGGGCAGCGAAGCATTCTGGGAATTGTAGTCTTTCATCCCCATGAGACAAAAATACATGTTCTGTCTTTTCTCAGTCTAGAAGGCACCAAATTCAAAAATAATTTCACATTTCTACTACATTAATGACCCAGTGTAAATACAAAGCTTAATGCCAAATCACTGAAGTAACCCTTTAATATTTTCTTTTTGTTTTACATTCTTTACAGTTTTTTTTGTTTTTTTTTTATAGTTAAATAATAATAATTACAAAAAAAATGTTTAATAAAACTGGCATTAAATAGCACTAAAAGTGGTTAATCGGCTTGTAGGGGAAACACTTTAAGTGCTATAGCCCCTATCTTTAAAGGGGCTATGCAGAACTTTTGTCAAATGGTGCCATGTAGAACCATAAGTATTTATTTTCTTTATTGTATTTGCAATTATTTATTTTATTTTTGAATTCTTACTTACTTACTCTGGCAAGCAGGCAGGCAGAAGGTAGTATTTTGTAGTGCAATGTATTTTGACACATTTGGACAGTGAAATATGTCTTAAATTTCATTGTTTTGTAATTTCTTTTGGATATAGGCAATTGTTATTCTGAACAGTTTAACTAATCTAATTTTAACATTTAATTTAAAAATTATTTTATTTAATAGTTTTTGACCATGAAACTTACTATTTTGTTTGTTTTGTTTGTTGTGTTTTGTTATTACCAAATCAGATGTCCAATGCGTTATTGACAGCATGGGCGTCAGAACCATTGTGTGTGGGTGGGACAAGACCCACCAACTTTTTAATACCAATGATATTGGACCCACTCACTTTTATCGTCTCTAATTCAGCACGTCTGCTTACATTGACTACCCCTTAACCGAGAAACGTATTAAGAAACACATGTTAAACGCTTTATTTCCCCTTTTCTAATATTTTCTATTTTTTTATTGAAAATAAATACCTTTCCGATCTGATATGTGATGGGGAAAGGGAGTAGAGCGAGTGTGGCAAAAGGCGGATTCAAACCTATGCTTGCGACATGCGTCCAAATTTAGTGCCATGCGTCTTACCCCTACTCTATAGCCATGGTAAATAATTAAGTGATTTCTGTAGTTTTGTCTGGCCCAATCAATCGTTTAGTAAACGGCAGTTTTCTGTCTGTACACGAAGCATAAAAAACATGCAACTTATTCATTATCATTTATCTGTGAAACTGTTGATTTCTATGGCAGTTAAATGAATATAGCCTTTTTATTAGACTATTGGTATTGACTGGTTTGAGGTCTTTTTTGGTATAGGGGGATATGGCCTAAAACGCACCATGCAGGAAATCACATCTATAAAATCAATTGCCTTATCCGCTACTGACCCACCCACTTTTTATTTGCTTCCGACGCCCATGATTGACAGGCATTCCTCCGTTAATTTGTGTGCATTTTTTTGAGTATCTATTCAGGACAATGTTCCTGGTTTTCTCCCATAATGATTTCCTTGATCCTGGAAATATTAAGTAATTTCTGACATGATTAGTTAAATTGGAACATTTTCTCTGTAGTTTTCTGGCAACAAAACAAAGCATTAATGTGAAAGCTCTAAAGAATCAGCACATGTAACGACTGGAGTTATAGCTTAGACGAGAGGAAGGTTACTTATACTGTATTTGCTCCGCCTTCTTCCTCTTTTATGTGTGTTGGCTCAATATAAAATGATTGGAATGCCCATTATCTACCACGCAATGTTTTATTCCAATTGACAAATTTTTACAGGTTTATCGGTTTAACCAGTATAGCACCGACCACTAGTGATATACCGTATATGCAAAAAACCCTGCAGTGTTAAAGGCCGATCTTCGATGACTCTTGAAGTTGTGGACACTGTGTACATTAAGCACTGCAATTTTCCCCTGTGGAAATAGGCAAAGAAATTAAATTGATTTAGGAAAGCTGACAGATGAGAGAACTCCAGCAGTCCAGCAGCCGCGTGCTTCAATTGAACGCTTATTCCCTGCAGAATTTGCCCTGTATTATTAAACCTCTCCACAGAACTGACCCTCACATATATATATCTTACTCTCCAAGTCTTTCTCGGATGTTAAGTGCTCTAAATTTCATTTTTATTCCGGTTCTGGTTATTTTGCTCATATTAATGATTGACACCTACAAAGAGGGCGTATTGGAACGGCAATACATTTGCATGCATTGTTGGCTGTTTTATTGAGTCTGCGTGACATCGATACCCAAATCTATAGAGGAAGGGTAGATGACTTGTTATCATCTTTCTCTTATCATGTGGAAGATGAGCGCATCACAATTATTGTCTCAACAATATAGATTCCGTCTTTTCGGTCGAGCACATCTTTTGTTCTATGGTGGGAATTGATCATTATATCATAGTAATTATGTTACAAGTCTGTTTTCATTGCGGAACTATGGGGAGAGAGACATTGATATTGTCCAGAGAACCTCCCATTCGATGTTGTTTCTTTTTCGGAAATCCAATTTCTGGCCTAACCAAGTTGAGTTTTCTGCTTCAGTGAAGTGCACAGGCATAGTCAGTCACCTACAGTGTAATTAAACCCAAACAAACTCCATCAATCAGCTGACATTAGTCCAGGAAACACACACACACACACACACACACACATATACACACAGGCAATCTGGAAATCAAGTTAAGAAAGCAGGCAGCGAGCAGCGTGATTACAGCAGTAGACTGAGTCACAGGTAAGCCCTGAGGCAATGGAGACGCTAGTGGAACATAACGCTGACCTCACACACACACACACACACACACACACACACACACACACACACACACACACACACACACACACACACACACACACACACACACACACACACACACACACACACACACACACACACACACACACACACACACACACACACACACACACACACACACACACACACACACACACACACACACCCCAAGAAGGGTCACATTCAAAGAAGCATGTCTAAATGTTACATGCAGTGTTCAACAGTGCCATTAAATCCCAGCAGTGGAAGAACAGAATCTTTATCGCTAATTCGTGTTGGAGCTGTGGCCTAGAAGTTTCATATTTTCTGACGCGTTGAGCTGTGGCTCTCATTTGGAGGACGGAAGTTTAAACAGGATTAGTGGTGTTTTCTAAACTCAGTTATCTATGGAGACAGAGATAATAGTCAAAGTCTCTTTAAGAGAGTGCATGATTTCACTCGGCGGCCATCTTTGAAACACCTCTCAGACTTGCAAGTGTAGCCCTGTGCTGTCTATTTCTATAGCAACCAGAGCATTTAATGGCAGCTGCAGTGACAAAATGACTTTACTAATCAACGATTGGCTCTTTGATTTAGTAGGCGGAGCTTATTTGCCATGTTGGGCATTTCACTTTCTCCCATTAGTTTTTATTTATACATTTTTGTTGACAAATTGAAGAGGGCAGTCACACAATGCAGTTACAATGTATGAATAAATCCTGTTCCTACTTAACGTGAAATTGTTTTGATCCAAATAGTTTAATATGAAATATTTTACCTTCAGTTTCATTTGGCCCAATTAAAAAAAGAGACATAAAAATCATATAAAAAAGATGACAAATTATCAAACTATTTTATAAAAAATGTAAACAATTCTCTAGTGTAAATGAATAAATATACAAGAAAAAAATAAAAATAAATGACGTATACACCAATCAGGCATATCATTATGACCGATGAAGTGAATAACAATGAGTGTGTTTACATGCACATTCTTAAGCCGATTATGCCCAATAAACCGACAACGAACATGGTCATGTAAACGCGGTAACCCGTTTTCTTTTATCAGAGTAAGGTCATGAATGGCTTAAGCATAAACCAGCCGGAACAGGTAGTTTTTTTCCTCTTACCCCGATTTTGTGTGGCATGTAAACCTGCTTTCTGTCGGCTCATTGAGGTATGCATCTGTGATAGTTGACAAAAAAACGCATACTTCGAGCAGATTTAAATGCATCCAGCAAGTGTTTTGCATGAAATAAGTAAATATATCACAAATGCAGACTACTTTAAGACCCAGAAAATTGTAAAGATGTGTTCACTTCTCATGCAGCAGAAGTAGAAGAGGTTCAGTCAAAACACTGCATCTGGAACTGCATGAGGGATAATATAAGTCGAGAAATTTCCCGCTGACACGTTGCAAGCTTTATTTAACATCACAACTGACACAACATTTGGAATACTCTGAGTTAGGTGCGGAAATTATAGTTTTTGACGTCACTATATGGAAAAACCCAGTTTATTAATAAAGTCATGTAAACGCGGTTTACTTACGCTGTCAGTTTACTGGTCTGCATGTTAACGAGGAAAACTGGGTCAGAGCATCTCCTAAACTGCAGCTCTTGTCGGTTGTTCCCGGTCTGCAGTGGTCAGTATCTATCAAAAGTGGTCCAAGGAAGGAACAGGGGTGAACCGGAGACAGGGTCATAGGTGGCCAAGGCTCATTGATGCACATGGGGAGCGAAGGCTGGCCTGTGTGGTCCCATCAAACAGACTAGCTACTGTTGCTCAAATTGCTCAAGAAGTTAATGCTGGTTCTGATAAAAAGCTGAAAGCACTGTGTCAGAATATATAGTGCATTGCAGTTTGTTACGTATGGAGCTGCATAGCTGCAGACCAGTAAGGTACGCATGCTGACCCCTGTCCAGCACCGAAAGCACTAACAGTGGCCACTTGAGCATCAGAACTGGACCACAGGGCAATGGAAGAAGGTAGGCCAAACTGATGAATCATGTTTTCTTTTACATAACATAGATGGCTGGTTGCATGTGTGTCACTTACCTAGGGAACACATGGCACCAGGATGCACTATAGTAAGAAGACAAGCCGGCAGGGGCAGTGTGATGCTTTGGGCAATGTTCTGCTGGGAAACCTGCCATCCATGAATGTCACTTTGACACATACCACCAACCTAAGCATTGTTGCAGACCAAAGTACAGCCTTTCCATGGAAACGGTATTCCCTGGTGGCTGTGGCCCCTTCAGCAGGATAATGCGCCCTGCCACAAAGCAAAAATGATGCAGGAATGGTTTAAGGAGAACAACAACGAGTTTGAGGTGTTGACTTGGCCTCCAAATTCACCAAATCTCAATCCAATCAAGCATCTGTGGGATGTGCTGAACAAACAAGTCTGATCAATGGAGGCCCCACTTTGCAACTTAAAGGACTTAAAGGATCTGCTGCTAACATTTTGGTGGCAGATACCACAGCACACCTTCAGGGGTCTAGTGGAGTCCATGACTCTACGGGGCAGGAGTGTTTTGGCAGCAAAAGAGGGACCAACACAATATAAGTCATAATGTTATGCCTGATTGGTGTATGTTGTCATTATCATGTGACTGTGTCACTTCACTGCTATTCACAAAACCTCTCCGGTGGCCTCATGGGATAGTAAAGTGTCCACTGGATGTGCACTTAAGAATCTCGTTGGAAGTAGGTCATCCACTTTAATGAATATGAATTTGGACTTTGTTTTTGCTTACTATATGTTCAGAGCTGGGTAACTGATAACATGCAATCTGGATTCTTATGTAATAAGATTCCAAAAATTAAGTACATATTATATTATTATTATATTATATTACATTTTTAAATACTTGTATTCAGACCAAATTTACTTTTTTATTGATTGCATGATAATGATATTATAACAATGACAGTCAAATATTCATAATTCATAGATTCCCCCCACTAATAATTTTTTTTATCTTTTACATTTTCATTTCTAAAAACACCTACTGACTGTATACATTCAGAGGGTCTTGGGTTTATGGAATTGCACACAGAGAGCAGCCACTAGTCATGAGCCTTTTCACTGCAAATTGAGCAAAACAGCATTTCATTACTAGATTTATAGATATCATGTCACAAGTGTTTTATCAACATTGCATATCTAATCATTGCATATCTAATCAACTTCTGATTAACACATTAATTATTATTTGAATTATCACTCAGTTTCAGTAAGTTGCTTAACCAACCATGTCTTTGGAAGGCTTTTATCTTTCAAACACAATAAAATGTTCATTTTGTCATCTCATATTTACATGCAATGTAGGGTTTGATTATTTTTTACTTTGTCAGCTGGAATTTCTTTGACCTAATTTTTTAGTTTGCAAGTTAGGTCAATAATAAAATTGTCAATAATATTAAATAAAATGATTACGCTTACGGTTCTCTGATGTCAGTTAATGGTCACATGACATGCAGGCAACGAATAACATATTTGTTTAAATCTTTTTAAAAATCTATTTTATGATTGAATTACTTAATAGTTTTTCATTAAACTCACAAACCCCTGTAGTTCCATTACAAAATCTTGTCACAATATTTAATTTACTTCATGTTGTTGATAACAAAGAAATGGCATATGTTTTCTTCCTCTTTGTATTTTCATATCAAAATGGTGCAAGATTATTCTACTCAAATCAATAGGATAAACAAAATAGGTCAAAAGTAATCCAAAAGTAGTCAGATACCTTAAATATGTAATGTAATATAATGGATAAGGTCACTTGCTACAACTTTTGTCATGTAATTTGTAATAAATAACCAATTACAATTTGTAAGTAATAACCCAGTTTTGGATACAGAGAAGTATGCGATTTTTGATGCATGCAGGCATAACAGAGGCCAGCTAGTAGTCACTGTGCGAGAAAACCTCACTCCTCTGACCTCAAGAGATGCTCTAGTGACTGACGCTAGAGGTTGCAGCCTTTAGCCTCCTTGTTAGAGCTTTCGACTCTCATGCCGGCGGACCTCGGTTCGAGTCCCGCTTGGAGCCGGCGGTTCGAACAGGAGGGGTTAAAGGGATAGTTCACTTTGAAATTAAATTTAGATATGTTTTAGCTTACCTCATGGGCATCCGAGATGTAGGAGTATTCGTTTCCCCAGTAGTTTCAATTTTGATAATTTTAGGTCAAACCGTTCTTGTCTGTGCCTCACATAATGCAGGTCTATGGTCACCACCTCAAAGAGCATACACAGAGAAGTCCAAATTAAACAATCCTCCATCTTAAGTACACACTGATGGCCTAAGACACAAAACAAGCGGTTTGTGTGAGAAAACGAACAGTATTTATATCGTTTTTACCTCTTGTACACCACTACGTCCGACTGATCCGAGGGCGCGCATGTGTGTTTCCTGTTGTGACATTCGCGCGTTCTGGCTTTAGTCTGGCTTTTTAGCCATCAGTGTGTACTTACGATGGAGGATTGTTTAATTTGGACTTCTCTGTGTATGCTCTTTGAGGTGGTGACCATAGACCTGCAACATGTGAGGCACAGACAAGAAAGGTTTGACCTAAAATGATCAAAATTGAAACTACTAATACTCCACATGAAGTAAGCTAAAACATATCAAAAATTAATTTCAAAGTGAACTATCCCTTTAAAACTAGACTTGCATGTGCAATTCAACCAACTGTGGAGGTTGAGCAAGTGACGCGTTAATTGATATTGAAGCACAAACATTTTCGCAGCAGTAACTGTGAGTGTGTGCAAGCTGAAAGATTTTAGGCCGCGCATTCACGTTTCACCTGGGTGATTTGATAGAGTTTGATTTCTGTTGCACCCTTAGCATAGCACCTATGTGTTGTTTGCCTCCTTCTCTCACACACAGTAAACAGGTTAGCGTGGTGTGTATCTTT
The DNA here is from genome assembly GCF_024679245.1 of Pseudorasbora parva. NCBI lineage: Eukaryota > Metazoa > Chordata > Actinopteri > Cypriniformes > Gobionidae > Pseudorasbora > Pseudorasbora parva. Next base: position 13,197,530 of record NC_090189.1, on the reverse strand, counting down.
TCTCAGGAGATGACAGCTTGTTTGTGGGTGTATGTGCGTGCGTGTGAGAGTTTCTCTTTGAAGTGTCACAGCTTTTCAGACTCAGTTGCTGTCTCACTGTGCGCTGTGTGTGTCTCCGCCCCCAGGTCAGCCCTATGCGTTTGAAGCGACAAATCGGCCGTCAGCACGCATGTCGGATACCAGGCAGGCACCATAGCGCTCTCTCTCTCTCTCTCTCTCTCTCTCTCTCTCTCTCTCTCTCTCTCTCTCTCTCTCTCTCTCTCTCTCTCTCTCTCTCTCTCTCTCTCTCTCTCTCTCGTGCTCTGCAGATGTTCTCTCTACCTCTGGTACTGTATATCTTTATCTGCGTTTTCACATGGATTCACAAAAAAAAAAAAAAAAAAGCACATAAGCTCTATTCCAAAACCCAACTGAGCTGTCTCTTTAGGCAACATTTTAATGCATTGGCATGCTCATTACGTGATGGCTGTTTCAAAAGGTTGCATGCTAATTATTATTATTCCTGAGATGTATCCTTGTAGCCAAATTGCAGAAAACTAGCTCATAATGCACTGCAACAATTAATAAATAAATCTGATATGGTGGACAATGCGAGAGAACAAACAAATCCTCAATTCGTTGAGTATTCAAATAGTATTGATTACAAACTATTTTACCCAAAAGTTCAGTTGGCCAACTTGAGGAAGAAAATCTCACAATGCACTGCAACAATGAATGGTTGATTGTATGTAAATATCCTAAATTAATTTTATACAATATATATAATTACGCTATTTTAACCAAAAATGTATTTTGGCCAAATCGAAGAAGACAATCATAGTGCACTCTCAATTAATAAAAGTGGACAATACGATATAAATGTTGATTACAAAATTACTCAAGTGTATCGTTAAAGAAAAGTTTCCTACAGTTTCCTAGAAGTTTCATACAATTTAAAAGTTATTTTGCCATTCTTGTTATTGTTTTTATTTAATATTGCCAAATTGAAGAGGGCAGACCCACAATATGATGTCACAATAAATACATACTTTTTATAGACTGAAAATCCCATGCAGTCCAACAATAAAATAAATCAATAAATCAAACATTTAAATTTCACTTTAATTTAATGAAAATCAGTGATCAAAAAGTGTAATAAACTGTATTACACTAAGTGTAATAAAGTGTAATAAAGTGTAAAAAAAAACATTTAAACCAAGAATTCAGAGTATGCTTGCAGGAAGTGTCTGTAAGATTGTGGCCAAAACTGGTACTGCAATCACTTTCAAATGACTGTAGAGCGGTGTATCCCCTCTCCCCCTCCCCCTGACTCGAGGTTGCCAGATAGTCTGCACGATCCACAGGAACATTTGTAGTTGCAGCTGCGGTAACTAGAGCAGATCTGGCAACCCGAATGCCGAAACACTACTGACTTCATGATTGGTAGATAGGTGGAGGGTGGAGCTTCAGGCCAAAACACAACATGTCAACATCAACATCAGTTGAGGGCTGCAAAAACAACTTTTAAATGACAATATCCTGGCTGGACTACTGTTGTCAGTGATACAAGTATTTGAAATTAACATGATTTCTTAACGGGGTGTTAAATGCGATTTTACTTTTTTAACTTTAGCTAGTGTGTAATGTTGCTGCTTGAGCATAAACAGTATCTGCAAAGTTACAGCGCTGAAAGTTCAATTCAAACAGAGATATTGTCTTTTAAAGTTATGGCAGATTATTGCCTATACAAAAACGGCCGGTTTGGACTACAATGAGCTTCTTCTCGGGTTGGTGACATCATAAACCCTTGCTATTAACATAAACACTGCCCCAGATGTGACTTCTGCCCGTAATGGTAAGGGCCGTGGCGTTTCCGGACAACCTGTGCTTAGCACTTCAGCCAATAAAAACACATGAAACTACATTTGGCAATCTAAGACCATTGCGTTTTTCAGAGGGATGGGCTTCAGAGAAGCAGGAAGCAAACGAGCCGTTCAAAGGACAGTGGAGACAGCGGTGTGGAATAAAGGTAAAATATAAGAAAAATACGGCGTTTAAAAAAAAAAGTATTAAGACATTTTATACTGCGCCCCATAAACACAACCAAGCCAAGAAAAAAAAAAAAAACACGGAACCTCCCCTTTAATGTCTAGCGACATATCAGAGCCATTTTATGATTAATTCAAATACATTTGTTACATACAGTTACTTTAAGTACTGAAATCATCTTAAAATATATACATTATCTGAATTGATCTCAGCAGGCAAAAAAAAACACCATGCAAGTTTCACTTTGAGCACATCTTATGTTTTATGACAAGTATGCGTTTAGTAGGCGCAGTTTCCCCTGAGTTTGTTTCCATTATGAGTAGTTGAGGTGAAGGAGGCTGTTTTGGGCGCTGCTTGCTCTAACAAGTGTGGCTCTCTCTGTCTCTCTGCAGGGACGGGGTGACAGTGGGCTGTGACAGCTTTCCCTAATGACCCGTGAGTGCCCGCTTCTGTGTGCTGACATTTTGGGTGGCAGCACAGATGCCAGGCATGCAGAGGGGGGCGTTACTGCCGCTGGCAGATCTCGCTCCAAATAAATTACTGTCAGAGGTGTTGCTCTCTCCCCCTCTCGCTCTCTCTCTCTCACTCATGTACACAAAATGCAGCAGACTTTCACCGTGTCCTAACCAGGCATGATGCGACTGTTCCGGCGACAAGCAATTTGTTTCTCACTCTGAAAGCGAATCGGCTATGCGATGCGACATATTCACAGCCAATCAGAAGATATTTGATGTTCAGTGTACAGCTATGCGAAGTGGGACTTTGGGCCATTGGGATTTACTTGTGGGCGGGGCTATCCAGTGCAGAGAAATGTTAATTATATGCTCAATGTCGCTAATTCATTTAATACTGAAAATTAAATTAAATAAATTTAGGATAAAACGTTATAATTAAACAATTTTTGAGCAAATTAAATAAGACATTACCATGGTGCAAATACTAAAGATGGGAGAAAAAGTGAAAAAAATAAACCTTAATTTGTTCAATACATTCTTAAAAACAAAAGTTCTCTATGGTTCCTAGTAGAAACGTTTAACATCCATGGAGCCTTTACATAACACAGAAGGTTCTTTATAGTCTAAAAATGTCTTTACATTTTTAAAAATCTTCTTCACACTAATAATATATATTCTGCGTTCACATCATGTCATAAGTACCATAGTCTCGAGATGACAACTCATAACTGTTCACTTCTCGGATTGGGAATTATGCATTTCTATAGCAATTATATCGATCTATATCAATGCCTAAATTAATTTGTGGCAGTCATGTTGTACAGTGGTCACATGGTACAAGCAGGAGCTCTCAGAAAACTCCTATCTTACAAACTGTAATTACGAGTGAACACTTTGTAAAAATTGAAATCTCGCGGTAATCACAAAATGGCATGAATGCACCGTACACAGGATAACAAGAGGCTAAACAAGGCACAGGTGTCAGTAATGAATCGCTATGGCAACAAATAAGGCAGCAATGGAAACCCATGCGTCCCAATTCGCATACTATCCATACTAAATAGAACTCGAAAATAGAATTAATATGTCCCAAATCGTAGTATGTTGAAAAGAGTATTCCAAAGATACCCGGATGGTTTACTATTTCCGGTCAGAATTCGAAGTGCGGTTCGATGCGCACTCTTACGCCTGATGTTGCCCACTGCCCATTGCGAGTTGGACGAGGATTCGTTTAGAACTACAAACCTGGATAAAAAGCGTTAAAAACTACAAACATCACTGTGGTGTGGCAAGCAGCGGGGCGAGGGACTGCGAGAGCGGGCCGGTGATTAATGTCAACGAGTGCCAGCTGCGTGGCACACCGGTCTCGTCTCGCGGCCATGTGACGGGAGCATAAGAGGAGGAACATGGCAGCGGAAGACGAGAGAGGACCAGGCCTGGATTTTATGTTTAGTTTTGTTTATGTGTTAGTGGGCAGTCCGTGAGGGGCTGCCCACGTTTTATTTTGTGTGTTTGCGGGCAGTCGTCCGTGAGGGGCTGTCCGCGGTTTTACTTTCATTTTGTTTATTTATTTTGAATAAATGTGTTTGAAACGTTCGCCGATTCCCGCCTCCTTCCTTCCCATCTACGAACTGTATTACAATCACGAATGTGCGAGTCCGACGGTTAAGATGAGAGGTTTAGATAAAGGGGTTTGAGTGACCAACTATCAGTATTTAACCTGACAAAAATATATTTATTCAGTGCTATCCACATTATATTTCACCTGCAGCAGCATTGTGAACTTTGGTAATGACACGTTTGGCTATTCACTTTTAAATGCTTCATTATATTTAAACTGCAAACACACGAGGAGAGTCTTTAAATTAAAGACCCACGAATGGCAGATCAACATGCGGCTATATTTCTCTCCGATACGGTAGGGAATTAATCTGAACGTGGAGGATTTGAACTGTGACGATGATTGACGGCAGTTAAATGGTGACGGGATACACGTAACTAAGCGACAGAGTCTGTTAAAGATGACGAAGGTCTATGTCCCGAAGCTTGCATACTTGTCTGCGACACACTCAAAAGTATGTACTTTTTCTTCACAAAAAGAGTACATACTTTTAGGACGTAGTACAAGTAGGCGAATTGGGATGCAGCATAAGGCAAAATGGAACTTAACACAAGAAGTGAACAAGAGAGATGGTCCCTGTCCCAAATGGCACACTTCTTATGCACTTTCGGTCTTGTGGACTTACAATGGCTGCACGTGTCTTAAGTACACAAGTCCTTAGGTTGTCCTATTTGTTTCAGAAGGGTGCTCGCGAGCGCCCCTATTGTCAGTCGATATGCGCACTGATGGCAGACTTCTCCCCGACAGTAAAAACGCTGGTACGTCATGAATGTGCAGACTCGTAGGAAGACCGTAAGGGTTTAGAGTGCCATTTGGGACAAGGCCATTGTCTTATTATTAGAAGATAGTCCATGTATCTACCATTAGGGAAAGTGTAACGGCTCACTTGGATCATGTGTGCCTGGATAACCAATCACATTAAAGCCTTGAAATCTAGTGTTGTGTGGCATGCAGTCACTGTTTGCGGAAATAGAAATGCCATAAACTGAATTATACTTGTCGAGCAACTGTCCGTGACTTCTTTTATAAAAGGATTTTTTGAAATAGACAGTCAAAAATGCTGGACCTAAAACTAATGTTTAAGAACTCACATGTTGAAGTTTAGCCGATGAGCTGTTGATTCATTAAATGGTAAGCTATTTCCTCACAAAAGCAGTGTATTCTAGTGATGTTAACAGTGATACCAAAGCTCCGAAGCTTGTGTCAAAAAAATGAAACGATTTTCACTGAAGCTTTGTATCGATGCTTGATTCGTTCTATCAAAATCACATGACCTATGACGTCCGAACATGACTGCTTCGTACTCAGATTCAAAAAGCGCGACACAGGTGGTTAGAACTTGTATTGTGCTAGTTAATTGTGTGTGTGTGTGTGTGTGTGTGTGTGTGTGTGTGTGTGTGTGTGTGTGTGTGTGTGTGTGTGTGTGTGTGTGTGTGTTAGTCTGCTTGCTTTATTCAAGTTTCAAGTTTTACAAAATTTTGATTTTTGGAGTATGCAATGAAACACATTGTTGTCATGTATTTAACATATTGATTAATTCATTTATACATCTATTCATTAATTTTTTATTTTATTTTTACTTATAAGACAATGATTTCAAAACATTTTGCGACACAGCACTTTCCCTCACTTTCAACAGAAGAGGTCCTAATTCGAGTTCTGATTTGAAAAGCTTCGAGTAATGAACCTTTTTCTGATTCAATTGTGCTGAAAGCTTCACTTCGCCATCACTAGTGTATTCTACGTAGTGAAGCCTCTCCTCCGTTGACATATCCATAAAAAAAAAACTCTCCTTCCCTACTTTTTTGGCTACGATTGCAGGCTTGCTTTCAAGTATCTTTAAAGTGAAATGGCAGAAAAATAGAAAAAGAAAATACATTTTAAAATAAGAGTCCTTGAACACAAAACGTCTCGGTTACGTATGGAAACCCTCGTTCCCTGAAGGAGGAAACAGAGACGCACGTCAGAACTAGACCGACGAATGGAGATCCCCATTCGTCGGTCTAGTTCTGACCTCCGTCGAACGTGACCGACTGAAAGGGAACGTCTCTGTTACGTATGGTAACCCTCGTTCCCTGAAGGAGGGAACGGAGACGTACGTCAGAACTAGACCGACGAATGGGAATCCCCATTCGTCGGTCTAGTTCTGACGTACGTCGAACGTGACCGACTGAAAGTTAACAGGGGAAACGAAACTGGAATTGTGACAGCATCTCTGTGAAAACCCCCTTTTGGAACCTTCATTTTTGAAATGGCATTGATTAAAAATAATTTCAGATAAACTCTTTTACCCAAACTGAAAAAGACAATCCCATAATTGGTTTTGCCCATTTTTCTGAGCACAGAATTCACTACAAATAGTGCAAATTACAACAAATTGTTTCTGTATATTTCAACCTATACATATTTCAGTCAATACTAATATGTTAAAAACGCTGCTTATTCAAGTGAAAAATTGATTATTCTACTCATTATTTGTTTGAGTAATGGATTTTCTTATGCTTAGTGCAACATACCATCATCAAACTATTCAATGAACTGTGAGGCCCGTCTTTTTCTAGCACTATTTGTGTGGCATGCATGGTTGCCATCTTTGTAAGCTCAGAATCATTCACTTTGTACCGTCAAATTCTTTTGAAATCAGTCATGAGGTATGTCGCTCATGTGGAGTCTATTTGTGTAGATATGCTGCCAGTGTAGTGCATTCGAAATCATTCACTTATGAATTATTTCATTTCATGCTGATCGCTCAAACAGTACAGCATAGCGCTAGCTATGCCGGGGTTATGGGTCCAATTCAAAAGTACACCTTAATTACACCTTAATAATAACATGTATTCCTGAATGCAACTTCTGCCAAATGCACAGATGCAAATTAGAAGCATTGATTTGAAAATATTTTAGTGTAATGAAAAATGGATTTTTCTACTCAGTTTTTCTAATTTGTATGCATATTAGAGTATCGCATATTATACTATTTGTGTGGCACACACAGTTGCTCTTTATATGTACAAAGCTCAAATTTGAAATCAAACTCTATTGAAATCAGTTGTGACATGCGTTTCTCATGTGGACCATATTTGTGTATTATTAATGTTAATGCCTATATAGTGTGTTCAAAATCATTTACCTTTTAATTATATTTCATTCAGTACTGATAGGTATTGATTAGAAAATAGTTTAGTGTAATGAAAAAATTATTATACTTATTTCTGAGTTGCCTATTTGAGTTTAGTAGCATTTGCGTATCATCAACGTCTATAGTGAAAGCAATTCTCAGGTGCTTCTGGTGTAGAGAACTTTTGTATGGCTTTTTGTGTTCAAGATCTGTCACTTATGTATTAGATTTCATAATAAGTATCGATTAAAAGTAGTTCAGTGCAATGAAAAATATACTTTGCTCATGTTTATTTGTATGCCTATTGTGGAAAACTGTCACATTTATATATTTTCTGCCTATGTAGAGTGTTCTAAATCACTTGTTCTGTGGTTAATGATTTGTGGTACATTACTGGTTAGGGTGCTGCCTGTGTAGACAGCACGAACAAAGCTTAATTTGCTCTGAGCCAGTTAGATTTCTTTATATAGCATGACTCTCCTTCTAGTGGTACAGATTCTAATTAAGTATCTGATTTTATGGATGTACACATACGTGGATCACGATTAACACGTGTAAACTCTGCCCATATTGATCAGACATGGCTTGCATAATTCAGCTGTTACTCTCTGTAAAAGCACGAATTCAACATAGGCTGTTGCACAGTAGTTTATCTCATTTCCACTGATTTGTATGCGGCAGCGCTAGCCTAGCCTAATGCCTAGCCACCATCGCTTCTCAGTTTCCATTCACATTTATTTAAACAAATGGAGGAGATGATCAATGAAGCTAAAGATTCTACAGTGAGGGAATTAATGGGCATTGCCCGGCGTATGCAATTAGTCTGTGGTATTATTGAGTTGTCTTATTTCAATGGCTAATTTGTTATTCTGTGGAACATCTCTCCCCAGGGCCACTGCTGATAGTGGCGCTTTTGCATATGGCGGCCTGATTGGTAAATGGCATATCGCAAAAAAAAAGTAGCAAGGCTTTGTCACAAATGACAGTGGAAGTGGTGAAGCTTACAATGTGAGACGAAAAGACACCAGTGATTAATAAAAATAGAGAGATTTGTAGTTCAAAGGAAGGCGGTTCGGTTTGACAGGCAGGAAGAGAGCTACATTCAACATGCTAACTTCGAGTCATCACGTCTCAAGATATTTTACGGGAGTAGGTAGCATCCCAGCTGTCCTCTCTTTTTCATTTCCTCACTGGGAATTAATTAAAGCCTTTGTTTGTGTTTTTATTAAGGAATAAAAAGAATAGCTTGGAGCCTAAATAGGTTCAGTGAAATTACTCGACTGGAACATTTTGTAATGGTGGAGCTCAAGTCTGGATACACTTTGGTTATAGCTACTGCTACTTCCTTTTCTCAACCTTTTGAAGATTTTTTTTTTTTTTTTTTTTTTTTTTTTTTAGCAAACCATAATGAGTTCCCCCTGGAGTAGCAGTTTCGTTAATCTCCTGGAATAAAAACAATTAAATAAATGGCAGCAAGCAGGTTGCGTACTTCAGGAGGGTCACGTGCCAGCAAATAAATTGCAAACATTTAATTGTTTATTATTCTTCAGTGACCAGTTTGTTTGTTTCTTAGAGTTTTGTTTTTTTTAATTAGAAGGTTTATTTTTTTTAGTTTTTAAAAGCTTGCAATATATGTATACACACAATTTTTATACACCTAAAAAAATAACTTTCACTGTTGTTAGTTGCACTCAAATCATCCTTGTTCACATTACTTAAAAAACTCATATAACTACATGAACTTAAATTGACTGAGCTGTTTCTACTAAAAATTAGTTTTGACAGCTTTACTTAACAAGTGTTTGTTCAATAAACTTAAAGCTACACTGTGTAACTTTTTTTTAGTTTATTCTTAGGTAAAAACACTTAGTTCTTTCAAAAATATATGTGACAATTAATGTATATTTACTTCTTTCAAGTAATAAAGTATTCTCGTAAGTTTATAATATGCCATTGAAAATACATACGGGTGAGGGGTTCAAATGCCGGTCGCCATGTTGCCCCTCCATCTTGAAAGTACATTAGCTAAGAGGGACATACCCATAAATTCAAGCTTCGCTTTTCGCATTTTAACACTCGATTGCAGTCATGAACGAAGTCGAACTGGAAGCCATGTTAATCTTGGACTAAATCGGCCACTGTAGGAGTTAAAACGAAATCGGAATTGAGAGGAACTGAAACTAATATTCACTGGATGGTCATATACCTTTACACCGCTAGATGGGGGGAAATATTACACAGTGTAGCTTTAATATCGCTGAGTAAAACGAACAAACTGGGTAGTGGATCTCCCAGCATGCTTTGCAAGGGACTGGGAGAATAAATTTAGAGATTAAAGTGTTATTTTATGTGTTTTTCAGTAAAGGGAAAAATGTTGTTAGTTTATGTTAGTGTTTAATGCTCGGTTATGTTGAACATTTAGAGGAGTTTCTGTAATTTTGTGGTTACCATTAAGCAGAAGGGTGGTGCCTGTGTTCAGGGTCTGGGCACTCATACACATATTTATTGGACGGAATTCCCACCCTCAATCAAGTTGAGTTTGTCCAATGAGTTATTTTTGCATTTTGTTTCAAAAAATATGTTTGTTATTTAATTTGATTGGAAATGCTTGAATTTCTTTTGTGCATATAGATAAATTATTTGTAAAAATTACTCTATATAGTTGAGTGGAACCACTTGATGTTGCTTTTTAAGTATATTCAACAAGTTATGTTATTCTCGGGAAATACACTGTATTTTAATGTGCTTTTTTAATCCTTTCCCCGACTAAACCAGGAGACTACCCCTTTCACCAGCATGAACCGGGTGCTAGTTCAGAGCCAGTGGAGTGGGTTTGACTGACGAGCCTTTTAAGAACCGGTTTGCCTTTCCAAAGGCTAGAGAGCAACCACAGACCCAGGCCTTATGCAGGTTCGAGATGCATTGCCGCTGTGTATTCCGTATATTCATAAGGTATATTTTAAAGTTCACCTTAGTGATCAAGAACATTTACATAAGTAAACACACACACACACACACGCACGCACGCACGCACGCACGCACGCACGCACACACACACACACACACACACACACACACTCACTCACTCACACACACACACACACACACACACACACACACACACAATAAATATGTTGTTTACAGGGAGGGTGTGTGTGTGTGTGTGTGTGTATATATTATATTATATGTATCATCTTAATGTTGGTTTATAACCTCAAGCTTATTATGTCTAAAATGTGTGAAACCAAATCATGAGCCAGCCGGTGCTTGATGTGCTCATATTGTCAGTCAGTCTCACAAATAGAGTTCCCAGCACAAATATGATGAGCGTTTACAATCCTTCAATCCTTTAGCCGAGCGTGTGGATGACCCAGTGGTCACAGTCATCAACGGCCATCTCAAGAGGCTTTATCACATGCACACACTCACACATACAATAGCAGCTGAATAAATACTCGTGATTTGTTGCTTCCATCACTTGATGCCCTCTCCCTCCATCCACTCTGCCCCACAGTTCTCTATTGATTACAGAGAGAGCAGTGATAAGCACATGTGAGGGCTAAGTGGTGCTCCTGGTGTTGTCATCGGCGTGTAATGGGTGTAATGTGGTCATAAACAGGATGGTTAAACCCACACTAAAATATTCACTCTTTCTGCACTACTGACAGGACAGTTTGGGGAGATTTAACAACAAGAAACTGTCTGAAATGTTTAAACTGCCTTATCAGAATAAGAGAGAAAAAGACCTCAGTGCAAGTTTGATTTTAATGGGTACATAATGAAATTCCCGCTATCAAGTGTTTCAAGGCATTTAGTTGGTTTTTCAGAGCAGTTACTTTAGACATTAATGTGTGATTCTGTAATAAGAGATACATTGCATTTCAAAAAGTTAAGGGGAAAAAACTGTCCACTAACAGAAATTATTTTTAGTATTCAAAAACATAATACATTAATAATTCAGTGCTCATCCAACACAAGTTACTTCCTTTTTTTACTTTAAAAAAAAAAGTAATTTCTTTATAGTATTGTTTGTCAACTCTGTTACAGACAAATTAGGCAATGTGTAGAAATAACATTGGTAAAAGAGTTTGACGGCAACAGGATTGATCATTTTAAACTCTTTTTTTGCCAAAAACTCAACTTGTTAGCATAAATGCTAGGAGCACATTAAAAATATTAAGTCATTTCAATATAATGACTGAATTACTCAGTCACTATTAGAAGACTTTAAAAATAAAAATAAAAAAACCTTCATTGTGTGATCTGTGGTAAATTCTGTTTTCCTTTTAATATTGTGGTAATAATCGTTTTACAAAATAACTTGGTATAAGAACTTTTGGATTAAAATATTGGACCCACTTTATATTAAGTGGCCTTAACTACTATGTAGAAACATTTTAATGAATCATTCGATACAATTCACTTACTGTGTACATACATGTTTTTATTGTACTTTTTTTTTTTTTAAATACCTGCATGTAATTACGTCTGTAATTCATTCCTGTAGTTACATTTACTATTACACAGTTGGCATTTCCCTTACACATAACCCTACCCATAAACTTACTCTTACCACCACACCTGTCCCTAACTCTACCCGTATCCCACCTCAATATCAGCAAAGGTGTTTTTACAATTGCAATACAATTTGAACCCAGTAAGTACACTGTACTTATTTTTTTGATGTAAGTACATAGTACTTAAGGCCACCTAATATAAAGTGGGGGGGGGAATGTTTTCCCAGAGAGCGCACACATACCTTTTAGGGCTTCAGATCTTATCAGTGAAGGAAAGTGACATAATTTCCTGTATCTTACATAGATATAGGAGATAATTTCACAAATTTAAAGACAAGGTATGGTACAGTAACATACTTGATGCAATATTTATGGACACGCATCTTTATAAGTTAAAAGTTGTTGTTTTTTTGAATTATGTTGTAGAGTTAGGCAAATTACTATTTAGGGCTTTTATAAATAAAATAAATGTATAAATAAAATATTTTTTTTATAAATAAAATACATTTCTGTAAAAAGTTCTTTTTACAGAAAATGTTACATTGTTATGGCCTGTAACATCTTGTTATCCAAGACAATGGGTACGAAATTATTAAAATATTTTAAAATATTACCATTTGAAAATAATATGACTAACACTAAATGTACTTGCAATTATACAATCACCTATATGTACACTATATTGCCAAAAACTTTTGGCACATCTGCCTTTACATCCACATGGACCTCATTCTTAATCTGTAGGGTTTAATATGGAGTTGGTCCACCCATTGCAGCTATAACAGCTTCAACTCTTCTGGGAAGGCTTTTCACAAGGGTCAGGAGTGTGTTTATGGGAATTTTTGACCATTCTTCTAGAATCGCATTTGTGAAGTAAGGCACTGATGTTGGACGAGAAGGCCTAGCTCACAGTCTCCGCTCTAATTCATCCCAAAGGTGTTCTATCGGGTTGAGGTCAGGACTCTGTCCAGGCCATGCAAGTTCCTTTATACCAAACTCACTCATCCATGTCCTTATGGACCTTGCTTTGTGCTCTGGTGCACAGTCATGTTGAAACAGGAAGGGGCAATGCCCAAACCCTGAAAAACAACCCCGCACCATGATCTGCTCTCCTGGCAACTGCCAAACCCAGACTTGTCCATGAGATTGCCAAAAAGAGAAGTGTGATTCATCACTCCAGAGAACACGTCTCTACTGCTCTAGAGTCCAGTGGCGGTGTGCTTTACACCACTGCATCCAATGCTTTCCATTGCATTTGGTGATGTAAGGCTTGGATGCAGCTGCTTGGCCATGGAAACCCACTCCATGAAGCTCCCCACGCACTGTTCTTGAGCTAATCTGAAGGCTGCACAAAGTTTGGAGGTCTGTAGCTATTAACTCTGCAAAAAAGTTGGCGACTCCTGCGCACTGTGTGCCTCAGCATGCGCTGACCCCGCTCTGTGATTTTACGTGGCCTTCCACTTCATGGCTGAGTTGCTGTTCCCAATTGCTTCCACTTTGTTATAACAGTTGACTGTGGAATATTCAGTAGTGAGGAAATTTCACGAATGAACTAACTGCACAGGTGGCAACCTATCATGGTACCATGCTTGAATTCACTGAGCTCCTGAGAGTGACCCATTCTTTCACAAATGTTTATAGAAGCAGTCTGTATGCCTAGGTGTTTGATTTTATTCACCTTTGGCCATGAAAGTGATTGGATTCAGTGATTTGAAGGGGTGTCCCAATACTTTTGGCTATATATATATATATATATATATATATATATATATATATATATATATATATATATATATATAAATATATATATATATATATATATATATATATATATATATATATATATATATATATATAGTTGTAAAAGAAAATGAAAAGGCTTGGATTGAGGAGGTTAGGGAGGTCTGACTCAATATTTTTGATATTGCAAACAAACAGCAATATTTTTGTCAGTGCCACAGAGGCAGAGTGTTAGATTCTTCTGGGAAATCAGCCTACGGGTGGCTTACTTATAGTTGTCTCTGCATATTAAGATGGGATAGAAGAACATATTTTAACATCCAAAAATTGCACACAGCAGTTTTAACACTACAGTTAGGAAGAGTAATCAAGCTACTGATTAGAGCAAAACCCTAGAGAATGTGATTCATAATAAGCATGGGCCGTAAGGCATCAGTTCGTATGGACCCTCAGAACTGCAGGGAAAATTCCCTGAGAGTGCAGTGAAAGCAACAGGTGGCCCAGGTGTGTTGAAGTATAGCTCGGCCCCGCACGCGCTGTGGGGCGCCAGCACCCCCACCAAGACAAATCAAGTGTTTTATCTTCAAACGGTCTCTAGTATGAATAATAAGCGCAAGATGAAACGGGAAAAGCAGGACACGACGGCACCATCTGAATATCTAAATCTCATTCTAGTCTGTCCTACCTCTCTGAAATTGCAGTGTGATTACTCTATGAACCACATGCAACAAAATGTGTGCAATGTCAATTAAAATTATGCAGGCATTTACTAGGCATTTACATATCTCAAACATCATGCATATGCATTAGCAGCGAGGGGAAAAAAAAATAGCTCTAATAACAAAAAGCTAGGTAACGTGAATAAGAAGCAGCCGGAAAACGTTTGTCATGGTTAACATGCATTAGTATATTTCTTTACCCGTTTTAATGATGGCGAGATCGTTTACCTCGCAGGGTATTGTTTTCAAGGCTGAAAACAGCTTTAATTCTGATGGTGGTAAGTAATTTTCATTAAATGTCAATTTGGTATTAATTCAGAGCAAAGCTTAAATAAAATTGTGTTCATTAATCACTCTGCCGTCCAGTAGGCTGCTAATTAAAACGTTGTGGGGCTGGCTCGTTAGTCACCCGCAGACCTGATTGTTAATGTCGACTCATTGTCCTCCTTTTCACCGCTATCATTTATTTTCTTTGCTGTTCTTGTATACTCTTGTTAATTATTAAATGTCTTCTTTTTTTGTCCTCGGTGACACTTTGTGGATAACTATCAGAGGGGTTTCACAGGCGAGGACAGGGAGTCGCGGTCCTGAGGGCAATGAATACCAAGCAGAACATTGATCTCTATATTCGCCAGTTTTGTTTCTGCTCTCATCCAGTCTTGACTGAAATTAAAGCTACTGTCTGGTTACGTCTGTGGGTACTTAGCATTTGTTTAATCTACAAATCAAATATACGGCTTGTTTAAAGTGTACACATTTCCAGTCAAGATGTCCAACCAAAAATATATGGAAATGTCAAGCTTGAGCTAGTGATTTGAATTTGATCATTTAGTGTGATTAATTCTAAAAAAGGTCTAATAAAAAAGTAATGCAATTAAAAATTTACACAATCCTGCTTATTGCATCCATATGCAAATTTTATAATATGGAATGTTCCTACCGTAAGAGTTTATTAGATTGTAAAAAGTCATAAAGTCTCTCTATGAATGCTTGTTGGAGTGTTGGGAGTGTTGAAAGTGACAACAGCCGAAAATGAAAGTTTTCAGAAGCAGTATGCAAGATTATGTGGTATACCATTTTTCTGGACTAGCGTGAATGTCTTAAAGGGGTGGTTCCGTGTTTTTTTTTTTTGGGGGGGGGGGGGGGGGTTCTGGGCTTGGTTGTGTTTATGGGGCGCAGTATAACATGTCTTAATACTTTTTTTCTTTCTTATATTTTATTTTTATTCCACACCGCTGTCTCCACTATCCTTTGTACGGCTCGTTTGCTTCCTGCTTCCCTCCGAAAAACGCAATGGTCTTAGATTGGTTAAATGGCCATATTCATGTATTTTTATTGGCTGAAGTGCCAAGCACAGGTTGTCCGGAAACGCCACGGCTCTTACCATTACGGGCAGAAGTAACATCTGCTGTGACTAGCAAGGGTTTATGATGTCATAAACCCGGAAAAAAAGCTTGTTGTAGTCCAAATCGGCCGTTTTTGTAGGCAATAAACTGTCATAACTTTAAAGGTGCCATGTGTAAAAATTGAGGTAAAAATATTCAAAAAATGACCTACACGCATCAAAAGAACGAGAAGAAATAAGGGTGATGATGTCATTAAAAAAATGTCAAGTTATAGTGCTGCAGAGATAGCAACTTTAATTAGCAGTAGCATTACTAGCCCCTGCCCGACAGGTGTCGTAATACCAGTCTCGGCCATGGGAGGCGGTATGCGGGCAACATAACCACCAGCCAACCCGCGATACACGAATAACTGGCATGGCTTGTGGGCGTACTTGAACCTGATATCAATCGTGTGGAAAGTACAGCCCACTACCTTATTTCAGTTCAGGGAAGAGAGCGGAAGGATGGCCGAAGCCCTTGGCAAGAGAAACCTACCACCACCACCCTCAACAGGGAAACAACCGCGATCGGAATCAAAATATGATATCTAATAGCAGTGTTCGAACTATACCGTGCCTTTGGGGAGCCCACTTTTCGGACGGGGGGGGCGGGGGTGCCCGTGGAAGAGACGTGTATATTCCTTCACACACAGACGAACGGGTCAATCTATTGCTTAATGCATTGCGGAGACTCTTAATATACAATTTACAAGAACATCTTTGATTTTAATGAAGGAAGAAAAAAAACAAGAATTGATAGGTCAAAAAGGCCACAAATAGTCTATAAACAAAGCATCCGGCTGTCTTTGAGTTCACATGAACGGCTGAAGTTACTCGTCAGGCTACAGAAGAATACCATAATTCCTCCGTTCAACTAACGTTAGTCTTATTAGGACATCGATAGTTGCGCAGACCTATATCAACCCAGCCGCAACACATAATTAGGAATAACATGCCTTAACACAGAATCGACCACAGAGGCTTAGGGTCAGCTTCCTTTGCTGTTCTTCCAGAAATCCAAGATCAAGAAGTGAATATTCGTTTTTGTTTTTTCTACGAATCTTTGCGTTGACATGTACTAAACATGAGTGCAATTTGCACCGCAGCGCCACCAAACTTTGATGGTCATGACAAGAACAGCATGTATAGTTATCTTTATTGAAGTGAATTAGATTTCAATTGCCGTCATGCATGAATTAATTATATATTTTTAGCAATTTTACATATAATAATCCACGATGATCACATTACAGAAAACTGAAATTGCACCTCAAAATAGCACAGTGTCAATAATTTTGAGACCCCCCAAAATTTCTCAAATCACGTTTTCAGTGGAGCCCATGTCTTATTCAGGGGAGCCGAGCTGCCCCTAGCTCCCCCGTAGTTCGCACCCTGTCTAATAGTATCTAATATGATAAACAGAGCTCCATTACCTCATAATCATAACCGGAAGAGCGGATCAGTGCAGGCGCCCGGCGAATGTGTCCCATCCCGTCATAATAAAAGTCCCGGTATTTGCGAGGCAGGTATTTGTTTAACAATCTCTCCAGCGACCGTGCTCAGCTCCACAACACTCGGTCCTGCTCTCCTTTACACTACAGTAACGTTAATAACCGCATCCATGAACATGATTTCTGCCCGAGTCCTATTTTCCACTGGCTGGGATGTGAAGACCACACGTCCCAATATATTTCGCTCAAACTTTGCGTCATCAAACCACGCATTTGTTTTGAATAGGCGCCCTCTAGTGGATGGAAAGTTGCATAGTGCACCTTTAAAAGACAATATCTCCATTAGCATTGAACTTTCAGCGCTGTAACTTTGCAGATACTGTTTATGCTCAAGCAGCAACATTACACACTAACTAAAGTTAAAAAAGTGAAATGGCATGCAACACCCCTTTAAAATATGACAAGAAATATATATTCAGAAAGGGAATGCGATCCCTTTTGAATGAATGTTGACATTATTAACTCCAGAATACCAGCCGGCATAAGAAACCTCAAACACATTTACAGCCTCCAGATAAATGCTGTGTCCAAAATTGCCCCTACACCCTTCAATAGGGCGCTATTTGAGGGATAATCCATTTGTAGTGGTGTCCAAAAAAATAGTGGACATTATTCAGTGCGCTCATTCAGTCCCACAATGCACTGCACTTACGAGTGTACAACCAATGTACACTCAACAGCTAGAGAATACCCATAATGCACTGTGAGGTTCATGCCATATGAATTCATACGTCTGACCAGAAGATGGCACCCGCTGCTGAATCATTCATCCATTCATTTTTCGAACCGCTGGTCTAATGTGGATACAGCATAAATCATACAGGTATAAAACAGCAGGAACCAACTACGCAAAAGTGACAGCCGAACTGACTTACTCTTTTTCAATTACTCCTTCATGTGGACTATAGTGGAGTAATGTAGGGAATAGGGAATGACAGTATGGGGGGGGGGGGATTTTAGACACAGCCAATGTTAAATCTAAGTTATTGTACATAAATCATAACCCAACTATTTCTCAGCAAATCCTAGAATTAAAGTCATCATGAAATCAAAATTGACAATCCTTTTTTTTTTTTTTTATGGAATATTGCAGTATTTATTATAAATGGTTTATCTGTGCACCACATTATAAAAAAAAAATAAAAAAAAAAAAAAAAACATAATCTTTAATCAGAATAACTTCCCTTCCCTCTTACAGCGGCACCTGTCAATCACATGGCAAACCACAACCATGCAATCACTTGCCGAAGAACAAAATCAAGTCCCGGCCTGCAGTTTTTCTTGTTTAAAAAGCTGTTTCACTGGCCCTCTCCCAAATGGCAGCCTGAATCCTCACAGTCTTCCAATAAGTCCATGAGCTGCTTTGACTTTCGGTTAGAAGTCTGTGTGGAGTCTCAATGGGGGCTCGGCAGGCGCATAACATCCGCAACATCCTCGAGGGCGTATAACATCCGCAAAGGGGGTGCTCGCAAGCACACTTCTGAAACCTAAAATAAGAAATGGGACACCCTACAGTCTTGTGGGTTTTACGATTTATAATGTTGTTTTTTTGTGCAAGATTAATGTTAAGTAGGAGATTTAGTAGTGTTTAATGTTTTGCTACGTTGGTTTAGAAGAGTTTCTGTTATGTTGGTTTTTAATGGTTACCATCACGGTGACGAGTGGAGCATTAGGTTAGTTTGAGAACAGATATACAGATTGTTAAATGTTCTCTATTGCTGTAGGCTACTCAATCAGCAAATGCTATGCTATGCTAATGCTGTCAATGCAGTGTGTCAAAAATTGGCAAAGCATTTATTGAATTAGCTAGTTAAAGCTAGCCAAATGTATGAATTAGCTTACTCAAATATTTGAAGTTAAAGGGATACTTCACCCAGAAATAAAAATTAGCTCATGATTTACTAACCCTCTAGTCATAGGTGTATATGACATTCTTCTTTTGGACGAATAAAAGTTCACAATCGTTAACATAATAATAAAGTTAACAACTTTAAAAGTTGAGTTTAATTTTAAAAAATCCTGGCTAATCCAAGCTTTATAATGGTTGGGATTGTTGCTCTGTTTATGAACTCCATAAAATTGCATCTGTCAAATATGTGCTCCATATGGCTCTGGGAGGTTAATAAATGCCTTTAGAAGGGAATAAATGCATTTGTGTAAGAAAAATATCCAGATTTAAAACTTTATAAAGTAGCGTTTCGGCCGATCGCCTTCCGTCGTGTACGCATCTTGAACTCTGAGAAGGCACTTTCAATACTTTTCCACTAAAGGTGATTGGCTGGAATTGAATTTAAAAAGTTTTAAATATGGATATTTTTCTTACACAAACGCAACAATTTGTTTCAGAAGGCCTTTATTAACCTCCCAGAGCCGTGTTATTTGATGGACAGGTGCATTTTATGGACTTCAAAAACAGAGCTACAATCCCTGCCATTATAAAGCTTGGATTAGCCAGGAATGTTTTAATAACACTCTGATGGTATTAGTCTGAAAGAAGAATGTCATATACACCTAGGAAGACTTGAGGGTGAGTAAATCATGGGCTAATTTTCATTTTTGAGTTAACTATATCCCTTTAAGAGCAATTAAAATGAATGAGTACAAAATAAAAATCTGCAAGTTCTGCATACTTAAACTTTACATTTCTTAACTTAAATAATGTATGTAACTGATTGCCTACAATTTTTTTTTTTGTCAACTTATTCAAGTTTACAGTCAATCCACAAGTGCTTACGAAGTGTGCCATTTGGTACAGGGCCACTTACACATTAACAGGGAAGCAAAAACCATCACAACTTCTTTTTCATGCTGATTTTAAAGATCCAGGTGATTTTCTACAGAAAATATTTTTATGCTGGTTGAAAGTCTCCTCATACGACAGCAATCTCCATGTTAAGCAGTCTAAATGTATTTTGATATATTTCTGTGGAAGGCGTAGCATTGTTCAAGCATTGCATTCGGTCCAAATGAAATGATAGCACGTGTTCCCTGTCAGTTAACGTGTGTTTGCATACCACCGCGGGGCCTGTTCACGCAGGCATCATAGGTCATCAGCGTGTTCACATACGCTGTGCAGAGAGAGCGAGAATGGCAAGCAAACGGTTGTTTGCTTTTGTTATTGTAGTACTGTTTCTCACTGTACTGTAAAGTTTTAACTCAATTTGGTGTAATCCAATAACGTTGTCTCTGACTGTCTCGCTTCTGGTATGTGTTTTGGAGAAGGTGTGGCTTTGGACGGTTGCAGGGAGGGTGGGATCATGTGCTTCAATGCTAGCATGCGAAAGTTAGCATTTCCCACCTATCGCACCTTTAACTTTATTCATGAATATATTTATATATATATATATATATATATATATATATATATATATATATATATATATATATATATATATATATATATATATATATATATAATTTATTTTTTTATTTTTTTATTTTATTTTTTTATCAACCAGATCTTTTTGAAAGGTGCTGGACAGAGGGAAGGAATATTAGATTAATTTTACACTGCACGTATAAAATTCATTTTACACTGCACCACTACAGGATTACAGCATTCAGCGTTTGAACAGCATGAAATGCTGGAAAATTAAATTTCAACAGTGTTCTGTTTTTCTGGGCTCAAATTTCAAAATTGATGTGCTACAATGGATCGAAATGCTCATAGACCATTCTCTGCTTGAGAGGACGTTGCTTCTTATGACATCAGCCTGATGTTTGAGCACGGGCTACGTTTGTGAGGAACTGACTGGACTGTGATCTTGGTGGTTAGCCCAGCAAACTAATCATGGCTGTAGGGGGAGCAGAAGTTTCTGTGGAAAGCTCTGGAATTACAGGGTATGAGGAGGCAGTTTCAGCCGTAGAGTTTACCTTCTGTTGCATCAGCTTGCATGCTGGATTTGTTTTAATGCTTATTAGGTAAACAGTCATATTTGTTCTTTTACTTTATACTCACAATTCATTACCAAATTGCCAGGGTGCTTTAAATTTGCATTGCAATATTTCTGGATTTTTGGAAAAGATGTCTCTTAAGCTGTATCTGTAAGGTTTTATTCACAGATTCAATATTTGTTTTTGACTCATCTGTTTACATTCACTAATCTTAAATCTTTTTTAATCTGTACATTAGATATACACATTTAATCTTAACATATTCCGTGATTTACTCTTACATGTAAATTGAATTTAAAAAAATAAGAGAAAAAATGGGTACAAGTGTTTAGATGTTTAAAGGGTTTAATAAAAGTTGGAGGCAATGCTTAAGAGTCTACTACATTCACACTGTCAGTCAAAATACAATTATTTGCAGATCCAATTTGAATCTAATCAGATTTAGCAAGTGTGAACGGCCAATAATCACATGAAGTGCAAATCTATTTCGAGCTATATTCGCTGTGGTCAGACTGAATAATACAGTTCTTTGTTTAGGGAAGAAGGAGGCAGGAGCCAGCGAACACTTTAATCCAAAATAAACACGGACTGAATGTTAAAAATGCACACACATAATAACATTTATACAAAATAAAATATAAAGTCCAGGCCTGGTCCTTCCTCTTCCTTGACTGTCGCTGCTCCTTCTTTTATACTTCCGAGCTCCTCCGTGAGAGGATTCGAGACCGGTGTGACGTGCAGGTGATTCGATTTCTAGAAATGTCATTTGAATAGGACTTCAAACCGTATATGAATGTAGCTCAAAACGGATTTCATGTGACTTTTTTTGCCGTTCACACTTGCTAAATCTGATCGTATTTCAGTCGGATATGCACAAAAATCTGATCTGGTCTGAAAGTTTGAACGTAGTTTAAGATTGAATCATTATTGCAGTGATTATTATGTTTCTAGCGTCTTAAACTGTATGTTTGGGAACAGTTCTTCTAACCTAACTTCTTAAACAACCATGTAGAAAGACAAATCATTCCAGGATGACATGTCGATTCATCAGGCTCAAATTGTGAAAGAATAGTTGAGAGGGAGCATCCATAATCTTTTTTTTTAGATATGAATTGGCAGAGCTTTCCATTAAAGTCCAGACCTTAGATACATTGAAAGCTTTTGGAATGTGCTGGAGTAGACTTCGGATTTCTTGACTCTTGCATTGGCGATACAAGATCTTTACACAAAATTGATGAACTTCATAATATAAATAAATGTTGTGATGTTATTTCCATCAAGAGGTTGTCACGGTTCATGGATTCCCTGTCTCACTCTTGGGTGCGTGTTGAATGTAGGTGAGGGCGGAGCCTGGGATTGGCTCATCACACACCTGTGGCTGATCACCTGCACCAGCTGCAACTCATCACCTTCACCCTATTTAGTCTCTCTGTTTCTCTCTTGTCTTTGTCAGAGCGTTGTTGGATGTTTCCCCTTGTGTCTCCGTGTTGGTTGTCGTTTCCCCCTTCCGTGAAACGCTGGATCCCTTCCCGGATTACCTCAACCGCGCTCCCGAGTCACTGCTGCTCACAGCCTGCCCATGTCGCCAACAGAGTCTCTCTCACTGCTCCGTCTTATCCGGACTTCTTCTGTGTTCTGAGTTTTGGCTTCTGTGACACTTCTGTCAATAAACTAGTTACTTGCAATTGAATCCTGCCTCTGTGAATCCGTTACAGAACGCTCTGACCAACCATGGATTCAGCGAGTATCAACGCCCTACTGACCAGCAGCAACGAGAGACTGGACCAGCAGGAGGCGAACTTAACTGCCACAGGAAAGGCAGTACACACCTTGGTGGCACGGGTGGCCGAGCTGACCCAACAGATGCAACAACTCGTCGGTCCCACTGTGCCCGACCCACCGCCGATTCCCCACACACCATCCGCATCGCGGCAACCGGAACCACGTCTGCCTACCCCCGAGAGTTATGCCGGTGAGAGCAATTTTTGCAGAGCCTTCCTTACCAAGTGTTCCTTGTTTTTCGCTCTTCAACCGCAGACTTTCAACACGGAGAGATCCAAGGTGGCATTCGTCCTCACCCTGCTCTCCGGACGAGCCGCACTTTGGGGAACGGCGGTGTGGGAGAATCAACATCCTTGCTGCTCCTCGTTCCAGACGCTGGCGGCGGAGATGAGAAGGGTGTTTGACCGAGCGGTGACCGGAAGAGAAGCGGCACGTCAACTCGCAGAGCTCCGTCAAGGTAACCGCTCGGTCTCGGATTATTCCATCGAGTTCCGCACCCTGGCCGCCGAGTGCAAGTGGAACGAGGAGGCACAGTGGGACATGTTCCTGCATGGGCTGGCTGACCGCATCCAGAAGGAGATCTTTACCATCGACCTTCCGGAGAAGATTGACGGTCTCATCGATATTGCGTTGAGGGTGGACGCTCGTCTGAGTCGGCTGAGGTCCAGGATGGAGCCTCAGCTTGGGAGCGTCGAATGCCCTCAGGCCAGCACTACGGATGCGGTCAGCCACACCTTCGACCCGGAGCCCATGCAGGTGGGTCGAGCTCGGCTCTCCCGGGAGGAGAAGGCGAGACGGAGATCCCGTGGTCTTTGCCTGTACTGCGGCGGGAACGGACACCTGCTAGACTCCTGCCCGGTAAAAGACCACGCCCGGCGGTAAAAAGAAGGCTACTGTCGGGCGGGATCTCCGTGGAAAAGACCTCATCCTCCACTCTCCTCCCGGTGAGATTGCTGTGGGCAGCTCAGGATTATTCCAGCCTTGCCCTTCTCGACTCGGGAGCGGAAGGTAACTTCATTGACTCTGCCCTGGTTCATAAACTCAACATAACCACCATTGCACTCAAGAACACCATTTCTGTCAACGCACTTAACGGACAAGTTCTCCCTGACATTTCATTCACCACTGAACCACTCACACTGATCACTTCCGGCAACCACACTGAACGCATTTCATTTTTCATCCGGGACTCCCCTTTGGCTCCCATTGTCCTCGGTCACCCTTGGCTGGAGTTACACAATCCAAGGGTTGACTGGGGACAAAACTCTGTGTCTGCGTGGAGTGATAAATGTTATGAGTCTTGTTTGGTGTCTGCTTGTTCGTCTGTGTCTCGTTCTGTTTTTCAGAGTGAGACGGTGAATCTGTCTAACGTGCCTCCGGAGTACCTCGACCTGAAGGAAGTGTTCAGTAAGTCCCGAGCTGCTTCTCTTCCTCCGCATCGTCCCTATGACTGTGCTATAGATTTACTCCCAGGTAAGTCTCCGCCTAAGGGCAAACTATACTCTCTTTCTATTCCAGAGAGGGAGGCCATGGAGAAATATATTTCTGATTCTCTAGCCTCCAAATTCATCCGCCCTTCCTCTTCTCCAGCGGGGGCGGGGTTCTTCTTCGTGGGGAAGAAGGATGGTTCTCTGCGACCTTGCATTGATTACCGAGGGCTGAATAACATCACGGTAAAGAATACCTATCCTTTGCCGTTGATGTCTTCAGCTTTCGAGAGGTTACAGGGAGCATCCGTCTTCACGAAGTTGGACTTACGTAACGCTTATCATTTGGTTCGCATCAGGGAGGGGGATGAATGGAAAACCGCATTTAACACCCCCAGGGGGCATTTTGAATATTTGGTCATGCCTTTCGGCCTTTCCAACTCCCCAGCGGTTTTCCAGGCACTCGTCAATGATGTGTTGAGAGACATGGTCGACCAATTCATATATGTCTACCTGGATGACATTTTGATTTTTTCTTCGTCTCTCCAGGAACATGTTCGACACGTCAGACAAGTGCTTCAGAGGTTGCTAGAGAATGGGCTTTTTGTCAAGGCGGAGAAATGCGCTTTTCATGCACAGTCTGTTCCTTTTTTAGGGTACATCGTGTCATCGGAGGGAATGCGCATGGATCCCGACAAGGTTAAGGCTGTGATGGATTGGCCAAGTCCAGATTCCCGTAAGGCCCTACAGAGGTTTCTGGGGTTCGCCAATTTCTATCGGCGTTTTATTCGCAATTTCAGCCAACTAGCCGCACCTCTGACTGCCTTGACCTCTCCCCGAACGACGTTCAGGTGGTCCGATACAGCCGAGGCTGTATTCGCCAAACTTAAAAGCCGCTTTGTTTCGGCTCCCATCTTAGTCGCCCCTGATTCAACACGTCAGTTCGTGGTAGAGGTCGACGCGTCAGAGGTGGGGGTAGGAGCGGTTCTTTCACAGCGCTCTCCCTCAGATGACAAGATGCACCCGTGCGCGTTTTTGTCCCATCGTCTTTCTCCTGCCGAACGCAATTATGACATTGGTAACAGAGAGTTGTTGGCCGTCAAGTTAGCGTTGGAGGAGTGGCGTCATTGGCTTGAAGGGTCGGGGGTACCTTTTATTGTATGGACGGATCATAAGAACCTTGAATATATTAGATCTGCTAAAAGACTCAACTCCAGGCAGGCTCGGTGGGCACTTTTTTTCGGACGTTTTGACTTTGTTCTCTCGTACCGCCCCGGGTCTAAAAACATCAAACCCGACTCTTTATCTCGTATTTTTGATGCTTCCGAACGCCCGGTTACTCCCGAGTGTATTTTGCCAGAGAAGATAGTTATCTCTACACTCACATGGGAGATCGAATCGAAGGTCAAAGTGGCCTTAGAAGGGGTAACGCCCCCGCCCGGCGGCCCACCGAGTCGTTTGTTCGTTCCGGAGGGGTTAAGATCCGAGGTCCTCAAATGGGGTCACTGCTCCAACATTGCTTGTCATCCAGGGGTAAACCGCACTAGCAGTTTAATAAAGCAACGATTTTGGTGGCCACTTATGGCTCGCGACATTCACAGTTTTGTTTTGGCTTGCTCGGTCTGTGCGGTTGGTAAGACATCTAACCAACCTCCTCATGGGTTACTTCAGCCGTTGTCTGTTCCTTCGAGACCCTGGTCCCACATCGCTCTAGATTTTGTTACCGCCCTCCCGCCCTCCCAGGGCAAGACGGTCGTTTTGACCGTCGTGGACCGATTCTCGAAGGCAGCACATTTCATTCCCTTGCACAAATTACCCTCAGCCAAGGAGACAGCGGTATCTGTAGTAGACCACGTCTTTCGGTTACATGGCCTCCCGATGGACGTGGTCTCCGACAGAGGTTCCCAATTCGTGTCCAAATTTTGGCAGGAGTTTTGTAAATTACTAGGAGCCACGGTTAGTCTGTCTTCGGGTTATCACCCCCAAAGCAACGGTCAGACTGAGAGAGCCAATCAGGATCTGGAAAGAGTGTTGCGATGTTTGGTATCCAAGAATCCTTCATCCTGGAGCCAACAACTCTCTATGGTTGAGTACGCTCATAACTCGTTACCAGTGTCATCTACGGGCCTTTCGCCATTTGAGTGTAGTGTAGGTTACCAGCCACCTATTTTTCCTAGTCTGGATTCCGAGGTCGCGGTCCCCTCTGTTCACGCCTTTATCCAGAGGTGTCATCGCACATGGACCAGAGCCCGTGAGACTCTGCTCCAGGTGGGAGCGCGCACCAAGGCTAAAGCCGATCGCCACCGGTCTAAGCCTCCCGTTTACGTCGTGGGTCAAAAAGTGTGGCTTTCAACCAAGAACATTCCTCTCCGCTCCGTATCTAATAAACTTGCTCCCAAATTTATCGGCCCGTTCACTGTCACCAAGATCATTAGTCCGGTGACAGTCCGCCTCAAACTCCCTCCGGCGTACAGGAGGATTCATCCCGCCTTCCATGTATCCAAAATCAAGCCTGTTTTTCACTCCCACCTTAATCCGCCAGTCCCGGTTCCCCCACCGCCGCGACTCGTAGATGGGGAACCAACATATTCGGTTAATCGCATTCTGGATTCTAGACGGAGGGGACGCGGTTTCCAGTACTTGGTGGACTGGGAAGGTTACGGTCCGGAGGAGAGAAGTTGGGTTCCTGCTAGGGACATTCTGGATCACTCCCTTATTGATGATTACAATCAACAGGTAAGGTCGGCTGGGAGCGTCAGGGGACGCTCCTAGGGGGAGGGGTACTGTCACGGTTCATGGATTCCCTGTCTCACTCTTGGGTGCGTGTTGAATGTAGGTGAGGGCGGAGCCTGGGATTGGCTCATCACACACCTGTGGCTGATCACCTGCACCAGCTGCAACTCATCACCTTCACCCTATTTAGTCTCTCTGTTTCTCTCTTGTCTTTGTCAGAGCGTTGTTGGATGTTTCCCCTTGTGTCTCCGTGTTGGTTGTCGTTTCCCCCTTCCGTGAAACGCTGGATCCCTTCCCGGATTACCTCAACCGCGCTCCCGAGTCACTGCTGCTCACAGCCTGCCCATGTCGCCAACAGAGTCTCTCTCACTGCTCCGTCTTATCCGGACTTCTTCTGTGTTCTGAGTTTTGGCTTCTGTGACACTTCTGTCAATAAACTAGTTACTTGCAATTGAATCCTGCCTCTGTGAATCCGTTACAGAGGTGCATCAGTTTTTATTTGCAAGGAACATCATAGTCACTGCGATCATAAGCATTTGTCTATTTCAATCCAAACGGAAACTTTCTTTTTTTTAGACCAGACAGTGTATATTAGATGGCTATATATATTTGATACATTGTATATTTGGTTGAATAAGAGGGGAAAGTTCTTGTTGTTTTTGCTGTTTACAGACATGCATCAAGATCCAATATTTAGGAGAATTTAGAATTGGCTGACAGGGTAAATGCAGCCTTAGCACTGGAACAACTTGTGAGAAGTTTGACACTTTTTCTTTGTGAACATTAAATGTGCTTCCTTGTAATCCATTGATTGAGTACCAGCACCACCTGCCTTGAATTTGATTGCTTTTCTTGCTCTACAGCACCAAAAAGTGCAATCTTATCGTCAAAACTGTCCTGACCACAGGGGCCCTTTTGAATCACTCCTTTCCTCATTTTTCCACTTGTATTAAAAGGATCTCAGAGTACTAATTTAATTGAGATGAAACTGATCTCTAATATTTGCTCTGATTGAAGGGTTTAGACTTGTCTGCTGAAAAGAGCTTAGTGTGTCTGGTGCTGTCTGACCTGCAAAATGTGGTTAGCTATGGACTTTCTAATGATACTTACTGACCAAGGAAGTCAAGATAGTTAAAGGAACTTTATGTAAGAAATGTATTTAAATTAATCAATGGTCCTGATATGTCACCAGACATTAAGAAATCATGTTAATTTCAAATACTTATATCACTGATAACAGTAGTCCGGCCAGGATAGTCATTTAAAAGTTGTGTTTGCAGCCCTCAACTGATGTTGATATTGATATGTTGTGTTTTGTTTCGGCATCCGGGTTGCCAGACCTGCTCTAGTTACCGCAGCTGCAGCCACAAACGTTCCTGTGGATCCTGCAAATTGGTTCTTAAAGCCACCCTGTGTGATATTCTCCCCCATCTAGCGGTGAAAAGGTATATGACCATCCAGTGAATAATAGTTTCTGTTCCTCTCAATTCCGATTTTGTTTGAACTCCTACGGTGGCCGATTTAGTCCAAGATTAACACGGTAATCCCCCTCTTCACATTCGACACGGTGCCATCAAGTGTTAAAACGCGAAAGGCGAATCTTGAATGTATGTCCCTCTTTGGCTAATGTACTTTCAAGATGGAGGAGCAACATGGTGACCGGCATTCAATGGCATATTATAAACTTACGAGAATACTTTATTACTTGAAAGAAGTAAATATACATTAATGAGCACATATATTTTTGAAAGAACTGAGTGTTTTTAGCTAAGACTAAACTAAAAAAGTTACAAAGTGTTGCTTTAAATCTTGGTCACAAAAGTATAAAGTATAACATTTTTGAAAAAAAAAAAGAATAGCATTTTTGACAATTGGCTGTTTTCGTCTCATTTAATAAATCTAAATGTATATATATTTTTTTTACTATATAAAACTTTTTCTATGGGCTTCACTGGCTTAACCTTAAGAAACTTGTTGGGTGCCTGCATCCAAAACTCAACTTACTGTATACTGGTGACCAGATATGCTGGTCTTTTCAACAGGGTGAGCACCATGCGAGAGCAGAGGCCAGGCCGAGAGCTGTGCGTTTTTTAAGGTCGTCAATTATGCACGGTAGCCACCCGCTGCCATATGTCACTGTCTATTCCATTTGCCAGCGTCGTGCGCCGGTGTGCCGGTTTTGTATGTGTTAAATAATGCAGTGCAGAAAGGTCAGAGGAGATGCAGAAAGGGCGGATGCTCGACTCGATTGTGAAGGTTTGCAATACCAGCGTTAATTCACAGATCAGTTCCAATAATAAAATGCATATTGTAAATGTCAAACAGAGGCAGGCCAGGAGTAATCCACCTCTGCTGGGAAATAATGGATAGTCTCCAGGCTTATTTCAGCGTATTCCACTGGAGAACGAGACAAAAGCCAACTTTATATTGCTGCAGCGGCAATGTTAGATCAATCTTTAGAGTCAGAGATTACACTATAAATCTTCCTTAGCATTTGCATACTTCCTCCCAGTGTACCTCTCTCGAGCGAGCGGGAAAGTCTAACAAAGAGTTCTCTGATGAGATGGATGAAGTGTCATACACCCCAAGGCATAAAACAGCATCAATGGGAATGTCACAGGCAGTGTGGGTAACCGAAAGGGCATCGGCAGGTGCTCACGAGACAATTAAGTGCAGAGCGCATCGTTTTCCTTTAACCGTTAAAAATGATTGCAATGATCAAGAGGAAGGTGACAGCAACAAATATCCCTGCGTCCGTGTATGCGTGCGACGCTCAGTCCCGCCGTCGAGATCAGAAGAGCTGAAGGTGAACGCGAGTCATTCTCCTACATTATCGGAGCTTGTTTGGCAGCAATGTCAGAGGCAAAGACGCATCCTCCCTTTATCCTGAGGGCCTCTTCATCACACTACGTGGCAGGGGAGGCGGCGGAGAGGGAGTGGGAAAATGACGAAAGGTCTATTGTGTAATTAATGAGGACTGTGTTGATTTCCGCAGATAATTTAGCACGCTTATGAGTGTTTGACTCCTGATCTCCATTTACCCTCCTTTATGGGCTTAGAATTGCTGGTGTAGAGTCTTAACCTTGGGTGAGCATTGCACGCACTTGCTCGACACACTTCTGCATGTTAACTCACTTATGTGTTTAAAGCTGCACTATGTAATTTTTCCGTCCGCTAGAGGGCGCCTATTTAAAACAAAGGTGTAGTTTGATGATGCCAAGTTTGAGCAAAAAACCACTGGCTGTGTGGTTTTCACCTCACAGCCAGTGGAAAAAAGGACTCGGGATCATGTTCATTAATGCGGTAATCAGTGTTGGGTGTAACTAGTTACTAAGTAATTAGTTACTGTAATTTAATTACTTTTTCCTTGGAAAAATAAAGTAAGGGATTACTCTTATTTTTTCTGTAATTTAATTACAGCTACTTCTGATGTAATTAAACTAAATACTAAATATAATTATACATAATTCAATAGTGGACTTAACATCAACATTTAAAGTCTAACTTTAAAATGCATGTTTGTATGTATCCTTCTCACATTTGTAATACTTTAATCAGTTAATAAGAGTAATTTTTGTAGTTTTATATTATGTATTTGAATGAATTAAGAGCCGTTTCATGTCTAAACTTGAGTTGCTTAACTCGAGGGTTGATTTAGAAAGTAATTAAAAAGTAATTAGTAATAAGTAATTAAATACTTTTTGGAGAGAGTACAAGTTTACAATTTGTACAGTACTCTAATTACACTATTGAAGATGTAATTAGTAACTAGTAAATAATTACTTTTTAGAGTAACTTACCCAACGCTGGCGGTAATTAACGTTACTGTAGTATGAAGCAGAGCAGGAACGAGTGTTGTGGAGCTGAGCAAGGCCGCTTGAGAGATTGGGTAACACTTTAATGTCAATGTCAAGTTGTCATGACAAAGACACTGACAGGTTATGATGTATTGGTTTATGTCAAGTTGTCATAACAAAGACAACTCCGAAATGTCATCATTGCATTAAAAATGACATAATTAAGCGAATGACACTTAATGACAGTTGTCATAAACATGCATAAAAACTCCTTCATATTCATGACAAGTGTCATGTCATGATTATGAAGGTGTCATGTCAGTCTTATGCACACCCTTCAAGTAGTGTTACCAGAGATTGTTATGCAAACACATGTCTTGCGAGCAACGGGACTTTTATTATGGCGGGACACAGTCGCCAGTGCCATTTCCGCTTTTCCGTTCATGAGTATGAGGTAACGCATCTCTGTTTATCATATTAAATACATTTGAGTGTGTTGAAAATGATGTTATGACGTTACTCTGTGCGTTCGCTCAGCCGCTGCTGTGACACTTGTTTCACACTGCTAAGAGTAAAGCGTTTCTAGCAAATAAAACCGGAAACCGAGGCTAACGCAGATATGACTCAATTGACAGACGACTCCCTCAGACGTCCCGGCTCCTTGGTTAAAATAGCAATTTTCTCACAATTTACAAATAGTTGGAAACATTTGGGTTATTGTGAGAACTCAACTGAACAAAATATATAACACCGGCCTAGTGGTTTTTGAATATTTTACTGCGAAAATACTACATAGTGCACCTTAAGGGCCGGGCAAAAAAAAAAAAAAAAGAAGAGAATTGGCTGCACCCACAGGATGTTGAATTTACCAAATGGCTAAGAAATTTAGTTTCCAAAAAAATCTTTATTTTAAGTGGATAAATACAACAGTAATTATCATGTTTTAATGAAATATGTATAAAATGAAATATAATGTTATATATTAAATCACAGCGGCATTTTGGTATTTAATTCTGTTTGAATACTGCTTTCTTATATTCCAATTCAAATTACAGTTCTGCATCCTGTGTACCTACAAATGTATGATTTATATCATGAAATGTATTCAGCTTTGAATGTCTGGTGTATTTAGCTTGTTTATTTTGTTGCTCTTTTGGTAAACATATTAATAAGGTAAATAAAGTCAAATGAAACAGAGCGCTACTTTCTTGGCCTCCTTTCCTCTGTCCAGCCCCTGAGCCGCATGACAGATGTCAGAAGGATTTTAATGAAGCCTGGGTTCCAACCAGACCCTTTCAGGCACATACCGTTTAAACTCTTTATCCACACTTGAAAGTGACCCTGCTGCCACATGGCATTTTTTGCTATGAAATAATTATCAGCAATAATTTAGATGGAAGTGTCTCTGAAGATCTTATCTCTAGTTGAGTATTGGTATGCATATTTTGTCTGGAGATGGAATTAAAGATGCTAAGAGGTCTGTGAAGCGGGAGTGAAGGGAGCGACTGGTGATAATGTAGTTTTAAATAGGCTTCAGTGTCACCCTGCACTAAACAAATGTTACAACCTCTCAAGTGACTTTCAGTGTTTTTAAATGAGAGAAGATGAGCTCTGAGAGCTCACTGTTGACATGGTCTTATAAGTCTGTTTTTTTCAATAATCTTGTCAAGGGAATATCTAGTAAGTTTTTGCATTTGGCATTTTATACCTTTGCTTATCACACTCAGGGTTGTGCAAAATTCATGGGTGGAAATTTGAATCGATTTTAATCTCGATCTGCTAATCTTCAAACCTTTAAACTTTTTTCAAAACTCTCAAATATCGCTATTCTCAGAATTAAAAGTTTACACTTTTGGCTCTATCATACACCCAATTGCTATGCAAGTGTTTTTTGCTAGTTTCAGCTCGATGCAGTTATCATTTTCACACCACGTTGTTTAAATAGCAAATGCACTCGTGCCCATCTGTTCGTCAATAGTGCTGTATTTTTGTGTTATTTAAAGGGCACGTTACTAATATGCACCTATTGCCAGTTGAACAACACGCGTACAC
This sequence comes from Pseudorasbora parva, assembly GCF_024679245.1. Lineage (NCBI taxonomy): Eukaryota > Metazoa > Chordata > Actinopteri > Cypriniformes > Gobionidae > Pseudorasbora > Pseudorasbora parva. The sequence continues at coordinate 13,164,752 of NC_090189.1, read as the reverse complement.
TTTGGTTGTTACACACACAGGGATGCGCAGCAGCACACAAACATGTTTAAATATTAAAAATAAAAGGATTCCTCTCTGAAGAATCTTTCAGTCTTTCTGATCGCAAATGCTGCCATGTAAATAGTAGGGGTGTCCCCGACTAAGGATTTACACATTCGAATTAGAATTTTTGAATCTCTCTATGGTCGACCGATAGTCGAATCATCTGTGTGTGTAAACCATAGACCGGAAAAAAATAAACGGTATAAACGGGTTGGGAAGGACAGGAAACTAGTCAGCAGGAGGCTAAGACTATTTTTATTTTACTTTACACACGGCACACAGCCACCACTTTTAAGAAAGTGATCAAAACTAGGCCACACTACACATTCGTAAATTAACCGCTCTCTCATAACATTTAAAAGCTGCGATCGAAACACAGAACATCACACAAATATATAAAACAACATTTTGATAAATAAACCCCCCAAAAAAAACCCTGCCTAGAGAAGAAAAGAGCACTTTGAGTGTGTTTATATGCACGTTCTTAAGCCGATTGTGCCTAAAGGGGGTCGCACACCGGACTGAAGCTCAGCGCCGTGTCTCAGGTATCTCACACCAGGCAGACATGAACATTACACGCTAGCTCAATTTTGAATCGACTTCTGAAAGAAGAGCTGCACGATGAGTGTATCTTGTAGCACAGGGTGAAATACATTCATGATTTGAGGGAAATATACATTTAATCGCCGCAGACAGGCGTTGAATGCCGCCGTTGGTGTATATGTGTTCGAATTTTAAAGGCGCGGCGCGTCCGGTACGAAGCTCAGTGCCCTTAAAGGGGCGATCGCTCAGCGCCGCGACACGTCTTTATAACACTAATATAGAGCACCCCCATATTGCTAAAATCGTATGATCCTCATTTCATAACACCCGCGAAGATTCGACCATGAGATCAGTGGTCGAATCCAGTCCTGCATATCGATGCATCGAATCTTCGACTATTAGGGGTCACCCCTAGTAAATAGCGAGTCTACCATGGTGTGAGCGCAACTGGCTTTCAAAGGCAATGGGAGGTGAGACTCTGATTGGTTTATTGCATGTCACACCCAAAAAACACACATGACTCATTAAGGACACATTTACTTGATGCACAATTCTGATTTGGTGACTATATCCGATTTTTTCAATGACCGGCTTACATCCTCTTTTAAAAGCGACCAATATCCGATATTTGCATTTCGGCGAAACAGCCCAAGATGCTCTGAGTTGGAAAAAGAATTAAAATGGTGCAAAATGCAATGGATGCAGATGAAATGATTCAATGTTTTTCTTTCCGCAGTATCTTTAAAGGTCAGCAAAACATTGCTCTCGTAAGGCAGAGAAAAAAGAGGAGAGCACTTGATCGCAGTTCGTGTCCACCTGAGTTGACGTCATTCACCTCTGCCCCTTTTTTAATGACATACCACTTGTATTTACTGGGGATTATCCATTTTGAACACTTACATGTAGACACAAATGCACTTATTCGTATCATATCTGGTTTATTTCCACATATATGCGAGGCCTGAATCCAATGTGAGGATACCGGAATTCATGCGGGGGGGTTTTCTGCTTACACGTTTACATGTCATTTCCGATCTCTGCGACATGAGAGGAAAAAATCAGAATTGGGTCACTTGAACCATGCAGTGTAAATGGGGCATCGGAGACCATTATGTTAAAAAGATAAATGCTAATGTTATATTTGAATGTGAATTCAGCAGTATCTTTTGTGTTAAAGTGGTTGTTGTTGTGAGGACACACACACAAAAAAAGAAAGTGACTAAAAAGACAAAGAGACTAAATAAGAACCTGTCTGTTTCCAAGGGTTTTACTTTTATGTTCCTACAAGTTACACAATGTCGAGTCAGCACTGACATTTTTTCTTGTAACTTTGTTTTTTCTTACAGTTGAATAATTAAAAAATTTCCCTTTAAATTAGACCGTAGAATTTAAAATGTAAAAATAAAAAATTCTGAATTTAAATTTACAAGGAATTCAGGGCCTGTATTCAATTTTAGATAATTCAATTCTGAAATAGAACATAACCTTTTTTGCCGATTTGCTCTCAGCTCAGGTAAAACAGTTCTTTTTGAATTTCTATTACTCCTTATTTGCCAAGCAAGTGCGTTGACTTGTGACATCAGTATTTTACCCGATGATAGTTTAGGAATGTAAAACAAGACTTTGTGATTCTCCAAGGCTGAGCATCTCAGATGTTTGCCAATTACTGTGGCAATAAATATTTAATCACTTGTTGCTCCTTTTACATTTATTTATATAGTTAGCTTCACAAGTGGGTGTTTGCTGGCTTCTAATGAGGGAACTCAGCACTCTGGATTGGGGTAAATGACAGCGAATCAAACCTTACAGCAGATGCGTAAATCTGATTTGCATATTTAAATATTTTGCTCAACCTCGAGTGATGGAGATCCTCGACTGGTGAAGGATGTTGTAGTAGTGCATTTACATCAAAATATCCATATGCTATACACTAACCTGACTTGGCTTTTCTAGAATGCGCCGCATGCCCTCGGCCAGTGGTTTTCCTCAGTTGTCAGCTGTTCCCTGAATATGTGTGTAGCATTTTAGTAGATCGGCCCATCCTAGTGGCCTGTCTAAGGGTGACTGGCTCCGTTTAATTAAAACCCACACACACACGGTGAAGCACGACCATGCAACAGCCTGCATAAATAATTCACAGGCTGAGGTACGGTTTTGGGCTTTCTGTAATGAGCTGAAAGCTAGCCGCGGGGAGCTAAACAAACTCGTCCGAGCGCTTCATCAGAGAGGCCCAACCTTGGCATGGATGGTGCAGGATTCCAAATGTTTGTCCCACCACATAAGCCATGCGAAACTCCTGCTACCTGCGGTGCAGCTGCCGATAAAGCCCTAATTCTTATGTAAAACTCTGACTCGACTCAACGGTGGCAGCAAAAGTCTGACAATGGCGCTCTCAACCTCGCCACGAGGAGCTCATTAAAGTGCTTGCCACACAATGTCCCTCACGGTGGCAATTTGGTCTGGTCTCAAATCCTGGCCAGAGGTGAAACAGCCCTTTAATGAATGAAACATTTTACCCAATGGTAGCACATCGAAAGCCAAGTTTTTAGGCTTCGAAAATGTGCCAACACATCTCTACGGTGCTGACTGTGCTGGGTAATGCCCACAAAAAGGCATCTCTGCACTTATTAATGGCAACGAGACGTCTAACAAGATTGTTTTCTTGTCCAAAACAGATTATCCAGGCGCAAGATCAATGTGCATTTCGGTCGCTATTTGAAACAGACTCTTTGTCAAAACTGCAATTATCCATCATGATGCCGTCATAAAATTTCCAGATTTAAAGGGAAGCGGACAGAAAAGAAAAGAATAGCCGAAAAAAGAAGATGGATCGTCACAAAAAGAGAAGAAAAAATCTGTCAAGGGTATTATGGAAGCGGCTCAAAAAGGGAGCCATACATCAAAGCGGCAGACAGCCATTTGTTAGAGAGGAATAATAGCTGTGATACATGTCAGCCCCTGTGACCTGGGGAAACAATAAAGCAGGTTTGGAGCTGCCTAAGAGCAATGACCTTGTGCCGTTGAATCCAGCCCAAAAAGAAAAAAAGAGATGGAAGGTGGAGAAACAATTACAATCTATATAAAGTCTGATCCTGTCCTCTACTACTCACTGGGGGCAGAGGAGATTGCTGTCTGGTCCTCTTTAAAAAGCCTCTTTTCCAGCAGACAGTAAGCATGGAAGTCACAATGTTAGACTTGTTCCTCAACCACTGAGCCAGCGCCTTCTAAAATTGGGTCCGGAATAAAAGAGCTTGTTCACTCGCTTCCGTCAAGTCGCCTGGAATTAAAGCTATTTTATCTTTGAGTTCAGTCATGGATAGTGAGGCAGAATTGCTTCAAAAGATGATGTAGATCCTAATGTACCCTGTCATGCAAGCGCTTGCGTGGTTCATCCTGGTGTTGCACGGCTTAAAGCGAGTGCTAAAACAGCCCGCAGACATAATGAGATTGCTTGTGAATTTCAAGTGTTCCTCACTTCAGAGTTCAGTAGTTAAAATTATGGTTTTACAAATATTCCCTTTCATGCAGTGTGTAATATAGTTGTTTTTAAATGTAAATGTTCTGCGGAGTTGTAAAGTCGAAAGTGCACAATAATCTTCCAAAAGAAGGAATCGACTCTTAACCGCCCAATAGAGTCAACTGCAATAAGCTACATTCACATGGGGCACTGACTTCAAGGCTTGTTTGAAATGTGGTGCTGATGCGACCGTCGTAGTGACAACAGCCAATCACATTACTTTTCCGGTGTTGCATGAATGCAGTTGGCTAGCGTCTATGGTACGGTATTTGCATAGGTGATCTGACTGACTGAAGCATGCGTTGGCACTATAAAAGTTTGAATTCGCTTGGGAAAAAAATTACATTTCTGTCACGATGCAACGCAACGGAACCTACAATTCAGTTCAGCAAAGTATAACATCACCCATTCAAAGTAAATGAGAGCGATAAACGCTGTGTGAATGCTTCATTACGGTTTTACAGATAAGACATTTGCATAATGCATAATGTATGTTGTCTGCCCGCAAACAATTGACCCACTCTTCAATGCGGGATTTAGCTTACGACTGCTTCAACGTGGGATTCGCAAAACGCTTGCTCTTTAAAGATGGGTCAGTACCAAGATTTTTTGGACCAGCTTACTCCTCAGAATTCTAACCTGTAAGTATGAATAATTATTGATGCATATATTTTCTACCGAAAATACAAAATATGTAGTTTTATGTTTTATATTGGGTAGGTCTTCGGCTAACTCGCACTATAACTGTTTTACTTAAATAGTTCTGCTAAATCAGCTGTGAGCTGACTATTATATAAAACTGTGTCTATTAATACAGATTATTACTACTTTGAGTAAAGATAAAATATGGAGCACGATTTGCTTTACAAACTTTAATGGTACATCAGTCATTCACATAAGAGCTCGGCTAACATATGCGCTGTTATTGATACAGTTCCCACGTCCATCGCAATAAATTAGAAACATACACATGGGTTTGTTGAGACATACACTTGGTGAGGAATTAAAGTTGCGACATCTCATAATGTACTTCAAACTGAGTAGCGTATCACTGAGAAACGTCCTGCTCAATTCGTCCTTGTGATGGAGAATTGGCTTAAATAACTATCATCAAGCTCGAGCTCAGATTGATATGGTAAAATCGACGGCATTGTTACTGTTTACAGTGTGTACAGTCGCTGAGGACTGAGGAAGCCTCTGGAGCTGGCGTTTAGCTTCCAGCATGCACTGTAAGCAGTAGACCAATCACAACAGACTGGGCCATCTGGCCAGTCAGAGCAGGCTCGCGGAAAGGAGGGATTTAGAGAGACTGATTCATCCAACGAGTCGTTTGAGAATATGATGATGTGGAATGTTATGATTAAAATGAAAGTATTTTTGACCTTTGATGCGGGTAATCCTGTTGTAGGAGACCTCTAAAACAAAATCAGGAACCTAGCAAAATAGGGTCACTTTAAGTACTCAGACCTCTCTCAGCTCTCAAAGAGCTTTCGTATTGTAAAAGCTAGTTTAAGGTTAGAGTTTTGAATAACATATGGAAAGTCTAAAATGTCCATAAGTCTTTTACAGTTTAGTCTTGACTCTAACATGGCTTTGTATAACTTTGATTTGAGGTAGCAGGTGCAATGGACCCAACTGGTGGGCTGTTGACTTTTTCCATACTGGCGAAGGCTCCCAAGCAGAAAAGCCATCTCTTTTGCACTGGAGATTGTAAGGACAAATCAAAAAGAGCCATTCACCCGGCAGAGGACAAAAGACACCCACGCAAAGCGTACTTTGTGCCATCCAGATAAAGGTCTGTGGAAATGGCAGAGCCTGACTGGCATTCACACAGTGACAAGAGGGCGAAAGGTGTGAAAGAAGCCATTGGGGAGCATCTCCCACCGCTGAATGGAGGGATAAGGGTCTTCAGCGGGAATGAAAGTAGCAGAGCACAGGGCTCCGACATGTCATTGGAAATGAATGAGGAAAACGGTAGGCGCTAATCTCTGTGTGTGCGTGTCATCACTTAGTGTAAAATCACAATGCCGTGCATCTAACTGCAATAATACCGAGCTCCAGAGCCTTTCTTTTGAATGTATGGCAGGGTCGAATGCAGATTTATTTGTTTGAATGCTTCAGCGGGCATTGAGATAGACCTTACTTAATGGTCTGATGGGCATCCAAAAATACTTGGTCCCATTAGAGCAACCTTACTAAGACATTCTATTGTTCTCTTCCTCAAATAGAGGCCCTATTAATTAATAGCCATTTTATTGAATCATACAACCATGCTCGGTGATTATAAATGAATTAATTATGAGACAATGGAGCCTACAGCCAGTTTTCTCGGGCCTATTTCGGCATGTTCCGGACTCCCTAGAGGATTCTGGGAAGTCTTCAAGATTAAACACATGTACGAACTTGTGCAGTCGCAACTACAAGGAAGCACGTCCTCGTGAACTTACCCAAGGTGAAAACTATTACCGAAGCCTTGCCGGCAATAAATTTCTATTGATTCTTCATATGAGCAACTTCTTCCAGATAAGCCCCAGAGCTGCTAAGATAAAGATTTTTGCATGTGCGAGTCCATTCTCCGGCCTTAAAAACATCTGAGACGGACAAAAGAGTTTGCACACGGTAGTTGGTCCAAGTGCTAAGAAAAGTGACAGAGTTTGTGTGGTTATTTGCTCCCTGACATGGGATATGGGCTTTTAATAATTAACGAAGGGACAGGAATAGAGTAAAAGGAACAAAAACAATCATTGAGGAGGAAAACTGTTGCCAAGAACCAAAGGAAAGCACAGATAAACTATTTTGAACATCTCATTATTTCAGCCAAGCTGTAACGGTTAATATTAACTTTGGGCAAAATGTTCACAGTCTATATCTTGGTAAATTAGAGAATGGTCAATTTGAAGAAGAACTTTGATTTCCCACTGGAAATCACAGTGCATTGTTGCTTTTTGTCTGTAGAGTAGATCATTATTGGCATAACTGCTTTGTTGTGGTGTTTAATTACTTAAAGTTGACATGAAATCAAAACTAATGCTATTTACTTTCTTAATATACATTCTTGGTCTCATTTGTGCATGTTCTTCCAAAGAAAGAGCCTTCTTTAATCTTTCATCCAAATTTAGAAACCTGCTCTGCCTATAACATAACAATATTTCCGTCCACCAAGCCTTTTACTTTATTTTAATCAAGTCCCCCGTAGGAAATGCATCACATTACAGAAGCGAAATGAGTGTCCATTTGAAAAAAAAAGCCTCCTTTTTTCCTCCCTTTGTCTTTCTCAGAGGGCGTGGACTGATGGATGATGGGATACGTTGATTAGTGTGGCTGTTGGATATGTGATGTAGTAGGAAGCAGGTGAGAACGGGCCCTCATAGGTCGTTGATATCATTAGCGAACGGGCCAAAGTAGGGAGGCGGGACGACAGTCAATCTGGGCGGCTTGACTTTGTGTTTTATTGGAGACGTTTGCTGAGGGACAATGCTTCATAAATACTTGTCACACATGATATACAGGAACGCATAAAGACAAGAAAAGGAATATATTTCATTTTTCTGATGTTTTTACGTTTGACTTCTTCATCCTTTTTTTTCAACACTATTGTATTTGAAGGACATTCCTGTCAAAGAAATAAATCTCTTTTTGAGAACACTTAAAACTTATTTAAAGTGAAATATTTAATGTGTTTTGATATTTATATATACAGTAATGTTAAAAAGACAGGACACCCTATTGAATACCATGGGTTTCTGTATCAGGACATAATAAAAATCATCTGGTGCTTGGCAAGTCTTAAAAATTAGAATGTAAAACTTCAGATGACCAACACATGACAAATCACGGTGTCATTTAACAAAAATAAAGCCAAAATGGAAAAGCCATGGGAGACAAACTAAGGCCATCCTAGGATTCATTTGCTTGTAGATCCACTTTTAGCAGCAATAACTTGAAGTAATCATTTTCTGGATGACTTTATCAGTCTCTCACATCATTCTGGAGGAATTTTGTCCTGCTCTTTTTTACAACATTGCTCCAGGTCATTGAGGTTTGTGGGCTTTTTTATGCACAGCTCTTGCCACAGCATTTCAGTCAGGATGAGATGGGTTTCCAACACATTGATTCTTTTCTTTATCAGATATTTTGTTGTAGATTTGCTGTAGTGTTCTTGGGATCATTGTCATGTTGCGTGACTCAATTTTGGCCACGCTTTTTTAGCTGTGATGGCCTCACATTTGATTGATTCTAAAATACGTTGGTAAACAGAGGAGTTCATGGTCGACTCAATGACTGTGAGGTACGCAGGTTATGTGGCTACAAAATAAGTCCAAAATAATCATCCCTCCACTAGCATGCTTGACTTTAGGTATACTTCACCAAACATGATGCTGTGCATTATGGCCAAACATTTCCACTTTGGTCTGTCTGTCCAAAGGACATTGTTGTAGAAGTCTTATGTTTGTTCAGATGTAACTTAAAGGGTTATTTCACCCAAAAATAAAAAAATCTGTCATTAATTTCTCTCCCTCATGCCGTTCCAGACCCTTAAGACCTCCATTCATCTTCAAAACACAAATGAAGATATTTTTGTTGAAATCCGATGGCTCAGACAGGCCTTCATTGACACCAATGTCATTTGCTCTCTTAAGACCCATAAAAGGCACTAAAGACGTCGTTACAAAGCCCATCTCACTGCAGTGGCTCTACAATATTTTCAGGAAGTAATGAGAATTACTTTTGTGTGCAAAAAAAAAAAAAAAAAAAAACGAAATAACGACTTGTATAGTGATGGGGTGATTTCAAAACAAAGCTTTGAACCATTATGAATCAGCGTATCGATTCATGATTCGGATCGCGTGTCAAACTGCCAAACTGCTGACATCACGTGACATTAGCGATCCGAATCATGAATCAATACACTGATTCATAAACCGTTCAAATCTTTGTTTTGAAATCGGCCCATCACTATATAAGTCGTTATTTAGTTGTTGTTTTTTGCGCACATAAACTATTCTCGTCGCTTCATAAAATTATTGTAGATTCATTGTAGTGAGATGGGCTTTGTAGCGACGTCTTTAGTGCCTTTTATGGGTGCCTTGAGCGAGGAAATGACATTGGTGTCAATGAAGGCCTGTCTGAGCCATCGGATTTAAAAATAAATATCTTCATTTGTGTTCCGAAGATGATCAGAGGTCTTACGGGTGTCGAACGGCATTAGGGTAAGTAATTAATGACAGAATTTTCATTTTTGGGTGAACTAACCCTGTAAGTTTTCTCTTCCATGTTCTTTTTTAGAGAGAAGAGGCAACATGCCATACTTGTATTTTTATATTTGTACCATCATGAACTTTAACATTTAACGTGTTAACTGAGGCCTGTAGAGTCTGAGGTGTAGTTCTTGGGTTGTCTGCAATTTCTCTGAGCATTGCACATTGTACATCTGGCCTTGGGGTGAATTTGCTGGGACGTCCACTCATGGAAAGATCGGTGTCTGTTTTGAATGTCTCCCACCTGTGAATAATCTTCCTCACTGTAGAATGATGGGAATCAAATTGTTTGGACATGACAATATTACCCTTCCCAGACTGATGGCAGGGTGTCACACACATACCCTTAGTGTGTCACCAATGGCTTTTCCATTTTGGCCTAGTTTTTGTTAAATAAATAATGGCACGGTGTGATATGTGATATGTTGTTGTTTGTCTGATTTTGTTCCAAATTTTAAGGCCTGCCAAGGACCAGATGATTTTTTTTTTGTGATGTCGTGTTACGGAACTCAATAGGATGTCTTTCTTTTTCACATGACTGTATATATAGTCATTGCCTCTCCAATGTATATTCTCTCCAAGTCTTTTAAATAATAAAAAAGTTTCTAAGTATAGCAGTCTCTCCGATCTCAACTCGCAATGAGATTTATTTTTGTATTTTTATTTTTTGTGTGTACGAGGCCTTTGCATGGAGACAAGGTGAGAGAGCGTGACGGTACCCGAGCCGAATATTCCTCCTTGGATTATGAGATGAAACACCTTCATACGTAGAGAGCAATATTAGCGCACCATCTGGTGGGTGCCGTCCTTTGCTGTGTGGTCGGGGCTTCACCGTTGACTAATATTTCTCCAAAGAAAAATATAGAACAGAGGCATAGAGATGTGAAGGACGTGTGGAAGGTGGAGAGGAGGGATGAATGGAGGGAAAGAGGGGGGCAAAGGAGGTATCTGTGCCTTCAATCTGAAAGCTCGCAACACGTGCGGCAAATAAATTCATCACCCTGTGAGGATGTCTTGTTCTGACACTAATTTTAGGTCCAGAGCAGTGGGTAATGAACATATTCTATGACAAATGGTGAACGCTCGCATCCGGCGCATTTGTTGGGCCTATTTGCATTCTCCGGTTTGCCTCCACAACACCTGGTGTCTGGGGTTTGAGTACGCAGTGAAAGAAACGTCTGAGAATAGAATGGCATTAGACCGCTTCCTTATGACAGTGGTATTGTTCGCTTCATCTTGTTTTGACTGAGTGCTTTGTTTTAATTTGAGATCTTAGAGACAAGGGCAAATGTTGAGTGGCTGTGTATAAAATTTCCAGAAAACCCAAGAGCACTATAGAGTTATACTGTATGCCCTTGAGTGTTGTTATATCTCAGAGGAAGAGTTTCTGGGAAAACATCCTCTGCGGTCTCAGACATTTCAGTAACTTATGAACTCGGTAGCTTCTAATAATTTAATATGCTCGTGTTGTAATTTAAGAACAGATTTCTATAAAAGTGTAGGTCAAAGCAGTTTCGAAAATAAGCTCTAGTCAATTTAATTTTGATGTAATTGTTTATAGAGTTGGAACATGATGGAAGTAATTCAAACAATATTCAAAGAAAAACATGTTTTTTTAAAAACTATTTGTAATGTTTTTCCAATCAATTCCGTTTTTTATGTTAGAAATATATAATATATTGGACAAAATATTATAAATCACTACTGTTCAAAAGTTTGGGGTCAATTCTTAATGTTTTGATAGAAGTCTTTTATAATCACATTTATGTGATAAAAATACAAAAATAAAACTGCAGTATTGTGAAATATATTATTACAATTAAATATAACATTTTCTATTTTAATATGGTTTAAATGGAATTTATTCCTGTCATATTTAAGATAATTCGGAAGATTTTCAGCAGCTTATTCCAGTCTTAAGTGTCACATTATCCTTCAGATATCATTTTAATATGCTGATTTGCAGCTCAAAAACATTTCTGATTATTATCAATGTTGACAACTGTTTTTTTGGGCAAACTTAGACTCTTATTTTTCCAAGATTCTTTGATAAATACAAAAATTCAAAGTTGTTACATATACGTTAATATATGTTACATTTATTTTATTTATTTTGTGTACATATTAATTTTTTTTTTATATTATCTGCTTCATTGGTCCTTTACTTTTCAAGATTGTTCATTTATATATATATATATACTGTAAAAAAACAGTAGTAGGACTGGCAGTTTATAACCAAGGTGTGTGTGCGAGTGCATGTGTATTTACAAATGAGTAATCCTGTAAATGATAGGACCAATAAAGCAAATAATATAACATTTTTCAAACGTTTTCATTATTATTATTATTATTATTATTATTATTATTATTATTATTATTTATATTTATATTTTCTGACCAATCAATGTTGTTCTCCTTCAGGGTGATCCAAACAGTACCTTGCGAAAGTAGTCGCAGTGCACTTCCCAATGAAAGAAGTCATTCTCACAGGCAGGTGTTTCTGTCACGTGTTGGAGTTTTATCACGGGTGCCATCTTGACACTCTCCCTCGGCAACACTCTGATAATGGTTATTAACACAAAAACACACAAAAAATCCATATTCCACAACTTGCTGTTTGTCAGTTTGACAGCTCTCCGCATTAACGATGGCGTCAGCCCGCAGGATGTAAAGCAATTACTTTGAGACTCTCAATTAATGAGCTTCCCAAAACTGTTGTCATTGTTATTATAGAACCTTATCAGACATTTCCAGGGTTCTTTATTTTCCTCTCTGAAAAAGAAACGATGTGTGTTTCCAGTGGATCATTAGCATTTTCAGTCTGACTAAGGACAAATTATTTTGCCAATACATTTTGGAGTTTCAGGTAGGCACTGCAAAATTTTACACATGGTCAGTTTGGTGATTGTGAAATGTTCACCTTTTTTTCGGAATATGACCTTCATATAATTTTGTGCACTATAACACCTTTGAACTAGACAAACTGATCCATTAATGTTAGATTCAGGAGTTCTCATTCATTAATCATGAATACACATATTTGTGCATAAAACTTGTGTGTGCACATTTAAATGCAGAACGGATTCAGACTGACATTTTGGGTATTTTTTTATCATTAAAAGTTTATATTTTTTACTCTCAGTATTTCTTTTTTATAGACATGATAATGTTACGATTATGCCACAAATTTCAAGACAAATATTTTCATCCAAAGCATCCAAAGTCTTTGATGTCTTTCATGTTTTTACCTGGTAGATCTTGATGAAACATGGATGAAACACATTTTGAAATATGTAAGTTTATATCTGATTTATCTCTCTTTAAACCCCTGTAAAGTGTAAGACTAATCATGATTAGGAGTAGCACATGAGTTTCACAGAGTTTCACCAAGTTTGAATCATCTGGCTCTTTAGAGACCTACATAACCTATCATATTCATTTTCATGTGATACAAAGAAAAAACATAAGATGTGTCTTTGTTGTTAGACCTATTTAATTAACTTGAGTAAATTATTTAGCACATTAATTTAATTAATTAGTTATGGGAAAATAACATGTTACAATGAACATGTATGACTTTCTTTCACAGAACATAGAAGATATTTTGAAAAATGTTGTTAGGCTTTGACCAGTTTTGGCCATTGACTTTCATTGTAGGAACAGACAAAATACAGAGACATCTCAAATTATCTTTTATGTTCCACAGAAGAAAGTAAGTCGTATATTTGAAATGTCATGAGGGAGAAGAAATGATGATAGAATTCTACGTTTTGTGTGAACTATCCCTTTAAAACCCATTTAAAACCTAATAATTCAATTGCATTATTTATGCCATTGTAATTCCAGTGTAAATGCATTCATGCCACCTCTGAGCTGCAATAAACAGTAGCTGCACGATTAATCATTAAAAGGTAGCGATCTTGCTTCAAATATCCACTCACGCAATATCATTCCAAAATGACAACAATTTGCCCGTCTAAAATTTGACAAAATCACACCAGTACATTGAAATCAATGTTCTGCTGACCCAGGGGGAGCAAAAAGGAATGGACGCAGTTGTTGTTTTGCGGCTGACCTTATTGCATATGCATTTGTTGGAGTTTCCCTTACAGACACAAATGTTATGGGAGGAGAGTATTTAAATGAACTATACAAGGTGATTTACTAAGGTTTGTGCTAGTCAATTTACTGGTGTTTGCACCGTTATTTACCACCCCAAAATTTGCGCTGCTCTTGGTAGATTGCGTTGGCCATTTTAGAAATGATCCGGCTGTGTCTGTGTTCTTTAATTTGCGTGCTGTCAGTATATTTTGTGCAGAAGTTTCCACTTCTTGCTCTCTCACGCTAATTTGCCCTGTTTAGACAATCTGGCCCTAAAAGTTTATGTGTAATAAATTCTATGTTAAATCAAATCTAAGATTTAGTTCTAAATCTGTTTTTTAATTTTTTTATTTTTTATGTCTATTTAACACTTTCCTCAATTAACACAATAATGACTTCAAATTTGGGAGGTAATTTCTCAGCCAAATTTGATATGTGATTAATTTGTGGTTAATTAGATTAATTAATCAGTACATCATGTAAAATAGGCCTATATAATTAAATGCACACTATGTCGTTTTTCGCCGCTAGAGGTCGCCTATTTAAAAAAGAGGTGCAGCTTGATGATGCTGAGATTGAGGACGGAATCTTGGCAGTTGTTGTCTTCACCTCACAGCCGGTGGAAAAGAATCGGGACGGGACTCTGGCAGAAATCATGTTCATGGATGAGATTATTAACGTTACTGTAATGAAGCAGAGCAGGCCCGAGTGCTGTGGGAGTTAAACGAGATCGCTGAAATGATTACTAATGAGAGATGAGCGTGACACACGGCTCGACAGGAGAAGAGCTTTTATTATGCCGCAGTCGCCGCTTCCGCTTCTTCCGGTCATGCATATGTGGGGCAACACAGTGCTGTTTTATCATATTAGATACATTATGTTGATGTAGACGGTTATAATGTTACTCTGTGTGTTTGCACTGTAGCTGCTAGGAGACACTTGTCGCACACTGCAGTAAGATTGATATTAGTATATTATATTAATAAAAGCTGGATTGCTTATGTTGCTAAATGGCATGTAATTACTTTATGCAATTAGGCGCCATTTATTGAGAAATCAACTTCCCTTTCGAAAGGGAACTCGAGCTGCGTCAGCTGACGCTATGGGGAACGCCTCCAGCGTGACCGGTGTCTGAAACGTTTATCCAATCACATCAGTCCTACTGACCGGCAACAGCCTCTGACGTCATAGACGTGCGACCAGGAAGTATAAAAGGGCGCCTTGCAAACACAACCGCATCCAATTCGTCTTCAGGGACTGTTTGTCTGATTCAAAAGAAAAAGCATCATGTCGAAGCGCACGCACAAGTCGAAGCACGGCTTCAGAAAGTGTGCAGACCCGTGTCCCAGGTTCCTCACACCTGAGGACACACACACACTCTGCGTGTTCTGCCTGGGTGAGGAGCACGCACGGGAGGTTCTTGAGGAAAGTGCCTCCTGTGCGAACTGTGAGCGTCTGTCACTGAAGACGCTCCGCTCTCGTCTGGCCCTCTTCTCGAGGGAAGAGGGTCCAGCGGCTGGGAGTGGTCCCGCTTCGGCCGAGGCCGAGCGGCGACTTATGTCCTGGGGCTCCCAGCTGGATCTGGCCCGCCGTCTAGAGACGGAGGTTGTGCTCGGCGAAGGGCCAGATCACGAGGGGCGGCCGCCGGAGGAGGAGTTGGGTGATAACTCCTCCTTATCGTCGGCCGAGGAGCTCCCACATCAGCAAGGGATGGAAGTGGAGGGTGGTGAAGCGGCCGAGGCCGAACCCTCCCAGCCATCCTGCCCCGTGTACGGGGAGCTGATGGAGGTTATGGAGCGGGCCGCCGGGCGGCTACAGTTGCCGTGGCGGCGCGCTAGGGGAGAAGCCGCTCGTCCAAATCGCCTGGACGATCGGTTTCTCTCCGGCCATGACCCCCCGGCTCTTGGGAGCCTTCCATTCCTCCCCGATCTCCACGAGCAGATCGCGGGGGCATGGAGAACCCCGTTCTCGGCTCGCTTATTCCGCCATCAGCGGGCGAATATCGCTGATGTGGAGGGAGTGGCCGAGGCGGGGTACGTGTCGATGCCGCCGGTTGATGAGACGTTTGCGAACTATCTCGCATCCGGCCGGGCATCGACATTGAGAACTCCCACCCTGCCGTCTAAGCCGTTGAGAACGACCTCACGGTTAAACGGCAGGGCGTACACGTCAGCAGGTCAGGCGGCGGCGGCGCTGCACACCATGGCGGTGTTGCAGGCTTACCAAGCCAACCTGCTGAGGGACCTCGATCAGGGGGAACGCCAGGGTGGCCTACCCCCTGAGGCGATGGCTGAGCTCCGCCGCACCACGGATTTAGCTCTCCGGGCCACCAAGCAAACAGCAGTCGCCATCGGACGGTCGATGGCGGCTATGGTGGCCACGGAGAGACATCTGTGGCTGAACCTTGCGGACATCGGGGGGAAAGAGAGGTCCTTTCTCCTCGTTGCCCCGGTTTCGCCCTCTGAGCTCTTCGGCACCTCCGTCGAGGCGGTGGTGGGAAGGTTTAGAGAGGCGAAGGCGCGCTCAGCGGCTTTTAAGACCTGCATCCCACTGAGGTCCGGGGCCGCGCCCAGGCAGGCGGGTGTCCCTGGTACGTCACGGTCTGAGGACCGGAGACAAGACCAACGAGCGAGCGTGGCCTCTCGGGCGCCCCCTCCATGGCGGAGTAGGGCGCAAAAGAGGCGGGACACCCGGAACTGGAGGAAGGGTGCCGGTGCCGAAGACCGGAACCAGCGTAGGCGGGGGGAAACTCCGCCTACAAGGGCGAAGCGGAGGTAGTAGGTGAGCCCTTCCTTCCACCCTTTTCCTTGGCGCTTGACATCAGGCCGGGCGGGGCCAATGATGAGCGGACGTGAGACTCTGACGGCCCGTCTGGTCTGGTGAGCAGGCGCCCCCGTCAGGTTTGGGGTGCTTTCGTTTATGAGCTTATAGAGAAGTTATCATAAGCACTAGAAGCGGAAAAGTGGCGTTTTCCTTGTGGGAAAGGAGTCGTCTGAGTAAACTCGACCGCTTCCCTGAGTGGGCATGAGGAGGAAGATTCAGCGTTGGACGCGCAATGGATACTGTGAGTATATGCCTGTGCACGGATGTCATCACGCGCCGGTGGACAGCGGGTAAGCCTCAGTATGAGGGACGTTTTATGTTCTTAAAATGCTGTGTGCTCCCCGCCGAGGGTGTGTTGTACGGTGTCCCCGTTTGGTGGCCGGAACGATTTATTTAAGGAAGCCGTGAGACGGCTGGTGAGAGAAGCTAGCCTCGCTAGTGGAGAGTAGCCGTCACGTTAAGCCAGTTAAGTAAACATGTTACTTGGTGTGTTCTCTCAGTGCGTTGAGAGCGGTTACCGCTCATTTTCGCGGAAATATGTTTCAAGAGGGAAACTAAGCGAGTGTGGGTGTCCCTAGCGGTTCGGCTAAAAGCTCCGGGCCACCGGAGGGCAAGTGTTGTAGCATTAACCCCTGCGGACGTAAGTAAGCGCGAGGGTGAGTAGGCTAACACACGAACGAAGATATGTGTACCCAACCCTCGAGGTATGGGCTTGGGACGTTAAGTTGCTATGGTGGCAGCCTTAGCAGAGACTGGTATACAGGCAGCTAGCTTAGGCTGTGTTTTTACAGGATGATAAAAACCCCTATTCAGCCTCCTCTCATGTGAGAGTCGCCTGGCCAGGGCCCGCCCCCGGGTCTGCGCTCGGGGGTGCGGTAATACAGATGGGAAAAGGTGAGAGCATTATAGTTTTGCAACCTAGCCTGTAAGGCGGTAAGTAAGGTTTGTGGGTCACCTGGGCCAAATACTTTTACCCCATCCAAGGGATGTGGGACTGTGGTAACCATTATTCACATATTGCAATAATTTGCCCTGTGTTTTTTGCTCCACCTTTCGTAGGGCTCGGGGTGAGCGACACGCACAACCTGTGTGCCTCTTGAGGGCCCAGCGTTGGATGCTCCCCTGGGAAGCCAAGCATCACCATGGCGACGCCTTGGAGGAAACTGCGGGTTGCTGGAAATAGCAGCGGTCTCCCCGGGGCTGGTGTGGTAAGGAATGAACTCCCCTTACTTAAAGGGGTTGTAAGAGCAATGTGTTGAGTACACCGCTCTGGCGATGCAATTAGGTCTGTGTTGTAGGTTCTGCCGGAGGACTGGGCTTCGCAGGGAGGACCCCGTGAGCCTCCGAATGAAGCCAGCTGTGAGCTGTGAGCAGCCAGCCCGGACAGTCCAGGCAGTAGTCTCTGAACAGGAGGCCTCGACGGGCCTTCTAGTTGGAGTGACGACATCGGGGCCCGTGCGCGGGATGGTAAAAAAAAAAAAAAAAAAAATCTCCCTTTTGTTGTCACAAACAGTATTGTCTCGTCAACAGGCTTCGTCAGCCAAGCAGACAGCCATGGTTAGCCCGACATGGAGCGGCCAGCATTTATCTGACCTGCCAGCGAGTATTCATCGCTGGCATGGCTACAAGCCCAGTTAGTAGGCCTCCCTAGGCCTCCCTGAGGGCCTGCTGGGGTGCAGCAGGCCTTGCCGGGCCTCCCTTGAGAGGGTATTCCCGTGCTTCAGGTGTGAGACGGCAGGTAGTAGGCCTCACCAGGCCTCCCTGAGGGCCTGCTGTGGTAACAGTAAGCCTCGTCTGGCTTCCCCTAAGGGGTCGTTCCTGGGCTTCAGTCACTGGATGATAGGTAGTAGGCCTCGCGGGGCCTCCCTGAGGGCCTGCTGGGATGCAGCAGGCCTCATCTGGCTTCCCCTGAGGGGGTACTCCAGGGAACCAGCGCTGGATAACAGCTCCCGGGCTCCAGTCACCAGATGGCAGGTAGCAGGCCTCACCAGGCCTCCCGGAGGGCCTGCTGGGTTGCAGCAGGCCTCATCGGGCTTCCCCTGAGGGGGTGGCCCAGGGCCTCGGCCTCTGGGTGACAGGGGTTAGGCCTCGCTAGGCCTCCCCGGAAGGTGAGCAGGGAGCATGGTTGCTAGCCGGGGCGGTTAGCATGATCTGCTATCAGGTAGCAGGCCTCACCAGGCCGCCCTGAGGTCGTTCCCCGGCCGAAGTGCCGGCTATGAGTAGCCTGGCAGGTAGTAGGCCCTGCGGGGCCTCCCTGGGGGAACGAGTTCCTTGGAAGGAGACACAGAACTGGAACTCAAGCTGACAGCTAGTGGTTCCTGCCGTCAGGCTTCGGTCCTAGCCGGCAGCACCTGATGGCAGGTGCATACTCTAGCACGACGAGTTTACACTGCTGCTATGCGGTCCTTACAGGACAGGGACCTGCATAGGTTGCCTACAGCATGGTACCTACCAGGCAGGCTTAAGAGCTCCCCTCTTAGGAGGGTTGTCTGTGAGCTTACGGCCGCCTGGGCCTGGTCAGTTGGTCGTAGGCCCCTCGGGGCCTCCCTGTGAGATCAGCCTGTAGGCCTTCTCAGGCCTCCTGAGCACCCCTGTAATGTATGTGCTCGGTAGATCCTAGGATTGAGCAGCTGACTCCCCTCGCTAGCAAGGGTGGGAAAGCATTACGCTGAGCGCTGTTCTCCAGGATAGCCCGTCTCTGAGTTCCGGCCTGAGGCGGACACTGCCAGTTCGCAGTCCCTCAGCTTGATGCCTCTCCAGAGGCGAGTTTCCAGAGGCTCTGTTGTTAACAGACTGGGCTGGCAGACGGAAGCGTCCCGCATAGTGACGCCAGGTCAAGCCTCCCTGGTGGCATTCGGTGAAGTTCTTCCCGAATAGTGACTGGCTGGGGCGCCCTCGGGTCCCCTAGCCACATTCCCTTAAAGGAACCCCTTCTGTCGAACAGGTTGGTTCCAGGCCTTTGAGCGGCCGGGGCAGGGTACATGAAGGTGCCCCAAGGCCACAGCTCGGGCTATGACCGTAGAGAATGCTGTCACTGACAGCCTAATGTGACCAGAGGGGGAGTGGTTCAGGCATTTCAGTTGAATTTGCTTGTCCTGACAGTGGTCACTGCCAGTAGGCATGCACTCCCCTCGGCATGGCGGCGTGGGTATATCGTTCCCCATAGCGTCAGCTGACGCAGCTCGAGTTCCCTTTCGAAAGGGAACGTCCCTGGTTACGACTGTAACCTTAGTTCCCTGAGAACAGGGAACGAGACGCTGCGTCACTTTTGCCATGCCTCGGGGCCTGCCTGCGAACAGTCCCTTCAGACGAATTGAATGCGTTTGTGTTTGCAAGGCGCCCTTTTATACTTCCTGGTCGCACGTCTATGACGTCAGAGGCTGTTGCCGGTCAGTAGGACTGATGTGATTGGATAAACGTTTCAGACACCGGTCACGCTGGAGGCGTTCCCCATAGCGTCAGCTGACGCAGCGTCTCGTTCCCTGTTCTCAGGGAACTAAGGTTACAGTCGTAACCAGGGACGTTTTCATTCAGCCTTTGATATATAAACTTCAATGTGATATAAGAATATCGTCAACACTTTAGTATGGGGAACACTCACTATTAACTACGACTTTTGCCTCCATAAACTCCTAATTTACTGCTTATTAATAGTTAGTAAGGTAGTTTTTGTAGAATTTAAATTTAGGTTTAAGATTTAGGATTAGGAGATGTAGAATATAGTCATGAAGGCATTAATATGTGCTTTATAAGTACTAACAAACTAATAAGCGACTAGTTAATATTTAATAACTGAACCCTAAAATAAAGTGTTGACAAAATATCCTGTCAGTTTAAGGAGCTGAAAACCTCCTAGTTAGTAAAAGAAAAGCTTTTACTGACACCAGACTCAGCAAACGAGAGATCTCAGAATGTGCCAAGCTGTGACGTCAGAGTCTGGTGAAAAAAGAAGATCAACGCCTACTTCATCTCTGTTTAGCCCCAACCACGGATTTGTGCATGTAACACAGGCCTAGT
This sequence comes from Pseudorasbora parva, assembly GCF_024679245.1. Taxonomy (NCBI): domain Eukaryota; kingdom Metazoa; phylum Chordata; class Actinopteri; order Cypriniformes; family Gobionidae; genus Pseudorasbora; species Pseudorasbora parva. Next base: position 13,144,451 of record NC_090189.1, on the reverse strand, counting down.
GTTAAACCAGATCGATGAACATGCCATTGAGGATTACAACATATTGTGCAGTGCCTGGGCTCGATAGTAATGCAACATTTAACTGTTAATTCTAATGCCCTCTAATCTGAAATGTGATTCATGTACAGTCAGATGTTCTTTGTTTATGTGTTAGTAAATCAAACCAGTGACTAAACGTCAACTTGCGTTATTTCTCTTAGTAGAATGAAAATAATCTGTTATTTAACGGGGATTCAATTCTATAAAGAAAGCGATCAAAGAAAGCTCCCTTTAAAATCGCTGGAGCTGTCAATCAAACGGCTAGAGTTTATCAGTGATGCGTTTACCAGTGACTCTCGTTTTATTCAACGAATCTCTTAACTATATCATTAAGTAATGATTAATATCATTATCTTGAAGATGAAAGCATTCGTTAGTGTACAGAAACACTTGTTGCAATGACGGGATCACTGCTTGCTTGCATGCTCAACATGTGTCTGTGATCGGCTACAATGCTCATCACTCCAACCTTTTAAGCCACGATCTGACTGCCATAGATCTAAATGCAATGCAACACTTAACCATGAGAACTGTAATAGTAAAAGCGCGCTAAAAGAGACAGTAATACTTGCTATTTTTAAATGTAAAGAAGTTAGCCAATCAAAAATCTGTTGTTTGACAGTTTTTGATGTAAAAAGCATTCTAACATTATAAGTGCACCCCAGGAAACATCAGAAAGCAATAAAACAATGCAGTTAATGACCCCTTTAAAACGTATTTTATGATGGAGAAATGCTGTATTACTGTACAAAAATTTGTCTTCTGTCTATAAATGTCTCCGAACAGTTGTTCCCTTGTCTAATAAAACATAATTTATTAAAACATTTTTGGTGTTTGGTTTCTACAAAATAAAACCATAAATTGAGGGTAACGCGGGTCAACAAAGTCGGTCTGTGTCCTGGTTAAAATTACTTATTACTCTGGATTTAAACATTCTTGGAACATCTGGTATAATGAAAGTGAAAAAAGTCAAACAAGTCAAAAAATAAAAAAATAAAAAAATAACACTGTTGTAGTGGTTTTGGATATTACAAAAATCTTACATATTGTACCTTTACTTCAATTATTTTTTTTAATCAATTGACAGCCCTCACCTAAAGGATTATTAGGAACACCATACTAATACTGTGTTTGCTTTGTGACATGGTGCATTATCCTGCTGGAAGTAGCCATCAGAGGATGGGAACACGGGGATCCATGTTCTCATTCTGTTTACGCCAAATTCTGACTCTACCATCTGAATGTCTCATCAGAAATCGAGACTCGTCAGACCAGGCAACACATCCAGTCTTTCACTGTCCAATTTTGGTGAGCTTGTGCAAATTGTAACCTCTTTTTCCTATTTGTAGTGGTGATGAGTGGTACCCGGTGAGGTCTTCTGCTGTTGTAGCCCATCCGCCTCAAGGTTGTGCGTGTTGTGGCTTCAAAATGCTTTGCTGCATACCTCGGTTGTAACGAGTGATTATTTCAGTCAAAGTTGCTCTCCTATCAGCTTAAATCAGTCGGCCTATTCTCCTCTGATCTCTAGCATTAACAAAGCATTTTCATCAACAGGACTGCCGCATACTTTATGTTTTTGCCTTTTCACACCATTCTTTGTAAACCCTAGAAATGGTTGTGTGTGAAAATCTCAGTAACTGAGCAGATTGTGAAAAACTCAGACCAGCCCGTCTGGCACCAACAACCATGCCACACTCAACATTGCTTAAATCACCTTTCTTTCCCATTCTAACATTCAGTTTGGAGTTCAGGAGAGAGAGAGAGAGAGAGAGAGAGAGAGAGAGAGAGAGAGAGAGAGAGAGAGAGAGAGAGAGAGAGAAAAGAAAGAAATGCATCAGTGTATTTTGGGGATTACACACACACACAATTGTTTCTCAAAAAAAGTTTTTACATTTATTTATTTATTTTTTAAGGTTTAATTTTATTTTTTTTAATGGACAAAAATTTAAAAAAAAAAATTTTTTTTTAAGTAAGGTTTAATAATTATTAGAAATAAGGACATTTGTTATACAGCTTGCTATTTTTGGATAAAGTGATTTAATGGTTTCATTTTGTTATTAAGATATGTGTGAAACAAACAAAATTGGTATTAATTGTCACTATAGTACCAAATAAATGTATATAATCCTAAAAATTGCATGGTGTACACTAAGGCATTTCTTTTTCTGTGTACCAACAGCAGAGTGATTCTCTGATTCATGATGTGTGTAAAGCAACGCTATTTGTACAAAAGCTTTCCTTTTCAGTCCTGGCTCAAGATGTCAGAGCGTTTGTGGGTTGTTCTGGCAGCCTCCAGTTAAAGGTCTTACTTTGACAGTTTTTGCCCTCAGCAATCGGCCTGCACAATCTATCTTTCCTTTTCCTTCAGATCAAGCCTCTTTTATCTTGTTCATGGCATGGCATCATGATTTTCTTTATTTCATCAACTGATTGCTTATCTCTTTTCTTAAGATGTCTTATTGTTTTTCCTTGCAGCGTTTTTCTCAGGTTGTGATGTTGCCTGAATCGAGTCTTGACAGTAAAGTTATCAATCTGCTCATGATATTAATGAGTTATATGAACTGAATGAATGAATTGTCCTCCCATATGCTTCAAGGACTATATAAGAGGTTATGAGTGTCAGCCCTTCGTTGCTGTCTGGTAACAACTCCATATACTTCATCAACCAACTGCTCATAGCACATCTGCGCCTACATACTTATATCAATCCCCAAAAGCCGTCGCATGCCTTAATTCCTGCCCATCCCGTGACCCGTTTCAGCTCAGGTTATTCGTATTCAAATCAGGTCAGGAACTCAGATGCAATATCACGCACATTAGCAGGTCGTGTGTGTCCGTCAGTCAGTAAGTGTATGCACTTTGACTGAATACCTTATTAGTACAGTTGTCCTGTGGTTCATGCACTGAAAAATCTGAATGGTTTAATGGACCGAGGGCTCCTGGGGCCCTATACAATCAAGCAGGCTAAATGAGGTACCCTATAAGGGAACAAAATAGAAAAAAAAACTCAACTCAAAAGTGCTGACACAGCCAAAAACACAAAGCTCTCTTTTTCCCTACAAATTAGCAGAATTATGGTGCCTGTTGATGCCAATCTAATTGCAGCTAAATTTGACGGAACTTAATGTGTCCTGGTGGAAAATTAAATTTCATGAATTACAGATTCAAACCATAGAATTGAAGACCAATTAAGGATTAAGAAAGCTGATTGATGCATTGATGGAGTTTAGCGTTATTAGTTGAAAAAAAAAAGCAGAAATAGTTCAAGGGATAGTTCACCCAAAACGGAAAATTCTATCATCATTAATTCACCTAATGTCATTTCAAACTTTTTGGTGTACATTTTTAATAACTATTTTTGTCTGTACAGTAAAAGACAGTGGGGTCCAAAAGAGCATGGGACCCCATTGACTTTCACTGTATTGGCCAAAAAACAAACATGTTTTTTTCATAATGATCTTTTTTTCTGTTCCACAGGTACAAGCACGTCATGCAGCTTTACATGAGGGGAGTAATTGGTGACAGATTTATTTATTTTTTAATTCAAAACAATGAAAGTCCAAAGAGTCCAGTATTGTTTTGTACCCCATTGACTTTCATTGTATATTTCACATTTCTCTTCTGTGTTCCGCAGAACAAAGCCATACAGGTTTGGAACAACATGCGGGTGAATAAATGATTTTAATGACTTAATTTTCATGTTTGGGTGAACTATCCCTTTATGAGGAGCTTTGACCACTTGTGTTGAGGTCAACTCTGCTATTTGAAGTGGCCTGTGAGTTTGACATCATGAGTTAGGTTTATCTGGTTGCTGTGAAACACATGTTCTAAGCTTGACTTTGCTCCAAACCTGAGTATGCTTGGAAACTGGGCATTCGGTTGCTGTTCATGGACCTCAGTACAGTTAGCAACTGGTATGAAACCAATCCAGCCTGATTTGCAGAAGTGAACTGCATATTAATAATGTTTCATTTGTTGGATTGGCACACAATCATCATTTCCCAGAAGATTTACATGAATAAAAAAAACATTTTTGACGCCTTCTCCCTCTGAGTAGGCAGTGGTAAACAGCTGCTGCTAGTACTCACGTTGGTATTGATGACGCAAATGTACCACGGTTTGGAGCCAAATCATATAATGTGAAAAGAGACCTGCGGGGGAGGAGGGTAGAATCGAAATTGGGTTTCGGCCAAGCAGTCGAACCAAATGTGAAAACATGGCTCCATTACAGAGCATATCTTGGCATGGTTTGCAGTGAAGTAACTAAAAGTAACTGATTAAAAGTGATGCTGCTAACTTCACTATATTTTTCAGTGATGTGACTGCTGTTTTCAAAACAGTGCAGCATGGTAAATGTTTGTAATGTCAGATTTTATTGCTTACACAGCTTTTACCAAACTATTATCTTCTCTTTCAGATGAATGTGATTCTTGTGAATTGGTTTGGTATGTAATGGTCCTCTCTTTCTAGTGTTGAAATGTCTGAATTATTTTAGTGAATCATATATCATTTTAGTGAATCAGTTCACTTTAGCGAATCATTTTCCCACATATGTAGTGTTTGTATATCTGAAACAGTCTAGTGATTTGGTTCTGTCTATATGGTCCTCTCTTTCACGAGTTACTTTATAGTTCTATTGAATCAGTTCCCATCTCTCATCTCTCAAAATGTCTGATTCCTTATTTTTCTTTTTGAATGTATATACTTACAATGAAAGTCAAAGGAGGTGTCTTGCACCGCACGGATCTCCTAAAGTAAAACATATTTATGAATTATTTATTATTTCTTTAAATGATTGAGATGACAACATATGCTGCAGGAGTTTGGTGTTTTAAAGTCCTTATTATGCCCTTATTATGCTTTTTTCGGATATAATCTTACATACGGTCTGTACTAGAGCTGTTTGTTAATGTAAAATGTCTGCAAAGATTTTAAGATCAAAGACAAGGTATTGTCTCTTAAAAGAAGAATTTATTATGATCTACCGAAACGAGTCACCAGTAATCCAGTTTCAGGGTCGGTTCACACAGAATGTGTTTTTGCTGCTAAAAGAGTGAGATGCAGGTCAATAGCAAAAAAAAAAAAAAAAAAAAGACAAAGTCTAGAGATTAGGGCTGGGACGAAATGCCTACCATATCTCCCGTTTTTATACTACACTGGGGGAGTGTAGTCTTCAGTTGAAAATGTTTAAGTGACTTATCACATCTACATTTTTTAGTTGGCCAAACGGAATTTCTGTGAATTAAATTGCCTCAATTTTCAACAGAAATTCAATTTTGCCAACTGCAAAATTTTGATGTGATCAGTCACTAGAAAATGTTCAGTTGGAGACATATATATATATATATATATATATATATATATATATATATATATATATATATATATATATATATATATATATATATATATATATATATATATATATATATATATATATACATATACAGTGCCTTGCGAAAGTATTCGGCCCCCTTGAACTTTGCGACCTTTTGCCACATTTCAGGCTTCAAACATAAAGATATAAAACTGTAATTGTTTGTGAAGAATCAACAGCAAGTGGGACACAATCATGAAGTGGAACGAAATTTATTGGATATTTAAAAAATTTTAACAAATCAAAAACAAAAAAATTGGGCGTGCAAAATTATTCGGCCCCTTTACTTTCAGTGCAGCAAACTCTCTCCAGAAGTTCAGTGAGGATCTCTGAATGATCCAATGTTGACCTAAATGACTAATGATGATAAATATAATCCACCTGTGTGTAATCAAGTCTCCATATAAATGCACCTGCACTGTGACAGTCTCAGAGGTCCGTTTAAAGAGCAGAGAGCATCATGAAGAACAAGGAACACACCGGGCAGGTCCGAGATACTGTTATGGAGAAGTTTAAAGCCGGATTTGGATACAAAAAGATTTCCCAAGCTTTAAACATCCCAAGGAGCACTGTGCAAGCGATAATATTGAAATGGAAGGAGTATCAGACCACTGCAAATCTACCAAGACCTGGCCGTCCCTCTAAACTTTCAGCTCATACAAGGAGAAGACTGATCAGAGATGCAGCCAAGAGGCCCATGATCACTCTGGATGAACTGCAGAGATCTACAGCTGAGGTGGGAGACTCTGTCCATAGGACAACAATCAGTCGTGTACTGCACAAATCTGGCCTTTATTGAAGAGTGGAGAGAAGAAAGCCATTTCTTAAAGATATCCATAAAAAGTGTCGTTTAAAGTTTGCCACAAGCCACCTGGGAGACACACCAAACATGTGGAAGAAGGTGCTCCGGTCAGATGAAACCAAAATTGAACTTTTTGGCAACAATGCAAAACGTTACGTTTGGCAACACAGCTCATCACCCTGAACACACCATACCCACTGTCAAACATGGTGGTGGCAGCATCATGGTTTGGGCCTGCTTTTCTTCAGCAGGGACAGGGAAGTTGGTTAAAATTGATGTGAATATGGATGGAGTCAAATACAGGACCATTCTGGAAGAAAACCTGATGGAGTCTGTAAAAGACCTGAGACTGGGACGGAGATTTGTCTTCCAACAAGACAATGATCCAAAACATAAAGCAAAATCTACAATGGAATGGTTCAAAAATAAACATATCCAGGTGCTAGAATGGCCAAGACAAAGTCCAGACCTGAATCCAATCGAGAATCTGTGGAAAGAACTGAAAACTGCTGTTCACAAACGCTCTCCATCCAACCTCACTGAGCTCGAGCTGTTCTGCAAGGAGGAATGGGCAAATATTTCAGTCTCTCGATGTGCAAAACTGATAGAGACATACCCCAAGCGACTTACAGCTTTTTTATGTGAGTGATGATTGACAGCATCTGAAGTGTTGATGTGTGTTGACCACTCTAAAATGGCGGCACGTCAACGTTCCTGCAGCGTTGAATTAGGAATCTATGTATACATATCTATGGTTTAAATCCCAGTTGTGCAACACTGCCTTACAATATACCCCTATTAGAACTACCCTATTATATTATATTCTTTACTGTTATGAATTATTTTGAGAAACCATAAGAAAATTCATTATTTAAAAGTCATTATTATTTTGTTTTTAACTATGCTGTGTATTTGGTTGTGTTTGTTGTCAAACTCAAAAATGTATATTTATTTTAATGATTAAAAAATTGCGTTATTTTATTTTAAAAAGTTAATAATTGTATTTTACTGACAAAATATTTTAGTTTGTCTTCCAGGGTAAATCAAGAAAAAAAGTATACACTGTATTAATGAGACAAAATCATATAATTGTACTAGACATGTGAAATGAATGTGGTAAAAATAATTACTCTGAACCGCATGTAGATTTATACAAACTGAGACAGGTCCAAAAGTGTCAGGTTGTGCCCCGCTCTCCCCTATACTTGATGGTGCAGGTTGTTCATCTGTAGATGTCCGCCGTTTTTCACTTTCTTGTGTCTGCTAGTAAGAGATATGACGTCATGTAATACTTACGACCTCTGAAATAAAATGACACTTTTTCCTCTGCCTCATCTGTAATGAAGGACTAACAAAAGCAAATTCATGAATAAATATCGTAAATAAAATTGTGATAGTTAGGTGAATCCAATTTTTTCCAGCCCTAGTGCTTATATTGACAATATGGAACAATGGAAAAGTAGCGCAGTGAAAAAAAAAAAAAAACGATTTCTGTGTGTGAGCATCCCCTCACTTCCTTTTAAATACCTACATAACAATGTAACACATTTGCATAATGCCAGCCTATGGTCTTCACTGGCTGCCCACCAACAACGTCTACTTTAACCTGCCAACACTAGCTGATCCTGGATCAGTTTGGTTCATGTTGTTGATATGATCATATCGAGAAGATGCTGTTTTCTGAGGTCCAAGTCCACTTTGAATTCATTTCAATTGACACAGAAAACTGACACCATCGTTACTGTTTGTGTTACTGTGTATCAAAGCATATTGGGTAATTGTGTGTTTTATTTGTGATGACAGTGAAACATGCCAAATTGAGCTTTTTTCATGATTTATCAAATTTTTTATGTGGTTCAGATACAATAATATTTTGAGTTTCCATTTATTAAACCAATTTCCTTCATTGAACCAACTAAAACTTTTAATTTCAATAAACTCAAAATTTTAAGGCAACCAGGTTACTTACTTTTTTAAGTTAAACCAACAATATTTTTTTACAGTGTGTAAACCTATTGTTGGAGACTTTAAGGAACCTTTAAAATAGCATTAGGCACTTTTTGACACGCTTGTGAGGGAAGCTTGATTGACAGCTTTAGAAAAGTAAGTGACCATGCATTCCTGTTTTCCGACTGTGCCCGATAATTATAATTTTTCTTATGTTTCAGTAGTCCAGATTAAACATGCAGCACTTGGGCGTTAGCTTGATAACATCTCAGACAAACTTTTGCAGGTGTGCCGTAATCTTCTAGTTTTCCTTCTCGGTGGGATTAAAGATATCTTCGGGGGCCTGGCAACACTTTGTGACCTTTCAAGTAAACAATTGGAGTGATAGCATTTTCAGTTGTTTCAGCCTTAATCTTAACTGTGTTTTTGGACTCGTGACATTCTCTATATGAGATAAAGTGCTCTCTTAGCTTTTCATTTCAGCCCACTCACCAGCAGTGGGAAGTTCCCATGAGCCCGCTTGTTTGGGCAGAGCCAGAAGCAATGCGATTTCTCTCTCTCTCACTCTCGCTCTCACTCTCGCTCTCGCTCTCGCTCTCTTCCTCTCCCTTTCTGACTAAAAATTCTGCTTTGTGCTGATAACCCAGGATCTACCTCTCTACATGTGTAATCTTCTGTAAATAATACGTGATGTACATTGTGTTCCTGGTACTTCATTTCGAGGAGGATTTTGTCCCTTCTGTCCTGTCACGTTGCTTAGGATGTCGCCTATGCTATCTGCATTTAAGCCTCTGCATATTAGACTGCTAAACACATTACAATTTAACTTATTTGGCACGGACATACAGTAAGTAATCCTGCGTTATACATCTAATCAAATTCTCCTTTCCAGTTCAATCCTTTTTAAACACGAGCCGCACATCTGATGTGATACGTCAAGAGAGACATGTAAGACGAGTTATTATGACGACGACAAGAACGACGGATTTGACGGTTATTCAGTCAAACAGTGCAAGGATGGAGAGCGCCGCTCGTCTCAAGAGAGAGGTCAAAGTCTCATTGGCGCAATTTAACTTCACCGCTCATGTGAAATTGATTTTTGATTGATCTACTCGAATCCGTATGTCCGATTTGATTTGCATTTCCAAAACCTGGAAACATTTTTGAACCTATTTCCAGCCACCTCAGAGAACACGTGGAGCTAATTGACGCTTGCTTCGCACAGCCCGACTGATTTTCATCATTAATTTGGCAAGGAACATTGATTACATGTCATAACATGCTGACAACTCGCGCTGAAATCAATGAAAATCAAACAAGTTTTTACCCAGTAGGCTTAAAGAGCGAGAATGTCCCGTCTAATTCCCTCCCAAAGCTCATTCGCTCGCGCAGAGCCGCTAGGATTTGATTTAAGGCTAAGGATGACCGTGCCGACTCGAGCCGTGCATCCATTGGGACAATAAAATAAAATCAGAGATTAGTTTTTCTCTGCTGCTGAAAAATCAGCCTTGACATCCTCATTTCCTGTTGAGTTGACATCAAGACCCTCATTATATATTGATACAAATTAATCTACCTAAAAAGAAATCTGCACTTCGCTATGAAACGTTGAAAATAATGAGTTTCTGAAATCAGAGCCTCTCAGAGGCTTATGGGTAATAATAGATAGACGAATGTTTGCTTCCATCCATGAGTGGTACAAAAAGCTCAGTCATATTTACTGGATGAGTATGGTTAGGATGACGGCTGGATCTTTGACGTGCAGCTGGGTTTATTTTGGCTACCGTGCAGAAAAAAATCGAACAAAGCCACATTGATGTTTTTTAAACGCTTTGCTGGATTATTCTTTTCACCAGCCTTGAATCCACATTCCCATTTATACAACATTTCCAGGCAGTTTTCACCGCATCTGACAAATGATGTCAGATATCAATCCGAAGGCCAACAGTTCAAAGCGTTTGACAAAATCTTACATTTGTGCCCTTTTAACATCGAAGGTTTTTCGAATTCTGTCTTTTGTACCACATTCATAATTAATGCACTGTACTTGTCTGCATCAAGTGATTAGCTGTGACCTTGATGTTAAAATCACTTTCTATTGCATCAAAACTGCTCTGTTCGTTCAGCTCTGTATCAAACGACTACACATTTCATGAGCCAAGGACCGCGGGCTTTTGCATCAGGAGCACATGAGGAGAAGCCCCAGATCCGCCACGGCAACATCACTCTTAATTTCACATGAACACGTCACGCCGACATATCCGCGAGCCGATGACGTGTAGCAGAGATTGAACAATAGAGTGGGTGTCACCGTGAGATCTCCAGATTTGATTTCTGAATGCGAACCGTATGACAGATGAAAGGGAATTGTGGGTTGAGAAGGTGCGTAGTATATAATGCCGAAAATCATGAGGCTTTTGTTTCTCGAGCATTTCGGTACATCAGATTCTCTCTCCAGGCTCTATTAAATTACATGGAGCTCAAAGTGACTTTGCTTCAGATATCCTATCAATTCAAAGGGAAATTATGCAGGAAGGTGGAGGAAGAGGAACCACCTTCATGTAATCTCATCATCCTTCGTACTGATTCGAGATCAACTGATATACATATTATTGTGTGTAGAACTTGCAATTTTGATAATAATAATGACAACTACATTTATTTCTTTATTTAAAATGTATTTATTTTAAAAGTTTTATAATCATTTATAAGAATTAATATATGATATGATAACAACAACAGTAATAGTAATAATAATAATAATAATAATAATAATAATAAACATCAATAATAATGATTTAATTAATCAAAAAAGTATTTATTTTTAAACATTTATAAAAATTTATAATAATACGTTGAAAAAATAATAGCTTTCATTTTAAATAATCATTATAAAAACTAATGACAACAACAGTTATTCATTTATATAAAATGTATTTATATTTAAAATGTTTGTAATCATTTATGATAATTAATAAGAAATGCTATAATAATAATTGCAATAATAATATCAGTTCTTCAAAAAAAATGATGAATCAAAATAAATAAATAATTGTTGCCATTTCTTTTTAAACTTTTGAAATTATTTTAATTATAATAATAATAATCACAACAACAATTTATTTGTTTATTATATTGATCATTTGAATAATTATTATTCAAGCACTGAAAACCAGTTAACTATAACAAATGTCGATGTTGCTAATAATGATGTTAAAAAAGTATTGCACGAGATTAAATCAAACACAAACACATTCCCATAGACGTTGACATGAACAAAACTGGATCAAGAAACTGAGATATTAAGGTTATGTTTACACAACAGTGATGTACTAAATACAGATGACAATGCTGACAAGACGACACACACTGTTCACACTGATGTGCAAAAATGTATTATGTATTGGCGATGTCTCTTTGTCAAGAAACACCACGCAAACATGTGATTCACGTAATATGCATGACGTCTCCGTTTTCACAAATTCAAGTTTTATGGTGTTTACATGGAGACGGTAAAGACATCGTTCTTTGAAATCGTTGTTGTGTAAATGAATGGATATAACACATAAAAAAAAGTTCTGTTTTCATTCCAAAACGGTGTCGGTAAACACCCTAAGGTGTTTCTGTATTTCTATATAAAAAAATATTGATATAATGTAAAGTATTTGATCGGGTTCTTATTTTAAATTCCAAATTATATTTCAAAAAAGTTGGGACACTGTACAAATTGTGAATAAAAGCAGAATGCACAGAATGCAATGATGTGGAAGTTTCAACTTTTTATATTTTTTTCAGAATACAACATAGATGACATTTCAAATGTTTAAACTGAGAAAATGTATAATTTTAAGGGAAAAATAAGTTGATTTTGAATTTGAAAGCATCAGCACATCTCAAAAAAGTTGGACATGGTTACCACTGTGTGGCATTCTCTCTTCTTTTTATAACAGTCTGCAATTGTCAGGGGACTGAGGAGACAAATTGATCAAGTTTAGGAATAGTTTATTAGCTTCTAGTTGCTTAAAGGTCTTCTTTGTTGCATCTTCCTCTTTATGATGCACCAAATGTTTTCTATGGGTGAAAGATCTGGATTGCAGGCTGAACATTTCAGTACCCGGATCCTTCTTCTACGCAGCCATGATGTTGTAATTGATGCAATACAGGTCATTCTAAAAAAAAATTGCATATGTGATAAAAGTTAATTATTTTCCATAATGTAATGAAAAAAATTTAACTTTCATATGTTTTAGATTCATTGCACGGCATGGAGGCGATCAGCCTGTGGCACTGCTGAGGTGTTATGAAGGCCCAGGATGCTTCAATAGCGGCCTTAAGCTCATCTAGAGCGTTGGGTCTTGCGTCTCTCAACTTTCTCTTCACAATATCCCACAGATTCTCTATGGGGTTCAGGTTAGGGGAGTTCGCAGGCCAATTGAGCACAGTAATACCATGGTCAGTAAACCATTTACCAGTGGTTTTGGCACTGAGAGCAGGTGCCAGGTCGTGCTGAAAGACTAAATCTTCATCTCCATAAAGCTTTTCAGCAGATGGAAGCATGAAGTGCTCCAAATTCTCCTGATAGCTAGCTGCATTGATCCTGCCCTTGATAAAACACAGTGGACCAACACCAGCAGCTGACATGGCACCCCAGACCATCACTGACTGTGGGTACTTGACACTGGACTTCAGGCATTTTGGCATTTCCTTCTCCCCTTCTCCAGTCTTCCTCCGGACTCTGGCACCTTGATTTCCGAATGACATGCAAAATTTGCTTTCATCCGAAAAAAGTACTTTGGACCACTGAGCAACAGTCCAGAGCTGCTTCTCTGTTGCCCAAAGTGGCTTGACCTGGGGAATGTGGCATGAATGTGGCTCTGGATGTTTCTACTCCGATGCAGGTCCCCCAAGGTCTGGAATCGGTCCTTCTCCACAATCTTCCTCAGGATCCGGTCACCTCTTCTCGTTGTGCAGCGTTTTTTGGCACACTTTTTCCTTCCCACAGACTTCCCACTGAGGTGCCTTGATATAGAACTCTGGGAACAGCCTATTCGTTCAGAAATTTCTTTCTGTGTCTTACTCTCTCGCTTGAGGGTGTCAATGATGGCCTTCTGGACAGGGTCAGGTCGGCAGTCTTACCCATGATTGCGGTTTTGAGAAATGAACCAGGCTGGAAGTTTTTAAAAGCCTCAGGAATCTTTTGCAGGTGTTTAGAGTTAATTAGTTGATTCAGAAGATTAGGTTAATAGCTCATTTAGAGAACCTTTTCATGATATGCAATTTGTTTTAGATGAAAGACCTGAAATATTTCAGTTGGTGTGCAATGAATCTAAAATATATGAAAGTTAAATTTTTATCCTTACATTATGGAAAATAATGAACTTTTATCACATATGCTAATTTTTTGAGAAGGACCTGTATGTGGTCTGGCATTGTCATGTTGGAAAATGCAAGGTCTCTCCTGAAAGAGACGACGTCTGGATGGGAGCATATGTTGTTCTAGAACTTGGATATACCTTTCAGCATTGACGGTGCCTTTCCAGATGTGTAAGCTGCCCATGCCACACACACTCATGCAACCCCACACCATCAGAGATGCTGGCTTCTGAACTGAGCACTGATAACAACTTGGGATGTCCTTGTCCTCTGTAGTGTGGATGACATGGTGTCCCAGTTTTCTAAAAAAGAACTTTAAATTTAGATTTGTCTGACCACAGAACAGTTTACAAAAGCATTGGCCAAGAGAAAATTCCTGTGCTTCTGGGTCCTTTTTGTTTATGGCTTCTTTTTTGACCTATAGAGTTTTAGCCGGCAACGGCGAATGGCACGATTGATTGTGTTTACCAACGAAGTATTCCTGAGCAACATTCCAATGTTGTGATTTCCATTACAGTAGCATTCCTGTATGTGATGCAGTGCTGTCTAAGGGCTTTAAGATCACAGGCATCCAGTATGGTTTTCCGACCTTGACCCTTACACAGAGATTGTTCTAGATTCTCTGAATCTTTGGATGATATTATGCACTGTAGATGATAACTTTAAACTCTTTGCAAATTTTCTCTGAGAAACTCCTTTCCGATATTGCTCCACCATTTTGTGCTGCAGCATTGGGAGAATTGGTAAACCTCTGCTCATCTTGACTTCTGAGAGACGCTGTCACTCTGAGAGGCTCATTTATACCCAATCATGTTGCCAATTGACCTAATAAGTTGCAAATTGGTTCTCCAGCTGTTCCTTATATATCCCTTTAACTTTTCCGGCCTCTTATTGCTACTTGTCCCAACTTTTTTGGAATGTGTAGCTCTCATGAAATCCAAAAAGAGGCAATATTTGGCATGACATTTCAAAATGTCTTACTTTCAACATCTGATGTGTTACACTACATTCTACATTCTACAATCTACATTCTACTATTAATAATAATTATTTATATATTATATATATATATATATATATATATATATATATATATATATATATATATATATATATATATATATATATATATATATATATATATATATATATATATATATATATCTTTTAGAGATTTGTAAATTATTGCATTCCTTTTTTAATCACAAATTGTACAGTGTCCAAACTTTTTTGGAATCAGGTTTGTATGTTGTTGCGTTATTATGCATGTTGTTCAATCTGTTGACGTTGTACAAGCAGAATGTGGCGGTTGGTCGGTGTTGTATTTGTCCTGCCCCACCTCCACTGTGATTGGACGGCTGGGGAAAAAAACTGACAGCGATGAGTGCTGTGTTTTACTCAAAGTTGAACATTCTTTAGCTCTCAGCGATTGTTAAAAATCACAGAACGCTCAGTGCCTGAGCGTAAAATAGATGGCCGGTGCCTCGTTGTGCTCATGACGTTTTAAAAACGCAGTGCTGCCATTGAAAACGATTGGAAAAATATGCCAGTCACGTGAAAAAAACACTTTGGTGGACACACGACCAAAGGGAATATAAAGCAGGAGAGAATGAGTAGAACAGAAACAGGTGTGTAAGAACAAATTAACAGCCAGGGAACCTAAATAGGGAACACAGGAAATCGGGAAACGTTCATACAGAGTGAAAACTGAACTAAAACATGACATAACAGAGCACAACCATTACAATTGCTCTGTCTCTAATGATTATAATATCCAGAACATTAAACATAACCAGGGAAACTGCTTTTATTGTAATCTCTATGTGTTTTTTCACTCAAATTTGCATTTAAATGCATGTTCTTGACAGACACTTTCTGTCTAAAACGACTTACAAAGCACTGTTTTCATTCAAAACCTGCATTTTACAAATGGCCCCAGGCTGGGATGCAAGGGAGCAGGTAGATTCTGACAAATGCGATACCTTTTTCATCCCTCCAGTGGACTTCTTTTATCACTTTATTTGTATCCGAAGCACTCTGATCTCATTTAGTTATTTTTTCCTCCCTTAAATCCATTCCACGGCAGGGTTCTGTTGTTCCTCTTTCCGCCCCTCAGGATTACTGTGGATCTAATGACACTTCTAGGTCCTCAATCACTGGCACCATTGAATGGTTTAAACCCTTTTTGGTCTTAGCCTGGGCATCTGGAGAGCTGAATATGGCTTACAGTGCCGACCCAATTCCTGCAGGGATGATTGCATCACTCGCTCCTTTCCGAAGGGCCGGGTCCAATGTTCTCAGGACAGATTTCTTTTGAAACGTTGGCTCTGCCTGTCAGATTCTTTCTCTCTTTTTTGATCCACTTTTTCATTCGTCCCTCCTGTCGTTTTTCTTTTCAGCTATATCTCGAAGTGTGTTTTTACTGGTTGGGTAAATCTCAAAGAACCGGGGAAGGTTCTGTTCCACCCCAAAATCTAAAGAAATATATATATATATAATTTGTATTATTGTGCCCTGTACTTTTTCCTAAATCCCCTTAGATATTACTACAAATATTATTAACCAGGGTAATTCCCAATCTAATTTATGTATTCAATTTTTATGATTTTCATATACGCCTGCCTTGTTTTATTGATATATTCTCAGATATGTTTACACACATTCTCCTGAGAATTTTCTCCGGAAGACAAATTAGCATTGTGAAATGTTATTATGCCATTTGTTTTTCATGGTTTAGTGATCTAAAGCAAAAAAGAAAAAGAAGAAAACATTGTTTCAACTGGTGTAGTACCAATGCATAATAAGCAGTTTTTCACTGTACAGCCTAAATCATACTCAATTACCAACATTGTTGTAAATTTGTTTTCATGGGCGGATTTATTACCATTCAGAGCATTCCTTCCTTTATAGCATTTTCTGCTGGATTTGATAAAGTGGACAGAGAATGTGACAAGCATGCAAACATGAAATTTTAGTGTGTAAAGTGCTATAGAAAGAATCTTGCCATACTTTTAACGAACGTTTCAGATATTCAGTGTGATCCTTTTTATGACTCAAGCTTTCTCTCTCTCTCTCTCTCTCTCTCTCTCTCTCTCTCTCTCTCTCTCTCTCTCTCTCTCTCTCTCTCTCTCTCTCTCTCTCTCTCTCTCTCTCTCTCTCTCTCTCACTCTGTGATTCTTCTCTACAAATCCCTCCTAACGCTTCGTAATGCCATAAATCACAGAGTCTTCGTCACCATAACCCATTCTTGTAATGTGGCCCTGCCAAAAAAAAATGGTCTGTCATTTCTATGGTTAAATTCAATCCTGTCCACTTGAACATGCATCGACAGGGACCCAATGGGACGGGGACGTCATTCATCAACACTGAGTTGCCGCGGAGGCCTATATGTGCGCTTGTGTGTGTGTGTGTGTGTGTGTGTGTGTGTGTGTGTGTGTGTGTGTGTGTGTGTGTGCGTGCGTGCCTGCATCGCCCAGATTCCCTCTCTCTTAGACGCAGAGGGGAAGATGATGGGAGCGGGACGTGAGCAGCAAAGCAATCGAGCGTTTAAGCCCCCCGTCAGACGGCGTGAGATTAGGATTTTTTTTCTCTTCTCTTTTTCACAGAGGGAAAAAGAACACAAGCATTTGCTGTTTCGCTTTCCCGAGTCTGTTCCTCCGCTAAAACCCCCCCTTTCCTCCCCGCCGAGCTCCAATACTGCCAATTTCAGGGTCGCAGTGGGGCAGGACGCTGGATAAAGCGAAGAGGAGGTCAGGTCATACACTTGTAAATCCACCCCTGCCTGTTTGTCTTCCTTTTCCTCATCATTTAAGACACACAACAAGGGCTGAGATTTAGAGGGGATGGATGATGAGCCAGCTGCTGTCAGCAGAGGTTTACAGTATCGTTTCATCTCTCTTAAAGTGAATTTAGGACGGGTATGGATCAGATTGCTCAACTTTGGTGCCTATATTTTATCAGTATGAAAGGAAAATTCACACAGACGTATTTATGTTGTATGCATTGTTTTAGGACTTTTCACACTGTGCTTAACCCTGGTTCATCATCGTTCTAAACCCCGATTTACCCCAGGTAAAAGAAAGTTTTACACTAGTAATTTAGGTAGCAGAGTGTTAGCACAGCTTTTGAACTGTTGACCCCGCACTGCGGCCCCAAATGTGCGGCGTGAAATGATTCAATGTTAGAAGGATACGACTAGATGCTTAGCAAACGATGCCCAATCGCATGCCTCATATTCACATGCTTTGGACAGTCACAGTGTCTTTTTAGTGTTTGATTAGAAAAAACATAAAAATTGACTGTTTCATTCTTTATAGTCCGAAAAGTACATTCAGGAAAAAATGTATAGTTGGCAATGTGTAATATGAGGATGTTCAAGGCTTGTAATGATGATGACATTGACACCTCAAAAAATGCAAATAAGGACCTGACCCCAGGGTTTAAGAATGTAATGTGTGAAACAGTATCTTATGAACACCCAGGATTAATTGTTAACCCCAAAATGTGAAGCAAGATAACCTGGGATTGCTTTTACCCGGGGTTCCCTCTCGGCGTGGCACTTGAAGCCATGTCTTGGTGTTGAACCTATGGGGAACGCCATCAGTGTGGCTGATGCGTAAACAAAAGCCAATAATCATTGGCAGACAGCAATCCATGATATCGGTACGTGAGTTTAAAAGGGTGCTTGAGTTACATGTACGTCATCAGCTCTTTCGTCTTTGTGAGCCACTTGCTTGTATGCGTGTGTAAGATAAGAGTCTCTTGGAGCGCGTTCGACTCTTGAGGGAGCTGGATGTGCTTGTTACATTGCATTTATGGTAAGAAGCTCTGTTCTTGCTTGATGTTCTCCCGAGTGATAAAACACGGAGCACGTTTGGCTCTCGAGGGAGTGGGAGGCACTCGTGGCGATCCATTTGTAGTAAGAGGCTCTGTTATATTACTTTGATTCTATAGATTCGAATCTAGCATTTGCGTGGAGCATGCTTGGCTCTCGAGTGAGCTGGTGTGAGATCCTCCACCTATGCTTGTATCTCTTTTGAGGGATAGGAGTCAAGCATCTGCACCATTTCGGATCGATTGGATTGATCATGTGGATTGTTAGTGGAGCATAAGGAGGAGCATGACAGGAGTTTTTCCCTTTTGTGCATCTAATGTTGTTTTCATGGCAGTTCAGGAAACCGCTCTGTGGCCGCTTTTAATGTGACGTGTCTAATAGTAATTAAATGCAGAGAGAATTGAGGCAGGAGATTTTAATAATCCACCTCCTCCACTGGCCGCATATAAGTTTGTGAAGCATTTATTCCTTCTATATCTCCACATTAATGTGTCAAGAAAACCAGAGCCGAACAGTAACGGAGTAAATTTACTTGAGTACAGTACTTAAGTACAATTTTGAGGGATCTGTACTTTACTCAAGTATCATTTTTGGGGAGTACTCATGACTTTAATCAAGTACATTTGAGAGGCAAATATTGTACTCTTTAATCTGCTACATTTCTATCCATAACCATAAGTACACATTACTTCTTTTTTTTTTCTTTTTTTTTTCTTTTTTAAAGGAAAAAAATAAAAATCTCGGAAACCCTCGATTTGTTGTTTCCCTCTCAAACATGATTGGATTGTGCAGGCGCCACTCATTGGGACAGCCTATCAGATATCACCTTCAGCTTTCCACCAAAGTCAACTCCATGGTCAGATTTAAATAAGAGACGAAACCATGGACGAAACAATGGATGAAGATGCAGCAGGTCCATCCCGGGAATGTGCCAGCCCATGATGTTCTTGAGTATGCTGTGTTTTTAACACAGTCAGGTTCAAATGTGGATGCAAAAAATCCATTAAAACTCTAGCAGAGGTTTGGCAGAGCATTGCCAATGTGCCATTGCCTTCTGGGCAATTGAGAAATTTTAAATAAAGCAACATGGTAAAAAGATGAAAATGACGGGATTTTATTTTCAATTCCTTTTACATTCTCCAAGGTATTAACATTAACATTTTTCATAACTCCATGTAGGATGTTTCAATATAAATGTAAGCACTGTGGCAGTAGTAATGCAATATTTAGAAAATTTACTCTTGTACTCTTGATACTCAAGTACTTTTAAAAACAAGTACTTCAGTACTTTTACTTTAGTAGACATCTGACTGTAGTACACAGCAAATTACTGAGGGATAAAAACCTGGTGTTGGGCAACTAGTGATAAAATCTGGTGTTAATTTACAAATATTATATGCTTTATCACTTGTTTAGTGATAAAGCACAGTGTTTCCTCTGGGTGATAAAGCACAGTGTTTCCTTTGGGTGTTAACAATCAACATCTGCGCATGTGCAGCAGAGCATTTTAAATTTCCCAGCTCATCCTTCGGTCTCTCCATCTTTATGGATTTCCCTGCACACACAATGGTTACAAGGACAAGGTATAGTATAGTTTTATTATCTTATCAACTTGTGATTTATTAATGAGCTTGTATAATGAGTAACGTAGCCGATGTGGATGACTTAACTCTGTTAGCGTTTTTTTTTTTTTTTTTTTTACCTCAGTTTAAATTTAGCGCGCTTTTGATGCGCGTGCATATGATACGCTGTTTTTTGCGTGCATATGATACGCAATTTATGGCGTATTATACATACGAACCCCCCACCCCACTACCCTAAACCTACCCAAGAGAGCGTGTCATATATACGCCATAAAGTGCGTATCATATGCATGCCGAAATGAGTTTTGGCGTATACATTCCACGACATTGCACACTCGTACTATTTGACATTTTTCGTCTTATTTTGTATTAGTTGAGCAGACATGCATTAGTGCCCTTCCATGCGCGATTTTTTTCTGTACAACTTAGTTCTAGCCTTTTCTAGTTGTAGCATTGTAAATCTGTAACAGTAGTGCTTATGTTTTGAATATAACGTTTTCTTGCTATGTGTTGGTATAAAAATAACCTGAAGTAAAACAAAAAGTGACCTGATTATTTTGAGTCTTTTAGTTTGCTTTCTGCTTTGGAGGATTTTTGTTTCATGGAATATTGTTTATTATTGCAGAAGGAAACCACTTAAGGCCACAATCTATGCTGTATGCCCTTGGCATTATATAATATTACTCTACAAACCTAAAAGATCCTGAAAGGAAGACAAGCTATGTAAGTATCTCTGCTTGTTGATTG
Source organism: Pseudorasbora parva (assembly GCF_024679245.1). Classification (NCBI taxonomy): domain Eukaryota; kingdom Metazoa; phylum Chordata; class Actinopteri; order Cypriniformes; family Gobionidae; genus Pseudorasbora; species Pseudorasbora parva. The sequence continues at coordinate 13,123,749 of NC_090189.1, read as the reverse complement.
AAGATGTTTGAAACTTTATATCTTAGATTTTTTTAATGTGCTTGTTTTAACCAAATTTGTCTCTTTAACAGGAACGATACTATGTGTTTGGATCATTTTGAGGAGCGATATCAACGCCAAGATCGTGGGATCGATGAATTGGGACAGCAAGAACTGACTAAATGTAAAAATGCGTACATTGAATGCAATGTAAGTCGCTTTGGATAAAATCATCCGCCAAATGTAAATGTATTAATTTATAAAGGAATAGTATTTTTTATCAGAATGAATTACAAACCAGACAGTTTTTTAACATTAAGGTTGATTTAATATATACAATGTTGAATTTTGTATTTTCAATTAAAACATTACTTAAGGAATGTTTCTTTGTTTAATCTTGTTTGAAACGCAGTAGAGATTTATCATGGTAAGATGTTATAGCATTGGAGCATAACAAGAAATTGTTTTATTCAATTGTATGTGTGACAACAATGGCTTTACTGTAGCGATTCCCGGCGAAAGCAAGAACTGACAAAAATGTTTTTTTTTTAATTAAAAATGGTATTGAATGCAGTGTAAGTCGCATTGGATAAAGGTGTCTGCCAAATACATAAATTTAATGGAATTGATATATTACAATTTCAATAAATATTCAAATAAATTTGTAGTCACTTGATTTTTTTGGGGGAAAAAATAAAATAATATATATAAATTGTTTTAAATTTCATTCACAGTGCCATTTTAGTATTTAAGTATTTACATTAAATAAACATTAAATACACTGGGTGTGTGAGATTAATCACCATAAAGTGTTAAATGTACACTTATGAGTAATACATTTCTCAACACCTTGAGTGACTAAAAAGAAACACTAACACAGTGTTTGTATAACGAACACTTTCATCAGTGTTGTTTTAACACTAGCAAAGATGGACCTGTATGTTCACCCGGAAAGTGATAATTTTAACACCCGTGGTGATAAATCTCCCAACATGTTTTTTGCTGTGTACTTTTATTTGTACTTGAGTAAAATTTAGCAGGGGGTATCTGTACTTTTACTCAAGTAATGAAGCTGTGTACTCTGTCCGCCTCTGAAGAAAACGCAAATTTATATTTGGCTCTTATAGTCTGACATGTGTGTGTTTTCAGCTCTTGAGAAAACTAAATGCGCTCACTGTAATGAGCCGAGGTTACGGAGCTCATCTCACCCTTGACTTTTTTTTCTTGTGGGATGACAGTCAGGTGTTTGCACCTTGAGATCCGGGGACTGTGTCTACTGAAGCAGGGCGGCATCCTCGATCGGGGGGTTACAGGTGGGTAGAGTAGAGGTGGATGTTATCAAATAAGTCTTCTCTGCCGACCACCTTGCGGCTCATGACAAAGCATATGTGGAGGCAAGATGGTGCTCAATTTCCACTCAGCAGTGCTGCTGGAGGGCCTTGAGCCTCTCTTACCTCTTCGGTCTACCGATGAGTCAATCGTATTGAGGTTCACAGAATTGGGGTCTCAATCAGCACTTTCAAGAGATATATTCCTGAAGCTTTACCCCCTTAGGGTTGATTCAAGGTGAGTTTGGTAGGGCAGTAGCGGGTCTCAGGTAGAGTCCCTTGACTCAAAGCAAGGTATAAGCTACTCTCTCCTAATTATATTGGGGTCTTTAAGCAGACCCCTGTGGCTTCATTGGAGTTTAGACTGGGGGATGTGAATTATTGGGCAAACTGCATTTTGTCCTGCTCGTGTTTGCCTCCCTGAGTAAGGGTTAGGATGTATGCTCCCCCTTGGATGATTGACAATACCTAATGGAGGTGCTAATTGCTAAGGTTTTTAGAACTTTGCATGCTTTCTTCATGCTTGCAAGGCGAAATGAACTATGTTGAGCAAGTCCCTCTTTTTCATTTACCTCCCTCCTCAACTGTTGTTCGGTCTTGAAGAAGAGAAATATGCTCCCCTTTGGTGGAGTGCTTCTATATAGGGATGATCAGTGTTACAAACCTATATAGAAGGCACTGAGACTGGCAAAAGAAGCTTCCAAATCCAAAGTACTCATCTTTGCTGGATCTGTCTGCTGCTTTTGACACAGTTAACCACTAGATCTTCCTGTTAACTCTTAAGAAGATGGGTATCTCAGGAACTGCTCTCCAGTGGTTCAGGTCTTACCTCTCAGGTAGGTTCTACAGGGTGTCATGGAGAGGTGAAGTGTCTAAGTCACATCATCTAGCTACTGGGGTACCCCAGGGCTCAGTGATTGGACCACTTCTCTTCTCCATCTACATGTCGTCATTAGGCTCTGTCATTCAGAAACACGGCTTAACCAACCAACCCAGCACTTCATCAAAATGTCTCTATTCAGCTCGGTTCATCAGCCATAATTTCATCCAGGACAGCCAGGAACCTTGGAGATGTGATTGATGACCAGTTAAACGTCACTGACCACATTACTGCAACAGCCCGGTCCTGCAGATTTGCCTTATACAACATTAGAAAGATTAGACCCTTCCTATCAGAACAGGCTGCACAACTCCTGGTCCAAGCTCTTGTTCTCTCCAGACTGGACTATTGTAATGCTCTTCTAGCTGGCCTTCCAGCATGCTCTATCAAACCCTTGCAGCTGATCCAGAATGCAGCGGCGACAAGTGGTCTTTAACAAGCCGAAGAGAGCGCATGTTACGCCTCTCTTCATCAGACTGCACTGGCTGCCAATGGCTGCTCACAGACTTACACACCCTCCAGAAGCTTGCATTCTGCAAGTGAACAATGCCTCGTGGTTCCATCCCAAAGAGGCATGAAATTTCTCTCACAGACCTTTTCCTGGACCATTCCCACCTGGTGGAATGACCAGCCGATCTCAATTCGTGCAGCAGAGTTTGTAGACATTTTCAAAAAAACAGTAGAAGCTCCCCTGTGGTATGCTGCTACCTAAGACCCTTGTCAAATACTTGTGAGAAATGCCTGACATAGCTGAGGATGTATTGGATATTTTCCCCTTAGACCTCTGCTCTTGGGGTCATAGGAAAAAGGCCTATACCGCAAAGGAAAGATGAAGGTGTAACATCCTTCCCTTGCTGTAGAGCAGGAGTGGCCAATCCTGTTCCTGGAGATCTACCTACCACCAAAGTTCAGCTCCAACCATGATCCAACACAACTGAACCTCTGATCTGAACTCTCCAGGGGTGTCCCTCAGTGCCAAGTACACAAAGTTCAGACTTGTGTCCTTGGTAGTTCGGAGTATGACAGTAGTATTAGTAATAACAGTAGTATTTTAAAATTACGCGGGTGTTCTCGTTGTTCGAGATGCATTCTGGGATACATGGCTGACTGAAGTCCTCACCTACTGATGCATCCTCAATAAAAGGAGCAGATTAAGGACACATCCGGGGATTTGAACTGTACTTGGCTAGATGTGAACTTTGAATTAGACTTGGGCAGCAACTGATGACTTTTTACAAATCCACAAGAACACAAGTACAGACAAGTTTAAGGTTTACATCTTAATGACTTGAACAGTTTTACAATAGTTTTATGTAACAACAACACTCCTCTATGTTCACTCAGCTTCATTGCCTTTTTACTGTAAGTTGAATTATGGGTGGTGAGAGATTATAATTCTGTGTTTCATTTTTGCCAGTTGACAGATTTGGATAGATGAATTTAACTCGTCGTTAAAAATGTTTACGTTCGATCAATCTCAATGAAAAATTTTGCCCCATTTATTTCAATTTCAGGATGTGCTGAAAAATTAAGCCTCAGTGAACAATCAAAAATGGGGTTTTTACATCTGCTTGCTTTCGTTTTTCCTCTAATGTGGCTGATGTAATGGATGTCAGAGTGTACATAATTTATTCAGTTTGCTCATAGAGAACAAGCAAAATGGGACACTTTGCCAAAAAAACAAAAAACAAAACAAAGACAATGAGGGAAAAAGTGTTGTAACCTAGCCCTATTTTTCCCATTCATAATGTTTGTTTAGACATTTCAGTCTTTCAAAATAATCCTCTAATCAATCATAATTCTCATAATATCCACATTTTTCCCTTCATCAGCTGAAAACTGAAGGCAACTAATGTAATGGACATTGATATCTGTTATTTGTCATTGTGCTCCTGACATCCAGTATTGGTGAGTAACAAACCACAGATGCTACATACTACGACTTCAGTTGTTCTTTAAAAAAATAATGCAGCTTTTACAGTAACAAGCTACTTTTTGAACCAGTTGGAGTGTAGTGTGACCACACAACAGTTCTGTGTGAATATATACCACCATACATGCAATAGGTTTGTATGTTTAGGCTTTGACCGATGGTTTCAGGAGCGACAGAAAGGACCATTGATAACCATCTGTAATTCTTTCACAGGGTGTGTCCTATAATGACGGTTTGCAGTAGATAAAACGGGAGGCATTCGACCCCAGCAAGGCTCTGAAATCATCCCGTCCCTGACCTCAAGGACAGTCCCAACATGAATCATGATGAATCAGTGAAAGGAAAACATATTTTATGACAAACTCGAGGTGGAGACACATTATTTAAAGCTTGGTAGGAATTGTTCATCTGAATTTTAAATCCTTTCATTAACTGCTCACCATGTCATTCCAAATGTGTGTTTCTATTTTTATTTTTTATTTTATTTTATTATTATTTTTTTTGGAATGTTTTGGGATGATATATGGGTGAGTCAAGACAGAATTATCATTCTTGGGTGAGCTATTATATGTTATAAAATAATATAACATAAATAATATAACATAACATAACATAAAGTTATAAAATGTTATAAAAATAACATGTATATAATATTATATTTGTTTTTAATTAAATACATTTATAAATAAAATTGTATTCATATTTAAATGGTTAATAGTTGTATAATTTAATAGAAACTTAATAGAAACTTTTTTTTTTCTATGATCAGAAATTGCTTTGGTCTTCTACATGGTCACCTTTTATTTCAGATTTCAAACTTTTCTTTGGATTTATTATTTGCTTTAGCCTCTCGATGACCTTAAGAAACGGCGATAATAATGTATAACCACCGGTGCTAATGATAAACAAGGCAAATCCTTGGCTTATGAGGCGCTATGAAATGTTAATATTGAACAAGACAAATCCATTTCATCTACCTGACGAAAAATAAACAGATGGTGGTTTCAAAGGTCAATTACGCTGTTGATTTTCTCCGTTTCAATTTTACATTTAGATTGAGTCAATAGTCTCTTTATCAATAGCGAACGCAGGTTGTCCCTCAATCCGAAGATTGCAAAAACAAGGATTAAATGCCTCCCTGCATGCCTGCTAGAGTAATACACATCTGATTTCAATGCTTTTCTCCCATTGGCAGCAGTGGGGTCTCGGTGGGGCCACGCAAAACATTTATGTCTCTTTATTAGAATTATATATCTGTTTTTATGCACCTATCTCTGAAATATTTACATTAGCCAGGACACGGGGGGTTCAAGGGGCTCGCAAAGTGCCCGCAATTCAAAAACAATAAAAAGGGGAGCAGACTCCATCTTTATGGCTGCCATTTGACAAAGTGACTGGAGGCAAAAGATGATTTTATCGACTGAGCGGAGGGCACCATTCCTACCTTTGTCACCGAAGCCTTTTAGAGCTGTTTTTATGGATTGTACTTTAACACTGCGTCATGGTAAATGCTGTCTTTGTCAACTGAAAGTGTCACGTGGTTTGATAAATCTTTCTGGAATGAGGACACTTTGAGTTTTGATGGTACATAGTCCTGTGTAGCCAGACCTTTGGCTTACCAGCTAAATGTTTAGATTCTGACCAAGAACCTCCTACTTAGAAAGAGACACTCTTGACTGACATTGAAAAAGCTACAAATCATGGTTTGTTTTGAGTTTTAGTTTCAATGTTTTATATACTGTATATTATCTCATATAACAATATGTTAATCATTATTTAATTATATATTTATTATATGTTATATATTTGGTTCTCGCACGGCCCAGCAACACTAGCTTAAGCGCACCCATGCCACATGTCTTACAGTGTCCGAATATTCACAAAATTGTCAAAATGCCTGTCTTATTGATTATCATCGTTAACATAGTCAGTTATGTCTTATGAAAGTAAACATGAATTATGCCAGTCACCGCCAGCGGAATGTGGGTACATTTCATGAAAAAAGCTGAGAAACATCACCTTTTTGTAAAAGACATTACATCCGGATTTAGAACGATGATCACAGATGGAGTAACTGTTAGATGAGTCCATCAACATTTTAAAGCTTCAGTCCTACAGCTCGTCCTATGGGAAACATTTAATTCAATAACAGCCGTTTTGTGATTTTAGTTGCTGTTTATTGTTGATGATCGCATTATTTTTTATATGCATCTCCTTATATGAGTGTGTTTCTGTTTCTTCTTTCCCTGTGTTTTAATGAGGAGATGCTGTACTCGTTCAGGAGATGTGTCATAGCGCTCCCTACCTAATAACAGTAAAAACAAGGAAATCTGGAATATCTCCAATGGCAGGGAAGCGTTTTCTCCTTGCATGCAGTCTATGGTCTCATAAAAGATGAAAAAAATGTCACTCATTGCTCTTGACTGAATTATTTTAATAAGGGTTCATCTATATACAGTGAAAACTATGCAATGATATTTTACATTTAATTACTATATTCTGTATTGTATTTGTGTAGTTGCGTTTTTCATATGTTTTATACTTTTAGTTAATAATAACCCTGGTTATTAGTAATGTGGAAAGTAGGCGTAAACAGTAAAAGTTGTGCTAAAATGTTCTATTGATCATAGCAGCAGTAATTAAAGGTAGGGGGGTATTTATGTTTTAATAAACACTTTTTGTTATATTGTTTGAAACTCTCTTCACATCAATAATATAAGTTGCTATTAAAACATGAACATATCATTTCTGTGGATGTCTCAGGACCAGGACCATCCATGTATTGCATTCAATACAGTGTCCTACATGCTCCAAAAAAGGGGGGAAGAAAGGTACAGGTTTATTTTTTATATCTCAAAATTCCCTTAAATATTGGTGGATCTTGGAAATGGATCTCGGACATCTCAAATAAAGGATTCTCCAGCACTGTGATAGCATGCTAAATTATGTTCACACATGCACATAATCAATAGAAATCAAACAATCTGTAACAATGCAAGACTATCAAATATAAAAAATAAAAATAAAATAAAAATTACTCACACAAGTGTGTTGCTTGATTCATTCGTGTAATCTCCTCCTGTCTACAAATCCAGTCTCGTTTACGAAGGACTCTGTCTTGAAATAAAGGAACAAACACACAATGTCTTCCCCACGTGAGCTGGATATTCATTAAAAATGAAGTTCATCCATGCATTTATAATCCTGGAATCTGAATGAAGCTTATGTGGAGTGTTTATTGCTTAGAAGTTCAATCCGGTTTACCTCTAGGTATATTATTTACTCTTTCTGTAGCCTACCTAAAAATCTAGTTCAGACCTACATGAAAAACCTGAAAGTAACTTTTTCATTTGTATGTTTGTTCTGTTGTATTTGTGCAGCTACTCATAATTCTATTATTTGTTCTTATTTCATTACAGACTGTATTTAACTATTGTAATACGGTTCGTAGATGGGAAGGAAGGAGGCGGGAACCGGCGAACGTTCAACAAACATTTATTCAAAGTAAAGAAACAAAATGAAAGTAAAACCGCGGGCAGCCCCTCACGGACGACTGCCCGCGAACACACACAAAATAACACGTGGGCAGCCCCTCACGGACGACTGCCCACAAACACATAAACAAAACATAACATAAAATTCCAGGCCTGGTCCTCTCTCGTCTTTCGCAGCTCTTGCTCCTCCTTAAATGCTCCCGTCACATGGCCGCGAGACTAGACCGGTGTGCCACGCAGCTGGCACTCGTGAACGTTAATCACCGGCCCGCTCTCGCGGTCCCTCGCCCCGCTGCCTGTCACACCACATACCCCCATCGCCCCTCGCAGGCCGGGGGGCACTCCCGAGACGGCGCTCTACTCCCCCTCCCCCCCCTCTCCCGGGGGGGCCGATCACGGCGGCCGCGGCACCTGGGGGTAAGGACAGAGAGGCGAGAGAAATGTAGACGGGAGCACGAGGAGCCCACGGAGCCCGCGGACGAGAGAGGGGAGAGAGGGAAAAAAGAAAGAAGAAAAAAAAAATAAAAAATTCCGGTCCGGTTCCCAGACACACTGCCGTTCGGCCCTCCGCCCGCCGAGAGGCTCTTCCTCGCGGTGCTGTGCGATGGCACTGGACGCCTGGTGGGCAGCTCGATCCTCCTCCGCCCCCTGGCGGCCGGCGGTGACTCCTCCTTCCGAGGGACCCGGCAGCGAGCCCCGCGCTCCCTGCTCCTCCCCTCTCAGGCGGATGGCAGCAGGCTCCGGCCCACGGCAAGCGCGGCGACTCCTCCGCTCCCTCTCGGACGGCAGCCACCCCACCTCGACCCAGGGGCACGGCAGCGAGGTCTCTGTCCCACCTTTCTCGCTCCAGCACCATCGCCTCGGGCAGCCCTCGCGGTCTTTCATCATCCGCGCTGCCCGAACTCCTCAGCACCGCGATCCCCCTCAGCAGCGAGGGCTCTCCGACAGCGCGTCCCTCCTTCCTCCCGGGTTTTCGGCACCAATGTAATACGATTTGTAGATGGGAAGGAAGGAGGCGGGAACCTGCGAACGTTCAACAAACATTTATTCAAAGTAAAGAAACAAAATGAAAGTAAAACCGCGGGCAGCCCCTCACGGACGACTGCCCGCGAACACACACAAAATAACACGTGGGCAGCCCCTCACGGACGACTGCCCACAAACACATAAACAAAACATAACATAAAATTCCAGGCCTGGTCCTCTCTCGTCTTTCGCAGCTCTTGCTCCTCCTTAAATGCTCCCGTCACATGGCCGCAAGACGAGACCGGTGTGCCACGCAGCTGGCACTCGTGAACGTTAATCACCGGCCCGCTCTCGCGGTCCCTCGCCCCGCTGCCTGTCACACCACAACTATATATATATATATATATATATATATATATATATATATATATATATATATATATATATATATATAAAAACATGAGTTAGCCTTTCTGAAGTTAACCTTATTAGGGTTACATGGATCAAAAACAACAAAAGCAGTAACTAGGCCTTATTTTATTTTATTTATTACTTTCTTTGTGATGGGGCCAGTACAACTTCTGGCAGGGCAAGTAAAAATTTGAACCAAGAAAAAATCCTTAGCGTTGAGCCCTGAGGAAGATTTTTATAACTATATCTTTATCGTTATCTTTATCATCCTTGGTGTGAATGATTGTTTAGCCTGAGACTATGGCTGTGTCCGAAAAGCACATACTCTCTTGAGTAGATATACTTATTTTGAATGTTCCTCACAACCACTAAAGTATGTTATAGTATGAGTGTGTTTAGTATGAAAGTAATCTGGATGTACTGCATTGCCACGTTGCCATTAGCATGTGACCTCCCAGCGTACGTACGTCGCTTCACTGCCGTTCACAAATCCTCTCCCATCGCCTCATATTATAGTAAAGTGTCCATTGCATGCACACTTCAGAATCTTGCCGGAAGAAATAGGTCTTGCAGTTACCACTGTGAATTCAGACATACTTCATACTTCTCGCCTACTATATAGTAGGGAGATATGTGATTTCAGATGCAGCCTGTGTCTTTAGAATTAGTTTACCTACTAGCAGTTAGCTAAGGGCTAATCAGTCTTACTTTTTCGATTCAAATTAAACCAATCTTAGTTACCGACATTTTAAAAAAACGTCTTCAAGAAGAAAAGTACATGAGTGACTTGTGTTTGTGAAGACATTAATTGTTGCGCATTTTTAGAAATGATGGCACTTCCATCCATGTTTTTTATTTTTTTAATGTGAAATCCCGAACATTTCGCGTAAAATAGGCTAATGAAACCTAGCTAATGACAGTTTTCGAACTGTCTTTTATGATTTTATGTCACTAGTACATTTTGGCAGATCTAGTGATTGTTCTTGTTCTTGTTCTTCTTGCTTGTAAACCTTCTTTGTTTCCAGGCGTACTCCCGGAAATTGCATGAAGTGAGCCAATCAGATTAGAGCTTCCCAGATGCTTTCCAGTCTTGTGAGCATCATGCTTTTGAGTTACTGGAGCATGTAGGTCACACATGCGTTTTTATGTTCTGACAAAAGCGAAGGCTTTTTAATTAGACATTTGCTACTCATTCCTAACCAATTAAATGTAATGAGTAGTTTAATTCCAGACTAATAACTCCAATCATTATTTTTGTCTCTTTTTGTAGTGATTGGCTATATAAAATATTAAAGCCGGTCACTAGTGATGCATTTATTTGAAAGGCATTCAATCCTCCCGACATTGGCATCTCATAATATTGCAAGCGCTCAGTGGAGAACACAAGACGAGAAAACAATACTACTTCTTTTCTCCCAAAGAAGCTACTTTGAAGATTTTTAACGGGCTTCTTCCTTCTATGCAACAATTAAATGATAAACATCTCTGCAGTTTAGTTCCCTGTCTGTCCCTAATAAAGATAACTGATGTTTGCAACCCAAAGAGCTAAAACCATTATGCTCGCTCTACACTGTGGGACCTCTCAGATAACAATATCTTCAGTGCTAGTGGAGCATTAGATCATGAGTGAGTCTAAGCACTCTGACTATTTGGGTACAATTCCTCTATAGAGAGACGCCTGGCAGGCATTCTCTAATGCCCCTCCTAATGACAGCGTTATAACGAGAGGCTGAGCACTTTGGAATGAACTCACAACGCAGCAGAGAGAGAGAGAGAGAGAGAGAGAGAGAGAGAGAGAGAGAGAGAGAGAGAGAGAGAGAGAGAGAGAGAGAGAGAGAGAGAGAGAGAGAGAGAGAGAGAGAGAGAGAGAGAGATGAAGCAGTCTGCAGTTCATCTGGGATCTGGGGGTGCAGCGCTAGTTGTCTTGGTGACGTGGACCACCCTCTCAGTATAAAGATCTAACTGTCTCCATAACAACCTTATATTGTCTGTGATATTTATGGACCATCTCTTAAACGGATATTTTTTTTTCATGCATTTCTCTTTTTTTCTAAGCATATTTACTTTGATTCACATCAATCGATATACTGAGGTTTTCATAACTGCATCTAGTCCTCAGGATTTTGCATTGTTTTCCCACAAAGAGGCAGATTCACTAAACAGTTTTACCACTTTCCCGTGAAGTATTTCTGTGCAAAAAATAACCTGTTCAATCAATGCAATGCTAACCATTCTCTGTAGATAACACTGCGCATGTTTAAATTAAATATTATTTTTGCCATTCTTTATGGTGCAAACATGCTATATACATTTTTTATGTAAATGGTCTTTAGATATTCACAAAAGTAAGCACTGTTTGCCTGATGAAGTCAGTGGCAGTGTTATTTTAGTATCACTGTGATAGTATTGTACACAGTAAAATTCTGGTCTCCAATTGAAAATTTTCAAGTGACTGATCAAATTTTTCAGTTGGACGAATTGAATTTCTGTGAATTAAATAGCATCAATTGCATCGAAAATGTTCAATTGGAGCCATTATGTTTTTGTTTTGTTTTTTTATAGTGTATTTTGTATTCATATTTTGTGTTAGCTGTTAATTTTTATATTTTCCGGCTTCATTTTAATTTTGCTTAAAGTTTTAATCATTTTGTTGTGTAGTTTTGTCGATTTTATTCATTCTTGAAAAATGTATTCCAAATCATTATTTTATTGATTTTTTTTATTTATTTATTATTGTACATCAAATTAAAATAAAAGAAACTTGGGAGCTTGCTGAAATAAAACTTTACATTTTTCATGTATATTTTTTATAGTTTTAGTTAATAATATCCCTGGTTATTAGAAGGCGTAAACAGTAAAAGTTGTGCTAAAATGTTCTATTGATCATAGCAGCAGTAATTAAAGGTAGGGTGGGTATTTATGTTTTAATAAACACTTTTTGTTATACAGTTTGAAACTCTCTTCACATCAATAATATAAGTTGCTATTAAAACATGTACATATAATTTCTGTGGATGTCTCAGGACCAGGACCATCCAAGTATTGCATTCGATACAGTGTCCTATACACATTCCCCAAAAATGGACTGTGTCTTAAAATATTAGGTTTACTTAAAAAGGTTTATCTCAAAATTCCCATAAATATTGGATCTTGGAAACGCAACATCTCAATTAAAGGATTCTCCAGCACTGTGATAGCGTGCTAAATCATGTTCACACATGCATATAATCAATAGATATCAAACAATCTGTAAGACTATCAAATATAAAAATACAAAATAAATTTATTCACAGAAGTGTGTTGCTTGATTCATTCGTGCACTGTAAAAAAATTTGTGGTGATTTTTGTTGGTTTAACTTAAAAAAGTAAGTAACCTGGTTGCCTTAAAATTTTGAGTTTATTGAAATTAAAAATTTGAGTTGATACAATGAAGGAAATTAGTTTAATAAATAGAAACTCCAAATATTTTTTGTATCTGAACCACATAAAAAAAATTAATAAATCATGAAAATAGCACTATTTGGCATGTTTCACTGCATCATCAGAAATAACACACACATTATTACCCAATATGCTTAGAAAATCTTTTAATAATCTTTTAATAAAGGTTGTCGAATCTCAAAAAATGTTCAGTGTATTAACTCAAAATTTTAATTTCAATGAACTCAAAATTTTAAGGCAACCAGGTAACTTTTTTCTTAATAATTTTTTACAGTGTGTAATCTCCTCCTGTCTGCAAATCCAGTCTCGTTTACGAAGGACTCTGTCGTGAAATAAAGGAACAAACACGCAATGTCTTCCCCACGTGAGCTGGATATTCATTAAAAATGAAGTTCATCCATGCATTTATAATACTGGAATCTAAATGAAGCTTATGCGGCGTGTTTATTGCTTAGAAGTTCAATCCGGTTTAGCTCCAGATATGTTATTTATCATGTCAGGCACGAGTTGGTGGCCGGCACTACAGAATCAGACGTCCTTTTTCTGTTGAGGCGGTGTTTCTTCACACACTGACGTCAAGGTGTGGCATATTCAGAGGTCGAGCGGTTTCTGGGTCTGGTGTCAATAAAAGCTTTTCCTTGACTAACAAGGAAGGTTTCAGCTCTGAAAGGTACATGATATCTTTATATTACCATGACCTTTTATATATCAAAAGCTCAAGGGAAATTAGATTCAACAATTCATCACTCCTTTAAAATTGCCACTCTACCTTCATAAATGATGTAAAAGAGCATTATATTTGGACAAATATATTTACTTTTAAAGTCATAAGTCCTATTCGGGTGGTTTCTCATGGGGTTGTAAGGTATTTTCAACATTTACAGGGGCTAGTCTGTGATTTTATTACTGTCCGAGTCCAGAATGTCAGTGTTTTTCTCCCACCACCCACATACAAATCCCCAGCCGAATTACCTGTTTACTGTGACAAACACCAAGGTCATGTGGTGATTTAATTGCAGTCCGAATCCACATCTCTGATTTTACAAGAAGAGATCACTTCACAATTCACTGTTTAAATCCTTTTTGACCACTACCAAGCACCACACCGTACAATAAATATCTAGTCTACACTTTTATTACTGAAATGCTGGAAAGTATTTACAAGAACAATATTTCATCACCGCTCAAAGCAGAAAGAGGAGAAAAGCACGTAAACATTTGAAATGGCAGCAACCATTAAAGAAATAAACCAAGCAGCTTTATGTTTACCTCATGTAAATAAGAGTCTGCATTAACTTATTTACGCTAATTTCCACATTTTTAAAATGACATCCGTCATTTTATGATAGAAAAAGGGTGTATGAGACAAAGTGCATCTATCTTCCTATTATTAAACAGGAGATTTAAATAATAATAGGATATATTTTCATATTATTATATTAAAAATGAATTTATTCTATATGAAATTTAATTCACAGCAGACAATCATGCGACTGACCACGTGAACAGCGTGTTCCAGGGTTCATAGATGACAAAACGGATGTCCACAATTGAGAAACAATTATCATCCGAACATGGCTATACACTAGATCAAGTTCCGATACAGTGCTTCACTGTGATTTTTTTTTCTTTCTTTTTTTCGTGTAGGCCTGACGTGTACATCATCTTAAGTTTTTCGTACTTCAAGAGTAATCTGCACTTTCGATGTGCCTTAAGAACAAACATTATTACAGTTCACGCCATCTGCAGCTCAATAACAGATTCTCTAGTGGCTTTTCATTTTGCCTCCTACATAGTCTGAATGTTCCTTGATAAGAGGGTTCTGTGTTGATTGAGTTTTTGCCTCTGTGGGATTTCAGACCTTTAGGCCTGACTCAAGGTTTAAATGAGTTCACTCAGTTCACACTGACACACCCGCACTCCTACATCAAGTATTTGTGAGCCGCTGGTGAACGACTGCAGTGTTATAATAAATGTACACACTTCTGCATTACACACATATGTTTATGAGGGTAATCTCACAAAACCAGTCAACTGTAGGTCACCCCAAAATCCAAAATTAGATTTTGCTTAAAGAATTTTAAAAAGATAGATTGTTCCTGTTTTAGTGAAGCCCTGCCTTCTGAAAAGAGCAGTGTGCTCTGATTGGTCAGCTTGACCAGTGTGTTGTGAGTGGTCAACATGCACTTCAAGCATGTTTTTGTAAATGTCTGACCCCTTACCACAATTGTAAGATTCATAACACTACTAATGCAACTCATCTTCGCCCCTTTTTTTTTGCATATGGGTGGGAAATATATAAAGTGCCCCTGTTATGCTATTTTAAAGATTCCTAATGTGGTTGTGGGGATCTCCTATAATAGTTTGACATGCATCCAATTTCAAAAACACTTTTATTTCCTCGTAATATACCTTGCACATCAGCTAATTAAGAGTCTGGAAATGTTTTGTTTGCCTAGAAATCTAGACGCACCCTAGTGGCAGCAAATCTAATCTTCCGTGAGTGTCATCTGGCAACTCTCAATACACTTCTGAGCTGTAAACGCCAAACTCTGGTCGGGCCAATCACATCGTGAGAGTCGGTGGGCGGGGCTTAACATAATGACGGCTTTGACCGCGACTCTGGAAGACTTGGAGTTAAACTTTTCTCTGAGAAAAGAACAAAGAACGGCACTGAAGCCATTCTTAAGAAGGGAAGATGTGTTCGGAGTTGTGACGACCACATAGCTCTGCTTCACCTTCGTTGCTCTGGGTGGTTGTAGCGCTATCCAATTGCGTGCACACCGTGCAGAGGGAGTTTGAAAGACAACCGTTTATCCCGCCCCTCAGATTGAGCCCTGTCAATAGTGAGTTTCCAGACCAAACATCTTGATGTGGGTTTGGCTTTTCAGGCTACCTCTTCTATATAAGCCTGCTCAGACTGCTCTGATTGCTCAGATGACCCAATCTGACCAATCAGAATAGAGCAGTCTGAGTTTCAAAATCATATCTCAATTTCAGCTCCAGAGACTTTATTAGCATTTGATACACGAAGGCCCTGTTCCGCCTTTCGTATTCAACTTGCGCAGAAAGTGTAAAGCCTCATGCAGTTCTAAATGCTACGTCCAAAATCGTCACGCCAGTTAGGTTTTTTCAGAAAGTTGAATACAGAAGGCAGAAGCTAGATATTTTACTTTATAACTTGTTAAATATGGATTTTTTCTTACAGAAAACCCATTGATTCGCTTCAGAACGCCTTTACTAAACACTGGAGCCGTGTGGATTACTCTTATAATGGATGGATGCATTTTTATGGGGGCTTCAAATTTTGGGCCGCCCTCTACTGCCATTATAATTATTGGACATATACCCCTAGAATGGCTTGAGGGTGAGTAAATCATGGGGTAATTTTCATTTTTGGGTGAACTATCTCTTTAAGATGCATTTTGGTCGATTAGTTCACAAGTAGACGAGTAATTAAAGGTAATCTTCACTTTTAAATGAGGAATACTGTGGTGTGTACATTCCCAGTAGAAAACTCAAGACCACAACTGAGGCGTTTCAGGGAGTTCAGAAACAGTGCTTACTGATATAGAGGAAAACTCCCTTTAGGGTGACTTTGTGCTTTGTAACTTTGCAGACCTTTTTTAATGCTCAAACAGCAACATTACACACTAAAGACATTTGTTCTCTTTAACAAAGAAAATGTGGACTTACTCTACTGCCCACTTATAAACACAGACGCGCCTCCCTTGAGCAGGATCATGTGGTTTTACTGGACAGAACTCCAGACACAGGAACATCTGCTCTATTTCTTAGACTGGGGCCAAATCTCCAACCTGACCAGACTGCACACAGCAGGTCGACATGAGTAATGCACACACAGGAGGTCAGCTATTGCATAACACCCGCACACCACACACCACACACACAGAGAGAGAGGAGGAGAGAGACAGGCCAGACAATTACATACACTAACACAGATTTACACACACACACACACACACAGACAGTGACTACAGTGTTCATAACTTGATGTGCTTTTTATATTCTAAAATCCTGCCACATTTCACTTCTCAAACTACAGCTCAACTACAGTAAGTCTACCCTTTTGAAACTTCATGCTGTTATAAAGTATAACTGGGTATGCTAACTAGATGGAGACAGGAGACAGTATTAATAATATTAATATGATTTATAATAACCCGATTCCAAAAATGTTGGTACACTGTACAAATTCTGAATAAAAACAGAATGCAGTGATGTGGAAGTTTCAAATTTCAATATTTTATTCAGAATACAACATAGATGAAATATCAAATGTTTAAACTGAGAAAATGTATAATTTTAAGAGAAAAATAAGTTGATTTTAAAGTTCATGGCATCAACACATCTCAAAAAGGCCATGTTTACCACTGTGTGGCATCCCCTCTTCTTTTTAAAACAGTCTGCAATTGTCTGGGGACTGAGGGGTCAAGTTTAGGAATAAACTGTTGTCCCATTCTTGTCTAATGCAGGCTAAGTTGCTTAACTGTCTTAGGTCTTCTTTGTTGCATCTTCCTCTTTATGATGCGCCAAATGTTTTCTATGGGGGAAAGATCTGGACTGCAGGCTGAACATTTCAGTACCTGGATCCTTCTTCTACGCAGCCATGATGTTGTAATTGATGCAGTATGTAGTCTGGCATTGTCATGTTGGAAAATGTAAGGTCTTCCCTGAAAGAGACGACGTCTGGATGGGAACTTATGTTGTTCTAGAACTTGCATATACCTTTCAGCATTGACAGTGCCTTTCCAGATGTGTAAGCTGCCCATGCCACCCACACTCATGCAACCCCATACCATCAGAGATGTTGGCTTCAGAAATGAGTGCTGATAACAACTTGGGTTGTTCTTGTCCTCTTTAGTCCGGATGACATGGTGTCCCAGTTTTACCAAAAGAACTTACCATTTTGATTTGTTTGACCACAGAACAGTTTTCCACTTTGCCACAGCCCATTTTAAATGAGCATTGGCCGAGAGAAAACGCCTGCACTTCTGGATAGGGCTTATTTTTTGACCTATAGAGTTTTAGCCGGCAACTGCGAATGGTACGGTGGATTGTGTTAACTGATAATGTTTTCTGTAAGTATTCCTGAGCCCATGTTGTGATTTCCATTACAGCAGCGTTCCTGTATGTGATGCAGTGCTGTCTAAGAAGATCACGGGCATCCAGTTTGGTTTTTCCGGCCTCGACCCTTACGCACAGAGATTGTTCAAGATTCTCTGAATCTTTTGAAAATGTGGTTAAGTTAGTTACATCTTTATTGTGTATTTTACCTTAGTTCCTACCAGCATTGCACACAACACAGATGATAATATGTACAACAACGTGGTGACGACAAAGAATTGTATGTGCACACATCATTTGCAGAATATTATAACCTACAAAATAGCAATTCCAGCTTCAATTTCCCTCCCTGTATATCGTCCGCTTCTGTCCTGTCTCTTCATAACCCCCCCTAACCTCACTCTTTTCTGAGTCGCTCTTTGTCTGACAGGGTGCGATGTCATTATCTGAAGGATAGAGAAATGTTCCGGTGTGCTGTCAATTGCTGTCTCTTCCCCATCACCACGGTGCTTTTCTCTCACATTTTGGGTCGCCGTCTTCTTTCTCGCTGTCTTTTTCCCTTCCTCCTTTTCCCTTATCAATATTTCAGAAAGAGAATGGACAATTTTGTTATAGCTTGTTTTGGTGGAGAGAAAAATTCCCCAACTATTTGTTAAACCTTTTTGAAAGCTTTTGAAGGCGTCACTGATTTTCCTCAGTAATAAGGCATTGACTTTTATCCAATTGCAGTGGCATTTTCAGCTGGATTTTTTTCTTCATTAACCATATTGCTTTATATCTTTAGTTTAAATTTAGTTTTGAAGGTTTTGAATTTTGTAAATCAATATATATCTAAATGATTGTTCTGAGTTTTAAAAAATGCAACTTTCAAAATGTAATATTTATATCTCTGATGGCTGTTTTTTTTTTTTTTTTTTTTTTTTTTTTTTGCTAACAAGCATTGTTCAGTACTGAAAACACATTTTCAAAACTCTTCATACAGTCTGTATTACCAAGATTAATTTTGGTTCAAACTCACTCAGACCAACAAAACTTCTTCATACATGTCTCAAATATAAGCTCGTTCCACCAATCAGTGGCAAAAAATTCTCATTCAGACACTCATAACACACTGACCTAAAAAAAAAAAATACACTAGCAACAGGAAGCATTACATAAAATATGACCTTTCATTTTTAAGTTGAATGATTTATCACATAAACATTATTTCATTATAGCGTAACAGATTTTTTATTAAAGGGTTAGTTCACCCAAAAATGAAATTGATGTCATTAATGACTCACCCTAATGTCGTTCCACACCCGTAAGACCTCCGTTCATCATCAGAACACAGTTTAAGATATTTTATATTTTAGTCCCAGAGCATAATGCAGTCAATGCACACTTTACTGTCCAATGTTTCGGGTTGCCAATGCCACGTGATTTTAGCAGTTTGGTGCTTCCGAACTGCTGAAATCACATGACATGATCTAAATCTTTGATCGATTCACTGATTCATTAACCGTTTGATTCTTTTTGGAGGCACATGGAGGAGAAGACAATGCTGAATAAAATCGTAGTTTTTGATATTTTTGGACCAAAATGTATTTTCGATGCTTCAAGAGACTCTAATCAACCAACTGATGTCACATATGGACTACTTTGATGATGTTTTTATTAGCTTTCTGCACATGGACAGTAAAGTGGGCATTGACTGCATTATGCTCTGGGACTAAAATATAAAATATCTTAAACTGTGTTCTGAAGATGAACGGAGGTCTTACGGGTGTTGAACGACATTAGGGTGAGTCATTAATGACATCAATTTCATTTTTGGGTGAACTAACCCTTAAATTGAATGTACTAAAGCATACATATGTAACCAGAAGGAATCATAAATAATTTTTTTTCTTTGAATATAGTAGTTTATTTGTGAAAATACTGTAAATAGGTGATTTTTTTTTTTAAATCCTGAAATTCCAGGGCAACTAACTAACTAACTAACTAACTAACTAACTAACTAACTAACTAACTAACTAAATAAATAAATAAATAAATAAATAAATAAATAAATTTAAAGAAAATTTAATTGGATAGTTAAGTGCTATTCTTTATTGGTCAGGTGCAAATGGAAAAGATGTGTCTTGAGATGTTTTTAAAAATGGCTACGGACTCGGCAGCACGAATTGAGATCGGCTGGTCATTCCACCAAGTGAGAACGGTCCAGGAAAATGTCCGTGAGAGAGATTTCATGCCTCTTTGGGATGGAACCACGAGGCGTCGCTCACTCGCAGAACGCAAGCTTCTGGAGGGTGTGTAAGTCTGAACAACGAGCCTAGGTATATTAGTGCAGAGCCAGTGGTTGCTTTGTAGGCGAGCACCAGTGTCTTGAATTTGATGCGAGCAGCCATTGGCAACCAGTGCAGTCTGATGAAGAGAGGCGTAACATGAGCTCTCTTCGGCTCATTAAAGACCACTCTCACCGCTGCATTCTGGATCAGCTGCAAGGGTTTGATAGTGCATGCTGGAAGGCCAGCTAGAAGAGCATTACAATAGTCCAGTCTGGAGAGAACAAGAGCTTGGACCAGGAGTTGTGCAGCCTGTTCTGATAGGAAGGGTCTAATCTTTCTAATGTTGTATAAGGCAAATCTGCAGGACCGGGCTGTTGCAGTAATGTGGTCAGTGAAGTTTAACTGGTCATCAATCACAACTCTAAGGTTCCTGGCTGTCCTGGATAGAGTTATGGTTGATGAACCGAGCTGAATGGAGACATTTTGATGAAGTGCTGGGTTGGTTGAGACAACAAGTAATTCTGTCTTTGCAAGCTTGAGTTGAAGGTGATGCTCCTTCATCCAGTCAGAAATGTCTGTCAGACAGGCCACGATACGAACACTGACTGTGGGATCATCTGGTTGAAATGAAGTAGAGTTGTAGAGAAGTAGAGTTGAGTGTCACACGCATAGCAGTGAAGAAGCCGTGTTTCTGAATGACAGAGCCTAATGATGACATGTAGATGGAGAAGAGAAGTGGTCCAAGCACTGAGCCCTGGGGAACCCCAGTAGCTAGATGATGTGACTTAGACACTTCACTTCTCCATGACACCCTGTAGAACCTACCTGAGAGGTAAGACCTGAACCACTGGAGAGCAGTTCCTGAGATACCCTCAAGAGGCACGCTCACAACTGACACTACCGGCTGCGGACTTTAACGCCCTGAGCGTCCACTTCTTGATGGCTGAGACCCCGGTCAGAATAGGACCGTGTTGAGTAGGACCGGTTACACATAATGCCATGACCCAGATGGGAGTGCGGTTTGGGGGGGAGTGTAATGGACGTAGGCCAGTAAGCGCGCTGTACTTAAACCTCCCTCCCCTGGCCTCAAAAGGCACTCGCGACTGACTCTAATGGCTGCAGTCTTTAGTGTTCTTGTTAGCATGCAAACTCAAGACCCCGGTTAGAATCCCATTCGGAGGAGAGTTGAGTAGGACCGGTTGCACATGGATGGACTTAATAAATAAATCCCATAGCGGATTTAGGCAGGTCGAGCTGGAGGGTTTCAGTAGAACTAAACCAGACTTTTTAAATGTTGAGCAAACATTTTCATTGGCTACAGGTTCAGCAGAGGCCAATTAGCTTGTGCCATGTAATAATGATGAAAAGGACTTATCAGCCTGCCCTCTCTAGAGTTTCATGACTGAACTAGATATACATATAAATACATTTAATTACATGCTGCTTCTGACTGCCACACAATTATTACTTATTCATTTGAAATATTAATCAAATATACTGCAATGCACTTTCAATGAAGTCTACAGGGCAAATCATTCCAAAGCATTCCAGGGGGTTAAAAGCAGAAATGTGCAGCTTGAATGCCGTTATTAATTTGAAATGTTTAGGTTTTTTGCAATACTTTCAAAGGCATTTTCTACATGTAATCCAATTTAGACTTCAATTTTTATAGTACAGTGCATTACTGTAAACTATTTTTATATACTGTTTTTTCTTTGAAAGACTTAACATAACTCAAAACCTTCCTTTAAAACGATTCAAGGTAAATAATCAGTCAGCACTGCTGAAATGTCTGTGAATAAAAGGAATGAACACGTTTCCAGCTTCTTTTGTTGAAGTAATGAATGACACAGATCCTCCAGTGAGAGATATATTTAGAGTACACACGCTTCACTTCATTCTATTTGTCATTTATAAAGAACTTTCATGACCCAATACAGTCACACGGATCAAAGGGAAGGCGTGTGATACGTCAGAACTGCGATCTCATACCCAGCTCTCGTGTGAATTCACCAGTTGAATTTTAATGTGAAAATCATACAGCGATTCTTTCCTACCCTCTTTAACATTTTCATTTCCAGCAGGGCCCAAAGAGACCCCCTCATCCCCCATGAAAATGCATTCAGTTATTTGTTTGAGGGTATTTGTTAAAGGCATGCATAAAATATGAAAAAAAGAGAAAAAAAATCTATTCTGTGATGCAAGGCCTCCCACCAAACTGCAACATTGGCATTTCCATTTAATTTTTTAAAATCCCAAACACTATTTGTGAAAAATGCAAATGCTGTATTAATATTCCACATGAAAGAGGAGCATTAGTCATGGATTATATAATTCAAATGAAAATGTTTTGTATTAGGTAACATTTGCAATAGAGAATAATGGACAAGGCAAGGCGAGGAAAAGAAAAAAAAACTCGAGCACAGCAGTTTTACGAGAGAGAAGCGAACGCTGCACATCACTACCATGATGACACCTTACAGAAACCACTGACATTGAAAAACAACGAGGGGAAAAATCTCACCCAGGTCCATGTAATGGCACCCCGCCCCCACCCCTCTCCCCCTCGAAGTCAGTTCAGCATTGTAGCGGAGCAGAGCCCAGGACGGGAGCATCGCTGATGACACAGTAAAAACTGATTCATAATTAAGTCAGACCAGCCAAGCTTCAAGCTCCCATTATGAGGGCCGAGAATACATGTCCATTAAGAGCCACTTTACACTGCACTGGGGAGACGCTGCTGCTCTTAATGATGAAGTTAGCTATAATTTAGACTTGTGTATCGTGGTCTTTCTTTCTCCCAAATGCAAGCGTAATGATTTTATTGATGGAGTCGGAGATCATAGTCCCATACCCGTGTCTGTACACTTTTTGTAATGTCCAACCTCATTCGTATGTATTGTTGTCAATGTTTGAAATATTCTACTGGAATTAATTACATCATAAGCAGACTAATTAAACCAAATTGATTCGCATATTGCTATATGATCCCATAACGAAGAAAATTTGGACAGAGCCTAAGTATTGTGGTAGACAAAAGCATCAAATATTCAGTTTTTTTAGAATTCAAAACTATTGCACGTAAGCAAAAGTGCTGTTAGGCTAGTTATGCAAAACAAACAGCAGGTTTGCTTGTGTGGTATTTCTTTTTTATTCAATGAACAAGAAGTTAATAATGAGCAACTAAGTTCACGTTAGCAAGATTTTGCACATGGAAATGTGTAGAACAATGGTAAATAAAAAATAAAACACTTATAGTTAAGTGCCAGTTATAGCCAGTTATTTTGCTTTAAAACAATTCCATTAAGTCAAAACAGAATTAAGTGTTGCCAATCTCCAAGCAACACAGAATGAATCAGTTGAGGAAATGATTCAATATGAATCAGTTTAGGAAATGATTCAATGAATGTCAGTTTCTGCCTCTGAAATTATATACAATAGTAGCTACTGCATTGTTTTTTTATTTGTTTTTTGTTTTTTTTTACTTTGTGACTTTTGTATGAAAAAAGTACACTCTAAAAAATGCTGGGTTAAAAACAACCCAAGTTGGGTTGAAAATGCACCGACCCAACAATTGGGTTGTTTTAACCCAATGGTTGAGTTGTTCTTACCCAGCAATTGGGTTGTCTTAAGCAACATTTAACCCAACCACTGGGTTAAAACAACTCAACCATTGGGTTAAAACAACTCAATTGTTGGGTCGGTGCATTTTCAACCCAACTTGGGTTGTTTTTAACCCAGCATTTTTTAGAGTGTATGTTCTATATAGCATGGATGTGTGAATAAAACTCTGACGTATGACCATGTTGTCATTTTTATGTGACATGGCATCAGTTGTGCTTCACATTCATTCACAAATCCCGTGGTCTCATGGGATAGTAAAATTTCCATTGAATGCACACTTCAGTTAGCCTAGAAATCTAGACGCACCCTAGCGTCAGCAAATTTAATCTGCCCGCAACTGTCGTCTAGGAACTCTCAATACCCTTCTGAGCTGTATTCCTCTCAATCTGGACGGGCCAATCACATCGTGTATAGAGTCGGCGGGCGGGGCCATAATGATGACGGCCGAATTGTGTTTGCGTTCTTCTAGTAAACACAGAAACTGGCGAATGGCGGCAGTCTTTTGAAACAGCTTTGACTCCGATTCTGGAAGACTTGGAGTTAAGCTTATCTCTGAGAAAAGAACAAAGAACGGCACTGAAGTCATTCTTAAAAAGGGAAGATGTGTTCGGAGTTTAGCCGACCGGATACGGTGAATGTTTAATCTATCAACAAGCTCTGTTTCACCTTCGTTGCTCTGGTTGGTGTAGCGCTATCCTATCGCGTGCAGAGGGAATTTGAAAGACAAACGTTTATTCCGCCCCTCGGATTGAGCCCTGTCTATGGTGAGTTTCCAGACCAAACATCTTGATGTGGGTCTGGCTTGTCAGGCTACACTTCAGTATCTCGCTGAAAGAAATAGGTCATCTGTGTACTTTTCGCCAAATGTGAGCTTGAAATGCCAATACTACTTGGCTCACATACTGTTTTTAGTCTACTATATATGTATGTTTGGCAGTATGGAAGTGTGTATATAAGTACACTCACCTAAAGGATTATTAGGAACACCATACTAATACTGTGTATGACCCCTTTCACCTTCCGAACTGCCTTAATTCTACATGGCATTGATTCAACAAGGTGCTGAAAGCATTCTTTAGAAATGTTGGCCCATATTGATAGGATAGCATCTTGCAGTTGTTAGAGATTTGTGGTATGCACATCCAGGGCATGCAGCTCCCGTTGCACCACATCCCAAAGATGCTCTATTGGGTTGAGATCTGATGACTGTGGAGGCCATTTTAGTACAGTGAACTCATTGTCATGCTGGAAGTAGCCATTAGAGGATGGGTACATGGTGGTCATGAATGGATGGACATGGTCAGAAACAATGCTCAGGTAGGCCATGGCATTTAAACGATGCCAAATTGGCAAAGGTGTGCCAAGAAAACATCCCCCACACCATTACGCCACCAACAGCAGCCTGCACAGTGGTAACAAGGCATGATGGATCCATGTTCTCATTTGGTTTACGCCAAATTCTGACTCAACCATCTGAATGTCTCAACAGAAATCGAGACTCGTCAGACCAGGCAACATTTTTCCAGTCTTCAACTGTCCAACTTTGGTGAGCTTGTGCAAATTGTAGCCTCTTTTTCCCATTTGTAGTGGTGATGAGTGGTACCCGGTGAGGTCTTCTGCTGTTGTAGCCCATCCGCCTCAAGGTTGTGTGTGTTGTGGCTTCACAAATGCTTTGCTGCATACCTCGGTTGTAACGAGTAGTTATTTCAGTCAAAGTTGCTCTTCTATCAGCTTGCATCAGTCGGCCCATTCTCCGCTGACTATCAACAAGGCATTTTCGCCCACAGGACTGCCGCATACTGGATGTTTTTCCCTTTTCACACCATTCTTTGTGAACCCTAGAAATGGTTGTGTGTGAAAATCCCAGTAACTCAGCAGATTGTGAAATACTCAGACTGGCCTGTCTGGCACCAACAACCATGCCACACTTAACATTGTTTAAATCCCCTTTCTTTCCCATTCTGACTTTCAGTTTGGAGATTTTCTTGACCAGGACCACACCCCTAAATGCATTGAAGCAACTGCCATGTGATTGATTGATAAGATAATTCCATTAATGAGAAATTGAACAGGTGTTCCTAATTATCGTTTAGGTGAGTGTATATTCGCACACAGCATGAATGAATTAGGGATTGGGTGAATCACTCACTCAGATATAAAGATTTTCTTTTCTTTCTTTCATTAACACGTATCTCATGTATGGCAATAATGGTCCAGAACTGCTTTTGATGCCCTCTTCAAAAATGCATGAGCTACCGTGAAAGAGAATATATGTTGAATGAAGTAGCTTTAGTAGAAGGATGTAGTTGGTCAGAGGTTGATGACTAAGCACTTTTTCTGCAAAAAGTGCATGTTGAAGACAGAGAGGCAGTGACAGAGAAAAACGTAAGCTTTAACATGGTAAAATACAGCTTAGGTTGGAACTCAGCCCATTGTACTTATTAATACTTACTCCCTGGGGTCGGAAGTGGATGGGAAGTCTGTCATGATGATGTCACCCAGTGAGAAATATGACCTACATGCACACAAACACGTGTGCGATGCTCTCCCACATCACAAACCGTTGGTTGGGATGTCATGTCACTTATCTTAAGCAGTGCAGAGATGTGTCAGGAGATGATAACACCGAGCCTGACTGAAAAACGCTGACTGCTTGGATTCGTGAACGATCGGCGGGGACCAAACATCTAGAATCACAGCATGAATGCCTTTAAAGTTCTGTAAAAAAAAAAGAAAAAAAGAAAAAGAAAATGTTTGGGAAGTGAAAACTGAGCTTTGTGCCAAGTTCTTGATTTGCTGCATCAACTCGGAGTGCTTGACAAATTACTCTCAAAGTATTGCGCTCGCAGCCTCGACTAATTACATTTAATTATTTAGCACTTCCCATTTTTAACTTTAGGTTCTTACTTAACTTTCTCACTTCAGAGTATTAATTTTCAATTTTCATAGTGAGTGAACATGTACAAAGTGCACAGTTTTTTTGTAATGAATTCTGGATTATACCGTGCGCTCTCCTCCCCTTCCGATGGGGCTTAGGGAGTGCACGCAATCTCTTGATAATGTTGATGAGAGCATTATAGGTAATGACTTCAACAATAGCAACAGTCATACTCATTTTCATTTTCGTGATTGCGTTCAGTCTAACGTAACACCCTCCTTTTCTCTGTTTTCACGACGATTCAACTGAGAGCTTCCCTTAAGGGAGCTGCTTCTGATCTCATCCATACTGCATCATTCTGTCAACATGGACGTCTTGTTGATGCCATTCACGCTGCGACTACACACTTTTCTTATCCTCTAGCCCTAAAATGTTTGTCTTTAAATGCATATGCGTTTTTGTTTGAACCCACAACTGTTTGTCAGCCCCCATTTACGAAGAGGGAACATCTATTTTAAGCTCTGCACCATAGACCAACCACCCACACGCTGCTAGTGAAGGAGAGAGAGAGGGAGAAGAAGGAGATAAAAAAGTGAGAGAAAGAGAGAGAGCCTAGCACATGGGGGAGAGAAACGGAAAGAGAAGGTTTGCTTATGTGTGTCAACAGTTCATCAAAAGCAACAATGCTGTTGGCACAGCAACAGTTTATTTATCACACCTCATACACACATTATAGGCAGATGCATTACATATAGATGATACATTAGATACAATATTTTCTCCAAACAGAAAAGAAACCGTCCGGAGTTTTCAAACTCTTCTGAGCAGCACAAATGGAGACCATTTTCCATGCTCTTATCCACGCAATTACAGTGAATGGAGACTGAAGCTTTCAAGCTTTAAAAAGGATGCAAAATCACCATGAAAGCAGGCCGACTTAATACGAATTTAGAAAAAATGTAAAATAAAAATCGCATGTATAATGAATCAAATAAGCTAATTTGTGACATGAGTATGTGAACTTCTTTGTACAAAAGGTCAGATTTTCTTGCTTCCATAAAGCACATGATGCTTGGAAAACAAAAGAACAACATTTGAAGACTTGTTTTCCTACATGCAATTACAGTGAACAATTAAAGCTTTCAAACCTAAAGTATCATCGTAGGCAGTGTGGCATATTCCTAAATCTCATAGTAAAAGTCATAGTGTTAGAAACAGGCTAACATTTATGCCATTTTCACAGTCTTTTGTTGAACTGAATCACTTTTAATTCATGTATGAATCATTCAGACCTGTTTTGGGAACAGAATGAATTGAGGCACTGAAAAGATCTCTCATGGACCTGCAAAGGAAGAGCAATGTTGTATTTAAATTAGTAAATAATAT
Organism: Pseudorasbora parva; assembly: GCF_024679245.1. Lineage (NCBI taxonomy): Eukaryota > Metazoa > Chordata > Actinopteri > Cypriniformes > Gobionidae > Pseudorasbora > Pseudorasbora parva. The sequence continues at coordinate 13,096,071 of NC_090189.1, read as the reverse complement.
TTTTTTAGCTTTCGTATGACTTTCTTATGAAACCAAATAAACTTTTATGGTTCTTTTGTGTCTTTTTTAAAAGTAAAGCCTCCATCTTTAAATTGCATGCATGAAAAATTACCAATTCATGACAATTTCCTTTTGTTTTCCACATCAAAAAAGAAACCAATAGAGGGGTGTGTTTCCAAAAACCGTAGTTGCTAACCTGTTATTAACTTAGTTTGTTGACATTTGGGAATTTGCATTGCAAAGTTGCTAACTTAGTTAGCAACTACGGTTTTTGGAAACGCACCCCAGGTTTGCAACAACATGAGGGTGAGTAAATGAGGGCAGAATTTATTTTGGGGGGAATAAATTCTGAATAGTCCCCCAGTAGTCAATAATTGTATCTCTTAAAGCTCATCATTGATCACCAAAATGACATTTTAAGTGGTAGGTTTGTTTTTTTCCTTTGAAAAAAATACACTAAACAGGCATAACATTATGACAGGTGAAGTGAATAACACTGTTTATCTCTTCATCATGGCACCTGTTAGTGGGTGGGCTATATTTGGCAGCAAGTGAACATTTTGTCATCAAAGTTGATGTGTTAGAGGCAGAAAAATGTGTGAGTTTGACAAGGGCCAAATTGGGAGGAGTAGACGATCAAATCATATATATATATATATATATATATATATATATATATATATATATATATATATATATATATATATATATATATATATATATATATATATATATATATATATATATATATATATATATATATGAGATCGTACCAGCTTGACCTCATCTAACGGAAGTTACTGCCGATGGGAAAATTGGATGAGACTTGTTGGGATATGAGGTAAAAAAAATAAAAAAATAGACTATTCGGTTTCTCACAAAAAATGATCGGTTCGTGTCTTAACATCAATGTTTCGTCATGAGCAGCAGGGTTTTTGTGCACGGTGCTTAAGCATGTTTTTTTTGTTTGTTTGTTTTGCTCTCATATAATTTGAACCTATTCACCCCATTATATGACTGGCACAGCAACGGTTGGAGTTAAAAATCTACATTTGTCTTCTACTGAAGAAACAGACACACCTACATGTTGGATGCCCTGTGGGTAAGCAGATAAACATCACATCTTCATTTTTGGATGAACTAACCCTTCAATTCGTCGATATATGTTTGAACCAGAAAAGGATTCAGAAGTGGAATTATGATTTATACAGGCTTGTCTATAAGTCGATGTATCAGAATGGTAATGCATTTTATGTATTGCTCTCTACAACGTCAAACAGTAATTAATATGATTAGCCTTTGGCTTGAGTAAGTTATTAAACAGCTAATAATGTGTTGCTAATGTTACAAAAACCATTCACCAGCAGGCTGCCTTTTTAAAATCAGCATCCTTTAAACAACTCAGATCGACAGAGTATACATCATATACATAAATCACCCGCTATGTTGCTAAATGTGCGGATTTTCCATATCAACAGAAAAATATACCGGTATGCCCTTACGAAAGGAAAATATATTGACCAATATATTACTTGAAATATATTTTAATATATTGTAAATATATGTAATAATATATTGAAGGTATTATAAAATATATTATATATTCATGTAATATATTGAAAAATATACAAATGATTGCCGCATTCAATATATTGCAATATATTGGAAAAAATAAATATTAAATCCCATATATGTGGATATATTGCCTAATGTATTGCATGATATTTTCCAGTGTACTGCTGCAATATATTTTTGTTTCGTAAGGGTGGCTTCTCTTGAGACTCCCCAGCTTCAGAGCATAGTTAATATGCTAAAGCTGATGGGATTGGTTTCAAGGTAGCTTGTGACGTAAGAAACAACATTTTTTTTTAGACTCTTTTTTTTCACTGCAGTTTTAAGGAGAAAAAAAAATCAGCAATGGTGTTGACTGATGAATTTGCACATGGTTTGTCTGAAAGCATATTAAAATCTCCACATAGGCAAATTAACAAACATTTAAAAACTTGATTTTCACCACAGGAGTCTTTAAGCTCTATTTTAGAGCATCTCAGTACCAGAAGGTAGACAATGTGTGTGTGTGTGTGTGTGTGTGTGTGTGTGTGTGTGTGTGTGTGTGTGTGTGTGTGTGTGTGTGTGTGTGTGTGTGTGTGTGTGTGTGTGTGTGTGTGTGTGTGTGTGTGTGTGTGTGTGTGTGTGTGTGTGTGTGTGTGTGTGTGTGTGTGTGTGTGTGTGTGTGTGTGTGTGTGTGTGTGTGTGTGTGTGTGTGTGTGTGTGTGTGTGTGTGCTTGTTCTTATCCTCACATCACACTGTAACCAGGAAAATGACACATGCTGAACTCTGCAGTTGCGAAGAGGGCTTTTTTCCTCACTGTGCATTTCAGCAGCAGGGACAGCAGAGCACGCTCAGTACTGACCATGATTACAGCCCTCACCGAGCCTCATTTTGTCCTCAAGTGCTTTCAGATTGCCTTCAACCACTGTCTGTCCATCTATCTGACTGCTCTCTCACTCTGTCCACTGTACTGCAGAAAAAGAAGGAAATACTATTTTCTCTCTCAACGAGTTTATGCGTAAAAGTTTGATTGACCAGGTACATAAAGTGCTCAGCAGCAGCACGGTTCTAGGATCAGGGGGTACTTGGGGTGGGTGCATATGGGGTCATCCTTTGAATTATTGGAATATGATACACTTTCTTTTTCTTTTTTTTTCTTTTTTTTCTTTTTTATGAAGTAAATATTTTAGTATTACTGGAACAAAAAATAAAAAAGATTTGTCTAATCCGTTCAGCATCAAACCCATCGAAGGTCAAATGTTGTGCATTTTTATCACTGTGCGTGTAGTGAGGTTCAGAAGTCTGAGACCACTGTTTTTACATTATTTATGGGAATTAAAGGTTTAGAACATTTTAGAAGAAATATTACACAAAATTAATAAGTAATATTTCTGAGATTCTGCATTATTTCTAAACCACTAATTAAATAAGCAAATTTGATTTAGAAGATCCCTTTGGCCTTTTTTATCGATACACACTGGACAGAGTTTTATAATATAATTGGTATGCTAGGTTTTTTGCAGTTCTATTTAAAAGTTAGTTGGCTGTACAGCAAGTACTTCTTTGAGAATTTTGTATGGATTTGCCAGCTTTGCAAGGCTTATGGCACCATGCCTTAAAGGGATAGTTCACCCAAAAATGAAACATTTATTTTCTATTTTATTTACTGTATGAGTTCCTGTCTTCTGTTGAACACAAAATAGATATTTTAAAGAATGTTGGTATAGCAGACAGTTGACGGCAAATGTATTTTTACAATAGTATTTTTTTCATACCATTGAAGTCAATGGCAACCATCAACTGTTTGATACCAACTTTCTATGTATTTATCTATCTATCTATCTATCTATCTATCTATCTATCTATCTATCTATCTATCTATCTATCTATCTATCTATCTATCTATCTATCTATCTATCTATCTATCTATCTATCTATCTATCTATCTATCTATCTATCTATCTATCTATCTATCTATCTATCTATCTATCTATCTATCTATCTATCTATTTATGCAAGACTCACACATGGCTAGACTTGTGTTTTACAGTTACATGGCCAGGTACATAGATAAGATACAAAATTCTTCTCTTTTTTTTATTTCTTTTAGTTATATTTGTAAAATGTTTAGAGCTTAAAGGGATAATTCTATTTAAAATGAAAATTACCCCATGATTTACTCACCTTCAAGTCATCCTATAGGTGTATATGACATTCTTCTTTCAGTCAAATATAATCAGAGTTATCTTAAAAATGCCCTGGCACTTTCAAGCTTGATAATTGCAGTGAATGGCAGCCCAAAATTTAAAGCCCAAAGAAGAATGTCATATACACTAAGGATGGCTTGAGGGTGAGTAAACCATGGGCTAATTTAAATTTGGGGGTATTTTATTTATTTATTGATTTTTTTGTAGTTGTTTGTTTGCAAAACAGACCGCTTCCCCATTATTTAAATGTGCTGCCAGCTTCTTCTTCTTTTCTTCAGAATAAGCTACATGCCAGATTTTATGCCAATAGTAAGGAGTCTGTTTTGTGAGATTGGGTATGAAGTGTAGCAGTATTGCATCTCTAAATTGTTTTATTACTGGCCAAAAAAAAAAAAAACAGAAAGAAAAAGATAAAAAAGAGCATAAAATGTTACTGGGAAAGACAAGGCAATAAAAAAAACATTCACAAGCACACCCCAGTGCTGCCCATCTTCTGCTGTCTGTCTCTGGATGCTGAGTGACTGAATGCGGCTCCATCATTCAATATGGAAAATTATTCAGTCCCATTGTTTTGATGTCTATTCATGTTATGCTGCCAATATTCTTTGCATGCTATGCATCATACGCAGAGTGTACTGAATACATAAGAGTATCAAATATTCATATCAGTGCTTGAATGTGTGAATGTTCGTGCCACACGTTATATATGTTTAATTTGTGTGCTAACTTTGCATTTTCATTGTTTGTGTGACCTCAGGTCCATGTGCATGTGAGCAATGGGGGAAGCTATTGGCAAACTGTTTCTGATTTAAAGTAAGTAAACTACAGTAAAGCTACCAACGAATGAACAAACAAATTAAACAAATAAGTCCATCCTTCATATAGACTTGACTATGACTCTTTATTCCATGATAGGTATGCATTATTTCTCTTCTAATTAGACAATTTTTTCTAAACTATTAAAGGGTTAGTTCACACAAAAATGAAAATTCTCGAATTAATTACTTACCCTAATGTCGTTCAACACCTGTAAGACCTCCGTTCATCTTTGGGACACAAATGAAGATATTTTTGTTGAAATCCGATGGCTCAGAAAGGCCTTCATTGACACCAGTGTCATTTCCTCTCTCAAGACCCATAAAAGGCACTAAAGACGTCGTTACAAAGCCCATCTCACTACAGTGAATCTACAATCATTTTATGGAGCGATGAGAATCGTTTTTGTGCGCAAAAAAAACTAAATAACGACTTATATAGTGATGGGCCAATATCAAAACAAAGCTTCAAACGGTTATGAATCAGTGTATTGACGCATCAACAACAAACAAAAAAAATTTAAATAAAGTGTTCGATTTATATAGCACTTTTCAAGGCACTCAAAGCGCTTTACATTGAAGGGGGGAATCTCCCCAACCACCACCAATGTGCAGCATCCACCTGGATGATGCGACGGCAGCCATATTGCGCCAGAAAGCTCACCACACACCAGCTGATTGGTGGAGAGGAGACCGAGTGATGAAGCCAATCAGGAGAGGGGGATGATTAGGTGGCCATGAAAGACAGAGGCCAATGGGCAAATTTGGACAGGATGCCGGGGTTACCCCCTTACTCTTTTTCCGAAGGACATCCTGGGATTTTTAAAGGGGGGGGGGGGGTGAAACACTCAGTTTCAGTCAATCTCATGTCAATCTTGAGTACCTATAGAGTAGTATTGCATCCTTCATATCTCCGAAAAGTCTTTAGTTTTATTATATTTATAAAATAAATATGGGCTGTACCGAGTCTTTCCGGAAGAAAAAGAGCGCCTCGAGGCGTATCGTGTGGGCGGAGCTAAAGAATGACGAGCACACCCAAAGCCGTCCTCAAGCATGGAGAAACCCATGTATGCTATCGATCGGATTCAGCTAATACGTGATCCAGAATCAGGCTGAAATAAATTGAACAGGAGAAACAACAACAGCAGGACACTCGTCTCTGTGGTATGCACTGTATTTAGTGGCCTGTCAACATTTTTGTGTGTTTACTCGCAGTTTATGAGGACATGATTCGGTTTATGGACTATTGTATGCGACTAAACCTTAGCAGTAGCAAGCAAAATGGTTTTGCACGTCAGACTAGTGTAACGTTATACATAGAACAACAATGGAGTAACCATTAGCGCATTTGAATGACGAAGCATGCGATCGTGTCGTTTACTGATGTTTACTCACGCGACGAGCCAACAGCATAGACATTTGAAGCAGTTTAACTCACCGGCTGCTTCCAAAGCAGGACCGAACCTTTATCGCTGGGACCGCTCCGTCAAAAACACACTTCTTTGGTATGATTTGGTGAAGTCCTGTGACAGCAGTGACTGTGGAAATCCGCGATGTTGTGAAGCTTCCCGTCATTTCTGCGTTCAAATCGGTTCAAATGCAGCGCTGCCTTCCGGGAATGCTGTGCTGAAGCGTTGATATCACCCATAGGAATAAAGTGGAGGGGGAGCGCGGCGCCATAAGTGTTCACGGACGAGTGCATCTGCATCTGAGCGAGTGTTTATGGGCGTGCATTTCCTCTCTCACTCTAGTCACGCGCGGGCGCACCCTACCGGGAGAAGAGCCCGTACGGCCCATACAAGGACCTTCCGTTCTATTAACGTCAAGCCGACCCATACTCGAAAAAAACTCTCCGAAACTTGTGAGAAACCGGAAGGAGTATATTTGACAAAGAAATACTCCATCAAACGTCCAACATTAGTTTTTGAAACTTTGTCTATGTTTAGGATGGGAATCCAAGTCTTTAACAGAGTAAAAAGCTCAGTATGCATGAAACAGCATTTCACCCCCCCTTTAACGACCACAGAGAGTCAGGACCTCGGTTTAATGTCTCATCCGAAAGACGGTGCTCTTCGTCAGTATAGTGTCCCCATCACTATACTGGGGTGTTAGGACCCACACAGACATTAACAGGCATTAGCGTGTCAAACCACCAAACTGCTGAAATCACGTGACATTAGCGACCCGAATCATGGATCAGTACGCTGATTCATTACCGGTCAAATCTTTGTTTTGAAATCGGCCAATCACGGTCTCACAGGTGTCAAACGACATTAGGGTAAGTAATTATTGACCGAATTTTCATGTTTGGGTGAACTAACCCTTTAACATAGACATTTTGACACTAGCACCACAAAATGTCCTCCACATTGTTTTCAGATGTTAAAAGTATAAACATTGACATCAAACTGAATTATCTATCATTTAATATATTCAAAAAAGTATTATGATCTTTAAAATGATTAATTCATACTAAGAAAACTAAATACACTTACTGCACTTCTGAATTTTTAAATGAGCTCTATTCTGCTCGTTTTCTCGGCTACTCTGAATTTCTCTACTCTACAGAAGCTGAACTCTGATATTTGACCTTAATCTAATTAATATTCATAAGCCATTTTGTGACATCAGCATGTCCCCAACCTTTACACTTCAAAACTATTTCTTGGCCACATGTTAATATGAATTGAAGCGCATGGAATCGTCTAAATCGGTCGAAGGCCGGGTTGCATAATTCCAGCAGTGTTCTGCCACTCAGACCTTCATTTATCCTTCACGCGTCCTCATTTCAGATGCATTTTCTTTCATTTTCCTTTCATTTTCCCTTGCGTTTCGCACACCTGTTCGGCAGAGGTGTGGCATCAAACTGAAGATTCACTCCGTCTCCTCAAGGCCACCTTTAACATGTGCCTCACCGTGAGGCAGAATCCTGTTTGTGGGCGGTCGGACCTGCGGAGATGGAATTCTCTATTGGAGATTGGTTTTGGAATTTGAATGGAACTGTGGGACCCGCGGCTTGAATTGGCGAGATTGAAGTGAGATGGGTTTTAGAGGATGAGGTGGAGATGAGGTTGACCTTGACCTTTTTATCCCTCCCATCTCGACGGCACTTCCTTTTGTCCCGCCACCGCAAATGTACTTTTAACATTGAGCCTGAGAGTTAGTCTTTTTACATCTATATGTCTTTTCATCCTCAGTCTCCGTCTGCTCTCTCTCTCTCTCTCTCTCTCTCTCTCTCTCTCTCTCTCTCTCTCTCTCTCTCTCTCTCTCTCTCTCTCTCTCTCTCTCTCTGGTCTGCATGAGGGATAAACCCCACATTATGGGGACAAAATGTCCCCTAAAAGATGGCAATATCCGAAATCCTTGTCCTTGTGGGGACATATTTTGTTCTCCATGAGGAAATAATCCTATAAATCATAATAAGAGATGCTTTTTTTTGAAAATGTAAAGAATGCAGAAAGTTTTCTGTGATGGGTAGGTTTAGTTTAGTTTAGTTTAGTTTAGTTTAGTGTAGTGTAGTGTGGTGTGGTGTGGTGTGGTGTGGTGTGGTGTGGTGTGGTGTGTGTGTGTGTGTGTGTGTGTGTGTGTGTGTGTGTGTGTGTGTGTGTGTGTGTGTGTGTGTGTGTGTGTGTGTGTGTGTGTGTGTGTGTGTGTGTGTGTGTGTGTGTGTGTGTGTGTGTGTGTGTGTGTGTGTGGTGTGTGTGTGTGTGTGTGTGTGTGTGTGTGTGTGTGTGTGTGTGTGTGTGTGTGTGTGTGTGTGTGTGTGTGTGTGTGTGTGTGTGTGAGCCTGTTTATGTGGTTTATGAGGACACAAATTTGTATAACTACATTGGTATTACACTGGTATTACACTTTAAATGTGGTTTATGAGGACATATCAAATGTCCTCATAATTCAAATGGCCTTAAAAACATACTAAATTATGTTTTTTTTAGAAAGTAAAAATGCAGAATGTTTCCTGTGATGGGTAGGTTTAGGGGCAGGGGCAGTGTAAGGGGATAGAAAATACGGTTTGTACGGTATAAAAACCATTACGCCTATGGAGAGTCCCTGTAAACCACATAGACCAACATGTGTGTGTGTGTGTGTGTGTGTGTGTGTGTGCTTATATCAAGACACAAATGTGTATAATGACATGGGTATGCATGACACAGGTATTACAAGGAGAGGGTGAAATATGAGGACATTACCCATGTCCCCACTTTTCAAAAGGCTTATAAATCATACAGGATTTATAGTTTTTTACAGGATTCAGTTCTTTTTTTTTTTTTTTTGAGAAAGTAAAAATGCAGAATGTTTCCTGTGATGGGTAAGCTTAAGGGCATGGGCAGAGGGGGATAGAAAATACAGTTTATGCAGTTTAAAATCCATTTCTCCCTATGGAATGTCCCCACATTTCACAAAAAACAATTGTGTGTGCGTGTGTGCGTGCGTGCGTGCGTGTGTGTGTGTGTGTGTGTGTGTGTGTTGATGCATAAAGGGCCCTCTGAGCCCCTGGACTGACGTTGTACGTGAAGAAGTCGACCATTCAGAGTGAGTCAGATTTCCTGATTCATAGCCAAGACCATGTCGCCTTGAGACACTATTGCACATGAGAGAGTGCATGGGGGTGTGTGTGTGTAGTATGATGTAATAGAGTGCATGTGTTTCCATTCTTATGCTTTTTACAAAGGTCCTGACTAAAAAGGCAACGGCATTTTACTGCACACCATCAAAAAGTATCTCTCATAATGTTATTCTGTTATGTACAGTATTATGTAAATGCATGGGCAATAGTGTGTAACAACAATGAACTGTAACCAGTTCAACAAGAATGCATTACACTGATTAAAAACTAATTTATTTTGTTACATTTCCATTTCAAATAAATGCTGTTTGTAATACGGTTCGTAGATGGGAAGGAAGGAGGCGGGAACCGGCGAACGTTTCCAAACTTTAATTCAACATAAATAAACAAAATGAAATTAAAACCGCGGGCAGCCCCTCACGGACAACTGCCCAAAATACACAAAATAAAACGTGGGCAGCCCCTCACGGACGTAACATAACATAAACTCCAGGCCTGGTCCTCTCTCGTCTTCCACAGCTCTTGTTCCTCCTTTTATGCTCCCGTCACATGGCCGCGAGACGAGACCGGTGTGCCACACAGCTGGCACTCGTCAACATTAATCACCGGCCCGCTCTCGCGGTCCCTCGCCCCGCTGCCTGTCACACCACACTGTTCTTTTGAACTTTATATTCAACAAATTATTATAAAAATGTATCATGTTTTTCACAAATAATAATGCAGCACACTGTTTTCAACATAGGAAATTCTTTGGATTAGAAAATCAGCATATTAGAATGATTTCTGAATCATGTGACAATGAAGACTGGAGTAATGATGCTGAAAATCAGTTATGAAAAAATAAATCAAAGAAAATGCCTATGTATTTTTGGAAAAATAATGCAGCCATGGTGAGAATAAAATAATTCTATCAAGAGCATTAAAAACCCCAAATGTTTGACTGGTAGTGTAGATGGGATAAATAAATGTAAGGAAGAAATCATCATCACTGTCAGTTTTGAATACAGAATATTGAATTATCTTATAAGTATACTAAGAAATAAATCCAGCCGTTTAAATCTAAAGTGACAGCGATGATATTGTAACATTTTAATATTAAATTGTGATTGGTAATAGTCACCTTGATATAGTGCTTATACAAAATATATTTTTTTCAAAGCAGCTTTGCAGGGATAAACAGAAAAAAAAGAAAAAATAATAATAATAATAATAATTCATTACATTTATATAGCGCTTTTCTAGGCACTCAAATTGCTTTACATTGAAGGGGGAATCTCCTCAACCACCACCAATGTGCAGCATCCACTTGGATGATGCGACGGCAGCCATTTTGCGCCAGAACGCCCACCACACACCAGCTGATTGGTGGAGAGGAGACAGTGATTAAGCCAATCAGGAGAGGGGGATGATTAGGAGGCCATGATGGACAGCGGCCAATGGGCAAATTTGGTGCCGGGGTTACACCCCTACTCTTTATCGAAAGGACATCCTGGGATTTTTAACGACCACTGAGAGTCGGGACCTCGGTTTAACGTCTCATCGGAAAGACGGTGCTCATCACTATACTGGGGTGTTAGGACCCACACAGACCACAGGGTGAGCACCCCCTGCTGGCCTCACTAACTCCTCTACCAGCAGCTACCTGTTTTTTTTGTAATGATTTGGTGATGCAAACAGAGTTCGATTCTGCTGTAAAGCAGCTCTAGAAAGACTATAGTGCCATCGTCCAGCTGAGGTCAGTTCAGTGTTGTTTCAGTTCCATTGAATAAAAATATAATTCAATATTAAATAAATTCAGCAATAAAGCAGCTCTGTGGAAACAGTGATGTCATTGTCTAGCTCATTTAAGTTCTCACCCAATAGCACAATGCACACATAAGAATGGAATTACCTACGAAACAACATCTTAGCTGTTCAAGGTGAATTCGTCGAAGAAAACTGTGGGAGAAGAAAGAGAATAAGAAAGTATGAGTGATATTAAAACAGCACTGCCTTGTGTACATTGTAATTTCACCTGAGGTGAAGTGGAACCCAAGTATTTGTTTTCGCAAGACTGCAAAAAGAGCCACTACAAGCCGATACAAACATTCTAAAGATTCCACGTTCTTAAAGAGAAAAAGAAAAAGAAAAAGAACACGGTTGATCGCCTAGAGAGCTCTTTCTGCTTTCTGCATGCATAAGGGGCCTACTCATCAAATTCTGGTGGAAGTGTTCAGTGAGATGGAGCCCAATTCTGCCAAGGTACATCAGTATACTAGGTCTGTCAGGAGGCTACATGCAGCAGACTTCTTGCATGACCTGCAGCTCACTCTATTGTCACATCCTGTATTGCCCTTCGGGTGAAGAACTCTGATTGGTCGAGGCGGGTATAGCCAGGCTGTCACATGTTCCTGTGTGGAGAGTGTGAATGGGCCTCGGGCTAGAAGAGTGGGTTCATGCAAACAGGTAGAACACAGACAACTCTGACCTGGGGGAAGGGCACGTATACACACGTTCACACATATGCATAACAGTATGTGTGGGTGTAAGGACATGCAAGACAGAAAGTGAAACAATGTATTGGCTGTTTTTAACGGATAGTTCATGGAAAAATAGAGGATAACCTAAATGTATTAGGTACGCTTAGGTTTGAAATCAATTACAAGTGGAGTCTAGCTTCAGTGGTGTATTAAATGAGGTTTAAAGGCGTCCTAATGCCCCTTTTACAAGATGTAAAATAAGGCCACATCCACACGATGCCAGAGCTTTCCCTAGTCAATCTTTTTTTTTCCTCTTCTAAAGAAATATCTGTGTACACACGGAACCACTGAAACAGACTCAAAACGATGTAGTATATGTCAGACCAGTGTGTGGCGCTGTAATTCGGCTACAGAGATACACTAAAATAGAGAAGAAGACTTGTCGCATGTGCCTGCTTGTGCAGAGACAAGGGGTGATGACATTATCATTTCACAAAGTATATTCGGATTGGCTGTACACATAAAAACGCAGAGTGTTGTTTTCAGATTTAAAATGTGCCACTCTGGGGTACAATTTTAAAAAATAGAGGTTTCAGGCTCCCAAAACGCCGGTGATATGATACAAAATTTTTAGTCCCTGATGTCCCCAGAGTGTGTATGTGAAGTTTTAGCTCAAAATAGTCCACATATCATTTTATATAGTATGATCTTTTTGAGGGTGAGCTAAAAAACAAAACATTTTCTGTGTGTGTCCCTTTAAAGGTGCACTATTCAACTTTCCGTCCACTGGAGGGCACCTATTCTAAACAAAGGCGTAGTTTGATGACGCCAAGTGTGAGCGCAGTATCTTGGGACATGTGGTCTTCACCTCACAGCCGGTGGAAAATAGGACTCGGGCAGAAATCATGTTCATGGATGCGGTTATTAACGTTACTGTAGTGTCAAGCAGAGCAGGACCGAGTGTTGTGGAGCTGAGCACGGCCGCTGGAGCGAGTGTTATACAAACACACGGAGTACTGGGACTCGCGAGTACGGGACGGGACACAGTCGCCGGGCGCGCGCACTTTCGCTTTTTCCGGTCATGATTATAAGGTAACGCAGCTCTGTTTATCATATTAGATACAGTTAAGTGTGTTTAAAATTATGTTTTGACGTTCCTCTTTGCGTTCGCTCGGCGCTGCTGTGACATGTTCACACTGCTAAGAGAAAAGCGCTTCTGCAGAATAAAACCGAGGGTACGCAGATATGACACGTTTGACAGGCGACTCGCTCAAACGCTATGCTGAAACGTCCCGGTCCTTAGTTAAAATTGCAATTTTCTCACAATTTACAAATTGTTGGAGACATTTGGGATATTGTAAGTACTCAACTGAACAAAATATATAACACTGGCCTACACTCTAAAAAATGCTGGGTTAAAAACAACCCAAGTTGGGTTGAAAATGCACCGACCCAACAATTGGGTTGTTTTTAACCCAGCATTTTTTAGAGTGTATAGTGGTTTGGATATTTTACTGCAAAAATACTACATAGTGCAACCTTTAAATGCAAATGACCTGCTGCTCACAGCCCCCTTTCAAGAAAAGGCTCCAATTACCTCATGCAGACTGTTAGTCTTTTATGTTAAAAACCATAGTCGGGACAATGATGGGCAGACTCAAAGAAGTGACAACATGTAGAATGCAACAGGACATTTCTCTATGGTTAGTTGATGAATTTATGTAGCTGACGTGGAGTTAGCTATCTTCAAGTCATTGATTAACATATCCTGTCATGATAATCTATAAACTGCTGATGTGTCAACTGTTAGAACAGGTATGGTTTAGTTTCATCTTGCTTTTATTCTCTTGCATTTGTTTCATATACTGTACAGTATTGCAATAAATATGAAAAGACAGATGTGACAGCTCTACTTCAACAGCTCATCTTCTTCTCAACATGGCCTCGCCCCCTTTGTTCCGTGTTCCGAGGGCAGAGTTTTATGCAAATTTGAGGGTCAGTGATGTCACTAACCCGTGAATATGCTCATTGTAGTTCAAATCCTTTGCTTTGAAATTTGAGCATCATAACTTTGCAGATGTTTGCACAAATGCAATTAAAGTCACTTGGAATTAAATCATTGGCCACAAGCCATTACATGTAATTTTGATCATGAATTTGGTTTTAAATTGGTCAGATCCTCGCAAAAATCATGTGTTTAGAGGATATAGCCTACACTTTAAAAGTTTGTAAGATTTTTTTTTTAAATGATTTTGAAGTTTCTTAAGCTCACTAAAGCTGCATTTATTTGATCAAAAATACAGTGAAAATAGTAATATTGCAAAAAACTTTATTACATTAAAAAATAACTGATTTCTATTTGAATATATTTAAAACTGTAATTTATTCCTGTAATGCAAAGCTGAATTTTCAGCATCATTACTCCAGTTTTTAGTGTTATGTGGTCCTTCAAAAATCATTTTAAATATGCTGATATGCTGCTCAAGAAACTTTTGAAATCAGAAATAGTTTTCCTCAATCACATTGCTCTCTCTCTCTCTCTCTCTCTCTCTCTCTCTCTTCTCTCTCTTCTCTCGCTCTCTCTCTCTCTCTCTTTCTCTCTCTCTCTCCTCTCTCTCTCTCTCTCCTCTCTCTCTCTCTCTCTCCTCTCTCTCTCTCTCTCTCTCTCTCTCTCTCTCTCTCTCTCTCTCTCTCTCTCTCTCTCTCTCTCTCTCTCTCTCTCTCTCTCTCTCTCTTATCAGGATGACAAGTGCCATACCATTCTGTGAGATGTGCCAAGACAGAATTGAGCATCTGTCAAAAACACGTCGGTCCCAGCGGACGCTTCGCTGATGGACGCAGACATGCAGGAGAGAGAAAGATAGACAAAAAGGCAGACAAGGGATGGCTGAAAAGAGTGGTGGATGATTTGGATGGGTGGGGTCTCGTACTCACCTGCTGTGCCCACCAGCATCCTTGAACCCCGTTTCACCTTCATCGCTGCGAGGGGTGGACGCAAAGGTCTTCCACACGGTGTCTTCCTCTATTTGTCTGTCCATTTTGATTGTGCATGCTTACAAGCATACTAATGAACTCAACAGCAGAGAATAGAGCAAAAAACAAGAAGAGAAATGGAAATGAATGCCACGGCTGAAAATACAATTAAGTAAAAACAACACATTTGGTTTCTCCTTGCAGTCCAATGCATCTACTCAAGAGTAGAATTGCAAAGGACTATTAAATATTGCTCATTTTATTAATTCATTTTCACAGCATGTTTTGCTTCATGCAAAAACTTGAATCCATTTCAACAGGTCCACTCGCTCTTATCACAAGATAAACCAGTGGATTTCTTGCAGGTTGTTCTCAAGAGGTTTCAGTTGTCTAAAATAGCAACTTTGTCTTAAAGGTGCCCTAGAATAAAAAATCGAAATTAACCTTGCCATAGTAAAATTCAGTGCATGGACATCACATACAGTGAGTCTCAAACACCATTGACTCCTCCTTCTTATGTAAATCTTGTTTGTGAAAAACTCCAAGGAAAACAGGCGATTCTCAACATGATACCAACTGTGACGCAATCGCTGGGATAATTAATATGTACCCCCCCCCCCCCCCCCCCCAACATTTGCATGCCAGCCCATTTTCATTGTCAGGTGGAAATGTGCAGCCGAATCATCAGGAGTTGTTCAGGTAAATAAACGTCACACGAGGATAGCGAAAACTTTCAAATTCAAAGTTGTTTGTTTGCTAGGCCCATTTCACCATGGAGAGTTTTTCTAACCTGGGACGATATCAAGCAGGATTCGCTCAGCGTCTAAAACTGAAGAAAGGGCCGATTCCATCCATATTCAGTACTCAATCCCTCAATCTCTCCTCTCCCTGAACTGACAGGGGAGTTTAAGCTCATTAAATATGCAAATCTTCTCCAATTCTAGCAGTGGGCGTTTACTTCTAAGTCTCCAGTGAGTAGTAAACACTACAATGACTATTTTGAGTGGCTTTTATTCAGTAAGTAGTGATTTTATCCACTTCTTGCCTGTCAAACCTATTTCTGATTAAATTGTAAATTTCTTAGTAAGACAACATTAACAATATATCCCCTGTGTTGTCTAGATCTAATGCAAGATGCTAGTACAATTGGAAACTCCATTAACACAAATAACTGATTTAACAAATAACACCAATAAGTAGTTTGTCAAATGACAAAGGTTAATATTATTTCCTGTTAGTGTTGTCATAAAATACAACAGTAGGTATGTCGATCCCTTTTGACGGACTGAAATCTAAATTAGCCTAAATTTAATCATTAAAGGGGAGATGAATTGAGAAATCAACTTTCCCTTGAGCTTTTGATATATGAAAGTTCATGGTAATATAAGAATATCCTCTAATATTCAGAGCTGAAAACTTCATTGTTAGTCAAAGAAAAGCTTTTATAGACACCAGGCTCAGCAAACGGTCCTGTGCTTCATACTGACGTCATTGCGTGACGAAACACCGCCTCTACAGAATCTGCAGCGCGTCTAATCCAGTAGCCCCGCCCACCGACTCATGGAGGGCTCGTGTTAGCTGGTCAACAACAATAAACAAGACGAGGAAGATTAAGATATTCCACATTCCTGGTTGTGGAAGAACACAGTCGCTGCATAAGCTTCCTTCGAATCCTAATATTAGGAATGAGTGGTTGAACTTTATTTTTAATGAAATTCCAGCTCACGTGGGGAAGACATGTTCACTTCAGTTCACTGCGGGATCGTTTGTAAATAAATCTCCGGTCAATGCTGGATTTGGATCCGACAGGAGGAATGGTGCAACACACTTATGTGAGTAAAACATGTTTTTTTATATGTAATAGTACTGCATTGTTATAGATCGTTTTGCTTATGTGTACGTGTCTAACAGAACATACCTTTAGCACGCTGGACTCTCTCTCTCTCTCTCTCATCTGAAGTTGACATCTGAAAGGTGGCGCGCACGTGTATGTGTGTGCACGCGTTTCACGTTTATATCATCCGATCTTGCGGGCTATCAATCGCGGGTGGATGAAAAAAAATGTAGTTCGATAAAGAAGTTTACGAGCCCTGTGATCGAGAAAATGATTCCGGTTGTCGCCTCTCCCTCAATCTCTCCTCTCCCTGAACTGACAGGGGAGTTTAAGCTCATTAAATATGCAAATCTTCTCCAATTCTAGCAGTGGGCGTTTACTTCTAAGTCTCCAGTGAGTAGTAAACACTACAATGACTATTTTGAGTGGCTTCTACATTACTTTGTTTGGCTAAATAAATCGACTTTCAAATCAGTACTCTACTGTCAAACTGTAAAGTTACTGTACAAACAACATATTTACGTGCTAACCAGTTCATTTCGTGATTCAAAGTTAAGAAGCTATCATTGTCAAATCATTGCCATGATGGATGTTATAGATGTGTTAGCTGTCATTGAGTCGTGGAGTGAAACAGCCAATCAGAGCAGAACTCCACATTAATATTCACAACCCTTTCAAATAAGGCAAAAACAGAGCATTACATCCTAGGACGATTTCTAGGGTTGTAAATTGATCTATAAAACCGTATCTGGACAATTTTTGACCTTAAATAAGCCCCATATCCTCCATTTAGATATCAGAGAACAATTTAACATATGGTTTCAAATCATTCTAGGGCACCTTTAAGTAAATACGTCTGTACAATTATAGAATGGAGCTACACCGGGGGAAAAAAATACTTGGATATATAATACTTGGATTATCCAGGACATTTTTTTATATAACTCAGATTATATTCATTTGAACGAAGAATGTCATATACAACTAGGATGACTTGACGGTGAGTAAATCATAGAATCATTTTTGAGTGAACTATCCCTTAAAAGGTAGGGAAAGTGCTTTCTGGTAACCGTTGTTGGCATTTCAAATTATCAAAACAAACACGCCCCTACCCCCAAGGGTCTCTGCCCTATTTTGATAGCTCCGCCCCACACATATGTAACCCAGGCAACGACTATGGCAGAATCTGTGCTTTACGAATCCAGGTTGAATATTCAATGAAAGTCACCCCTTTTATCAGAAAAGCACAACCCGTTCTCATGAACAACTCAATAGTACACGAGCATGACAGTCCAACTAACGACATATTACAATTATGACAAGACTAGAGTTATGGCGATCACAAAAAAACGAACCGTTCTCATGAACAACTCAATAGTACACGAGCACGACAGTCCAACTAACGACATATTACAATTATGACCACATTAGAGTTATAGCAATCACAAAAACACAAACCATTCTCATGACAACTCGATAGTACACGAGCACACAGTCCAACTAATGACATACGTATTACAATTATGACCGGATTGGGTTATAGCCAATAGATCATGAAAACAGAAAACAAACATATATTAGGAGTATAGTATCTTACTTGTCGGATTTTGTTAACTAACGCTTGAAACGGGCAGTGAGGAGATTTAGATGCTCCATACGGTGTGGAAATGAACGGGTCTTTATCATCGCTGAGGTGAGTGACAATTCGATCGCAAATGGACAAACAAGCGAACATGACACACGAGCATATTAAAGCAAAGGCCAGCATATGTTAGTTCTCGGCTAATGTCTGTCATGTGTGTCGTGTGTTTTAAATAATGACATCCACTGAGTGCTCTCATCTCCCCATAGTAGACACGCCCCATACCTGCTGATTGGCTACAAGTTTGCTCGAACCGAATACGTTTTGTAAAACGGATTTAAAATAACATTTACCCCACCTTTAAGCCTCGTCTTTGAAACGGGGTTGAAAAACTAGAGAGAAAAATATGTATTTCTCCCCTCCAAATAGTTTTTGCACTTTAAATGACACTTAAAGGGGCAGGGTGGTAACAACATCAGCAGTTTAGTAAAGGTAAAGCTGCATGCTCGGATTTTCATAGTCTTTCCGCTGCATGTGCTGACTCTGTTCCTGATGGCCACAGGCAACTCAGGGTAAATGCACAGTGGGAGCTCTCCTAAAAAGACAAAGTTACATTACCAATGCAAACACCAAGTAAAGCACACCATGCTGGAAGCGTTAATTACGCCCCCAGACACTCCGCTGCACTCGCAGCCTCGCTAACGCTCACAGATTTATATGAGAACATGTCGTTTAGTTGTAAAATGACCCTTTCAATCATTCATCCATTCATTCGTTTTTTTGTTATTTACAGATTGAGGGATAAATGCGCAGCCATCTGGAAGCAACAGGCGTCCCCTGATGTCGTGCCCTTGACAAGATCATGGCAAGAAAGTCTATAATCTAAAGTTGAGCACGGCTTTCGCAACCCACTGTTTACATTGGCGCTGATTGAGCTGATCGGAGCCGTCCCTGAGGCGGCGAGACTTATCATTCACCGCAGAGGACCCGAGAGCTGACAGAAGTCTCCCTCCCCCCCAAGCAAATTTCAGCCAGGTACACTAAATGTTCCCATCATCTCACACCTGCAATACAAAGACAAACAGGGGACTCTCTCTCTCTCTCTCTCTCTCTCTCTCTCTCTCTCTCTCTCTCTCTCTCTCTCTCTCTCTCTCTGCAGGTCTGCTAGATCCTGCTTCATTAGACGTGCAGCTGTTGAGTAGAAAGGCAGTAGAATGAGAGAGAGAACCCAGGAGATGCTAGCAGACATGTGACAGATGAAGAGAGGGAGAGAGAAAGAGAGGGAGCAAGAGAAAAGGGAGGGAGGAAAACTAACAATGGCCTGTCATTCTGAGCGGCTGCCAAGCGATGCCCATAATTGATTGCTCGTCCCATTTTCAAAAGCTTTCTAGACACGGACACACGCACACACACACACATGCTGTTTGAACATAGTCTATAGTAATAGAGGATGAATCAGTGCAAATCACGGACTCACACACCGTGAATTTGTGAAATGGAATATTTAGGTTTATAAAGGACAGTTCTGACTCTACATTCTGATTGGATGAACTGTGTTTGAGGCCGTTATGATGCGGATAAATGCACACCTGTGACTACACATTCTATAGCAAATCACCAAGTTGCATTGCTCAGCAACCGTAAACACTATTAATCTAAGATCTAAGTTCCTTTGCTGAAGAAAAAAACTAAGGGTTAGTTCACCCAAAAAGGAAATTTATGTCATTAATCACTCACCCTAATGTCGTTCCACACGCGTAAGACTTCGGAACACAGTTTCTGATATCTAATATTTAGTCAGAGAGCGTATGCAAGTGTATGCATACTATACTGTCCATGTCCAGAAAGGTAATAAAAATATGATTCGGATTGCCAATGTCACGTGATTTCAGCAGTTTGACACGCGATCCAAATCATGAATCAATCCGCTGATTCATGACCTTTTGAATCTTTATTTGAGGTTTGGAAACAAACCCAGAAGAGAAGACAATGCTGAATAAAGTCGTAGTTTTTTGTTATTTTTGGACCAAAATGTATTTTCGATGCTTCAAGAGAGTCCAATGAACTAACTGATGTCATATATGGACTACTCTGATGATGTTTTTGTTTTTTTCCCTTTCTGGACATGGACAGTAAAGTGTGCATACACTTGCATATGCCCTCGGAGCTCGGACTAAATATAAAATATCTTAAACTGTGTTCTGAAGATGAGCGGCGGTCTTACGGGTGTGGAACGACATTAGGGTGAGTCATTAATGACATCAATTTCATTTTTGGGTGAACTAACCCTTTAAAATGAAAATTTGGTGTTTGCAAACCTGTATGACTTTTTGCTTTGTGGAACACAAAATAAGCTATTTTGAACAACCACAATGAGTCCAAAACAACATGTTGGCCTTTTTACACAAAACACATGCAGGAAGCGGCAAATTGTGGCCCAAACAGCAAAAGCTACAATATTTTATCAAGATAAAAATATAGTCCCTGACAAAAGTCTTGTCACTTGTATACAAATTGACCTAAAGTGCCGCTGAAATATATTTCTAATCAAGATTTTTTTTTACAAAAAATGACTCATTTTAATCCCACCAGCTTTTGTGATAATGTTTCAGTGAAAAACTAAACTTTCAAAAAGTATTCTAATATTCGCAGCTTGGTAAAGCCCATTGAGTCAATTTTTGCAAAGACATAAGTGTTGTCACCTTGTCATATGAGCTTCACCTGTGACTAATAATGGATCAATTAGGTCTCAAGTGTGTATAAAAAGAACCCCAGTACACTAGACCTTCACATCAACTGCAACTAGACCTCTGCAAACATGCCTAAGATTCACCCAGAGACTAAAGTTTTGATTATCAAGAGGCTGAAGACCAGATCCACTGCTGAGGTGGCAGACACCTTCAATGTGTCTCAGCGTCAAGTACAGAGGATAAAAAAAAGATTTGAAGAGACTGGAGACGTTTTTGACAAGCCCAGGTCAGGCAGACCCCGCAAGACAACTGCTCAAGGGGACCGTTTGTTGGCTCGAAAATCCAAGGCCAGCCCATTTTCCACTGCAGCAGAGCTCCACGAGACCTGGTCACCTGAAGTCCCTGTGTCAACCAGAACAGTTTGTCAGATTCTTTCTCGAAATGGCCTCCATGGACGAATCAGTGCCCAGAAGCCAGCACTAAACAAAAGACAATTGAAAAACCGTGTGGCATTTGCCAAGGCCCTCAGCCTGCTAAAAGGATGGACGCTGGAAAAGTGGCAGAAGGTGGATTTTTCAGATGAATCTACTGTTGAATTACACCACAGTCGCCGCAAATATCGCAGGAGACCTACTGGTGCCCGAATGGATCCGAGATTCACCCAGAAAACAGTGAAGTTTGGTGGCGGAAAAATCATGGTCTGGGGTTACATCCAGTATGGGGGTGTGCAAGAGATCTGCAGGGTGGAAGGCAACATCAATAGTCTAAAATACCAAGAAATCTTAGCTACCTCTTATATTCCCAACCATAAAAGAGGCCAAATTCTGCAGCAGGACGGTGCTCCATCGCATACTTCCATCTCCACATCAAAGTTCCTCAAGGCGAAGAAGATCAAGATGCTCCAGGATTGGCCAGCCCAGTCACCAGACATGCACATCATTGAGCATATATGGGGTAGGATGAAAGAGGACGCATGGAAGACGAAACCAAAGAATATTGATGAACTCTGGGAGGCATGCAAGACTGCTTTCTTAGCTATTCCTGATGACTTCATCAATAAATTGTATGAATCCTTGCCAAACCGCATGGATGCAGTCCTTCAAGCTCATGGAAGTCATACAAGATATTAAATTTGGATCTCACAGCTTCACAACTTAATTTGCTGACATATTTTTGTATTTGCAGTAAATTTGTTCAATTTCTGTATAGGCGACAAAACTTTTGTCTTGCCAAAATTTGACCTTTCTGTCTTGATTAAATGATAAATATTTTTTCTGTGAAAATTATTTATTTCAGTGCATTAAACATCATTTGGGAGGGTTTTAGCTTTTCATATGAGCTATTTCTAACACCAATGAATTAATTAAAAGTCAGGTTAATATCAGGTATTTCTAGAAAATAGATAAGCGACAAGACTTTTGTCAGGGACTGTAAATCATTTTTATTCACAACCAAGCAGAGGCGGACAGTAGTGAATTATTTTTATTCTAAGTAAATATTTCATCTGTGTTTTTCTCTGGAAAACATTTTACTTCACAACATTCCGAGCACAATAGTGTACGTTTTACTGCACTACTTCATATTGCATATTATTTAATACTTAATCACATTAAAAATGTAGTACTTCCTTACTTCTACTCAAGTAAAGTCAAATCAGTGTTTAATTTGAGTACAAGAAAGTACAAACTTTTGAATGTAATTAAGTATTAAAGGTTAAAAACATGTAGTGAATGAAATGTAGTGGAGTAAAAAGTACGCAGTAAGACCTTTACTGTGTATTTTTTTATTCATATTAACGTCGTAATGTAACAACATTTGTGGATTACAAATATAGCTGTGGACAAATAAAGTCTGTGAATTCACTGGAAGATTGTCATGACATTTTGATTAAAAATGTAAATGGTATACCTATACTAATAGGCACCCGAGTACAGAAGGTTGTATAAGCATTTATTTATTTTTTGCTTTTTCTCAAACAGATTTTCGAAACTGGTCACTTTATGAGCTGAAAACTTTTTCAGACTGGTCTAACACTCTGTTAGACACTCTGTTAGAGTCTGTTAAACTATTATTTGTGCAGAATATCAAATTCCTATAAATTACATAAATTACAATTGCATAAAGAGGGGCAATTTAGATTCCATTTCACTGAGTTTGAGGAACAATTTATTATCTCTGCTACCTACCTTGGTTAAAGGGAATACATCTCATTTTTATAGAATCTTTTCTGAAAGTTCCCAAAATTATTTTTCTTCTTTGAGAATAAACTGGGAGCTGGAGTTTAAAAGGAAGTTCATTGAAAAAGGATAGTTAACTCTGTACTGAATTGACCTCACCTTTGACTATGAATATTAAAGTTAAAGAAACTAATTATAAATTCCTCTATAAATATATAACTCCAGTGAAGCTTAATACGTTTGATGATAGAAGTTCACCTTTGTGTAGAAAATGTGGAATTGATTAAGGAACATTTATGCATTTATTTTGGTATTGTAAAGTGATTTAATCTTTTTGGGAGAAGATTCATAAAGCAGTTCAAGATATGTGTAACCGTACTTTTGAGCTATGCCCTGTTAAAACCATGATGTGGAGAATAAGTTTCCTTATACAAGAAAATGTGTGTTTACAATGTTTTCTTATCTTGCAAAAAAAAAATGTATACTTGCTACATGGATTTCCCAATCAGAACCCTTTTTGGGTCAATGGCTGGAGCAGATGATAGACTTGTTGCCTGAATTACAAGTAAATGGCATTCAATACTGCAAGACTTTTTATCCACATGGTGCTTAGAATTTATTATATAGAGACTATAAAATGACAAACTTATATTGAGCAACACAGACTATAGTGTAGGATGATTATTATTATTTTTCTAATTTTTTATTAATTTTTATTTTTTTGGTCCTGTATTTAGCTGTATTGTCCTTATGGTTTGTCAGTGTGATGTTGTGTTTTGTAGTATGAGTGTAAACAAAACAAAACTTTTTTTTATTATTATTAAAGGTGCACTATGCCATTTTTCCGTCCGCTTTAGAGGGCAACTATTCAAAACAAAGGCGTAGTTTGATGACGCCAAGTTTGAGCTCAGAATCTTGGGACATGTTGTCTTCACCTCACAGCCGGTGGAAAATAATCGGGGTAGGACTCAAAGCAGAAATCATGTTGATGGATGCTATTATTAACGTTACTGTAGTATGAAGCAGAGCAGGACTGAGTGTTGTGGAGCTGAGCAAGGCCGCTGGAGCGATTGTTAATTTAAATGAACAACACACAACTTGCAAGCTGCGGGACTTTTATTATGACGGGACACAGTCGCGGGCCCTGGTGCTATTTCCCGCTTTTCCGGTCGTATGTATGAGGTAATGCAGCTCTGTTTATCATATTAGATACATTTAAGAGTGTTTAAAATGATGTTATTACATTAGTCTGTGTGTTCGCTCAGCCGCTGCTGTGTCATTTGTTTCACACTGCTAAGAGTAAAGTGTTTCTGCCAAATAAAAACAGAGAGCTAGGGTAACACATATATTATGTGTTATAATATATATGTTTTCTTTATATTTATTTTTGTTATTTTATTTTTTTCCCTTTTTCCATTGTTGCACTTTGAGATTCTTTGGAATGAAAAGTGCGTTATAAATTAAATCTATTTATTTATGCAATTGACAGGCGACTCCCACAGAGGTCCCGGTTCCTTGGCTAAAATAGCAATTTTCTTACAATTTACAAATAGTTGGAAACATTTGGGGTATTGTAAGAACTAAATTGCACAAAATATATACACTGGCCTGGTGTTTTTGGAACATTTTACTGCAAAAAATACTGCCTTTAAGTTCAATTTCATGCTGAAATCCTTAGATTTTTGTATTTATTAACTATTTAATCAAAACTTGTATTAAATTTATTGAACATTATTGTCTCTTATAGCACTATTGCTTATCAACAGGTCCATAAAATGCATGGATTTCTCAAAACAGTAAGTTACCTCAAACGCTCTCAGCCCCGTACGTCCTGAACTGACACTCGTGTTTAGTGAAAAGAGAAGACATGAAGATGCTTTCCTATCTGTTTGGTTGTGAGGGGTCAGTGCCTGTTTGTTAGCGCAGAGGCTAGTTTGTGCTCTATTGGATGACTTAGCCTGCAGCTCTCTAAAGGGACGTCGAAATCTCCCAACCATACACCTGCTTTAATGCTGTCTGACATGCCGGGCCTCAAAGAACGAGCCTCCAGCTCAGGTAAGTCTCTGTTAGCCATCCGTATGCACACACACAAACACACATGCCTGGGGAACGCATGCCAACGTACACGCACACATGCTTATTTCCTCCCCCTCTCTCACTCTCGCTCCGTCTTTCTCCTCTGGCTTTCCCTGTAGCTCTCTGGCAGTTTTGCGTCAGTGCTGGAACCGCAGGGACGGTTGACATTTCAGTCTGGCTATGTTTCCAGTCCCTGTGATCAGAGCCATGCTGCCTCTACGAACTTAAAGGTCACAGCTTGTTGTTTGTCAAAATTTCTAGAAAAAAATAAATAAAGGTGAGCATGTGTGCTGGCAAACGGTGCATCATATTCTCTTGATTTTAATGCACAATATGATTTGCTTCCAAAATAATTATACCCCAGTACATAAAAGCGGGCCAAACAGAGAGCTTCCCACATCGTAATGAGATTGAAACTCCAATGTTAAACACAGTTGTGTGAAGAAGAAGAAAAAAAAACCAAAAAAACATTGCCTTCGGCTTTTAATTTGAACATTTTCTCACTATGAAATATTCTGTACCCATTGTTTAAAAGTGTTTTACTCTGTGCCTTGTAGGTTATGATGTTTTAATCAGCTATGAAATTATTTTACTTACATATCAATTTTATCAGATCTCTCTTTTTCTTTAGTTGCAAAGTTTTAAAGCCTTTATATAAAACCTAAATAATAGATTCTCTGTATAATTTGCATTTCCAGGGATCATTAAGAATCTTATTATTACAGCTGTACTGTTTTGCACTGCACAAAGGAAGATATGGCAGCACATATGGCACATATGGCAGATATACTTGTAAAACTTGTTAATCGTTTACTGTGGTTCATCCAGAAATGTAGTTGATATACCTCAGATGATTTTATAGACTATTTTTGATGTTCATCTGTTCTGAGTGTCCCAATCTGAGTGTGGTTTATTAAGGCCACCGATCCCCAGATGTTACAGTTTGACGAAAATATGTATACTGCGATATGTCATGTTGTAGAGTTTTGTGCTGATTTTTCTTTTCTTTTTTTCTTTTTTTTACTGTTTGCTAATGCAATTTGCTATTTTCTCATATTAAAAGCACAATATGTAAGATTTTTTGGATTAAAGTTATTACATTATCCTAGATGTTCCAAGAATGTTTAAATTCAGAGAAATAAGCTATTTTAACCAGGACACGGGCTGTGTGTGTGTGTGTGTGTGTGTGTGTGTGTGTGTGTGTGTGTGTGTGTGTGTGTGTGTGTGTGTGTGTGTGTGTGTGTGTGTGTGTGTGTGTGTGTGTGTGTGTGTGTGTGTGTGTGTGTGTGTGTGTGTGTGTGTGTGTGTGTGTGCGTGTGTGTGCGTGTGTGTTGCTTATTGATGACATCATATCTGCCTATACCCTCGATTTCCAATTTCATGAAAACACCAAAGACGCTTTAATATATTATGTATTATTAAATGAGAAATGAGGGAACAACATTTATAGACAGAAAACGAATTATTGTACAGTAATACAGCAT
The DNA here is from genome assembly GCF_024679245.1 of Pseudorasbora parva. Lineage (NCBI taxonomy): Eukaryota > Metazoa > Chordata > Actinopteri > Cypriniformes > Gobionidae > Pseudorasbora > Pseudorasbora parva. The sequence goes on along the minus strand of NC_090189.1, from coordinate 13,069,655 downwards.
TTTTTCCGCCATAATTTTTTTAAATGTATTTATTAATTGCATGCCATTTAGCAACACAAACAAGCCATCCAGCATTTATTAATATGATGTTCTGATATCAATCTAGGTATTAGTAGCCTAGAAATCTAGACGCACCCTAGCGGCAGCAAATTTAATCTGCCCACAAGTGTCGTCTAGCAACTCTCAATACCCTTCTGAGCTGTATTCCCCAAACTCTTGCCGGGCCAATCACATCGTGTATAGAGTCGGTGGGCGGGGCCATAATGACGACGGCCGAGTTGCGTTTGCGTTCTTCTAGTAAACACAGAAACTGGCTAATGGCGGCGGTCTTTCGAAACAGCTTTGACCGCGACTCTGGAAGACTTGGAGTTAAGCTTTTCTCTGAGAACAGAACAAAGAACGGCACTGAAGTCATTCTTAAAAAGGGAAGATGTGTTCGGAGTTTAGCCGACTGGATACGGTGAATGTTTAATCTATCAACAAGCTCTGTTTCACCTTCGTTGCTCTGGTTGGTGTAGCGCTATCCTATCGCGTGCAGAGGGAGTTTGAAAGACAACCGTTTATCCCGCCCCTCGGATTGAGCCCTGTCTATGGTGAGTTTCCAGACCAAACATCTTGATGTGGGTCTGGCTTGTCAGGCTAAGGTATTAGCAGAGTGAACACACAAAGTAACGTTCTAACATAATTTTCAACACACTCAAATGTATCAAATATGATAAAACAACGTTGTACTACCCCACAATGAAGGCCTTCTGAAGCGAAGTTGTACTAAGAAATGATGACTAAGAAATGATTCTTACACATGTGTTTGTGTAAGAAAAATATCCATATTTACAACTTTTTAGACTAAAATAACTAGCTTCCGGCAGTCAGCTCTGCGTGAGTTGACTTGCACTAAAAGAGTAACCCTGATGCTATGTTTTGTTTTGCTCTATCTTTGCTCTATCGAACGCTTCTGTGGTCGTCAGTAGGCATGCGTCAAGGGTTGCTCGATGTGTACGGCAATCTGCCAGATGTTAGTTATTTTAGTCTATAAAGGGATATTATTAACCTCCCGGAGCCGCGTGGAGCGTTTATATGATGGATAGATGCACCGTTATGGACTTCATAAACAAGGCAACATTTCACTGCCATTATAATGCTTGGATTAGCCAGGACTTTTTTAATATAACTTTTATTCGACTGAAAGAAGAATGTCATATACACCTTGGATGAATTGAGGGTGAGTAAATCATGGGCTAATTTTCATTTTTGGGTGAACTAACCCTTTAAATGTCTCATACATGAGCATGGTTTCTGCCTACATGAGTTCAGTTCGATTTTTTCCCACCGGCTGTGAGGTGAAGAAGACAACTCCCAAGATTCCACGCTCAATCTCAGCGCCATCAGACCACTACATTGTTTTGAATAGGCGACCTCTAACGGTCCTCTTAACCGTTAGTTAAAACTGTGCCTTTAACTATTTGATCACTAATCATTTTTAATGATAATATAAGTTAAAAGTCTTGGTAAGGACTTGATCTTGACATAATGATTTTTAACCCCTAACCCAACCCCTAAACATTACATTTTCAAGCTGTAAGTCCCCCACAAGGTCAAATATTTTTGGTATTACTGTCCTTTGTGTTTGGTCCCCATAATGTAGGGTTTACCAGGACAACACACACACACACACACACACACACACACACACACACACACACACACACACACACACACACACACACACACACACACACACACACACAGACACAGTACACACAACAGGCATTATATATACAAAGGCAGCAAACAGACCCAGCTGATCACAGAATACTTTAGAGCCTTGGGCTGAATCATGCTAATGTATTGCTTTTGGGAACAATGTTTGAGAATCAGCCTGTCAAACAGGTGCTACGTGCAACTCTCCTTCCCAAAGGACTGATTATGTGTCAGCAACAGATATAAAACCTATGAGTCCTGAAGGGGGGTGGTGTGTATTGGTGAAGAGTCCATGCTTGTTTCAAGCACATGCACAGATTATCCCATCCTGTTCAGGGCCACACTCAATGAGTGGAAGAGGAGAAATCGAGGCGGATGATATACGACACGCCATATTTTTAGCGGAGGAGAAGGACAGAGTGAACCTCGAGGGAGTGCTTGATGATCTCCTCCTAAAGACTGTGGCCCATTCCCTCGCTCTTCCCTCTCTTTCACATCGTAGCTTCATGCATCCTTCTGCAAGAATAATGAGCGAAAAGAGGAAAAGAATACCATGCTGGAAAGAGGACTGCGCGTGTGTTCCTCTGACAAACTGTTGTCCGTAAACAACCTCAAAGATAAACGTCTCCCATCTCATCTCCAAACACACACTTGCACACAAAGATTTTCCCTGCCTGCTTGTTTGAAGAGAGCACTGCTTCATCCCCAAGTCTTCCAGCGGGACCTACTGGGGTGAGTTGGAGGCAACAGAAAAGGCTTTGAAACCAATCCAGAAAAATCATCCCAGCAGAGCTTAAGAGGACAGACAGAAATGTCTCAGAGCTTTGTGGATGATGTGCAGTTTATTAAAAAAATATTATATATTTTTTTTGACTAGAAATCAATGTTTGAAGTTCAAGTTTGAACCTCGTCTGAATAATGGCACTGTAAATGTGCATAGAGGCCTGATTAAATATGTGTAATTTTGCTCAAATATGTTAAAGGAAGTAGTGAACATGCCTCAGAGGTGTTATGACAATATCAAAAGGATATTGAATGATGTATTCTAGACAAAGTCACACAATATCGCAGATCTGTCCTATACAACTCCGTAAGACCCAAGTCTCAGCCTCAGATAAAGGCAAAACAATGTTGCCCGCCTTTATTTTTCAGGTAAGAGCGAGCATTTGTAGACCATTTGTAATTTTAATGTAGCTGGTTTCCAGTGTCATTTGCTTCCAGTTATTTTAAGCTGTACAAAATTAGAAAGTTTTTTCTTACTATATTATTTTAATTGTATTGTCTTAATTAAACACGCAGTTTGCAGCAAAAGCTTTTTTACAGTTTACTGCACTTTGATATATTATTCTTATTTCCCTATAGCAGCTAATGAATTAGAAAGTCTCGCACAATCAAAGAAAACACCTTACTTACGCGTTGAAAAATAAATAAGGTGAATATACTGCTTTTAATCACTACATAAATGTTGGAGGAACAGCATAAGGCTCAGCTCATTAACAAACTGACCAATCAGAATAGGTATTTAAATGACGCAACGTCATTTGCTGTCTAAAATAAGCTACATGAAATGACAATGGACCCTTTTCACAGACTGTGATTACATGTTTTAACTGTCATCGTAAATCCTGCAACGTTTTGGTGTATTTTGTTTTGTTTTTTGTATTGTACATTTAGGCCTATAACAAGGTTGTATTATATTAATTTTGCATCAAATTACAATCTACAAATTATCAAATTTTATCTCTGCTTGATAAACATTGCCAACATGTGAACCAATAATCTAATAAACGCACGATTACGATGGCAAAAAAACTAAACAAAAAATAGGCTACATGAAATTCCACCTTTGCACATTTACTTCATAACCAATCATTATCAGAGCTGAGCTGATCAAGTAAACCAATCAGCTTTCAGTGAGTCACGCCGTCATCAATCTTTAAACCTGCTTGTTGTTTAAGCTGCCGGATTTCCTAGTTAGAAATTGGACGCGTGAAGGCCCTCTCAAGTCAAAATGAATGCAAAATGTCAATGAGATACAAATGAATGGATCTGAAAACGAGTGAAACCGCACAATAGGGATACATTTCCTATATTGGATTATGAAGTTCATCTTCAAATAGGTGAGATATTATAGGCTGGGTGACCAAACGTCCTGTTTTCCTAGGACAGAGACATTTAGTATTTTGTAGCCTAATATAAAAATGTGCTATCCATACAGAGGAGGCATAGGCCTACTTAAAATGTATTGAAATTAATAAGGCATCTTTGAGTAAACTTTGAGTATCATTTGAGTATCTCATTGCCAGGCCGAGTGTCCTGGTTCTCGGTAATCAAAATATGGTCACCCTAAGATATCAGATAAAATGGGCTTTCACCTTTCCATTCATGTATACATATTTATTATGATCATATTCTGCATGTGACGCTGCATAATTTGTTCCGTTGATTTACTATATTGAGTGTTTATCAGTGTTTGGAAAGACATTAATAACATGGCGTCATTAAAGGGGTACTTCAGTGCTGGGAAGATGAATCTGTATTTAAACTGGGTCATTAATGTAGTAGAAATGTGAAATTGTGTTTTTTTTTTATTTGATTTTTTTTTTTATTTGAATTTGGTGCTTTCTAGACTGAGAAAAGACAGAACATGTATTTTTGTCTCATGGGGTTGAAAGACTACAATTCCTAGAATACTTCGCTGCCCTGTGAGGCCACTCCCAAAGCCACCGCTACTGAATCACTTTTACTTTCCCACCGCGTCCATCTTCATAAAATCAGTTCAGTTAGAGAACAGACACTACAATTAAAAACTGAAAGTGTCTGTTCAATATATTGTGATTTAGCCGCTGAGGAAGTGTCAGCACAAACGTAGCAGGAGTCAGGCTGAATGAGCTCTCCTGATGAGAGCTGAGGAAAACGCATCCACGCTCGTGGCAGTAGTTCTCAGTGCGTGTTCAGTCTGGCGCGTTTTCAGTTCATGACTTTGGAAGATTAACTTTCATAGGAATTAACTTGAGAAGAAAAAATACTCACTTTGCTCCGCCGGCCGCACCGTTTCCATGAATGCCTGAGCTGAGCTGTGAGTGCGACCCCATGCGTGTGCAAGTTGAAAACATGAGGAAATGGCTCCCTCTGCTGGCTGTAGTCTTTAGCGTCTGTCCAAACATTTTACAGATGAAGCAAAACGACGATATTTGCGTCACTAGAGTAATATTTCCAGAAATAAAATGCACAAATCTCTCGTCTCAGGGGGATATGAGAGGGGGGAGCACGATCATTCGAATATACTCCAGGGTTTCTACTGATAGAAAACCATATGTTAATCGCTGAAGTAAACCCTTTAATTTACAGGACTATATTGGAATGTCAGTAGGGATCGTTCTTTCTCATGTGGCACAGATCGACTATGACTTGCATGAACTTGCATAAAAAATGCATGAATTTTGATATCCTCAGATCGGAATATATGTGGTAATAAGTCCTATATGATTCGGATACGTGCATTTGCGTCTGCCACGTAAGTGGTCAAATCGGATATTCCTCGGTAAATGCGAGTCGTACGTCATTGTAAGGGGGCGGAGGTGATTGACGTCAACTCAGGTGGATTCGAACCGCGATCAAGGGCTCTCCTCTTTGTTCTCCGCCTTACAAGAGCAATGTTTTTTGCTGACCTTTAAAGAAAAACATTGAATCATTTCGTTTGCATCCATTGCATATTGCTTCTTTTTCCGGGTCAGGACATCTTGGGCTGTTTCGCCAGTGTAGTGTGAATGCCTTTAATGTTGATTTGCATATCAGCCTCCCTTTCAAAATGTCCTTTTGCTGGCCGTTATCAAGTTTTGACTATTATTGGATATAAATTTGTATTTGATTCTAAGCACAACTGCCAATCCAGTTGATCCAGCCCATCAAAGGAAGAAACATTTCTTTATCTCATGTGCTTTTCTCCAGTCTTTACACATTGGCAAACATAAATTTTCAAATTGCTGTGCTAACCATTATTACAGCATAAAGAATGACTGTCGTTATTTATGGGGGTATGAGCCTTACATTTATTTGCACATTTATTAATGAATGCATTTTTGCAACATCATTCAATGAGTAATGCACCAACTACAGTCCCATATGGTACAGGAAAGTTAAATATTACATTTCACCCTCTGTGCAAAACATTCAGTAGCTAACAAATTCTAGTATGTACAGCCAAATTGCATTCCTTGTGTGGGGGAAAAATATTAAAGATTCATATTTGCATTTTTGGCTGGGAAGACTGTACTTTTGAACAAAAGTTTCACTCTCCCTGGGTATCTCTAACCTGTGTTACAATGCAGCCAGAGTTTACAATCTGTCCAGAAAAAACAAAACAGAGCGATAAAGCCTGGGGCTGGCCATACGTGTTTATAATTACATGTATTTCCTCATTTTATTAGCAGAGATAATCTATTACATATGACACAGATATGACCAGATAGGCCATTTGGGTTTTCTTTTTCTTTTCAACACATTCATATTCTTTATTTGGTCACCTAATAAAAAAATGTCAGTTCAGGTAAATTTTTCAGGTGTATATATATTTTAAACAGATTGCAGAAAATGGTATGTTTTTTTAACTGCTCATTTTGTGAGCACATGCACATACAACCATATTTGAGTCAGAACTTGGTGACAGCTCATGGATACTTAATCTGGGCATATATAAGTCACGCTCTTATCTCATTGGTTCTTGCGAATCCAAATTTAGTTCATGTCGACACATGCATAAATCCCAGAACCTTAAATTATGTGACATTTATTTGGGAGGCGAATATAAATCCTTTTAAATCCAATGCATTTAGGGGGGATTGACTAAAAATGTATTGTACCTCGCTGGTGTTGGTGAATCAGCCAGGGTGAGGTGAGGTGTACCACTGCTCTGGGTTTATATTTGAGAGCTTGTTATCTATTGGCTCAGAGTGGTTTGTTTCCCAGCAGTGTACTTTCACCGGGGTATATGCTTCTGTTTGTGTGTGGTATGACACCTGGTGACTGTGTATCTGTGTGTGTGTGTGTCTATATTTACTGTTCACCAGATGAGCTTTGATCAGGAGATGGACCATAGAATTGAGGTGGGAGGTTTGTGTATGTGTGTGTGTGTGTGTGCGGCTTATTGGGAATTTGAAGTGTGATTGACAGGGGAGAAGTCTATTAGCTGAGATTGTTAACTCCAGGGCACAGTAGAGGCTGTTATCGGCTGCAGACAGCCGTGAAAGGGCCCGGTTGATTCACAGGAAAGCCATTGTGCATTTCAAAGGTGTTGTCTGAGTGATTCGGGTCTGGGCTGACACCACAGAGAGGCAGAGAGAGCGAAAACACAGGAGAGAATGTGCTGGAATCCACAATGATCAATGGACGTTTAGACATCCCCATATACCCCCTCTCCCTCCGGCACCCCGTCTCTCCGAGGAACTAGTGTGACAGTTGTGGATAGAAAGGCTAGGGTGAAAGGAGAGCTAAATGTTTAAAGTTAAGCTGGAGTGATTGAGGCGGTTTGTCTGGTTGCCTGCTCGCATTGGTGTGTGGGTTGTGATTGGCATTACATTGGAGTCATCCTTCTCTAGGATGGCCGCTTGCTTGTGTCTGACTGCTGGTCGCGGTAGTTCGTCCATTTAGGAAGCGCACTGCACCTTATTATAACCGGGATGTAGTTTTGTTGTGATCAGTGTGTAAAGGGGCATTGGTGGTGCATACGGTAATAGTGGACAAAGTACACACCTTCATTACTTGAGTAAAAGTAAAAGTACTGCTGGTCAAATATTACTCCGTTACAAGTGAAAGTTGTATAAACAGATACTTACTTGAGTAAAAGTACAGAAGTATTTGTTTTTAAAAGTACTTAAGTATCAAAAGTAAATTTGCATTTTTATGCCAACACATTATTTTATCATTTTTTTTTGCATAAATGCTCATTATGCCATCATGATGGTTTAGGCCAGTCAGTGATGCTCTAATCTGACATACGACTAACTTAAACTAATTTAAATACTTGTACAAAAGTTACAAAGCTGCTGTCACTTTAAGGTTGAATTTACGGATCCAATACACTGATACACATCTGATATTCTCCCAACTTTTAACCTTCACTTAAGACATAATCAACTTTTTTTTTTTATGTGAATACTCGACAAAGTCAATATTTTGACATCCGTTTTCTTCCATTTTGCTATAAACTATAAATCTGTTTAAATGCTGTGAAATCACTGAAATTCATGTGACCCTACAAGAGTAATTCCTGAAAGGCTTTCTGCAAAAACCCAATCACCTTTTAAAGAAGAAAAAAAATCATCCACTTACTTTCAAAGCTGCTACAGAAACGACTTTCGACGTCGAGGACCTACGATATTTGTCTTTTAAATGTAGTGATGTTAAAGTCATACGTTTCAAGAAAATGTAATACTCAAGTAAAGATACTCAAAAAGTGTACTTAAGTAGATTACTTAACTAAATGTACTTAGTTACTGTCCACCTCTGGTAATGATATCATCTTGAACTAAATGTTCTTTTGAGTGATCTCATTAAATCTGGTTTGCAACAATGGGCGTAAAGATTTGTTCACAAATCAGACTGAATGGATTGATCGGACATCAATCTGGTGCACTTTAAGGGGAAAATACAAAACTGCAGCCCCTTTTCAGTGACCATATTGAACATAAAAGGCTTTTAAAGTAATCAAATATATTGGGTTTGAAACAGTTAATTCACCCAGAAAAAAAAAGAAGAAAAAATCTAATTCTTACTCACCTTCATGTCATTCCCATCCAAATCCTTAAGACTTTTGTTCATCTTCAAAACACAAATAAAGATCTTTTTCATAAAATCTGAGAGCTTTCTCTCTCTCCACTGACAGCTATGCAACTACCACTTTGACACTCTAAAAAGTTCATAAAGATATTTTATCCATAATGTTTTTATTTTGGGGTGAACAACCCCTGTAAAATGTTTTTATTTGATCATTTAATTTCGTTAGAGAATGTTTTGAATACATAGAACTTTCCGACAGTGTTACATTAAAATAATAAAGGAGTGCTTTACACACTACTGGTGTCAGATTTAGTATTTATTCTGCTTTATTTTTGTACTGTTGATTATCATCTCATCCAAATGTTTCTATCTCTCTTGCCTCCTCTGATAAATCAGCCCTGGATCATTCCTGAACTTCTTCTGACCCTGAGAGATGCAAACGCCTGGCATTAGATGGCGAAGAGTGAGGAAGGACACATTTGGTCAAAGACAAGGTTAGCTGTCTGAACGAGCAACACCATGTTTCCTGAACACAAACACACTTTCCATTATCCTATTTGAAGCGGAAACATTTCTGCTATTAAAGGGATAGTTCAACCAGTTGTCATTATTTCTTATGTCACACCCCTCTTGATCTCTCTACATTGGCTACCACTCGCTGCCTGCATCAAATTCAAAGCTCTTGCTTATGGATCAACCAAAAGCTCAGCACCCGCATACTTCGACTCGCTTCTACGAGTCTACACCCCCACCAGAAGCCTTCGCTCAGCTAACGAGCGGAGGCATGTGGTACCATCACAGAGAGGCATGAAATCCCTCTCCAGAACTTTTTCATTCACTGTTCCTGGTTGGTGGAACGATCTTCCATCCTCCGCACTCCTAAAAGTATGTACTCTTTTTGTGAAGAAAAAGTACATACTTTTGACTATGTAGCAAAAGAGTATGCAAGCTTTGGGACACACTAATTCGTCATCTTTAACCCACTCTGTCGCTTAGTTACGTGTATCCCGTCACCATTTAAACTGCCGTCAATCGTCGTCACAGTTCAAATCCTCCACGTTCAGATTAATTTCCTACCGTATCGGAGAGAAATATAGCCGCATGTTGATCTGCCATTCGTGGGTCTTTAATTCAGAGACTCTCCTCGTGTGTTTGCAGTTTAAATATATTGATGCTTTAAAAAGTTAATGGTCAACGTGTCATTACAAAAGTTCACAATGCTGCTGCAGGCGAAATATAATTTGGACAACACTGAATAAATATATTTTTGTCAGGTTAAATACTGATAGTTGGTCACTCAAACCCCTTTATCTAAACTTCTCAACTTAACCGTTAGACTCGCACATCCGTCATGTTTGTAGTTTTGTAACACTTTTTATCCGTCTCATGTAGGCCGCTATTTAGGGTTACGTGGTTGTGTTGAACGTGATTTTTCGTGTTCCAACTTGTGAAATTGTCCCGTAAAGTTAAGAGAACGAGATAACCATGAATACTAGGGCTGGGCGATATGACGAAATATATCGTCTGGACGATAGAAAATGTCTATCGTTTTATATTAGGCTCTATCGTTTACGCCACGATAAGGCGTTTACAGCAGAATTTTACGTCAAGATGCACCTCACGCCACGGCATGCACGCTGCAATACATAAACAAACATGGAGGAAGACGGTATACTATAGTAGACGCGGTTCAGACCAGGGTAATAATTATGCCAGAGTGGTGGCATAAGCGCGCAAAACAAACTTCAGACACAGGCGCTGCAACGGGCTTTTACGCATGGCACACCATATAGCCATATATTGAAATATTTTAATGGCAGGTGTAGGATGGCGAAAACTAAACATTTTCTTGACCGACCACCAAACCACATTAGCCGGTTGAAACCGGTTAACCGATTAGTTTAAAATATGCTACGCTATTTGAAATAACAGCCGCGAGCCGTGCTCCCTCTCTCTCTGTGTCTCTCTGTCTCTCTCTCTCACACTCTCTCACTCACACACACACACACACACGCACACACTCGCCTCCCTTCCACTCACGTCACTTTTTTAAATCCCCCACAGCGCGAAACACGAGTCCCGCAAACGCGCCGCCGTGGAGCTTGTTTGTAATCTGAGGACAATGGCTCCTTAGTTTCAAAATGGTTTGGGTACAAGCAAGGTGATCGCGTTGAAAATAAAGGCATTTGTCTAGCGTTATGAGCTCATTTGAAACATTGCCGCGGCTCATTTAAGAAAATGACAGCTCCGAAGAGACGCCGCTTTAGTTCGAGGTAGTGCTAATAATAAAGAAAGACGATCAACATCAACGATCATCTGTTACCACTGAAATGTAGATGTAAAATATTTCCAAATCTAAGTCCATTTTAAGCGAAATGCACGCTTCATATTGTCGTCTGCCCTGGCTCTAACCTCGAGTGTTTAGCCTGTTTACTTTTTGCAAACCTTGTGTGCGCACAAACCCAAGCGCTGTGACCTCGCGTCAAATGTTTTTATTGGTTTATTAAGTACAAACAGGCGAGTTATGAAAAATTGAGTAGGAGGGATATGTTCACTTCACACGAAAAGATTTTGGAATGAGATGGCTAACTGTAGTAGCGTTTAGTCCACTGTATAATAGCCTAATTTAGAGATCACTTTTTTTTTTTTTTTACTGACAACTTTGATCGGTTAACGTTGATACGGTCAATTCGGTCAAATGGTCATCGGTTAACATCCCTAGGCAGGTGTTAACTTTACCAACTGTCTTGCTTGAATAAAAGGTTCTAAATAAAATAAAAATGTAGTCCACTACCTCTTATTTGTGTTTTTATATATATATCATTTCAAACTGCATTTTCACATTGCAATTTTGTATAGATTATTCATAAACTGAATTAACAGAAAAAATGCTATATCGTTATGTATATCGTTATCGGGATATCAAATGAGCTATATCGGGATATGAAATTTTGGCCATATCGCCCAGCCCTAATGAATACTATGATAAAATGGCGCTCGTTTTCAAGCGGGACGAATTCTAAACAGCATAAGAGAAAGAAAGCCATGTATGTTACAATATAGGGTAAAAAAAAAAAACTTTAGTTTAGTCACACATGCAAGTACATTCTTAATGTTGATAAAATGTTTAAAGAGCATAATTTGCAAGAGCATAGTTTGTAGTTCTAATCAAACCCTTGTCCAACTCTCAATGGGTTGTGGGAAATATCATCCCTTAGAGTGAGCATCGAGCCGCACTTCGAATTCTGATCGGAAGTAGTAAACCATTCATCTTTGGAATACTCTTCTTTTCATGATGAGAAGTGATGGTAGTGATAATATAATAAATAGTAAATGGGTAATTTTGCTTATGAATACACACACCCACACCTACACTCACCCACACACACCTTATACATTAACACACTTTTATTTCACTTCTAGAATTATGTAATTACTCGATTGTCAATTACTGCACTATTGTGGTTTGTATGTCTGTATGTCAATAAAAAAAAAAAAAGGAATACTCTTTTCAGCATACTACGATTTGGGACACTAATTCTATTTTCAAATATTATTTAGTATGGATAGTATGCGAATTGGGACGCAGGGTCAGTCATTTTGACTGGTAACCTCCGTGTCTGACTCTTTAACCATTAGGCCAAGTCTGCCTCCAACTTGCATCACCTTTTTATAATAGGCACATTCTAGTTTCAACACTCAAATCTTAATTTATTATAATGGACCCACTGTGAGTTGTTGTCACATAGTGTTGCTCACTTGCAGTGTATACCAATTGATTTATTATTGGTATGTTCTAGTGCTTCCTTGCAGTGTAGACATGTCAAAGTTTAATCTAATTTTATTGCATCATGTCTCACTGCTTGTAATAGGAACTGAACTTATTCTTTTTTCTGTCTGTTCCTTGCTTGTTTGCGCATCATATAGTTTATAATGGAGCATGTGAATTATTTACTTACAGTAGGCCTATAGAAATGTTTTGTTGATTTATGAGATTTTTTTTTTTGGTTTTGTCAAGTTATGTTGGTTGTAATGAGATCATTCTACTTTGGTTGCAGATGTTGCATACTTGCAAAGCATAATTAGTACACTTGGTGTGTTTTTGATAATACAGAGTGTCGCTTTAGAGCAAGAGAGAGCATGCTTTATCATTCGCATTTTTTTTTCTCCTTTTTTGTTCTCGTTTCAAAAAGCATTCAGCGACATGCACAGCGCTTCAAAAATCATTTCCGCGACGCAGCAGAGGGATTGAGAGAGACATGCCACTATTTTTCCATGCTCTCCCTGCAGCACAGAGCATACTGTTCTCTAATCAGCTGCTCTCCCTATGAGTTCGCCTCCACTGATGGCAGAATTGGCTCTCTGGAAGCGAACACTGCCTGCATTTTGTTGACTCTCAGCGGTGGAAAAAGCTTCATAAATTGAGATGCGTTCTCTCCCTCTCTCTCTCTTTGCCTCCTCCCCAAACACATAATCGCTGTAAACAAGCGCGCTGAGAGTGAGTGCATGTGTGATTTGGATGTTGTCATGGTTTATTTTCCCCGGTTAGAGACGCTGCCAGCATCATCGTCATCCTCCCTCGTTCTCTTCCTCTCCCCACACAAGCGTTGTGGCAGCAATTTCTCCCGCTGTCACAGCGCAGAGGCGGCACCTCTCTCCTTCTCGCTGGCTGTCCGCCCGGTAATTTCTTTTCATGCAAGCTGCAAATGTTTCTGTTGCTCTGACAGTGGGTAGACAGTAGATTAAGAGAAAGGAATTGCAGAGTGTGGAGGATACAACGGCCCATCCACCTTCAACGGGAACAGACTGACTGCACGCACAAGCGCAGATAAGACATCGGGCTGACTGGAGAGCACCGGGCCGCTGATCGCTGTGTGATTTCACCCTGCGAGCGCAACGGATGCTATCCCACAATCATAAAGCGAACTGAAAAGCGGAATGCTTTTATTAGACTCCATATCCATTAGACTCTAGTACATATAGGGAATTTTCGTTTCTTTTTTTCTTTTCTTTTTTTTTTTTACACAGCTGGTGTTATAGCTGTACTGTCCATACTCAATACCAAGATATTGTCTTGTGTGAAAATCGGCCCAAAAGCAGTTTGGTCTATATGTCAGTCCTAAATTTGTGAATGCCTTTGCATGATATTATGAAATATCAAACAAGATATTGTCTTGTGTGAAAATCGGCCCAAAAGCAGTTTGGTCTGTATGTCAGTCTTAAATTTGTGAATGCCTTTGCATGATATTATGAAATATCAAACAAAGTTGTGGTCGACCAATATTGTTTTAGTATGCTAACGTTGATGCCGATCTAGCTTGTAGAGCTGTCTGGCATTCGGCAGCTATAAAGCTGTTGCTCGATTAATTGTTAAAAGATTGCAATCTCGATTCAAACACCCATGCGATCTCATTCCAACAAGCTATGTCTATTAAACACGCCAGAGCAATCAAATCTGCGTTTGTGCTCCTGCTGTCCCAGAGAGAGCAGTTGTCATGTTTAGGTATGAAACAGCTTCACAAACAGTCTTTTCAACCACGCAGTATCATTGTCTCTGTGTTACAAATATTCATATTATCACAGAAGTCATAAAAGTTTATAAGCTATCAAAATATAGCAAATCACATTTTGGTGTTGAAAAGTGACTGTTAACATTTTTTATTTGTCATTTAATCAATAGATGTGTTCCAAAAACGCTGATTCATCCAGTAATAAAGTGAAATTTTGATGTGTCATTAAATCATTCATTAAAAAAGTAATTCAAACATTTTAAACAGACTGCAGCGATTAACATGTGGTCAGAACCTTGAGTAAATTACGTGATTTGTCTATTCAGACTCGTGGGAGAATCATGATCTCTGTTATTCATCCAAATTATACAGCTCTAACCACACTATTTAATTTAAAAATAATAAAAACACATGCATATAAATACAAATGATTTAAAGGGTTACTCCACCGCAAACTCAAAATTTTAAGGCAACCAGGTTACTTACTTTTTTAAGTTAAGTTTAAGTTAAACCAACAAAAAAAAATGTACAGTGTAGCAGTGCTTCGCCTGTGTGCTTTCCCATAATATAGTCACAAGTTAATATCTGCATAATATAGACAAAAATGCATTTGTCCACATATCTAAATGTAGGAAAGATGTTGAATAAGCCCTATTTCTAAAAAACGGTGAAGTATCCCTTTAAATGTGCATTTGCTAGATTGGGTAAGAAAGCATTATAGTGTTTTTTATGTATTACTAATAATAGAAAAGAAAACGCTATTGTATAATGTTTGCTTTTTTTTGTTTAACATTTTTATCTACACTCTAAAAAATGCTGGGTTAAAAACAACCCAAGTTGGGTTGAAAATGCACCAACTCAACAATTGAGTTGTTTTAACCCAATGGTTGCGTTGTTTTAACCCAGTGGTTGAGTTGTTTTAACCCAGTGGTTGGGTTGTTTTAACCCAGTGGTTGGGTTAAATGTTGCTTAAGACAACCCAATTGCTGGGTAAGAACAACTCAACCATTTGGTAAAAACAACCCAATTGTTGGGTTGGTGCATTTTCAACCCAACTTGGGTTGTTTTTAACCCAGCATTTTTTAGAGTGTAATAATTAGACAGAACTGTTAAACAGATACATTTCAATGAAGCCAGAGAATTGGAACGTGCAGAGAATTGCCCAAATAAAAGTCCTGACACATCGGGTGAACAGAAAAACGTATCAGCCAATGGGAATAATTAAAAACTGCCAAATATCGCCATTGACGAAATATAGGTCGACATATCCTTTTTGGTGCCACTGTTACCCCTTTTCCATGAAGTCAGTGCTGGTGCTGGTTCGGAGCCAGAGACTAGTTTAAAATTGATTCTTTGTCTTTCCACACCCAAAGCACCAGCTCCGAGCCAGGAAAAGTGGTTCTTAAGGAGCACCAAAACATTGCTGGTCTAAAAGTAAGAACCACTTGCATTAGTGGCTGGGGGCGGGGTTACCGTGATCAACAAGACGAACAAAAACTTGAGAGCCACCCTTTTTTAAATAGCATTGAGGGGTATGTTAAATATGAAAATTATAGTTTTTGGTTGTGACGTTGTTACTTTACTTGCATTAAATGATTTATCTTAACAAGATGGACAGACGGACGTATGTAGCACAGCCTATTTAAAAGGTTAGTTCACCTAAAAGTGAAAATTCTCTTATTAATTACTTACCCTAATGTCGTATGACACCCGTAAGACCTCTGTTCATCTTTGGAACACAAATGAAGATTTTTTTTTTTAAATCTGATGGCCCAGACAGGTCTTCATTGACACCACTGTCATTTTGTCTCTCAAGACCCATCAAAGTCATTAAGACGTTGTTACAATGTTTCGAACGGTTATGAATCAGCGTATTGAGTCATGATTCGGATCGCCAATGTCACATGGTTTTAGTAGTTTGGCAGTTTGACACGCGATCCGAATCATGAATCAATCATTGAATTCGGCCCATCACTATATAAGTCCTTATTTAGTTTTTTTGTGCACATAAACTATTCTCGTCGCTTCATAAAATGATTGTAGATTCACTGTAGTGAGATGGGCTTTGTAGCGACGTCTTTAGTGCCTTTATGGGTCTTGAGAGAGGAAATGACACTGGTGTCAATGAAGGCCTGTCTGAGCCATCGGATTTCAACAAAAATATCTTCATTTGTGTCCCAAAGATGAACAGAGGTCTTACGGTAGTCTAATGACATTAGGGTAAGTAGTTAATGAGCGAATTTTCATTTTTGGGTTAACTAACCCTTTAAAGTTCATACACTCTTAAATGGTTCTTTGGCAGGGTGTATGGTTCCACGAAGAACCTTTAATATCAAAAGAACCTTTCCATTGCACAAAAGGTTCTTTGTAGTGCAAAAGCGTTGTTTTGACTATAAAATTGTTAGGGGGAAAAATGGTTCTTTAAAGAATGGTTCTTTGGGGAACCAAAAATGGTTCTTCTATGGCATCACTGTGAAAACCCATTTTTTGTTGTTCCTGTCACCTTCATTTTTAAGGATGTAGGGAGGGTGGAAAGGAATATGTAGATATTGTTTTTAGTGCAATAAACTCTGTCTAAGCTAATAGTGGTCCGTAGGGAGGAAATTATATGACCCCTTTAAGATATACAAAGTAAATGTATAATTCAAAACAGTAAATGATCATGAGTCAGGTTCTTGAGTTTTCCCATTGTGTTCCTATATTAAGTTGTTTTCAGCGTGCCCACTCCATCATAAAGATCCGTGCGAATGTACAGCATCAGCCTCCGGCTCGTGTCCCGTGGGTCATTTCATTCAGCAACCACAAATAAACTTAGCACTCTTTCTGAATCTCCAATGAGGAATAAAAGGAGGATTTTGAGATATATTTAGTTTGATTATATAAAGAGCAAAGTGCACACTTTTTTCTTCTTCCTTCCTCTCTCTCTGAACAACGCTGTGGAAATCGAATCTCTGGTGTGATGCGTTGGCCATGTCCAATTCTCAAAAGGCAAAATGCTGTAATCTGAAGAATTCATAAGCGACAGTACTGCATTTGTGTGCTAGTATTTACACAGGCATCTTCATAAAAACTCTGGAATATTCAATGACATTTCAAATCAAGCGTAGCCCTAAACATCCAATTTACTGTCACAATAACTCAGGGAGGCGCAAGGAAACGAGTAGAGTGTGTAACTATGACAACATACGTATGTGTGGACGCATGGGGTGAGATTCAATATAGATGGCAGGATGCAAGGATTTGGCTGAAATGAACTTGTGGCGGGGAGGGAAATGAAAGTAGCGATGGGTGGAATGAGTAAACGCGTGGGTCCATTTCCTCGCATGGCAATGGATGGATCCCTAGATTAAAGCTTTATGTGGGAAAGAGGGGATGCAGGCCATGGCCTGGCAGAGATGATAAGAGAAGGCCTACCCTCACATCTCGGCAGATGCATTATTGATCAAGACTACCGGTAGCTGAGGGGTTCTCCCATACGGGCTCGGCCCCTCTGGTTCTAGGGCTGTGCAGAAGGATGGAGACCTGCTGGAACTATCATAGGCATTTGATGTTATTACCTGCACTCGTCTGTTAAAGGGCACGTGGTTTTCTATCTGTGTCCATATTTTGGAGTTCTGTAAATGTGAGCAAAATTCGACAAATTAAAAAAAAATATTGTCATCAGTAGGAAATGATATTGTTCAGAGGTAGTTCTTCCATAGATCAGGAGAGTTCTTGCACTACCAATTAAAAGTTGGGGTCAGTAAGATTTAAGTATTTAATACTTTTATTTAGCAACAATGCATTAAATTGATCAAAACTGACAGTAAATAACATTCTATTCATCAAAGAAGCCTGAAAAAAAGTTATCATTGATAATAATAAGTTTCTTTAATGTTCACGTCCTTGTAGAACTCGTAATTACAACTTGTAAACTGAGAATTTTCGGAGAGCTAGCACTTAACTGCTGTACCACCTAACCTTCAAGTGTTGTTATGGAGTGAATGCTCCTGAAAATGTGTCATTGTCAAAATTTGTCATTTGGCTTTATTATCACAAGAATAAATTACATTTTAAAGCCCCCCTATGTGAAAATCAAGATTTATGTTGTATGTCTATATGGTGTTTTTAATATGCTTTAGGACAAACCATGTGCAAATTCATCAGTCAACACCATTGCTAAGTATTTCCTCTTTAGAAATGCCTTGACTAAAAGTCTCAAAAATGTGGTTTGAAATCGCCGGTGTTTCTTTCGTCACAAACCTTGTAACCAAATCTGGTTGCGGGCGGGCGGCTTTAGCATATCATTTAGCTCTGAAGCTGGGGAGTCTCAAGAGAAGCCAGGTTATCCCGGTATATTGTTCTATTGATATGAAAAATTGTGTGCATTTAGCAGTATAGCTGGTGAATTATATGATGTATATTATGATGAACTATATTCCTTTCTCTGCTGATGATCTGAGTTGTTCAAAGCTTTTCTAAGGATGCTGATTTTTGGAAGGCAGACTGAGATGGTGAACTGGGATATGGTTTTGTGTAACATTAGCAACACGTTTGATAACTTAGCCAAAGGCTAATCATATTAATTACTGTTTGACATTGTAGAGAGTGATACATAAAATTCATTGCTGTTCTGATACATTGACTTAGTAGACAATCCTGCGAGTGAGTGGAGGCGGGGCTCATTAACAAATTCATGGACCTTAAGTGTATTAAAATCAAAATGTTTTTTATTTTTAAATATTCAACAATATTATTGGTGCAAAGGTGTCATGAACTGGCTTTTTAAATTTTTTATACTGTTGTCTGAGGTCAACTAATGACGTTTGTATGGTTTTTACTTTAAAAAACATCATAACTAATAAGTAATAGGCTATTTTCTACACTGCTTTTGAAGCTCTCTCCAGAACGATGGGCTTTGATGGGCGTATTGCACTGGAGACTTGGATGTAGATGCCCATGGCTAGGATTGGAGAAGATTTGCATATTTAATGAGCTTCAGCTCCTGTCATATCTATGTCCCAGTCAGTTCAGTTCACATGAGGGAGGGGTCGTTTTGAAAGCAATTCTCTCGACCACAGGGCTCATAAACGTCTTTATCAAACAAACACAATGATTTATTTCTCTTCCACCCACGATTGATTGGACTATTATTTTTGTATTGCATAGCCCGCACGATCATTCCATATAAGTGCGAAATGCGCGCACACACATACACGTGCTCAGATCAAGAAAGGAATCAGATCAAGAATATAATGAGATTCATCGGCCTGCCGACAGGCTTCCGTTTTGGTATAGCCCGTCTGGAAAACACACAGCCCTTGGGCTTTGCGAGCTCTGGCCCATACATGTCTGAGTCCATTGTGCTAAATGTATGTTCTGTTAGACACATACACATAAGCAAAACAATCTACAACAATGCAATACTATCACATATAAAAACATGTTTTACTCACATAAGTGTGTTGCACCATTCCTGTCGGATCCAAATCCAGCATTGACCAGAGATTTATTTACAAACGATCCCGCAGTGAACTGAAATGGACATGTCTTCCCCACGTGAGCTGGAACTTCATTAAAAATAAAGTTCAACCACTCATTCCTAATATTAGGATCCGAAGGAAGCTTATGCAGCGACTGTGTTCTTCCCATAGACTGTATGTTCTTCCACAACCAGGAATAGCACTATCTTGCTATATTCTTCGGCATGTTTATTGCTGCTGGCCAGCGTAATCCGATGAGTCGGTAGGCGGGGCTACTGAATTACACATGCTTATTCTGTAGAGGCGGTGTTTCGTCAGTCAATGACATCAATATAAACGTGATCGTTTTCTGAGCCTGGTGTCTATAAAAGCTTTTCTTTGACTAACAAGGATGTTTCAGCTCTGAAACTTACAGGATATTCTTATATTACCATGACCTTTTATATATCAAAAGCTCAAGGGAAAGTTGATATCTCAATTCTCATTGTCCAACAACAATGAGACCGCATACTTGGATGAGGTGGAGCAACTGACATCATGGTGCCAAGACAACTGTCTCCTTCTGAATGTGAACAAGACCAAAGAACTGATTGTGGACTTCAGGAAGAGACAGCAGCGGTCATATTCCCCTCTCATGATCAGCGGGACACCAGTAGAGAGAGTGAGCAGCTTCAAATACCTGGGTGTCAACATCTCCGAGGACCTGACCTGGACTGCACATATCCAGTCTCAGGTGAAAAAGGCCAGGCAAAGACTGTACCACCTGCGCCAGCTGAGGAAATTCCGGGTCTCACCAGCTATCCTGAAAACTTTCTATTCAGGGGCGATAGAAAGTTTACTGACTCAGTGCATCACAGCGTGGTATGGTAACAGCACCAGTCACGACTGCAAAGCCCTGCAAAGAGTGGTGCGCTTGTCCGAGCGCATCTCAGGGTCAGCTCTCCCGTCTCTGCAGGACATCTACATCAAACGATGCACAGGCAGAGCTACAAAAATCATCAAGGACATTAATCACCCGGCCAACCCCCACTTCACCCGGCTGCCTTCTGGTAAGCGCTTCCGTAGCCTGATGGCCAAAACTGAGAGACTCAGGAGGAGTTTCTTCCCACAGGCCATCAGACTCCTGAACGCTGTCACTTAACTACATGTGACTTCACCTCACTTCAGTATTAACAAACTCACATACTGATATTGCACTGCACTTTATTCTTGTGTTTCATGTAACTACTCATTATAATGCTGTTTGCACATTACACTCCTGCACTTCTGTTATCCACAGATTTATTTTTATAGTCTCCAGTTTACTTTATCTCACTTATTTTATTCCACATCTCTTATTTCTTTTACTTGATTTATTCATAATTCTACATATGTATATATATATATGTATATATATATATATATATATATATATATATATATATATATATATATATATATATATATATATATATATATATATATATATATATATATATATATATATAGCACCTTATCCTATTCTTATTTTATCCTATTCCTATTTTATAATTTATTGTGCTTTTTTTGTTAATTGTTATTTGCTGTCCATGGAGCGGACCTGTTTACATTTCACTGCCGGTTGTATTCTGTATAACTGTGTATGTGACAAATAAAACTCTTGAACTTGAACTTGAACTTGAACTTGAACTAACTGTATTTTTGATCAAATAAATGCAACCTTGAGTTTAAGAGACTTCTCCCTCTCAAATGTTTTTAAAAAAATAAATCTTACAGACTACAAACCTTTAGTGTAAATTTTAAAGTAACAACTTTGTCTCATGTTTCTTCAAAGGCTTTAACTGAAATAAAAAGAGACAATTGTGAACAAGAATTGTGTAGAGCTCTAAAATAAATGTATAATTTGGCATTGGAAGAATTTGTTGAGGAATGTGAGTTGATGTTGAGAATGAGATCTGACTTCTGTTTGCTGGTTTTAGTGTCTTGGCAAATTTGAGAACTGTTTCAGACATTGTCGAATATTGAGGTCTCTTTTAGGCTGTGTTCAGATTGCTGGTAAATGTGACCCAAAACCTTTTTTTTTTTTTCTTTTTTTTTTCTCAAATGTGATCTGTGTTTTTGTCATGACAGTGTGAACAGCACAAACCACATGGAATCTGATTTTTTTCAATTCTGATTTGGGCCACCAAATCTGACCTCAAACAGTGAGAATTCATGTGACTTTTAAATCACTCTTGAGCAACATTCATCACAATTGTGCACTCATGGGAGTCACTTAAAAGATTTTACATTCCTAAAGCTATCAAAACAGTTGAGAAAGGTAGTCAGTGGAAGGATATTGATGTGTCAGAACTCATAAGTATTACAGCGACAGCTCTATACAAGAAAACATGAGGGCTCGTATCATAAATGTTTAAAAATGTTGCTCCTTTTATTTATATATATATATATATATATATATATATATATATATATATATATATATATATATATATATATATATAGTCTGTGCATAAATTTGCTGGCTTCTGTGGCAAATAACACTAATGTTATCTGTGTTTACTTCTGTATGACAGCGTACTTCATGATGTATTTTTATCGTTCTTTTACACATGCGGGTCAGTTCATGATCTCAGCAAGCAATAGCTGTCATTTCACTGTCTCGGTTAACTATAGACATGATATAGTCTGGCTATGAATAACCCACTTCTAGCCAAAATAACTTGGAAGCTGTGTGATATTCCTTCATGTAAGCAAAGTCAACAGTGATTACAATGTGTTTCATGTTGTTGTTTTCGTTTCAAATTATGACTAGTCTGTTCTTGAGCAAGGATTAGAGATCTTTCAGTGAAATTTTGCCTAGCTGTCAGGGCTGTTTGAATGGCTATTAGACATCTTTTAAAGGAAGTGTATGTAAGATTGTGGCCAAAACTGGTACTGCAATCACTATCCCCTCTCCCTCTTCCCCCTGACTTGAGGTTGCCAGATAGTCTGCAGGATCCACAGGAACATTTGTAGATGAAGCTGCGGTAACTAGAGTAGATCTGGCAACCCGCATGCCCAAACACTACTGACTTCGTGATTGGTAGATAGGTGGAGGGCGGAGCTTCAGGCCAAAACACGTCAACATCAACATCAGTTGAGGGCTGCAACAACAACTTTTAAATGACAATATCCTGGCTGGACTACTGTTATTATCATGTAAATCATGTAAATTAACATGATTTCTTAGTTTATAGTGCCATTTTATGATTAGTTGAAATACAGTTCTTACATACAGTTCCTTTAAACACAAAATTGCTTGCTGGGATCTGTTCACACAGAAATTTTATATTGGCCACATTTTAAACAACAGATGTACAGCATCGGATCTGAGCAATAAATCAGTCAGAATTAAGCACTAAGCCTCGCAGTGTGAACATGGCCTAAAAAGTGGCTCATGTGAGATAACTGGTGTCTATTTTTCAAGCGAAACATCTCTGAAAAAAAGAGATTTGCACTCAACATTTGGTCTCCATTTTGTTCAACTGCTGTTAAGGAGAAGTTGAGATATCTCATTCGTTCCTATGGGATGCAGTACAAGGTAAACCTAGATTTTTAGATATGATAATTTTTGAATCCTGTACATAAAAAAAAGAAGATTCTGTGCTTCCAGCAGAGAGACAAAAACTCCAAAAGAGTTTAAAAGCTCCAGGTACTGTCAAGCAACCTTGGATTTTAACTAGTGTAGAAAGTTATGAGGAGCTCAAAACAATCTTTTAAAAGTTATCATTTCTGTCCCATAAAGTGTGTGCACGTAAAAAGAAAGTAAAAAGTTTTAAAGGAGATACGTAAAAGAGGACTAATCAGACTCAAGGTGTCCGTTTCTCTCTTTTTACACTCCCTCCCTCCATCTCTCCCTCTCTATATCTCCCTCTCTCTCGCACTATCAGTCTGGGAGAGTGTTCTAAGATGCACTTTTTCCTGTGCCGAGGCTCTTGGCTTTCCCTAGATTAATTGAACAGACCCAGCTGTGCTTTAATTAGTGTTAAAAGATCAATGATTTTCAATACAGCGACGCCTGTTGTTAACCCCTTTCTGTCCGCCATGTTTTTTTTCATTTCCCATGATCCCCCCCCATCTTGTCAGTTTGGTTCTCACTGTCAGCAACCTGTAGTTCTGAGCATATTTAAATCTGTTGGCATGAATTTCAAATCCCATGGCCTGATAGCATACAAACACATGCATGGATCGCAAGATGTTGCTTTGCTTTTCGCCAGGACAATTAATGTTCCTTTGGCAGCAGATCTAATGACAATTAAAAAGAGTTAATTATTTCTGCCACAATGATCAAGAGCATGTTAGGCATGAGGAAGAGGGAGCGTGCGCAAGGAGATTTCCTTTAACCAATATAAGGCCTGAGGCATAGTTAACTCTCTGTAGGATTCTTTCAAAGCTCTGCGATTAATATATAGTAGGACGTTTAGAACAATGCATGACACCTTTCTAGACCCTATCTATCTTCTAAATTCATGTCATTGATCTTATTGTAAATTATTCTGCAACGGTTGCACGGTATATGAAGGCACGAAGGCGAAGAAGAAAGGTTCCAATGTAGTTTAGTAATATTCTACAGGGTGGTATTAAATCAAGACAGGCACGCTAACACAACCGGACACTGAACATAAGAAAAGCAGGAACTTGAGTAGTGCAGATAAAAAGGTGAAAATCAAACAACTGAACCAAACAAACTCTTAAAGGGGTGATGAATTGAGAAATCAACTTTCCCCTGAGCTTTTGATATATAAAAGGTCATGGTAATATAAGAATATCCTGTAAGTTTCAGAGCTGAAAACTTAATTGTTAGTCAAAGAAAAGATTTTATAGACACCAGGCTCAGCAAACGATCCTGTGCTTCATACTGACGTCATTGCGTGACGAAACACCGCCTCTACAGAATCTGCAGCGCGACAGGAGGAATGGTGCAACACACTTATGTGAGTAAAACGTGTTTTTATATGTGATAGTATTGCATTGTTATAGGTTGGCATCTGAAGGGGCGGCGCACACATGTCTGTGTGTGCACGCAGTTCACACTTATAACGTCCGATCTTGTGGGTTATGTGTAATATAAAAATAGTCCAATCAATTGCGGGTGGATGAAAAAAATGTTTTGTTTGATAAAAAAGTTTACGAGCCCTGTGATCGAGAAAATCTTTCCGTTTGCCGCTTCTCCCCCAATCTCTCCTCTCCCTGAACTGGCAGGGGGGCTTAAGCTTATTAAATATGCAAATCTTCTCCAATCCTAGCCGTGGGCGTTTACTTCTAAGTCTCCAGTGCGGCACACCCACCAAAACCCAGCGTTCTGGAGAGAGCCTCAAAACCAGTGTAAAAAAAAGCCTATTACTTATTTGTTCTGATCTTTTTGAATGTAAAAACCACACAAACATCATTAGTTGACCTCAGACAACAGTATAAAAAAGCCAGTTCATGGCACCTTTAATGATGTGTGACCATAGAGACGGAAGACTGGCGGGCGCTCAACACATCTTCCCTTCTTAAGAATGACTTCAGTGCCGTTCTTTTCTCAGAGAAAAGCTTAACTCCAAGTCTTCTAGAGTCGTGGTCAAAGCTGATTCGAAAGACAGTTTCTGTGTTTACTAGAAGCACGCAAGCGCAACTTGGCCCCTTAATTATGTTAAGCCCCGCCCACGACTCTATACACGATGTGATTGGCCCGAGCAGAGTTTGCCGTTTACAGCTCAGAAGTGTATTGAGAGTTGCTAGACGACACTCGCGGGCAGATTAGATTTCCTGGGGTGCACTTATGTTAGTATGAATTTAGCTTTATATTTAGATCATGGCATGAGAGGTTGCAGTGATACATATTGTAGCCGATCACAGTCATGTTGAGCACATGAATGCAGTGATCTCGTCATTGCAGCTCAATTTCTGCACACTAATGAGCAATTGTATCATAACTAACAGTGCGAACATAATGTAAACAAAAGTTTCGTTGATACAGGAATTTTTGGAGAGAGTCCAGAACTCTGTCACTGATAAACTCTGTTCGATTGACAGCTCCAGCGATTGTAAAGGGAACATTCTTTGATCGCTTTCTATTTATAATTGAATCACCACTTAAATAAAAAAAATATTTTTCATCCTGTTTAGAGAAACAATGTGAAGTTGACTACTTAGCAACTGGTTTATTTTTTCCGACACGGACAAATAACATCTGACCGTACATGAATCATTACATATCAGAAATCACCAGTTACAGATCAGGCATTAGAATTAACACGGTTTCTTACATGTTGCATTACTGTCGAGTCCATAACGTAAAAGTGTTTTTGCAAACCCTGTGCTGAATTTGCTCCTTATTTACCAAAGAATCCACAGTGAAATGTACCACATAAAAATAAATAATGCTCAACTGAGTTGAAAATAAATACAATCCTAACATTGGGATCCTTTGGAAGGTAATGTTATCTGTGTTCCATTGAATTGCTCCTCTCTCCTCATCATCTCGCTAACACACCAGTGGGCGGGGCCAAAGTTGCAATGATGAAATAGGCATTGATTTTCTTCTCCAGAGCTGGTCCTTCACCTATCTATTATAGATAGGCACATTCCACAAGTCTTTCACCGGGCTTGGTTACAATAAAAGCTGCTTTTTGACTAACAATTATGTTTTCAGTTCTGAAACGTATAAGATATTCTTATTGTATGTCAAAAGCTTAAAGGACATTTTATTTCTCAGTTCATGACCCCTTTAAAGCAACACAGAATATCTCTCTAAGTTTAAGATAAATGCAGCATAGGCAGAATTTGAATGTCCTTGAAGCAATTTTTCATAAGTATAATTATTGTGTTTTTATTGTGTAGCTGCTGTGTGAATACCTGTCACCCCCTCCCCTCTTTACCTGACTTACGCCAAGGCCTGTCCTACAGCATAGTGCCGTTATATGTGTAAGTGAGTAAGTGTGTGTGAGAGACAGAAGGGAATGTGACCCAATGTATTTTGTGCGAGGTTCTGATGTATGTGTGGTGACACATTTACTTGAGTCCAGATCCATCACGGTAACTGGAGATGCTACAGACGCAGGGAAATTAAAAGTGGAGCCCTGAGTAGCAGAGGCCAATGGCTGAGGCTAAATATGGACTCGGCTAAATAATTACTCCGGCGATTGGCAAAAACACCTTCAGATCATCTACAGACACTGAGAGTTTCTTAATGGGATTGCCTTGAATTGCCTGTGATTTCTAGAAAAGGATTATTCAGGTGGCATTCAGGCCTTTTAACACCATTACAAGCGAGCAATTTAAGTTCGGAAGTAATGTGCGTTTGCAGAGCCATACATTTTATGTTGAACAAGAACAGTGCCCTCATGGGATTTTAAACGCCATCATGATGTATGTTACACAACAAGGACTGCATTGATTGACCAGAACATGCACAAGGAAGGAGTGTTACCAAATATGATTGTTTAAAGTAGTATGATTTAGTAGAATTTACATTTCTTTGTACCTGTGATTCAAGCAGCCCTTGGATAAAACCAACTTTATCTATTTTTGCTCACTTCGCAACACTTGGTTCAGGTTACAGAGAGGCCACTTGCAGTGTCAAAGGTTTATAAAGCTGATGGATCAGCAAAAAAATGATTAATCAAATATTGAATAAATAGTGATATACAGGGTCCAAACTAGTCCGTTGCAGCAGTTTTAGATTATTTACAGTATATCTTTGCTGACACAGCTGCTTCAAGTTCAATTCAACTTAAGGCTATGACTGCAACTGCCAAAGAGCAATGTCACCAAAAATCATGTCATATTTCTGTATAAAAAGGAGTGTGCGGATGTATGTGTATATGGGAATAAATATACTCTTGTTTTGGAGTAAAAAAGGAATATTACATTTTTTGCTCCTTTTGATTTAATAATTCATCCATAAAATAGTTTTATCCAAAGAACGCACGGAATAATAAATCAGCAAAGTGGTAGAGGGAAAAGCTGCCTGCATTGTCGGGTTTTTATGTATATGCTTATACGAAATTATGCTGCCTGTAGGTTTATGAGAACCCGTCAAAACAATACGCATCAATCCCAGTAATAACAGTTGAAACAGACTCTATGATATGCAAATACGTAAAATAATGCAAGAACACTATGAATGGGAAATTATTGCACTATATTATTACAATAATAATTTAGACCTGTTGAAGGGTCTTACAGTGTTTCCTTGTGTTGGTTCACAATTCATCATGTTTGAACATTTTTGAAGATGTTTTGAAGATGTAGATTAAAGCAGTGTGGTATGTTTTACACAAGAACTAGTCTCTAAGAATGACGTTGCTAATATATTTGTACTTGATTATATATGATGTATAGTTAGTCGCATAACCTTTTAGCAGCACTTCATATCCAGATCGTTTACATGAGTGAGGGGTGCTGAGATCTGTCAATACTTTCCACATGTTGAACAGAAACATTTTCATTGTCTCAGCTCTAATGTGCTTGAACCGAATTGCAAAACAGCTCAATAGCACAGAATTGGCTTTTTATGTAATGTTATGACCGCAAATGATGGAGTCATAAACCCTGGGTGAATGCTTAAGTGTTTGAATTATTGTCATAATCATCATTACATCGCTGTGTGTAATGTGTACGGCTAGAGATGGCAGCACAAAATTTGAATTTGTATCAGGGAAAGAAGCTCTATTCTTGGAGCCGGGACTTTATTCATGACGAGAGCAACGTTCTGTCTCTGATCCTAGATCAGAGCTCATCTCGTGCTTTCTCCTTTTTTTCTCTCTGTTGCTCTCTCTCTCTCTCCAATCTCCCTTATTTTGCTCTTCACCCAACTCTACGGGAAGCTTTCCTATCCAATTTTCTCCTTTCCGTCTCTTCTCTCTGAGTGCAGAGTTTAGATTCGGCGACAGAAAGCTTCATAAACAATTTCCTCCCCCTGCCGTCGAGCCATTTTGCCCCGGCAGTGTGTGAACGCCATTCCAATTTCCCGAATCCATACTTCACAGATATTTCTTCCTCCTTACTGCGCTTGTCTCGTAACCTTTCCTTCCCTCTCTCACTCTTTCTCCAATCTTGTTACAGTACCTGTCTGGAGATTATTCTTGTCTCATTGCAGTGTAGTAACACTGGATAGTTATATTCCAACCAAGGCTGGTGGTGTTCTGGCAATTTACTCCTGTGTACCAGGAACCTCCACTGCTGCATGTAGATGTCCTCTGATCTCAAACCGTGCTTGTTTATACTGTATATCCTGTCATAAGGATATAATCTGCCCTGAAAAATACAGGAACATTTTTTTTTTTTTTTTGCTTGTTTACTTACTGTGTTGCATCAGTGTAGCAGCCTAGATGCTTTTTGACCTTTTTTTAGCTGTTTTGAGGCTTTTGCTATTGGCTGATAAGCATGTCCACTTGGCCCTATAACCGAGGTGTTTATCTGCCAACTTTTTCAGTTCCAAATGTTTAAATTTTGATTAAATGTTGGGCCACGGGGATATCATCGGCCACTTTGCATTCTAAATATCAATATCAGTATCGATTATTGATCAACCATCATTTTTTTCAGAGAGAACTTTTCTCCATGACATTCTGATTTCTCGTAAAAAACACAGTAATAACATAGGGAACATGTTACATAGACTCTTTTTAAGTCTGCTATAGGTGCAGCCACATTAGCGAAATTTTATTAACATTTTGCAGACAGAAAAGACAATTTTCTATTGTCAGTTATGTAGCAACGCATGATACAACTCTTGTACAGAACTAAGAAGCTTTCTTTTCGGCAATGCTGCAAATTTGCTTGACCATTTTGAACACACACAGAATCTGTGTGGGGAACTTTTCCACCCACATGTGGAAATTGCAATCTTGCAGATTCCTATTGGAATGACAGGTTATCACCTGCAAAATTGCATATTTGCAACATAACATAAACCCAATACAACCCCTATATTTATCTTGAGCAGAAACGCACAAAACGTAATTTCAGCATTTATTTCCCTTATAGTCTGACGTGAAGCATGTTGAAATTTAAAGAGTTAGTTCACCCAAAAATGAAATTTATGTGAAATTGATTAATGACTCACCCTAAAGTCGTTCCACACCCGTAAGACCTCCATTCATCTTTAGAACACAGTTTAAGATATTTTATATTTAGTCCGACAGCATATCTAAGTGTATGCACACTATACTGTCCATGTCCAGAAAGAGAAAAAAAACATCATCAATTTCTTGAAGCATCGAAAATTACATTTTGGTCCAAAAATAACAAAAACTACGACTTTATTCAGCATTGTCTTCTCTTCCGCGTTTGTTTTCAAAACACTTTATTTATTTATTTATTCACACCCGTAAGACATCCGTTCATCTTCGGAACACAGTTTAAGATATTTTATATTTAGTCCGAGAGCGTATGTAAGTGTATGCACACTATACTGTCCATGTCCAGAAAGGGAATAAAAACATCATAAAAGTAGTCCATATTTGAACAGTTATGAATCAGTGGATTGATTCATGATTCAGATTGCGTGTCAAACTGCTGACATCACGTGACATTGGCAATTCAAATCATGAATCAATACGCTGATTCATAACCGTTGTAATCTTTATTGAGGTTTGAAAACAAACCCAGAAGAGAAGAAAATGCTGAATAAAGTTGTAGTTTGTAATAAAGTTTTTTGTTATTTTTGGTCCAAAATTTATTTCCGATGCTTCAAGAGATTCTAATTAACCAACTGATGTCACATATGAACTACTTTGATGATGTTTTTATTAACTTTCTGGACATGGACAGTATACTGTGCATACACTTGCATACGTTCTCGGACTAAATATAAAATATCTTAAACTGTGTTCTGAAGATGAACGGAGGTCTTACGGGTGTGGAACGACTTTAGGGTGAGTCATTAATGACAAATTTAATTGATGGGTGAACTAACCCTTTAAGAGCATTTTCACACCTGGCTCGTTTGGAGCATTTGTTTCCGAACCTGGTGCGTTTTCTTCCTTAGTTTGGTTATCTTAGGCATATATGAACATGGCATTCGCGCTTGGATCAACACCAAAACAATCGTTTCGAGATTGCTTGAATGAAGAGGTATCGGCCAGATTGAAAACAATCTCTGGGGTAGTTCGGTTGAGGCATAGACCGTGAAAACCCGGACAGCTTCTGCAAGTAGTCTGGCAAAGAGCCATTCAAGCCCATTTCTAATCCGTCTAAATCGCGGCACCAATCAGAAACGTTGGGACGGGCTTTGAGCGATGACGACAGCGCAGTGGCGGCGAAGCAGATTTTGTACATTACAAAGATGGATGCCGCCGTGGAACATCACTCGTTTGAATCAGCTATCTGTTTTAAGCGATTTAAACTTTTCCTTTTCATTAAAGTCTCAGATATTTATCCATCGCTCTGCATACGTCATCACCTTCATCGCTCTGATTGGATTTAGGTCTATCCAATTGCGCTCAGAGGCATTTGAGCGACGTCCGTTGGTGATGTCCCTTTGGAAATGATTTGCCTATGAAGCTTTGCCAGACCATAACTCATTTACTACTGTTATTGATTCTCAGTTACTACTGAGAATCGTCTGGTTTTAACCAGGCTAGTTGAGGCAAGTAAGAGATCCAACACAATAGACCAATGAACCAAGTGGCATCATAATTCATAATAGGAAATGTGTTATGGAAAAAGCAGCAGTGACTGATTCTGTGAGTGAGCACATTAGTTATTGGAGTTGAAAACCAAAGAGCACCTCTTCATCTTAAAATATAATATTCATAAATATCATCATAAATATATGCAATTGCTCTTCTCTGTGCATTGTAAGAATGCTGTCCCGACGAAGCCTTGTTTCCTGCTCTAACTGCATTATAAATTATACAAATGTGTAAGAAAACTCTGGCCAATACTCAAATGTGACTTGCATAAACACATTTTGGTATCCTTTGAAATGTTGCCTTGTGAAAGCAAAATGAACCAAGAAGAAAATGCAACATTGTAACAAATGATGTCCTTGTTTCGGAACAAAGCAAACAAACAAACCAGGTCTGAAAATGCCTTAATATCACTCAAGACATTTACTTACAATAGGCGAATTAATCTTACATTCCTATACCTTCCAAATGTGTTGATGTAATGAAAAAGCCTTGCAAAATACTGCCTTTATTTTTTTCAGTGTATAGATACCCCGTGGACATCTGATCTCATAAACCTCACGTTTATACAGTATATCATGTTGCAGAATAATAATCTGGTCTCCATCTCAGTCATTGTGATTTTCCTCATGGGAAAAATCCAATGAGATGCAATAATAACAACTGTAGAAAGTATAGAGCCTGAGGCGACGGGTCTCTGTTTGAGTGTCACATTTGCTCTCATTCCCTTGGTGGACGGGCCTGACTAAATCTCCCGTAACATTATGAGCCATGCATCATGGCAAGGTTGTGTTTATTAGATGCTGTGTATGACTGGATTGTTTCTGACCTCGACAGGAGACAAAAGGTGAGGGAAAAAACGGACAAGCTGCTATAAACGGGAATTAGAATAAGACAAAGGAGGCGCCGTCGCTAGATCTTCTGGGGGTGAATAAAGATGAATGGCGTTCGTGAACCGTGAGTCCAAATTGCAGGATCTTCAGAGGCGTCCGCCTGTTGCTAATTTGTGTCCTGATGAGGGCAGCTGGCATGTGTTTTTGTCTGGGGTATTATCCGGTAGCAGGACCATGTGCACTCATTCTCTCCATAGTGAAAGGAGAGAAGAGAGGACAGCCTCTCAGCAGTGCCATAATGGCCAACACAGATTTTCTGTTAATATTTTTAGGAAAAGCTGTCTTAGAAAGAAAACAGTCTGGCCTAATTTCCTCACTTCATGTTGTTCCAAACCTGTATGAGAATATGGGCAGCTAAAGACAGCCCAGGTGAATAGGGTTGATTGATTACATTAAGAATTACAAACTTTTGTTTTAAGTTTTATGAATTATTACTTTTTAAATATGCACAATTAAGAGCGGAATATGACTACATAGATAGTAAATAATAATAATGATATTTATGATATACATGACCTATATTGTACTTTACAACAAAATTGCACTATTAATTTAGTCTTAGCTCTGGTAACGATGTAGTGGAGATTATAATTGCTATCATTGTGTCTGTGATTATTGTTATTGATGTTATTATTGTTATGTAAAACTATGAGTTATGTGGTTATATTTTACATAGTATTAGGGTTAGGGTGCGTGCGTGCGTGCGTGCGTGCGCGCGTGCGTGCGCGTGTGTACGTATGTATGTATATATGTATGTATATTTTTATTTATTATTTTTTATTTAATGTTTTATTTAATTTTTTATTTTATTTTTTGCTTGAAATAAACATCAATCAATCAATCAATCAATCAATCAATCAATCAATCAATCAATCAATCAATCAATCAATCAATCAATCAATCAATCAATCGAGGCATTATCTAATCAAATATGCACTAATTTAGATTTCCAGAACAGAAATCTGAACATTGGATAAAGTCAGTTGTACAAAATCAGGCACATGACCATTAGTAAAAACCCTTAAGGGGGTCGCACACCGGATGCGGAGGCCACGTCTTTAAAATTCGAACACATTGTTTTCAATGAGTGTACGCACACCGGTGGCGGCATTCGGCGCCTGTCCGCGGCGACTCAGGAAGTTGTTCTAAATCCTGCCGCGCCACAGAGCGCCATTTCAAGGCTTTATATTAAAAGTATATTATCGTTAAGGTATACTGATTTCACCCTTTGCTACAAGACACATTTGTTTTCCATTCTGAGTTCAACAGCTTGAATAAAGTCTAAACATATTTTGGGGAAATGTATGATAAACGTAGCCTTTTAAAATCCTTTTAGAATGTGCGCGTCCCAGTGTGCGATACCTGAGACGCTGCGCGGCGCGCCACCGAGCTCCGCGTCCGGTGTGCGACCCCCTTTAGACTATAGATAAGAATAAAACTGTAAAGGTTCGATATGTGTACAGTAAGTGCTACTGGAGAATTCTGGCTCAGTACTTGAAATTTACAGAAATAAATGAAATCTACAAATAGATAAAGTGCAATAAAATATATTAGTGTATTTTTCATGCTTTCCTTCCACTAGTCTGAATAAACATGTTATGAAAAGCCCAAATTCTCAAAATTAAAATGCCATAAATGTCATACACTCTATTCTGAAGTCAAATGATACATCTGTGTGATGAACAGACTGAAATTAAGAAATTAAGGGAAATTTCATGAAAATACCTCACTGTTGTTTGGTATCATTTGATGTTTTGTATCCTGGCAGAAATATGGTTGAGGAGCCTATTTACAGCAAAAAGTGATTTACATTTTAGTCTTAAACTCACACAAAGCTATTATATATCATCAGGAGACTGAATACAGTGTGTGGTTCGTATCAACCTATTTTGCAGGAGCTTGACGGTGTGTGTTGGAAAAGAGCTACCTTATACCAAGAGCCACCTTTTGTGCTCCATGAAGAACCTTTTGGATCATCATAAGGGTGAGTAAATTATAGAATTTTCGTTTTGGATGAAATACTCCTTGAGTGCAAAATGTGAAAGTTCATAGCATTATATACTGCAATCTCCAGAGATACTTCTGTAGCTGAAACCTGAGGAATGAGACCCTAAGCCACGTTAAGCATACTTCTACATGCAGGACTATTTTTAAAAGCGTACCGTGGATCTTTTAAAAAAAAAAATGTTTTTTTTTTTGGTCTGGGTCCTTGTCTTTACCAACTCTGCATCGGAATGCATGTGTGTTAGCCAGAGGGCAGTAAATGAAGTTTATTCCTTATGACAGCTTGCAGGACCTTCACACAGACACAAACTCTCTCTCTCTCTCTCTCTCTCTCTCTCTCTCTCTCTCTCTCTCTCTCTCTCTCTCTCTCTCTCTCTCTCTCTCTCTCTCTCTCTCTCTCTCTCTCTCTCTCTCTCTCTCTCTCTCTCTCTCTCTCTTCTCTCTCTTTCTCTCTCTTCTCTCTCTCTCTCTCTCTCTCTCTCTCTCTCGGTTCGGTTCGGTTTAAACAAACCCTGGTGCGATTGCTCGGTTAGTGCGGTGATCATTTGAATAAGTGTGAACGCTGCCATCCGAATCCTGGTGTGCACCAAACAAGCAGACAGTGACCACTAAAAAAGATGAGTCTTGATTCCCTTCCAAACAAACTTTGAATTAACAAACGGTCCAAAGACATGTAAACGAATCAAAAACGGGAAGATGAGACCCAAAAAATGCTCAAGCATATCTGTTTTTTCTTGTCATAGTTGTGATGTTGCAATCACAGTTTGGTACAGGCATCAGAACCGCGCCTCCTCACAGCAGATATTCGCTTGTGTGTTTGACGGAGGGATTCCTGCTGATGTTTTGACTTAACGCAAGCTATTCACGTGTCTCCAGCTTGTCAAAATACCCTCATATGTAGGCTATGCACATACAGACCAGCACACAGCATTGTTTTGGGTGTTAGGTAATTTCCTTCTCAAAATAGGCAATACGTCATATAAACCGACCAATCAGGTTGTGAACATATCCCTTATGTCTTGAGGTTCGGTGTTAAAAAATGCTATTCTGAATCAACCAACTGAACCAAGAGAACCGAAGTACAAGTGTGAACACACCCTTAGGCCCTGTCCCCATCCCCATCCAGATGCGTTTAGCTATATACATATACATTTTGTAACATATCAGCGTTTCGTCCACACGGATCTGGTGTTTTGGAAGCATGAATCCGATATTTTCTGAAACCGGGTCCCAGAGTGGCTAAATCTGAAAACGACAATCTTACGTTTTATTTATTGTTATTTTATCGTGAGATTTTGCCTCACCTCCTACCACTGCTATACCCCTCTAGCCACAACTCTTCTTCTCCATTTTTTGTGTATTTCTGTGGCAGAATTACAGCGCCACACACTGGCCTAGCATGTATACTACGTCATTTTGAGTTGTTTCAGTGATCTCGTGTTTACGCAGATATTTCTTGAAACGAAGAAGAAAAAATAGATCAGATTGGGAAAGTTCTGGCTTCATGTGGACAGGGCCTTAGTCCTGGTTCACTTCTCGTTCTTGCTGTCATTTTTAAGACTGAACCGAAGTATACAAAAAAAAGGTTTTAATGATGTATATTTTGCCAAACATCCAAAACAATGATGTGTGTTGGGTACATATGATGGTATGCTGAGAACTCATGAACATCTTATATATTGTGTAAAGGAGTCAAAACAGCACAAGGAACACACCCTTCGCTAAGCCACGCCCGAAAATCGCCACAGGCCAATCGTGGCTTAGCAACCGTAACTAACTAGGCACGGAAGGTCTGTCAAGCTGAGAAAACATGAGGTTTTTGACTGATGCAAATTATTACATATGATGCAGTGTATAGACTATAAAAAGGACTGTTTTGGCTTTATTTATTAGTTTTGTATCGTAGTTTGTTTTGACAAAATGTGTGCAAATTAACACCATCATAAGGATTGTGTTCATAATATTAATAAAACCCATCATGTTTGGGAGAGTTACTTTCCGTTATAAGGTTTCATTAACTGTGTGGTTTTTGATGAATGGCTCAGGTCCGTATCTCTGGCTAGTGCCAGGTCCAAGGCGTAGATAAGACCCACGACACGTGAGCAGTAGCCCGGGGCGCTAAATATAAGCCGGAGAATCATTGCAAAGTTTTCAGGCTAATGTCTTGTGTTTATTCCAAGCGAAGGGTCAATTCTTTCATTAAACACACAAATGAAGATCTACTGTGAGGAGAGTGCATTTCCAACGCCTGTACCGAGCTGTACTAGGCAATATCGCGACCATCCCAAGAAAAAAACAGGTGTGCCTGAGCATTCTATTCTTTTTAGGGGCACATCTTGCGACATCACATACTGTTTTTGGTTCGTTTAGATGCTTTAGTCTGTGTTGCATTCATATTTCAGTCAAACCGCACACCAGCATTTAGACAAATGAACCGCCCTAACAAAGCAATCACACCAGAGTTTGTTTTATTTTAACCAAACTTGCCAATATGAAGTACAGGTAAAATTAATCTTTACATGTATCAGATTTGTATGGCATCTCTCCATACACACATCTAGTATTTTTAGGAGTCTCCAGGTAACATTTAGAAAATGTATTTGTCCTGTTTGCACCTTCACGGAGAGCTTGAGCTTTCCTTCTTAATACATGAAACTCTCCATGCAGCTAAAAGGGTGAAATTTCAGCCATCACAACAGTCGATATATTTGAAATAACACGGTCATGTTCGGTCATAAGCACAATGATACAAGCGTCATTCGGTGGTGCCATAAAAACTTATGAGCGGTAAAATTCAAAGTAACTGGTGTGTTAATCGTCCTAAATGAACATCGATAAAGCATATAGCTAATTGTCCTTAAAATGGCAGAGCAAGATCGCAAATCCCAGCGTGCTTTTGTTTTGAGGCTGCCTAGCACCCCTCATAATCACTGTATTAGAGCTCTGTTGAGAGATGTCTGTCTGCGCCAGGTTATAAGATAGAGTGGCCTTTCTGCACGCTTTTCCATCAGCAGTGCTGAGGCGAGAATGAGTATTTTCAGAGGCTAATTAACTGGGGGCCGTCTTCATCACATGGCCATTATAGTGAGAGGCAGGGCCTAGAGGGGCGCCCGTCTCTCTCTACGCACTTAGCCCCGCTACTGCTTTAATTGTGCAGAAAATGTAATTTGTGTCTCGGTTCAAGTTCCCTCGGAGAGCGCTGTTCACAGTGGGAGACTCCAGTCACATGAATAGCTCTGCCATTCAACCATCCAGGGGTCAGGTGGTGGGAGTAGGCGGGTTGGACGTGCGTGAGTGTGTGTGTGCAGTGTCCTTGTGTAAACCAGTGCATGTTCACTGCACGTTGCCACGACAACCTGTCACTCACATGAGATCGCAGCAATAACAAACCACAACGATCAAGTCCTGCCCTCGGTAGCTCTCAGCACACAAAATATTTTCAGGAATCGCCAGGAAGCATGCAGACAGTGTGCACGGCGAGCTTGAGCTTTGCTTTTTAATGCATGAAACTCCATGAAGCCGAACCAGTGCATGTTCGCCGCACATTGCCCCGCCGCCTCTTTAAAAATCACACCGAGCGAGATCCGCTGCTAGCCACACTAAAAGCGTAGCGATCATTAGCTGAATTGTTACTTCTTTCATAATTAGTAATTACAGACACTGTGAGAAGATAATAGGCTGGGTCCTGTGTCATTTTTTGTAAAAGACAGCACAACGGGTAACTGGATTTCTATAACAAATGCCACGTTTGCCGCAATCAGTCCCTCGCTGGCAGGAAAACACGTTGGACAGAGGGCAAAGAGGGCCGGGATGGGATGGAAGGCGAATTGCATTGTGCAGGACTGGTGTGAAACACAATACGTGGCGTAGTTTTAAAAGAGATGCCATGATCTTAGCTGGTTATCATCTAATAGGCTGTGACAGCAAGGCATTATGGGAGTTCAGAGGAGACCAGGGGTTTAGGCGCTCGGAGAAAGAGAGAAAATTGGGAGGGGGATTGGTTAAAGGGGAGAAAAAGAAAAAAAGCGCGAGGAGAAAAAGAGGGAGGCTGAAGGACGAAGAGATGAAAGAAGCAGAGCGAGCGAGAGAGAGGAAGGAAAGGAACGAGAGAGACCGTCGCTGGAGAAATCCTCTACACTTGTCACTCTTTACCTGGATCTACTATTCCTGTGGTGGAAAAGTGCTGATGGGTGGTGTTCCAGTGAGCTTTTCAGCTCAGGAAAAAAGTGCTTACTGGCTGGCTCTCGCTGGAACGAAGAAGGGCTTGAGGAACTCTTCCCTCGCTTCACGCTTTTGTCTGAAGACTTTGCAGCGGACAGCATTTTCTATCTTCTCCTCCTATCTGTTCTCATTTTCATTCTCTTATTTATTCCTTTCACTCCCCTGCCTCTCTGCTCATGTGCAATGGTTCTGTTCTATTTCTTTTTTCCTGTCCATCTTTAAACCTTTACATTTTCTGGCCCTTTATAGGAGATATCATGGAAACAGTATTTGCTTTGCTCCAAAAGAGTATTTGTTATGTGAAGAAGCTCTAAAGTGCCCAAAGCAAACCTTTTTTTTAACAAACTGCCCATGGTCTTTTGTTTAAACTAGGATGTAAAAATGGCCAGGAGGACATTAACATATGACCACCCACATTTACATATCAACGCCTATTCAATATTCATGAATTTGGCTGGCAGTGATGGAAGACAATCATAACCCAGGTTATTTACATGTAGAAGTCCGAGGGTCAGCAAAGGCAGAAAGTGGTCATGCAAAAATAGATTTAGGCTGTTTTGGTGCAAGAAACCTTAATTGACTAACATACTGGAGTAATACTTCAAGGGTAATGCTAATGAATTAAGGTTTCGTCATATCTTTCTGTTTTAAACGTACAGTGGTTTTGTTTTCTAGCAGCCATAGTTATAGCCTGGATGCCACCCACCCACAAAATGTTTAGGTCGGGCGGTTCGGTCTGGACTCGATCCATAGAGGAGTAATTATCTCTGAACAGAAACTGTTCGGACCAATGAAATCATCGGGGCGGGCTTTAGACGATGACGGACAGATGATCAACAGTAATGTAATCATGCACGTCATCTTGGGGCTTGGGTTATATTTGTTCGAATCCTAAACGGAGAGCTTGTTTGTATATACATTTACCTTCACAATTTCTCTCAAAAAATTCTGAAAATTATAAAATTCATGTTGGGTAAGTACTCTGTGTATCATTAAATTATTATTATTATTTACAACACCGGCAAAGATTGTGTATTTCAGCGTGCGTGCAGACAAGGTTGCCAAGTTTTTACAACAAAAGCCGCCAACAACTAGCCCTAAACAATAGCTTCTCGGGGGTTCTCCGGGAAAAATGGCATTTGGGGGAGGAAAATGTGTGTTATTTTGGCAAGGATGCCTGCTAAAATTTGCACTCATGGGTCTATATATCACATAATAGTCGCTTCAACCCGCGGACATAGAAAACAACCCGCGGAAAAAAACACGTACTTGGCAACACAGTTCAGTTGAACTATGTTGACATTTGACAATGCGTC
Organism: Pseudorasbora parva; assembly: GCF_024679245.1. Taxonomy (NCBI): domain Eukaryota; kingdom Metazoa; phylum Chordata; class Actinopteri; order Cypriniformes; family Gobionidae; genus Pseudorasbora; species Pseudorasbora parva. The sequence goes on along the minus strand of NC_090189.1, from coordinate 13,030,129 downwards.
GCTTCGTTGCTCTGATTGGTTGTAGGTCTATCCAATTGATGTCTTTCCTGGTTCGGTTGAAACACGCCCCATAATCACAGCCCAATGGAGCAGTTTCAGACTCATATTCTGACTAGAATTGAGTATGACCAAATCACAAAGAGTTATGCAGAACTCTTCAAATCTTTAAATATCTGAGGTCAGTAAGATTATGTAATCATTTCTTTATTTATTATTAAATAATAGATATAAACTCACAATTGCAGTCAGAATTGTGATTCTCACAATTCAGACTTTTTTTCTCATAAATGTAAGTTTATATCTCACAATTCTGACTTAATGGGCCCCATTTTAACGATCTAAGTGCATGGCCCATGTGTACATAGGGTGTGTCCGAATCCACTTTTGTTAGTTTAACGACGGGGAAAATGGTTGACGCGCCAGGCGCACAGTGCGAAAGGGTTGTCCCTAATCTCTTAAAGGGGAGATGAATTGAGAAATCAACGTTCCCTTGAGCTTTTGATATATAAAAGGTCATGGTAATATAAGAATATCCTGTCAGTTTCAGAGCTGAAAACGTCCTTGTTAGTCAAAGAAAAGCTGTTATAGACACCAGGCTCAGAAAACGACTGTGTGCCTCATCTTGACGTCATCGCGCATCGAAACACCGCCTCTACAGAATAATAATCATGTCTTATTCATTAGCCCGGCCATAGTAACATTATAATATATTATATCGATCAAAGGTGACTGTAAAGTCATTTATAATGATTATAAATAATAGTAATAATGTTACTTTATAATATATATATATATATATATATATATATATTATATATATATATATATATATATATATATATATATATATATATATATATATATATATAGTAACATTATAAATGACTTTACAGTCACCTTTGATAAAAGAATACTGTTCTTTTGAACTTTCATCTAAGAATCCTGACAAAAATGTATTACAGTATCCACACAAAAACCATTAAGCAACTATTCAACATTAATAATAACGAAAAGAAATGTTTCAAACTGAAACATTTCAGGAATAATTTAAATTTTTCAAATGTATTAAAAATAGAAAATTGTTATTTAAAATTGTAATAACATTTTGCAATATTACTGTTTTTACTTTGTCTGTAGCCTTAGTCCCTAGTCTCAAGGAAGTTGTTTTTTTGATTGAAGCTCTCAATTTTCACAAGTGCTTACCAGTTTATTGTGCAATATGCATCAGGCAGTCAGTGAAAGGACTGTAGGCGGTCCGTAGGTGTTCCGTCTGAGGCTGAGACTTTATCACTGATATTGCAAGTTTATTTATAAAGACTGATCTGTTTTTGCTAGAATTATGATGTGGCCTGCCTTTTGTTGTACTTTTAAGTCTCCTTTTCTAGCAAATATCTTATTGGCATTCAAGGTTGGACAAAACATATTCCTATGATAGAAAATATTTTAAGTTCATTCATAGATTTTTTTGTAAAGAGTGTTATCTTGCTTTCTCTTTTCCTCTCCTCTTTGTGCTTTTTAGGTCTCATTCACTCTGAACCAGGTTATAAGCCAAAGTCTCGATCTGGGTGTCCATTACTAATCGATTTAAAGTAGAGAGTGCAACGTGAAATAATAGCTCATCCATGAGGAAAAAGAACAAGGGAATTATCCCATCGCAAGGTTTGTCTTCCCATTCAGAAACCCCTATGGCTTTGTAATCAGTCTTTATAAACCACCTTAATCTTTTAATTCACTTGTATCACTCCACCGGCTGGCCTTCTTTTATTTCTGGCGGGCACTTTGTAGCCGTTAATCCTCTAAACTGCGGGAGATTTCCTCCCCGTTTCCGAACCACCACCCTGACACGTTACAAGACGGGACCCACATGAAAATTAAGCACAAAATTAATTGTGGTTTTAAATATCGGTGTGTGTCATTTAGAGGCAGACATCTTAGAGCAGAGAACTTGGTTTGTTTCAGTTTTGGTGAATGTGGACTGTTCATTAATGATGCATGTTAAATGAGGGTTGAACATCTCTTTGTATGGTAATGGGGTCTGATCACTTGCTTCTTTGTGATTGCAATAAAAAAGGATTACAATAATTCCATGGTTAAGGACGCAAAGTACATAAACAGACACACAGCAGCCTTCTGTGAACCGTTTGAAGTTGAGCTAAGAATCAGGATGCTAAAGCAGTAAACATCTTTTGTTAGATACCATTTTTGCCATTTGCCACTAGCTTTCTTTTGCCTTTAAATAATGGAGAAAAGTTTGAACTTCTTCTGACGTCTGAAATAAATTGCATGTACAAGATCCAAATTACATTGTTTAACCTCAGAATTATTGGCCCGCACTTCTCTCCTGTGGCCCGCCGCACCATGATGTATGGCTTCAGTTTACTCTCCGCAAATCCCAGGGTGCACTGCAGCCCCCCGGGTGGGCAAAGGGCGCGGCTGCTCAGATGGAGTGGCCTTTAATGTTTTATAAGCCCCCCTGCACTCCTCTTTAATTTAGAAATATGAGAGAGTGTGTGGAAAAAGAGGATTATTAGCTACTACTACTAATCTCCATGTTTGCTCTTGTACCTTCCGTCCTCCAAATCTCCACTGGTGGGAGAACAGAGAGAGAGAGAGAAGGAGAAGAGAGGCTGGAGTGAGGATTTAGGAAGCAAACAAACAAACAAAAAGGAGGAAAGAAGAAAAAGAGTGAAGGATGAGTGGACAGACAGATAGACATAGATATTCGATTATATTTGAATACATTGCTTGATATTTGATTGCGTCTCAAAAATGACAGCCCTAGTAAGTATTATATTTTACGCTGCTTTCACTTTAATACACAGATCTAATATACGCATGCAATTTCTTTAATTGTTGTTTACATTCACAGACATAACCGACTGTGTTTATGTGTACTCTGTGTATTTTTGACATAAACTTGTGTGTATTTGACAGTTTAAGATGTGAAAGAGAACTTAGTTTAATACTCATGGGATAAGCCGTTTGACATCCAGATTTCTGTGTGCATGCTCCGGATGTGTGTGCTCAGAAGACCATATCTCAGAAGTTTAGACTAGAGACCTGCGCGGGACAGATGTTGTCCCGCTCCTGCAGAAATATATATTCTTTTCCCCCGCTCCTGCCCGCAAACAATCAACTTTTGTCTCGCTCTTGCCAGCAAAATCCTGCGGGTAAACGTATAAGTGTTTGTTTTAAAAGATATTTAGCATATTCTGCCTGCTACTGTTATTTTTTCACTTGCTCCCTTGTTATACACTGTAAAAAAAAACTCCAATTGAAAATTTTCTAGTGACTGATCACATCTAAATGTACTTTTTAGTAAATTTAGGAAAATAACTTATTAGAACATATAAATACAGTAAAAAAAAGTAAGACATGTCAATAAAAAAATGTATACCAATAATATTTAGGCTATAGTATATCGTAATAAATTATATAATAATAATAAACCTGGATTTATTTCATGTTCAAAGGAAAAAGTAGCCTAGTCTTAATACTGCTTTCTTTGCTTTTAGCAATCCTTTCAAACATTAAACAAAAAATATCCTTATTCCTCAATAACAAAATAGACCAGTAGTTTTGCATGTTCCTTTCTTTAATAACTTATAATATCTGTAGCACTTAGCGATTCACCTGAGTCATGAGATGCAGACATTTTGCCACGGTGTGGTATAGGCTTGGCTGTTCTGCGCCTACGAACCATGCGAGAGTCATTGCTTCCAACCATGTGCCTGTAAATCATTTTTATTTAATTGTCTTATATAAATCAGGGTTTATTTGTTTCTAGTTATTTTATTTTGTTAGATTTTTCCACTTTGCGGGAGTCGCGCAAATATTTTCCTGCAACCCGCAAGCATCCGCATTCACACATCAAATATCGTCCCGCGCTGCACTCGGTTGTGCAGGTCTCTAGTTTAGACTAATGCGGCTTTAAAACGCATGCAGATAATAACAAAGACCTGCAATGTCATGTGAACGTGACTGCAATAGAGATGATAATCAAAACCAGACAGCTGTTTTGTTAGTGTTTGGCAGAGTATAAGCATGAGGATCCGCCCTCTACTGAAAAACAGGGTGGGGCAGCTCATTTGCATTTAAAGATACATGCACGAAAACAGCATGTTTTTCCTTCCGCTCAAACTTAACCATTTACAACATTTTTTTTTTTTTTTTTTTTTTTTTTTTGTATTTTGAGCTGAAGTTTTACAGACACATTCTAGGGACACCTGTGACTTATTATACATCTCGTAAAAAGGGACATAATAGGTCACATTTTGGATGGATGGATGGATGGATGGACGGATAGGTGGAAGGTCCAACAGAGAGGGACTGACAATTAGATGGCTTGAAGGATAGATAGATGGACAGACAGATCAATAGCTGGCTGGCAGGATGGACAGACAGATAGATAGATCATTTTTGAGACAGACAGACAGATAGACAGATAGATAGACAGATAGACAGATAGATAGACAGATAGATAGATAGATAGATAGATAGATAGATAGATAGATAGACAGATAGACAGATAGATAGACAGATAGATAGACAGATAGATAGACAGATAGATAGACAGATAGACAGATAGATAGATAGATAGATAGATAGATAGATAGATAGATAGATAGATAGTTTTTGAGATAGACTGATAGACAGACAGAGAGGCAGACAGATAGATGAGTTCAGTTTGCGATTGTGTCACAGAGAGAGTGCTGGTGGGGTAGATCCACTCTTTCATTGAGGCAGCTGTGCAGTCTGTATTTAAAGGGGAGGAGACGTGCTGACAGAAACACTGCCCTCTCTCTGCTCACCCTTTTGTGAGGAGATTGCAGCGGTCGTCATAATCACACAGGGACAAAAGACGAGAGCTGCGGTGACCGTGTGATGGAACACTCTCGGCCTGACAGGCTTTTCACCTTTTCATCCATCTATCAACACGCCACTGTCATTTGTTTCAGGTCCAAATCATAACAGAGGCACTGCAAGGCTTTTAGATATATATTTATATACATATTAGTCACACGCTCAATTTTTTTTTTTTTTTTTTTTGCCGTTTCTTGCAGAAACTTGTTAAAGACACCCACACATGACAGAGACGCGCTTCGCCCAAATCAATGGTGTGCGTAATGAATGCCGGCGATGAGCAAAAAAAATGGCCCCATTTAGAACACGACGCACCGGCGAACGCGCGCTTACCTGTGTCTGCGGATTCAGCACATCACCATGGCAATTACAGCCTCTGTTTCCTCTCCAAGCCTGGGTGACCAAAGAAAGAGGGCCGTTTATTAGCCCCAGCGGGTGGCCAACTTTGGAATGCACACTCTGTTTATTCCCGGTTTCTGTTCCCGCTGACAGCCGCGTCGCCAAACTCTTCCAGGGCAGGACCCAGCCTTAGCGCTTTTTATGAATTCAAATACCTAGAAAGAGCCATCTGGATGGGAAGATATTAATGACACACACAGATCCCAGCATGCATCCCAGTTCTAATCAGGCGGCGCTTGCTCCGCAGCTCTGTTTTCCAGGGAATTAGGGGGTGTGCGGGCAAGTTTGGGGGGGCCGCCTGTACGCAAAGCACGATTGATGCTTTGTGTGGCATGTGAATACAAATGAAGGATTTGTCAAACTGCAATATTTGGGTCCCCATAGATTAGCATACGGCAGTTGGGTAATTATACTCACACTTGATTGAATGGAGTCAAAACAGGGGGATGAGTAAACTTCTGACAGCTTTTGATTTCAATGGAAATGGGGGCAACTAGATAGATGCATGTTACACACGCGCACATTTTCAAACAAATGGCCTCCATTTTGTTTGCTGTGACAGATGTGTCCCTTTTACTAGATAGATTGATACTTAGATGCATAGAAAAAAATGTGAAATGCTTTTTTCATTTCAAGTGTAGACCTTCTGCGGCGTGAATGATTTTATCTAACAACAAAAAGACATTTACAGCTGATGGAATTACATTTAGCTTTATTGAGTCATATGTTATTGTAATAATATTCAGAATGCTGGTGGTACTTCAGGTTGTTTCTGGTTACACTTGTAAGCTGTCCTTCGGTACCTGCTGTTTTAGTAAAGCCCAGAGGGGCGTCATATAAATAGACTGTATTAAATCACACTGAGATTTGAGAAGCGTCTAATTTGTATTTTTTTAATAGGTTTGAGTGGTTGACGCTGGACTTCGGCGTCTTCTGGTGAACGAGATCTGGAAGGTTAAGCAGGAATTTAAATAGGAACATACAGTAATTTAGTTCTATTTGATTAACGTTGTATTCCCCCAAAAAGCCAATACATTTTTTTTTCATCATCTTATTTTAATTCATGTTTCTTTTGATTACTATTCCAACAGAATTAAACCCAGCATGATCTAAATCCCTGAGGAATTTAATATTTTATTATCAAACAGACGTGCATGCAGAAACTCTTTCACATCAGTGGATTTTATCATGTTTCCTTTGTTCGAATGATTTCACTTTAATTTATTTCTGTAATCATCAGAGGCACTTTCTTTTATTTTCACTTCATATTTTGTTTTTGGATTTCCAGTGTAGTATCCTTCAATCCCACCCCCCCCCCCCCCCCTTTCATGTAAAACAAATTTATTCCAAACATAAAAGGCGATTATTCCAAAAACACTGCAGCTTTTAATCAAAAGAAAATTACAACAAAATTAATTTGCCAGATTAATCCAAGTAATGAGGGGAAAGCCTGAAAGCATGTTCCTTTTGACTTACTGTCTCCATCTATGACCTGTAGATGTTTTGGATGGAGTATCCCAGGACTTCTCCAAGATTCATTTTTTTACCGTTGGTTTATTATTATTTTACCCCCAAAAGTTGGTGAGACAAAATGTATACCAGTGGGGCGGTTTAATGGCTGCTACGCCCCTGTAATTCAGTGCCATGTAATACAAAAAGTAAAGTCGCATTATGAAGCATTGACTTTGTTCTATAATTTGAGACCTGAGCCTAGGCATGAGCAGGAACTATTAGCCCAGGCTGACTCGAGCTGCACTCTATTGCATCAGCGATGCTTCTGTGACAGACTGTTCTATTCCCCAGGATCCTCAGAGGCGGCTGGCGCTCTCATTCTGAAGCCAGTCCGATGTTCTTTCTTTCTCTATGTAGTTGGCAGGGCCATTTTGAGAAGCTACTGTGCATGGCGGCCTTTAGCTGAGAATGTAATTTCAGGCTCCAACGGGGGAATAAGAAAAAAAGAGGGAGAGAAGAATGATAATACTGTGGAAGGTCAAATATTGATCATGCTATAGAGAGCAGCTTTAGGCAGGCTCACCATGAGAACTTTCAACAGCCTCTCTCTCTCTCTCTCTCCTCTCTCTCTCTCTCTCTCTCTCTCTCTCTCTCTCTCTCTCTCTCTCTCTCTCTCTCTCTCTCTCTCTCTCTCTCTCTCTCTCTCTCTCTCTCTCTCTCTCCTTTCTGCTTGCAACGAGAAACGGTTTTTCATGCTTTTATGCAGTGTTTTAGACTGGATTCTTTGTTTTTAGTTTTAAAAACGTTTTTTAAAGGTTTTAATGAAGATTTTTCTTTGAAAACTTTTATTTGTGGTTTTAAATACTCCCAGAGCTGTAAGTATAAATGTCAAATGTTTAATTTTATTTTAGGACATGCAAAAATGGCAATTTATATGACACGAAAAGAGAAGATTGATCAAGGTGCTTGTAATAGTTTAGTAACAGTTTTTAAAAATTCTGTGAAATCAAGAATATTAATAGATTTTAACTATTATAAAGCAATGGATGATCTTACAAAGTTTACATTAATTTGGTGTTTTAAAGGGAGTTTATGTGAAATTGTTAATGGAGACTTAATTTTCTTAATTTAATGTAAGTTGTTGGTGAACATTGTGTTTCGGTGTATCGTATAATAAAGGTGTTCTAAAAATCAAATCTCTCTCTCTCTCTCTCTCTCTCTCTCTCTCTCTCTCTCTCTCTCTCTCTCTCTCTCTCTCTCTCTCTCTCTCTCTCTCTCTCTCTCTCTCCCCACTCAGGGATTCGTCCTTCATCTGGGGAGAGAGTGAATGAGGGAGGGAAAAGTGTGATAGAGAAAGAAAGATATAGCAAGAGAACATTTGGGTCGAGTGAATGAATGCTGTGCGCCTCCTCTGCTGATTTGAGTGAGTGTAGGGAAAGAAAGTGCTCTTCAATTCCGCGCCTGTCCAATAGTGTTTACGCCAGGTGGGAATATCCAGGCTGTGTCCTTGTAAGACAAGAGGCCCCAGCGGATTCAGATGAGGTGGTTCACTGTCGTTGCGTACATCGGCTCGCCGAATATTTCCCGGTGCTTTATCCTGGCCAGAGAGAGGCTTGAGACCAGAAGAAATGTCCTCGACAATCAGCAGAAACCCCCTCAACCTTGGACTCTCTGCCGACCTGAGCCCTCGTCTCTATGAGAGTAACTGAAAGAGACACACAGACAGGGGCTGTTAGCAAGTCTTATTTACGTACTTGGAAATCTCAGGCAGTGTTAAAACACTCCATTCCAGAAACATCTGGCCAACTGACACAGGCCTTTTACAAATTCCGTCTTGAATGTTATTTTGCCCACGGTTTTAGGAATTTGGTCCATAGAAAGATTTTCGGTTGGTTACCAAACCCTTTTTTTTTTTTTTGAGTGGTGATGTCTATTTGTCACTTCAGCATTTACATACAGTATGAACTGAAGTAATGTATATACATTGACATACTGGTGTCTCTTCATTTATGGGCACTGGTAAATTTTTAGAAATGTATTAATGCCTCCTATAGGGTTTTTATTTGGTCTATCTATTAAAGCTATACCTGTTTAACATTTTTTAGTTTATTCTTAGCTAAAAAAAACACTTAGTTCTTTCAAAAATATGTTCTCATTAATGTATATTTACTTCTTTCAAGTAATTCTCGTGAATTCCCTATTCTCGTAAGTATATAATATGCCATTGAAAATACATACGGGCGAGGGGTTCGGATGCCGGTCGCCATGTTGGCCCTCCATCTTGAAAGTACATTAGCCAAAGAGGGACATACCCATAAATTCAAGCTTCACCTTTCACGTTTTAACACTCGATGGCACCGTTTTGAATGTGAAGAGGAGGATTGCCGTGTTAATCTTGGACTAAATCGGCCACTGTAGGAGTTAAAACGAAATCCAAATTGAGAGGAACTGAAACTATTATTCACTGGATGGTCATATACCTTTTCACGGCTAGATGGGGGAAAATATCACACAGTGTAGCTTTAAATTTATTTTTATTTTTTTTACCCTTGAACAGTCATGAAAATTACATTCCCATTACATATCAATATACTGTTTATTCTGCGATGAAATGATGGCCATGGAAATTATATTGATGTTTTGTTGCCATGACTTTCTAATTTTATTTATTGTAAATATACACACTGTAAAAAAAAATGTTGGTTTAACTTAAAAAAGTAAGTAACCTGGTTGCCTTATAATTTTGAGTTTATTGAAATTAAAATTTTGAGTTGATACAATGAAGGAAATTTGTTTAATAAATAGAAACTCAAAATATTATTGTATCTGAACCACATAAAAAATTGATAAATCATGAAAATAGCACTATTTGGCATGTTTCACTATGTCTTAAAAAATAAAACGCACATAATTACCCAATATGCTTACAAAATCTTTTAATAAAATTTTAATAAAGGTCGTTGAATCTCAAAAAATGTTTATTGTATTAACTCAAATTTTTAATTTCAATTAACTCAAAATTTTAAGGCAATCAGGTAACTTTTTTTCTAAATATTTTTTTACAGTGCACAATTGAATATTATTTTATCACTTTTGCATGTTTGTTGAAAATTACAACTCTTTTTTTTTTTAAGGGGCAATTACTTTGATTTTTATTTTTTATTTTCTTGATTTCATTGGTTTTAGATTGCTCTAATTTTATTTAAGACATGCATGGATGAATACACTGGTGTACTCAGTAGCTACACAGTTTCATTCCCATTTACAGTCTATACTTAACGGACGGCTGACACATCCCCGTTATGCCACCAAATGAGATGACAGAAGTCTGAATGGCATTTATGTTAAGGTCACTCTGTTTTGTTTACTCAACTGAGGCCTGTAAGAGCATTTGGGTCTGTTGATCTATTGTTCGCATTGGGAGAGTTAAGTAACTTAGCCTTTCTCCACAAGAACACTCACAGTTGCCGCAAAGCAGATTTCCAGTCACTTAACATTCTGCTCACTGAGCAGCAAAGAACAGTCATTTACAAAATGGTCAAAAGATGCTAAGAAGTAACCCTAGAAAACTGCAATTTAGCATAAATAGCTATATGGTTTGTTTTAAGTAAATTTGTTTATGGTGTTCACTCACTGAAACGTATGTGATGTGTAGAGTGTAAGAACGATTTAGCAAATCTTAATAACTTCAGCGGAGGAATGTTCATGGGGAGTGAACGCAGTTAAGGGCAATAGTATTTAAACATTAACATTCAATCACATTATGATAGAATTTGAAAGTGTATTTAATACTAAGGGGTTGAACTTGTTAGTGAACGCCTGTTTAGTGAATTGTGTGGGTTATGATGGGCCAGTGTTGGTCTAAGTCCATCATTGCTAGTTTGTTCCTTGCTACTCCATAATAATAATTTAAAAAAAAAACCTTGCTGTGTCTGGTGGGATTATAATGAATCTGAACTTTTTATTCTGAATTAATCTCTTACTCACCATGTTAATCAAAGGTCAAGAGATGCCCTGTACTTTTTGTCTTCATCCTGTATATATTTAAACTCCAGTTCGGTCATTATCCCAAACTAGACTCCAAGGACTGAGATCTATCACCTCTGATAGATTCAGAGCAGAGGCTGGAGGACACGGGGCCTGTAAAACACCACCGCAGTGATCCGCTTGTAAAATATGCGGCGATTTCATGAACTGAGGAGCATCAGGTATGCAAGATATATGGTAGCGGGATAACCGCTTAGTGTTAGATGGTGGGTTTCATTTGAGCATGACACCTTAAAGAAAGGCGTATGACTGAATGTATAGTAAAATCTTTTTAGACTGTAGTAGGCCATTTTAGCCAAGCTCGAACACCAAAAGAACATGTCAGAAATACAATGTCATGGAGATTTCTTTTTCAACAATGTCACTCACTGGTGTGGCTATTTTATTTCAAATCAGACTTCGGAAAATAGTTGCAAGATTTATTTAAGTGGCATAGTAGAAAAATAAATGTTGAAGTTCCCCTATTATGCTTTTTCGAAGATTATCTTGCATGCAGTGTGTAATGAGACTATATACAATATACATGATAACTGCTAATTTGGTTCTTCAAATGAATTTGCGGATTGGAAAATATCTGGATTACTGGTAAATTGTCTAAGGTTACTGTGTTCATTGAAGAGGGCAATATGCATCAATACTCGAAACCACAATCAGTAATGCACCATCTTATTCAGGTTTACAGTGTACCCAACCCAGGCTCATTGGAAATACGTGACTCTGCCTACATTTTTGCAACCCCTGAAATATGTACCTCTAGGTACGTTTACCTGCACTTTCTGGGTGAACCGTCCACCGGAGGCGCTCCGCCATCTTGATCTCACAGAATGAATATTTATAGCCTAATTTTATATTTTGGAGCAACTAACTCCACTCCTACCCTAAACCTACCAACTCATAACAATATAGAACACGTAACAGGCAAATAAATGTACAGTCAGGTATTTATTGCAAAAATGTGTACTTTCTGAATAAATTGTGCCTGCAGTCGTATCTGCCTGTTATATCCTGTTTTTTTTTAATAATACACAAATGGGTAGGTTTAGGGAAGCGTTTGAGTTACGCGTTCAAAATGTGTCTGAATATGTGTGTGTGTAGGTAAAGGTAAATAGATTTATAAACATACTAAATAGTTTTTTTGAAAATGTAAAAATGCAGAATGTTTCTTGTGATGGGTAGGTTTAGGGGCTGTGTGTGATGGGTAGGTTTAGGGGTACCCATCATACACACGCAGTGTAGGGGGATAGAATGTAACGGCGTTGATAAACACACTAAAAAGCGATTAAAAAGTGCAGGTAAACGTACCTGGAGGTACATATTTTGGGTGTTGCAAAAATGTAGGCAGTCACGTATTTCCAATGAGCCTGGGTTGAGTGTACCATTGTGTTTGGCATGCTGAATGTTGAAGTCTGTGTGTGACTCAAGTATGATCAATTGCAAGATATTGCCACAGAAGGATTATATCAACCCAATCTAAGCATTTCACAAGGTATTTAAAAGATAATTGTTCAACATAGTTAAGTTAGAAGTTAAGTCCCCTTTTAAAAACAACCTATTTATTACTTATCTTCTTTTGAAACCAAATAACTATGATTTCTTGTTGCATCACTGCATCAGGAAGATGATTACAATTACATAAAGTTCCAAGTGCTCAACCAAAGCAAATACTAATCACCATAATGTTTCAAACAAAAACATTTTAGGAAAATCAACATCAATTTATGAAGTTATGTGATGTTCTCTCAAATTTTTCAGTTTGTTCTAAGAATCTATTAAGAATGTCTCAAAAACTTTTTTTTTTTTTCCTTGACAAAATGGCACTCAAACCAATTAATTAATCTTAACTTGGGTTTTTTGAGTAAGCAGCATAGTATGTGAACTAGATTGTAACTAAAAAGTGTTAGTTTGAAAAACTGTTGGATTTAGCATAATTCCAGCCTTTGGTCTTCTGATGTACAGCATCAACTTTGACCTGCCTCCAAATACTGTAGCTGAGCCAAGAGCTTGGTTCATGTTGTTGACATGTCGAGAAGACGCATTTCTGCGCTGTGAATCCACGTTGCATTGATTCATTTACTTTTTGCATCACTGTGCATCATGTGCTGAGGAAGCCTCCAGAGCTGAAATTCAGATCTGGTAATGAGTGTTTTGTTTACAACATATTCTATTAGTGGTAGACCAAACACAACAGACTAGGCCGTCTGACCAATCAGAGCAGAGTAGGCTCTCAGAAAGGAGAGGTTCAGAGAGAGATTGAATTTTCGAACAAATCATTCTCAGACTCTTTGAGAAATGAGGTATTGTGCATGAGAAAAGTGTTTTTTGATCTTTGAGGCATGTCGATCTTTTGTAGGAGACCTCCAAAGTAAAATAACCTTTAAAATAGTAAAATAGGAGCACTTTAAAACACATGTGGTTTTGCCACAGTGTTATTATTTATATATTATTATTATTTAATTTTATATTTTTACTATTCATTCATTTATGTTTTAGTAATGTATGTGCTTTTGTGATTTTCCCCCCTCCGTTTTCCTAAGCTTCATTTTATTTTAACTTCATTTTCCTTTTATTTTAACTTGTTGCCAAGGTAACATTTTCTTTTTCAATACATTTTTTAAAAAGTGTTTTCAGCTTTTTTTATCAATTAACGAACTTGAATAGTAATAATTTTAGTTAACAATAACAACAGTGGTTTGCAGCCTTTTATGTTTTTAAATTCATATTTCTAGTATGATTCAGCTGTTTGAATGAATAAAGATTTGAACTATTCTCACATGAGAGTTTGCCTTGGACCTATTCAAGTCAGAACATATTTGTTTCAAATAGTTAGGAAAGTGCATGATAGAAATGTTAATAATTGCATATTCGAGTGGGTTAGATTTAGGTTATGGTCTTTACTCATTTTATTAAATGTTCTGTTTAGAGGTTGCACTTGTCCACTGCAGTTCTCCGGTTTCCAAGCATTGTGCAGCTATGAGTGTTATTGTGCAACACCCAGAGACACTGCAGTGCAGTGCAGTGCAGTTAGCGGAAATAACGACAAATTGAAGTGTGCAAATAAAACGCTGTCTGCGAGCTCACTGTGGGCACTCGCCGACCAGTAAAGTGTAATTATTTACAACTCTTTAAGCAGTTCTCCCCGAAGATGGGTTTGCAGAAAAACAAGTCGCTGTATGAAGACAGAGAGCTTCTATTAGCGCACGAGTGTGTAAACGCACAATAGGCAAGTTTGAAAACTTAAATCTTACTTTGCCTGCCGACGGCGTGAACCAGAGGCTGACGAAAGTGTTTTATGCGGCATCGGCGGTTTATTCTGTCTGAATGAGTAATCGAACGTGCCCTGAGTGATTCACTTTGTAACGGAATTCATTATTCATGGTGAATAGCTCATTTACTGGTAATTTCTAATGGCTTTATTTGGATGTGACTTATTTGGATGTGACAAAATGTTCCTCCGCCACTGCTTATTAGTGTAATGCATTTATGAGTTAGCAATTCTTGTTAATGTTTGTGTGCTTTGATAATGCATGTGGCCATGGTAATGCTCATGCAAGTGGAGGGAAAATGCTTCAATAATGATTTGTTTACTAAAAGTCATTGTGGGCCATTTTCTTCTTTTAACCCCCCATCTTACCCAACGTTCATTAGAGTGACTGGACTAATTAAAAGCACCACTTTTGACTGTGTCTTTGTGTGTGTGAGTTCTTCTGGCCGCAGTGGAGAGAGCTGGATAACCTTCTAACTGTGCTCATTTAGAATCCGAGAGAAGTCTCCTGCACAGCGTGGAAAGGAAAGGAGATCGAACCTGTTAATGTTTTTTTATATAAGACGTCAAACTGCAGATAAAGATTCAAGCCACTGGCTAACCATTTTGACAGCTGCTATAGAGGATATTTTGTCTATGAAATGCAGTCAGAAGCACTTCGAGAGAGAGAGAGAGAGAGAGAGAGAGGGAGAGAGGGAGAGGGAGAGGGAAACAAAGAAACTAAGCTCATGCTTAGACCTGAAACATTCTCTATGTAAATATGTGAACACAAATATGAAAATGCTTCTATAGGAATGCAAGTAATTCATGTGTCGTTGAATTGTGAAATGTGGCAGGCCAACTGGTTCTAGTAAACACAGAAGCTGGCGAAAGGCGGTCTTTTGAATCAGCTTTGACCGCGACTCTGGAAGACTTGGAGTTAAGCTTTTCTCTGAGAAAAGAGCAAAGAACGCCACTGAAGTCATTCTTAAGAAGGGAAGATGTGTTCTGAGTTTTGCTGACCGGATACAGCGAAAGTTTAATCTGGCAACTAGCTCTGTTTCACCTTCGTTGCTCTGGTTGGTTGCAGCGCTATCCAATTGCGTGCAGAGGGAGTTTGAAAGACAACCGTTTATCCCGCCCCTCAGATTGAGCCCTGTCAATGGTGAGTTTCCAGACCAAACATCTTGTTGTGGGTCTGGCTTGTCAGGCTACCTAACCATATCCCTCCCGCTAAACCTAACCCTACCCATAACTTATCCCAAAAATCTGAGGGAAATTATGTGAATAATGCTGATATAGAAGCACCTAACCCTGGTTGTAAGCCTAAACTTGACACAAACTGTAAATCGGATTGGTTGATTGCAATGTTGTCCCAGGATCAACAAAGATGTTGATCCAGAAACGTGTGCTTGGTGAAATTTGTAGTACACTACTGTCATTTGTAGTACAATGTCATTGTCAACACATGTCAAATTCTGTAAGTGTTTGATTATATTTTGTGGTGGAAATTACTCTAAAATATTTACGAACAAAATATCCAACCTCTTTGCACAAAAAACAAAACAAAAAAACAATTAAACTTTATACAGTACATTGTTTTATGGACCGGATTAAATATCTACTCTGTGAAAAATATCCTGTTAAATTTAGGGTAAGAAATACACAGCTGAAGTCGCCAGAACATTTAATGCGTTACAGATTGGCAAATTGGGGCCTGTACATTATAACCATATTTCTTCACCATGTATATTGTAAGGTAACCAAATTAACAGGTTTTTATTGCAACGTATTATAACAACCATTTTTCCTTATAAAATACATTTTTTTACAGTGTAGCAATTTTTAGGGGCACATATTTATGCATATTTTTTAAGTTAAGCATTTTTTATTAGATTTTTGTTTTTATGGGTGCGTTCACACTTGTATTTCGGTTAGTTTGGTTCGCTTGGTCCGGACCAAAAAACAAAACATAAAGTCCTGGTCCATTTAGCGTTCACACTGGCATTTTTAACAGCGCACCTAAGTTACCGAACCAAAGGCATAGAGAGACGGTCACAACCTGATTGGTCGGCTTATATGACGTAGGAGCTTGCTTACCGAATATTGAAAAACAGTGCTGTGTGCTGGATTAAACGCGATCATTTTATGCATGTACATATCATTATTTTTACCAGCTGAGAACTCATGAAGAGCTCATAAAATGTTCAAAACATTCAAAACAGTAGCAGGATTTCCTCCGTTGTATGCAGAAAAGGGACGGCAGTTCTGTCGTCTGTACCGTCAAATGGGCAACACAAGTGCTTTGATGAGAAGAACCAGGTGTGCTTTTTGTGCGTTTTTTTCTAGCATTTTCGAAACATGCTCGTCGGACCAAATATTGATGTATGTATGTATGTATTTGTTTATTTAAACAGGGACAGTGTAAAATATACATTAAACCTTAAAGGAAAGATGCATTTTACCAGGTTGTAGCACTTGTGCTAATTTACACCTGCAGTCCCTGGACAGGCTGATGTAAACAAATCATGTAAATAATACATTAACAACATTAAAATAATCAAACCCTACATTCATTCTACAACATACATTTACAAATACACTATGACCTACACATCAACTAAACATTATGTAAACATGTTTGTTGTGAAAGAAGCCATTTTCTGACCCGATGTGAAAAAGTGTTAAGTAACTCTGCTGGCAGCTTATTCCACTGTCTGACGGCTACGTTAGAAAAAGCTGAGCCACCAAGTGCCAAGTACCAAGTGCCAAGTTGATGAGGCACTTCCTCGTTGCTCTACGTTTGCCCTCCAACGATAACGTTATTCATTTTGGATACACCGATCTTTCCACGTCGTCAAATCAGCTGACTATGCGTCACATCTTGAGACATTATGTCCGGTTTTTGGTTCGCTTATATGTCTTTGGTCCGTGTTGCGTTCATATATCAATCGAACCGCACCAGAGTTCGTTTGGAAGCGTACCGAGACCCATCTTTTTAGCGGTCTCGGTCCGCTTGTTTGGTGCGTACCAGAGTTCGGGTGGCAGCGTTCACATATGTTCAAATGAACCGCACTAAATGAGCAATCGCACCAGGGTTCATTTTAATCGAACCAACGTGTGAACGGACCCTTAGGGTGCTTTCACATCTCTAGTTCGGTTCATTTGTTCTGAACCAAGGGCAAAAAATTATACATTGTGGCATTTTTCAGCTTTTTTTGTTCCTTTTCACACCACACTGATTGCTTTGGTCCGAACCAGTTGAAACGAACCAAAATGCAGGAACATGACAACATCCACATCACTCATTGGCCATGCCATATTTCCTAAACTGCTTTTCGATTGGTCAGAATTTACGTGTGGGAAAATTCCAACAGAAGAGGCAAAGCCAGCAAACTATAACACTATGAAGAGACGACTGCGCGGGCCAGTTTTGTCCCTGGCCATAATCTACTACACTGTGTGTATTTACCACAGTATGCAAATACCTTTCTATAATGAAGCATCACTCATCACTTCAAGAGGAGGCATGCATTAATTATTAACTCTTGACATGCTCGTCTTCCGAAAATATTACCAGCGATCTATCAGGTAATATCATGCACAGCTAACTACAGCAGCTCGTTCAGTCCAAAAATGATCAGTACTTTTGCAGTTGGTTCGGTTCGAGATCGGATCACGTTCTCACCACAAACTAACCACTCCAGAGTTTGTTTGAAAGCGTACCGAGACCACCTCTTCAAGGAGGTCTCGGAGCGCTTGTTTGATCCGCTTTTGGTGCGCACCGAATGCGATTGCTGCTTTCAGACCTGACCAAACGAACCGCACCAAAGAGGGAAACGAACTCTAGTACGATTCAACCGAACTAAATGAGGCAGGTGAGGTGTGAAAGCACCCTTAGAGCCGGTGCCATAAACAACCCTGTCCCTACTCCAACTATTGAACGAAATGCTACTGAGCAAACACAGATGGCAGAGCACTGAATAATATGACCTATTAGCAAAAAGGAAAATTGCCTGACTCATCAATATGAATCAATGAAACAATTAAGCATGTTTTAGACCACCAGATATAAATATATTAAATACATGTTTTCAGTGGTTTTACTGTGAATTTAGACAAGGCATAACACCTCCACCAAAAGCAATTAATTTTTTTCTGCTTTGCTGAAAAACACATGCTCATTACAACCAATAACGTAACTCATTTTGACCCGTTTAACAGATCACATCATTTTATGTTTAGAACATACAGTGAAATAACTAACTGCAACCAATTATCTCGCCCTCTAAACATGAAAAAATATCTCAACATACCTGTAGCCTATTCATTAGAGCTGCATTATTCGTAGCACATGGAGCTTGTGTCAAATGAGCCACTCTAAATGTGACTAAAACTAAAATGTCCTTAACTAAATTGTTGCTATAATAGATTAATATTAACGCTAGAATGCTAGAAATGCACTTGGCAGTTGTCTTGTTTTTTTTCTATTTTCTCTTCCAAATCTGGTGGCGAAGGGACGACAACTCCTTATTTTCCAGGAAAACAGCTGTCACAAAAGATATTACTAGAGAACCTTGATGAATTGTAGCTAGCTACCTGAACAATAACATACTGTACCTGGTTTATTTGCGCAGACATTTGATGCTAAATCTGCCGAACCCTTCAGCACTGAGCGCACATATTAACTGACCTTGCTTTCAATGTGTTAGTCTAACATTTTTGTGTCTGTCCTAACCTCCTCATGACCACAGTCATTTAAAGAACCCAACTTTTTATATTAATAAATGTACTGATGCCATTTGAAACATCCACCCAAGACTGTCCTTTATGGGGGTTTGAAATGTGCAGTGTTGAAATTTTTACAGTGCTGACCATGGCTTAGCATACTCATAAAATATTTTATGAGTATGCTATTTTTTTCATCTTTAATATTTTATATCGCACGTCCAATAAAAGGTAATATTTGTAGTAAAAATGTAACATTTTCAAATATAAACTTTACAATGTACGTCATCAAATTTTGGACCAGTCAGCGAAAAAATAACCTGTTATTCCCAGCTGACTAGTTATGCAGCAACTGTCAGTAATATCATTTGTCTGTGACAGTTATTCAAGAGCTTGATTGATTATTTGAGGATTTGGGGCTACAACAACTGCAGGGTCCAAAGAAAAACACAATTTTAATGTAGAACGTAATGCAAAACTCACACGTCTACAAGATTTTTCTTCTGCATTGACGGTGCACGTCTACCTTCATTTCTTTCTCCATCTGTGATGCTGCAACCTCCAGCTGCAAAAGTTAGCACAGCGTTGGTGTGGTCCATATAATGCAAATATTTATTCATAAATCTGTTCTCATATTCTATTCATTTTTTTAGTCAGAAAATGTGTTGTGCGCACACTTGAGTCGTTTCATTGTGTGTGTGTGTGTGTGTGTGTGTGTGTGTGTGTGTGTGTGTGTGTGTGTGTGTGTGTGTGTGTGTGCGCGCATCTGTTAAAAAAAAAAAAAAACGACAGGAGAGATTTTTAGAGTGTGTGAACCCACAGAACGCCTAATTAAATTCCTATTCAAATCCAGCAGTATTTCATGACAGCTTGTGATAAAAACCCCATTGTGTGTAATGATATGCTTTGTGAATGTGTGTGAGGAGAGATGGAACAGAAAGCTTTGGGGGGAAGTGGGAGGAGGGAAGCTCAGAGCTTCCTACAGTCGAAAGAGAAAATGGTAATACAAACATGAAAGTAGCCCTTGAACTACTTTTTCACCTCTGTTACAAACCCAGAATTTCTGAATCAGCAAGCGTCTTTTTCTCCAGGTGTCCATGATCCGCTCACTGTATATTGATTAGGGAATATGAGCAGGGAGCTCATCTAATTTGCCCTGGTGTTTTATAGAGTATAGTATGCTATAACAGACCGTTCAATGATTTATAATATAAAAGTCTCTTATCATTAAAACATCCTGTAAATTGACTTTAATAGCCAGTAAATGCAGCATCTCATTTTATACTGTATTAGATAGAATTATGGTTCCCTTCATTGCTCTGTCACTCCAGATTGGGTATGTTGACTATTTGTGATTTTAAAATTAAGCAAAATTGTGAATAATATAATAATTGTAGTGTTTTTTTTATTTATTTTATTCGACCATTAGGTATCCTTTCTTATCTCACACCTAGAATGAGAGCGTTTAGACATTTGCACAAAACTGGCACTAAGTGGTGGAATTGTAAAAATTATCATTGCTACCTGAACTCCAAGGATGATATTCAAACTATAACGAAAACTGTAATTAATAAAGTTTTTAATTATTTGAGAATAGAGAAATCCACGGCACAACTGACAATAAACCCATATCATCAGTAGAATCACTTTCAGAATGAGCTGTTGAACATTAAAAACATTCACAGCCAATCAGGCTTGAGCGTTTAAAGGGTTCATGATCTGAGAAATTATATTTTCCTTGAGCATTTGACATAAGAGGACATCATACTATAAGAATGTGGAAGTTTCAGAACTGAAAAGCTTTTAATGTAACCAGTTCTGTACAAAACTGTAAAAAATTATTTAGAAAAAAGTTACCTGGTTGCCTTAATTTTGAGTTCATTGAAATTAGAATTTTGAGTTAATACACTGAACATTTTTTGAGATTCGACAACCTTTATTAAAATATTATTAAAAGATTTTGTAAGCATATTGGGTAATGTTGTGTGTTTTATTTCTGATGATGCAGTGAAACATGCCAAATAGTGCTGTTCCCTTTCGGGGAACTCGAGCTGCGTCGAAACGCTGTGAGAACGCCTCTGCGTTAATGCGTCGTGAAGCGCCTGTAGAACCATTCCATCGGAAAAAAGATCGATCGTCGGCGTGATGACGTCATCGACCGGAAGCTATAAAACGTCCGTGAAAACAAACAGGAACTAGCTTCTGTGCCTTCAGTAAGCGATCTGTGTAACCTGTCTGTCTATTTGGTGTTTTTGTCTGTCTATTGAAAGAGTTTTTCCACCCTTTGTTAAATATTCCATATATTTTACAAAAAAGAGAAAATAAAATAGATAGAGAAATGGCGAGCGAAAGCAGTAACTTTAAGAGGTGTGTTCATCCCTGCCCACGCTACATCACGAGTGGGGATACACACTCTCTTTGTGTTGCCTGCTTGGGAGCGCAGCATGCCCAGGCAGCCCTCGAGGGGGCTGCTTGCGAGCACTGTGAGCGTATGCCACTGAGAACGCTGCGCTCCCGCCGGGCACTCTTCGAGGAGGGTGCCTCGGCTCGTGTTCCCCGCGGCTCTGGTCCCGCTGCTGCCGAGGCAGAGCGGAGGCTGCAGTCGTGGGGTTCACAATTGGATGTTGCGGAGGGGTTTGAGACGGGCGCTGCCTTATCTCTGCCCTCACCCGCTCCATCCAGCGGTTCTTCTCGGGGCTTGGAAGCACGCATTGCGGTTTCTTCCCCCCCGAGAGAGCCGCCGGTGCTCCAACTATCCAGCTCCGAGGAGGTGGACGTTGAGAGCATCGCGACTGAAGATTCGCCACTTCAGTCTCCTGCGAGTGATGAGCTCGTTGAGGTTCTAACGCGAGCCGTGGCCAGATTAAACATTGACTGGCCCGTAGAAAGATCTGAGGCAGGAAAGAGACGTTCTAGTAAATTAGACGAAAGATTCCTGCCCGCTCGCGCTTCAGAACCTCAGCGGCGGGGCCTGCCATTCTTCCATGATTTGCACACCGAGGTGGCAACATCATGGAGGAGACCGGCATCATACCGTGTGTTCAGCCCTCAGACTACGGTCTATAGTAACATCATGGGGCTGAAGCACTACGGCTATGGGGCGATGCCAAAGGTAGAAGAGACGCTTGCGAGCCATCTCTCGCCTTCCTCGGCATCGTCCCTAAAGGCCCCGACTTTGCCCACCAGACCATTGAAAACAACGTCGGCACTGGTGGGCAAAGCGTACTCGGCGGCAGGTCAGGCTGCTGCATGCCTTCACACCATGGCAATTATGCAGGCTTATCAGGCTGACCTGCTCAGGGATCTAGATGGACGCGATGAAGTGGGGGGTGACGTCATAAATGAGCTTAGAACAGCAGCTGATATAACTCTCCGGGCCACCAAAGAGACGGCCAGATGTGTTGGCCGCTCGATGGCAGCATTGGTGGCTACGGAGAGACATTTATGGCTCAACCCCACCGAAATCAAAGAGAGGGAGAAGAGCTTTCTGCTCGACGCGCCGCTGTCTCCTGGTGGCCTCTTCGGTGACGCAGTACACACTGTCACCGAGAGGTTCCAGGAGTCAAAGAAACAAGCTGCGGCGCTGAAGCAGTTTCTCCCTCTCCGAGTCCAGGTCCCTGGGGCTGCCGCTGACATCAGGCAGCCCAAGCCGAGTACGAGCTCAGCTCACAGGGCACAACAAAAGCAGAGCGTCGCCGCTCGGGCTCCCCCTCAGCGCGGGGACCAGGGGCGGCGCTCTCAGACGAAGCCTTCGAGGGGCAGGGCTGATCTGCGGACAGTCCTGATCGCCAAGAAGGCTTCGTCGAAGCGTTCCTGACGCCAGAAGCGTCAGGACGCTGAGGGTGGTTCCCCCCGTAGGGAAACGGTGCTTACCCCTGCCTACGGTACCCGTTTCCCTACGGCACCCTCGGGGGGCCGCGCTGCCAACCCTGCCGCAATGCCGGGGCGCAGTCGGTCTCCGCGGGCCACCCGAGGGTGGTCCGCACCCCCTTCGGGGGGTCCCCGAGCAGTCAAGTCAGTTGTTCCCTGCCGGTCCGCCGCTTCAGGGCACTGTGCTTGTTGCTCAAAATACACCAGAGGCCAGCCTCGAGAGGCTGGTTCCCTTAGTAGATTTTCTAGACGAATGGAAACGTCTATCAAATATATCTCAGTGGGTCCTGCAGATAGTAGAAAAGGGGTATGCCATTCAATTCAGAAGTCGGCCACCTCCTTTCTGCGGTGTCCTACCTACAGTGGTGGGCCCGGAGCAGGCTCTGGTAATGGCACAGGAAGTAGAGACACTCCTGCAAAAAGGGGCTATAGAGAGGGTTTCCCCTCCCAGCAGGGAGTCTGGCTTTTACAGCCGTTACTTCATCGTGCCGAAGAAGGATGGGGGCTTACGCCCGATATTAGATCTGCGGCTATTGAATCGCTCGGTGGCCAAGCTCAAATTCAAGATGCTTACACTCAGACAGATTGTAGCGCAGGTCAGATCGGAGGATTGGTTTGTCACCATAGACCTCAAAGATGCGTATTTTCATGTCTCCATCCGTCCACATCACAGGAAGTTCCTGAGGTTTGCCTTCGGGGGAGAGGCATACCAATATCGTGTACTTCCCTTCGGTCTAGCACTGTCACCCCGCACGTTCACCAAGTGTGTGGATGCAGCTCTGGCGCCGCTGCGTCTTCAGGGCATCCGCATACTGAACTACATCGACGACTGGCTGATTCTAGCGAATACAGAGCAGATGGCGGTTCAGCATCGAGATGCTGTTCTCGCCCATATGTCGAAGCTGGGGTTGAGGCTGAACGCCAAGAAGAGTGTGCTTTCTCCGGCTCAGAGAACCACTTTTCTAGGTGTGAACTGGGACTCGATAATTATGCGGGCGCAATTATCGCCAACACGCATAGCGTCGATCCTGGCAGCCGCCAAAGAACAGAAGCTAGGCCGAGCCGTCACTGTGAAACAGTTCCAGAAACTGTTAGGTCTCATGGCAGCAGCGTCCAACGTGATACCTCTTGGCCTACTGTACATGAGGCCACTGCAGTGGTGGCTCAAAACACAAGGGTTCTCCCCGAGGGGAAATCCGCTCCGCACGATCAAAGTCACGCGGCGATGCCTACGTGCTCTGGTCATGTGGAAAAACCCGGGGTTTTTATCTCAGGGTCCCGTGTTGGGGGCTCATGTTCGTCGCGTAACGCTAACGACAGACGCCTCCCTCACGGGCTGGGGGGCGACCATGAGTGGTCGCTCATCCCAGGGTCTATGGCAGGAACATCAGCGGCACTGGCACATAAATCGGCTGGAGATGCTCGCAGTGTTTCTTGCATTGAAACAGTTCCTGCCCGACCTCAGGGGCCACCACGTACTAGTCAGAACAGACAACACGTCCGTGGTGGCCTATATAAATCACCAGGGGGGTCTGAGGTCTCGTCCGTTGGACAAATTGGCACATCGGATCCTCCTGTGGGCCCAAGGGAAATTGCTGTCAATCAAGGCAGTATATATCCCGGGGGCCCTAAACCAGGAAGCAGACAACCTGTCGAGACAGGGGCCGAGGCCCGGGGAATGGAGACTCCACCCAGAGGTGGTGGAGCTCCTATGGAAGGTTTATGGGAAAGCAGAGATAGACCTGTTCGCTTCGGCAGAGAACTCTCACTGCCCGCGGTGGTTTTCTCTGACCCATCCGGCTCCGCGGGGGCTGGATGCCATGGTACAGGAGTGGCCGAGGCTGCCTCTGTACGCCTTCCCCCCGATTGTTCTGCTTCCAGGAGTTCTGGAGAGGGTACGCCGGGACGGGGCCCAGGTACTCCTAGTGGCCCCGAACTGGCCGACCCGAGTATGGTTTTCGGACCTGATATCTCTCCTGGAAGGCTCTCCGATGGAGATTCTGACCAGGAGGGATCTACTCTCTCAGGCGGGCGGGAGATTCCTGCACCCACGCCCGGAGATGTGGAAACTGTGGGCCTGGCCTCTGAGGGGGCTAGGCTCATAGAGGAGGGTCTCTCGGCCGAGGTCGTAGAGACCATCCTACACTCCAGAGCTCCGTCCACGAGGAAGCTGTACGCTTTGAAATGGAGACTTTTCTCAGCTTGGTGCAGAGAACGCCAGTGGGATCCAGTTAACTGCCCGGTTGGTACAGTGCTGGAGTTCCTGCAGGAAAGGTTCTCTGCAGGGTTGACCCCCTCCACACTTAAGGTGTACGTGGCGGCCTTGGGCGCTGTCCACATCCCTTGCAGTGGAGTGTCTTTGGGAAGACACCCTCTAATTACACGCTTCCTTCGTGGCACATTAAGGTTGAGGCCAGTTATGCACTCGAGGGTCCCGGCATGGGACTTGGCCATTGTTTTGAGGGGCTTGTCCGGACCTCCGTTCGAACCTTTGGAGGAGGTTTCGGATAAGTTCCTCACCCTGAAAACTATCTTCCTTTTGGCCATTTCATCTCTTAAAAGGATAGGAGATATTCAGTCCCTGTCAGTAGGGCCCTCATGTCTAGAGTTCGCGCCTGGGATGGTGAAAGCATTTCTGCATCCCAGGCCGGGTTATGTCCCCAAGGTTCCTACGAGCCCACGGGGCCCCATCACTCTACAAGCCTTCTGTCCTCCTCCATTCTTGACGTCAGACCAGGAAAGATTAAATCTGCTGTGTCCGGTGAGGGCACTGGATACTTATGTCCACAGAGCTGCCCTGTGGAGGAAAACTGAACAATTGTTTGTTTGCTTCGGACCCCCTAAGAAGGGGGCTCCTGTATCCAAGCAGAGGATGAGCAAGTGGGTGGCCGAGGCCATTTCACTTGCTTATGAAGCTGCCGGGCAGCCATCTCCTTTGGCTGTCCGGGCACATTCTACCAGGGGTATGGCTGCTTCTAAAGCACTTTTGTCGGGGGCTTCCCTCCATGATATTTGTAACGCGGCCGGATGGTCGTCTCCTTCTACCTTCGTCAGGTTCTACGAGCTAGACCTGGCATCTACAGTAGGGGCACAGGTTCTCTCGTAACCGTGTGCGCTTCGGTTTCACACATACGAGACACTTGGTCCTATGGCGATGTGGGTATAAGCGTTCTCACAGCGTTTCGACGCAGCTCGAGTTCCCCGAAAGGGAACGTCTCAGGTTACGTATGTAACCCTAGTTCCCTGAGGGAACGAGACGCTGCGTCGCTCTGCCATACTCCCGGCGTGTCCGTGATCACTTACTTCAGGCTTTATCAGAAGTTAGTTCCTGTTTGTTTTCACGGACGTTTTATAGCTTCCGGTCGATGACGTCATCACGCCGACGATCGATCTTTTTTCCGATGGAATGGTTCTACAGGCGCTTCACGACGCATTAACGCAGAGGCGTTCTCACAGCGTTTCGACGCAGCGTCTCGTTCCCTCAGGGAACTAGGGTTACATACGTAACCTGAGACGTTTTCATGATTTATCATATTTTTCATGTTGTTCAGATACAAAAATATTTGTAGTTTCTATTTATTAAACACATTTCTTTCATTGTATCAACTCAAATTTTTAATTTCAATAAACTCAAAATTTTAAGGCAACCAGGTTACTTACTTTTTTAAGTTAAACCAACAAAAAAAAAAAAAAATTTTTTTTTTACAGTGCAGATAAAAATTGTGGAATCTGCCTATCTATAGTGAAAGACTGCTTCTGAAGAAGAAAATCAACGAATACTTCATTGTTGCAACTTTGGCCCCGCCCTCTGGTGTGTTAGTGAGATGACGAGTAGAGAAAAGCTATACAGGATTACTGGAATATAAATCACATTACCTTCCAAAGAATCCTAATACCAGGAATGTGGTCATTTATTTTTAACTATGTGAATGTCTCAGCTGAGCATTATTTATTTCTATGTGGTACATTACACTGTGGAGCTTTTTGTAAATCAGTTGCAATTTCGGGGCAGACTTTGCAAACAGACCTTTACGATATGGACTCAACAGTAATGCGACAACATGTAAGTAACCGTGTTAATTTTAATGCCTGATCTGTGACTAGAGATTTCTGATATGTAATGATTCATGTACAGTTAGATATTCTTTGTGTTGGAAAATCAAACCAGTTACTAAATGGTTAATTTCACATTGTTTCTCTTAGTAGGATGAAATTAATCTGTTATTTAAATGGTCATTTAATTATACATTTACATATACAAAGTGATTAAAGAACGCTCCTTTACAATCGCTGGAGCGGTCAATCGAACAGCGTGAGTTTATCAGGGACTGAGTTCTAAACTCTCGCCAAAAACTCCCGTAATAATCAACAAATCTCGTTTACATTATGTTCGCACTGTTAGTTATGATAAAAGCGCTCATTAGTGTGCAGAAATTGAGCTGCAATGACGAGATCACTGCATTCATGTGCTCAACATGACTGTGATCGGCTACAATACTTATCACTGCAACTTTTCATGCCATGATCTAAATATACGAATATAGATCTATATAATGCTATAATCGACACTTTTCATAATTCGTTAACCTTGAGAGCTGAAATAGTAAAAATGTGCTTTCAAGAGAGTTCCCAGTGTAATACTGAGCTATTTCATATGCAAAGATTTCAGCCAATCACAGCAGTGGGTGTTTACACTGGGTCTCACAGCAGACACGCCCCTTAAAACAGAGCGTTCAAATCAGAGGGATAAGATCAGGGTAGGATGTCTTTTAATGTCTAAATTATGGCAAATGTTTTATGTGGAAATCATACAAACATAAGTGCACCCTAGGAAACATTAAAACAATGCAGTTCATGACCCCTTTAAAGTGTCAGATGACAACTCCAGTAGAATTATTATTGTGTGCTATTATTATGATTTGGATGCTAATATAGTTGTGGTTATCTTTTCTGTTCTTGGTGCGAACAGACCTTTGAGTTGGTTCGTATGATTCAGTGAATCACCTATGGATCAGTTAAAAACTCATTCAGTGAATCAATTTAGTCAAAACTAAATCCATGTTTGGCATTTTTCACACATTAAAAATATTTATTTAGTTAAATATTGCTATTTATGATATGACGTCTTATTTGTGCATATAACTGAGAATTATTTAATATCATTGTTCTTGATTTTTCTTCCACGTTAACAACAAAATATATGGTGCCTCCTTTTCCGTTATCCTGACCATGATTAGTTGCACTTGTTTTTTTCTCTGCTGTCTGTTGCCCATCAGAACAGTTGTACTGAAGATCCTAAAAATTAAAATAAAATTAAGAGACTTATACATTTTGTATAGCTGTAACGTCAAGCAACAGTTACCCTTCCTTCTCAAGCTCTCTTTAACTTGTTCTCTCTGTCTCTCCATCTCTTTCCTGTCTTTTTCGCTCGGACAGTCTCCTGTTTTCAGCTGGAGGCAGAGTTCTGTCTGTAAACCTCTGGAGACGCGCTCTCTCTATCTCTCTCGCTCTGTCTCTCTGACAACTGCTGCAGGGGTAAAGGCCCGTTGTGTTTCTTAGTGTTTGTTTTGGGAGGCTGCATGTTAAGTGACCTGTCCATCCAAAACACTCTCGCCATCTGATCTGTCTTTACATCTCAGTCAGACGCTCAGCTTGGACAGCAGTATTCATTATATAGTTGCAACCTATATGGCGCACTCGCATATCCCCAAACCTATAGCACCCGAGCACACACATGCACGCAGACCAGCAGCAATAAAACAGGCACACCTCTGGAAAGGAGTTTGTGTCACATTCTCTGTACACCCTAAGGGAGTTCATAGTAGTACAATGGAGAGATAGAGACGTTCACTTCACTGTAAACAGCCAGCTAGATGTGTGAAGAAAATATGAATGGTGTTTGTGCAAGAGCTTGTTACATTTGAGGTAGGTTGCTTGGTTGTTGTTGATGGTTTCTAGGGATTTTGGTGGTACACTGTAAAAGTGTGTATATATATATATATATATATATATATATATATATATATATATATATATATATATATATATATATATATATATATATATATATATATATATATATATATATATATATATATATATATATATGTGTATGTATGTATGTATGTATGTATGTATGTATGTATGTATGTATGTATGTATATATATATATATATATATATATATATATATATATATATATATATATATATATATATATATAATAATATATATCCTGTATATAGCAGTTGCTTCAATGCATTTAGGGGTGTGGTCCTGGTCAAGACAATCTCCTGAACTCCAAACTGAATGTCACAGCAATTTATTTTACATTTATTGTCAGTATTGGGCTCACAGATCACACGGGTAGTTACTTTTTTCCTGTTGGGGTGTGTGTGCGTGCATGCGTGTGAAGAAGACCATTTCTGACCCAGGAAAAACCCTGTATTAGTATGGTGTTCCTAATTTAGGTGTGTGTGTGTGCGTGTGCGTGTAATCCCTACGTTATGGGGACAAAATGTCCCCACAAAGATGGCAATATCTGAAATCCTTATCCTTGTGGGGACATTTTTAGGTCCCCATGAGGAAAACATCTTATAAATCACACAGAAGGAGTTTTTTTGAGAAAGTAAAAATGCAGAATGTTTCATGTGATGGGTAGGTTTAGGGGTAGGGGCAGTGTAGGGGGATAGGATGTCCAGTTTATACAGTATGAAATCCATTACGCCTATGGAAGTGTGTGTGTGTGTGTGTGTGTGTGTGTGTGTGTGTGTGTGTGTGTGTGTGTGTGTGTGTGTGTGTGTGTGTGTGTGTGTGTGTGTGTGTGTGTGTGTGTGTGTGTGTGTGTGTGTGTGTGTGTGTGTGTGTGTGTGTGTGTGTGTGTGTGTGCATATATGTATGTATTTGTTTATTTAAACAGGGGCAGTGTAAAATATACATTAAACCTTAAAGGAAAGATGCATTTTACCAGGTTGTAGCACTTGTGCTAATTTACACCTATATATATATATATATAACAAAAAAGATTGCACGCGGTAAGACACTCAAATCATAAAGGCTTTCTTGTATGCATTCATTGTATCTTTACCTAACCTGCTCTTCAATATTTAATGTAATAAATTTGCCATGTTTTTGTTATAAAATGTTAAAGAATGGAAAAAAAATGTAGATGAATAACATAATTGTCATTAAAAAGTTTTTATTATAGCTATGTTATTATTATACTTATGTTTAAGAAGGTTATACAAATCAGTTAATTTTAATCTTTAGAAAATTTGCCATGATCTGTACCTGATACACACCTTAATTAATCAACAATACGGAATCAAAATCAGAATTTAATCAAATTGAAAGCTTGTGAATCGGAATCAAATTTATGCCAATACCAGGCCTTAGTTTGTAGGGTGTTGGTGGTTCACTATATGGTTGTTTTATTATATAATATAGTAATAATTTTCTGATAATTTATAAAAGGTACCATTTATGCATGAAAGTAGGGTGAGTTCAGCCATGAAATTTAATGCTTAGTGTTAAGAGTTTCCTGAAACCCAAACCTTTAGTATGAGCAATAGTAGAGATGCTTCCTTTAGAAAGCACCACTAATAAGGCACAGGGTGGTGAAGGCCCCATAACCCCCCACCCCCGTGTGGTTGCGTTCCCCTAGCTAAATGATGTGGTCTGTGTGGCAATACAGTGAACCTTGACATGTGCTGTGGAACATTTATCCTCATTAGGGC
Organism: Pseudorasbora parva; assembly: GCF_024679245.1. NCBI lineage: Eukaryota > Metazoa > Chordata > Actinopteri > Cypriniformes > Gobionidae > Pseudorasbora > Pseudorasbora parva. Next base: position 12,999,793 of record NC_090189.1, on the reverse strand, counting down.
TGGTCTTTAATGCAGCTGTGCTGTGTTACCATTGTATGACACTCCATCACGGTCTCTCCAGGTGCAATGACATCCCTGTTACACCAGCCACATATGGAACCACAAATTTAAGCCCTTTTTGTACAATGATTGACTCATACTAACAATTTATTTCTATGAAGTGCAAGAATTGGTGTGCTTTCTTTAGAAACATATTACATCAATGGTTTCAGTAAAAACACAAATATGAGAGGTTCTCAGAGAGCTAGTGGCTTTTTGACTTTAATCAATCAAATATAGGGGAGACCAGGGCTAGTTGTCAAACGGGGAGAATGTCAGGAGTCTGTATATATTTTTTCTATTCAATAACCTACAAACAAAAAATATTATATCTTAATTTTTACTTTAGCTCTCAGAGTGTTTAGCATAGTAATGATATGTCAGTGTTAAAGTTGTCATGAACTGGCTTTTAAATTTTTTTTTATACTGTAGTCTGAGGTAACTAATGAAGTTTGCATGGTTTTTACATTTAAAAAAATAATAACTTATAAGTAACAGGCTATTTTCTACACTGGTTTTGAGGCTCTCTCCAGAACGCTGGGTTTTGTTGGGTGTGCCGCACTGGAGACTTAGAAGTAAACACCCACGGCTAGGATTGGATACCATTTGCATATTTAATGAGCTTCAACTCCCTTGTCAGTTCATGGGAGGGAGGGATTGTTTTGAAAGGGAAAACAATTTAAACAATTTGAAACCGAAGCATTGAGACCTCTGTAAGTGTACAAACAGTTTAATAAGAAGATGCTTTATAAAGACAGTGCATTACGCGTTTATGGTCCGGCGCCATCTTGGAAAACAGTCTTGACTAGTCAAGCGATGAACGCTGTTCTAAGTGAGCTGGTCAATAGGGATTAAGTTTGTAAAATCTAATTACATGGACATTTATATTTTTATTTTTTTATTTTCTCTGTTGCGTTCAGTGCTTTCTTCTGGAAAGGAAGTTCATCACTTAGCACAGCATTCGTGGTTTGATCTGTCAAGATGGCGGCTGTCCGTAACTGCGTAATGGACTGTCTTTATAAAGTATCATCTTATTAAACTGTTTGTACACTTACAACGTTCACAATCCTTTGGTTTGCATGTAGGGACCCTCATTATGTTACTGTGTTAGTGTGAGGCTATTTTGAGCCTTGTTAGTGGTGTTAACTAGCGATTTAATTTCACTTACTCTATGCCCCATAGACAAGCGTTATAAGCTAATCTGTTTTTAGAGATAAAACTCTTTACATTCGATTTTCATGAAAACGCATCCCAGAGAACGATCTACTCTGTGACCATCTGTTAATTACCCCTAGGTTCAATTCTCACCGGAGTTGTCCTTTAATGTTATTTCACTATTTAAGATCACCGGCCTGCCGACGTGCTTATGTTTTGGTAGTCCGTCTGGAAAACAGCCCTGGGACGTTGGGCTTTGTGAGCCCTGCCCCATACATGTCCGATCTGATCCCAAATCGCAATGAACTTACAAATAAAGGATTCTTTAGCCTGTGACAGTGTGCTATGATATGTGCAGTTAGAGAAGTGTACATAATCAAAAAAAATTAAAAACAGTGCAATACTATCACATATTAAAACATGTTTTACTCACATAATTGTGTTGCACCATTGCTGTCGGATCCAGTACTGAAGGCACGTCATTGTGTTTTAATCTCAGTATGTTTGCAAATCCAGTCTTGGCCTGTGTCTTGTTTACAAATGATTTTCTTGCTATCTTCGACATGTTTATTGCTTGTTTAGCTCCACAAGTTGATGGGTGGGACTACAGAAACAGGCGCACACATTTATCTGTAGAGGCGACGTTTCCCCCTTCTATTACTTCATTGATTTGAGAGCTCTCATTTGCTGGGCCCAGGGAAGCTTTTTTTTTACTAACAAGTTTTCAGCTCCAAAACTTACAGGATATTCTTATATTCCCATGACCTTTTATATATCAAAGGCTCAAGGGAAAGTTGATTTCATCACCCCTTTAATGTATTTGGTCTTGGCAGAATAGATCTGCTACACTACTGCTGCAGAGCAATTACAGGACTTTCTACTGCCACATACACGACACGCTGCTATGAGCAAGTAAGACAGGCTGCTGCTGTACAATATAGCGTACATTAATTACCTGTAACATATTTACACAGGTGGAGCTGGGGAAGGTGGAGGGTTTCTGAGTGTGCGCTGCACTGCTAAGACACATGCTAACCAAGTTTTTGAAAGTTGAGCACTCAAGCTCATTGGCTAGCTCATTGGGAACCAATCAGCTGTGCCCGATAGAGAATTATATGATTGCAAGCATTCGAGTTAAGGATTAGCTTGTGCCTTCTAGAGTTTTATTACAGAACTTTTTTATTTATATAAAAAGGGAGTAAATTGAAACCTAGATACACTATATTGCCAAAAGTGATTGAATTCCAGTTGTTCCAATCACTTCCATGGCCACAGGTGTATAAAATCAAGCACCTAGGCATGCAGACTGCTTCTATAAAGATTTGTGAAAGAATGGGTCACCGTGATAGGTTGCCACCTGTGCAAAAAGTCCATTCATGAAATTTCCTCACAACTAAATATTCCACAGTCAACTGTTAGTGAAACAAACATTATAACAAAGTGAAAGCAATTGAGAACAACAGCAACTCAGCCACGAAGTGGTAGGCCCCATAAAATCACAGAGCGGGGTCAGCGCATGCTGAGGCGCACAGTGCGGCAAATTTCTTCAGAGTCAATAGCTACAGACCTCCAAACTTTGTGTGGCCTTTAGTTTAGCTCAAGAACAATGAGTAGTGAGTTTCATTAAATGGGTTTCTATGCCCAAGAAGCTGCATCCAAGCCTTGCATCACCAAGTGCAATGCAAAACGTCAGATGCAGTGGTGTAAAAAAAACACTGCGACTTGTCTCTAGAGCAGTGGAGACATTTTCTCTGGTGTGACGAATTACGCTTCTCTGTCTGGCAATCCGATGAACAAGTCTAAGTTTAGTGGTTGCCAGGAGAACGGTACTCTCCTGACTCCTTTCCTTAGTTCCAGTGAAAGGAACTCTTAATGAATCTGAATAGCAAGACATTTTGGACAATTTCATGCTCCCAACTTTGTGGGAGCAGTTTGAAGCTGGTCCCTTCCTGTTCCAACATGAATGCACACCAGTGTACAAAGCAATGCACACCAAAATTCCTATTAACACACCCCTAAACCTTGTGGAAAGCCTTTCCAGAATAGTTGAAGCTGTTATAGCTGCAAAGGGAGGCCAGTTTAACCCTCCAGATTAAGAATGTGATGTCATTAGAGTTTACATTGTACATGTAAAGGAAGGAATCCCAGAACTTCTGGAAATAAAGTGTACATGGAAACATTTAGGCCTTGTCTACATAGCCTTATCATAGTTAACTATATGATATTGTTGTAATTCGGAATTGTTCTCAGGACATAGATATTTTTAAATCAAGTCAGGTCATACGACACTTTAAAAAAAAAAAAAGTAAGTAATTAAATATCTGAATTTTGAGTAAATATTTTATTGGTCCAAAACAACCAGTTGATATTTTTGAATGTTACCTTTTATATTCCATTTTAATGTGAACATTGCGATTGTTTTATCTTCGATATTGTGACATTTCTCAGAAATGTAGGGTGGGACTTGATTTTGTCCATTGGTAATTAAATTGTTGGATAGTTGTGGATTGCTATTGGTCTTTCTCATGGGTGCCAGGTTGTCCCGCCCTTACGCCAGTAAACACATCATCAGAGAACAGTTGCTGCAAGACGGAGGAGAAGTTATTTTCATTAAGATTATGAGGGCACATCAATCTTAAAAAAATAATGATGTGCACAAATAAATCATTTATAATAATTACTGCAAAAAGCCTATAATGAGATGTTTATAGGTTGCTTCCAGAATTTATTATAAATTATTATATAGATAATAGCAGGTTCCACTGTTTCCTCACATAATGTGGAGCATGTTGTCAAAAAATAAGTTTTCAATTGAGATGTTCCTAGGCAAAAACAGTGGAAATATTCATATATATATATTTTGTAGACTTTAAAGTTTAAGCTTTTCTCAGTAAGGGAGATGGTCAAGCCAAGCAGAGTTCAGGCCTGTGGGGGCAGGGATGGGTGAGTGTACCCAGGTGGAAGATGAACAAACAGCCTGTCAAGGTCAATCACATCCACCCATGTGAAGACCTCCAGCTCTGACAGTCTCTGCCCCAGCAGGAGACTCTCACTAGCCTAGACCCAGGAAGGAAAGGTGCTGGGGGAGAAACAAGCTCTCCTGACAGTTCAAACATGCTTGAACAACAGATATACTTGTATTTCCGTCTGGATACCACAAATGAGTTGGTGTGTGTGTTTATCTCATGAGATGCAGAATGTGTTGGTGTAGATTTAACGGTGGACAGGATGTCCTTTCCAATGTCAAGAAACCTTACAATAATTACAGTCTCTAACAGTAATTTAAGTGGAACATATTTTGTCATTTCGCAACAATCATGATGCTCTTCATGACTAAACAGATTTTGAGAATGAATCTGTCCCATAAAGACGGCTTAGTTAGATTCATGTTACGCATGCAACTTAATGGGATAGTTCACCCAAAAAAGTCTGTCGTCATTTACATAATTTAAGCTGTTCCAAACCTGTATGAATTTATTTATTCTGCATGAACTTAAAAGAAGATCAAATAAAAAGAAATCCATACCCGTTTGGAAAAACTTGAGGAAAATTGGGAAATTTTCCTTAAAATTACTTCTTCTTTTTTCTTGAATAAAACTTTTTTAACACAATTTTTTAAAATTATACATTTTAATACACTGATTTATTACCTAAATTTTTATTTATATATGTATGTATTAATGTGTATATTTATTTATATTTTTATAGATCATTGCTGGGGGATTAGTAATTATAATTAATAATTAGCATTATTAGTCACAGGTGAAGCTCAAATGACAAGGTGACAACACTTATGTCTTTGCAAAAATTGACTCAATGGGCTTTACCAAGCTTTGAATATTAAATACTTTTTGAAAGTTTAGTTTTTCACTGAAACATTATCACAAAAGCTGGTGGGATTAAAATGAGCCATTTCTTGTAAAAAAATCTTGATTAGAAATATATTTCAGCGGCACTTTAGGCCAATTTGTACACAAGCGACAAGACTTTTGTCAGGGACTGTACATCAATATGACAAATGTCAAAGTTAATATTATTTCCTGCCAGTGTTGTCATACAAATCTACAAAATACAACCGTAGATACATATGGCAATCCCTTTTGTCGGATAGAATTATAATTTAGCCTATAGGCTATTTGAATCAGGAGCTATGTGTAGTTGCTTACAGATCGCTCATTTAATCCTTCTAACTAATGTCATCACCACTTAAGTTGAAACGTTAGTATTTTTTTGGCAAGGCATCATCACATTGTTTTTTTTTTTAAAAACCTGTATGCTACTGTACTGTACAAACAACAATTCACTGTTTAGAGTTTGTGATTCAAAGTGAAGAAGCTATCATTGTAAAATCAAAGGGTGATGCATTTTTTTTTTAATCTTCGTCAGAAACAGGATCAAACTTGAGGTTGGATGCATAATCTCTCCATGATTGACAGTATACGGTAGATGTATTTCTGTTATTAAAAGGAGTCACGCAGTGCAACAGCCAATCAGAGCCGACCTCCACATTAATATTCATGACCCTTCCAAATAAGGCAAAAACAGAGCATTACATCCTAGGGACAATTTCTGGGGTTGTAAATGGACCTGTAAAACTGTATCTGGACCATTTTAACCCTAAAATAAGTCACATTCCCTATATGTAGATACAGAGAACAATTTAAAGTATTGTTTCAACTCATTCTAGGGCACCTTTAATTTGTTTTTGATGGGCAACATTAATTAGTTACTGGCACAAACTGGTTGAAATGTCTATTGTTGCAGGTTGACCAGTGTGGCCAGCGCCTCACTCTTATCCAGGATGTGGTTTTAACAGGTAATTTTAGATGGTTTGCTGACTTAATATTACATAAATGATATGGTTTATATGCTTTATACCTTTTATATTTATATTATTTCTTAGGAAAGCTGAGTGCAGTGCCAGTGTCTTTCATGCAAGGACATTATGCGATCAAAACAGGAAAAAAAAAGTACTTATATCTTTCAAACATACCTGCTAATTACTGCATGAATCAAGCTTTGCCATTTGATGTACATATCATTGTAAAACAGAAAGATACTGTATGACACTTTAACATGTAGTTTCATAATGGTATTGCTCAGTATATTAAATACCTATATGAGGGTTTTAACTTATCAAACACATCCGCCATCCAAACAAGGCTAATAATGCTTATCGGCCTAATTGAGTCTTCAGATGTCATTTTTCAAATGAAGGTCATATCTGGTTAGAGGAGTGGCTTAGCAGTTCCCTCTGTATCTTTAGCTCTCTCTGTCTTTCTCTCTCTCTTCTGTCCCACTCTCTCTATCTAGAGGGAAATGTAATTACTTTTGGGATCAAGAAAATAGCAAAAAAATGTGGCTGCACTGCAGGCTATCTGTGAGATTAGTCGTTTTACAGGAGATGTGTTCTGTAATTAGTTTGCTTCTCCGCGCTACAATATTGAATATCCTACTTTGAACGATTATATTTGATAGCAACAAGGATCCATAACATGCATAAAAATAATTCTGTCATGGACAGTACCATTATGAGAAGAGTTTTCAGGAGAATACTTAAAGAAAATGAAAAAACTCTCTGTTTCAGTGAATACATCAATGGATGTTATACAGTTGGGAAAAAGTATTTAGTCAGCCGCCAATTGTGCAAGTTCTCCCACTTAAAAAGATGAGAGAGGTCTGTAATTTTCATCATAGGTACACTTCAACAATGAGAGACAGAATGAGAAAAAAATCCAAAACATTACATTTTCTGATTTTTAAAGGTTTTATTTGCAAATAATGGTGGACAATAAGTATTTGGTCAATAACAAAAGTTTATCTCAATACTTTGTTATATACCCATTGTTGGCAATAACAGAGGTCAAGCGTTTTCTGTAAGTCGCCACAAGGTTTTTACATACTGTTGCTGGTAGTTTGGCCCATTCCTCCATTCAGATCTCCTCTAGAGCAGTGATGTTTTGGGCCTGTCGCTGGGCAACACAGATTTTCAACACCCTCCAAAGATTTTCTATGGGGTTGAGATCTAGAGACTGGCTAGGCCACTCCAGGACCTTGAAATGCTTCTTACAAAGCCACTTTGTTGCCTGGAAAGTGTGGTTGGGATCACTGTCATGCTGAAAGACCCAGCCACGTTTCATCTTCAATGCCCTTGCTGATGGAAGGAGGTTTTTACTCAAAATCTCACGATACATGGCTCCATTCGTTATTTCCTTTACACGGATCAGTCGTCCTGGTCCCTTTGCAGAAAAACAGGCCCAAAGCAGGAAGTTTCCACCCCCATGCTTCACAGTAAGTATGGTGTATCTTAGCATTCTTTCTCCTCCAAACAAGACAAGTTGAGTTTTTAGCAAAAAGTTCTATTTTGGTTTCATCTGACCATATGACATTCTCCCAATCCTCCCAATCCTGGATCATCCAAATGCTCTCTAGCAAAAGTTCAGATGGGCCCGGACATGTACTGGCTTAAGCAGGGGACTCATGATTTTTGCTCACCATTCTTGTGATCATTTTGACCCAGGGTGAGATCTTGTGTGGAGCCCCAGATCGAGGGAGATTATCAGTGGTCTTGTATGTCTTCCATTTTATAATAATTGCTCCCACGGATGATTTCTTCACACCAAGCTGCTATTGCAACTTCAGTCTTTCCAGCCTGGTGCAGGTCTACAATTTAGTTTCTGATGTCCTTTGACATTTCTTTGGTCTTGGCCATAGTGGAGTTTGGAGTCTGACTGTTTGAGGTTGTGGACAGGTGCCATTAATACAGGTAACAAGTGGAGGACAGAGGAACCTCTTTAAGAAGAAGTTACAGGTCTGTGAGAGCCTGTAGGTGCTCAAATAGTTTGTAGGTGAACAAATAATTATTTTCCACCATAATGTGCAAATAAATTCTTTAAAAATATATATAAACATAATGTGATTTTTCTGGATTGTTTTCCTCATTCTGTCTCTCATAGTTGAAGATGATGAGAATTACAGACCTCTCTCCTCTTTTTAAGTGGGAGAACTTGCACAATTAGGGGCTGACTAAATACTTTTTTGCCCCACTGTATAATCATGCATACCATGGAATTTGATTTAATTATAAAAAATAAAATAAAATAAATGACTGACTGCCATGTTCATGATCATCTGTGTAGAAAATGGCATAATATTGTAAGCCTATGCAGGCTTTCTTCTTTTACTCTATAATGATATATTTTGTCAGGTGGCATGTGCACTAAATAATATTAATAATAATGATAATTTTGATAACAATATTGATAAAGGCAATTATTATTAAACATGATTATAAGTATTAGTATTGTTTTTGTTATTTTTGTTATCATTGTTATTATATTTTTACAGGCAAAAATATGATATATTTATAATAAAAAGATTATTATTATGATTATTATTAATTATCATTATTCGTTTTATTGCTCTCTTTTTCTGTATTAATAATAATAATAATAATAATAATAATAATAATAATAATAATAATAATAATACATATTATATCATATTTCTATTACTAAACTTATTCCAAAAACGAATAACTTAATAATAATCATTATTGATATTATCAATATTTATATTATTACTAATAATAGTATTAGTATTATTGCTCTTTTCATCTGATAATAATAATAATTATTATTATTATTATTATTATTATTATTATTATTTGTACTGACAAAAATTATATAATAATAATAATTGTATTATTATTATTATTATTATTATTATTATTATTATTATTATTATTATTATTATTATTATTATTATTATTATTATTAATTATCATTATTACTTTTAATGCTCTCTTTTTAACAATATTAATAATAATAAACATTACTATATATATGGTCAAATTTATAAATACTAATAATTAGTATCATCATTATTGTTATCAATATCGATATTATTATTATTATTATTATTATTGTTATAATTATTATTATTATTGCTCTCTTTTGTCAGGTGACGATGATAATAATAATAATAATAATAATTATTATTATTATTGTTAGTAGTAGTAGTAGTAATTATTATTATCATTATTATTATTATTATTACTATTATTATTATCATTAATATTTGTAAAGACAAAAAAAAAATAATCATAAAAATCATAATATTGCATGCTTATGCATGCCTTCTTCTTCTGCCTGATAATGTTCTCCTTTGTCTGGTGACCTGTTATGATGACATGTAATGAAAAGAGATGGTCAAAATCACAGACTATGAGCACGCGTCTGAGTACATTTCACTCAGTTATGGCACAATAGATGCAATTATGAGACAAAAGTGTGACACACGGCTTTTATATAATTAGAATCTATTATCAAATGCACATGAATGGCCTTGGTTTCATCACCCTCTTTACTGCTGTTCAACAATAGGTTCATCACAATTCTTTAGAAAAAAAAGAAAGAAAAAAAAACATAATGTGCTACTTATCAGATCTCACCTTATGCTGAGCCTCTTGGTCTGGTAACTGCGTCCATAATTATCTTGCTTTCAGAGACTGCAGAGTATTTTGCCAAGCCCAGAGAGAGACTCATATGGCCAGTAGATACATATGAGAAACTGTGTTGCTATTACGTTAGGGCCTCCATGAATTCTGTTTCGTTACGCCTCAGTCAGTTTCTTACCTCCGAACACATTATGCGTATGGTCATTCACCAGAACATTTGTCTCGAAAATGCTTTGTCCAATTACCAATCAATTTTCCGAATGTTTCCCAGGGCTGAACATTTCATAACAGATTCCAGTCGAACCTGCGCCCAGAGGACATCTGGAGACCCGGTCCTCTCTCTACGGTATGCGTGTTTTTCTTTGAACAATAAACAACACAATTTTCAAACCAATTTTCCCCTCCCGAAACAATTCGTGTCTAATGGAGCAGGACAGGAAACGGTTCCTTCACTCCTCTTGAAATATTGAAAAAAGAAAAAGAAAAAATCAAAGAAAGTTGTCTCCATGCTGGAGAATACAATGCGAGCTTGATAGAAAACAATAGAACAATCTCTTGACTGGAGACGCGACTCGGGCTCTGATTGTTTCTTCGCCGTGCCTGCTATTGTTTCCAGAAATGCCCCCGCACGCGCTGTGACACAAACAAATTCAAATTCGCATGCTTAGTTTGCACGATTTACCGTTTTGACAGCTGATCATGGTGCAGTTTATTTGTACACAACCTCACACGGAGAACAGAACTAGCGTGTGCCTTTCCAGCGACACCCCACAAAAAAAAGCCTTTGTGTTCCTCACAGAGGTGTAGCGACAGCAATAAAAGGGATCTGACAAAATGTCCTGTGATTGAAAAACACTTCAAATCAAACTGCATTTTATTTACATCTGCTCCGATTTTGTTTAGGTTCTTGCTGCTTGTTCTCTTCCCCTTTACAAGATCTGAGTGATCTTCGCTGCAGGGTTTTCCATGTTTCCCTATAGCGCTTTGCTATCACTTTAATAACGATGAGCCTACAACAGAAGCCACAGCTAGCAGCCACGGGCAGGACAGTTACGGCAGTTCATCGTAATGTATTGCGACCTGGGATGCAGGAGATAACTTTGGCCCACAGAGACGATGCTTCCAGCTCCCATCGTTTCTGTTTGCACCCCCCTGTTACCTTGTGAGCACAAGGGCTTTGAGTTATGGACCTCCAAAAACCACAAAACCCATCACTGAGGTGAGTTGCCCCATCTATCCTCCTATTTCCCCGACCCTACAAGGTTACTCTAATAGATTCCCTCCCTGACCATACGGACACACGATTATACTGATGCTGTAACAGTTTGCTTCATTCACAATGACATCACAGTTTTAAGTTTTGCTATTTTAACCATTTTTAGATTGGAGGGCTGGAAGCGGGTGCAAATGTTGAGAGAAAAGTGTTTAGGGTCCAATTCTCACTATTGACTAGCTGCTTATTAGCATGCATATTTCTAGGATATTGGCTGGATATTGTTAGTTATAAAGCACATATTAATGCCTTATTCTGCATCTCTTGACTCTACCAAGTACACTTTAAAAAAAATAATTGTTGGTTTAAATGAAAAAAGTAAGTAACCTGGTTGCCTTAAAATTTTGAGTTTATTTAAATTAAAAATTTGAGTTGATACAATGAAGGAAATTTGTTTAATAAATAGAAACTCAAAATATTTTTGTATCTGAACAACATACAAAATTTGATAAATCATGAAAATAGCACTATTTGGCATGTTTCACTGCATCATCACAAATAAAACACACACAATTACTCAATATGCCTAAAAAAAAGGTTGTCGAATCTCAAAAAATGTTCATTGTATTAAAATTATTAATTTCAATACACTCAAAATTTTGCAGCCAGGTAACTTTTTTTTTTTTTTTTACAGTGTACCCAAAACATAACATCTATCTTACTAACGATTAATAAACAGTATTTTAGTAGTTTGTTGAGGCAAAAGTCATAGTTAATCATTTGTTAATAGTGAGAATTGAACACTAATCTAAAGTGTGACCAATATTTATTGATTGACTTATTTCCTTGCCAATTTGACGTTGTTCATAGTATCCCGTTTTTATAGCGTAATTTGTATATTATAATACTAATATAATATTATATAATATAAATACATTAACATAAATATATGCATATTATATGAATGTATTAATACAAAATTGAAAAACAAAACAGACATTTTAAAGTATGGCTTTTAATATAATAAAATAGTAATTAAAGCTGCACTATGTAATTTTTCTGTCCGCTAGAGGGCGCCTATTAAAAAAAAAGCATAGTTTGATGACGGCAAGTTTGAGCTCAGAATTATCTTCACCTCACAGCCAGTGGAAAATAGGACTCATGCAGAAATCATGTTCATGGATGTGGTTATTAACGTTACTGTAGTGTAAAGCAGAGCAGGACAGAGTGTTGTGGAGCTGAGCACGGCCGCCGGAGCGATTGAACGCAACACACAGCTCGTGAGCAGTGGGACTTTTATTATGATGGGACACATTCGCCGGGACCATTTCCTCTTTTTTGGTCATGAGTATGAGGTAACGCAGCTCTGTTTTGTCACATGCCTGTCCTGTCTTGTGTGCACTTGTGGGTTTTTCTGTCACGTCACAGACAAGGGAAAATGGTGCGAGGACTCAAGTGCAGAAAATAATATATTTATTTATAACAAATAAAACAAACTCAAAACAAAACCCACGAGGGGGAAAAACACATAATAGAATAATAACATATAAACTTAAACAAACCAACAGAATCACGGGGAGGACGGAGGACGGAAGACGCAGACATTACACAAGGATCCAACCCAGACTGACAAACACAAGGAGATTATAAAGGGAACAAACAAGGCAGATAATGAGGGAGAACAGGTGGGGCAAATTAACCAATAATCAGATAACAAGGGGGAGGGAACTGACAGGGACACGAGCACATGCTCAACATAACAAAACCCACAAGTGCACACAAGACAGGACAGGCATGTGACATGTTTATCATATTAGATGCATTTAAGTGTTTAAAATCATGTTTTGACGTTACTCTGTGCAATTTACAAATAGCTGGAAAAATTTGAGATATTGTAAGAACTCTACTGAACAAAATATATAACACTTGCCTAGTGTTTTTTGTATATTTTACTGCAATAATACTACATAGTGCACATTTAATGTCATAATGTTTTATTTATTTATTACTTTATTTTATTGTTTTCTTTCATTTTATTATTTGCCATTTTTTACCTTATGCCTTTTACCTTTATGTTTTAGAAATGGTACTTCGCAATAGAAATATCATATTTGGGGATTCTTGACTTTTTTATGATTTTTGAATTTTTAAAACAAAACCCATTAGACTTAGCCTGGCTCCACCCTCCTACGTACTTCCGTTTAATTTTTTTATTTTCCTTCAGTATATCATCTGGGTTTGGCGGTATATTCGTTGGTTTTCTCCGGCCAAATTTTAACCGGTCCAGTCAGCGAACAGAGGGAGTGGCTGAGAAAGATGAAGCCATAACCAAATGTTAGCAATGTTACGCTTGTCAATGAAGAGAGGCCAGACTCTCTGTACAAATGAAATGTACGAGAGTCTGGTAGGACCAGGCTACATAGACTTGCATTGAAGAAGATACCAAAGCCATATCTCCTGAATATTTTAGAGACTTGATGTTGGGATCTTTGGTCGAAGTCAACCAGTAATTAACCACCCTAGTAACCACTTAGCAATGTCTTAGCAACCACCTAGATCACCCAAGCGAACAAAGAGCAACAAGGTTTTGCCGTTGTTATAAATGGAGTCTATATATTGATATGAAAATTTTTCAGTTGCTTAATATTTTTATTCAAGCAGTTTGTCCCATTGCGTCTCTGTGAAACGTGTTTGTCTCACTACACTTGGGGAGCCACAATTTCTTCAATGCGTCTTCAGTTTGGAATGGATGGAGAGCACTTTAGCCCATGCTTTCATGTAGTGCTCTATAGTAAGAGGTAATGGCTTTGATACTGTTCCATGTGTGGGATTTCTTGTACATTTGAACGACGCCGTGCGCATATCTCTGTGTCAATAGCTTGGTGCCTGAAAGTCTATTCATGTTGAAAATGAAGCCAGTGAAGAGGAAAGGAAAGAAAGAGAGAGAGAATTTCTGTCACAAATCTCATCTGTCTGACAGCTGTCATCACTCACTTTTTGCTAGAAAAAAAGACTGGTTTAATTCTGCGGATAGATGGAGAAAATGGTATTGAATAACCCCCTTGGTCAAATATTTTTTTTCAGGATTTCAGGCAGTGTGATAAATTAGGTGCCCCCTGGATCAATACCTGCTTCTTTCTTCATAGCTCAAGATGGGATTTGTCAAAATAGGAACTAAAGGAAAGTCTATTGAGTTCAGCGTCTGAGGTGCGACCGTAAATTCTAGAAAAGTAGAAGGCGATAGGAAAATATATGCTTGTATTTGCACATGAGTGTCAATTTTTGTGGTGTTATGTTAAGTGATTCAGGTTTTTTTTTTTTTTTTTGGTTGTTAATTGCAGTCCTGTAATGCAGGGAAATATGTGTATGTAATGATTCAAAAAATATTTAGCTTTCTATTAAGTATTGAAACTCCAACTATGGCTGTCATTGGAATAAAAATAATGATGATTAATTACGTGATTTTCAACAGTGTTTTGGAAGCAGAATTCTTTTTTTTCTTCTTTTTTTTCTAGTTTAACAAGACGCCTGTTCTAAATTAATTACTCATGCGATATTCCAGTAGTAGCAAAAGCATAACTGATACATTTCACTGTTGGGATCAATGAGCGCACCTGTGTTAGCGGCTTTTAGAAAACGTTTGCACAAATGGTTGGAAAAAGCATAGCTTGTCACCAACTTTGATGCTCTCTGCTTTCCTTACTTTACCCTTTCAAAACATTTTCTCATCGCTTCTTTCCCTATTTTTTTCTTCTCAGGTCATGGTTCATGTTTACAAAAAAAGAAAGCCCATCTACACCATTCCTAGTATTTCATGAATTTACATTAGGTGTCTTTTTTCCCCACAGTTCCGTGCATGTTAATGGGAGAGTCTTAATTAAAATGTCAAGGTAGCGTGATGTCCCTTTACATTTCTTTGCCTCCCTCCACCATCTCGCTCGCTTTGAACCTCCCCAGAGGCCTATTAAGCGCTGGCCGGAGTGATTGAAGTTCAAAGGGGTGAGGCTGAAGATTGTGCCTCTCCTTCCATTCGTCCCAACATCCTCCCTACCTGACCTTTAGCAGACAGCCGTCCCGGCTAATGCGCTTGCATATCTAATGAGAGGGTCAGAGATGCCCTGACAGTCTATGCGCGCGATAAGACCCAGCCTCCCACTGCCGGGCTGTCTTTAAATGTTAGATCCTCTCCGAGTCTATCCCTCTCTCGTTTTCTCCCTATCACTTCCTCTGTTCTTTTGTCTCTCTGTTCGAGAGAAAGGTTAGTAGGAAGGACAGGGCACTGCCTGCTTTTCATAAATGGGTAGTTTCTGTCAGCGAGTAGAAGGCAAATTCTAATGAGGCTTTCTCTTACACATGTAATATAGTTTTGGCCTCATAAATCACAAGCTGTTGGAGGCATCAATAATGTTTATGTGGCCATTAACAGTTGTGCTTGCGCTGATTGTTTGACGTCCTTGCCAGGATGGTGCGATGGTCAAGGTGGATTGCTCTGGGCAGTAATCTCTTCAAAGAGGGGCTAGATGTGCTACTATGAGATGTTTGGTTTTTGGCAGTGTCCACCAAGTCCAGTTCAGATAGGGATTACTGAAGACAAGCCACAAATTACTTTCACTGGTAAACTCTATAGTCAAATGCACATAACAAATGGGGATTGGAGACTTCAAGCTTAAAAAGGGTAGCCTGACGTGGTCATAATATTAAATTCTAGTCAGAATATGAGTCTGAAACTGCTCCATTGGGCTGTGATTATGGGGCGTGTTTCAACAGAACAAGGAAAGACATCAATTGGATAGACCAACAACCAAGCAGAGCAACGAAGCGACGCATTGTCACATGTCAGCAGAGCTCGACTGCACTGTGTTGCCAAGTCTGTGTTTTACCCCCGCCGGTTGTTTTCTATGTCCGCGGGTTGAAGCGACTATTATGTGATATATAGACCCATGAGTGCGAATTTTAGCAGGCAACCTTGCCAAAATAACACACATTTTACCCCCCAAATGCTATTTTCCCCACGGAGAACCCCCGAGAAGCTATTGTTTAGGGCTAGTAGTTGGCGGGTTTAGTTGTAAAAACTTGGCAACCCTGTCTGCACGCGCGCTGAAATCAGGCTGGAATACACGATCTTTAGCAGTGTTGTAAAAAAAAAAAAATTTAATTATACACGGAGTACTTACCCAACATGATCATCATTTCTGAGAGAAATTGTGAAGGTGAATGCATATACAAACAAGCTCTCTGTTAAGGATTCAAAAAAATATAATCCAAGCCCCTTTGATGACGTGCATGATTACATTACTGTTGATCATCTGTCCGTCATCGTCTAAAGCCCGCCCTGATGATTTCATTGTTCCGAACGGTTTCTGTTCGGGGATAATTACTCCTCTATGGAGCGAGGCCAGACCGAACTGCCCAACCTAAAAATGTTGTGGGCGGGGCTAAATTCGGCTGGCATCCAGGCTATAAAAAGGGTGCAAAAGTATTCTAAAGCCAATGCAATAGTTTAGGATAGAAACAGACAACCAACTGTAATGATTAATAAATAATTAAAGAGGCTGTATTAAGCTGTTTTACAAAGTCTTGATTTTTATGTTTCGATTTTTATGTTTCGTCTACTTCAATAGTCTACACAAATGTGAGGAGTATTTTTTGCTAGTTTCAGCTCAACGCAGTTATCATTTTCATGTCCAGTGCCACATTGTTTCGTGGTAATAGCAATTGTACTCACGCTTGTTCACCCATAGGTCTGCTCCGATTGGTCGGGTGAACCAGTGTGTTGTGATTGGCCAACTGCATTAAGTGTGTGCTTTCGGAAATGTCCTTACCCTAACTACAAGTTTCAACATAGGCCTACGATTTACTACTGTAACTAAACAAAGTCTCACCACTTTTTTTGCAGATGCCTTGGGAAGAAATTATTTAAATCAGGAATATTGTAAAGTGTAGTGTACATAGTGTACAAGAAAACTCAAGACTACAATCGAGGTGTTTCAAGGGGGTTTAGAAACAATGCTTACTGATATAGAAAATAACTCTCCTTGGAGGCGACTTTGTAACTTTTTCCTTTCCACAAACAGCAAGTTTCAGCAAGAGAAAGTTCTAACCCAAAACTAAGATTTAAATATAAGTTGAAATGACTAGTTTTTGTTTGTATATTAACACTGACATCAAAAATCTCTTTTGTCACCACCTAAAAATCCTCTCTATTTCGTCATAGAGTTTACACTAGACTTTTATTGTGTAATTTCTTGATGCCCACCTGTTTAGCATTGATGCACTTTTATTGTCCATTTTTTATGATTATTATACATCAAGACAGCGAAATTGACAAGTCAGTTAATATTAGCATATTCTGAGTACACATCCCTGCAGACTTAAACCATGAATAATTCATCTCTTTTTTTTCCTCTTTATTTTGGAGCAGCATCAATGAGTCACTCTGTATTTCAGCCTTGGAGTGTGTGACAAACTTTAAGATTAGAAAAATACCTTTTCCTGAAAGCTAATGCGTTTCATGTCGTCGACGCTACAAGTCACATTCGCGTCTTCCGAGCAAGGCGAGAGATCTCTCATCAAGGATGAAGCCTCCCCTGATAAATCACTCCCCGCTGCTCTTTGGCCCCTCCGGCGTACCTGCAGGCCTTCGCTGAGACCGCCTGCCCGGGCCCTGCAACTTCTCCTCTGACCCCCTCTCAGACAATTATCCCCGAGACTGCCATCGAGCTTCACCGTCGGCCCTGCTTAATGAAGTGTGCAGCGGTGGCTAGGCCCGTAATCACTGCAGTATGCAAACGTTCACCTTCTACGGCTCATCACCGGAGATTACATTCACAAATCAATGAGGGGTGCTTCATCCTAAAAACGCTACAATTCATTTGCGTGCCGCGGGTTATAGCTTATCTTTAGCCTTTTGTGTCGACATGCATCTCCGGCGCGATGTTTTGGGGGATGGGAGATGGTTTTCGTTAGCTGTTTTAGAGGCGGCCGTGACCCCAGACGAGGTTAGTGTAAACCAGCCGTCGGCTGTAAATGCAGTTGTCCTTTTAAATCAAATTATTCTCTATACTCAAGCTGCTAAAATTCCAATCAAGAGCGAAATGCCATCTCCATTTCATGCCTTAGATATTAAAAACCGAGACTCTGTAATCTTAGACCTGCAAGGAACGTAACCTAAGCTATAAACTCACGCGCACACACACACACACAAGCGCGTGCGCGTGTACAGACAGAGCTGTGTTCAGCACTATCCCCTGCTTCACTGGTCCTATCTTATTAAAGGCTGTCTGTGCAGCTACTGAGGAGCTATCATAAGCTTTTCATTATTGACTGAGAAAATATGATAATTTGGAAATCAAATGCTGCCTTCCAAAGGCTCCACTGTCACTTTCAATTTTAGATTCTCTCCTCCACTTATATGAGCAATGTGATAGTGGCGACTTCATACGCTTCTCAAGTTTCCTTCTCCATTTTGTACTTTTATTTATTTATCTGTGTGCATTTTTTTTTTTAATTAGAATGTTATAATTGAGGTCTCGCACCTATTGCACCTTGGTAAAAAAAAAAAAAACTATAGCAAATTTAATTAAAAGCTGTATCTCCTTTCATAGTGGAAATTGAATTATGTTTGAAGTGGGAGAGATTGCAAACTGACAACATGTTTTCTTTATTAACTCCCCTCCTCTCCATTTCATTTCTTTCCTTGGAACACCTGACAAAATTTCCATGCAATTTAGTTTTTTTATCGTCTTTTTTTTCCACTTCGCTAATTTAACATAAATAATCTTATGAGTCAAGAGAAAGTCATTTTCCATTTCATACAGTGTGTGGAAATGAGAGTGGTCCTGAATGCTATTAAAATGAAACCGATAGGCCTGAAATGTTTTAATGAATAAACGATAACAGGATTTTCAACTGCGGCAGGGATTCTTTTGCTGTCCCAATTCGCTTACATATACTATTCCATAAAAGTATGTACTCTTTTTGAGAAGGGAACGTAGATAGTTTATGAGTGTATAGCAGAATTGTAGGCAAGCTTTGGGACATACCTCCACATCATAAAGAGTCATCTTGTCACAAATAACATATAAACACTCCACATTTTAATCAATTAAAATGTACACTATACTCAACCATATTGGAGAAGAAAACAAGTAGAACATTAAACATTGCTTGGTGATCAGAGGAAAATGTGGCTTTATGAATTTTACAAAGTACAAAGTCGGCCATTGCCATCTTGGCAGCACGTCACAGAGCGTCATTCTCAGATAACTAAAAATGGGCAAAGAAGCGGTACGTGGGTGGAGCTGAGGTGCCTGTTTGCTAAACCACGCCTGCCTAGCTCGACCATAGCGGCAATCCACCTGTCACTCATGTGGCCACGCCCTTAATTATGCAGAGCTTTAAGGCTTAATATAATTTAAACAGATGAGTTATAAAAAAGTGTACCCCCCTCACAGTTGTCATGCAGGGCAAAATTAGCCATTTAGACCAAAACCACTTTTTGTACTTTGTAATTGCATTTTAAAGGGATATTCCACCACTTTTTCATATTAAACTGTTATTCCCTTAACTTAAACGAGTTGATACATACCTCTCTTGTCTTATTCTCTCTGACACGCGGTGACGAACTGATAGCATTTAGCTTAGCCCACTAAGCCCAGTTCATTCACTATGGTACCAAACAGAGATCAAGTTAGAAGTGACCAAACACCTCCACGTTTTCCATATTTAAATACAGTTACACGAATAGTTGAAAATTAAAATGGAACTATAATGTATGGCGGAAGAGCACTTCTGAGAGTACTTCGACTCTCAAGTCAAGCCTGAAAAATCCTCCGTCACATCTCCCCTTCCCCCCTCTCATTTCCGTCAATTGGTCGTTCAACTATTTGTGTAACTGTATTTAAATAGGGAAAACGTGGAGGTGTTTGGTCGCTTCTAACTTGATCTCTGTTTGGTACCATAGTGAATAAACTGGGCTTAGTGGGCTAAGCTAAATGCTATCAGAATGTCACCGCGCGTCAGAGCGATTAAGATGAGAGCGGTATGTATTAACTCGTTTTAGTTAAGGGAATAACATAGTTTAATATGAAAACGCGGTGGAGTATCCCTTTATCATGGGGGAGATACAGATTTGACTCCCTTTTGGAGCCTGTCTCTAGCGGCCAGTGGCTGAATTTCATTTCAATGGTGCTTTCACACCTCCCTCGTTGAGTTCCGTTGAATCGTACTAGAGTTTGTTTCCCTCTTTGGTGCGGTTTGTTTGGTCAGGCGTGAAAGCAGCAATCGCACTCGGGTGCGCACCAATAGCCGATCAAACAAGCGTACCGAGACCTCCTTGAAGAGGAACTCTGGAGCGGTTCATTTGTGGTGAGAACGTGATCCGACCTCGAACAGAAGCAACTGCAAAAGTACTGATCATTTTCGGATTAAACCAGCTGCCGTAGTCAGGTGCGCTGACATTATGTGCATGACAGTACCTGATAGATCGTTGGCAATATTTTCGGAAGATGAGCAAGTTAAAGCGATCGCCTTTTGCAGTGCATTAGAGCGCTTTTTTCAAGTCGCATCCGCGCTTCATTATTGAAATGTATTATTGGCATACTGTGGTAAATACACACAATGTAGTAGATTAAGGCCAGGGACAAAACCAGCCCGCGCAGTCGTCTCTCCATATAGTGTTGTGCAATTTGCTAGCTTTTCCTCTTCTGTTAGAATATTCCTGCACGTAAATTCTGACCAAACGAAAAGCAGTTTAGGAAATACGCCATGGCCAATGAGTGATGTGGATGTTGTCATGTTCCTGCATTTTGGTTCGTTTCAACTGGTTCGGACCAAAGCAATCAGTGTGGTGTGAAAAGAAACAAAAAAAGCTGAAAAATGCAACAATGTATTATTGTTTGCCCTTGGTTCAGAACAAATGAACCGAACTAGAGATGTGAAAGCACCCTTAGTCACTTTCTGACCATGTTTGCTTCAAGAGAGACCGCGGGAGGTTGACGCTTGTTTGTGATGCATTTAATAGTGGCCAAACATATCTGTTAATACATATTTGCTATTGTGCAATTTGTATCTCTATAAAAGATATCAGGTAAGATACTGACTTAATAAATCAAGCCCCTCACTCACATACACCATGCTTGTAGTTCTTTTTATTTGTGTTTGTAGTTCTAAACCAAATCCTCCTCCAAAGCACAATGGGTTGTGGGCAATATTAGCCGTTAGTGTGCACGGATCCACATTTCCTGAAATAATAGACCATCCGTGGACTTTTGGCATAATCTTTTCAACATACTGTGCTCTAGGACACACTTTTTCTAATCTCACATACTATTTAGGATGGATAGTATGCACATTGGAATTCAGGGTCTTTCTATACATCCGCACCCCTGTCTGAAGCATCATATATTACCTCTATTCACACTCATCCCTAGGATTCCCAGAAATCCTAACATAATCCTTACTGTGGCATATTCCGGGCCAGCCGGAAACATATCAGGCCCTGCTGAGTAATTCTTTCACCCCCGCCATCCTCTTGGTGCTGGATTGTGCTGACTCTAGGAAGTGTGATAGCCTGTAAGCTTCCCTCTGTCGGGATAAGGAGCCAGGCCTTTTTCCCAGGGCAGCGCTGAGGTAAGAGGGGAAGAGCTTCTCCGGCTGGCCAGCGGAGCCCAGGATAAGCTTGATCCGTGCTAATCCTTCACACACGCCGCTCCTCGCAGATAATGGCGGCACTCTCTCTAGTCCTTATCAATCCAGCGCTGCTGCTGCATTACCTGGTGTGCGCTTGGCCTGATGGGAGATTTCTTGCTTTAGTCTCATGCGGTGGTTGCTATGGTGTGAGGGGGAGACGAGAAATGAAAACAGGCTAATTCGGGAGATTATTTTTATTAGGGACGATAATCAGACGACCCAAAACTAAAGGTCTGGAAGGATTAGACAAGAAATGGGAATTAATTTTCAGAACATAAAAGGGGTTCTGCCTTTTTTGGGGCCTTGTTTACCACATATAATAATATATTTAGAACACCACCGAATGCTTTTCGCACTAATGGCATATGCTTTTTGCGTAATGAACCTGGTGATTTATCCTGGTTCGGCTAATATTCAAGCCTAGACCTGCTATTAGCATTCAAGCATTCGGGATGCACTTAAAGCGATGCTCTTCTAATGAGAAGCTTTTGGATTTGTGTGATCAGTAAACCTCCTTTGTACCTATTCCCTGATAACCCAACATAAATATTCATGAGCGCATAACTCTGTCTCTTTTCTTATAGGCCCCTTCACTGATTGGCTGAATAACCTCACTACAAGGAAAGTGTAAGTGAGAAATCTGTCAGGTTAATGCTGTTTGGTGTCTCTTGTAATTTCAGGCATATAACAATGACTTAATCAGCATTTCTGGAGAGAAACCGTATCTGTGCTGGATGGGACCTGTGCGTTGTTATGGAAAACAGATGCATTTTTGGCCACAGGGAGTCTCTCTCTCTCGCTCCCTCTCTCTCGCGGCAAGATCTTAAGCAGAGAAAAGTGAAACGTGGAGAATTGGTGGAGGCGAACGGAGGTGAGCTAATGGATCAAAATTACCCCCGTCTGAAAGTTTTGACGAACGCTGACGAAATTGCTTTTCTTCCCCTCTCTCCCCAACCCCTCCCCACCCCCACCCTCACCCCTTCTCAATAGGAGACGCAGACAGAGAAATCCATCTGTAACAGGCATTGTCATCGCCTTGCAATTTACACCCATTCCTCTCAACAGTGGTTCTTGTGCTTGATGGCGTGATAAATTAATCTTTTTCTGTGCCACTGCGTCGATTCTTTTAAAAGAATACATTAAGGGGCGTTAGAGACTTTTTTTCTCCCGGAGTAAACATTTTTTCTTTCTTTCTCTCTCTCAGTCACCATGACAAATCATATTCTCTGGAGATGAAGAGAAAAGACCATGGAAATAGGAAAAATGAGAGAAGGATGGAGGAATGGAGAGGCAGAAAGCCATTTTGGAAAGCCGTCGTGCTAGCCGGATCAGTCTGAGCGCTGCCTTTGACAGAGTGCTCCGTGGAAACCATCACACACCCTGCCGATGATAGTTGTGGTTGTTGTTGAAGAATTAAGTATGACCTTCACTCTAATCGTGTTAGACATTGGAAGGAAAGCGTCTAATCATCAATCACTCAGCAGTCAGCAGAGTGGAAAGATCACCCAACTTAAACACAGCAGGGACAAACAACAGCATGTGGGGCTGTGACTATACCGGCCCACTTTAACCATTATCGCCAGGATTGTCCTCCACTTAAAGCCAGTGCTGCTGTTTTAATGGGCTATACTGTATGTGTTTGGAATGTTTCTCAGCTGCTGGATGGTAACCCATTATTTTATAATACTTTTTTTTACATATATATTTTTGTATAGAAGCACTTCTGTGTAGAAGCACCTCGGTAGTCCTACTTGTACTTTCTGAATCCCTCTCTGAGCCTGGTGAGTAGGTCTGGTTACATTTGGTGCTGTGACCCGGATGGGAGTGAGGTTTACACGCACAGCTCTTACTGGCCTAAGTCCGTTACACTTTGCCACAAAAATTTTTTTTTTTTGTAGAAGCTAGTTCGATTAGGTAGATGCCAACACTGTTTGCGCACCATAGGCTTCTCTTTGTGGTTGCTTCTCTTTGCAAGCACAAACAAAAATACATAACTAGCAACTTTATGTTTCCAGAAATTGAGGGTAATGCGGGTATGATGTCCTTGATAGGCGATGTGCAGACATGGTCCGCTTCCTGTTTAAAATTGCTTATGTATTTGGATATATATTTGGGATAATGTAAGTACACAAGTAAACAAAATATAATATTTTTCTATATCTATGGCCTGGTTTCACAGACAGGGCTCAGATTAAACCAGGATTAGGCCTTAGTTCAAATAGGACATTTAAATAGATTTTAGTGCAAGTTGTTTTCAGTTAAAACAGCTCACACATGCATTTTAGTCTGGGACTAACTTAAGCCATGTCTGTAAAACTGGGGGAATATATTATAAAATTTAATGTATTCCTTTGACAATTTTTATTATCTATGTTGAAAGCTATAGTTTTTGTATATTTTTGTGGAAACCATGATTTTTTCCCCCCAGTATTCAGATAGCCATGTACACACTGTAAAGTTTCAGGAGTGACAACCACATTTAAATGTGGTAGTGAGGCCTTAAAGGGGTGGTAAAATACGATTTCACTTTTGTAACTTTAGCTAGTGTGTAATGCTGAGTATTTTTAGGGACCGGCTTCATAGAACCAGGAAACCATCAGACTGTTTTTACAAGGAGAGACAGAGCAGTGTAGAATAAAGGTAAAATATATGAAAAATTATTGTTCCGTGTGTGTATGGAACATGATTGGAATATTCCCAAATCTACAATGATTGGCACGTGGTAGCCAAAGCAACATTCTGGCATCTTGCATGTCTGCTATCTGCTTTTCAGAATTTATTTCAGTTTGTTGTGAGCTTGTTCTTGTTCGCTGTTTTCCTAGCAAGATCTGGCAACATGTATGAGTCAGGGCTCATACTGCTTTCCCTGTGATTTCTTGCACCACACAAAAGGGAGAAACATGGTTGCATGTTAAAATATGGCAATAACAACAAGATGTGCAGTTCGGTTCTGTACACATTACATAGAATTTTAGTTGATTTGGTTGTAGAAAGCAGTTTTCACTACAGTAAATTGCTGAACTGTGTGTGAACAGAACACGATTAGGCACTAAAAGGTGAATTGACAACCCAGTTTAGTTGTAGTATTGTCTGGCTATCTCCAGACCAAGCTCAATTTAAGATTGAACATTGGTCTGGGGAGTCTGCTCTGTATGTTCTACTGCACATGAGGCGTGAAAAACAAGCATTATTCAAATGACTCTTTACGCAATTGGACAGTCCTTAAACCAATCAGACCACAAGATGTGTGATCAACATGCAACGACCCATCGCTTCTCTATCCGTCATTATGTTAAACCCGCCAATAGCACGCCAGGTGGATAAGCCAGTCTGTGATTGGTTCCCGCAAAAGTGTACCGTACAAATTAGGGGTGTAACGATTCATCTACTACATCGATGTATCGATTTATATTCCTATGATCCAACTACATCGATCTGTGCTCGGCAAGTTGGCCTTCCGGACGACATGTATCGATCTAATATCGTTTTAAAAGGTAATCGATCGATTGTATCGATAATAGGAAATAACACATTTGATTTAAGCACGTCAGACTTTATATGGATGTTTTTTCTTAGCCCTTTTAATGATAAAGGCGTTAAACTCAGTCTGCCAATGTGACGTCAGCCACACGCGCCAGCAGCAGCGAGTGCAAAGAGAACAAAACATATCGCGGACAGGATTTATCATGACAGCGGATTAAAGAGAAGCCAACGAGCGAGAAATTATCAAACCACCATTGCGGTCCAGTGTGTGCGAACACTTTGGCATTAGTAAAGACAGAGATGTTCTTAATAAGTCGCTCGCTGTTTGTAGTAGTAGCAGTTTCAGCCTCTGCGCATTTAGCCTGAAGAAATGTTGGTTGCACTTTATTTTTGATATTAATATCATATTTGTATTATTTTTATGTTGAAAAACAACAGCAAAAGTAGCAGGTAAACCTACTGTTAATTAAACCTGAAGAGATGTTAGTTTCACTTTATTTTTCATATTAATATTGTAATATTTTTATGTTGAAAAACAAGCAGAAGTAGCAGTACTAGTATGTTGGTTGCACTTTCTGTACTTTTATTGAAAATGAGAGCAGAAAAGGTTAACTTCCTGTTAATTCAACCTAAACTGCTGGTTGCACTTTATTCAAATAAAATGTGAACACATTTGCCATTAATTGTTTACTTGTTTGTTCATATCCATAATTAATTGATATCTGATTCCCTTAAAAGAAACAACAGGAATCTAGGAAACTTCACCTGCACGTATTTCAGTCACACTTATTAACATTTTTGGCTAAAATGTTACTGAATCGATTTCAATTCACTGAATCGTTTCGGATCGTATCGTTCTAAATGAACCAATATCATCCTTGAATCGCATCGACAACCTCAAATCGTGATACGAATCGAATCGTTGTTAAAACTAATTATTACACGGCTCTGTGAAATACTTGATTCTGATTGATCCAGCGCGCATTCCAGCGGTACGTTATTTCCAGATAACACCCGCTCATACGGGTACTACGAGTTATCTTGACCGGTACTACTTCTATGCTTAACGCTGGCGCCATCTTGTGGCTTAAACAGCCGTGGGTTACAATGGAAGACTTCAAGGCAGGTTTCCTTTATAACGTTTTTAATATAGATCTTTTTCTTACACAAACGCATCGATTCGTATCAGAAGGCTCTATTAACCCATCGGAGCCGTGTGGAGCACGTTATTTGATGGACAGCTGCATTTTTTATGGACTTTAAACACAACTACAACAACTGCTGGGATTAACGTTAGCCTGGACTTTTTAAATATAACTCCGATTGTATTTGTCTGAAAGAAGAATGTCATATACACCTACGATAACTTGAGGGTGAGTAAATCATAGGCTTGGTTTCATTTTTGGGTGAACTAACCCTTTCAGCATTCATTTTCAACATTTAGCAAGGGCATATGGCAAATCTTCAGCAATAGATAAAGGCTTAAAGCAGGTTAGAACTGTTTTCCCTTGCGGAAGCTTTGCGGAAGAGCTAATAAAATATTTAATCTCGAGACAATATTTTGTGTCTAATAATTATTTATTTGAGACTAGTAGCCGTGTAATAAGCGGGATAATGTACACCCAGCCGGTTGTTATCGCAGAAGAAACCCCTTCAGAGTGATGCAAGACCTGTCCTGATCACTCTGTCGGGGTTTATTCTGCGATAACAACCAGCTGGGTGTACATTATCCCTTACTCGTTACACCCCTAGTACAAATGAATGTACAGGTTTCCAGACTGAGTTGCCGGCCCGGGTGAAATCAAATCGCTGGCAGATCAGGCTGGGCTTACCCAGTCTAGTTGTAGTATGTACATGGCCATGAATCGAAAGTTCAAAAGAATTTAAACATGTTTACTCTCACTTTTGATTAATCTAATGCATTCTCTCTGAATAAAAATATTAATTTCTTTACAAAAATCTTGCTAACCCCACTCATTTATTTATGCGTAGAGTGCACGCAAGACAGTGAATTAGCCTGTTTGTTCCTGAGAGTCATCACAGTTCAAGAGACTCAAAATTCCATTTTCCAAGTCCATTTTCCTTCCCGATCTTTGTGATTTTATAAATCTTCTTATATTGTTTTTACTTTTGCATTTATATTGTTTTTACTTTTGCAAAAATGATTAACAATTTTGGTATACTAGCCATACTAGCTGAGAACCACAGTGCTGCCTGGTGTGCAGTAAGAATCGGGCTGAATATCCATCCTGATCCTTATTTTAAATCTCCCTAGAGAGAGAGAGAGAGAGAGAGAGAGAGAGAGAGAGAGAGAGAGAGAGAGAGAGAGAGAGAGAGACAGGCAGGTGAAGCATGGGGCCGAATGCAGATGTGACGCAAGTTCATAGGGCTTGTGCTCCCTGCAGACGTCCCTCTGCCTTCAAGCAGCCATAGCGCATCACTTACCCAAGCCCACTGCGGTGCCCCACTCATAAAAGACTCACTTTTAAGGGGATGAGAGGCACATAAATATTCTTTACAGTGGTTATAAAAGTAAAATGCAGGATTAATGCTGCCCTGCACAACCAGTGCGCACAAACATACATATATACATCATTTCCCCCTTTTTCCAGAGCATAACCTACTGTGATTTCAAAGTGACCCCCGTGGGGTCCTCAGGACACGTTTTGAATGTCAGCATATGGTGGACAGCTGGAATAAGTCCTTTAGGATACACCGCCATAAGACGAGGTCAGTTTACTTAAAGTGACCATAAAGAACCAGTACAGTATTTGATCTGTCAGCCTGTATGTGTCTGCAGATATGCGCAGATCTATTTTTATTCCCGACAATGTTTTTTATACCACTCCTTTTAACTACGGCTCGCTCGGATGGATCCATTTTCTTTCCTTTTTTTTCCCCCTCGCACTCTTTCCCTCTCTATCCCCAGCTCCCTATCTCTATTTAAATACAAATGGAGGGCTCTTAAAAAGAAATTGTCCTCAAAATGCCAGAGTCCCTGTTGTATTTCACACTCAGGGAGCATGTCGCACCAGACGCACACGTGTTGAAAGTGTGTGCCGAGAATTATTGGCGCCTGTGCCTCGTTTCCAAGGTTACAGGTTATTATTGGTTTGAGTGGGCTTCACGTGGCATGATGCAGCACAGGCTTTGAGAGGTGTTTATGGCAGCAGAAAAGGATCCAGATTTTAAAAGCAGCATTAGAAGGTTCAGCTCAGAGCACATGTTGAGTTGTGAGCTTATGACCTGCACTGTTTATTTTAGATAAACTGATTTTTTTCCTGTTACTTAGTCGCAATGATTTGCATTGTTTACAGATGCCTCCTCCTTCCCTTGAAATCAGACTACTTCTTAGTGTTGTTGTGTTCCTTTGAGGAATTTTAGAAAACCAACCGAAGGCCAGAGAGGCGAATTGATTTACTTGATGTGTGTTTTAGAATATTTTTGTATTAGTACAGAACATCCAGATCAGAATGGTTACAAAGGCTCAGACTGAATAGTATTTTCGTCTGTAAGGGAATTTAATTGCTAAAAATCCCAAAAGAAATGCAACAAGAATGCATTAAATTGATCAAAGGTGTCAGTTAAACACTTGGTTTGATCAAAATCAAACTCTTCATCTAGGTGTCGTTCACACCAAGAACAGTGACAATAATATCTATATTAGCTTCCACACCAGCAGAAAAAATTGTCCTGTTTATTACCCATTGCATCCCATTGTTTCCCCCAGACATAACAATATCTAAAAGATGTGTCATTAGTAAACCCTTAAAATAATCTTTACTATTATTTGAAAAGTGTGTGAAACAATTGTGACCAGTGGGATAGTGTGTATACTATATCAACATATTTCTGCAGTCATCAACATTCTTATACTGTATATCTCTGCCAAGTTAACACATTTTAAAGAGTTGGTTCAACCAAAAATGAAATTTATTTTATTAATGACTCACCCAAATGTCGTTCCACACCCGTAATCCTCGGAACACAGTTTAATATATTTTAGATTTAGTCCGAGGGCATTCTGTCCTTTGAATGTAAGTGTATGCTGTCCACGTCCAGAAGGTAATGAAAACATCATCAAAGTAGTCCATATGTGACATCAGTTGGTTAGTTAGACTCTTTTGAAGCGTCGACAATACATTTTGGTCCAAAAATGAAAAAGAAATACGACTTTATTCAGCATTGTCTTCTCTTCCGTGTTCCTCAAATAAAGATTAAAACGGTCATTAATCATGATTCGGATCGCGTGTCAAACTGGCAAACTGCTGAAATCACGTGACGTTGGCGATACGAATCACGGATCAGTCTGCTGATTCACGACCGTTTGATTCTTTATTTGAGGTTTGAAAACAAACGCGGAAGAGAAGACAATGCTGAATAAAGTTGTTGATTTTATTTAACCTAAATGTATTGTCGACGCTTCAAAAGAGTCTAACTCACCAACTGATGTCACATATGGAATACTTTGATGATGTTTTCATTACCTTCTGGACATGGACAGCAAGTGGGCATACACTTACATTCAAAGGACAGAAAGCCCCCGGACTATCTAAAATATCTTAAACTGTGTTCCGAGGATGAACGGAGGTCTTTCAGGTGTGGGACGACATTAGAGTGAGTCATTAATGAAAGAAATTTCATTTTTGGGTGAACTAACCCTTTAAACTCGGTCTCATCACATTCTAGGGTTACAATTATAAACCCTTATATACAACACTGAAAAGAATACTGAGATAACAGACAAAATAATACAACTATCAATGCATTACTTTATTGTAACATATAGTATTCTTTTATTAGTGCAGTATTAAAACATTAATAGAGTGACATTTGTTACATTTCAACTTTTAATTTAGTGCAATATTCACTGTAACTTTGCCAATGCGACATTTTAGTGCAACCTTCACTAACAACCGCAATTGGAATTTTCATTGGATGTTTAATTGCTGAGAGGATATTATATTCTGCTATTTATTTTTATTTTGTATTTGTTGAATTTTAACATGTTGTCTAACTGTATGGCTTCTACCTTAGCCAGGTCTCTCTCTTGTAAACGAGATTTTAATTTCAATGAAACTTTCTGGTAAAATAAAGGCTTACTACTGTACTATCTTAGCGGTCACTATTTTTGCCATCAAAAATGGCAAATCATTGTTTAATCATTCTATGACCACTCTTAACAAAAATGAATAATTGTGAATTAATATTAATACTAGACACCTTAAAGACAACGTGTACCAAAAATCTTTGTCATATCTTTACGTTAACATACTTTATTAACCTTCTGTTTTGGAGCTTTGATTCAGCCATCATCATATCATGGTGCAAACAGGAAATGAACTGGTCATGTGACAATTTGCATTAATCATGTGACAACACATATTTAATTGAAAGACCTTTTATTTGTTTCCATATTTGCAGGAAATGCACTAAAACACCAGTCCGTAACATTTTTAGAAACATTTTGAACAGCCTAAAGATGAACATTTTGTTTAAATATCTTTTTTTTTAATTATTTAGTACTGCCCTTTAGAAGCAACAGAAGATACTTACATGTTTCCCGGAAGACAAATTGAGTACAATTTACCTTGATCTTCAAATTCAAAAAGTTTTCACCCCTGGCTCTTAATGCATTGTGTTGCTTTCTGGAGCACCAGTGAATGTTTCAACCTTAATAGTTGTATTTGAGTCCCTCAGTTGTCCTCGGTGTGAAAAGATAGATCTCAAAAACATAGTCGCTACTGGAAAAAGGGTTCAAATATGCAAAGGTGCTGGAAAACTGAAGAATTTTAGGGACCTGAAGGATTTTTCTAAAGAGTATTGGGCAGTTTAACTGCTCAAGACAAACAAAGGACTCATGAACAACCATCACAAAACACAAAAAACAGCCATGGATATTGAGGATCAAGGGTTCATAAACTTTCAAATGGGGCAATTTTTATAAATTGTTATTTTTTTTGTCATGTGGACTATATGTAAGCATATTTTATTTAAAATATCTTATTCAAGACAGTACTAAATAAAAAAATGCCCTCTTATTTTGTTCAAATTATTCACATTTTCACTGATTATGCAAGAGGCTTTTGAGCAAGACTGTATGTATAATGTATCGAGCTGTGCTTATTTGGCCTCAACATGAATTTCAATATGAACTCTTCTGAGCTATTATTCACATTTATTTATACATATTATATATATATATATATATATATATATATATATATATATATATATATATATATATATATATATATATATATATATATATATATATGTGTGTGTGACAGTAATTGTATCTTGTGCCTTTTTTATTTTTTCTAAAGGATGTTTTTTTCTAAAGGATGTTCTAAAGGACAGTTAAATGAAACGCCTGAGAATTCCATCGAGCCTCTTGAGCTGTGAAACAAAGAGCAATAAACTTTTCCCCTGAGAAACGTGGAGATGTTTAAAAATTGAACGGCGAACAAACTGACATCCTCAAAAGACAACAAGATTCGAAGGCAAAGATAAGAGAAATGGATCTGTGAGATTTTGTGACCACAGAGAAGGACTCCCGTCGAGAAGGACTGAAGTGTCTGGCTGGCTTCAGGGGGCAGGTGCGTTTCAGGCTCCAATCCTTTCGCTATGCTTTCTCCTCCTGTACGTCTTTGTACAATGAGAAAGCGAGGAGGGGGGAGTGGGACCTTGTGAAGACGAAGCCTCCTGCAAAGAAGCAATTAACAGCATAGCCCTGTCAAATTCTCTCACTCTCTCTTTCTCCTCAGTCTCCTCTAACAAGGCCACAAAATGACTCACCTCTCATTGGGAGGGTGAGATGCCCTGAGAAACAGCACAGAGCATCACACCAGAGTATTTCCACTCTCCAGAACCGCCGAGATTCATTCCTCCTCGTCTTCAAGACTCTTCTGTGGAAATGAATGCAGTCACCCAAGGTCAGTAATACTGTAATCGTGTGCAACACTCGGAATATGGAATATAAACCAAGCATACTTAATGCAGAGGAGAGGAAGTCGAAGTCCCCTGTTGGAAGCAGGGATGGCGAAAACCACCCTCACTGCATGTTATGTATGCATATGTGCGATGCAAACACATGAATTATGCATTGCGTAAATGACAGAAATGACAGGACAGAACTCTAGTTGTGTTCAACAGCTGAACTGAAATGACAGAGGACTATTGTGGCCCGTAGAATTCTTGGGAAGATCTTTCTTGCTTTATGGGCCCCTTTAACCCCCTTTTGATGCTTTTTTGTGATGCATATCTTTATTGTGATAGAACTGTAAATTGCTTAACAACACAGCGCATTGTAGAGTAGATTTGCATGCAGTTGCTGAGCATCACTTACAGAAGAACTTTGACCTTTGAGCATCACTTACAGAAGATGTGTGTGTGTGTGTGTGTGTGTGTGTGTGTGTGTGTGTGTGTGTGTGTGTGTGTGTGTGTGTGTGTGTGTGTGTGTGTGTGTGTGTGTGTGTACGCAGATCATAAATCAGGAATCACATTTCTAAAATATATTTTCATGTTTATCTGAATAGATGAAGGATCAGGGTGTCTATCTATCTATCTACACTCTAAAAAATGCTGGGTTAAAAACAACCCAAGTTGGGTTGAAAATGCACCGACCCAACAATTGGGTTGTTTTAACCCAATGGTTGAGTTGTTCTTACCCAGCAATTGGGTTGTCTTAAGCAACATTTAACCCAACCACTGGGTTAAAACAACTCAACCACTGGGTTAAAACAACTCAATTGTTGGGTCGGTGCAATTTCAACCCAACTTGGGTTGTTTTTAACCCAGCATTTTTTAGAGTGTATCTATCTATCTATCTATCTATCTATCTATCTATCTATCTATCTATCTATCTATCTATCTATCTATCTATCTATCTATCTATCTATCTATCTATCTATCTATCTATCTATCTATCTATCTATCTATCTATCTATCTATCTATCTATCTATCTATCTATCTATCTGGGGGGGGTGCTAATGCCATTTCATCTGACTTATTTACACTGTTAAAGAGTTGGATTCTTATGCTAAACATGGCACAAAAAAAGTTGGACATATGAACAGAGTATCTATGTGCCAAATACACTCCTTCTTGATTTGAAAAGTATTTTTCGAGTATGTGCCTGTGTGAGGTCCTACTAGGCGTAATTGCTTGTATTGGCACTTCTCCTGGATGAGCGCACATCAACGAGTTTCATTTGGGTTACGGAAGCCGCTGTCATTTTGTTTTTAGACCACAAAATCATCAATGTAACTAAAGAAGTGTGTTTCTGGATGTGAGGGAAAGATAACCTTGTTCAGCTTCCCAAATAACCCAGTGTTAAACCGTGTATGCAGTCAGGGACGCCTGCAGAATTTTATATGCAAGTGGTCATGTCAACGACTCCACGTCACGATTATTTTGTCTGCTATGTTCGCTTCTTATTGATTAAATCCATTTAATTGGTTGATGAAAATAAAACTCACTTTAAATAAAGGCTTTTACAAAACAAACTTAATGAAGTGGTTAAATTCGTGTCTGACCCACTCCATGTCTTCTGACACATTGTGTCCTATCATACTGTTAATTTTTCATAATCAAATATGATGACATTTTAAAATTATTATAGTTTTTAAAGCTAATCATGAAACTAAATGTGTTTTTTAATGGCTATGAGAAGTATAGTACAGTCAGTTAAATTCAGAGCGGGATTTGAGCAAGCGTCGTTTTATCGGTAAGCGTGAGGTAGTGCATGAGTGGAGCATTCGCTCTACCTGCCACAGGATGGCGCCGTATTAACGGTCATAATCTTGATGCTTTAAATATTTTCCCTTAAACAAAGAGAAATGCTTCCAAGATTTAAGAGGCTTTGTTTTTCCATCCCTATACTCAATAGTTTTAGGCATTTTTGCAAATGTTTCTATCAAGTTTAGCT
Source organism: Pseudorasbora parva (assembly GCF_024679245.1). Lineage (NCBI taxonomy): Eukaryota > Metazoa > Chordata > Actinopteri > Cypriniformes > Gobionidae > Pseudorasbora > Pseudorasbora parva. Next base: position 12,965,826 of record NC_090189.1, on the reverse strand, counting down.
GTTTTAGTGTTTTTACTCATTTTGATTTTAAATATTAACATTAGCTGCAATGTCATTTTTTGTTTGTGTAATGTGTACATTAATAATCAACTTAGCAATGTATTAGCACCCTCATGGTACGCACAGTCCGTACAGCTGCAGGCGCCACTGGATGCAGTTTGTTTTTCCAGAGTAGCAACATCGTTCCTGGTAATGAGTCGAAACCGGTGAGTGAAAATGCATCAAAAATAACAAAAAGTGTTTTGTTGCCAATCGACACACAAGTGCATTTACAGGTCCTTCTCAAAAAATTAGCATATTGTGATAAAGTTCATTATTTTCCATAATGTAATGATAAAAATTACACTTTCATATATTTCAGATTCATTGCACACCAACTGAAATATTCCAGGTCTTTTGTTGTTTTAATACTGATGATTTTGACATACAGCTCATGAAAACCCAAAATTCCTATCTCAAAAAATTTGTATATTTCATCCGACCAATAAAAGAAAATTGTTTTTAATACAAAAAAAATTCAACCTTCAAATAATTATGTTTAGTTATGCACTCCATACTTGGTCGGGAATCCTTTTGCAGAAATGACTGCTTCAATGCGGCGTGGCATGGAGGAGATCAGCCTGTGGCACTGCTGAGGTGTTATGGAGGCCCAGGATGCGTCGATAGCGGCCTTAAGCTCATCCAGAGTGTTGGGTCTTGCGTCTCTCAACTTTCTCTTCACAAAATCCCACAGATTCTCTATGGGCTTCAGGTCAGGAGAGTTGGGAGGCCAATTGAGCACAGTAATACCATGGTCAGTAAACCATTTACCAGTGGTTTTGGCACTGAGCAGGTGCCAGGTCGTGCTGAAAAACCAAATCTTCATCTCCATAAAGCTTTTCAGCAGATGGAAGCATGAAGTGCTCCAAAATCATCTGATAGCTAGCTGCATTGACCCTGCCCTTGATAAAACACAGTGGACCAACACCAGCAGCTGACATGGCACCCCAGACCATCACTGACTGTGGGTACTTGACACTGGACTTCAGGCATTTTGGCATTTCCTTCTCCCCTTCTCCAGTCTTCCTCCAGACTCTGGCACCTTGATTTCCGAATGAAATTGCAAAATTTGCTTTCATCTGAAAAAAATACTTTGGACCACTGAGCAACAGTCCAGAGCTGCTTCTCTGTAGCCCAAAAGTGGCTTGACCTGGGGAATGCGGCACCTGTGCTGGGCATCGACCCATTTCCTGCACACGCCTGTGCACGGTAGCTCTGGATGTTTCTACTCCAGACTCAGTCCACGGCTTCCAAAGTACCCCCAAGGTCTGGAACCGGTCCTTCTCCACAATCTTCCTCAGGGTCCGGTCACCTTTTCTCATTGTGGAGCGTTTTTCCACACTTTTTCCTTCCCACTGAGGTGCCTTGATACAGCACTCTGTGAACAGCCTATTCGTTCAGAAATTTCTTTCTGTGTCTTACCCTCTCGCTTGAGGGTGTCAATGATGGCCTTCTGGACAGGGTCGGGTCAGCAGTCTTACCCATGATTGCGGTTTTGAGTAATGAACCAGGCTGGGAGTTTTTAAAAGCCTCAGGAATCTTTTTCAGGTGTTAATAGTTAATTAGTTGATTCAGATAATTGGGTTGATAGCTCGTTTAGAGAACCTTTTCATGATATGCTAATTTTTTGAGACAGGAATTTGGGGTTTTCATGAGCTGTATGCCAAAATCATCAGTATTAAAACAATAAAAGACCTGGAATATTTCAGTTGGTGTGCAATGAATCTAAAATATATGAAAGTTTAATTTGTATCATTACATTATGGAAAATAATGAACTTTATCACAATATGCTAATTTTTTGAGAAGGACCTGTAATGTAAACCACAGAAATGCATATTGAATAGAAAGTTATCCAGGGAGGAATAATGCCATGCATGTATTGTGCATGTGCCCACTCTTTTTAGCTCCGCCCACTGCACGCCTCCACAAAGTTGGTTTGCTTTCAGAAAAAAAGCGTATCTGTCTATTATAAATATCATAAAACTAAAGACTCTTCAGAGATAGGAAGGATGACATGAGATTGGCTGAAACCGTGTGCTACCTCCCCTTAATTAAATTTATTTCGGGAGAAGTACGCCCATCTATTTTTTCAATTAATAACAAGGTATAAAAACTGGATGCTCTTACCACTCTGTTATTTTTTCAGCATCCCTCCTCCCCCCCTTCCCATTTTGCCTGTGTTATAGGGGGCAATCAGAGCTCGAGTGGAATATCCTCTCTGAGCTCCGCTATAGCAGACAGCATGCCAAATCTGTTTACCACTTACGCTAAGATTATATGGGCATATGAACTCGTGAAAATCATGCAGCATTCAAGTAAATGTATGTATGTGTGTGTGTGTGTGTGTGTCTGTGTTTGTCTGTCCACAAAGACGGCATTTTCTGGCATCCTTGTCCTTGTGGGACATTTTTTGGTCCCCATGAGGAAAACATTTGTTTAATGAAAATGTAAAAATGTGTAGGTTAGGGATAGAATATATAATAGAATATACAGTACACTATCAAAATGATTATGTCTATGGAATGTCCATGAAAACACAACAAGCATGTAAAAATGTAACATGTAAAAAATGCAGAAAGTTTTCTGTGATGGGTATGAGTAGGGTTGGTGTAATGGATACAATAAATAAATCCTAAATTAGTTTGCACCATGCCTTCACATGTATCCCTTTTGGGTTCCACTTTTTGGAGCCAATGTATACAGTATGAAATATGCTATAAAGAACAACACCAAACTGATACAGAGTAGGTTTGAAAATGGATTAGAAATGATCAGACTGCACAGGGACTGCTGCAGTCTCTCATGCAGTTTCATAATTCGGAGATTCATCAACTGTTTTAGTGTTGCATCAATTCACCATCCCACATTACAAAGGTTTAGAATTGTGTTTTGTCTCATATGGTGTATAGCACATTACCCATTACCTTGAATATGATATATGGTAATATGACAGATACCAGATTATAAGCAAATGAAAAGTTAATTTTAGAAATGTGCTACAGGAGTTTTGTTGAACTAGATGATTAAAAAGAAACATTATAAAGACAGTTTTGCATTATAGCAGGATACTCCTGCATATAATCCCCTAAAAAAAATATTGAATCCATCTCTTAGCACGTATCAAAATATTTGATTAAAAGTGACAGGTGATTTAGAAATGTAAAAATACATACTTTCTCTCCTTTTCGCTGTTTAATGCTTTTCTCTCGCAATCCCCGCCTCTCCGTCTCCATATATTTGACATCCTTAAATAAAAATAAAAAACGGTGTCCGGAATCTATCAGTGCAGGCTCGTGGGCCTGAAAACACCAGACGGATATATTGTGGCCGCCATTTTTGGTTAAGCTGTAGACAGTGAAGATAAGTGAAGTCTGAGGATTTTTGTGTATGTATGCGTGTGTGTCTGTGTTTGTTCGCCGTCGCCGCTGCCAAAGGGAGGAGGGACCGTGTGTAATTTGGCTGCGGGAAGAGCGGCAGAAAACAATTATGTGCACGAGGTGGCCACGGAGATGAGGCAATCGCCGCGCGGTATAATGGAGAGGACGGTTGACACGTGGGCTTTATCCTGCTCTGGTATTGTTTGAACGTGGGCAAAATGACTCCACTATATTGTCAGGGCCTAAAATGAATTGCCAATTATATCCGATGGCATCCCATTGGAGAGTAGGTAACATTTAAAGTGATGGATAGAGACAGGGAGGATCTTTAGTGGATGCCTTTTTTATTCAGAAATGGCTAAAATGTTCTCGCGAGCAAGTTAAGTTGGGAATGCGAAATGAACGGTGAACAAACAACAGATTTAAACAGATATTCATTGAATCATATGCTTGCTCTTAGAGGTAAATCGATTCTGAAGTTGAAATCTGGCACTCTCCCTGTTGTGCTTTCAAGATGGCGTAAGGCGGCGACTTTTGTTTTTCTTCTTTGAGAAATCGCCGTTCTCAAATGGCAGTTGTTTGCCTTGTTTTGACATCTGCAATCTGTTTTATTCACCAGGTAATACAGAATGCTCTTTATAACTTATAAGTGATCTCAGATGGTAGTATGTGTGTGTGTAGATGACATTTTTAGACCGTCTTTTAGTGTATTTCAAATCTTGTTCACTCCAGAGTCCAACTGTAAACTCCTATTATTTGGAATTTTTAAGCGTGTGCTTATCCAATGAGCTCAATTTCCATTACAATATTCCTGCACATCAGTTTCCTCTGATTCTTTTTTTTTTCTGTACGAAAGAGTGGAGGAGAGAGATTAATCCTCCCACCTCTGTTCACCCAGGATGCAGCTGTGTGAATGAAGCTCAGCTAATAAGCAGGATCAACCATGTTCCGTTCCAACTTATTTAAGTACATCTCCAAATGCCAAGATACTTTTTCACATGTTCCGTTTTTCGACAGTCCTCGCTTTTTACCTGATCTCACTCTGTTCATTTCTTTGAGTGAGCACGGTTACCTGCACGGCTGATTTATGTCGGGTACATCCTGTCTGAACATAGAAATCCACCCTGTTACATCCATTTCTACCACGTGTGAGATTCTCCTAAAATCCTAATATTATAAGATCGAATCTCTCGAAACATGCAGAGTATGGGTCATATTTCAACCTAAAACGTTCTCATAAATTCTCATCTATCAAAAGTTTGGCCTCTATGATTTTTCATTTTTTAAAGAAAATATAATGTAATAGTTATAATACTCAGCAAGAATGTGTTAAATTGATCAAAGGTGACAGTAAAGGCATATTTAATGTTATAATAGAAAAACATTTCTATTTCTAATAAATGCTGTTCTTTTGACCTTTCTCATTATCAAAGAATCCTGAAAACTAAAATTTTGAGCAGCACAACTTTTCAACATTGATAATAAAAAGGAATTTTACTTTAAAATCAGCATTAGAATGATTCCTGAAGGATCGCAATTCTTTTCAACATTGATAATAATAAGAAATATTTCCTGAGCACCAAATCCACATAAACTGTAAAAAAAAAAAAAAAAAAATTCAGGGCTCCAATTGAAAATGTTCAATTGACTGATAACATCTACATTTTCTGTGAATTAAATTGCATCAATTCACAGAATTTCAATTCGGCCAACTAAAAATATTTCAATTGGAGACGGAACTTTTTTTTTATTTAATTTTTTACAGTGTATTAGACTGATTTCTGAAGACTGGAGTAATGGGTACTAAAAATTTAGATTTGCCATCACAGAAATAAATTACATTTTAAAATAAAAAATATTGTCACATGATGGAGTTTTGGCACCTTGCCACCGTCGCCTTTGGCTTTTGTCTTGCTTAGTTGGGGACACAAAATGTTCAACTATATGACTGATCTGCCCATATTGGCACTATATGATAATTGAAATTAGCTATATGACATCACTGTTTTCTCTGTACAGCCGAATCAAATTCTTATCGGCAATCGGCATTGTAAAAAGCGCTATATAAATAAAGATGACGACTATAATTACACAGTATTGTTTTTTTATATAATTTTTTAACCAAGCAGACTCGGGGCATGAGAGACGTTTTCAAAAACCTTCTTAAAAAATGTGAACATTTAAATTTTTTTTTTTTTTTTTTTTTGCACGTTATTTTTGATAACGTGCAAAAATAACTGTCCTGAATAACACATTATATATAAAGATTATATATAGATGTTTACATAGTCCACAAGAAAAAATAAAAGTTTAATCTGTTCAAAAATCCCCCAATTGTGTTTATTTTTTTGCATTGATATTTTCATGATATTTTCATGAATTTCATTCAGACATAAACACAATTCACAGTGCAATACATGGCCACATTTCTTTTTGAGTAAAACTTAATATACAGAGGTAAATAATGTAGTGCAACACGGGATTTAAAAAAAACATACATTTATTTATAGCTTTTTTAGTAGATCAAGGTTGTGTGTTCAATTCCCAGGGAACCACTGTTTTTTAGATAAAAATGGCTGCCAAATTTGTCAGGATGGTAAATTAATTTTGTAGATCAAACAGTAATACATTAAAATCCTTATCCTAAAAAGCTTAATTTTTTTATTTGTTTTACATGTCACTCTACATCTGCTTCTACTTTTGTAAATAACCATGCTCATTTTTGATTTTCCCGTCTGCAGTTCTCACTGTGTTTGTGACCCACTCGCTGCGGGAGCCCCGACCAGCCCAGAGTCCTCATCCTGACACGTGTGACTGACTGACAGAGAGGACAGACGCAGGGAGAATGATGCATTGTATGTCTAACCGGCCCACAACCTTCTGGAATGCCCGGCAAGAGCTGGGAGTCATTAACTTTTAAAGCAGGCAGACTGAGCGAGAGCGACGGAAAGAGAGGGGTCAGACAGACACGGGGGCCGGTGTCCATACTGCTGCTCTGTGGCATACCAATCCCTCCCAAAACCCCTTCGAATGGGTCTGACGGACAAGAGCGAGAGGGCAGGGCGCAACCCGGCAATGGCGGGGTGTCGCTGCTGTCATCCGCCGTGGCGCAGGTGGCACAGGTGGCGTTGAGGATACGGGCAGGTATGTGTGCATCAGAGGAACAAGAGGGTTGATTGACAGGTCTCATCAGAGACAGCCTAATGACACCCCCAACCACCAATTAAGGCTCATCAAGGTCCCCAATTGAATGTCGCTGATAAATAATGTATGCCCTCAGTAATTCCACATAATCTTGATACTGGAGAGTCAAAGGTGTATGCATTATTAATGGGGCCAAATTGGACTTTAATAACTGCCTCAGTGAATCCTACACGGTGGAGGAATTCACTTATGTTAATATGGCTTTATTATTAATGGGGTGACGGTTTTCTAAAATGTTAACTGACTGAAGCACTCCAGAGGCAATTCCCAAGATTGACGAGTCCACCGTCCGGGAGAACTGGAGCGTTCTTATTTATTTACCGGCCTACCTGTGGTGTGTCGGCCCGGACTATTAGATCAATAATTTGTTCATCAAATCATTAGCTTGTATCAGAGTGGCACCATTATGCGGGTGGCACGTTCGGAAGACAGGACGTCGTTAATCGCATATTAGCTCGAGACGGACCGGCTTACTCTTAACAAACACAGATGAGATGATAAAGGTGCGGCGCTATATAGTTTGTTTGGAGTGTTGCTGTCGCCTTAATTGGCTGACAATGAGTTTGCTGATGGGATTCTGGAGAATATCACTAAACGATGTCCCTAAATGATGAGCATTTAATCTGAAAAGATCTCCCGGGGATTAAAGCGCCAGCACATCATCGTGTTTTGAGTGAAACGACTAATATTTGCTGTAAACCTGCTGTCGTTAGACTGAGGAGCAATTTTCTTATCCGTTCCCAGTCTCGAGGGCCTGATATAAAGGAGCACTTTGTAAACACAAGTTACAAGAGAAGTTTCCGTGGGTCTGAAACTGGTTCTTAGCTTCTGTAAGCTTGTTGAAACTTCAGATATCATGTCTGTGCATGCGTCCCAGAAAGGAAGGAAAGTGATTGAATTGTTTGTGCGTTTCCCTTGCATTTGCATACGTCCGCGGCGCATCAGAGGCGCGGTTCTGCTTCGCTTCTCTGAGCTAATCTACCTGGCAGAGGCTCTGAGATGTTGCTGGCACGTACACGGATCACAGCCCACTTGCACAACATCACAAAGAAGCCAAATGAAAATATGTGTTTTCCATTTGTGTCTAGAAAACTCTGTGATGATTAAGAGATGCTTGTTTTTGAACTTATTCGGATTTTGGAGGTACAAAGTTCTAAATCAATTACGCAGAGTAAACATTGAGCTTCAGTATGAGCACAAACAAGAAGTTTCAAGGGTTACGGGGATAACTTTTGTTTTTCTGTTTGTTGAAAAATGTATACTGTATATACAGGAGTGCACATAACTTTTTTTTGCTCTGGTTCTCAAGGGAGCACCGAGAGGCAGCTTGGTACTCACACTTTACGCGGCACACTTGTCCTACAAGCTGTCGTCATCACATTAATCTCACTTCAGGCACTTCGATACATCAGAAAAATTATGCATATATTTTAGCCTATATAAATATATATATATATATACTAGCCTAACTGATAAAGACACAGACACATCAGGAATATAATGGTTTATCTCCACCGAGCAGTAATGCTCAGTACAGTTCTGTAAGGTACATCATTTTTGCTGTTTACATCATCAATTTTGTGAATTGGACCCTAATTCTGAACCGTACGTAACATTTTTTGGCAGATTTCCACTGGGGTACCTAGCACAGTAGTCCGGTACTAAAGGGTGGAGCTAGACTTACTGCAGAAGTTGATTGGTTGACAGAGAATTGTCACTTGCGCATGCTTTTTCGGCTGTGTTTGTTCTTGCAGCCTTGGCTCAAACAAAGTGTATCATCTTGTGACAAACAGCCACATGCTGAGAACAAGATCTGCTGTATGTCGTCCATTGTTGTCTACAGTTTACCGCCCCGAATGCACTCTACTGAACCATACCGCCTGGTGGAAGCGAGTCGTAAGGCTGCTGTCACTTTAAAGGAACTGTATGTAAGAAATGTATTTCAATGAATCATAAAATGGCCCTTACATGTCACTAGACATTAAGAAATCATGTTCAATTTAAACACTTCTATCACTGACAACAGTAGTCCGGCCAGGATATTGTCATTTAAAAGTTGTTGTTGCAGCCCTCAACTGATGTTGATGTTGACGTGTTTTGGCCTGAAGCTCCGCCCTCCACCTATCTACCAATCACAAAGTCAGTAGTGTTTGGGCATGCGGGTTGCCAGACCTGCTCTAGTTACCGCAGCTGTAGCTACCAAGGGTCCTTATTAGTTCCTACTGGTTCACTGAGAGAATACTAGCTGAGGCAGGTAGATTCAAGCGCAAGTAAACGCAAAAGAGGAATGCATCCGGTGTTCAAGCACTGTCTGAAACGTGACTCTCTTGCCTCTTCTTCTGTGTTTAAAATCATTTGAATATGTAAATTAGCACGACAAAACACATCATCAGTGGGGCCTGGTCCGTTGTACCCCTATTAAAGAACACACTTATCATGATTGCTATCTTACCAGAGATAGATAAATGTGTGCCTGTCCCCAAAAATGTTGGTACTCAAAACCACTTCCCTTCTTGTTTTTTTTGTTTTTTTTACCATGTATGCACGCGTTACGCACACCCCTTCTTATATATATATATATATGTGTGTGTGTGTGTGTGTGTGTGTGTGTATGTATATATATATATATATATATATGTGTGTGTATGTATATGTATATAAAATTTATTTTTTAACCTTCTTTCATTGTTTCTTTTGTTTTATGGTTTTACATTGACTAATTTTTCCTTCAAAAGTGGCTTATGGACTTTGTTCCTTTTTATCTCTTTCTTATGAATTCATTTCTCCTTATCTTGCAAAACTGCAGTTCTCAAAAAAATTGAAATAAAAACAGTGTTGTGACTTCCTAAAAAGCATCAAGTGTGTGTTTTAGTGGACTGTGCTTGGTGCCAAACCAATTGAGAAGCAATAAAATCTCCTGGATATCAGATACTGGTGTCCTTACAGATGCAGCATGCAGGTATCACATTATTTTTGATATATTAAAGGTGCACTATGTAGTATTTTTGCAGTAAACTATCCAAAAGACACCAGGTCTGTGATTATATATTTTGTTCAGTTGAGTACTTGCAATATCTCAAATGTTTCCAACTATTTGTAAATTGTGAGAAAATTGCTGTTTTAACCAATGACCCGGGACGTTTCAGCATAGTCCCCTGTCAATTCCGTCATATCGGCGTTTCCCTCAGCTACCCTCGGTTTCACTGCTAAGAAAAAAAAGAAGCGCTTTTCTCTTAGCAGTGTGAACAAGTGTCACAGCAGCCACCGAGCGAACACACAGAGTAACGTCATAACATCATTTTGAACACACTTAAATGTATCTAATATGATAAACAGAGCTTCATCACCTCATACCAATGACTGGAAAAGCGGAAATAGTGCGGGTGCCCGGCGACTGTGTTCCGTCCTGTCATAATAAAAGTCCCATTTCTCGCAAGGCGGTTGTTTGTCACAATCGCTCCATTAGCCGTACTCAGCTCCACAACACTCGGTCCTGCTCTGCTTCATACTATAGTAACGTTAATAACCGCATTCATGAACATATCAGTCTAAATAAATTCTCAGTCTAAAAAGCACCAAATTCAAAGATAATTTCACATTTCTACTACATTAATGGCCCAGTTTAAATACAGATTCGTCTTCCCAGTGCTGAAGTACCCCTTTAACGCTAACATAAGTTTGCTGTCACAGTTCAATTAAAATCAGTTCATCTTATGTGATGTTTCCTGTTCAGTGTGTTGTAGAAGTGCTGCAGTGTGTTCAGTGAATTTCCAGGAGTGTGTTTTGAGATCTGCATGTGCATGCATCAGGTCAGTCTAATCTAGGTAACTGTGGTTGCCTGGGAAACGCTATTGTTTGTGGGCTTAATTAATGAGAAATATTAGATGGCAGACATTAGCGCAGCTGGAGTTGCTCTCTTTCTACCTTGTTAACCTCTTCTTGCACTCACTCCATCACCTCCATCCCCCACTTCCTCTCTCTTCATTACATGTTCATCTGGCCGTGCGACTTGGCTTCATGTGTGCAGCTGATACGGCAGATCGAACAGGACAGGTGTTTTCCGTTTCATCACGGCCCGCGTCTGAGGTTCGGGCAGTTGAAGGAATGGAAAAGCGGAAGGAGGGGGCAGATAGGCGTAGGGCTGGCAGTTCATCGTCTGTATGCGGCAGAAGCCTAACAGACTTCCTGACATCCCATCGATATATTGACAGCCGCTGTCACTTGGGCAGCTTTAGTGATGTGCAGAGCTCTGGCACATGAGGCTGATGGCTTGGCTTCGATTGGTTGTGTGTTTTTCAACGCCGTCTTAATACCAACAGCATTCTGGGCAGGTCATTTCGATGGCACCGTGGACATTCGCTTTGCCAACATTTGTGCCGGTGCTCGCTATTAGATTAAAATGGCCTTTTTCATCTCAGAATATCCTCCAGCGCTTAATGTTTTTACTGGCCTAGCGTATCTTTTTGTCTGTTTGTTCCCTGAGGTAGATTTAGCCATTGATTTCACAGTGAATCTTGCTCATCAAGCAAGCCTGGATTACTTTTACTCCAAGTTTAGATGGGTCTGAACATCCGGTTCTTTTGTTCTCCATCTTTTCCAAACAATGCTCCTTATAAATCACTTCTTAAAGGACAACTCCAGGTAAAAAATGAACCTAGGGCTAATTAACAGATGGTTACCGAGTAGATCGTTCTCTGGGATGCGTTTTCATGAAAACCAAATGTAAAGAGTTTTATCTCTAAAAACAGATTAGCTTATAACGCTTGTCTATGGGGCATAGAGTAAGTGAAATTAAATCGCTAGTTAACACCACTAACAAGGCTCAAAATAGCCTCACACTAACGCGGTAGCATAATGAGGGTCCCTACATTCAAACTGGCTCGACTCGTCGAGACTGTTTTCCAAGATGGCTCCTGTCTGTACACACGTAATGTACTGTCTTTATAAAGTATCTTCTTATTAAACTGTTTGTACACTTACCAAGTTCTCAATGCTTCAGTTTGCATGTAGGGACCCTCATTATGCTACCGTGTTAGTGTGAGGCTATTTTGAGCCTTGTTAGTGGTGTTAACTAGCGATTTAATTTAACTTATTCTGTGCCTCATAGACAAGCGTTATAAGCTAATCTGTTTTTAGAGATAAAACTCTTTACATTTGATTTTCATCAAAACGCATCCCAGAGAACGATCTACTCGGTAACCATCTGTTAATTACCCCTAGGTTCATTTCTCACTGGAGATGTCCTTTAACCACCCCACCTTTCTGTTTTGGGCAGCAGTGAAAGTCTGTGCTGAAATGATACTTGGATCTTTTTCTTCTCACTCTTCATATATAGTGATGCTGCCTTAGGATTAGGTCAAAATATGTCATCGTGCACAAATGGTTCATTTTGAAAAGATTTGTGATCACTGCAGTACGTTTTGGAACAGAGCATCTCCCACACGGAGGAAGGATATTGTTTTTTTTTGCCCTATTGTTTTGAGAGGAAGCTAGAGAAGAGTGACTTTTTTACTCCAGCGATGTCACGGTCTGAGGAAGCTTAGACCCAATAAGGGTGTCTGAGTGTAGAGTCAACTACGGAGAGCAGATCCTAAATTTCCGTTGACATTTACAGAAGGGCTGCTTCCAATTAACCTTCAAGTGTCTCTTCACCTCCTCATGCTGATTACATTTTTGCCTAACAAACAGGCTAATTTGTTATTAGCAGGCTGTTGGAGAATTTGCGTTCATTTTCATCAATAGGAAATGGTGATGTGGGAGTGATTGCTTGGATTTCTTTCTGTCAGTTGGCATGCATTGTTCGATTTTACCCTCTTTTCATCTACTTCTTTTACCAGTAGCACAACTGGGATCCGTTTATATGGACTGCTGCTGCTGTACACACCTTCCCCTTTCCTCAATTCTCCCAGCACTGATATTTAGCTCTGGATAAAGACAATGGTTTTCCTCATCTGACAATCAAACGTACAGACATAAACATGCAGATGTTTAGCGTGGCATACGGGGAGATTGCTCCCGTGGGCAGCAAGGCTCAGAGGGGTGTGCTTTCGCACAGTTCTGCCAGGTGAGAAAAGTAAAACTGAGAGGGAAAGTAAAAAAGCAGGGGGAGGGGAGTGTGTACCCAGCCTGCCTTGTGCTGCCCTGATAACGCTCCCCTCCTCTCCTCGCCGCAGGCCTGTGGAGGAGGGCGCAGAGGCCCTTGCCTGCAGCCAACCCACCCAGGAATCTTATCTTTCCTGCAGCCTGTTCTGCTGCCTGAAACCCCATCAGACCCTGGGACTTGGTCACTCACCACACACATATACAGGTTTGCAGATGGTCACATGTACTGCAGATGCATACCAAATTGCTTGGTCAGAAAGAGAAAAACAAAACTCTACCACAATCAGCAAACCGACGGTACACAGAGCATAAATTCCACTTTTGTTCTCCATTCAGAATTAAATTGACCCTTCACAAAGGGCCACCCCCCTTAGTTACTGTTGCTACCTCCGACATCATTTTCTCATGAAGTGGAAAATGCAAAGAAGACAGTGACAAAATACCGACTTTACTTTTGATATAAACAAAGTCTCGGCTTTCAAGCACACAAAAAAACAAGAAAGACAATGAAATTAAAACAAATAGCGTTTTGTGACTCTTTATTGTGTGGTGACAGATCACCGTAGTGCCTCAAGCGGCTCGGAACCGATCATCTCTTCCTATACTAGATCATTTATAGCACCAAATAAACATGAATGAATGTTGTTTCATCTGCGAAAAGATGTCAATACACGCCATTTTTTAAATTCAAGTCCACCGATTTTGATCTATTAACTCTCCAGACTGCTTCATCAAAAAAAATGGTGGATTTGGCGTTACGATTGGTCAGATCGCCTTTGAATCAAACTCCTGGCGAAGGGTGAATTGAGAATAAACCTTTACATTTCTTAGCAGTTTCAGGGAGCCGGATTGCAACTGGAATTAGAATTAAGATTAATTGAAATTTCAAATTTTAAGATAAAGTCCTGAAATTTTAGACAAAAAATCGACAAATAAAATTGCGTTAAATTAATTAGCTGTGCACTTTGCACAGTACTTGGTAGCCTTGTTGTTTGCCTAAATTAATTATAAAGAAACATAAAAAACTAGTTGGCTATTTGCAGTATATTAAATAGTTTTTAACCTGATTATTTTGCGATGAGTCTGACACAAGTCTGTCGTCTCTGACAGGATTGCATCACGTGCACCTTCGCAATATCATAGCCTATGATTTTGTCAACTAGTGATATCATCACAAGAATTGTTTTTTGTCATATGTATTATAATGATTGATAGACGCTATAATTTCAGCCGCTCTATGCAGCTCGAACATAGCTTCGCGGCTGAGACTCGAATAGACTATAAACTTAAAGCTTTTACTCTTAAGCACAAAAGGCACATCCACTTTAATACAAAAGGAATATTTATTAAACAAGCCAGATCAAAAACAGAAACTAAAGTGCATAACTGAGAAATGAAGCATAGGCTCAAAACTAATACAAACAGTGGGCACAGATCATCGCGCATTAGAATCCAAATAAAAAAGAAAATAATGCGCTTGCAGTTATAAAACGATTATTCTGCTAAAACATTGAAATATGGCAATTATGATATGTTCATATAGCCTACTCAAAACAGAAGGGGCAACCTAACGCACAGAAGTTATTAGTTGATATGACGTGTTGTCATTGAGCTGTTATATGCAAAATGTTGCTTGCACAATTTGCATTCAACTTTTCTTTTCTTTCTTTTTTATACTGCCAATGTCTTTGTTGACATGAGGACTGACTAGGAAAAGGCTCTCACAATTAAATAAATAATATACAGTAAAGTAGCCTACTCCAATCTGTCTTTTTTCTCCAGTGGGTTGGGCTTCCAAAAGAAGTGAAAACAAGGGGGGTGTTCTGAAGACAGACTGATACCTGTGAAGACAACCCCCATTAGCAATTAGTGAATTCCACCTGATGAAACAGTTTAAGAACAGTTTTTTTTTTCCACAAGCCATAATCACTTTGAACTCACATATGCACTGATTTCACTACGTAAAGTTTTTACAGTCTATGGTATAAACACTGATTTCTACGCTAGCGATCAAAGCAAATCACAATTTGAAAGTAACTCAATGCTTCAAATAAAGATTGCTTCGATTACATTGTAACACCAGTAGGTGGTGACAAGTGACCGTTAAAAATGTATTTTTGTAATTTAATCATCCATTCAAGTAGCCTGGATGCCAGTCGAACTTAGCCCCGCCCACATCATTTTTAGGTTGGGCAGTTCGGTCTGGCCTCGCTCCATAGAGGAGTAATTATCCCCGAACAGAAACTGTTCGGACCAATGAAATCATCAGGGCGGGCTTTAGACAATGACGGACAGATTATCAACAGTAATGTAATCATGCACGTCATCAAAGGGGCTTGGATTATATATTTTTGAATCCTAAACGGAGAGCTTGTTTGTATATGCATTCACCTTCACAATTTCTCTCAGAAATGATGATCATGTTGGGTAAGTACTCCGTGTATAATTAAATTATTATTATTATTTTTTTACAACACCGCTAAAGATAGTGTATTCCAGCCTGATTTCAGCGTGCGTGCTGACAGGGTTGCCAAGTTTTTACAACAAAACCCGCAAACTACTAGCCCTAAACAATAGCTTCTCAGGGGGTTCTCCGGGGGAAAAATGGCGTTTGGGGGGTAAAATGTGTGTTATTTTGGCAAGGTTGCCTGCTAAAATTCGCACTCATGGGTCTATATATCACATAATAGTTGCGTCAACCCGCGGACATAGAAAACAACCCGCGGGTAAAAAAACGCGGACTTGGCAACACAGTGCAGTTGAACTATGTTTACATTTGACAATGCGTCGCTTCATTGCTCTGATTGGTTGTTGGTCTATCCAATTGATGTCTTTCCTGGTTCGGTTGAAACACGCCTCATAATCACAGCCCAATGGAGCAGTTTCAGACTCATATTCTGACTAGAATTGAGTATGACCACATCAGGCTACCCTTCAAGAGATCTGTTCAAAAAATGCTGATTCATCCAGTAATTAAACAAGTGAAATCTTTATGAGTGAGTCGTTAAATCATTCATTAAAACAGATTGTTTTTAAAAAAAAATTTTAACTGAATTGAATTTTTTTTTTTTTTTTTGACTTCCCATTTTGTCAGAAGGTCTAGTAAATTCCGTTATTTTGTTTACTTGTCTATTCAGAATTGTGAGAATTAAAAAATAATAATAATAATTTTTGCAGTGCATTGTTTTTTTGTTGTTGTTGTTTTTTTATTGCACTTCAGTAAACTCCTCTTCCTAACATTCCAATTCAAATTCCAGTTGAACTTCCCGTAGGGTGCAGCCAATTCGATTTAAATTCATTCATTCTTCATTCAACGCTTTCATGTTCATGCCTCATCTTTGCATGTGCATGACAGCCGTGAGTTTATCAGGGGCGCTTTTTCTCTCGATGGTTCGTGGGGCATCTGTCATGCTGTGAGCCAGGTGACTCCTGCCTGCTTCCCTACTCTCCCGAAATGCGTATTGACATCTCGCTTTCCTTCTAAACTGTGTCTTGACAAGGCAGGGGAATCCGAGCCAAAAGACACAGACTGCAGCTGTGTGAGTTTAGGAAACTGGGTTTTTGAAAGCCTAACCGTACAAATCCTTTCCTTTTAATCATTCCTGTCTTGTCCTGATGATGATTCTGACAGATTACAGGAAAAAATCTGAACAGAAACAGCAGATTGTCAATGGCTAATTGCTTGTCGTGTTTGTTTGGGTCTGTTAAGCCTATTGCTGGAATCGCATATTCTGCTAAAGAGCTTGGTGCTGGCAATGCCAAGGTCATGATTTATATTAAACTGATCAAATGTATAACTATAAAAGTGTCTGTAAAAGGCATAAATATAGATTTTGAAAGGCAGAGATTTATACATTATATGAGGCACTGTGAATGAGATGCTGTGAACCTCATCGACTTCATCACTGTTTCGACCTGTATGCGCATCTGTCTCGGGTGATCCAATTATGATTTGTCATCAAAACCGATTGCTGTTTACACATGGTATTAACATGCATCTCTAGTGACCACTTGTGATTGGATTTCAGGGGATGTAAGATACTAAAGCGAAAGGACTCCGATTTCATGACAATTCTCTTGATATGTCAGTGTGCTGACTTTATTTTTATGTCAAGCATTGTGGAAATGTTCTTGTGCATTTATATGTGACATGCTACTACTTTTTGAGTCACTCTGACCCAGAAACCTATTTGTGTTCAATGCGCTAAAGTAAAAAGGAAAGTCTTTGCTTTCCAATGATAATTGGATCAATTTATCCAATTTACGTACTGCTTAAATACTGGCTTATACTTCTTTTTAGTGCATAAAACATGACATATTTTCTGGGTATTTGGGTACCATTGACAGGGCTCAATCCGAGGGGCGGGATAAACGGTTGTCTTTCAAACTCCCTCTGCACGTGATAGGATAGCGCTACACCAACCAGAGTAACGAAGGTGAAACAGAGCTTGTTGATAGATTAAACATTCACCGTATCCGGTCGGCTAAACTCAGAACACATCTTCCCTTTTTAAGAATGACTTTAGTGCCGTTCTTTGTTCTTTTCTATAACTCCCGTTATAATCTATGAGACTTGTTTACATTATGTTCGCACTGTTATGATATCATTAGTGTGCAGAAAGTTTTCAAGAGAGTTCCCCATGTTAGCTGTTTCTTATGCAAAGATGTTAGCCAATCACAGCGGTTTGGCGTTTACACTGGGTCTCTCAGCAGACACGCCCCTTCAGACAGAGTGTTCAAATCAGAGGTTTAAGATCAAAAATTCCTTTTATTTCTAAATTGGGACTATTATTAATGTACAAATCATACTAACATTATATGTGCACCACAGGAAACATAAAAAGTATTGTTTGAAGGGTTTGTTCACCCAAAAATTAAAATTCTGTCATTATTTACTTACCCTAATGTAGTGTTGTCACGATACCAAAATTATGACTTCGATACAATACCAGACTAAAATACCTCGATACCGATACTAAATCAATACCACGGTAAAAAAAACTGATAATATGAATAATATGACACCAGACCTTGTTATTCATTGTTTTGTTTTTTTTTTAACTTAAAATTCACTTGGCCAGCATGTTCCTGCCCTGGCTTTTGACCATTCCCTCCTCTTATTGCTATAATAACTGCATGCCAGTGTGAAGATCCTTACAGAGATCACATTATCAATCATGTTATCATTCACTAACCTTTCACTTCTCAACAGGTTGGGATGACCAAAATCTTATTTTATGATACGAGTAATTTAATATTTTTAAATGTAATCTTATAATTATAATATAGATTTTTAATTGTATCTGTTTTTAAAAATAAGCACAAATGCAAATTCAAACAATATGACATAAACAGTGCTTTATTTTTCAGCTACATTAGGTCTATTTAACAGCAAGTCAAGAAAGAAATTAAATAATCAAATATAAAACTACTTAGTCTTCACTCTATAATTTAACTATACACTGATTCTTAATAAATATATTTTAGTTATTTAGCCAAGCATGTGGTGGTTTTCGATTTTTTTCATTGGTGTTTGATTAACATTTATCACACAGAATATTAGGTCTGGCTTGAGACCTGCACAGATCTAATTACCTTAGCTGTAGGCTACACAAAGACATATCCGACTGTGTTTACCTGAATACTCACCAGACCATGCATTTTTACAAATGTTTGACCATTCAAACCCAAATAATAATCCGCGAAAGAACTGAATCGCAATCGCATGCTTGTTGTCTGAAAGGCGCGTGTGTGTGCGCGCGCTTCAGGTCAGAGGAGTCCGGAAGTCCTTTTTCTTCTCATGCGCGCATATTTCTGTTGCTTTCTGTCATGCGTTGCGCGTATATATTTAACTCTTCTACTTACAATGTTTAGTGAATGGAGGAAGCAGTGCTCTGCACACACGTCCTGACACCAGCTGTCACACATCCATGCAAATTAAGAAATACAGCTCATATAGGCGCAGTCCTCCTTAAAGTACCGGAAAAGTAATACTTTACTAGTACCGGTATATTGTGCAACATTACCCTAATGTTGTTCGACTCCCGTAAGACCTCCGTTCATCTTCAGAACACGAATGAAGATATTTTTGTTGAAATCCGATGGCTCAGAAAGGCCTTCATGGACACCAGTGTAATTTCCTCTCTCAAGACCCATAAAGGCACTAAAGATGTCATTACAAAGCCCATCTCACTGCAGTGGCTTTACAGTAATGTTATGAAGCGACGAGAATAGTTTTTGTGCGTATAAAAACCTAAATAACGACTTATATAGTGATGGGCCGATTTTAAAACAATCGAACGTTTATGAATCAGTGTATTGATTCAGGATTCAAATCGCCAATGTCACATGATTGTTTGACACGCTATCCGAATCATGAATAAATACGCTGATTCATAACCGTTCAAATCTGTTTTGAATTCGGCCCATCACTATATATAAGTTGCTATTTAGCTTTTTTTTGCACACAAAAACTATTCTCGTCACTTCATAAAATGATTGTAGAGCCACTGCAGTGAGATGGGCTTTGTAGCGACGTCTTTAGTGCCTTTTATGGGTCTTGAGAGAGGAAATGACATTGGTGTCAATGAAGGCCTGTCTGAGCCATCGGATTTCAACAAAAATATATTTATTTGTGTTCTGAAGATGAACGGAGGTCTTACGGGTGTCGAACGACATTAGGGTAAGTAATTAATGACAGAATTTTTTTGGGTGAACTAACCCTTTAAAATCTGCTCCACCTCTTTCAGTCCATTAATTCAAATCAAGCTCAATAGGATCATTTTTTTCTTTGCATGATGTTGTTTTGTTCCAGTTTAGCTATAAGTCAGTTTATTAACACATTATTAGGCTGCATGTGACTAAACTTTTATTGACTGCATAACTGGTTAAACCTCCTACAAGTGTTTTTAGAGGTCAAATGAGCTAGAAATACTTCTGATATCGTTCATTTGTTTACATCTGTTTTGTAAAATGAGGTGGACTGTGTCATCAGAATAAAATTTGATGGATTGCAATGAATCACAGTGGGTGTGTGGAAAAACTGTAAAAGTGTTTGTCACACTGAGCTTGCGGTTTTGTATCTCTCTGGAGATGATGCCATGTGAGTCTTCTCTAGTGTTTATGTGGCGGTCCTGCAGCATTGGAAACCCCCCTGAGCTTTGAACAAATTACTGACGCATTAGAGTCTTTTTTTGTGTGTGTATGTGCAATTTATGGAGCTCATGGGGGCTCAGGGGCTTTTCCCCAAACTTTATCTCTAATTAATATTGCCCCTCGACAACAACTTACAAAACACGTTCAGGCTATGACCACTCTTGTCGTGGTTGTTATGAGTGAAAAATATCAAGTTCAACAGCAGTCAGCGTGCTTTCAAGGCAGCCTGCGAGTTAAGACATCAAGGCGACACTAAAAGGGGTCAATGTTCTGGGATACTGGACACTTGACCCGCTTTTATATGGTAATTAGGTACATTCACGTACAACTCCCATATGGCACAAGAGGAGATCTGATAGAATAAGAGCATCTGAGTCACCACCGCAGGCACTTTCAGACACCTGTGTGTGTGTGTGTGTGTGTGTGTGTGTGTGTGTGTGTGTGTGTGTGTGTGTGTGTGTGTGTGTGTGTGTGTGTGTGTGTGTGTGTGTGTGTGTGTGTGTGTGTGTGCGCGCACACGTGTGGACATGTTTTTGTGAAATATGAGGACTCAAATGTGTATAATGACATGGGTATGACATAGGTATTACAAGGAGAGGGTGAAATATGAGGACATTGGCCATGTCCCCACTTTTCAAAATGCTTCATACAAAATAAATCATACAGAATTAGTTTTTTGAGAAAGTAAAAATGCAGAATGTTTCCTGTGATGGGTAGGTTTAGGGGCAGGGGCAATGTAGGGGGATAGAAAATATGGTTTGTACAGTATAAAAACCATTGCGCCTATGGAATGTCCCCACATTTTGTGTGTGTGTGTGTGTGTGTGCATACGAGCCTCTAACCCCATGAGACTGTGCTCGTCAGGGAGCCATAGTTGACAATCCATGCTATTTTGATGTGTGTGTGTGTGTGTGTGTGTGTGTGTGTGTGTGTGTGTGTGTGTGTGTGTGTGTGTGTGTGTGTGTGTGTGTGTGTATGTATGCGTGTGATAGACATTAGGAGGAGGAAGCAAAATTGGAGATGGACCTCAGCAGCTGTGTCCACATTACATACATCTGTTTCGGAGAGAAAACTCAGTGTGATCTAAACAGTGCGTGTGTGTTTGTGTGTGAGAGCTCTTATGTGAGGAAGTGCAACTTTTCTCACTTTCCATCAAGTTACCAAGGAAATAACCCACTGATGTATCACATGGCAAAGCATTTCTTAATGAGTTGCATTTTACTGGATTTCTGCTAATTAAGATGTTTGAGAAGCCAATTACAGTAAATATCATCTTCCTCTGCCTCCCTAATTACAGATAGACGAGGTGGAAGGATATGAAAAAGAATAACAGTCCTTTATAAAAGATTTGTCCTTTCATCTTAAGGGTTTGTTTGCAGACCTTATTTGCATACTCTAGCAGTCGTCAAATGGAAAACAGAAATCTGAATGTGGACTTGATATTTTAAACTCAATTATTACTCGAGCTGTAATTAGGCCTCACAAAATATGAAAATTATTAAAATGACTGTTAGTTAAAGGTTTTTTCTGCATTCATCTGCTTGAATTTGAATCTACTCTGTGCAAATTAATTTTTGATAGTGTCCGTAGAAATATGTATGAAAACTTAAAAGCTTAAAAGTAATTAGTTCACCCGAAAATAAAAATCGTATTTACTCACCTTCATGTCACGCCAATCCCATGACTTTTCTTGTTGTGACATGTTTTAAATATTTTGTGTTTTGTGTGTTTTTGTAGGAAGGAATAGTCATACGACATGAAGGTGGGTAAATATTTTAATATTTATCTAATTTGTTACTAGTATTTGTCTGTCAATGTACATACAGTAATGTACGGAGCTCCTAAAGCTCATGGTGGTTGAAAAAGAAAAAAAAAGTCAATGCTTTTGCATTTCCCCGACATACTTCGTGTTTGCTCGCAATGCAAAACTTTTCATCTCATATTTTTTTCCCCTTCACCATGTCCTCATCGGTGCCTATCTATAAAAGATAGGTGAAGGACCGCCTCTGCAGAAGAAAATGAACGCCTACTTCAGTCTTTGCAATTTTGGCCCCGCCCACTGGTGTGTTAGTAAGATGACGAGTAGAGAAGAGCAATACAGGATTACTGGAATAAAAATAACATTACCGAACGATCCTAATTCTAGGAATGTTATTTTTGTAGAAATGTATTTTCAACAATATGAAGGTATCAGCTGAACATTATTTATTTGCATTTCACTGTGGATTCTTTGGTAATTCGATTGCAATGTTGGCGCAGCGTTTGCAAACAGATATTTTACGATATGGACTCAACATATTTTTTCCCTCCATCTCATTTTTTTTCCTTCATCATGTCCCTTTAGGGTCTCTGTAGTACTGCATCATAAGAAGAAAGACGACACAATCTTTAACGAAAAAATCATTAACATGAATCCTTAAAGGGTTAGTTCACCCATAAAGGAAATTTGTCATTAATGACTCACCCTAATGTCGTTCCACACCCGTAAGACCTCCGTTCATCTTCAGAACACAGTTTAAGATATTTTATATTTAGTCCGAGAGCGTTTCTGTTCCTTCAATGCAAGTGTATGCACACTATACTGTCCATGTCCAGAAAGGTAATAAAAACATCATCAAAGTAGTCCATATGAGACATCAGTTAGTTCATTAGAATCTCTTGAAGCATCGAAAATACATTTTGGTCCAAAAATAACAACTACGACTTCATTCAGCAATGTCTTCTCTTCCTGGTTTGTTTTCAATCCTCAAATAAAGATTCAAATGTTCATGAATCAGCGGATTGATTCATGATTCGGATCGCCAATGTCACATGATTTCAGCAGTTTGGCAGTTTGACAAGCGATCCGAATCATGAATCAATGCGCTGATTCATTACCGTTTGAATCTTTATTTGAGGTTTGAAAACAAACACGGAAGAGAAGACAATGCTGAATAAAGTCGTAGTTTTTTGTTATTTTAATACGCTGAATGTTTAATCTATCAACGAGCTCTGTTTCACCTTCATTGCTCTGGTTGGTGTAGTGCTATCCTATCACGTGCAGAGGGAGTTTGAAAGACAACCGTTTATCCCGCCCCTCGGATTGAGCCCTGTCTATGGTGAGTTTCCAGACCAAACATCTTGATGTGGGTCTGGCTTGTCAGGCTACTTATTATCCATACTTTAACAGACTACTAGAATGCACTGTTTTAGCTTATGCCTGCTGCCTAATTTGGAAGAAAGATACTAATGAGGGTGTTTTCAAGAAAACAGTGAACAATTTCTACATCCTGTGAAAGGCATGAATTGATGAATTTGCCTCCCTCCCTCCCTGCCCATCTCTCTCTTCATCTCTCTCGTGCTCATTCTGTATTCTGCCGGCGCATTGCACTTATTGTATGATAATACTGAAGGTAGATTGTTGTGTTATCTTGTCTACAGTCCGTATATAATTGTTAATGTCATCTGTGCATGACTCAGACACGCGCACATTCATGCAGAGCACATTTCGCATTTGTTGCAGAAGATGATGCAAGAGCACTGTTAAATTCAGTCACCGAACATTTCCATGGATATAGTGAGCACATTATAATCTGTGCCACTTTATTTCAGCAACCTATGTTCACCCATAAATGAAAATACTATGACTATTTACTCATCCTCATTTTATTTCAAAGATATATGACTTTCATTCTGATGAACAAAAAAAGGAGATATTTCACTGTCTGAACTGCTTTTTTTTCGTCATAAATCATAAAATTAAAGTGAATGACCAGGAACAGCTACCGCATGGTCACCTTTCACTTTCATTAAACCTTTTGAAATACGTATATATTAATTATAGATTACAATATTGTATATTATGCTATGTTATTTTGTGTTCCACTCAGGAAATAGTCATATTGGTATGGAACAACATGAAGGAGTAAATGATTATCATTTTTTTGGTCACACTTTATATTAGGTGTTCTCTACTAGAACTACTTAAATCGGAGATATGTACAATGTACTTATTGGCATCATATTATATTGCAAAACACTTATTCTGCTATTGAGGTGAGATACAGGTATGGTTAAGGTTCCATTCAGATGTATTTTATGTAAATGATCAATAATAATTAAAAATATATTGAAATTATTAATTTTATATAATAAATGTATTCAAATTTAATTTAGAAATCCTCAATAATAATAAAAAATATATTGAATTATATTTAAATTAAATACACATTTATATTTCAATTGGTAGTTAAACTTCATATAAAATATAGGGGAAAAACTATCCATTCAAATTTATTTTAGGATGTAAATTCATAATGCATGCATAATGCAATACACACACATATTAAGCAAACTTATTTTGGATACAATTAATCGATTTGTATATATGTAAATGTATTTTAGAAAACTTAAATTAAATGAATATAAATGTATATTTAAATTAAATATATTTATATTTGCCTCTTTGATTAACTTTTTTGATTAAAAAACATCACATTTTAAACATCCAGTATCCGCTTAGCATACATTGTAAAAAGTAAGCAGATCCTCCAACAGAAGTGAACGACTCTTTGAACTAGCTGCAGTGACTTAAGACGACAGACCAGTTTAAAGATATCTGGCAGATGCTCCTTGAGGAGTTGTGATGAAAGCTCTTTCTGCTTGTGTGTGTGTGGCAAATGTGGTGCAACTATTTCTTTAAAATGAGTCTCTGGGTTATGGCCCTGTGTGCGTGCGTGCGTGTGTGTGTGTATGTGTATCAGGGGTGGGCAGCGCTGCCGTCTCCCGGGCTGCTGGCATTTGATGCAAGCTATCTCATCATTCCCCATTCTCATGCTAATGAAGCTAAAGATCATAGCTGTGACGGATGGACGGGTGGAGTGAGAGGAGGGGCTGTGGGAGCGTGCAATTCGGTGTCACTTGCTATCCTGACACACACACACACACACACACACACGGACCCATCACAAACTGAACCAATGGGCCAATGAACTCAACTGAACTTGATCAAACATTTAGAGTCAGTCCAATGTCACAAATGGCTTAGTTGGCTGATTTGTTGGTTAAAATGTCTCGGGTTTGGTTTAGCCATATAGTCAGATTGTTGATTTCTCTGAATTCTAATCTTATTTTATACTGGCCTTTATCACTTGAGCTCTGCATCCAGGGGCAACTGGGTTACTTCATAATTTGTAAACTTTTAAAGCATTAATGTTTGCCATGTGTAGACAAATGGCATTTTGTGAACTATTTTTTTAATTATGTTCCTTTGGAATTTCTATTAATCAAAGAATCCTGAACAAATGTATGAGTTTCCACAAAATTATTAACAGCACTATTAACAATGATAAATGTTGCTTGAGCGCCAAATAATCATATTGGAATGATTTCTGAAGTATGTGACACACTATATATATATATTAGAGATGCAACAATACAGTTAGTCCATGGTTCAATACACACCTTTTTACACTACGGTTTTTCGGTTCGGGTCGTATTTTTTTTTTTTTGCTATTCTATTCTTAGGTGACAGGAACAGAAAAAGGTTAAAGAGAAAATGTTTTTATTGCAATATTCTTTTTTTTTTTACTTAAAAGACTTGAAAACCCTTCCTTAAACTTAAAACTTTACTTAAGCCCTTGTACATATTCCCAGTGTATTGTATAATATGAAATAAATATATACAAATAAATATTTACAGTGGCAGCTCAGAGATGTACAGTAGCTCGCATTTAAGTATGAAATTGAATGAAAAAATGTAGGCTAAAATTAAAACTACATAGTCTTCAATATACAACATTGATTAAAAGCTACTGTATTAAATGTCTTTTATTTTGTTTTTATTAACATCATTTTAGAGGTGAAATGTCCCTTTAAGGGCTAGGCTGCGCTGCGTTCAGTTGAAGACCTGCTCACATCTCACATAGACGCAATTTTACTTTCACTTTAGACATAACCGACTGTGAACAATCATGTTAACCTTGTGTATATTTGACTGTATTAGCGCAGTAATACTGTCCAGTAATCGTGTGTTTGACAGATGTTTAGTTTGCACGCTCAATGCAAAACAGTGCATAGCACGCAAATGAAATGTCTAACCAGCAAGGCTTTAAAACACGGCTAAACACCCCCTAACTTTAGTGCATATGATTGGATATTTGCTCATATCAGCTCGTAGTCTTACAGGCACACTCAAAAAGAGCCGAAATAAACTGAGAGAAATATTTCAAACGAAGAGAAATGGAAATAATTAATTAAATGCAAAACCAACTCAAAAAAAAAAAAAAAAAACGCAATTCACCAGCAGGTATTGAACAGTGAATGCCGTACTGGACGGTTCAATATTATATTGAGTATTGTGGCATCCCTAATATATATATATATTTCATGATTGACTCATGTCAATCTTGAGTACCTATAGAGTAGTATTGCATCCTTCATATCTCCGAAAAGTCTTTAGTTTTATTATATTTATAAAAGAAATATGGGCTGTACCGAGTCTTTCCGGAAAAAAACGAGCGCCTGGAGGCGTATCGTGTGGGCGGAGCTAAAGAATGACGAGCACACAAAGTGGTGACGTCCTCAAGCATGGAGAAACCCATGGCTATCGATCAGATTCAGCTAATACGTGATCCAGAATCAGATTCCGAGGCTGAAATAAACTGAACAGGAGAAACAGCAACAGCAGGACGTCCGTCTCTGTGGTATGTACTGTATTTAGTGGCCTGTCAACATTTGTGTGTTTACTCACAGTTTATGAGGACATGATTCGGTTTATGGACTATTGTATGCGACTAAACCTTAGCAGTAGCAAGCAAAACGGTTTTGCACGTCAGACTAGTGTAACGTTATACATAAAACAACAATGGAGTGTAAGGGTGGATCGCCTACGGTGGTTCTGACTGCAGGGTTGCCGAACGACTAAAGAAACGTTATCAGCGTGATGGTAGAAAACTGTACATTTCTTGTCTATAACCACCCACTGCAACTTATACCAACGACGGAAATAAGCGCAGTTACAATAGCAAAATATGTGGGAGAGCGTTGCTTTAATGTGACTATATTGTATTGCAATAGGGAGCACTTCAAAGTCAATACCAAACCAAAACTAGTTAGCAAATCATTTATAGTTGAAAGAATTTAATGACAAAATCTGGTTATGGTTACACTTAAAATAGTTACAAAATAGATGAATGAGATGATAAAACTTACACCATTAATCGTACCCAGCATGTATAGAATGTTACCTGAGAGATAGAGAGAGATAGAAAGATAGAAAGAGAGAGAGCAAAGAGAAGAGCCAAAGAAGGCCCTAGAAGAGACAGCCAGAGAAAAAGACAGCGTCAGAGGAAAGAGACCCCCAGAGAAAAAGAGAGAGAAAAACCCCCGAGCAAAAGTTGCAATCTTCTTTTATACATCCCTTGACCATGTGACTGAAACCCTGAGACATTCAAACTGACCAGTCAGACCAGACTTCCCCCACTGTACTACAGGTGTGGCACCATTTGGCCTACAGGCCCTCAACATCTCTTTGTCTTTAGGAATCCCAAACAGCCCCACTGATAAGAGAGAGGGGGGTGAAACACAGTAAAACAAATGTCTTTGTTCAATGAAAAATATCAAATATCTTTGATTATTTTGGATTCTTTCAGGAGTAACCGTTAGCACATTTGAATGACGAAGCATGCGATCGTGTCGTTTACTGATGTTTACTCACGCGACGAGCCAACAGCACAGACATTTGAAGCAGTTTTACTCACCGATGTGAACCTTTATCGCTGGGACTGCTACGTCAAAAACACACTTCTTTGGTATGATTTCGTGAAATCCTGTGACAGCAGTGACCGTGGAGATTCACTTTGCGATGCGACTGAAGCGATGTTGTGACGCTTCCCGTCATTTCTGCGTTCAAATCGGTTCAAATGCAGCGCTGCTTTCCCGGAATGCTGTGCTGAAGCGTTGAAGTCGCTTGATGTCACCCATAGGAATAAAGTGGAGCGCGGCGCGGACTATAACGACATAAGTGTTCACGGAAGACTGGATCTGCAGCTGAGTGTTTATGGGCGTGCATTTTCTCTCTTGCCTCTGGTCACGCTCGTGCGCACCCTACCGGGAGAAGAGCCCGTACGGCCCATACAAGGACCTTCCGCTCTGTCGACGTCAAGCGGACCCATACTCGAAAAAAACTCTCTGAAACTTGTGAGAAACGGGAAGGAGTATTTTTGACACAGAAATACTCTATCAAACGTCCAACATTAGTTTTTGAAATTTTGTCTATGTTTAGGATGGGAATCCAAGTCTTTAACAGTGTAAAAAGCTCAGTATGCATGAAACAGCATTTCACCCCCCCTTTAAGGATACACCGTTACTTGCTAACATGATCATCATTTCAGAGAGAAATAGTGAAGGTGAATGCATATACAAACAAGTTCTCTGTTTAGGATTTGAACAAATTCAACCAAGCGCCTTTGATGAAGTGGATGATTCCGTTACTGTTTATCATCTTTCCATCATCGTCTAAAGCCTGCCCTGACAATTTCATTGGTCCAAACAGTTTCTTTTCGGGCATAATTACTCCTTTATGGATCAAGTTCAGACCGATCTACCCGAGCTCAAATGTTGTGGGCGTGGCTGAGTTCGGCTGGCATCTATCACGGAGAAAATGGCGGACAGTGTACAGCTGATCCAGGGCGGAAGCTGTGCTAATACAGAACAGTCTGTCAGCGGCATGGGTGGAAACATGCAGATTAAGGTGTGGTAATATTATAATAGATCCCTTTCCTATATCAAACGGGAGATAAGAGCGGTTCATTTTTCACATGCTTGTAGAAAAAGTTGTCCTTTTTCATGTTTTCTGTCTTTCTAGATGCTCCGGGGACCCAATTTATAGCACTTAAACACGGAAAAAGACAGATTCTCATGATTTGTCCCCTTTTAAAATGGCTATTTTGGCACCACTGCAGAATTATTTAAAGTAACATTATGTCTATGCATCTTACAGCATCTCTTAAATGGAGATACGGATGGAAATGTGACTTTTTGCCCTTCACCCCCCACGACTCATCCAGGTATGTTTGCTTGATGTCTGGCTCTTTCTAACAATGCTTTTAAGAAGCAAAGCCAAGTCTAATGGGTCGGGCAGGGTGCCAGAGAGAAGGTCGCGTCAGGGTCAGTGGATGTTAACCTCCTAAAAAGCACCCTGGGGTCTGTTCTAAATATACAGCATGTGAGCACAGCATCTCAACCCCGTCATTAGATAATAGCGTTACTCTTACTCCGCGTTGTTCTCCCAGGAGCGGAGAGAGATTAGAGCGTGCCAATACCGAGGACATGGCTCATGTCAGATGTCAGAGACGATGGGTTGGATGTCCGCAGACGCAAACATTTGCTCTTGTAATCTGGTAGAGGTCTTTGTAATGCTGCTTAAGTGCCTTAGGTGTTGGTGTAGGAAGCCTGGTGAGGTCGGACATCTAATTGACCTCATTTCCTCTGGTTTGTGCCACATTAACTTGGCAAGAGACATTGCACATTGCAGTGCCTTCTGAAAACACTGGCACAGACTTGACGTGCTTTCATTGGGGACAAAAATGAACGTGTCCAGCCACAGTGTATATAAGAGTATGTTAAGTATTTTGTGCACATTTTATAGCCTAAAAACACTGAAAGCTCAAAGTTACTATTCTATTTTGCTGGAATAATAGCATGTCTGTGCATTAGCATTCTTGAGCTGTTCTCATTTGTTAAAGGTGTTCCAGATAATGCAGACAGCCTGCTGACTAGTTGCTGTAAAAAATTTATATAAGCTCAGTGTGGGTTTCATTAATAACTTCTCACAAACTGTCATTCTTGCGCAGCAATTAAGCCTTCGCATATAGTTGTGATATGTTTTAGTTGTGGTTGTTAAGCCCCATGGTAAGCATGTGTGTAATTCAATTTCACAATAAGGCTTTTATTGGAAGCATGCTGAGTTCCTTCATTAGAAGTTTTTGGAATGACATGGATCATTTGTCTATGGTCTTTTCATAATGGCTGTCAATCAGACGCATTTGGATACAGGTACACATAATAAACTACTATACTGTGCCCCAAACCTTTCCTCAAGATTTTAATAGTTTGTCTGTATCATTTAAAAGCTCATATATGCTGATTTAAAAAAATAACTGAGATATGCCTACTATCCCAGCAAAATGGAATACATATACTTTATCTAATACAGGGTTTTCACAGGCCATTAAAAGTATTTCTCTCTAGATATTAGGGTTTTGTTGTTTTAACGTTTCCCTCATTATATCTTACAGAGAAAAAGGCTGTCAAAATTGTAACTTTAGGGGTACAACAGCTTGCTACAATTGACCTGTTTTGATTTTTAAGTTGTCAGAATTTTTTTTTACTTTTTTTTTTTTTTTTTTTTACTTTTTCTCATTTAGGGTCATGAACATGGATCCAAAGTTTCAACACGCTGATGTGTTTTGATAGCCTAGAAATCTAGACGCACCCTAGCGGCAGGAAATCTAATCTGCCGCGAGTGTCGTCTAGCAACTCTCAATTCACTTCTGAGCTGTAAAAACCAAACTCTGATCGGGCCAATCACATCGTGTATAGAGTCGGTGGGCGGGGCTTAACATAATGGCGGCCGAGTTGCGCTTGCGTGCTACTAGTAAACACAGATGTTGGATTTTCGAATCAGCTTTGACCTCGACTCTGGAAGACTTGGGAGTTAAGCTTTTCTCTGAAAAAAGCACAAAAAACGGCACTGAAGTCATTCTTAAGAAGGGAAGATGTGTTCGGAGTTTTGCCGACCAGATGCGGTGAAAGTTTAATTTTCACATGTTTACTAGCTTCAACTAGCTCTGCTTTACCTTCATTCCTCTGGCTGGTTGTAGCGCTATCCTATCGCGTGCAGAGGGAGTTTGAAAGACAAACGTTTATCCTGCCCCTCGGATTGAGCCCTGTCTATGGTGAGTTTGCAGACCAAACATCTTGATGTGGGTCTGGCTTGTCAGGCTAGTGTTTTGATATATACTCACTAAATCACTGTTACCTTTGTGATGTTTGCGGGTCAATTTGACCCATATATTTTAATATATTCAGGTCTAAGACAACTGTAGAGACCCAAAATAATTATACATTTTGTTATTTCAGTTTTTTACTAACCTATGAAACAAAACAAAAAGTGCTTTTCCCCACTTAATTCAATACAGAATTTTTTTTTGTATTCCACAAATGGTAAACAAAATAGTTATAAAAGCTTTTTTCAATCTATCTAAAATACTATCTAACCTACATTGGTTTTCTTGAAATTTTGTGAATCTTATTTCCCCCCTCATTTAGGATCATGAACATGCATGCAAAGTTTCAAAAAGATGATACGTTGTGAAACTTGCATACAGAAATGTTATACACTCTTGCTGTCCATGGGTCAATTTGACCCATATAGACAGCTATTCAAAAGTAACTGTACAGACACAAAGCACTTTGTTGTATATCAGAGCCCTTCAAGTCTAGTCCTGAAGTACCAGTGTCTTGCTGACAACTTTTTATTTTAAACATTTTTCAGAACTTTCAACTTTTTCTTTTGTTTTGTGCGCAGTACCAAAGTTTTCCACTAGATGGCGTGGACTCTTTGTTTTCCGTATATGGTTTGAGTGATCTGAACCATATATATTTTCAAAATATCTATGAAGTAGCCATCCTATTCAGAAATAGTTTGGGCAGTAATGTTAATATTTGATTTGAATAGTTTGTCAAGATTTAGATTGTATCCAAATGTAGAAATATGATGCTTTTATAGGAATCTTTGATTAATAGAAAAAAAGAAATAACAGCATTTATTTGAAATATAAATCTTTTGTTTTACGTAACGGCCTGGTAAACCCTACCTAATGGAACAAAATGTCCCCACAAAGATGGCAATATCTGAAATGCTTGTCCTTGTGGGGGCATTTTTTGGTCCCCATGAGGAAACCATCTTATAAATCTAATTTTTTTATTTTTTTATTTTTTGAAATTGTAAAAATGCTGAATGTTTCGGGTGATGGGTTTAGGGGCAGGGGCAGTGTTGGGGGATAGATAATACGGTTTTTACAGTATAAAACCATTATGCATATGGAATGTCCCCACATTTCACACGTGTGTGTGTGTGTGTGTGTGTGTGTGTGTGTGTGTGTGTGTGTGTGTGTGTGTGTGTGTGTGTGTGTGTGTGTGTGTGTGTGTGTGTGTGTGTGTGTGTGTGTGTGTGTGTGTGTGTGTGTGTGTGTAAAATATAAATTCATACTGTTGAGTGAGTAGGCTATTTTGTGATTATGTTGTCATGTGATGTATTTACATTTTGTAGCTGATGTATCCACATAGAGATAGAAGTGGCATGCAGGTCTTATAGAATTTAAAAGAAAATGTAAATGGTAGATGGCAGATACCTTGTTTTAGTGTTTTTGTTGCTATTAAATGCCTTGAAAGCTGGCCATAGTTATAGTAGTACAGTATAGTATACTAAGCATACTATGATTGAAATGTCCACTGCGCGTTCTGCAAAAGACGGGATGTTTATCTGTTTCATGGCGGCCCTATAACACAGTTGAAACTCCTCTGATCTTAATGGATGCCTATACAGACTATATTATTGTCCCATCTCGATCCAAAAAATTCCTTTTAACCGGGTGTTCCATTGCATACTTTACACAGAATGAATGTATATCGTTCTTGCAAAGGGTTCCCAAAGGGTTTTAAGTAATTTAGCTCAGCGGCAGTATTTTAAAATCCCCCCTGGGTCTTTTTAAAGGATACAACAGTTAAAAGGTACAACAGGTTGTTTATGCCTTCTTGTAGCGGCTGACAGTCTGGCTATTTCCACAGAAATACCTCATAAAGCATGTCGGAGATTTTTCCATTGTCACCTTTTTCTCCCTTTGGAGTGGTTGCTGCCCAGAAACAGCACCTGAAACATAAACACATGATAGAAAGTTTATGGTGTCTTCGGAGTATTTGAGACTGACTGATTGTCCAATCATTTCATGTAATTGCTTGCACCTGGTTTAGCAGAAGGAAAATTGGTCCTGAGTGACTTTGCTGTCTCCATAGGCACAGTTTTTCACTTCGAAGGAGCCAACATTGTCACTCGTCGCAACCGTGCAGTCGTTTCGCCTTGCTTTCTCTTTCTCTTCCATTGGAATGGTCTTTGGCAGCACCATGTGTTGTATTTCCAGCAGTCATGCTGAGCCCCAGGCCCTCCGCTCTCATCCATCGCTGTAGGGTAGTGGCAGGTGGCTTCGCCCACCTTCTCGAACGCCCTCCCGGGGGAGCAATCAGGGGCTCTGTGGGGCCAGACACCCAGACACCACAGTCACTGTAAAAGAGCGGAGTGGAGCTGACATGACAGCGAGGTGACACGTCTGGCTGTGGCACAGGTGCTGTGAGACAGGAGAGGGGTCAGAGGTCACAGGATCCCAAACCACTGATTAAAGAGACAGGACTGACATCAAGAGAAGTTAAAAGCCACATACAGGTGAGAACCTCTCTCTCTCTTGCTCGCTCTCTCTCGCTCCCTCTCTTTTTCTCGGGCTAGTCCTGATGGGGATAAGGAATTCACATGTTGTGGAATTCATCAGTATGCATCATGGGAAGCATTTATGTGTGCTGTTAAGAAAGAAGGCAATCAAATCCTCGTTCATGTACTTAAAGGGCTAGTTCACCCAAAAATGAAAATTCTGTCATTAATTACTTACCCTAATGTCGTTCGACACCCGTAAGACCTCTGTTTATCTTCAGAACACAACTGAAGATATTTTTGTTGAAATCCGATGGCTCAGACAGGCGTTCATTGACACCAGTGTCATTTCCTCTCTCAAGACCCAAAAAGGCACTAAAGACGTCGCTACAAAGCCCATCTCACTACAGTGAATCTACAATCATTTATGAAGTGACGAGAATAGTTTTTGTGTGCAAAAACTAAATAGCAACTTGTATAGTGATGGGCCGAATTCAAAACAAAGCTTCAAACGGTTATGAATCAGCGTATCGACTTGATTTATCGATTTATTAACAATGTTGAAAACAGTTGTGCTGCTTAATATATGTTTGTGGAAACTCTGTGATGATTAAAAGAATAGACCCCAACGTTTACCAAGTGTTATGTTATGTCATGTTATATGTAATATGTTATGTTATGTTGTATTATATTACTGTATATTACCACTGCTTGACGTGGGGGTGTGGCTTAGGTCACTGCCTTTTCTCTTGAGTTAATCTCGTCTTCTAAATAAGGAGAATGTTGTGTTTTCTTCCACAATTGTGTAGAAAATTTGAGAGTCAGTTGTGATGTGGATTTAAGTTGGAAAGTAATGCCCAACTGTGTCAAGTGGTTAAGCACTAATCTGTTTTCAATACTGCACTAACAACCGACGGCACCCTCTGATGCAAAAAAACCTCACCGCTCACCGATAAGCAGCTCCTCTAGAGTAAACAATAATTAAAGGGGAAAAACTTCACCAATGCACGCCTTTATTCGTTCCATATCCACGTCCCTTGGTGTTGATCCAAATGGATTCTGCAGTGTAGCTGTTCATTTATTTATTTTAATTCAAGAGTAGCTTTCTATAAAGTTTCTCATATTGGCATGTACAGTAATCTCCGTGGATCTGATAATATCACCTTTGTGCTTGCTGGGTTAGTCATTTTGGTGTCTTATTCTTCTCCATTTGACTGGAGTCACATGTCTGATTTTCTTTCTTCTTCCTCAAATTTGTAGGTTCCAATTAGCTCAACTGCATCTTTATCATAGCACTGCTCTGTCAAAGGTTTTTGGAGTTTTCTGCCCTTTCCCTGTTCGCCCTCCTAAATTACACTGAGATGATGAACCGCCTGCGAGGCTCAAGGCTTCCTGAGATTTAGAACTTTGTCCTGGATGAAGGACAGGTTAGGAGAGACATTAATATGCAGAACAGGTAATATGGAAACCTCAACGTACTTTACGGCGGCTGGCGCACATTATCAATCTATTTGTGCAAGCTGCCCTGCTAGAATTTCATTTGCCACCCGTTTATTTGCCTTCCTCAACAATTACACCGCCGGAACAGGATTTGATTCAAAGTAATGTTCCAAGGTCATTTCAGTGCACTCTATTGTCAAAGAATGAGAGGTGTCAAGAAAAGGCTTTTGTTACTTTCAGTCTAATATTATTGCAGTATTGCTCAAGTAAACCCGTTTTTAGAGAGGGTCCGTCGATATATAATGACGAAACTTTTGTGTTTTGACTAGATGTACCTCGGTGAGATTATTTCAGCACCACGGACAGCGGCTTACTGTCGTCCCAGCAGCCATGCAGAAGCGTGGAGCGGCAGTGCTTATTTTTAGCAGCAGGCCTGCTGTCGAAGAAAATAGCATTTGGGTTTATTATTTATTTCCTGACAGAAAAAAAGCATGATTGTCATTTGATTGTAAGGCTTTTTTGCATAGACATACAGCCGAGATCAAATTTTAGGATGAAGACGCGACACCCTCTTTTTGAGACCGCTCCTCTTCTAAAATTAAGATTGGAGCGTTTCAGTTCCACTCCAGGTTCATTCGAGCTGCATCAAACCATGCTCGCAGCGACCTACGGGGCACCCTCTGTAGACCAATCGGCCCATAAATTACCCGTTAATTGCGTATGATTATTATTATCAGGACGATGGACGTGCTCATCAGATGCTTTTCATTTGGGTCGGCTTGCGGCACATTGAAAACTGCAAAAGAGTCAAGAGAGGGGTGAAGAGAAAGACTATAGGGAACAATAATGGCAACATAACTTATATAATCGCTGCGATACTACGCACAGAACATAATTATAATGATTTGTGCTAACACATTTCGTCCTTGTATTAAAAATATGGCTCAAGGCAAGTCGGGCGTGATCTCGGGCAGCACGGCCCCAAGGGTATGCTTGCAGAACCGAGCGCAGTGCCCTGCCAAAGAAAGCGGACTGACTCAGCTGGGCTGGGTTATACTGACAGTCCGAAACGACATTAACGGGCCATTACAGCCTCCGAGTGCAGTAGGTGAGAGGGCCACGGAGTGTATTTCGTTTCCTTTTTAATGCTGCTTTGGACCGCATCCAAAGATTTAAAATCGCATCGTTAAGGCCAAACACATACGAGATTATACTGCGTTTTAATATTTGACCAGTTGACCTTTGGTCAGAGCACATGAAAGGGTAAGAGATGCAGTTTAGATACCAGAGCTCCTCAGCTATAAATTACTTATTTGGAAGAGTGCAATTAAGAGAAGTCGCTCTTAGCATGATGCAATTCATTGGATTTGTTGTGTAATCGTAGAATCAAAAAATGCCATGAAGAACCTTTAATATTCAAAGAATTATTTTATTCTCTATTCTTTTAGCTCTCTCTCTCTCTCTCTCTCTCTCTCTCTCTCTCTCTCTCTCTCTCTCTCTCTCTCTCTATATATATATATATATATATATATATATATATATATATATATATATATATATATATATATATATATATTATACACAGTCAAACCAAAGTTGCATTCAGACACCTTTAACATTTTCTCACATCACAGTTTATTCACTATTCAAATATGAAAAGAACTCAGAGTTAAACTGTCAGAACAAATTCATCTTAATAAAGTCAGATTATTTTGATAGAAAGGTATGTAATGGATTACAATCAACTGTTCGATTTGAGTACACAATTAGATAATGCTAATTTAGGCCAACCAATGCTTCATTTTGTTCGGTCTGTGGTGTAAAAGGTCGCATTAGCAATTAAAGGAAAAACCCTTCAGAGAAACATGCTCAGGTCAAAGTGTCTGAATCATTTTGGGCCCAAATTTTTAATCAATTTTACTGGTAGTTCACCGCATGAAGAATTTTTTGGTATAATATGTCACAGTTTGCTTTATTTTGCTATCCTCACTCACATAAATTAACTATAGGTTCCTGCACCCACTAGTAAAAAAAAAAGATGTCTGGTGTCTGAATAATTTTCGGTTTGACTAATACACACGCACACACACACATACAGTGAGGAAAATAAGTATTTGAACACCCTGCTATTTTGCAAGTTCCACCACTTAGAAATCATGGAGGGGTCTGAAATTGTCATCATAATTTAAGACATAATTTAAAAAAAAAACAGAAATCACTATATATAATTTTTTTTAACAGTTTATTTGTATGATACAGCTGCAAATAAGTACTTGGAACACCTGAGAAAATCAATGTTAATATTTGGTACAGTAGCCTTTGTTTTCTATATATATATTTATATATATATATATATATATATATATATATATATATATATATATATATATATATATATATATATATATATATATATATATATATATATATATATATATATATATACAACACACACACACACACACGTAGTGTTTCCATGTTTTATGGGGGACTTTCCATAGGCGTAATGGTTTTATACTGTACAAACCGTATTTTCTATCCCCTTACACTGCCCCTATCCCTAAACCTACCCATCACAGGAAACATTCTGCATTTTTACTTTCTCAAAAAAACTCCTTCTGTGTGATTTATTAGAGGTTTTCCTCATGGGGACCTAAAAATGTCCCCACAAGGACAAGGATTTCGGATATTGCCATCTTTGTGGGGGCATTTTGTCCCCATAACG
The DNA here is from genome assembly GCF_024679245.1 of Pseudorasbora parva. Taxonomy (NCBI): domain Eukaryota; kingdom Metazoa; phylum Chordata; class Actinopteri; order Cypriniformes; family Gobionidae; genus Pseudorasbora; species Pseudorasbora parva. Next base: position 12,928,320 of record NC_090189.1, on the reverse strand, counting down.
CAGGGATTACATGCACACACACACACACACACACACACACATATATAATGTGTGTGAATTTTTTGGTTTATATATGTGTGTGAATTTTTTTGTTTTTTTCAAAAACATATGCAAACTTTATATACAACATATATCAAAAATTTCATCCCAAGATCCAACTCAACAACTGTATGAAAAAACTGTGAAACATTGTTCTTGGTAATTTATTAAAGCACCTTATATGGAAAAGAATGTGTTTTTTAACCAATGATCCAAAAATAGATTACATGATTATTGTTGTGATCTTAGACCACAGTGAACAACTATGCTAAATGCAACTAATGAAATACAATAATCATTTGATTTTGCATAATTGGGATACGCTATTAAAAAAACATTCTTTGTTAGCATGTATGGCTTAGTGGAGAACTTTCAGAATTCTTTCAATTGTACAAAAATACTATGTAATGAAAAATATTCTTTCGACTACGATTTTCACACTAAGAAATCTTAAATGGTTCATCATTGCTGTAATCCCCAATCCTGGTTCTTCCTGGCATCCTTATTTTTAATAATTTATCTTATTTTTCTTTCAAATAAACAAAAAATAAAATGTGCAGTGGAAAGGTTCCATGGATTTTAAAGATTCTTCTTGGATCTGTAGATATTCTGCCTGAACAGGTAACGTTTGGTATAGTGTTGGATCGCCACTTGATATCAAATGCTGAATCTGAGCTTTAAAGCAAAACCAATTGAGAACCCCTGTTCTAGCTACATCATCTGCTTTCCAGTGCCTTCAGAAGGCCTCATCTAAAGTGGCTTGTTGTTTTCCTGCATCTTGAGTTCGCTTGAGCGCTCCTACCTGCCGTTGTGCCGCTGCTGAACACATGTACGCCTGTTGTTCTCCGTGGGCCTCGTGCTCAGCAGGAACTCTGAGGCAGCCTACAATTTCCCATCATTATGAGCAGGTGCTTTGGTCTCGACAGTGGTGTGTCATTGTCAGCATGAAAAACGCTGTGGTTGTGTGCTCTGGTGTGGAAATCGGAGGCTTGCATGCAACGTTTGCACTTGCGCATACACGCTTTGACTGTCAACAGCGGTTCATATCGTGGATAAGTGGGATTTTAGAGGTGTTCGGGGCTCAGGTTAGATGTTGAGAGGCATCACTCAAACCCTCAAGCAGTCTTCATTGCATCTGTCTAGTCAGTCTTCATTACATCAAGGTTGTTTTTCCTCGTCAGAAAGAACAGCAGATCTCTGTAGACTCATTGATGGGTTTATATTATCAAATTATTTAATTATCTTCACATTTTGATTTAGTGAAAAAGAAGAGTTTATTGTTAAAGCAAACGCTCCGGATTAATCATTCTCAACAGCATTTTTAACTGATGAAATCCAATGAAAGTCAGGTCTAAGTGAAAAGATGCAGCAATAAATAATCTCTCTAAAGAGTACTTTGAATTTCCAATGTCAGCTATTGACCCGTTGCTCTTGAATTATGTTCTAGGGACACAAAAATATGACCATGCTTCAATTCTAGTCTAAATGCAGCCATAACTGAGAATCAATTAAAAAATTGTTTTATAAGATTTCAATTGCCTTTTGTAATGTCAATTTGTGTGTGTGTGTGTGTGTGTGTGTGTGTGTGTGTGTGTGTGTGTGTGTGTGTGTGTGCGTGTGCGTGTGTGCGTTGGGTTGGTTTGGGGGGGGGGGCATTTTATTGTGACATATGAGGACACAAATGTGTATAATGACATAGGTATCACAAGGAGAGGGTGAAATATGAGGACATTGGCCAGGTCCCCACTATTCAAAATGCTTAAAAAAATGTAGAAAGTAAAACATTTACATTGAAATTAAATAAAATTTACATTGTGGGGAATGTCAAGTAGAAAGTATTATTAAACCAATGCAAACCTGTGTGTGTGTGCGTGGTGTGTGCGTTGGGTTGGTTTGGGGGGGGGGGGGGGGGGGGGGGGCATTTTATTGTGACATATGAGGACACAAATGTGTATAATGACATAGGTATCACAAGGAGAGGGTGAAATATGAGGACATTGGCCAGGTCCCCACTATTCAAAATGCTTCAAAAAAAATGTAGAAAGTAAAACATTTATATTGAAATTAAATAAAATTTACATTGTGGGGAATGTCAAGTAGAAAGTATTATTAAACCAATACAAACCTGTGTGTGTGTGTGTGTGTGTGTGTGTGTGTGTGTGTGTGTGTGTGTGTGTGTGTGTGTGTGTGTGTGTGTGTGTGTGTGTGTGTGTGTGTGTGTGTGTGTGTGTGTGTGTGTTTCAGGTAAACCCTACATTATGGGAACAAAATCTAAACTCCTTGTGCTTGTGTGGAATATTTCGTTCCCCATGATGACAACAGCTTTTAAATCATCCGTTTCAATTCATTCGTTTTTTTTTTTTATGTAAAAATGCAGAAAGATTCTTTTTTGTGACGTTGGTTTAGAATTATAGCATAGTATACAGTTTGCACAGTATAAAAATCATTGTGTCTATGGAAATTCCCATGAAAACCCAGTCTGTGCGCGCGCACGCGTGCGATATTACAATCGTTCATTACATATTTTTCAACATCAACATCAGAAAAATGCATTGAGCCTAAACCTTACTAAACATGTTTAGCGGGTCTGAATGGGTTAAATGTTCCTCATTGAGAACCAGCTATATGATACAGATTTGTATTTTTATAACCCCCATTCTGGAACACACACACACAGAGAGAGAGAGAGAGAAACGTGTCTCCTCCCTGCTCGTACACACCGCGCGGAGGAGCTCACAGCCCTCTTTCTGGCTCGTGCATTTTAAAGAGAGCCATTGCTTCTCATGGAGCGAATAATTTTTTTTTACGAATAAGTAATAACTATTAACAATAATAATAGTAAAATTCAAAGGATTTATCCCGGCGAGCTTAAGGCTGTTTTTGCCCTTGCGCTTTGCGATCGTTTCAGCACTATCGCTGTCCATTAGTTCCCTCTGCGCTTTACAGAGAATTTGGGTGAATCCTTTGATGCTTTCCAGAGAAATGCACAAAGGGGAACATTATGCAGCGAAGTGCCTAAAAAAAAATCATACACCTGCCTGTTTTTTTGTTTTTATATAAAAAAAATTGGATGTCACTATATAGAAGGTGCGTCATTCACAAGGCAGCGTACAAAGAGCCGTGTAAATGTGATATTTTCTTTATTTATAGTCCCTCTCCTTCGGCGGAGCATACCATGTTACTATATAACGATGAGAGGGGGAGAGAGAGCGTCGTGTGACATAAAGGGAGCTGCTTTTTCTCCTCTTCCTCCCCACTGCACTGAGCGCGTTTGAGACAGCCCTGTCGGTTTAAACCGGGAGGACACCCATACCGACTTCTCAATGCAAAAAATAAAAGGGTAGCTAGAAGCAGGGGCGAGGGGAACGGAGGTAAAGCGAACGCTCACGGTCTGTCTGTCTCTCTCTCGTTTTTATTACATGAATGAATTGAGTAGTAAGGGACAAATACAAGGAAACACGCCTCCGCCTGGACGAGCAAACGCGTTTGATATTTGACTTGTGTTCAATGGTACGTGTTTGCATCTGTACATTTTCGGCGAAACCCAGAGTAGGACGTCTCATCCCGTCGTTTGAAACACTTCAGAAGGCGTAGCAGCTGAAAGTCCTCGCGGTGAACATGGCAACTTTAACGAACGGACAGGTGGACGCCGCGGTGCATGGAGGAGCGGCCAGTACGAACGGGCTCGTGAACGGAATAAGCCACACTCACAGTCCCGCGAGCTGCGCCACCATTCCCATGAAGGACCACGATGCCATCAAACTATTCATCGGACAGATACCCCGCAACCTGGACGAGAAGGACCTCCGGCCGCTCTTCGAGGAATTTGGCAAGATCTACGAGCTCACCGTGCTGAAAGACCGCTTCACTGGCATGCACAAAGGTACGTTTTCCCACTCCATTCCTGTCTCTATAATGTCTTGATTTGCTTTGCCTCCGTTTCCATCGCAAAATCGGATGCTATGAACAACAGGCATGATGAACTGGCTATTTTTATGTATATGTGAATTTAACATGTTAGAGAATAATTCATGTATTGCTGTACTACGAAAGTTGAGTATTTAAAATTGTTCCGTAGCCAACACGAAGCGAATTTTGATAAATAGCGACAGAAGGCAAATAGTAGGCTACTTATCGGTTTTTACGCGATCCTATTTTGACGATGTGGGGTGGCGGGGGGAGGGACATGGGCTTTTTACACTTGAAATGGAGGTATCTCAATTCTGTTTTGCACTGTTCATACTTTCCGGGTTTGTTGTAAATTCCGGGTCAAGTTTTTGAGATTCCACGGTGTGCATTTCTAAACCTTGACGTTCCTATTTGAATATTTGTGCTTGACAATTTTGCACGCGACATGTTTATTAACCGCTTGTTCGTCTGTATGAAAAGTCGCTGTGTAGAGCAAAATTAATACCGTCTATTCATCTCATCATTTAACGCGTCTCTCCTCAGACATGGAGACTAAACACGGCGCATGAAAGTTTTAGCGACTGTACAAAGCGCATGAATATTTAATGAGGTAAGCACTGAGGCAGTTGTGATTGGTGTCTGTTGCTGAACAACTCGACATAATGTTTTAACGTCGTATTGTTTCCTCAGAGCGACGCTAGCATAACCCTGGTATAAAAGTGACGCTAATCTTCTTCCAAACGTGCATATCCCAGGGTTAAAAGCTTTACACAGTGTTGAAAAAAACATTATGTAGCGTGTAGAGTCCTGTTGAAGCTGTCTTGAGGTCTATCTCGCTTATAAGTCCATCACTGTTAGTCTCAAGTCATTCTATCTCTCCGTCTGTGTGTTCAGGCTTTGCCTACATTGTGCTGACTAGATGTTCAAGGAAAGAAAAGCCTTAAATCTACATTGTGGGGACCAGCCAACAGTCAAAATGATTTAACATCATATTTTAAGAAAAATATATTTAAAAAAAAAAAACCTTATTAAATAGTATTCATTCAATGCAAAAACAATAGGAGCAAATGGAAAGTCCCCATGCACCACAATAGAAAAATAGATGTGCGTGTGAGCTTCTATAAGCATTTCTCCCAATTAGTTTTCTTTAGAGATCATGTTGTGCACAACAAAAACTCCCTTGTATACTCTCTGAGACAGCCTATTATCTTGAGTCTTTTGTATGGTCGTGCTAGAACTAAAGGTAAATGGCAGCAGTCAAGACAATGAAAGAGAACATTATGAGCAAGGATAGGATCTGAAAGGGTCTGTCCAGTAACCTCTTAATTGGGGTTGTGTTGCCATGATTGTTCCTGTTCTATTGCTTCACAATAAAATATTAATTTATGATGACAGTCCACACAATAGCATTTCAGCGTGGTGTGTTCTAGCAGTAACAGCAGCCGAACTATAATTACCTCCTGCTTATCTTCTCTTTGCCAGTTGGTGTCATACGCAGCAACTCGCGTCTCCGGTTAGGTTCAGCCGCGACTGTGCCTTGTTTGTGCGCTCGCTCGCTCCTGCAGTGTGGTAATTACTGCTGAAGTTGTGTACCTGTGGTGTGTTCGGAAAGATCAATTCCTGAAGCCCTCAGCCAGGGGTCCAAATGGGGTCTCCCTAGGAAGATCTTCCCAGGGGTGTCATTATTTCACAGGCTTGTCTAATTGATCCCCAACCCAGAGGACATTGTTTGGCTTTAGGGTCACATCAGTGGCTAATTTACCCATCCAACCCTGGGAGTCGAGGGAAGAAGCTGCTTACCCAAGCCCCAGGGATGTAGTCCCTCCGTTGTAGTAAACAAAGCTGTCCTCTGTATGTGCCTAGCAAAAATGTGGCTTTGAGAAGTGGATCTGGGGAGGGTAGGAGGTTATCTTTTATTAATAGCACCGTTGGAGTACTCCCCGTCCAGCGGTTAATCATGTTGCTTGTGAACTATGGGGAGTCGTGCCGGCTGATTCCAGGAAGTGTCTCCTTTTTGCAATATATGGTCCTTTGTACCCATCCCCCCACTGCAGGGCCCGTATCACTAGTGTGGTCGTCAGGCCTGCTTGGCTCCATGTTATGGCTGAGTTTAGGTCCTCGTTCGCTCCCTCTCCACAACATAAGCAAGTGGCGTCAGTGTCTCTCAAAATCTATTTCCCTTTGGCAGCAGTGCCGTTCTCTCTGTACCCTGCAGTACGCTGGAGCCTGTCCGCTTTGGAGCTCTCTTTGCTTATAGAACATAATATGCTGTTTTGTAAAAACTGACCTTTCCCTTCACTTTCAGGAAAAGTAGTACCCTTGTCACTAGGCCGGCACCCTTAAAAAGTACTATGTACCCTTAAAGGACCTAAAAAGAAAATTCAGTCATTTACGGACCTTCATGAGGTTCCAAACCTGTATGAATTTATTTCTTCTGTTGAACAGATATTTTGTCACTTTCTTTTTTTCCTTTTTTTAAAATGAAGGTCATTTTGGACCCAAAAGTTTTTAAAAAATAGATTTGAAATGACATTGGCAAACTGTCTCTTTAGTCATAACCCAACAAGCAATTTTGCGTTTAAAAGACGTCTAATAGCAGTCCAGACGCAGCCCTGACATCTAGGCTAAAACATGGGAAAATTTGGGCTGTCAGTGAAAATGTAATAGACGTTAAACATAACCCAAGAATAGACTAGTCATCTAGAACATGAACATGTCAAAGAAATGAAACCAAACACCTTGTAATCACTGTTGACTTTTGTTACATAAAGGAATATTATGCATCTTGGAAGGTATTTTTGTGCAAAAAATGACATGTTAACAAATTTTGAGTGAACTATGAGTGAGTTACTCATAGTCAAACTATATAGTTAACTGAGACGGAGAAATGACGGCTATTGCTTGCTGTGAAATTGCTGTTGCAAAAAAAAAGTTGAAACATTGTGATCAATAAGTCATGCATGACAACATTTGTTTTAATTAGCTTGAACTCATCAAAATTAGTTAAGCAGAAAGTTAAAGTTTTTTTCAAATTTTTTTATAAGTTATAAAAGATTAATGTAATTTAAGTTGAAACTACTTAAACATCCAAGTTGATTGTACTTAAATTTACAATGTAGGGTGGGACATGATTTTGTCCGTTCGGGAATTGATTGGATCATTACTTGCTAATTACTGCGATCTCATATGAAATGACTACTTTTGGATAATTGGTTAACACGTACGTCATCAGAGATGTCGTCATTGTGAGGAGGCTGGAAAATTAATGTTTTTGATTTGAATATTACACGGGCACATACATTTGCACAGATAAATCATTTAAATGAAGCACTGCAAAATAAGAATTCATGGGGACGTTAAAATATCTGCCTCAGTGACAAACTAAAAGCTACCAAGCAACCACAAAAAGTACTTTATTTTTCTGACAGTGCCTCCCAAACAAATGATTATTTTTTAAAGCCCCATAAATATTCTATTCTTACAGTAGTCTGCCCTCCTTGATCATTAACATGATTGTATTGTTTTGTTTTTCATCATTATAGGAAGTTCTCCATCTTGGCCCTTCATCCATCTCCACCTCCACCCACTTCCTCTCTTCACACGTTATCACCTCCTCCAGCCTGCTGCATGTCTCTGCCGTCTCTCCTCTTCCAATCATGCGATTTTTCTTTCCATTCACAGGCTAGAAGGGGTTTTGTCATCCATTTATTCACTCACTTACCCTCCTACACACATCGTTCAAGATTTGCCATTACACTCCACGTTGAGATGAGGTCCTCAGAGCTCTCTGTTGGGGTCTTAGGATAACGGAAAAAGCAGAGCCTCAAGCTTTTCAGTGCAAATATTGTCACTTGTGAGTAGATTCTGCTTTTTGCAGATGATTGGTTAGATGTTGACATGACAGCCAATGTAGACTGTTGAGATCACATCCAGAAACAAAATGAAAATTCTGTCATTACTGACCTTCTTGTTGGATTTCTTTCTTGTGAGTGTTGTGGAGAAATGTCCATACACTTAAAGGACAACTCCGGTGAAAAATGATCCTAGGGGTAATTAACAGATGGTTACCGAGTAGATCGCTCTCTGGGATGCGTTTTCATGATTATCGAATGTAAAGAGTTTTATCTCTAAAAACAGATTAGCTTATAACGCTTGTCTATGGGGCATAGAATAAGTTAAATTAAATCGCTAGTTAACACCACTAACAAGGCTCAAAATAGCCTCACACTAACACGGTAGCATAATGAGGGTATCTACATGCAAACCGAAGCATTGAGAACTTGGTAAGTGTACAAACAGTTTAATAAGAAGATACTTTATAAACACAGTACATTACGCGTATACCGACAGGAGCCATCTCGACGAGTCGAGCCACAAACGCTGTGCTAAGCGTTCGTGGCTGGTCGAGACTGTTTTCCAAGATGGCTCCTGTCTGTACACACGTAATGTACTGTCTTTATAAAGTATCTTCTTATTAAACTGTACACTTACCAAGTTCTCAATGCTTCAGTTTGCATGTAGGGACCCTCATTATGCTACCGTGTTAGTGTGAGGCTCTTTTGAGCCTTGTTAGTGGTGTTAACTAGCGATTTAAATTCACTTACTCTGTTCCCCATAAACTAGCGTTATAAGCTAATCTGATTTTAGAGATAAAACTCTACATTTGATTTTCATGAAAACGCATCCCAGAGAACGATCTACTCACTAACCATCTGTTAATTAGCCCTAGGTTCATTTTTCACTGGAGCTGTCCTTTAAGGTCAATGGGGTCCAATGTTGTTTGGATCTCAATGGTTTTTCAAAATATCTTCTGTGTTCCAATGAAGAAAGAAAGTCACACAGGTTTGGAACGACATGAAGGTGAGTAAATGATGACGGAATTTTCCTCTCTTTTTTATGGTGAACTATCCCTTTAATTGCTAGCTGTGCATTTTCAGCATATTCTAAAATCGTCAAGAAAACGATCCCGAGTTGTGCAGGTAAACACCAGAAGCAAACATCGTTGAGAAGCGTGAGCGTTTGAAGTTGTGATGAGTGTAGGTGGAGAGGGAACGCGTTTGATGCTATAAAGAAGCACGTAGGAGGAGACGCTGCATTTTTGTACTATGCTGCTGAATTCTATTTTTGATAGTCATTATTCCCTTGCATATGGTCTACTTTTCGCGCTCTGTTTTTGATATGCAGACGTGGTGTGCGGGCATGCATTTGATTTTGCCATGCTGGATACGCATCTGGAGATGACTGAATAAAGCACGATGCGTTTTACGTGTAGACTCTAATGAGACACTGAGCGGAAGGGGCTTCATTCATCCCCATGCCTGAGCAGCCAAAGTAATGATTCTGTACATCAGTTATCTAGTCTTTAGACTCCTGTCTCTCGGGAGAAAGTGAAAAAGAGGCGAATGCTACAACACTGGCTAAAGGATGGAGATTGGGAGAGTGATGGATTGGAAATGAGAGCTGTAGAAAGAGGAGAAACAAAACAAAAGGATGGATGAAAACAGACTAAAAGAGAGTTTAGCACAGGAATGGGCTTCTGTTTTAAACTGAGTAATATAAGTAGACAGTAAAAAAAAAAGTTAGATGGAGAAAACCGGGACTCGGGGCATGCAGGCCTGAGCTGGGGGGAGTTCTTGAGTCCTCCATTCACCACCAGCACTTTCATTTGGCTGCTCTGCGTGACTCAGCACAGCTAATAGAGGCCATTTGTACCGGTCACCAGCAGCTACAGGAAACATGCTGCGGACTTTAACATCTTCTCCTCGCATGCCTTTTAGCGTAGGGGAGATTGCCTCTATGCACCGAATGACTATCACTCTCTGCTTGCAAAGTCTGTGATTGGGACGGTTAGCATGGTCTTGTTTACTGTAGCTCCAGCTCACGGCTAGCTTCTGTGTTTGAGGGGTGAAGATGGACAAATTGTATTTATGATTTCAGTCACATTTTTAGATTAAGGTCCAAGTCTCACTATTAACTATGCCTTTTGCCTCAATAAACTCCTAATTACTGCTTATTAATAGTTATTAAGGTATTTAAGTTTAGGTATTGGGTAGGGATAAAGGGATAGTTCACCCAAAAATGGAAATTGTCATTGTTTACTCACCCTCATGTTGTTCTAAACCTGAGTTTGAACACAAAAGAAGATATTGTGAAGAAGTTTGGTGTCTTGTCCCCATAGAATTGCATAGTGTTTTTGGTTTTTTTTTTTACTATAAAAGTCATTAAGGACCATCAACTGTTTGGTCACTAACATTGTTTAAAATATCTTATTTTGTGTTCAACGGAAGAAAGCTATTCATACAGGTTTGGAACAACTTGAGGGGGATTAAATGGTGACATCATTTTCATATTTGTGTGAACTATCCCTTTAAAGGATTAGTTCACCCCAAAATTAAAGGTGCACTATACATAAAAATACATCTAGTATTTTTGCAGTAAAATATTCAAAATCCACCAGGACAGTGTTATATATTTTGTTCCGTTGAGTTCTTACAATATGCTTAATGTTTTCAACTATTATGAGAAATTTGCTATTTTAACCAAAGAGCCTAACCGTCTAAGGGAGTCGCCTGTCATTTGCGTCATATCTGCGTTAGCCTCGGTTTCCCGTTTTATTTGGCAGAAACGCTTTACTCTTACTTTACTACGCACGGAGTAACATCATAACATCATTTTAAACACACTTAAATGTATCTAATCTGATAAACAGAGCTACGTTACCTCGTACTCATGACCGGAAAAGCGGAAATGGCGCCAGCGACTGTGTCCCGTCATAACAAAAGTCCCGCTGGCCGTGAGGCGTGTGCTACAGTAACAATCGCTCCAGTGGCCTTGCTCAGCTCCACAACACTCACTCCTGCTCTGCTTCATACTACACTAACATTAATAACCACATCCATCAACATGATTTCTGCCCGAGTCCTATTTTTCACCGGCTGTGAGGTGAAGACCACATGTCCCAAGATTCTGAGCTCAAACTTGGCGTCATCAAACTACACCTTTGTTTTGAATAGGCGCCCTCTAGCGGAGGGAAAAATTGCATAGAGCAGCTTTAACTCTCTGTCATTAATTACTCATCCTCATGTCGTTCCAAACACGTAAGACCTTCGTTCTTCTTTGGATATTAAGATTTTAATGAAATCCAAGACACATAGACAGCAACACAACAACCACTTTCAAGGCCCAGAACAGTAGTAAAATAGTTAAAACAGTCCATGTGACAACAGTGGTTCAACCTTAATGTTATGAAGCGACAAGAGTAATGCACAAAAAAAACAAAACTAATAACTTAAGCACCACAAAGCATGCTTTTGATCATGGGATCATGCTCAGCCAATAGTGAGCCATAGAACCTGAAAGTACTGCACTGTGTAAATAGCCCAACAACGTAAATAATGTAAGGCAGTGACAGGGAAGAGAAAACAATGTGGAATAAAGTTGTTATTTTTGTTTGGTTTTTTTTGCAATTCAAAAGTATTCTCGCTTGATAGTCACGTGGGCTATTTTAGCGATGTCTTTACTATGTTTCAGGGCCTTGAAAGTGGTTATTGTGTTGCTGTCTATGTGGGGTCAGAAAGCTCTCGGGTTTCATCAAAAATATCTTCGTGTTCTGAAGATGAACGGAGGTCTTTTGGGTTTGAAACGACATGAGGGTGGGTAATTAATAACAGATTATTTTATTTTTTTTAGGTGATAACCCTTTAAGGGATGTGGAATATATATGGTCATGAAGAATAGGGTATTAATGTACTAATAAACAGCCAATATCCTAGTAATGTGCGTGCTAATAAGCAACTAGTTAAACGTGAGCATTGGACCCTAAATTAAAGTGCTACCATGATTTCTAACTTCAAAATATCCATGTCCAACATGCTTTTTATTTTCAAGACAGTTGTGTTTCCATGGTCCAAACAAGCTTTCCTTGAAAAATGTATAAGCATGAATGTTTTCCATTGGGGGTGACGTGTTATCGGGAGACTGTGTTAACAGGGAAGAAAATTCTGTTTCTGGGCAACTAAACCTGAGTTTCTGGGCAGGATTTTTCCAAAAGACAATTGGATGTCCTTGCCGGAGAAAGAGAAATGCTGGGTTTTTCCTCCTGCGGCTTGGTGTTAATTCAGCTCGCGTCCTGGACTCGCCATTGCATTGCTGTTGCATCATCTGCACACACAGCGTTTCTCTTTTTTTCCCCTCTCTAGCTCGTTCGGATCTGCAGATGTTCCGAGCCTCGGCCCATCCCAAATCCCCCTCAAGCCTCTAGTCGCCAATTGCTCATCCCCGCAGAGAAAGCGCAGACAAGCTCCCGCTTGGAGTGCGGTTTGTGCGCCGCATGATCGATGCGTCTGTTTTGTTCATGAGTGAGTCGGCGTGTCACCGCGGAGGTCGCCGCTGTCCGTAGGTCGTCTTCTCAGTATGCAGCACGTCCGCACTGAATATAAGTAGCAGTGGTGGCACGAACATGCATGTAAATATGCGTCCGTGAGAGGAGGCCCATTTTTCAGCCGGACAGTCGAGAGGGTGGCAAAACCCAGTGTAATTTGAGGCAATTGCAACAGAGGTCGGCCATCAAAAGAAAAGATAGTTACTCAAGGTGAGCAATGACTTGCTGATGAAAGGAGAGAAAAGGGAGCGCTGCATGTGTTAGCAGCAGGTTTGGAGTTCTACAGAATAGAGGACCTGTCTGGCAGTCCTAACCTTGCAGTGGCCCTTATTAGCTAGCGTGACCCTGTTGTGCTGTCTGAACTGGGCCAAAATGTAGCCATTTTCTCATACCTCGGGGCACTTTTTTGGTCTCGGTTCTTTCAGTCGCTCGGACAGGGAGACATGTTTGTGTGCAACAGCTAATCCCCAAACACTCATCTCATGAATTTCATGTTGTCTACCATAACTCTCCGTCAGATAGCTGTATGAACTTTTAAACTGGAAGTTATTCTGCTTGGCGGAGACGATTTACTTTCTAAATTGAAAACTATGCAAATATGCTACGCCGCGCAGCTTTTGCAGGCTTCCTGAAATTTTATCCTGCAAGATTTATGTCCGGCGTAATGGCCTTGTTGTGTTTTCATATATTTAAATAGCGCGACTCGAAGAGCAAGGCAGGGCTAAACTGGGTTCAGCCTTAAAAGTTTTATACGGGTTAGCTGTAATTTCACATAAACTGTGCCGATAAAAAGCCTGAGGCCACTCCCCCCACTGCGGCACACTGGTTTTATCTCGCCGTGCCGGTGAATCACAATTCTGATTTAAGAACCTCCGAATCCTTGCCGTTTCTGACAGCAACTTTAGCAAAATTAATAGTTTCTGTTTTCAGACTAGTTGCATCATCTAAGTAGTGTGTGCGCGTGTGTGTGTGTGTCTCTGTGTGTGTGTTAAATATTTAAAGGGTTTATGAGTGATATGTTCACTGCTGTCTAGGCAAGGCTAAGAAAAGGTGTCAGTGCCCACAATACCGAAAGAAAACAGCTGTCAGTCAAAAAGCTCTTTGCACATATATTTCCTTTTTTTGGCTGTAATATAACACCAATGATTTAACTAATTGAATCATTGGCAGTTGGTTTTATATACAGTATATTTCCTTTAAGATTTCTTTGCCTTTTTTGCAGACAATAAATTGTGAATTCATTACTTCTCATTTGCTGCATTTGACGTCACCATTTCGGATGGTCAGTAGCTAATCGGTGCTGACATGTAGATATGCCTCCAGAGTGATTTGTCACATGACATTTATGTCTCTTGCGATTGGTTCGAATTCTGTGTTTGCCCATGAGGAAAGAAGGGAGCATTAAGGTTGTCTAATTCTGGAACCGGATATGTTCTGCCCCTTTGCAACCCTGGATTTTACCTACTTAGACCAATGATTGCTTATTTTCTCCTCAGAATCTTTTTTACTTAATAACACCAACCACATTGTAGTTGTAATTTAACGTGATTTTTTTAATTAAGCGTTCCTGATGCGATCTGAGAATCTACATAGCATCCATCTTGTTAAAAATACACCAGTGTGCTCTTTTTCTCTGAGCCCTTTACATCATTTTAAATTCTTTTTTTCTCATTATGTGAAGCGTTACCTATTTGTTAGTCTAATGATGCTGTATTCAAACTCCATTAATTAGTGTGCCGAGAATGGTGAGGTAGAGAACTAAAAGCAGGCAAAGGCCTAGGTAATAGCTTAGATCGTTTTCATTGTATGGACTGATTTAAGCGAACAACATTTTAATTACTTTTTGATGTAAACGAGCACAAAGAAGGAGAAAAAGAGAGTGAACTATTTAGAAAGGAATGAAGGGGCTGTGTGCTGTTAATCATCGTTGTATCTTTTTATAGCAGATTGTAAATAGGGCTGCACATTGAAGCTGTAAAATTGCAATGAACCTGGTTGTTAGACGAACTGTTGGCTGTTTGACTATGAGCAGGTTCAGAATGCCTGTTTTGCAGTATATACTTTTTTTTGGTTGAAAATCTGTGGCAATGTGATTAATGGAGAAGAGAGTACAATGCTCTTATCGGTAACTGAAAACTTTGGCCAGGTTTTTTTTTTAACATTAATAAAAAAAAAATAGTTTAGTTTGTTTGTTAGTTGTTGTTTTTTTGCGTGTTTTTTTGTCTTGTATCTAATGAGTTTCAGTCCAATAAATATTATGACATTACAATACTATTTACATACAATAACGCTAAGTGGGAAAATCACTAAAGAGGATTTATTTATTAGCAATATCTCAATAAAAAAATCATAGTCCCATATGAGTAACAAATAGCTTCAATAGACATTTTCTTTTCTTTTTTTGGTTCGGTTTAGTTTTTTGTTTTTGTTGTTTGGTTTGTTTGTTTGTTTGGGGGGTGTTATGTGTTGTTTGTTTTGTGTTTTCTTTTCTTTGGTTTGGTTTTTTGTTTTCTTTGGTTTTTGTTTTGTTTTTTGTTTTGTTTTCTTTGGTTTTTGTTTTGTTTTGTTTTGTTTTTTGTTTGTTTGTTTTCTCCGTGTGTGTGTGTGTGTGGGGGGGGGTTGTTCTGTGTTTTGTTTTGTTTCATTTCATACCAAATGAATTTAAGTCCAATAAATATCATGACATCCTATTTGCATGCAATAACGTGTTGATTTACATGATTTGTGTTTATTAACAATGCCTTGTGAATGTGTCAAAAATGTGTCTTTCAAAGATTGTTTTCATATTCGGTTTAGTTTAGTTGTTTTTAAGGAGTGCACTAGTTATGGTCCTGGTTCACATCTTTTCCTATGGAAGACAAATAAAAACAACAACTCCTCCTTGAATGTAAGATGTTTTTCTCTAATGGTGCAGTTTTCTTTAAGTAGACCTAGAATCAAAACCCATCCTAGCACCTTTATAAATACCTAACATAATCATATATCATTGTCAAAATAGCTTCTGTGTAAGGGATAGTAGATGTGAAGACTCTGTAAATGGTGTTTTTCCCAATTCTGTGAAAATCTCTTTCCCAGATGTGTGTGCCTGTCTTTGAGATGTACAACTGAATAGTCTTTAAACTTATGGATCCAAAGTGCAGAACTATTTGAGTTTCCATCCATGCATTGCAGGAAGCAGTAGTATTAAAAACCCTGCAATGAACAGATGAAACCGTATTCCATGGGTCAGTGGTAGCATGAGTGCACACAGTGTGGCAGAGTTACGGGCCCTTAATGGGTCTTTGCTTTATACAACACTCACCTACTATTACCTTGTAAACAACAGCTTGTGTATGTGGTAGCTAAACCATCCTGGTGCTTGATGTTTCGGCTTGCATATATTATATTTTCTCATCTTATTATACATGGCTGAACAGACATTTGTTCATGTCATATGGAACAATCGAATAGATTAGCTATTTTAAGCATAATTTGTCTTTTCTGTATGACAGAAGCAACAGTGCATTAAGAACTGCTGTTTTGTAAGCTACATGTCCGTATAGCCATCCATCTGTATTTTTTATTATTTGGAGGACTTACCACAGAGTATGTCTGTACAGACACAAGGTGTTCTCGTACCTATGCTAATGTACCATCTTGTGCTGAGCTGTATTGAGATTTATCATGCAGGGTTGGAAATAAAACAGAGGATGTGTGGATACTCGTTTTCAGAGAAGCAGGAGGGCATTGTGGGATACATGAGGGTGGAGGATACGCTTTGCCTGCAGTCAGAGCAGATCGAGATGGTGATATGATACCGGCCGACTCCAGCGCGTGGAGATTGCAATGTTTATGCATGCGGCATATATGCTTAAGTGTATATGTATAGCATTTAAAGTAAGGTGTGTGTGTAAAGTGTTCTAGTTGGCGTTCTTTGATAAAAGTGATTTGACGGCGCTTGTGTACCCCAAGAAAAACACGTAATGACTCTGGAACAACCCCCTATTAAACCATTATGAGATTATAATTAGCTTGACGTCTACTGAAACAGTCTATTTGTTATTCATAGGGGACTACAATTTTTTTTTTATTGAGGCATTGTTAATAAATAAATCCTCATTAGTGATTTCCCCACTCAGTGTTATTGCATGTAAATAGGATTTTAATGCCATGATATTTATTGGACTGAAATGTATTCAGCATAAGACGTTTAAAGACTAACCAGACTGCTAGCACATCAAGAACCTTTTTGTCTGTTTTCTTACAGCGTACAGCCGGTACCTGAAAGCTCTTATCTTCAGATTAAAATGGCTAAAACAAACCTTTGGAATGCTTGCAGACTGTTCAGAAATAAATAAATTAAAGTTGTTTTGCTCGTCTTTTCAGTCTGCCAGGAACCCAAAAATTCAATGTTCAGGGTCAGTTCAAACCTTTTCATTAACCCACTGCCATCAGAGGGTCTGTTTGAAAAGAAAAAAAAAAGTTCATCTTATGATTTAAAAGTGCGTGTAGTTTGCTTTTCAAATGGAGGTGTGAAAGCGGGCGTCTTTTAAGGTTTGTTTTGGGAATTAGGAGAATATATGAATAAGTTATAAGAATAAAGGAGAGAGAAATAGGGGAGGTCAGACTACAGAATGCTGTTGGGACTAAACTCAAGGATCTTCAGAATGGAAGTCTGAATGTTGCAGGTTGGATTTCAACCGTGCTGTGAAAGTCTCCGTGGCGGTTTAAAATGTGCAGAGCCCACTTTCTGAGGCAGAAAATCTGTATTTCATGCCCAAAAAGGGCATTAAACCTGCACCGTAAGTGATGCCGCGAAAAGCCTGGGTGCTTGAAATACATGCGACATAACGTTTGCTCATGAATTTTAATATGTTTGGGTTTAGTGGGGGGGACCTTCATTTGCAAGAAAGCACGAAAGAGCATGATAAAGATGGATGGTGAGGGAGGGGGGTTGGATAAAAGTGAAAGGAATCAGGCAGAAAGAGAGAACAGGGGAGTCCCAGAGACAGATGTCACCCTCACCGCAGATTGATGGCTCTTGGCCGGTTTCCACACCAAGCTTTGACCCCGCTGTCCTTTGCAGTAATTTATAGGTGACATTTTTAAAGATTTAAGCGATGTTTTGTGGCCATCACGGCCTCGGACAGAGAACGACCTTCTAATGCAGGGTCGCAGTCAGTCTGGAGCTAAAAATGAGCCCACTCGCACCCATGCAGATCTGACAGCACATGCATTTGTTTTTGTGTTCTTACAGGCCAGCCTGATGAATTGAGTTTGTTGTAAGGATGTGGATTTATTTTAAATGTATGGCATTCAGGCTAATAACTTTCAGCTTCAAACAGAGGAGTGAAAAGAGGAAGTGTAGAGGGACTAGACACCCTGTGCAGCTTTTGGCTGTGTATCCAGTGGCCCCAGCTGGGTCTGGTGTTGGCTGAGGTATATGAGAGGCCCTTATGTCTGCAGCAGTGGCTCGTGATCGGGAGGGGGGGAGCCTCTCTAGCACATCATCACTCATTTGCAATTTAATGGCCCCAGAGATCACCCTTTCCTCACCCCACTAGCACATTCCCAGCATGGCAAAGCTTATTAGCAGAGGTTTTAAATAATAATCTCAAGTGAATCCACTGCCCTACCATTCATCCATCCATCCAAATTTTGTTTGTTCTATCCATCTATTGATATTTGTTCTATCATTCATTCATACATTCATATCTATCTATCTATCTATCTATCTATCTATCTATCTATCTATCTATCTATCTATCTATCTATCTATCTATCTATCTATCTATCTATCTATCTATCTATCTATCTATCTATCTATCTATCTATCTATCTATCTAAATTTAGTTTGTTCTATCCATCTATCTACATATCTGTCTGTCTGTCTGTCTGTCTGTCTGTCTGTCTGTCTGTCTAAAGTTTGATCATCTATCTATCTATCTATCTATCTATCTATCTATCTATCTATCTATCTATCTATCTATCTATCTATCTATCTATCTATCTATCTATCTATCTATCTATCTATCTATCTATCTAAATTTAGTTTGTTCTATCCATCTATCTACATATCTGTCTGTCTGTCTGTCTAAAGTTTGATCATCTATCTATCTATCTATCTATCTATCTATCTATCTATCTATCTATCTATCTATCTCTATCTATCGTTTGTTTGTTCTATGATTCTTTTCTTTTTTTTTATAATTTTTTCAATTTGTTCATTCATTCATTCATTTCTTTGTTTATTTGTGCAAATCTACTTGCATAAATATTTGATACTTCATCTTCAAGAAATAAAAACAGTGTATGTTTTGCTGTGCTTTTTTTCTAAGAAAATGTCTTTCATTAGTTTCAATTCATGACTCAGTTTTCCCTGGAGACCACCAGTCGATGCAGACATATTTAGACCTGTCTGGAGGTTCTCTACGGAACATTATGGCTTTGCAATAATGTCCCTGGCTTTGATGACACTGATAACTGACTGGCTTTTAGTAGGCAAATGATCTAGTCTATGCAAACTACTCTCTCATTCAATTCCCATGTCATCCCCACGTGTAGTTGCATGCGTCTACACTACCTCGGATGCCCTGCTCGAGGGCATAAAATTCACCAAAAAAGACTTGAAATTGAAGCTCTGCAGTCCTACTTATTCAAGGAGAGAAAGATAGCGTAGGGTTGCTCTGCCAAACGGATAAATATTACGAGTTTTGAGGATTGTAGAAACGCTTTCCGCCGTGGGCCTCCTCACCCTGAGCAGCTTAGCTGTCCTCTTTTTAAAAGAGGGAGGAACATGGGTATCAGCATGAAGCAGCCGCGAGGGCCTTCGCAGCATGCATCTGTGTGCATGTGCAGGATTTTAGGAGAGCAGCCATAATGCCCTGTTTCCTGTAGAGAGGCAGCTTGACTTCCTGTCTGGGCCGCACTCGCACTGGAAACGATATCGAGCGTGCGTTTGATAAAGCATTGTCTGTTTACAAATCCTATTATGAACGTTTGCTGTGTCCTTGGAGTTGATTGCCAGTCCATGTTAGCTTTAGTAAACGTCTTAATTGCGTTAAATGGGTAGAAAAGCTGGCAGATTAGAAGCCATTAATGAGCGTTGTGTGAGCGAGCGTATTCCCGAGATGGCACTTTTGTCGGGTTGGCAAGCGAGGAGGGAGAGAGTATGCCAGCGTCACCTTGAAACTCGAAAACACTGGAGAAACAGGTCATTGTGTCTCTGCTGAAAAGAGGTACACATCGCTCTCGCTCGCTTTCTCACTCGCTCTCTGCACCCTTTGCAATCTCTTTGGATTCTCTCCCTCCCTCTCGCTCTCCCTTTCCATCTGAACAGTAGATAAGCTCACTGAGGGAGAGTTTAAAGGACTCTCCATTTGTGTATAAATAGCTTAGGATGAATTATTGAGGGACCCAGGGTTACTAATAATCCCCCTGGACCCATCCGACAATGACATAGAAGATGGAGGGAAAACAATTACACTGGGTTTCTCCTGAGGAGGACCGGGTGGAAGGATGGAGGAGGAGAGGGGGGCGCAGACGGAGACGCCGCAGAAGCCCCTCACCGGCTTCCCGTCTTGGCTAATAAAGCCAATTAAGTCGGTAGAATCAATGGGCATGCGAGCGGTCCCGGAAAGAGGAAGCATAATGATTCATGTCCTCCGCCCGGAACGTCCCGTCCCTTTTGTCCACGCGGCCAGGAGGACAGCGGGACACTGACGGGATGAGACAAGAGGACCGCGGGGGAATATTAAGGAGCTGTTTGTGTCTGCTGGTGTCAATGCAAGGACAGCACCGAGAGGGTGAGAGGTGCAGACGGACAGGGCGGTCACCCTGCCACGCACCCGCCCGCTTTCGGCAGGCCGGTTTCTGCGCTCTGGTCTGTCTGTGCTTCAGCTCTAGCATCTTGGTACTTCTCAAAAGCCGGACCTCTGTGAATGCGTATGGAGAAGGTTGTCTGTAATGCTTTAAGAAAGGTATCCATTCATTTATGCTTTATATTTAGGAGTCAACTTTAGGCACTTTAATGTCTCAGGGGTTGATTTGTATGAACTATATTGAGATAACTGTACAATGTTTTATCATGCATTCATCATGTACTTTTTCCTATTTTCAAATGTTCTTTCTGTATAGATTTTATCATTTGTCATCAATTTTGTGGATTTAGGATGCCTTACATGTTAGCTATGAAATTAGACTAAATAAGAGAGTCATTATCCAAAAAAGGTTCAAATGTAATTTCCATCACAGAATGCTGTCGGATACATGCACTGTTAGACATTGGAATAATTATATATTAATAATGAGTGTATATATAAAAGTTATTTTTCACAAAGACAAAAGTGACAATCTTTGAAACACCTGTTTAAATAAATGTTTTATATATATATGACTAATGACTTTTGTCATTAATATATATATGAGTTTTGGCATAAAAGAAAAATCGATAATTTCCAGAGTCACATATGTTGAAATCTAGGTGTAATGATAGTACTGAAAATATAACAATTAAAAAGTCCCCCTAACATTTTCAGTCTCTGTGATGGCAAAGCTGAATTTTCAGCATCATTACTCCAGTCTCAGTGTCACATGATCCTTCAGAAATCATTCTAATATGCAGATTCGCTGCTCATTTCTGATTATTATTAATGTTGAAAACAGTTGTTCTACTTTTCAATAATGATACTTTTTTTCAGGATTCTTTGATTAAAAGGGATGTTCAAAATAACAGCATTTTTATATTTGTAAAAACAAATATTTTGTAACATAGGGTTAATTTTGATCAATTTAATGCGTTCTTTCTGAATACATATATTCATTTATTCAAAAAACTTTTGAAGGGCAGTGTGTGTCAGTTATTTTCAGGATTTGTAAATTTGTAACTTTACTTTCTTAATAAAAGACTTGCAAGAACCTCAAGTGGCCGGTCTCGTGTCTTGAATTTGCAAACTCTTCAAGCACAATTGTACATTCCACTTTGTTATCAGAGTTATGCCGTTGAAATATTCAGTACTTCATCCGGATGGAACACAAATCTGACCAAAAAGCCAAAAGGTTGTCTGCACAATAATTTAAATTAGGTTAAACTTTCAGAATAAACTCAAAAGTTTGGCTTGTTACGCTAGAGATGATTTATAAAGCAGATTGCAGCTCTGAATGATTGTATTAGTGACTTTCAGTCGTAGGATCGCCCGTCTCTCCGACCCTGCCAGTGGGAAGGACGTTGATTTGTAAACCGCTGTGAGATGCCACATTACTGGTTTGATTAGTCCTGTGGCTTGGCAGCACACTTATGTAAACCTTGACTTTAACGCCTTCCTGCATGACATCTCGCTAACAAGCTCTCTGTATTAAACACACACTCCCTCATATCTTCTAACAATACTATATTTGGTAAGCCAACGATATTTTCTACCCTCTTTTGTGCAACCTTCAGTTCTTGTATTTCCGAGGCTGGCAGACGGGCTTATCCTTGATACCTTGGTGAAGCCCCACAGAGGCAGGATGTAATTGACTGTCCACTTCTGAACACCACACGGCTGAATTTTCTATTATCTGTCCAAAAGGTGATGTAAATTCAATTCAAAAAGGCTCGGTCGAATTAAGCAGCGTGTGCGAAAAGCCGGGAGTGAGAAATAGAAATACCTGCCCTATAGTGTTACGCTGTATGTGTCGGATGTGTGAAGATGTATTCATGAGCGCAAATGGAAAATTTGAATAGTAAAGTGCATTTTAGGTCGTATTGGGGTGCCCTGTCAAATCTGTAGGTTTGTGTTTCTAGTCCCTTTGTATTGTTCTTTAATGCATCTGTGTGGTTGTGTGAGTAAACGAGTAAAGTAGACTGAGAGCCTGAGGAAGTGTGAGGAAGTGTGGAGCTGTCTCGGGGTCCTTTGGGAGAATGGAGTGGGGGGGACGGTGTCCTAATGATGCGTTTTCTACACCATTGATTCAGCTGCTCTGCTCCACAGTAAATCCTTCACATGCAACACATTAGAGCCCAGGCTTTTTCCTCCGCCAATCGATTCGCAGAACTTACAGCCGTTCCTCTTTTCTCCTGTCCTCCGTCCTGCGCTCGTCGTCTCTGTGCTCCGCATCCTTCCTTCCTTTTTTTTCATATTCTAAAGAAAATAAAAGTGAAAAGATCTTTCTTTCTGTCTGTCTTCCTTCCAACGCTCTTTCTTGCCTTCCGTCTGTCTGCTTTTGTTTTTCATTCTTTCGTCCGTCCCTTCGTTCATTCTCTTTCTTTCTTTCATTCTATCTCTTTCTTTGTTTCTTTTCTTCTGTCTGATTTCTGTCTCTGTCTGTCTTTAGTTCTTTCTGTTTTTATATCTTTCTGTCGGTCTTTCTTTCTTTCTGTCTGCTTCCTGTCTGTCTGTCTTTCTTTCTGTTTTTCTATCTTCTTTATTTCTTTCGTTCCTTTATTCTTTATTTTTTCTGTCATCTGTCTGCTTTCTTTCTTTCCTTTTGTTCATTCTTTGTTTATTTTGTTCTTTCTTTCTTTCCTTTATTCTGTCTGCATTCTTTTTTTCTCTGCTATTCTGTCTGTGCCTCTCTTCAATATTTCTTTCCTTCTGTCTGCTTTATTTGTCTGTCTGTCTGCTTTCTTTCTTTCTTTCCTTCATTCTTTTTCCTTTTTTTCTGTCATCGTTCTGCTTTCTTTCTTTCTTTCTTTTTTTCTGTGTGTTTGTCTGCTTTTTTCATTCTTTGTTCATTTTGTTCTTTCTTTCTTCCCTTCTGTCTGCTTTATTTGTTTTATTTATTTGACCTGTTTCTGTTCTTCATTTTGTTATTTTACTCTTCCCTACTTCCAGTGAATGGATTCAATGACAATCCTCCCCCCCCCTTTCCATTTCTTTTTCCCATACTTGTTTCTTCCTGTTTTCTTTTCCTTTCCTTTTTGCATTTTTCATTTTTCTGTCTTTCCTTTAGTTACTTTGCCTTTTTTAATGTTCCTCTACCTTTCCCCTTTCCTCTCATTTTCATTAGTTTAAAATTTTTTTACCCTCACCTTTCCTTCTCTTAAGTTTACTTTCTCTGGTGTTCAAATGTGTAGTTTTTGTTTTGTTTGTTTTTTTGAAAAAAAATCTTGGTTAACTACTCGTTTATTAGCATGCATATTACTAGGATAATGGCTGCACTGTAAAAAATTTATTGTCAAATTAACAGTAACTTACTGGCAACAATTATCCAGTAGTTGCTGTATTTTATTCAACAGTAAAATTACTGTAATACTAACTACAGTAGTATTAAGCATACCGTAAAATTAAAAACATTATTTTACTGTATTTTTACCATGTTGAAGTACAGTATTACACCGTTGATTTTTATTAATACTGTATAGTAGTATACAGTTATGAAATGTTATTTTTTTATTTTATAGTGCTGATTGTAACCGGTAGAATATGTAGAAAATCCGTAGAAAATTATTTTAACTTTTAAAGGCAAATAGAAAAATAACAATTGAAGCTTTAACTGCACAAGGTTTATTGTGTATTTTAAACATACTTTTAATACATTAGTAATAATGATGTAATGTAATACAACAATTAAAAACAATATTTATGAAAAATGTATAATTTAACCAGTGAACAATTGGTTACATTTCATCAAGTAAAAATGATCCTCAACAGGTAAAAAAAGAGAAAAAGACAGGTTAAGATGAAGGCCAGGTGAGGGAAAAAGTGGGAGCAACAGCACTTCTGATAATCCTGCAACAAAAGAAAAGCACAAATCAATCAGTGGCAAGACATACAACTAATAATCAAAAAACCTTTTTAGGGGAAATAGTTTTTCCAATGGTATCCAACTTATTTTTCTCAGAAGAGTGTGCACTCCCATTTGTAAATTAAATGTGCCTGGCTTCTGGTGTCATTCTTAGCCTATTATTTTGATGTATTGAATTTGTCATAATTGTAAACACTAGAATGTAGCAAATAATTTAAAAATAAAAATAATAAAAAGGAAAATAATCAGTTTAAAATGTGCACCAGTATTGGACCAAGGTAAGTAGTTAGATAAATAGATTATATTTACATTAATTTTGCATCAATCGTCAAGATGGATAGTCTTCTTAAACAGCTCACTGTGGACAAAGAGAAGAGACAAGATGGTTAAAATACAGTCAAAAACACAGCCTTCTAACAAAAAAAAAAAAATCCAAATTCTAACTCTAAGCTCCAAATAAAAGGTAAATGTGTAAATATCACACTAAAACTGCAGTTAGCATCAAATATGCACAAGGTCCTGGCAGATAGACAGTCCAGATAGACTGAGGTAACCTTAACGTTAAATGAGCGCGCAACTGCACAAGGTCCTGGCAGATAGACAGTCCAGATAGACTGAGGTAACCTTAACGTTAAATGAGCGCGCAACTGCACAAGGTCCTGGCAGATAGACAGTCCAGATAGACTGAGGTAACCTTAACGTTAAATGAGCGCGGAACTGCACAAGGTCCTGGCAGATAGACAGTCCAGATAGACTGAGGTAACCTTAACGTTAAATGAGCGCGCAACTGCACAAGGTCCTGGCAGATCGCCAGTTCAGGTCATCAAAGACGTACAGAATAAAGTTGTGATTTACACGCTAATAAGCGCGAATAAATCGATAAGAGCAATCGAAATTTTATTTTTATAACAATAATCCGAGTCCAAACCTGTGGTATCAGATTTCAGGATTGATCGTTTCAATTCCAAACCCTAATGACCGCGCAGGCACTGGTAAATGGCAAAATGATTCATGTTAAATTATTCTGACCTTATAAGAGTATGCAATAAATCACATTTAACCTTACTAATCATGTAACGTTAGGCTATAAGCTTTCAACATGAAGGAAATCCGCTCTTGCCTTACATACGTTAATATACAACATGCCGCGGGCAGTTCTTATTTAAACTAACGGTAACCTGTTACTGATCATTTGTTTGCATTAAAAAATATATAAAGATTCATCACTAACCAGATATTTATGGCGAACACTTTGCTGACAGAGACAACAACCCGATGCGGCCTGCGCTCAAAAGTGCACAGGGAACTGAAGAGAGTTCTTCATAAAATGGCAGCTTGATGTTATTTTTCGCGGTCATTTCGTACTACTGTATTTAAATTAACAGTATCATGTCCCGAACTACATTGTACACATTGTAGTAAAATGTTGAGAAATAAATTCAATATCTAAATCGTGGTCAGCTATTCTAAATCATTTTAAATTATTAGAATCAATATGCATACAAATATGTAATGTTACTTACCAGACGAAGTTCCAGGTCGACAGAAAAGACTGATGATGCACTGTCACGACAGAAAAACGTTCAAATGGCCTCTTGTGCACCAGCACCCCCCACTGACATAAATGAAGACTGTTAATAGTCATCCAGTCCTGAAAATGTTTTATTTGTAGGCGATTTTACCTGCAGAATTGTGTGTGGTATTTTTCGCGGTCAATTTGCACTGCTGTATTTAGATTTACAGTAGCTGATAATTTCCCAGAATGCACTGGAAATCTACAGTAAAATACTGTGAACTGTGTACACAGTATATAACTGTTGAAAATACAAAATAATACTGTGAAAGCAACAAAATCTACAGTAACATAATGTAAATGTGTTATACAGCAAGACACTGTTGAGAAAACAGTATAATACTGTGAAAACAACAGAAATCATTTACAGTGTGTGTATTAGCACTTATAAAACACATATTACTTCTTTATTCTCCATGACCTTATTCTACATCTTAATCTTAATCAATACCTAAACCTAACAACTACTTTACTGATAATAAACAGTACAAAAGTCATATAGTGAATATGTGTCCTCACCCAAGCTGAATTTTCAGCATTACACTGGTCTTCAGTGTCACATGGTCCTTCAGAAATCATTCTAATATGGTTTGATGCTTAAGAATGTGCTGCTTAATATCTTTGTGGAAAGATAGATAGAGATTTTTGTTCAGGATTCTGTGAAGAAATTTCGAAAGAACAGCATTTTGTAGCAATATAAATAATATAAAAAACAAAAGAAAGAAATTACAAAAATAACCATGTAAAATCCACCTTTGCCATTTTGATCAGTTTAATGTGTATTTAAAGTGAACCCCAAGATTTTCAAAGGTAGTACATGTCATGTCATTAGAGAGCTCAGCTAATGAACTATGAACTAATGAGTTATGCCATTTCAAGGTTCTTTTTTTACCCCGGCAAGGGATGCAGCAGGCCCAAACCCAGGTTTAGTATTAAAGCCTATTAGAAATGCATCCACGACCTCCTCAAATATTCCCTCACACTACCACTTCATTCCACTGGAATAATATCACTCAAGGAGAGGACTCATTAGTCCCAGAAACAGCTCCTGAATATTTAAGGCCTATTTTATTGAATCAAAAAAGAAAAGCTTGACATGGTTTCGGCACAGTAATTGAAGATCTCTCTCTCTCTCTCTCTCTCTCTCTCTCTCTCTCTCTCTCTCTCTCTCTCTCTCTCTCTCTCTCTCTCTCTCTCTCTCTCTCTCTCTCTCTCTCTCTCTCTCTCTCTCTCTCTCTCTCACGATTACTCTCTGAGCTCGTATTGCTGTCTTCAAAGTGCGTTTTTATTTAATCAGGGGTTTACAGCTTCCAATTAAATATTTTAAAAAGACATGTTGTTTGGAGGTGCAGGGGGGCAGGGCAGAGCGGCGCAAAGGTGTCCTGGAGTATTTCAGGAGACCTTGAATTCTCAGACCTTGGAGGACAGTTTATTCAAATTACCCAAGGTCTGCGGGAATACTCGTGTTAAAGGGAGGAGGGGGAACTTTGGGAATTTGGTACCTTTGCTCAATCTCTACCACCATGAAAGCAGATACACACTTGACAGGCACTGCCGCTGAAATGACGTGAATAAACATGACAGTGCTTGGAAACACTTTTTGGAACAATAAATGTTTGATCAGCACATATTGATTTGAGCGCACACAAACCGCAGCTGGAAATGTCTCGGGTTAACTGGGGTGTTTGTGCCAGTTTGTTAGTTGGTTGTTTTTGGTGCACCAGTGGTTATTGCCAAAACTGCCTTGGGTTATTGCCCTCACAGAAACTTTTCAAGATAAATGCTCTTTTGGCCAGTTGATCAATTGGATTATTTGCAGTGGCAGGTATAAATAATGACAGTAATAAGCAAAAACAAGTGAAGGAGCAGCTGTAATTTATTATTCATATCATGAATCCCAATTGTTATAAATGACGCCTGCATTATTCCATTGCTCTCTCCTTTACTCTCGAAACCCATTGTGAAAATTAAAACCTGAAATCTTCTAGTGAAATACTGATTGAACACTTTTTTTCAATAGTAAAAAGCGTTCCCCTATGATTCGAGATCAAATATATACAGTATATATAAGTGTGCACACAAAGCCGTTCTCAGTACTTTTTCACTGCTTATTCTTAAAGAGTCAGACACAAAATAATGTCATTATTCCACTCTTCACTGTCAGAAAAAAAGGTATATTTCACTGGGGCGGTGCCATAAGGAACAAAATCGAAAAGGTACTAATATGTACCTTTAAGGTTCTACTATGTACCGTTAAGGTACTAATTCACACTCTTAAAGTACTGATATGTATCTTTTAAGGTACTAATATGTACCAATTGGGGGTGAGTAAGGTACAAAGATGTACCTTTTCACTTTTGTACCTTAGGGTACCGCCCCAGTGACAGCAATTTACCTTTTTTTTCTGAGTGTTGGGGAGTATTCATGTAAGGTATGTCTTAAGTGTATGTTAACAGTTTAGAAAGAAAACGCATATGTAACAGCATACTGGATCTGTGCATACAGCAGCCACTTTAAATATCTATATGGCAGTTTTTTTGCCAGTGAAAATGCTGAGTGGCTTGTAACTTTGGTAACCATTAGCCACAGTGGCTGGTGAGCAAAAACGTTCTTGTCAAGCCCTATATATACACACTGTACTGTACATGTACTGTGCTTAAACTGAAATGTCTACAAAAACATTGATTTTTCCAATTACAGACCAAGAGTTTGGAGTGATTTTTTATTTTTTTTCTTCAAGTGTTTGTAATTGACGTTTATCAAGCGAAATCCAATTCCTCCTTCTAATTTTTTGTTTCACTTCTCTTTGAAAGCGAATTTCTTGTTTATTATTACATGGAAAGATTCGCAAACATATAATTCTGAAGTTATTACAGTGATTACAAGGTGAACACAGGTATTGACATACCTATTCCCTTTTTTCCCTCTATAATTCTGCCCAAACCACTTAACGAACAGGCTATATTCAGATTTTTAATTTTTAATTTCAGCCTTTGGTGTGCTATTGATTTGTGTAATTTATTCAAAAATATTTGTACACTACTGATCAAAGGGTAATAGCTTATGCTTACCAATGCTGCATTTATTTGATCAAAAATACATTTAAAAATAGCAGTTTCTGACGTTTTTCAGGATTCTTTGATAAATATAGAAACATTTATTAGAAGTGTTTTACAATGTAAATGTTTGCCACTTTTGATCAATTTAATGCATCCTTGCTGAATAAATCTTACTCACCCCAAATATTTGAATACTTAACACATTTTAAACTTTGTTTTAAATTATTTTATTACCGTTGCAATCGATTTAACCTTACATATTGCGCCCTTTCTTTCTCGAATCTTTAAACTGAAAGAACAGTGTTTCATGTGTTTGTTCTCATGCAGTGAGACTGAAAACAAGATGTACTAACAGTCATGACAATTGTACGGTGGTTCTGATGCGACATGTTTTACAACTACGCACCATTTGGGGACTGAAACCTAAGCTTGTTTAAGCTATAGTACTATTCTTTTGCAGCCTTGCAAGCACTAGTATTTCCTAGTCTAGCAATTGCTCATCACAAAGTCTGACCAAGGCTCTGTGAATAGAGTCAGGGCCGGTGATCACCATGGTGACAGATGCAGTGCTGAAATACAGAAGATATGTGTCAACAATAATGTGCAACTGGTAAAGGGCTTCTTAGGATGGTGTTTTCATTATAGTGGATAGGTCATAAACAAACCTTAAAGGTGCACACTTAAATCAAGGATATGATCTATGGAAGTGATAACTCTAGAGTTTGTTGTTAAAATTGTGGAGACAGAAAGTTGTATTTGGCATTTGTAAGCCCAAGAATGGGAGTCAGACCTCCCAGCAAATCATCCATTGATGCCAGCACACAAAAATATCAGTTTGTCTTGATAATGATCAGCTACATTCATGTATCATTTTTCGATGTCACAAGAATTTTTCTTTTCTTTTTTTACTTGCATAAATTGTTGTAGCTCATTCTTCTTGTATTTCAGGATATGGCTAAATGTATTTCTAATCCAGATTAGATTTCACTAGTTGATTGTGAATGTTATAGGGTAGAAACATATTTATTCTGAGCGGAAAAAAAAGAAAGAATTGCTTTTCTGAAAGCATCCAGTGTGGTGAAGTCAAGACAATTTGATTTGTATGATTTGTATCATAAGAATTTAAGATAAATTACATTTTTTTTAGGCTGTGGTTGTGACGAGGAATCTTTGACCTTACATTTTTTGGTCCCTGTGAGAAAAACGGCTTATAAATCATACTAATTTATGTTAAAAATCCAAAAATTCAGGTTTTCTGTGATAGGTAGGGGATAGAATATACAGTTTGTACAGTATAAAAATCATTGTCATTGAAAGTGGAAACCCAACATTTGTGCATTCGTGTGTGTGTGTGTGGTCCTGGTAAGGCTTTGTTATGTGGACAAAATGGGGACTTTTTTTTGGAAAAAAGAAAGAAAGATATAAATCATAATATATGTTTTAATGTAAAAATGCAGACAGTTTTGTGGGTTGGGTAGGGTTAGAGTAAGGGGATAGAAAGAATAAACAGTTTGTAAATTATAAAAATCATTATGTCTATGGAATGTCCACATAAAACTGTGGGTGTGGGGGGGGGGGGCATGTTTTTGTGACATATTAGGACACAAATGTGTATAATGACATGGGTATGGCAAAGGTATTACAAGGAAAGGGTGAAATATGAGGACATTGGCCATGTCCCCACTTTTCAAAAGGTTTATAAATCATACAGGATAAAAAAATGTAGAAAGTAAAAATGCAGAATGTTTCCTGTGATGGGCATAGGGGTAGGGGCAGTGTAAGGGGATAGAAAATATGGTTTGTACAGTATAAAAACTATTATGCTTATGGAATGTCCCCATATGTCACAAAAACGTGTCTGTTTGTGTGTGTATGTGTGTGTGTGTGTGTGTGTCCCTTAAGGGTGTCTGCAGAAGGGGAGATAAGACACTAGTGTAGGACACTAGTGGATAGTGTTCACAGAATCCTAGCGATCTTATCTTTTCTCTACTTCTCTCTCCCCTTCTTTCCTTCATCTTTTCTTCTCCATTGTGCTGCAATTTTCACAGCATGCATGTTTCACATCTCTAGCGTTAGACTGTGAGGATGTGAAGTGTCCACCCAATGATGCTTGTGTGTTTTATCAAAGTCAAGAATTTAGTAAGAAATGCCGAGTAAACATGTTGGTACAAATTCATCTCTTGGTATGAAACCTTCTAGTTCAATTATATACACTACAGTTTTGGATCCATACGATTCTTTTGAACTTTTAATATTCATCAAAGAATCTTAAAAATGCATCACGGTTTCCACAAAAATATTATGCAGCACAACTTTTTTTTTATTATTGTAAGAACATTCCATTTGATTTTGTAAGATAAAAATATTGGTCCAGTGTTTGGTTGCCAATTAAATGTCTAATGTAAAATCTGGATTTTGATGCAAAACCAGGATTTTGAACCACTTTTTAAAGTTTCCCTCAATCATTTTTTACTTGTTTTTCTTATTTTTCCAGAGTGCTTGGAGACGTGCCCTGGTGTTCAAATGAAACCTACGCCTCTGACGAACCTCAGAGACTCCATTCGCTCCTCTGTTATTTTCTCAAACCTCCAGCTTTTGTTCCGAAACCCCTCCATTACCATCCAACCGTTGCGTTTTATCTTCACTGCTCCCTTTGTACTGTATTTTCTTTCTCTCTTGCATTTTCTCTCTGTTGTCCTTAAAGTGCTTTCTTGACCAGACGATATTGCTTTTAGAGGACAAACAAATAGAGGCTCTCCATTATCTTTCCGCTCATCCCGTATATTTGTGCGAGTTCTCCTGTGTGCGCGCGCGCGCTCTGGCGCTTGTCAAGTGGGACAGGGAAGCATGCGCGAGTGTCCCATGAGAGCTCTAGCCCGTTCTATAACATGACAGGCCCTCAGAGGAGCAAGCCAAGCTGTCACACTGAGCTCTCCCCAACGCTAATGAGTCAGAGTTAATTAAAAAACCCAGGAAGGACCGCGGGAGACACACACGTCGACGCACACACATATACGCACGTGTACATGCGCTCACCCAACCTGGCCGGGGTTAAACACACAGAGTGGACAGCGGGGAAGAATATTGCTGATTCATGCTCTAGCCTCAGGGGAACGCGTGTGTAGACGTCAACGCGTCTCCCTTGTGTGTGTTTAGCGTCCCTGCGGGACCGGGACTTTTATGGGGAGGCAGGGAGAAACCTATACACTGCTGCTGCTCTCAGTCTTTTTACTTAGTTCCCTTTGCTTCTTTCAGAGATCCCGCTTTTCTTTTAGTATCCACCAAAATAACGGATTTTTTCACCGGGTTGTTCTAGGAACTAGCCATTAAGGTGGTTCCCTGAAAACTAAAGGTTCCCTAGGCAATGACGGAGCCAGGATTTTTTTATTGGGGCCAGCAACCCCTCTGGGGTGGCACAGAAATCTTTATTTCAACATAAAAAGAAGTTTGACTATAACATACTGGACTGTTTTAGTGCCTACAACACTAATGAATACAGCTAATTTGTACTTAATTGTAATTGAGATGGTAGTGAATTAGATCATGGAATACTGAGTGACATTTTTGTGTTATTCCTCACCTCCAGGCAAGGGGCTTACATTATAGCTACAGTTAAACTTGCTTAGTCAGCTCGTTTCTGGTTCTCAAAAACCCAATAATAACTTGTTCTCCATTGTTGCATCTTTGATGGATGAGATGTGCAGATGACTACATAGCCTAAAGTATTCAATCTTCATTGAATTTTACATAATGCAATTCTGATTTTTACTGACATATAGACTGATAACATATCATCTGACCGCAGATACTGAATCAGGACAACGCGCTTCTTTCAGCATCTGACACAATGTCACCAGTTTTCACCATAGAATGCAAAAAAAATATGGACGTAGTTTCCGTGACGTCACCCATAGGAGTGAAGAGCCGTTCTGAAGCGTAAAGTAGAGACGAGCTGGCCATTGCCATCTTGGCAGCGCGTCACTCGCGGATAATGGAAAATGGGCAAAGAGGCGGGTCGCGGGCGGAGCTGAGGTGACACGATGACTAACAGACAGCCGATAAATGGCTATCCACCTGTCTGTCACTCAAAATGTAAAATGAATGAAGTTATAAAAAAATTCACCCCCCTCACATTTGTCATGAAGGGCAAAATTAGCCATACAGATCAAAACCACAATTTGTACCAGGCTGTAAACATGTTTTATTCTGCTATAAAGTTGGGAATTTTATCATGGGGCTCAATGAGATTCTGCTCCCTTCTGGAGCCTGTCCCTAGTGGCCTGACGATGAATTACAGTTTAAGTTACTTCTGTATTGGCTAGGGGTGTCCATGGTTAACCGATTGACCGATTAACCGTTAAAAATTGCGTAACCGAGTGAAATATTTTGCTCTGTTAAGTGGCGTCAAGTACGTGCCTTGAATTTAGTTGTAATATATGTTTGCACCCCTATAGACCGCCAGAGCGCTCCCAGACATTTGTAGTATCCATAGGGTTAGGCTAGTATCCACAAGAAGAAGTCATGACCAGCTTTCTAAGCGGGCAAAGAAAGCGTGGGAGCACTTTAAAAATGAGAGTGACGGGGCGAAATGCAAGTATTGCAATGCAGTGCTTACCGCATTTTTAAGGCTATAAGTTGCTCCAGAATATGAGTCGCATCAGTCAAAATATGCGTCATGAAGAGGAAAATAACATACGTCACACTGGACTAAAAGTCGCATTAGGGCAGAAGCAGAGCGGGAGCCGCGCGCGCTGTGCATAACGGATCAGAAGAAAGAAAGTTTGAAGTGAGAAACATGTGAATGACTAGAGAAAAGCAGACGTTACTTTAACTGTAATGAAGAAAACAAAAAAGCTGATCGCGGACTGAAAGCAAGATGGCCAGAGCTGAAGGGACGAGTCCACAGATGCTTGAACTCTCTGCCGGGAGAGGCTCATCAGCCGCGCGAGTCAAACGCTGAGTCTGTGTGAATCATTCTCGGCTGCATATTTTACTAACGTTGCATGCTCTAATCGTGCAGGCGCCCTCGCGGCCACTCGCATTGCTGGTGAACTGGAGCACATCTCATCCTAATTTAACGAAACTCAGCGTACGCCTCGCAGACATGAAATAGATCTTAAGAAACTTGAAATGTCTTTTAACAATTTAAAACGAAAAGAAATAGGCTACTCTCTGATTGTGTAATCCATGATGTGCATTTCTCTATATAGGCGCGTTCACTACGGAGATGGTGGTCGTCAAATTAATAAGCTAAAAATAACCCTGACGCACACTATGGTTAACCGAGTATTAACCGCTAAGGGCCTCGGTTAACGGTTAATGAAAAACTTGAAAACGTGCAGCCCTAGTATTGGCTTCAACATAAACCGGGCGAGGTTGCCGCTTGGCTTTCACACACGTCTCTCAAAATAAAAAGGTGCAGTTTGAGTGCGCGTATGAAAAGTCTCCCATTTTTGTTGTGGTCTTAAAGAGATGGTTCTGTGTTTAAATAAACAATTTTTTATTTATTGTGTTTAAAAAAAAAAATAGACAGCAATTGTGAGCAGGTTGGCCAAAGGGGTGAATAAGCTTAGGCCAAGTCCCACTCCTAGCTCTGCCCCTGCCCCTGCCCCTTCCCCTGCCCCTGCCCCTAGGGCTGTTTTCTTGGTTGCATTCACTCTTAGACTGGGTAAACCCAGCCTGATCTGCCGGCGATATGATTTCGCCCTGCAGCTTAGTCTGGAAACCTGTACATTCATTTCTACAGCTTCTGTCAGACTTTTGTGGGAACCAATCACAGACTGGCTTATCCACCTGGCGCGCTATTGGCGGGTTTAACACGACAGATAGAGAAATGATGAGTTGTTGCCTGTTGACCACGCCTCTTGTGGTCTGATTGGTTAAAGAACTATCTAATTGCGCACACAGTCATTTCAATAATGCTCGTTGATCACGCCTCTTGTGTAGTAGAACATACAGAGCAGACTCCCCAGACAAATGTTCAATCTTAAATCTGGTCTGGGTCTGGTGATATCCAGACAAATTTGCAAAGCTGGTAGGAACTCTGAAGTGACATAAGCCGTGCTTGTTTTTGTGAGGCCGCCGTGGACCTTTATTTTGACAGCACAAAGTGCTCGCATTCTCAGTCTTCATTAGTTTATGATCTGTTTAACAGTCCTGTCTAATATATAATTATATAGAACTGTTATACAAAGAAAGTAGACAGTATATGAAAAAAGCGTTTGCCGTATAGTTGATGTCCAATGTCGCTAACTGAACAGAAACGCACAATCATGTTTCGCTAAGTTGGTCCCCTCAAAGGTGCGTTGGAATTTCTCCTTAGCGTAAAGGGCTATCAGTCACTGTTTTCCATATTCGTAGTTAGTTTTTTGGAGTAAATACATAAGTTATTATCTGTGTGTGTACATGGCTTTGTAAAAATGCCGGGTGCTGGTGTTTCGCGTACAATCGGCCAATCAGCGTACACTACCGTCACTGGTAGGTTCCTAATGTGCTGGGTTAGACGCTTCTATAGGAGCTAGAGCTAAATTACTTCTCCCAAAACGAGTTTCTAGAACTAAAATCATTCCTAGTTCCTGCCACAAAACAAGCCAAAACCTGGATACTTCTACCAATACTTCTAGGAACTACGAAACAGTTGCTCCAGTGCGAAAGCCCCTATAGTTACTGAAATAGATACTATCCTTGTGGGCAGCGCTTCGACATGTCGTGCTTTTGATGAGCCGAGTTCGTGCCCCAGATCGCAGACCTTTCCTGGTTTTTCTTTTCCTTTCCTGTAACACTTTAAGTGCAGTTCTCATTTGTTAACACTGGTTAATGCATTCGCTACCATGAACTAACAAAAAGTCAAATGTTACTGAAATCTCATGAATGTTTTACAGCTGTTTTTACAATAACTATGGAAGCTGTAATTAACAAGGTTTGGGTTTCTTTCATCACCAAAAGTATTTTCTTTTTTTTTTTTGTTAAAAAGATAAGATTAGCATCTTGCTTCAACAAGGGTTTGTTTGAAAATAAATTAATGTTTTAATTTTCCATTTTGGTTGGCAATCAGTCTTACCATCTTATTGTTGTTTGTGCCACTATTAGCATGCAGGCAGAAATGTCAGCGGCAGATTATCATGTTTACTCTGCATATTAACATATTAGCATTTTTTTAATATTAATGCAAGATTAGCATAAACATTAGCATCCATTAACATGCTTTTGCATATTCAAATTTGCTTACTTCGTGTACAAATGTGACGCTAATCGTTTCAGCTTTTGTTCAGTGGTTATTCCACTCGGTTCCTATTCCAGTGGGATTTTTGATTAAGTTGACGCTGAAAAGATTCACGGTTGTTTTTAGCAAACTTCTTTAGCAGGGTGAGATTAGCATCATATGAGAGCGAGTGCTTGTTCGTAGAGCGGGATGTTAACACAACTTAAAGACAGAGGCGTGAGTTGCAGCAGGGAATGAAAGCTGAAAAAAAATCTCATCACATCAGGCGTGCTTGGATCAAATCTCATTCTAGCTTCTTACAGATTTCCTCCATAAATTTTAGTTGCTGTTGTTGTTTGGCTTATCCTTCATCATGCAGCAAATTTTGCTAATTCTCTCCTGCCAGAATTTGCAAATCTTTCTTGACTCTTGTTCTTTGAACAAGTGCAACGTTTTCTCTAAAATCTCATATATATATATAATGTTTTTAGGTCAAAACTTAAACATTAGGTGCTTTTTAATGTATTGAACATTTGTGGCTGTGAATTCTTCTCTTCATTTAAATGGCAGATAATATTATGTAATATAATGAGATATTTTCTAGTTTCTTAACATTTTGTTGAAATTCCAGAATCATCATTCACATGACTAATGAATAATTATGAATTTGTTGTTATGGAGTTACAGTTGTTATTGCAAACATTTGTGTATATATATATATATATACACATACACACACACACACACACACACACACACACACACACACACACACACACATATATATATATATATATATATATATATATATATATATATATATATATATATATATATATATATATATATGTATGAATGTATGTGCTCAGACCGCGCTTCACGAGCAGAAGACGCTACCTGGGGTAGGTCATCACGGTCCAACGCATGCAAAAAAAACACATGCACACTAGAACATATGGGTAGTTGACAGAAAATACTTTTGAGACATGCTAAACTGTTATGCTGTTGTTTTTTCAAGAAACCTGAAAATGTGCTACTGTTTCTACAAAAATATTTTTTTTTAATATAATTGAACTGTTTTCAACATTGATAACACAAACTTTTATTTTAGATGTTGACAGCCTTAGTTATGTTAAATGATTAATGAACTGTACATTTTTAACATATTTAAAATACTATGCTAAAAGCATTCTTTATATATTAGAAAAATCTAATATATATATATATATATATATATATATATATATATATATATATATATATATATATATATATATATATATATATATATATATGTGAGGGAGCATATATCTGTTGGATTATATGATATCTGTCTGCTCATGCCGTTTTTTTCCATACTTTCAAACCCAGCTGTTGTTTGTACATTAAAATGTTCACGCCTGAGTGTACTCAAAACAAGTAATATTCTGAAGAGTGTTCTGAATGCAATTTTTTTACACGTACACTAAAAAAAGATCAGCTATTTTTTTATTGGCCAAAAAATCTCAAACTGTGCATCCTTATTGTCTGTCAACTGAATGAGCAAGCATACACACACAAACACACACACACACACACACACACACACACACACACACACACACACACACACACACACACTGTTAAACGTTGATACCAGCAAGGCCTTGTAGCCAGAAAATTAAAAGAAGCTGCATATTTTCTTCCACAAACACACACACTTGTGTTTGCGCACACACTTCGTCTTTCTCTGGGGAGCGCGAGTGTGTATGGCTGTGGGCATGTGCTCTCAGAACCTCTTCATCTCTCTCTTCTTTCTTTTATGTCTCTGAGTCTGCTACACAAATGTAATAATGTTGTTTTTCTTTCCTGGGTTGGCGAAAACAATATGAACTAGAGAGCCCAGCTCTACTCAAACGGACACCTGCTTGTGTTTCAACCTCTCTGACCTGTCTTTAATTTATCTCTGTCTTTGTTATTTCCTCTCTCAGGCTGTGCCTTCCTCACATACTGTGCAAGAGAATCGGCGCTAAAAGCTCAGACCGCGCTTCACGAGCAGAAGACGCTACCTGGGGTAGGTCATCACGGTCCAACGCATGCAAAAAAACACATGCACACTAGAACATATGGGTAGTTGACAGAAAATACTTTTGAGACATGCTAAACTGTTATGCTGTTGTTTTTTCAAGAAACCTGAAAATGTGCTACTGTTTCTACGGATTTTTTTTTTTTAATATAATTGAACTGTTTTCAACATTGATAATAACCAAATCAGTGTAATGACACTGAAGACTGGTGTAATGATGCTGAACATTCAGCTTTGTCATCACAGGAATAAATCACATTTATTTTAAACATACATTTTACAATCTATTAAAGCATATTTGTAATACTGTTTTTACTGTGTGAATGTGAACTCTTTTGAAGGGTAGTGTATATACAGTATTAAAAAAATATGGCAGTATTGTGTCAACTACCCAAATTTACATGTAATACATTTTAAACACACTGTATGCAGATTTTGCTAGAAGATTAATTTCAGCAGATTTTCTGCTGTACATCTCAAAAAGTTAGCCCACAAAAAGCACCAGTTCTTCCTTTTTGGCTTCGTTTTCAATCCCGTTGACTCGCTTCTCATACTCTCCCTTCCTTTTTCCTCTCCATCTCTCTCTCTTTCTATCTGGAAGAGCCTTGTACCCAAGGGCAAGAACTACACAGCACCACATTAGAGCTGGCCTATTTATAGTGTCTTTTAGTGTCTCTGAGCATGTGTGTGTGTGCGATCGTGCCGTATGAATGTCTTCAGGCACGTGTGTGTGTGTATGTGTGTGTATTACTCTGTCACTCCTCTTTAGGTTCAGTACAAACTTGCTGTCCCACTCTACATTGTTTGGTTGCAGTGTGTGTGTTTTGAAGTTCCTCCGTAAGCTCTTGCTCAGCTCGGTTTGGTGTGTTCTGTTTTAATGACGCCTCCAGGGAGAATGACAGTTGCCGTGGCGAACGGAATGCCTTTGATGCGAGTGATTATGACATCATAGATGTTGAATGCGAGGGGAGTCACTTTGCTGTAGTTCCACTTCCTTTCTCTTAGAGGAAAGAATATTCCGTCTGTAAAAAACGCGCACACAGCCGTACACGTTTCCTTCATCCACCCCACCCCCCATCCCGCCATGAGCGTGTAAGTCATCATGTTAGATGTTGACTGTAATAAGAAAAACCCTTGATCGCCTTATTATGAGCACATCTATTTGCACGAAATGCAAACGCAGCAGCTGCAAATGAATTCAATCGAAGGCTCTGCCTATCACAAATGTTTCATAAGAATAATAATTACCCAGAGGAACATTTTATCGCTCGGTTTGCTCATTCAGAGCTCAGGAGACTTAATAGACTTCTTGGTTGTCTTTGGCTCGGATGTTTCTCCTATAATTTCTTAAGAGATGTAAAAAGGTGTAAATGAGACATGTAGTGTGGATCTAATGTGAATAGTACAGCTGAGATCATTTGGGTTTGGGAGAATTTAATGAGAAATGTGTGAACTCATATTTGAACCAGTCTCAAGTGGACATATAACTTGAAACCATTTCTTATCGTTCAATCTGAGATATTTTATCGATTATATACAGTATAAGAAATTTCTATTTGTTCTCTTTTCTCGCGGGCAAACAGCTGATTTTCAATTATTCTTATGGAATGAACCATCATGGCCAATTGAGCGGCACATTTTTATCGTGAATAAAAAATGCTTAAGTAAACAAAGAAAGAGAGACAGAGAGCGGAAGAAAGGAGGATAAATAAGTCTGAAGTGATGAAAAAAGTCATTGGAAGCTTTTATGTGTTTTATCTGCAGGATAATCTTGAGCCATCCTCCATCTCCTTTCCTTTCTTTCTCTTTGTCCCCCCTCTCGGCCTTTATGCAGTAATCTCTCTCATTTTTCCACTTCACTTGACAGCTTGATGGTTTTTAGGAAAGTGGTTTTTATGTTAGAAAGTTCTGTCAAGTGCAAGAAGGCCTCCCAAGTTCAAGTCTGGAAGAGATAGAAAGAGCTGAAAAGAGCGGGCTGCTCTTGGACCTTCAGTCGCTCCAAATGAATGATGAAAACCCATTTACGCCTGTTAGCTTAAAGCCTGACTCTCTCTGACGGTTTCTTTTGTTTTGGGCGGGATCCACTCTCTGACTAAAGTTGCACAAACATTTATCGAGCATTTCTGCCAAATTTGACATCACAATATTGCAGCTATAAAGTAATGCAGGACAGAATATAGTGTTTATTGGTGTAATTTGGTTTAAGGTATATTACCTACTGGTGTGATATAGAAAATCAGCCGTTTGTACCTTATATTTTTTCTGGGTTATTACATATAGGTATATGATCATATGTCATAGTTTCTAGGCTATATTCTACACTTTTATATTTTGCATATTGTTATTTAAGGGTCTTAAGTTGTATACAACCAATTTCACACTTTTTTCTGACCTTTACAAGGCCTTTATCTTTAAGACTTTTATTTTGTAAATTACTAATAATTGATTCATGAAGTTGCTGATAACTAAATAGCCAGTTATAAGTAAACATGGGTGATCATATGTTAATGTGCTATGATTTTTGGATATTTTGCACACGTTGGAACTGAAGCTTAAAGTGTAACTTCACTGATTTTCAACCCAATTTTTTGTTAATGTGTTGGTAGTATTATGTAAATGAACCGTTTTTAATCATTCTTCAAGTTACCTGGACCGAGAAATTCAGATTTATTTGTCAGCAAAAGTCCTTTTTACAGCTCCAGGGCTTTTGTGAAAACGACATCCACATTTTTGTATCCGCACCCACAGACAGTCAGATCATCAGAGGGTTATTAACAGAACAGTTATTGTAAGTGTAGATATTGCTGAAAATTGTATGGTACTTTGTCTACTCTTTAAACAGCATTATGGTAAAAATAGAGCACTATGGCAAGCTTTCTTGCCTGTATATGACGTATGGTGCTTTGTTAGGCTCGGCATAACCAACAGAATGATTCTTTCGTTTTTTTTCCCCTCTGTTTGCCCTAAACCCTAACACTATTTGTAGTCATGCGTTTTGAATTGTTGACTACAAACATGGAGAAGCACATAGAGAAGCTACGGTGGTTGACACAGGACAAAGATGTCGTCGTCAGAGAGAGAAGATAGTAGCTAGGTCTCTGTAGAGCAGTTTGTCCGTTTAGGCCAGGGCTACTGTAGAAACGTACGGCACAAAATGGCGACTTCACTGTAAGTGGACCTATGGTGTATGTAGATAGAAATGGCTCATTCTAAGGTAATAAAACACAATTCAATTTTGTGAGGTGTTTAATAATCTGCTGAATGCATAGTTATTATGTATATTATATTGCATTGCATTTCTGTCAATAGATCTTCCTAAATATTACACACTGCACCTTTTAAGTTATGGCCCTTTTAAAATGTAATTTATAACTGTTCCTATGGTTTTTGTTGTTATTAAATTGTCCCTTTTTAATGTTTAAATGTTTAATGCAGCACTGGGTAACTTTTGCTCTTGGGGTCCCCCTACAGTTGGGAAAAAATAATGTTCCTCAACTACTGTCGTAAGCTCTGTCATCCTACAACAGGGGATGCCATCGCGCGTACATTTGTTGACATGATAACCCTGATAGCCCTAAACTAGTGATGCGCAGGTCGTCTCATAACCCGCAGACCCCGTATGTCTATTTAATGGTCGCGGGTGCGGGGTGGGTTGTAAAAATATATACAGTGGTGCGGGGCGGGCCAAATAACTTCATAAAAGCGTCCCCGCGGGTTGGTGCAGCACCAACAGTTCCCCTGAACACTGCAGGAGGAGTTCACATGCAGGTGTTCTTCTGGCGGCGCGTGTGAAATGTCTTCATCCCAGGTAACGTTACAGTCAGTGGCATATGTTTCAGCATGTCATATGAATATAATTTCATGGGTTTTATTTTTTTCAAACGCCAAATAATCGCGATGCTCACGTTTACAAGCCAGCGTCATTATAGTAGTCTATTGGTTACCGTTTTACAGAATCTATATGATACTTCAGTTCAATGTTTAAGTTGTAGGTAATCACCGTAAGAAGCAGGACAGCAGCGGTCGGACACGCCTCCTTCAGCTCATGCCAACCAGCAAACGCTGGTCCAATGTTGATCCTCGTCCCGCCTTTAATTTGATCACTTTTTCATTTCCTCTTATTGCTTTCCTCCAACAAAACCTTTTCTTTCTTATTTGTCTGTGCTGCTTTGGACATGACTATATTATCCGACAAACAAAGTTGGGCTCGCACATCTGAATTTAAGGAGGTGTGGGTGTTGGTGGAAGTGACGTATATGCCGTAAAGCAGTCGAATTTTGTAGTTCTTTTTGTTCTCGGGTTACTACCCGAAACCCGAAGTTTAAAAGTATGATTAAAAACGATACAGACCCCATCAAGCTATGGCAGACGTGTCATTCAACCTATTGTAAGTCGATGTATTATCACAAGAGTCTTAAAAAAATATTATGACGGTTGAAAAGTTACCTAGTACCACTTTAAAATGACTCTTTTTCTATCTTAATATATTTAAAAATATAATTGATTCCTGTAATGGTAAAACTTTTGTAACAATGTAAAAAAAAAAAACCATACAACTAAAACGCTTGTGAGTTTTACTCTGTAGTGAATACTAAAAACTATTTTTAAAATGACTTTTTGAAGCTATAATATTGTGTTTCATACGTATAGATTATAGTAAGGGGAGTTTTTTTTAGTAGGGGCTATTGCAGTGACAAGTCAGGCCATGCTCTCATGCACACTGTATTTATTAAAAATCTCTTCCGGCCTCTCTCGTACTACAGTATGATGCCTCAGAAGCACTTTATTGATTTTGGCACTGGGCCTCATCAGCAGGAGGGTGTGTGTACACACCCACGGCCGCTCTCTCACTCACATTTAAATACACACATGCACGAGTACAAACGGAGCAGCTATTACTCACTGGAACACACACAAATGCAAAATGTTCACAAATACGCATTCATGTGGATGAATATTCATGTAAAATATATTTGCAGGAGACACAAGCTGTAATGCTCGTTGTGGCATAGCCACAGATACGCCATGGTTATGCTCAAAATGG
This sequence comes from Pseudorasbora parva, assembly GCF_024679245.1. Classification (NCBI taxonomy): domain Eukaryota; kingdom Metazoa; phylum Chordata; class Actinopteri; order Cypriniformes; family Gobionidae; genus Pseudorasbora; species Pseudorasbora parva. Next base: position 12,885,344 of record NC_090189.1, on the reverse strand, counting down.
AATGCTACTAGCATACTGTACATAGTATATGCTATAATTTTAAAAACCGTGCGCAAAATTGTATGAACAATTCAAACAGCCACATCATTGTCACATTAACATGCCTGTTTAATTCAGCAAAACACCATCAAGTTATCATCTCATAAATAAATCCAGTTATTTAGCATTTTAAATCCCATTTTGTGTCTTAATTTACGACAGTCCGATCAAATAATGAAGTCAGAAGAGCAGATATTTGTAATAAAATCCAGTGTTCAGAACGTTCAATTTAATTTCAAAATGGAAGTAAAGCGCCAGTCCCTCAGGGAAGACTGCCACATATAAACATAATAAAACACAACATAAATGAACAATGTTCATTCGTCAGAATGCTGTCAAGTTGATCGCATTGCATTATGGGATTTCACACCGTGCACTCTGGTTGCACGTTCTGGCAAATGTTGCATCATTCGGATGCTCAGGCATACAGAAAACCTTCACAGTACGCACTGTGAACACGCTGCATGCTATTTTCTTTCAGAAATAGTCAGTATTCCATTCTGAACATACCCAAAGATAAACCTACCTCACCTCCTACGTACACGCACATACAGTATATCGAGACAAAAAAAAATGCACATGCCCACTCAAAGAAAAAGGGTATTTTAAAGCACATTCATACTCTCAAACACATAAATGGACTGTCCATTGACCCCTGATTGCACTGACAGTCTGTGGATAAGGAAGCACAACGTGGATCGATGTATTATTTTGTAACTCATAAAGGTGCACACACACACACAGCTACACCAACTCTGATCTCTGATATGAGCCTGAGCCGTGCCTCCAGGAACAGAGATGGGAATAGAGGAGGGATGGAAGAGAGGATTGAAATGCATGAAGGGAAGAAGGACAGGAGCAGGCGTTGTTGCTCTTTGCTGTGACTTCTGTTCATTTTCTTACTTACTCCCGCTCTCTCTGGCGATTGTGTACGATATGCTACAGACTCAGAAATCCATACCATTGACCAATCGCGCGACCTACTTTCGTGGCAGCTCTTTCAATAAGTCTGCCAGCTGGTCAATATAGACCTGTTCCCCAAGAGAGGCCCGGGAAAAATGGAGTGTGAAGACCTTTGAAATGGGTTGTGTTTTAAACTGATCGAATTACTACTTACCTTGTACACTACAAGTAAAAATATTGGACTTATCATTACTATAATATTACTATTATTATTTTTCATATTTTAGAGTAGTATTAAAATAATGAATATAACAATTACATTTTTTTTAACTAAAATTGAAGTGTGGGAATGATGTCATGGCCTAATGTGTAACAGCCTAATATTTGATCTGAAGTGCATCCTGGAATTATTTTTAAACATTATTGAATTTCATTAATGTGCACTGGACTTTCTCTTCATTATCTACCCCAGCGTATACATATTTAAGTCATAATAAATATTTAATGTTTAGATAAAATATTCAAGATCTATTTTGTGAAGATATTCATATGTAGCCACACAATTTTAACTTATGTTCAAGAGATTGGGGTCATTATTTATTTATTTATTTTTTATTTTGCTAGGATGCATTAAATTGTTCAAAACAAAAGTGATAGTAAAAAGCATTTATTCATATTATAATGTTTATATATCTATATATAATATTCAAATAAATGCTGTTTTTAAAACTTTTCCTAAAAACTTTAGGAAAGAATCCTAAAAAGAAAAAGGTTGCAAGACAATGTTGATAAAATAAGAAATTATCATCACTAAATCAGAATATTAGAATAATTTCTGAAGTATCATCAAAAATCAGCTTTGTCATCACTGGAATAAATGACTGGCTTTTTAAAATATATTTATTAAAAATATATATTTTAAATTATAATAATATTACACAATAGTACTGTATTTCTGATCAAATAAATGAAGTCTTGGTGAACTGAAGTGAAACTGATATTTGCAAAGATAATTTCAAGCATTTAAGCATAAGGGATTTAATATATAATTTATTATATTTTGCCTTGTGGCATTTTTTAAGTCACAATTAAGCGATTTGTATTATTTTTAAGCAATCCTCATTACAGTAATGATGATAAATGTATGCTTAAATTGCATAATATTTATAAATAATGGTGAAGTATTTATCGTACTACCATATATGATAATTTAATTAAATATCAAAACCGTGTTGTGGTATAGGATGTGTAGTGAATAAGAGTTGATGTGTGCAGTAGTCGGGAAAATCATTATGTTCTTCATTTTCTTTATGCAAAATCCACATTTTCATAAGATTCACCTCATCTCTCTCTCACACGCTCTGAATTGACCTCCTTCTTGGAAGAGAACCTTACTCAGAATCACCTGCGTGTTCACAGTCCTTACGTAATCACTCACAGTGATTAAACCTGAGAATCTGTCGCTGAGAGAGACGTTTTGACAGATACTCGTCTGTCGTCGTGAAAAATAGATGCTCTTCTTCTCAACTTGTAGAGCTCGCTGCCTCCACTGTGGGGGCCTGCTGTACTGATTACAACATTATGTAATACGGAAGAGACGCTCTATATCGAGAATTCAGTGTGAAAAATGCTTGTGACAGCACAGTGGCCCAGGAAGGAGGGAAAAAACACACATTTCCTTTGCAGCCGATGTCGTGCTGACTTCGTCTAAACACTGTGCGGATGAGACAATAGGTACTTTGACATATGCACTCATAATAGCCTCGTCGAGCAGACAGCAGTTGCGTGTGGTGATTTGTTGCTGGTTAATATTACTGTGCTGTGGTCGGAGCCATATGCCGGTGGAATAATAAACTTTACAGCGGAGGACATTTGTCCGATGTGATTGGTTTTATTGAAGGACGCATTTTCACAAATCTTATTCGCGCCTCGGTAGTGCAACAGTTTGGTAGCCGAGGCAAGTGGACACAACAACAACAGCGACGCGGGAATAAAAACACAATTGCAGGCCACGACTTGGCTGCCTTTTAATTATTGATGGCCACTTCGGGTCTGCATCGGGCAGTAATTGCATTACAGGTCACTTCTCAATAGCAATCTGTGAAAGTTGTGGTGATGTGTGCTGGGAGACGATCGATAGGTGCTGTCCAGGGTGCTGGATTCAGACACACACACACACACACACACTCTCTCTCTCTCTTCTCTCTCTCTCTCTCTCTCTCTCTCTCTCTCTCTCTCTCTCTCTCTCTCTCTCTCTCTCTCTCTCTCTCTCTCTCTCTCTCTGTCTCTCTCTCTCATTCTACTTTCAGCTGTCTGTTTCTCACCTGTTTTCTCCACGTTCAGGTTCCCTCTGTGCTGGCCTTTATGCTTGAAGCTGTTAGTCAATTGGAAATCTTTCATCTCTTTTCAAGATTCAAAGAATTTTCTGAATTTTACACTGCTGTATGTGGGCAGCGCATATCATACAGCCCTTAAACTTAAAAGGTGTTTATTTGAGCAAAAAGCAAGCAGTTTTAAAAAAAACACAGGACTAGTTTTTCCTGAGGAGATTAATTGATTATTTTGTGTATATATATATATATATATATATATATATATATATATATATAATACACCAGACACGCACATATACACCAATCAGGCATAACATTATGAACACTGAAAGGTGATGTGAATAACACTGATTATCTCTTCATCACGTCATATGTGTTAGAATCAGGAAAAATGGGCAAGCGTAAGGATTTGAGAGAGATTGACAAGGTGAATTGTGTTGGGTAGACGACTGGGTCAGAGCATCTCCGAAACTGCAGCTTTTGTCGGTTTCCGGTCTGCAGTGGTCAGTATCTAGGAAAAGTGGTCCTAGGAAGGAACAGTGCTGAACCGGTGACAGGGTTATGGGCGGCCAAGGCTCATTGATGCACGTGGAGAGAGAAGGTTGACCCATGTGGTCCGATCAAACAGACAAGCTACTAAAAGGATCTTCAAGTCCATGCCTCGACGGGTCAGGGCTGTTTTGGCAGCAAAATAGGAACCAACACAATAATAGGAAGGTGGTTATAATGTTATGCCTGATTGATGTGTGTATGTGTATGTATGTATGTATGTATTTATATAATGATATATAATCAATTCAGGCATAAATAATAAAAAAGATATACATTATATATTATATATATATAAAAATTCTGGTATAGCACAGCCTGTGAAAATTGAGTAAATCTTATTTCATCCGAGTAGCAATGTCTTTGATTGCGATATATTATTTTTGCACAGCAAAAAAAATGTTTTTATTAAAACCAACAAAGCATTTCTAATGTAAAAAGGAAAATATCATTGATAGTGTTTATTAGATCAATCGGTTGTTGTATTCCTCAATATGTGTTTGTATTATGGAGTTTCTCCAGTGAATAAAGGAACTGTTAAGGGTTAACACAGGCATAGTCAGCATGAGCATGCCAAACTACACTCATTTCCTTTCTCCTCTCACCTGCGGTTGCTTCCTTGTCTCAGCACAGTACTTTCTCATCGCCTCCGTCCACACTAAATTTCTTTTGCTGTCTGTCACACATTTGCTGTGTCATCCCGTCTCTCTTCTTCCGGTTCTCCTGCTGTACTTTGTTCTATCTCTGTCCCCCTCTCCCTTTCTCTCTTTCAGGGCGGAGAGTTGAGGAGACAGTAGATTTTGCATGCTCTAAATACACTCGCTGCGTGTGGGTCTCAGTGTGTGTTTTGCTATGGTGTCATCCAGGGATGGGCGGCAGGAGGAAGCGGTGTTTGTTAAATCATGATTCCGTGGCCACAGAAGGGGAGGGGTGAAGGGATAGAGGCTTGGAGAGATCAGGCCGGAGTGTGTCCAGGCAGCTTGGCAGACATCTAAGCCTCCTGCTCTATTTGTTCTTCCCTCCATCCGTGTCTTTTTTCCCCTCCAACCATTTCTCTGTCTCCTGGCTCTTGGCTTATTCTGTTTCTTCTTATTGTCCTCTTTTTCTGTGTGGGGTGTCTCTTACTTATTCATTTCAGAGGCAGTACTTTGTACTGCTCGATGCTTCATCTCCCATGCGTTGTTGTGCCATGTTCTTCCCCAGCACTGCTTTATGTTGCGCCGTGTTGTTCTATGTTGTGATTTTTTTTTTTTTTTACTCTTGTTCATCCTATTCCTGATTTGCTTTATTGTGCCTAAATAGACAGCTGCCTTTTAAGGGAGAATCCTGTCAGATAACGAATAGCATAACGTGTGTGTGGGGGGTGGGGGGGCATGTTTTTGTGACATATGAGGACACAAATGTATATAATGACATGGGTATGACAAAGGGATTACAAGGAAAGGGTGAAATATGAGGACATTGGCCATGTCCTCACTTTTCAAAAGGCTTATAAATCATACAGGATGAGGTTTTTTTGAGAAAGTAAAAATGCAGAATGTTTCCTGTGATGGGTAGGTTTAGGGGCAGGGGCAATGTAAGGGGATAGAAAATACGGTTTGTAGAGTATAAAAACCATTACGCCTATGGAATGTCCCCATATGTCACAAAACCAAAGTGTGTGTGTGTGGTGTGTGCGGTGTGTGTGTGGTGTGTGTGTTCTATCCCGGTGGGGACTTTAACCTAAATGCACACAGACTCATGGGGACTTGTCCCCATGTGGGCCTAAAAAGAGGTCCCCATGAGGAAACAAGCTTCTAAATCATACAGAATGAGTTTTTTTTTTTTTTTTTTTTTTTAATGTAATAAATGCAGAACGTTTTGTGATGGGGCTAGAGTTAGTGTAAGGGGATAGGATATACAGTTTGTACAGTATAAAACCATTATGTCTATGGAGATTTCCCCACAACGATAGTAAACCACACTTGTGTGTGTGTGTGGGTGTGTATGAGAGATGTTTTGCGCTGTTTAATAATGAAACATTTTATTTACCCTAAGATTTTATTCATTTATTTTAGTAAAAAAAAGTGATCAAAAGTGACAGTGGATTTATAATGATACAAATTATTTTATTATAAATGAATGGTGTTCTTTTGAACTTTCTAATTATTAAAGAATACTGAAAATGTGTGACAATTTCCACAAAAATATTAAGCAGCACAACTGTTTTAATCATTGATGATAATAAGAAATGTGTCTTATATAGTTCAACAGTTATTTTAAATTGTAATATTTCACAATGTTACAGTTTTTACTATGGATGGATGGATGGATGGATGGATGGAGCGATCAATGGATCGATAGAGACATTCCTCTGGACTCATTCACCATCTTGACGAATATTTTTACTGAGCATGTAGAAATGCATTCTGGGATTGACTTCAGAAGATTCATAAATTTGCCCAGAACTAAAGCTACACTGTGTAACTTTTTTAGTTTATTCTTAGCTAAAAACACTTAGTTCTTTCAAAAATATATGTGCTCATTAATGTATATTTACTTCTTTCAAGTAATAAAGTATTCTCGTAAGTTTATAATATGCCATTGAAAATACATACGGGTGAGGGGTTCGAATGCCGGTCGCCATGTTGCCCCTCCATCTTGAAAGTACATTAGCCAAAGAGGGGCATACCCGTAAATTCAATCTTCGCCTTTCGCGTTATAAACATTTGATGGCACCGTGTCAAAAGTGAAGAGGGGGATTGCCGTGTTAATCTTGGACTAAATCGGCCACCGTAGGAGTTAAAACGAAATCAGAATTGAGAGGAACAGAAACTATTATTCACTGGATGGTCATATACCTTTTCACCGCTAGATGGGGGAAAAAATCACACAGCTTGTGTAGCTTTAAGCATTTTAGAAGGCCTTTATTGGAACAGCTTACATGTTGGAAGTGTGCCTATGATGCTTTAAAATGATGTGTTGGTAGGCAGTTGAGTATGTTTTGGAACAGCTCTGATTTCTTACGCCGAGCTCAGTTGTAATGTGTTTTGTGCTGTTTGGTAATGATCTGTATGAAACACACTGCGCAGTTCTGCATTATGCTCTTTGATTTTGTCTGAGGTACAAAATCCGAGTTTTAAACATGTTTAAACGTCAGTCCATCGTTTTCCAGTAGTCCATCCTCTGACCTCAAACTTGTAACTCGTTCAGCTCTGGCCTGTTTGCGATCGTGTGCTCTTGATGCTGTGTGTTCAAACTGCCAGACTGTGCTCAATGAGGCTTCTCCTTTGCTCTGACTTCCTGCCGCGGGCGTCCTCTTGGTTAGCCAGTCTGCAGCGTGTATGTGTGTGTACGCGTTTGTGAGCGGAATCTAAACGTGATGTTTTGTTGTTTTTTGATTGCGTGTATGTATTTGGCAATGTGTTTTATTGATAACTTCTATATCACATCACGTTCATTTAATAACACGCAGAGACCTTATCCGGGAGTATTCAGCTTCAGTGAAGTTCACAGCAAACTGGGTCTCCTCTCCTGCACACTCTTTCACTCTTCACCTTTCCACATGGCAGCACAATGTCTCTCTCACTCAGTCTCTCTCGCTTTTTCTCTCGTCTCGTCACTTACAACCCTTTGCTTACACCCCTCCTCTTATCTGAAAGTAATTTAACAGCTCTGGACGTCTGATTTGTCAACTTCTGTTAACTGTTTCAAGCTCTCTCTTTTTACTTCCATACTTTGTGGACACTCGTTCCGATTTGTGAAGTCCAGCCCTCAGTGATGACACCTGGGATTTCTCAGGTCCATTATTAGTCAGATCAGCAGCCGAGAGGTGTGCTAGTTTGGTGTTGACTAATTTGCAGTATAAGCATTTGTGCAAAACACATCGAGGAGCTACCTCTCTGCCTTCAAGTCCTCCTGGGAGGTTGAGTAGTTATGCTTATGCCATGATGTGCAATCAGGAGATTTTGATCTGAATAAAGTGGTTTGTGTTGGGCAATTTTAAATTGCATTCTTTTCACATCCTGACAAAGACAGAATGCTTTCAGCACATAATGAAAAATCCACTTTAGGTGTGTAGCTGATACATTGTGTGCATTCTTGCAAAATGGAACAAGTAAATATTAAAGCTATAAGCTGACAAGCAAATCAAACTAATATATTTATATATTATACATTTATTTATAAAAACTTAAAAATTACACGTGTGCGTGCGTGCGTGCGTGCGTGAAACATATATACCACAAATTATGTTGATTATATACACTTCCATTTAAAAGGTTGGAATCGGTAAGATATTACCTTAAGATATAGTAATATTGTGAAATGTTATTACAATTCAAAATAATTTTCTATTTTAATATATTTTAAAATGTAATTTATTCCTGTGATAAAGCTGAATTTCCAGCATTATTACTCCAGTCTTTAGTGTCATTTTTAATATCTAATATTAATATGCAGATTTTCTGGCCAAGAAACATTTCTGATTAATATCAATGTTGAAAAGAGTTGGCCATGTCCTCACTTTTCAAAATGCTTATAAATCATACAGGATGAGGGGTTTTTTTTGTTTTTTTGTAGACAGTAAAAATGCAGAATGTTTCCTGTGATGGGTAGATTTAGGGTCAGGGGCAGTGTAGGGGATAGAAAATACGGTTTGTACAGTATAAAAACCATTACGCCTATGGAATGTCCCAACATTTCACAAAAACAAACGTGTGTGTTTGTGTGCAAATTACAATATTTATATGTATAGATGAATATATACTGTATGTTTGAGGAAATTCTATAAAGAGAAAAAAAATGTACACCTTAAAAAAAAATTCTATCGATTACTGGCTTGTGAAAATATGCATATTTTTACATTTTAAGATGCCATGACAAGTTGCAATTCGTGAAAATACATCCCGTCCAAAATGTCTTGCATCTCAGAGAACCTTCCGCGAGGTTATCAATCAATCACACAGTTGCCATAACCTTCCCGAACGTCCCCTCTACCCAAATCTGATAAAGTGGCTCCATGGTCACATGACCCAAAGTGTCTTTCTCCATCCATGCTAACCTTACCCGCATGGCCCATTCACACTATACCATGTGTCAGTCCTGTAGTTTTATTACCCTCTCTGCAGAGTGAGCTATGAGCGGATTATGCTGTCTTACCCTTCTGAGCTGGGTTCTCTGATTAGACCTGTCCTCCTGTCAGACCCTTGGAACCTGGTTAAGTCCCCTCAGCGCCGAAGGATCATCGGCAGCCTTTCACTGCATCAGCACGGCGGCTCAAGGTCACGGCTCTCCGAACCTCAAGCCTTGACCTATTGGCTCTGTGATATGACACATCCCCTGCCGACGCCGCACGGCTAAACACTATTGGCTCCAGCGGAGAAGATAGAGAGAGCCACACTCTCACGAGCTCTTGCTCTCAAACTCAACGACACTACCAAAACTCTGGTGTGCCTTGGCACCTGCAGCAGAGTACTTTATGAATCAATGTCACTCCCAGTGAGAAGAAAATGACTACGTTGCAAAGGAGAAGAGGGCTTGAGTGGAGGCGGAGAGAAAATTACTTTGATGGATTGGCCCCTCATGGGACAACCTTGTAATGTTTTTGGACAGGAACCCAACTCCGAAAGGCTCTCTTTTTCTGCGCTCGTACAATCGCGCCGCAAAGTTTAACCGCGGCAGCTACAGTTGCCGGCTTATGACACGGAACAGAGAGCGTAATTAAGAAGGGTGATTAAAAAGGGAGGCCTAGTCCTACCCCACACTGAGGCTTTTGGGTCCTCTAATTGCCTGGTGCCAAATAAATGACGGTCGGAGATGTATGAGATGCCGGCCCGCGGCGGAGTCCTGGCACGCCGGCCTCGGCGCAGAATGATGATGCGTACGACAGCACCAACAGTGATGGCGCAGAGCGATGAGTCACAGAGAAGCATAACCGCACAGGGGCTCTGACACACAGATGGTGCAACCTGTACATCATTACAGGCCTAGATACTGCGTGGAAAATGTTAAGGACAGCTGCTAAATTAGACTGACTAATGAATACAGAGTGGCTGCAGAAGGGGAGGGAGGGTTTAAAATGAAATTTTGAAAAATGTATGTTAAGGGAGAGTTGGGCTTCTTGTCACACGGGGATGTTGTAACAAGGTTTTGAGCCGAACGTCCGTTGGCTTTATATGACGTTTTAATTTGCATAATTCATGCAATTTATTATTTATAATATTTGCTTGTCTGAACAGTGGTTTGCTATTTATTTGATTTTGTCTGGATTATTTCATAATTGTTTTACTGCTAGATTGTTCTAAAAAGCCTATAATAAGCTGATTAATGGCAAGCCCTGTTGTGACAACTTACCCCATACCCTATTTTGCGGTGTATTGTCATAGAAGGTGACAACAGGTGTTGAATAAACTACCTACGAGTGATGCACCGAAATGGAAATTCTGGGCCGAAACGGAAAATTATGTTGTTGTTTTTTCAGTAAAGTGTGACAGTACAGAAAAAACCAATAGAGAAAGTAATTTGTCAAGAATATGTGGGAGCGTTGTCTATGTTTTGCACACAAGTAATGGACAAAATCATTTGGAGGTCAGATTGAATATGTGCACAACTGAAAATGCACACACACACACACACACACACACACACACACACACACATCTACAAATGCATTCTCTGCAGAGTGATAAGCAGAGACGCAGATAAAACTGTGAAGGCTTGTTTGCATACTGCCTCCATCACAAGCATGTTGGTTTAAAACACACACACACACACACACACACACACACACACACAGAGTGGTGTGTTCCCCGGTCACAGCAGGCGAGCATGTTCTGCTGACACATTGAACTCATAACAATGACTGAAACGGGATGAGCGGGTAACCACAGAGACACAGACGGTGGGGGGAATTTTCTAAGCAGTTGTGCCACTTTTCTGACATGAATTGCAATACAAAAACCCAGAAGAGGTTCGCAAAGCGCACAGTCCACAGTCCTGTTTAACCTGTTTACCGTGAGCATTTCAATTCTCATTGTCATTCTTTTCAGTATACATACACCTCCTTGTATGTGATGGATGGATGGATGGATGGATGGATGGATGGATGGATGGATGGATGGATGGATGGATGGATGGATGGATGGATGGATGGGCAGACGGACAAGCAGACACATCTTTTAATGATGGATGGATGGATGGATGGACTAACAGACAGACAAGTAGACACATGTAAATTATGGATGGATGGATGGATGATTGATGGATGATGGATTAACGGACAGAGAAGTAGACACATCTCATTTTATAATTTTATGTAAATGACGGATGGATGGATGGATGGATGGATGGATGGATGTATGGATGGATGGATGTATGGATGGATGGATGGATGGATGGATGGATGGATGGATGGATGGATGGATGGTTGGATGGATGGGCACACGGACAAGCAGACACATCTCCTTTTATGTAAAGGATGGATGGATGGATGGATGGATGGACTAACAGACAGACAAGTAGACACATGTAATTTATGGATGGATGGATGGTTGGTTGGATGGACTAACAGACAGACAAGTAGACACGTAATTTATGGATGGATGGATGGATAGATGATGGATTAACAGACAGAGACGTAGACATCTCATTTTATTTAAATGATTAAATGATGGATGGATGGATGGATGGACAAGCCGACACATCTCCTTTTATGTAAATAATGGATGGATGGATGGATGGATAGATGGATGAACTAACAGACAGATAAGTCGAAACATATTTTATGGGATGGATGGATGGATGGAAGGATGGATGGATTGATGGATGGACAGACAGACAAGTAGACACATCTTTTATGTAAATGATGGATGGATGGATGGATGGATGGATGGATGGACTAACGGACAGACAAGTAGACACATCTCTTTTTATGTAAATGATAGACAGATAGACACATTTCCTTTTTTTATGTAAATGCTATCAACAGACTCGATTTTTTTATTTTTTTTATTTTTTTTTGTGAATTTCCGTGTGTGCGTGCGTGCGTACGCAGTCCACAGTAATGACATAGACAGGAATTGTTTCTCTCCAGTATTTCCCAAGTTCTTTTGCTGAGTTCCCCGTTTTATTTTCCCGCTCTCTTCATCTCGTTACATCAGGACTTTAGGGCTCTTTCATTAAAGTTTAAATCTACAACTCTCTATGAAGCCAGTTTTGATGAATTAAACAAGCTCTGCTATTCCGCACACACACACGCTCTCGTCCCAGCCTCTCTTTCATTCTCCCTCTCTTTTGTTGTCTTTCTTTCGCTCTGTCTCTCTCTCCCATAATCCCTTGCATGTCTCCCCACTCGCCTCGGTCTCATTTCCTTGTCTTTCTCTCTTCTTTTCTCAGTTGTTAATTCATCTGTTTGCACTGTCTCATATGGAGGACCCAGACCGTGGAGAGTTTCGGCTCACATATGAAACAGCAGGCGTGCTGTTGGGAGCCGTACAGGGGCCCAGATGTTTATAGGAGGGTAGTCGACTCTATGAAGACACTCTTTTTCTTTGATTAAACTTTGGAATGACTCCTATTCCCTCCTCTTTTAGAAATCCGCCTCAATCGCAGCTTACACACAATCTGGAACAGCACACCAGGTGCTGGGAAAATGTTGTTGTGTATGTAAGGTGTGAGAGACAGGCGGGGGCCCACATCTGTTCATATTAACGGTCAGAAATAGACCGGATGCATTGTGTGCGTGATTATAAGCTTATTGCTGGTGTTTGGGAGTGTGTGCACACCTGTGTGTGTGTGTGTGCGCACATCCCTAAGACATCTTTTGCTGAAGTTTTGCTTGGATTATGAGCATTTTAATGAAGTCTCGTTGGTGGAGGGGCTTACAGATTCGAACTTTTTTGGATTTAGGTTCAAGTTAAGATCGATCCATGCACTACTTTTGAATAAGATATGTATTGTTCACGTTAAAATTATAATTGTGTCATCATTTACTTTGTGACATCATGTCATTTCGTTGCAACACCTTTCTGTCCTCTCAATACAAAAGATGTTTTGCAGAATTTCCAAATAATTTGTGCATTATATTCCAATTTCTCTGATTTTATATTCATACCATATAAATTATTAATATATCACTATACATTATAATATATAAATATATAAATACATATATTAAATAGATATTTTAAGGTTCAGTTATTAACTATTAACTAGTTGCTTATTATTATGCATATTTCTAGGATATTGGCTGTTTATTAGTAATTATAAAGCACATATTAATGCCTAATTCTTCGTGACTATATTCTACATCTCTTAATCTTACCCAATATCTAAAGTTAAATGCTACAAAAACTACCTTACTAACTATTAATAAGCAGTAAATTGGGAGTTAGAGGCAAAAGTCGTAGTTAACAGTGAATATGTGTTTCAAGTGTTACCGAAATTATATATTCTGTAGTTGTCCCCTTACTCTTATTATAACTCTTACTTATTTTTGACGCACATTTAAATGTTTATAAATGATAATTGAGCACAAGATTTTCAGTATATACAGACTTAAATTGGATTATTTTCTACCATTTCTGAATCTCTTCAATTCAACCAGTCTTTCCTTTTGTATTTACAAAATCAGAAAGAAAAACAACTCACAAAAATATTCTTTAAAAAAATATATCATAAACAAAGATTGATTTGTTAATTTGTGGGTGAACTATTCCTCTGGTTATTTCAGCAAGAATCTCCTTGGAGTAAGTATACTAAATAATGTCTTGAAACAGTCAAAGCCTGTCAAATCTGCTATCAAGAACAAAATCTGAATAGCCAACCATACGCGCATGTCCGCCCTTCTCCCAGGTCCTGTGGAGGTCAGGGGCTGATTAAAGCAAAAAGCCAGTTTTTTCCTGCTGACAGAAGCATATTTCTTCATTTCTTTCATTTTAGGAGAGCCATTTGCATTGTGTCCCAGCATGTTTTTTTTTATTTTTTATGAAATGGTAATGGAGTTATTACACATCAAGGATATTTGAAGACGGGAGGGCCTTTGTTGTGACAGATCTTACACCTGCACACACATCACAATGCGCTTCCGCGTGCGATTATCCCCTCATCATCTGTGTGAATGTGTGCAATGTACAGTTTGACTTGCTTTCTTCTGCAGAAGTTTTTTACAGGTCACTTTTTCCATGCAAGTACAATGAAAAATTTAAGTTTTCATGCCAAACTTCAAAATGATAAGTGGATCTTGCAGTGAATATGGTGATCCATTTCACAAAACCAGTCTGAATGTTTTATTTATTCATCAGATTAAACTCAAACACTTTTTTTCTCTTTCATGCAATGCAAGAACTAGCAGAATGTCCGAATGGACCAAATAGGACAAGCAGTTGAATATCAGTGGGTAGCAGCTTAAATATGAGTCTTTTTCTTACACAAAGCTATTGTATAACTTCGTAAGATGTGAAATATCATGCATATATACCAATCAGGCATAACATTATGAACTAATATTGTGTTGGTCCCCCTTTTGCTGCCAAAACATCCCTGACCTGTCGAGGCATGGACTCCACTAGACCCCTGAAGGTGTGCTGTGGTATCTGGCAGCAAGATGTTAGCATCAGATCCTTTAAGTCCTGTAAGTGGCAAGGTGTGGCCGCCATGGATCGGACTTGTTTGTTCAGCACAGATGCTCAATTGGATTGAGATCTGGGTAATTTGAAGGCCAAGTCAACAACTTAAAATCATTGTTGTGCTCCTCAAACCATTCCTGAATAATTTTTGCTTTGTGGCAGGGCGCATTATCCTGCTGAAAGAGGCCACAGCCACCAGGGAATACTGTTTCCAGGAAAGGGTGTACATGGTCTGCAACAATGCTTAAATAGGTGGTACGTATCAAAGTAATATCTACATGGATTGCAGGACCCAAGGTTTCCCCGCAGAACATTGCCCAAAGCATCACACTGCCTCTGCCAGCTTGCCTTCTTCCCATAGTGCATCCTGGTGCCATGTGTTCCCCAGATAAGTGACGCACATGCATCTGGCCATCCATGTGATGTAAAAGAAAATGTGATTCATCAGACCAGGCCACCTTCTTCCATTGCTCCTTGGTCTAGTTCTGATGCTCTCGTGCACACTTTCAGCATGGGCACAGTAACTGGTCTGTGGCTATGCAGCCCCATATGCAACCAAGTGTGATGCACTATGTATTCTGGCACCTTTCTATCAAAACCAGCATTAACTTCTCTAACAATTTGAGCTACAGCAGCTTGTCTGTTTGCCTTTGCTCCCTATGTCCATCAATGAGCCTTGGCCGCCCATGGCCCTGTCGCCATTCACCACTGTTCCTTCCTTGGACCACTTTTGATAGATACTGACCACTGCAGACCGGGAACACCCCACAAGAGCTGCAGTTTTGGAGATGCTCTGACCCCGTCATCTCGTCTAGCCATCACAGTTCAGCCCTTGTCAAGCGCGCTCAAATCCTTAAGCTTGCCCATTTTTCCTGCTTCTAACACATCAACTTTGAGAACAAAATGTTCACTTGCTGAATAGATTAGATACCCCATGCATGGAAAATTGTGTTCCACAGAAAAAAGAAAACAGTCTGGAATGACAAAAGGGTTATTAAATGAAGACCAATTTTATTTTTGTTTTGAATTAGGATGGGATATTTACTTTGCAGTCTTATTTCCCCATTAAACCAATGAAGGCAAATTCAGGTTGTTGTAAATTCATTCACATTCATCTATGGAATATTAAAAAAATAGATGCTTGTTTTTATTTGTCCTACAGCAGCAGTCTTGGCAACCTTGTGTTTTAGAATAAGCTGAGTAATGAATTATAAACATCAAACTATCGAGTGTCCTATAAAGCCCTTGATTGGAATTTATGATCTCAAGTAAACTTTCCATGAGGTCGGAGTAAGGACAGTTCGGATATTTGATTTTTTTCTAATTATGTCTAAGTGCATTTCACTCTAATGGATGCAACTAGTGCTGACTGAATGCTGTGGGCTTTTTATGTTTCATATCGTATTTGTGCCGTTTGTTCATAGATGTTAAAGCCCTAAAACGCACTGAAGGGAGGTGGGTACATAGAAACCCTATATTTTTCTCCTCAGTGCAGTGTTATTTTTCTCTTCGTTGCATTCTGGCTCTGTTTAACCAATGCTATGAAACTGCCCTAGCTTAACAAGTAGCAGCACAACACGTGGTCGCCTCTCTGAGGGAACGGTCCTTGTTCCTGCTGCTGAGACTGCATATGCGGGTTGCTGTGCTCCGTACTAATTGCCAGCTCTTGTCAGTTAATTGTGGATTGTGGTGTTTGAAGTGTTCTGATGTATCAGGGCTCTGATGTGGACGAGTGTTCACAGGCCAGTGCGCTCCATAGCAGCAGCAGCGCGCTTCACTCATTAATAACGGGAGGGGTGAGCGAACGGGGGCGGCCATGTTTTAATCATAGAGAGAGTAAAAGTTTGACTGCGTTCCCGTCAGCTGAGCCTGTTTGCTTGGAGGGAAATGTTTTGATCCATTCTGTCATACACACCCCCAGATCCCAGAGCAAACAGAAAACATACTACAAGATTTGAGGGTTTTATATCCACTGCAGTCACAGTTAGGGATTGGTGATATATTGCATTTTAATTATATATATATATATATATATATATATATATATATATATATATATATATATATATATATATATATATATATATATATATATATATATATATATTAGGGCCGCGACTCGATTAAAAAAAAATCTAATTAATTAGAGGCTTTGTAATTAATTAATCGCATTTTAATTGCATATATTTGACCTGAGAACAATGAGAAGTAATTTTTCACATGTATTTTTAGCATACCATTGAATAATGACTGAATACATAAGCTTAATCAACAAAATATTGTTTATTTATTTCAGTCCAGCAGACCATTGCATGTTTGCCAGTTTAGCAAAAGCATTTTTGTGATATTTGAGGCTCAATGTGCTGCGGTGATACGCGAATTCCTTGTTGTATAGCTTGCACACAACCATGCTCTTGACGACGCTTCCATTCTTTCGTTTTTTAAAACAAACTTTCCCATCCACGGGCCAAGCAAAGCAGTCTCATCAGCTTCTTCGTTCCATAGCTTCGTTCATGTTCACATGGTTCGTTGTTGTCGTGACTCCGGAGCGCTAGTTGGTGTTCCAGTATAATTGGTCCGTCGAAACTCATTCATTGAAAAACGTTCCGCGGTGCAAAAATAAGTGTGGTAAAAAAATTTTTTTTTTTTTTGCGTAATTAATTAACGCGTTAAAGTCACGTAATTACCGCGTTAAAGTCACGTAATTAATTAATCTTAATTAACGCGTTAAAGTCCCGGCCCTAATATATATATTATATATACATATATACATACATACATACATACATACATACATAGGATCATTATTGCTTTCTCATCACTATATAAAATAAACATGACAGTATTGTACTATAATGTGAATATTTCTATATAATATGCTAATATATGTTATATGTCTACTAAACATTTACAGAGTCCTGTAGAATTTTTTTAAATAATGATTTATAATTATTCAATAACTGTTTCGGACTCGGACATCATGCAGTGCAGATAATAACATGCATCTTGACGTGGCTATGGCTGCAAAATTAAACTATCCTTCTGGAACAGAAAAATGTATGTATTTTTGTAACATTTAATTTCTTATTAAGTCTTGACAGAAATAAGTTCGTAAGCAAGTCGTAAACCAATAACTCAAGTCCAGGGGCCATATTCACTAAACGTCTTCAGGATAAAAGTAGATCCAGCATTTTCATAGATAGATCCAACTTTGTTCATAAAACATAATTTGTGCTTGAACTCTGCAATCTCAAGATGAAGATATGTTAGAGTCTGACAATTAGCTGAACATATACTAGTTTAATTAGTGACTACTTTTTAAAATCTTTCTTTGAATATGGTAACATTTTCATTTTAAAATCTTTATTTGACTATGGCATCATTTTTATTTGAAACATTTTATTTAAATATATAGCAACATGAAACCTTGTTCAACAAAAATATTTCTATAATTAAATCATGGACAGAGATCCCTCTCCTATCAGCCAATCACTGTGGCCATAGTTAGTAAGCGTGATGACCCAAAGCGCCATCCATAGCAACAAGGTTATCCCCACCCTTACTCTTAGCTTAAGACTTATCTCTATTCCTTAGCAAAAGTTGCTCTCAGCAGCTTTTTGAATACGTTTTAAGAGAAAACGTGTAACTAAGAATTTTTACTGCCATTTAGGAGAACTAAACATTTAGTGGTAAGATAAAATGTTTTGTGAATACAGCCCCTGATCTCCACCGTGTTTCGTTAGAAATGCCCCATGGTGAAATGTAACTTTCAGTTTGTGTTGGTACACATCAATTACTTTACACATTAAATTACTAATTTATTGTATATAAGAAATAAACATTCCTGTTCAGTATTACAAGCTGTCATGTGACTCAGGTACTTTGAAAAAAAAATTGCCTATTCGAATGTTTACCGAAGCCTTTTGGGTCATAAAGGCTTTTTCCTTGTTTGACCCACTTTTTTTTTTCATGCTTCACAGCCCCTTTTTTAATTATCATGCTGTAATGTCGTTAAAAAATTGCACATTTAGAAAGCCAATTCGACTGTGTGATATAGTTTATCTGACAGCTGTCAGATACTATTAAAAAAGCATTTATTTAGCTGTCAACAAAATGGTTTTAATTGTACTTAATTGTTCTTACTGCCAATTGAACATGTTTAAACGGGTTTCCCTTTACATATTTTTATACATTTTTCATAACTTGCGGTTTGTTTCCTTGATGTTTTAATTCCATTAGCTATAGAAAACTAACAGTACAGCTTGGATACTGAAAACCATTGTAATTGTTACTTACACTCTAAAAAATGCAGAGTTAAAAACAACCCAAGTTGGGTTGAAAATGGACAAACCCAGAAAATGTGTTTGAACCCAGTGAATGGAACTAGTGGAACCCAGTGGAATGTTTTGCTTAGGGCCCCCAAAAATGTAGGATCAGCACTGTGTAGATTTGTATTTCTTAAACAACCATATAGGAAGACACATCATCGCCATGATGACAATGTCAAGATTCATCAGGCTCAAATTGTGAACAAATAGTTTTGAGGGAGCATGAAGATTTGGCACCTCTGAGTCCAGATCTTAAATTCATTGAAAGTCTTTAGGATGTACTGGAGAAGACTTTAATGTCCTTGACTCTTGCATTGTCAATACAAGATCTTGGGCACAAAATTGGTCACTTTGGTCAAGATCTTAGAAGAACTTTTGCCAAACATATAACATGCTAGAAACTTAATGATCACTGCAATAATGATCCAGTCATAGACTCTTAATCATTTGCCTATTTAAATTCAAACAGCGACTTTTTTTGGCCGGGCAGTGTATATATATAATCTTCCTCTTTATCTGTCTCTCTTCTGGTCCCTGAGAGGTATTTTTAATTAAAGGTCTGTATGTGTGTGTGTGTGTCTGTGGTTCTATACAGATCCAGGCCTGCTCCCTCGGCCAGGGTTAGGCCATCAGTAATTACCCTGCTCATTAACGCAAAGGGGAAAGCAGACAGGCCTGACTATAGCAGGCTTCTCACACTTCGGCCCTCTGCGGATGACGGGGCCAAAGCTCTTGGGGTGGACTGAGTTAGGAGTCTATTACGCAGTCAGGCTAGGTAAAGAAGGTTAAAGGATGTTCTCCAGCCCTGGAGAGCACAAGGTAGGCGTCTGGTAAGGCGCAGCGCACCATTATACTTGATTAGTTGACGTTATCGAGATGCTTTATGAGAAATGATTGCAGTGACTCACAGAGGTCGACTCAAGTTGAGTGCTTGCCTGGCCTTTATCAGCACAAAGCACACAACGGCAAGAAACACGTTTAGAAAGCACACTGAAAGTGCATTTAGAGAGCTATGAGCAAAGGTTGCTGTTTTCTCTAACCTATTTGAGCAAAACCTAACATTTCTTGTTTTGCAGTACAGGCCACTGAGGTCAATTCAACATTTTAAAGTGTGGGCTGCAGAGGTCCAGGCACATGAACGGCTGCGAGGCTTGTACAGGCATTTTAGAGGCTCTGAAACAGGTCCAAAATTATCCTTTTGCCACACCTGTCAATGGGGATTTCAGTTTTATAGTGGGCGGCGTGACAAATATCTTTTATTCTGTAGTGCAATTAAACAGTGCAAAATGGAGAAAGCTTCACATACATGCAAACTTGAACGCCGCATTTTAACTAGCAATGACGGCTTGGGCTGCTTCAGTGATGTTATTAGTACAGTGAATAGTGTGTGCAATTACCTTTCTTTATCATTCTCTAGATGAAGTCATGCATTCGTGAAAACAAATCAGTTTGCCATGTCCATGTGCGCTGATGAAAAAGGTACTCTTCAATAGGCTGTCTTTATAAGTGAACTGCAGATTTGATATTTAAATTACATTCTCGTCTGAAAAGCTCTTAAAACTACATTCCGTGACACAACAACAGCAGTATCTCGAAAATGATAGTAGGTTTTCCAACATAGTTTGATGCCTTATTGAATTTAATGCAGCCTTTACGATAGCACACACTGTATAAAGTTCTTATCAAAGGTCATGTCAATGTGACTAATAATTTCAATGTAAAAATAATCAACAGTCAGATTGTTGTTAAAGCTACACTGTGTGATATTTTCCCCCATCTAACGGTGAAAAGGTATATGACCATCCAGTGAATATTAGTTTTAGTTCCTCTCCGATTTTGTTTGAACTCCTATATATATATATATATATATATATATATATATATATATATATATATATATATATATATATATATATATATATATATATATATATATATATATATATATATATATATATATATATATATATATTCAATGCGTTGGAGGTTTAATACCACTAATGTGATCATACAGAATGACAAATGTAGATTTATTAGGGTACTTTTTGGCCTGTGACAGCTGGTATGTGGTTTTGTGTTTGTGTGTACGTGTAGACCAGCAGCCCGCTGTGTATGTGGCCAACACACCATGTCACCCCCCATTTGGAGAGCAGAGGTCTGCATCTGGGTGAGCTTTTCCAGGCGTGAGCTACAGGCATCCGACAGCACCCCCTCCCTCCCAGCAACCTCTCCTTGCCTCCCCTCCCCGCTGATTTGATTAGGCCACTGTCTCCCTGTGCCTGTAATTGCATTTGCCTGTTGCTGTGTGTTTAAGAATAGCCTCGGTCCCCGTAGCCCTCCCCTCCTGATTTCCCAGCTGCCTCGAGGAGCACTCGGGATAACAAGTCGCCATGACAACCCTACTCACATTGTGGACACGTTCTGCACTCACTGACTTTGCATTTTCTGTCCTGGGTGAATTATTATTATTATTATTTTAAATAGTGTATATATATATATATATATATATATATATATATATATATATATATATATATATATATATATATATATATATATATATATATATATATATATATATATATACTTAGTATGTATGTGCATAAATATGTACATATATAGTGGGTTGCAAAAGTCCACATTGAAAAAATAGGATTCCAATCCAATTTTCAAAACCGATTGAACCCTGAAAGTTTTCAAATTTAGACAATTTAAAGGAGTGGTAAAATACAATTTTACTTTTTCACCCAAAGCTTAAAGCAAAGGGAGATATTTACTTTGAAAGAAATCAATTTCTAAGGACTACAGCAAACAGCCGGTAGGGAACTACAGCCTTTTCCTCCAGACTCGCTGACATCAGCAGCTGCATTATTTACATAAACCCCTCCTTCGAGAGTATTAAATAAGGGGGGCAAGGCCATTTTGCAATGCTGACGAAACGCTGTTATTTTCATCCGGATTGTAGGTCCACTTTGTTCAGCCCTCCTAGCGATGGGGGAGCTAGGGATCAATGGTTAAAATGTAAATCTCGCTCTCTGTGTTGCACATTTTCACAGAGGAAAATGGTACGATCACATATATGATTCGAACGTTCAGTGATCATCTGCCAAATTCAAAAATGTAAATCTGCTTTAGCGTGTTGACTGGCGCTGAGCCAGAGACTGAGTGAGTGAGAGAATGACTTGAGCTCAGTTTCTTTTAATGTTCTTTTAGGTTTCATACACTTCAAATTACATTACACAATCAGAAAAATGTCAGGAGAAGTGTATGATCTTAGGTTGCAAATCCAGCATGCCCCATCTCTGTCATTGTTTAAACATAAAGGTGGCCGGACGCCCACAGTCCGTGATAACTTTACCGATCAACTAACACAACCATTTTCGACCCTTTTCCCTCACGTAATGTCACATTACATATATCATGAGAAGTGGATGATCGTGTGTTGTAAATCCAGCAGGCTCCGTCAGTGTTGTTACAAACATATAAAGGCGGCTCAGATGCCCAAAGTCCGTGATAACTTTACCGATCAAACAAACACACTCATTTTCTACCCTGTTCCCTCACGTAATGTCACGTAACATATATCAGGTGAAGTTGATGATCTTGTGTTGTAAATCCAGCAGGCTCCGACTCCCTGTCAGTGTTGAAAACGGCACCCGCCCACAGCCCGTGATAACTTGCCGATCATCAAACACGTGAACTAGGCGGTTAGTGAATCAGAACACAGCTGGGCCAGCTAACCAATCTGTGGGATAAATGTAAAATATATGAAAAATAATGATTTTCTTTTTTTTAAACAAAGCATGAACACGGGTTACAGTGCACCCCACAAACACGAAATCAGGCCTTTGAAAGAATGTGTTTTACCACCCCTTTAAAAGACAATGATAATGTATATATATCAATGTTGTATTATATTATATATTATTTTCTATATTTCAAAGCAAATTCCAAACTTCCCAGATTTTATTTGCAGGGAAGAGCAAAGCTAAAAGGTTACTGTATGAGCTCATTCCTTGAGGGTGGATTTCACATGTGTGCTTTGCTAGAGAGAAAAACTGCCTGCATATGGTGGCCACAAATCTGTTTATGTGACCCCATTTTTGTCCCCCCTTCCATTACGTCATGTTTCTAAACAGCCTTATCATCTTTACGGCCGGTTCAAGGCCAGTCCTGCTGATGACATGTGGCGTCCTGGTGTTTTATATCAGCGCAGACAGCGGCGGCCCACTGCAGTGCAGTACGGTTGGCCCTGTACGGCCTCTCCCAGCAGCTAACAACTAGATCCCTGTGATCTTTTACAAGGGCCTGGCCCGGGATAAATCATTAAGTACGAGCTGTCCTCTAATCGCTAAATTACCCATGGAAGGCGGGCATTCACCGGAGCCCGGGCCCGGAAAGAACCGCGTATCCCCTGCCAAACCGTCACTAGCTGCTGTTAGATGCTTATAAATTGTGGTGAGCAGATGGGTCAAGGTTTTGATTTGGTCGTGACCCGTGCTAATAAATCCATATGATATAAGCTGAGGAAAGCTCGTTCAGACACAAGCCTTTTTTTGCTTCCAGAGTCCCACTGCCGTCTAACCGCCCCAGGAGTCTTTGCAGTAGCATATACAGCAATTGGGATAGAGAAGAAAACTGGACAAAAACGAGGGAATCAGTAAATCAATACGTTAAGCTCAGTGAGCGCACGCACACGTGTGCACACACTGAGACACAGGAAAGAGTTGCACTTGCCAAAAGACATTTTATTGTTTTAGAGGGTGTGTGGGATTTTTCTCTTTCTATTACCAGTTTTGGATCATTAAGCTATTGATTTTTGTTTGGCCGTGTAAGTGGTTTGCCAGGTCCCTGCAGGGAGTGCCAGGCAGGACTTTTTCTGGTTGTGACAGACAGTCCAATCCTCCCCTGAGCCCCACTGCGCTCCAGGCCTTCCGAGAAAGAGAGGCACCTCAGAGAGAGATGCACCGGATCAGAAAGGAGTTTGTTCAGGTTATAAAAAGGTTGGAGAGCCAGCAATCGGTCAGCAAACAATGGCTGTGTTCGTATGTCCTGTATGCACTATATTCTATACATTTGGCAAAGAGTGAGTCAAATTTGAATTACAGGCTGGATTTGGAATAACAGGCATGCATACTCTGAATATTTCTGCCTTAAAATGGCAAATAGTAAGACTAGGGTGCTATTCCAAATTCAGTCACTAGAATTGCTTTTATTATTACTTTCAGTTTATGCATCGATCTAGAAAGGTCAGTTTGTGCACATTGTGGGAAATATTATTGGCAAATAGTTAGTTTATTCTTTGTGTATTCCATGCATACTAGAGAGTAGTATGTTAGTATGATATTCTTAGTTATGAAACATGAGAACAAAGTCTGCTTGAATTGAAAGAATAAATGGAGTATGCACACCAACAAAATAAAAGTAATATCTGTCAAAATAATTATAAATTATAGTATTTTTTACTTTGATGATATTCTATATATGCAGTGGAAAAAAGTTAGCAAAAAATGCCTATGAAAAAAAATGAAATTGGCAAATGTTTCAAGTAATAATAATAAATAATCTATTATTAAATAAATAAATAAAATAATCTAATAATCTAAAATTAATAAATAATCTAATTCCATAAATTATTTTTGCTGGAAAATTACGCCATTCGATGCAAGACATTACTAATTGTTTTTTTTATATATTCTTACTGATGCATATTTTGCAAACATCAGTCATTATTTCTTTTCTACCAGCAACTTTACTAACTGGTGCAGTACTTGACTGAGTGTGTGCATACATACAGTGGGTACGGAAAGTATTCAGACCCCCTTACATTTTTAACTCTATATTGCAGCCATTTGCTAAAATCATTTAAGTTCGTTTTTCTCATTAATATACACACAGCACCCCATACTGACAGAAAAACACAGATTTTTTTACATTTTTGCAGATTTATTAAAAAAGAAAAACTGAACTATCACATGGTCCTAAGTATTTAGACCCTGTGCTGTGACACTCATATTTAACTCAGGTGCTGCCCATTTCTTCTGATCATCTTTGAGACTTAAGGTTCCTAGAAGCACAGTGGTCTCCATAATCCTTAAATGGAAGATGTTTGGGTTGACCAGAACCTTTCCTAGAGCTGGCTGTCCAGCCAAACTGAGCGAGAAAAATATTGCCTGTCCAATACAGTCCCAACAGTGAAGCATGGTGGTGGCAGCATCATGCTGTGGGTTTTTAATTGTTATTGAGGGAAAGATGAATGTGGCCAAGTACAAGGATATCCTGAAAGAAAACCTTCTCCAGAGTGCTCAAGACCTCAGACTTGGCTGTAGGTTCACCTTCCAACAAGACAATGGCCCTAAGCACACAGCTAATATAACGAGTGGCTGCTCAACAACTCTGTGACTGTTCTTTAATGGCCCAACCAGAGCCCTGACTTAAACCCAATTGAGCATCTCTGGAGAGACCTGAAAATAAATGATATCAGTGCCCACTGTATATTCCGACTCTCCAAATAGCAATTAAACATCTAAAACTATCTTTATTTGTATATTTATTCTGAAAATAACTCCTTTTGCCAGCATCGATCACATATAGAATTGTTCCTAAAGCCATTGAATGTGAACGTATGTGTTACAAACAATTTAATATAAGCAATTTATATGAATTTGTTCTGCTCACGCTTCCTGAATTGAGGCCCATCGTTTGAGAGTTTAGTTTGAGCGAACCGCTTAAAGTGTGCTTTGAAAGTCATTAAAGACTTGCTTTTTCATGGCAAGAGTCCATAGTATCTATTATTCATCATTTGTTTGGTACATTCAGTGCAAATTATTTTTATCATACCTCCAAGTAGTGTCATGTTAAAACAGAATTTTTAGACTTTGTTGCCAGGCCAACAGTTAGAACTAGTTAAACTGTGGTCCTTTGTTGAGCGTAAATGTGCTTTGTCCTGACAATAAAAACCAGCTTGTGAGAATTCCACCCCATCTCATCCCCCAATGTGAGAGACTGTGTTCTGACCCAGGCTTTCATTAGAAATTCACGGACACAATTTGGGTGAAATTTTTTTGCATTAATAATGAAAGCGATGTCCCTGCTGCACGGGGACCGGGGCTGGCGGTCTTGGCCGCCCTCCCGACTGCGCAGAGGGTGTCTACAAATGAAAGAGAGTAAATTAAGGAGAAAGAGGAGCTCCTGTGCTGCTCTTACGCC
Source organism: Pseudorasbora parva (assembly GCF_024679245.1). NCBI lineage: Eukaryota > Metazoa > Chordata > Actinopteri > Cypriniformes > Gobionidae > Pseudorasbora > Pseudorasbora parva. The sequence continues at coordinate 12,859,379 of NC_090189.1, read as the reverse complement.
CCGTGGGGAGAGGACACTATTTCATTTCTCTTCAAAGAGCGGAAATATGAAACATTGTTTCCTCTCAGCCGTCACCATCACTCTCTTTTTCTTTCTTTCTTTCTTATTCTCTCTCTCATGACCCCTCCCTCTTTGAGGAGAGTGTTTTAAATTATTAAAGATTTTAATCATTGTTCTAAAATGCTACAGACTGTCTGGCAGGAGGCATGGGGGTGCAGTTGGTGGGGGCAGGTCGTTTCGAGAGGTGGCAGGGGGTCTGCGGAGGCAAGAACGATTATGCTTTAGAAATTGCTTGAAGTGACTGCTGCTCTTTGCTGTCCTTGCCACTCTGAGGGTGAATTAGTTTTTTACTCCATATTTCTTTCATTTGTATATGTGTGTGTGTTTCTGGCCTTAAACCACCAAATTAAACAGAAAGCCTTTAGACCGTGTAAAACAGAGCCTTTAGACCGTTTTTTTTTTTTAACTCTTGAGTGTTTTGTCATAGGGTTTTGTTATCAGTTAATATTTTGATTCAGCGGGATGCATTAAACTGATCAAAAGTCACAGTAAAGACATTTATAATGTTACAAAAGATTTTTATTTCAAATGAATGAAACATTCTGTTCATCAAAGAGGCCTTTAAAAAATGTTTCATTGTTGCCCCAAAAAAATATTAAGCATTGATAATAGTAAGAAATGTTTCTTGACCAGTAAAAATAAAAATATTAACCCATACCCATAATAACGCATACCTTGGGTCTTAGTTATTTACTATCTTCCTCCTCAATTCATTATAAACAATATAACAAAACATCTTTCACATATTTTTTTTATTGTATAGGGTCGCTAAAGACCCGAGGTGTGAAACAGAGTAAGCGTATGTTTTCATGCACAACAATAACTGAATCTTTAGTGACTGAATAAGTGCAATTGTGTCTGATACGCAATGATGAAGTGATTTTTCTCTGTTACTTCATAAACAAAAGAATAGGAAGAATCATCATCAGGCTTAGCGGTTTACTGCAGAGCAAGTTCTGAACGCAATCAGATATTAGTTGTCACTATCACTTGATGGTGAAGCTGTCCGCGATCAAAATATTGATTTTGAAGAAGTTGAAAATAATAGTTTTGAAAATTAGTTTGAGATGGCGAATGTGAGGCAGATGCTGAATGTACTGGGAAATGAGTTCAGATGAAGTCTGTGATGTTGGTATAAAACATCTGCTCAAACTGAACCTTTCTAAGCTCCAAAGGGTAACAAAATATGCTTTGTTTTATTATTCTGTAATCTAATATCAGGAGAGTATTATATTAATTTGACAGATAGAGATCTAGCCGTGTGATTAGCAAAACATTCATGCATTTAAGAGTTAAAAGTTTCTTCTGCTTATCAAGGCTGCATTTATATGATCAAAAATACCGTAAAAACAACAAAACTGACATATTATTGCAATTTAAAATAACTTTTCTATTTGATTATATTTTAAAATGTAATTTATTCCTATCATGGCAAAGCTGAATTGTCAGCACCATTACTCCAGTCTTCAGAGTCACATGATCCTTCAGAAATCATTTTAATAGGCTGATTTGGTGCTCAGGAAAACAATTCTTACCATCAGTGTTGAAAAGTTTTTCAGGATACTTTGATCATTGGCATTTACTTGTAATGTAAATCTTTTGTATCTGTCTTTACTGTCTCCTTTGATCAGTTTAATACATTCTTGCTGAGTATTAATTTCTTTAAAAAAAAAAAACTAAAACTTTTGAACAGAAAAGCCCTGTTTTTTTCTTCATTTTTGTGTGCAAAAGGCATCAGACGATCAGTAAATTATCTGTGGCTGACACTAGCGTGTTTCTGCCACTGCCATGACATTTATTTAGTTTTAGTTCATTAGTTTAACTACCTCTTCCAATGTCCATAGAGCACATTACTAAGCAGGACGTTGTGTTGTTCAGGGCTCGTGCAATAGGGAGCTCATTGTTGCTGCTGGACTTTTAGAGACTTCAGCTCACTGTGTTTTAATAATATTTTCTGTTAATCAATACCACACTACATGCAAACTCCCACAGTTCTCTTGTCCCTGATTGTTACTGAAACATTTCTGGTTCCTGGTTCTCCGAGGGATTTTAGTTCAATAGTCTGGTGCTGATTTGAAAAGGTTTTAATCAATGCTGAGGATTAAATTGGGAATCTATCCGTTTCACTTCACTTTTGGCAGGTCTTTCCGCTGTCACACTTAAAGCCTCAGAGTTTGCCGCCTTCGCTACCGAGAATCCTCCGAGGTGCTAATAAGATTAGCTTCGCTAGGTGTACACACATGCAAACATCTGTGATCATGGGATGAGGATGGATGTGGCAAACCCTCAGAGACTGAAGCAAAATAACCCAGCTGTGCTCTGCAGTCGTCTTAAAGGGCTTCGCTGACCTTTTCTGAGGAATGTCGCCACTCTCGCGTTAGTCACATAAATGACAGTTGTGTGTATATGTGCGTGTGTGTTAAGAGGAGCCGTTGGGTGCTTGGCTGATTCAGCGAGAGAAAGAGATAGCAAGTGCATTCATTGGAAAGCAATAGTCTAATAATGTACATGTGAGTTTATTGAGTTTATTGTTAAGGAGCGGATGGGGGCACATCTGCACAAGAGTCTATTCTAATGAGCGCAGATGGAGTCTGCGATTCTGAGAGTGAGCATGTGACGTCAGTCGCCACACACACACACACACAAACATACACTGCTGGTGCGATCTGTTTCCAGCCATCATTTGCTTTCCATTCTGTTACTTTCAAATAACTACCACAATACAATGCAATACCTGTGGTACTTCATTTAATTTAATCAAAAATACAGTTAAAATTATTCATATATACAATTATGTTGTAATATATTTTGAAATATAATTTACTCCTGTGATGACACAGCTGAATTTTCAGCACCATTACTCCAGTCCTCAGTGTCAGATGATCCTAAATCTGTTTTGAAGACAGTTTTGCAGTTTATTTTTTTTGTGGAAACCATTATACATTTTTTTCAAGATTCATTGACGAATAGAAAGTTAACAAAACAGCATTTTAAACTTTTGTAACACAATAAAATTGTGTGTATATATAAATAATGTGTACATGTGTGTGTATATATACACTCACCTAATGGATTATCAGCAACGCCATACGAATACTGTGTTTGACCCTCTTTCGCCTTCAGAACTGCCTTAATTCTACATGCCATTGATTCAACAAGGTGCTGAAAGCATTCTTTAGAAATGTTGGCCCATATTAATAGGATAGCATCTTGCAGTTGATGGAGATTTGTGGGATGCACATCCAGGGCATGCAGCTCCCGTTCCACCACATCCCAAAGATGCTCTATTGGGTTGAGATCTGGTGACTGTTGGGGCCATTTTAGTACAGTCAACTCATTGTCATGTTCAAGAAACCTATTTGAAATGATTCAAGCTTTGTGACATGGTGCATTATCCTGCTGGAAGTAGCCATCAGAGGATGGGTACATGGTGGTCATAAAGGGATGGACATGCTCAGAAATAAAGCTCAAGTTGGCTGTGGCATTTAAACGAATCCCAATTGGCACTAAGGGGCCTAAAGTGTGCCAAGAAAACATCACCCACACCATTACACCACCACCACCAGCCTGCACAGTGGTAACAAGGCATGATGGATCCATGTTCTCATTCTGTTTATGCCAAATTCTGACTCTACCATCTGAATGTCTCAACAGAAATCGAGACTCATCAGACCAAGCAACATTTTTCCAGTCTTCAACTGTCCAATTTTGGTGAGCTCATGCAAATTGTAGCCTCTTTTTCCTATTTGTAGTGGTGATGAGTGGTACCCAGTGGGATCTTCTGCTGGTGTAGCCCATCCTCCTCAAGGTTGTGTGTGTTGTGGCTTCACAAATGCTTTGCTGCATACCTCATTGTAACGAGTGGTTATTTCAGTCAAAGTTGCTCAGCTTATATCAGTCGGCCCATTCTCCTCTGACCTCTAGCATCAACAAGGCATTTCGCCCATAGGACTGCCGCATACTGGATGTTTTTCCCTTTTCACACCATTCTTTGTAAACCCTAGAAATGGTTGTGTGAGAAAATCCCAGTAACTCTGCAAATACTCAGACCGGCCCGTCTGGCACCAACAACCATGCCACGCTCAAAATTGCTTAAATCACCTTTCTTTCCCATCCTGACATTCAGTTTGGAGTTCAGGAGATTGTCTTGACCAGGACCACACGCCTAGATGCATTGAAACAACTGCCATGTGATTTGTTGATTAGATAATTGCATTAATGAGAAATTAATTAAAAAGAAAGAATTTAATGAACAAGTTTTCCTAATAATACTTTAGGTGAGTGTATAACAAAGTACATGTATGTATGTGTTTTGTAGTGTACACTGGTTTGTGTCTTGCCGATTCTCTGATTCTTTGTGATCTATACTTTGGAAAAAAAAGTACCTGCTCATAGGAGTCATTTTTTTCATGAATTAGAAAGCGTGTTATGTGCAGCCAGCGAGAACAATAAAAAAAGAAAGATGAGGTTTCGGTTTATTGTTTTTCTATTATTTTGTAATGCTCAAACTTTCTCATCATATTCAATTCAGAGTTCAAGCTCACAACTCAGATGAAATATAACTAGTGCCGTGACAGTTCACTGAACCCCTAGCTTTCCTTTGCACATTATGATAGTTTTAATAATGTCCCAATTCAAAACATCTTGCCAATGAATTAGTAGATATATGCTTTTGTCATTTTATGATGCCTTTGTGTTCTTTTTTGAAGTCCCCATTCATTTGAATAACATTGAAAACATGTCATACAGGTATATAATGACGAAATTGTAATTTCTGGGTTAAATATCCCTTTAATCAAGTTACTGGGTGTGTGATGATAATGATAATAATGGTAAGGTCCTAAAGGGCAGGTGTGTGTGTGTGTGTGTGTGTGTGTGTGTGTGTGTGTGTGTGTGTGTGTGTGTGTGTGTGTGTGTGTGTGTGTGTGTGTGTGTGTGTGTGTGTGTGTGTGTGTGTGTGTGTGTGTGTGTGTGTGTGTGTGTGTGTTCGTTCATGCCTGGGCATGTATTGTTGTTGTGTGTTTGTGTTGGTGATCTTCTGCTCCCGTCTGTGTGTTTAACTCCATTTAAAGCGAGGCAGTTCTTTGCTGTAATGATTGCTTACTGCTGTAGGAGCGCTAAATAGTCCCTGAGGACTGGGTTTGCTGTGGCCTCTCTCTCTCTCTCTCTCTCTCTCTCTCTCTCTCTCTCTCTCTCTCTCTCTCTCTCTCTCTCTCTCTCTCTCTCTCTCTCTCTCTCTCGGAAAAAGGCTTATGCGTCACACGCGGTGCAAGAAGAGCAGAGGTGGCTTCTGATATCCTGACACCTTCATAGCCAAGGCTGCCGTCATCCATTGCGTTCGCAGTAATTGTGCTATGAATCTCTCACTTTTGCCTTCTTTTCTACACCTCTGTTTACACCCATCCTCCACCCATTTGACTTTTTTGACACTATATGGAAAGAGAATATAAGGTCAGATGGCTGCTTTCACCCCATCCCAGCTGCTCTAATCACTTTTAAGTCACTGGTGGTAAGTAGTTAGACACTAAATCATGGTCACTAAAGTAAACCAGTATATATTTATATATATACACAACCAAATGCAGGTACCAGTCGGATACTGGTTTGTAAATATATATTATTTTGTATTACTTTTTTTATTTACGCTTAACAACTTCTACATTGCTTATTTTATTTGTAATTTATTACTTATTTTAAAATATTATATTAGTTTGACTTGTTTTACTTAGAGGAAATAAAGTCGAACGGTGCATTTGATTTCATTTTGAAGATAGCAGAAAAAAAAAGTCAAAGAGCATTTAGAAAAAGAAAGAAAAGAGAGTATATAAAGCAAGACACTACAAGTGGCCTAGTATGAAGCTCATAAATAATCCCGAGGCAATTATGCATGTCCACTTAGAGCTTCACTTTTGTGTCTTAGTGAGAGGAGAAAAAGAAAACGAGAAATGCAACAAAAAGGAGGAGGAGAGAGAGAGAGAAAGTCCCCAATTTGACAGCTTTTGGGCTTGTTTTTCATTTTTTATTCATTAGATAAGTAAAAGCAAATACAAGGAAGGCAGGGGGTGTTGTGCTGTGATTTATGTTTACTTCTCTGAGAGAATGCAGGATTTATTTGCAACCAAGGCTTTACGCTACACACCGCAAAGCTTTGCATTACTGAGAGAGAGAGTGAGGGAGGAGGTGTAATGTAATAAAGAGGGACATATTCTTTCTTTTCTCTATGTCTGTCTCCTTCCCCGTGTTGTCAAATAAATGTTCTCTTTTTATCGTCACTATCATAATGACCGGAGGCAGCTTATTGCAGCTGTTTATTGCTTTCATATGTGTAATTATGCAGTGATGGGAGAGCGAGTGTGTGTTTGTGATGTGTAATCTGCCTCTCTAATGGATTAGGCCCAACTTTAATGAGCTCATCACGCACACACACTGATACACACGCTTAGAGAAACACTTGGATCAGGGGAGAGGGAGCGAGAGGTTGGGGCTGGTACTAAAAAAGGTAGAAAAGGTTGGAAGTATAGTTTAACAATTGACAGTTAATGTTACCAGTTGGAGGATTACTTACAAATTGTAGTCCATTACTGAATACAGATTACATGAGGAAAAAAATATCACGTAATCTATTACATTTTAGGATTACTTTTAGCCTTGACCTGTTTATCACATAGATTTGAATAGGATGATATTTTAGTATATGTAATTCCACAAAACTGGAAGACTTTCTGAAGCAATAGGTTGTTTTAGAAAGGACAGTTTAAAAGATAAAACAGAAGAAATAGTGAGAATCAATAAAGTATGAACAATTTACTGTCATATTGTGAATATTAAGTAATCATGTGATCAATAAAAATGTAACTGTAGTCTGATTATGAGTGTTTTAAAACTTTATATAAACTAATTATGTAATCCAGATTACATATTATCAGTTTATAATGTAATATTTACATGTTGGTCAAAAAAAAATGTATACATTGAATTGATTAACCATATAATTGTGCATAGTGAGGTTTAAACAATAAATATGCTTATTAGCTTAATATGCTTGTATGTGTTGTATGTGTTGCAAGACTTTTATTTTCTCTGATAGCATCAGCAATACATTAGGTTGAGGTCTGTAACAGCACAAACGAAGTGTTTCCAAGTCGAGCTTATATATTATCATGTCACTGGATACAAATTAAATAGGCATTATTCACTTTCAGACAGCCTCCCAGGCAAAGGTGAAAGATCTCTTGTTTCAAATTCAGTTTCAGCTTTATTCCCATTAGAACAGGTCTCACCTCAAGTTCCTGTTGCACTTTATAAATAGGGAAAATAAAGCGATTACTTTACTGCATGGGGAAAATGAGGGGTAAGCACAAGAACAATATTAAAGAAACTTTAAAGAAAAAAACTCATTTCTAAACATAAGAACAATGTGAAACTGATATGACATTACTTACAGACTAAATATCTTTTTGCATGGTGAAAAACAAAAAAAAATGTTTTCGTAACCTTTTTTATCGATGTAACCCAGGCCTCATGAGCAGGGATAAATAATAATAACAACCAATAATGTCAAAGCCTAACATATTTCATAATCCATTCAAATCCTGAGGCGTAAAATCCTGCCCTACATTATTTCCCAACAAATATTCTGTGAAATGTCACTTTATAAAAAAAATAAATCAGTTGGGAATGCGGTTTTGTGTCATTTTAATGACATTCAAACTGAAAGAAAAAAAATGACACAGATACTGACTAAAGAAACGGAACTAAAAAGATTAGAGGAAAAACCCTTGAATGTCAATATTTCACGGGCAGATGGCAGATTCATGTCTTTTTTGGGTTCGATTAACTGATATCTTTCATTGCATGACATTACATTTAAGTTCCTAGTAGTCATTTTTACAATAAAGTGCACAAACGACGTCTTTAATTAGCCAGGTGTGTCAGAATGCACCTGCTATTGCAAAAGTTTCTGTGCGGATTCACACCGGAGCGGGCCCTGAAAGAGCACTTTCCTGTCTCCCCCCTCCGGTAAAGTTGTCTCATTTTCATTTGACACAATTTATAGATGTGCCTCCAAAGCATGCGCTATTTTACACCCCTGGATCATTAAATGAAACCCTTCGGAAGCTCTCGAGGTGCAAAGCACTTTTGCGGGAGGTGTAAAACGCGCAGGGTTTTTACGGGCGTCCCGGGCGCCGGGAGATGAGGAGGAGGACGGTGGCAGGGGTTTAAAGAGGCAGCCAGCCGTGTCGTTTGGGAAGGTTACAAGGAGCCACGGGACTCCGGCGCTTTAAAGACTTACCTCAGGACATGCTGCAGTGAGGGAGGGAGAGAGAGGGAAGGAAAATGAGTGTGAGTTATGGGCACTGTGGTGGTTTAATAATTCAGTGAAATCCAAATTTGAGCAGATGCCCCTGGTGCTCTGGGTAAAATAAGGCCGTGCTGAATGGGAAAGAAAGGTTTCTGGAAGAAGCAGGAAGTAACATTTGGAGAGTGCCAAGTGGAAATTGTGCTTGAGTGGAGGTCGCTGGGTTGCTGTGCATGTTCCCAACAGATTGCTTTCCTCATTGAAGAGATGTGTGTGTTAGTGGGTGTTTAGAACTTCTCTTAAGTGCTGTGTATTAAAAAAAATAGCTATATAGCTATTTAAATGTTCAATATGTATAAGGATAATGGTCACGCTTTAGTTTAGAGTCCAATTATCAGTATTAACATCTATTGCCTGCAACGTTTGCCTCAATAATCTCCTAATAACTGTTTATAAGTAGTTAGTAAGGTAGTTGTGAAGTTTAGGTAGGTTTAAGGCATGTAGATTATGGTCATGGAGAATAAGGCATTAATATGTACTTTATAAGTACTAATATCCAGCCAATAGTAATATGAATGCTAATAAGCAACTAGTTAAAAGTGAGAATTGGATCTTGTTAGCAGGATCATTCACAGCTAGCTGTGCATTAAACAAATGTAATGCACGACGTGGAGTGCATTATAATCATTTAAATCATTTAAAGCACAGCTATCCGTGCAGGTGTATTGTATTGTCATTTAAAAGTTGTTGTTGCAGCCCTCAACTGATGTTGATGTTGATATGTTGGGCCCTATCTTGCACCCAGCGCAATTGACTTTGTACACCGACGCATGTGTCATTCCTATTTTGCACCCGCGCATAGAGTGCTTTTCCCTCCACAGAAGCACGTCGCTAAACTAGTGAATGAACTTGCGCTCCTTGGCCGGTTCAGCGCAAAAAGGAGGCGTGTTCCGGCGCAAACAATCCCTGGTGCTATTTTGCTGTTCCATTAAACAGTTGCGCCACTGACCAGAAAAAGGGCGCATGCTTGACCATTATGTAGCGTGCACAACGCGCATAAACTTTGCTCATGTAATCTACACAGATGCAACAGTTATTTTTGCAAATCATAAATTGTTACACTAAAATGTAACAATGACAAATTGTTTTTTTCCGTCAAGAACCAGGAAAAAAAATCAACTGAAAAACTGAAAAAACTGTTTAATCCACGCCTGTTTAACCAACGCTATTTTGGGTGGGTTTCTGCCATCCCCATACAACACAACTTCTCTGTCTTTCACTGCTCTTACAAGAACATCAGTCACGTCGGCTGTGAACCGCTCCTGGCGTGCGCCTGGTAAATACGCCATAATAATAGCAATCCATAATGGAACTTGCGCACCTGCTTTTAAAGGGAATGTTGGATGATGCTCTGATTGGTTTATTCATGTTACGCCCAAACCACACCTATGAATAATGAAGCTACTTCAGACCAACCCATTTCAGATTTGCGCCAGGCGCAAAAGCCATTTATCCCGCCGGGAAAATAGCAACAGCGCCCGCCCACAAAGTTACTTGGCCTTCGCGCTTTGACACTTGCATTTCAGATCGTTAAAATAGGGCCCGTTGTGTTTTGGCCTGAAGCTCCGCCCTCCACCTATCTACCAATCACGAAGTCAGTAGTGTTTCAGTAGTGCATCCGGGTTGCCAGATCTGCTCTAGTTACCGCAGCTGCAGCTACAAACGTTCCTGTGGATCCTGCAGCCTATCTGGCAACCTTGAGTCAGGACGGGGGGGAGGGTTTGAGAGGGGATACTGACTGCAGTACCAGTTTTGGCCACAATCTTACATACACTTCCTTACAACTGAAATATGTAAATAAAAGAAGCTTAAGAAATTAGACATTCAAATCAGAATTGTCGAATCTCTCTATGGTCGACTGATAGTCGAATCATCTATGTGTATGTGAATGGGTTGGGAGGGACACGACACTAGTCAGCAGGAGGGTAAAACTATTTTTATTTTCCTTTACACACTGCACACAGCAACAACTTTTAATAAAGTGATCAAAACTGCCTGCCAACTGACAGACGCACTGACAATGGCTTTCATATTTAGGTTTAAATAATGTTTAAATAATGTTATGTGGTGGATAAACATTAATAAACCGTTTTTTCATAACATGTTTAAGCCGCGAGAGGAAAGAGGAAAAGAACACTTTGAGTGCGTTTACATGCCCGTTCTTAAGCCGATTGTGCCTAAAAGGGGTGAAGGACGCAAAGCTCAGTCAGGTGGCGGATCTCACACCGCCACCTGACGCGAAAATTATATATATAAATTATATATAAATTCAATATAAAACCTTGAAAAAGCGCTGTGGTGCGGCAGGATTTTAAATAACTTCCTGAGTGGCCGCAGACAGGTGCCGAATGCTGCCGCCGGTGTGTGTGTGCATGTGTTCACTCATTGAATGTGTTCGAATTTTAAAGGCAAGGCGTGGCGCCCCTAAAGGTTTCGTACACCAGACACTCAGCTCAGCGCCTCAACACCGTGAGATCTGTGGCCGAATCCAGCTCCGCATATCGATGCATCGAATCTTCGACTATTCGGGGTCACCCCTAATATATACATATGTAAATACAAAATTACGTTTTTATTTTAATATATACAAATATGAAATATCTATTTCTGTATAATGTTTTATATATTTAATTTTAAACTCTTAGTTTATTGCATTTACCTTTATTCCTTTAGCAGACACATTCATCCAAAGTTTATTTAAAGGTTTATATATTTTTTTAAATCCCCATTTTCTCTGGACTTTTTGGACCCTGCTGTATTGAAACCTTGTCATTGTTAGAGAGTTCTGCTACTCTGCGGTGTACTCTCTGCTAGACAGCAGATTTATAATTTATCTTTATGTTTTTATTTAGTATTTGTTTGCTGGCTCTCGTGTCTTGAATGACTCTCAATGCAATCTGAGCCCGGCACAACAAAGGCAGGGTAGCTCATCCTTCAAGAATTACCTCCTCCTTCACAAACCCAGAAAGAACACGCTCATCCCTTTGTGGAGAAATGAAAGGAATATTATTGTTCCTACTGTGAGAATGAACTTTAAAAGATTTTCTGCCTTAGTTTGTTGAAAAGTTTGCTCTCTTCTCTTGCTGCATGACTGCAATTTAAAAGCCTGCCTTTTTAAAAGCTCACTGTAACAGTATTTTAATACAGCCCAGCCTTTAGTATTTGAATATAAAGGCTGTGATATCCCTCACGCTTCTTTTTCTCCGAGAAAGGAGAGGAGAGGAAAAGTGATAGATTATTCATTGCATGCTTTCCATTCATCAAAACACTGCCAGAAAGGGTCAGATATTTTACATAACCAAAGTTGGTTTTGCTATTTCTATTTTCCCCTCGCTTATTTTGTAGCGTCAGGTACAAGCATCATAAACACTAGTTGCCTTAAAGGGATAGTTCACCCAAAAATGCTAATTCTGTCATCATTTACTCACCCTTCTGTTGTTCCAAACCTGTCTTCCTTTCTTCTGTGGAATACAAAAGCAGATATTTTTGAAATCCTCATCCGTACATGACGTTCGGTGTTGGTTGGACAGCGGGCTGCTAATGCTAACCATAACATTACAGGTTAAAAGCCAAAACATGCTAAGACTTTATCTTTCTAAACCATACAGAGATCATCTATATTACCGTATGTGTGTTTGAATATCAGAAGCAGTGATATTATGCAGATTTAGACATGCAGGTGGTGTGTAACAGCTCATCACAGATTTCTGGAGCGCTTTAGAATGGGCTAACAGGAGGAAAAAAGAACCCCCGTGGTGGAAGATACTCCCTCAGTGCAGACGTGACACCCACTCGTACGTTTCTGTGGCCGTTTACCCCAGCGTGTGTGTGTGTGTGGTGCCAGTGAGTTACATCACCATAAGGCCGTGCCATGCTGTGGCTCAGTGGCGGAGATACGGACGGCAGGGTCTGTGCAGATGGAGACAGAAGGTTTCTGGTGAGGTGAGGTATACAGAGAGATAAAAGTGTTTTTGTGCTGCTATATTTATAAAGAAGGGTAATTTTGTGGAATTATGGGTGATTTTGTGCGCATGTGAGTGGATTTGCGTCCTTGTATTTGTCCGTGTTTGCGCGTATGTGTGCGGGAGGCCTTTTCTGCTTCTGCTTTTCTGTTCCTTTGTGTAAAAGGTTTTGCCCTCTTGGAATATGTGATGTGGAGCTCAGGGAGGCTGTCCTGCTCAATGCTGCCATCTAGCTGTGGCGGATGAAAGCCCTCCAGGGGCCTCTGAAATCGCAGTTCGGAAGTAATGTGGAAGCCTGTGGCGCAGCACAATGACAAATGTCTCCAAATGCCACATTATGTTTCATTCAGCTCAGTTTTATGACATGCCATCACGTTCAGTTTTAATGTGCACAAGATCTCATTCCACATGTGCACGTCAGATTCACCCTGGGAGTGCGAGTGCATTTCACTCTGTCGGGATGCACAAATGCCATGTGTGTGTGAGAAACGCTCTCCAGATATGAATAGTTTTAAAACGCTTTTTGGAATATTTTGATTATCATGGCAATGTATTTTTGTTAGTATTTTTTAAAGGATTGTACAAATACCACATATTATCAATATATGTAATAATATTTAACAATATTATTAGTAAATATTAACATTAAATATATCTTTTGTAAAATAACTTTATAAAACGTTGATTAATTTAGAATTAGCATATATAATTTTTCATTAGTAAAATAATTTCTGGCTGTATGGATGAAAAAATAATCACATTATTAATATTTAATATGCATAAAAATAATATTTTAATAGAAAAACAATTTTTTCATTAAACCATTTTTAATTAGCATATTTAGATTTGTATTTGTAATAAGATCTCAATGACTGTATGTACATGTACAAATAATCACATATGAATTATATATTTATAATATTAAATATAAATAAAAAATGTAATCAAATAAATGATTCATTTTTAATTAACATATTTATTTAAGAATCTAAAAATCAACACATTAGTAATATTTGTATTAATTTATACATATAAAATATATATTAATATAATATTATAATATTATATTATAAAATAGTATTAATATTTTACTTAGTGCTGTTGATTAATCAATTAATGGCATCCTAAATAAAAGTTTGTGCTTACATAAAATATGTGTGCTGTGTATAATTATTATGTATAAATAAATACACACACATGTATGTATATATTTAAGTAATATTTGCATGTGTATACTGTATATTTATATAATTTATATTATATATAAATGTTATTTTAAATACACAAAGTTTTTTACTAGACTTTTTTAATATATATATATATATATATATATATATATATATATATATATATAAATAAGTTTATATATATATATATAAAGTCTAGTAAAAAACTTTGTGTATTTAAAATTATATTTTTACATAATATAAATTATAAAAATATACAGTATACACATGCAAATATTACTAAAAGTATATATATATATATATATATATATATATATATATATATATATATATATATATATATATATATATATATATATATATATATATATATATACTTTAAGTAATATTTGTAAGTATGCAAGTATATATATATATGCAAGTATATATATATATATATGCAAAACACATGCAAGTATATATATATATATATATATATATATATACTTGCATGTGTTTATTTATAAATACATAATAATTATACACAGTACACACACATTCATTAATTTTACAGCACTCATTTTAATAGAATAGGATCATATTTTAATACTTTTTGTACAAGTATTTCGATGACTATGAAAAATCATCACATTAAATCATATTTTTAAAGAGTTTAAGATTTTGTTTAAGTTTAATTATTTAATTTTGAATTAACATATTTAAGTTGCATAAGCTTTCTTGCATCTTTGTGTGTGTGTGTGTGTGTGTGTGTGTGTGTGTGTGTGTGTGTGTGTGTGTGTGTGTGTGTGTCCGTGCGTGCGTGCGTGCGTGCGTGTGTGTGTGTGTGTCCGTGCGTGTGTGTGTGTGTCCTTGTTTATATTTCATTGTGGGGACCAAATGTCCCCATAAGGATAGTAAAACCTGAGATCACCTACATTGTGGGGAAACAAGCGGTATGTAAAAATGCAGAATGTTTCCTGTGATGGATAGGTTTAGGGGCAGGGGCAGTGTAGGGGGATTGTGTGTGTGTGTGTGTGTGTGTGTGTGTGTGTGTGTGTGTGTGTGTGTGTGTGTGTGTGTGTGTGTGTGTGTGTGTGTGTGTGTGTGTGTGTGTGTGTGTGTGTGTGTGTGTGTGTGTGTGTGTGTGTGTGTGTGTGTGTGTGTTTGAGAGAGAGAGAGAGAGAGAGAGAGAGAGAGAGAGAGAGAGAGAGAAACGCTCTCGTATGTGTGCGATGAGAGTTAGGGGAACACAATTAGCACACATAGCAGAGTCCATTTGTGCCATTGGGAGAGAAACATTAAAATGTATGTGAGTAGAGGCCTGCTGGGATACCGAGACTGTGTAGGTGTGTGTGTGTGTGGCAGTGACCTTGCTCTGCTCCCCGATCTATGTCCAAATCTACCTCGCTTTCTCCCTCTCTCTCTTTTCACTATTCCCTCCGCCCTCACTATCAGCAGCCATGGTAAAATAAATAATGCATCAAAACACATTAAAAACATTAGCTGGGCTTTACTGCCAATAAAAGAGGAGGGTGCTGGGGATGGAGGAAAATAAGGAGTGAGTGATCAGGTCTGAAAAACGAAGTGAACTTTATGAAGTGAGAAACCCCAGAGCTGTTCATCTGGACCTGAGCCAGGACGCCACAGGTGCGCTGACCAGGTGCACTGTGGGTATTTTACGTCGTAAATGATTCCAGTAAAATATGCAGTTGGAAGATGACTTTAATAAACATAATTGGTGTTTAAATTGGCATTGCAGGCTATTTAATTAGTTTATCGTTGATATGCAAAAGCAAGGGTATATCACAGTTTCAACTAAAATATTCATACGTTTTCAGCATTCATAATCAGCATATGATTTCTAAAGGATCATGCCACTGTTGCCTTACAATTTTGAGTTCATTGAAATAAAAATAAAAAATAGTTAATACAATTAATATTTTTGATAATCAACAACCTTTATTAAAATATAATTATAAAGATTTTGTAAGCATATTGGGTAATTGTGTGTGTTTGATTTGTGACGACAGAGAAACTTGCCAAATGGTGCTATTTTCATGATTTATCACATTTTTTATGTGGTTCAGATACAATAATATTTTGAGTTTCTATTTATTAAACAAATTTCTTTAGTTTATTTATTTTATTTAAATAAACTTTAAAATGTATATTATTTAAGGCAACCACTTACTTTTTTAAGTTAAACCAACAAAAACAATACAGTGTGTGACACTGATGACCGGAGTAATGATGATGAAAATTAAGCTTTGACATCACAGATTTAAAAAAATAATAATAATAATCTGCTTATTGTTATCAAATGTTAACTTTTAATAATGTTAAGCAATGTGGTGTAAAAATATACAATATGTTAGCAAACTTTTTTATTTAAAACAGCAGTTGGAAAAAAATAAAGGTCACAATGATTATTCAAAAATAGGATGACAAATAATGGACTAAATGAATCATGGTCACATGGCTTGGTGTATTCCTTTTTTTATTAAGGAATATTTTATTCTGCGATTCGATTAATTTGTGCTGTATGGCACTATTATGCTTCCCCAATTTTTGGCTTTTAGCAGCCAAAGAGATTTTTTTTGTTTCAGTGCTGCAGACAGAAGCGAGAGGAGGCACAGTAAAGTACAGGAGCTAAACGTCACGACTCATTTTCAGCATAAGGGGCGCGTGAAGCAGATAGCAAGTAAACCGCTGCGGATGAGCGATAGAGAAGTGGAGTGTGTGTCTTATTTTCAGGGGCAGAGTCCTGTGCCTCCCCAGAGACCGCTGACGCCGTGTGCGACTGTCTGTATCGCCTATGCCAGGATCCGCCGCTGTGCACGGGTCCGCTCCTCTCCTCTCGTCTCCTTCCTGCTGGCAGCGTGACAATTGGCATTATTAAAAATTGATTGCCGCAGACCGTTCCATGGCTTACATGTATTATTGAGCCAGAGTCAGTCGGGAATCTGCCACGAGCGAAGGAAGCAGAACGAAACACTTCATGATTGTGAACGTCTTTTAGTGAGAGCTCACACACACACAAATACACACATTTGCATTCAGGTGCCATTCATACACATAAACACAGATGTATGCAAATGTGATCATATAAATGAGGTGTATTGTAGCATGCGTTTCTTTTAATATTTCGTTCTGTTTTGCTCTGTCTCTCTGACTTTTACTGTGGTAAATGAGTCATTCTATTATGGTTTAATATGGTAAAAAAAAGAAGCTTTTTTAATGCTTTGCATTATTCTCTCAGATAAAGAATATTTTTATATTGTTAATGAATTGCTTCACTTATCTCAAGCTAAATAATATTCTGAGATATTCTGTTGCGAGAAACAATTTAAACCAAAATTGCTCACCTGTTATGAGGATGGTTATGGCCTTCTATTTTTTAAGCATTCAAACTACTTTTCTATAAATAGTAGTTGAGCATAACTGAGAATCTTTTTCATGTTCCATGTTATGCTTGAGAAATTGTGTCAAGCACAAAAGAACAACAATTTATGAATATTAAATGAGCGTAGAACTTTACAACTTTGAACTTGGCTCCTCAAAACTCAAATGATGTTTTATAATGAATTATTTGGAGGCAAATGGCCGTAAAATGGAAAAATCTAAATTCACGAAGAGAACATTTAATTTATTCAATTATTAAAAATGAATAAATGTAATTATTATTGCAAATCATATTTTTAATAGAAAAAGTTTGATTCGTTTTGAACATATTTAAGCTCGGAAAACACTAAACTACAAACACTTTTTGTGTTTAGAGCATTTCACCAAATGTTGTATGGACACAGATGACTCGTGTCCCACCATGTGAACACTTCACTTAAATAGTTTGGTGCTACAGATCTAATGTCTTCTCTTGTCTTTTTCCCTTCTTTCTGTCTGTCTTCTGTCTTTCCCCCTCCCTCGTTCTTCTCTTTGTGTTGCACAGATGAACAGGCCAATCCAGGTGAAGCCAGCTGACAGTGAGAGCAGAGGAGGTAGATTTCCACTCCTCTTTTTCCTTCTTCCTTTTCTATTCCTCTCCCCACCTTCCTGTCACTCTACATCAGTGTCACCATTACCGGTAGATGTCCCCTTCTTAAGAGTCACATATAATGACGCACCCGGTTGAGACCCGACCGTCATACAGGGCCCCAGAGGATCTTGGGTCGGCCCTCACATGCCTTACATAAGTGTTCGTCACTCCTTTTGTCTGATTATTACCCTTCACGGAGGTGCTGGAAGAACCACTTTCCCAATTCAAAGTAATATTTTTAGCATTAATATATTTAGCATTTCTGAATGAATACAACATCTATAAAAAATGAAAATAAAACAAAACATCTATGTCCTGGTGTTTCAAAGCCCCATGGCTTCCTTTTTTCTGTGTTTTGAAAACTAAACTTAGTAACTACCTTACACTGTAAAAAATTAAATTATATGTTCTATAAGTTATGACAACATATGTTTTTACATTGTTTTAACTCATCAAAATGACTTTTTTTTATTAGTTATACAAGATGTAACTCATTTTTTAAAGTTAGTTTAACATAATTTAAGTTGAAATAACTTAAACATCCAAGTCGATTGTACTGCAAACGTTCAAAATGTGCCTTTTTTTTTACAGTGTACTAACTATTAATAAGCCGTAATTTGGAAATTATTTAGGCAAAAGTTGTAGTTAATAGTGATAAATGGACCCTTAGTATTACCAAACTTTAAAATGTTTTCCTAGGATTTGATAAGAACTTAACATTGCTCTCCTATGACATCATCAGAACTTAAAAAAGTTCACCTATGACATCATAAGAACTTAAAAAGGTTCACCTATGACATCATAAGAGCTTCAATTTGACCTATGACATCATAAGAATTTTAAAAGGTTCTTCTATGACATCATAAGAACTTAAAAAAGTTCACCTGACATCATAACTTAAAAAGGTTCTCCTATGACATCATAAGAACTTATAAAAGTTTCCCTAGGATTTGATAAGAACTTAACATTGCTCTCCTATGACATCATCAGAACTTAAAAAAGTTCACCTATGACATCATAAGAACTTAAAAAGGTTCACCTATGACATCATAAGAGCTTGAATTTGACCTATGACATCATAAGAATTTTAAAAGGTTCTCCTATGACATCATAAGAACTTAAAAAAGTTCACCTGACATCATAACTTAAAAAGGTTCTCCTATGACATCATAAGAACTTATAAAAGTTTCCCTAGGATTTGATATGAACTTAACATTGTTCTCCTATGACATCATAAGAACTTAAACATTTCACCTATGACATCACACGATTTTAAAAGGTTCTCCTATGAAATCATAAGAACTTAAAAAGGTTTTCTTAGGATTTTATGAGAACTTAACATTGCTCCCCTATGACATCATAAGAACATAAAGTTCTCCTATGACATAATAAGCATTTTAAAAGATTCTCCTATGACATCATAAGAATTTAAAAAAGTTCTCCTATGACATAAGAATTTTAAAAAGTTATCCTATGACATCATAAGAACTTATAAAAGTTTTCCTAGGATTTGATAAGAACTGAACCTCTTCAGCTCTGCACCCATGGGTCCAAAATTGCATCATCATAATCTTTTTTTTAAATCTATAACTTGCGCACCACAAAACTAGACATATATGGTATCATTTGAAAGAACCTAATCTTTCTTAATAACCAAATGACTTCTGCATTTATATTACACAGAAGATGTCCAGATCAAAACATGTGATGCAGACAAATACTCTTATTATTGCTAGTTTTGATTGTTGATATTAGCCACGATTTTTGATGATGTCATCACATATTGCATCATGCGACAGAAAAGCCGAGAATCTCAGCTCTTTATAGACATGTGGATCATGATTCTAGACCAATCAGAGCCCAAGATCTCCCTTTACAAAGTTGAAGAGGCGGAGTATTCTTTTCGATTTCTTAGTGGCCAGTTTATGTCAATGCAGATGAGTAGGAGTTATTAGACACTTTGGTCAGATAAATCTCAATAACTTTTATTTGCAAGGAGATATCAAGAAAATTCATTTTCCCCCTGTTTAGTGCCAATTTATAGAATCAACAGAAACTTCCAAAAAGCTTGGAGACCAAAATGATTTAAAAAAATATTAGATTTTTAAATAACTAATTAATTAAAAATAAATCAAAATATATTTATATATATATATATATATATATATATATATATATATATATATATATATATATATATATATATATATATATATATATATAATTATAAGAGTTTTTTCTGTAAAATGAGACCATTTTTATCAATTTACTCCAATGTATGTGGGTAGGGTGCTCTTTTAAATTCAGATATTCCTAATTCTCAAAAAAATGCAAAATGTGCTGCAGAGCTGAAGTGGTAAACATTGCTCTCCTATGACATCATAAGAGCTTAAACATTTCACCTATGACATCACACGATTTTTAAAAGGTTCTCCTATGACATAAGAACTTAAATAGGTTCTCATAGGATTTGATCAGAACTTTACATTGTACGCCTATGACATCATAAGGATTAATAATAAGAATTGTCCCCCACTTAAAAGCGTATAAAGGTTCTCCTATGACATTATACACTGAAAAAATAGTGTATCATTTACTCTGAAACCTTTTTCATTTAGTAATATAATAAGTAATTATAATTTATGTAATTTTTGCATATTACAAAGAAATGGAAAGTAACATTACATTAAATATGACATTTTGAAGCAGGAAGTAGTATATTTTTCTAAAACATATACTCAATGTTTTTTTCTATTTACAACTTTGATAAAAAATGTATTGTAAGAACTTAAAAAGTTCCTTTATGGTATCATAACTTAAAAAGTTCTCTTATGAAATAAGAACACTCTTCTGCTACGACATCATAAGAACATAATATTTTATCACATTAGCTTAAAATATTTATAGAATTTAAAAGGCTGATTTATGTCATCAGACTTTAAAGCTTAAGATTATATAAGGATGTAAGTATATAAGTGTGTGTGTTTGTGTTCGTGGGAGTGTGAGACTGAGTTTCTCTGCATTGACTGCATGTGTGTGTGTCACTTACAGACAGAGTGGAAGTTGTTTGGTAAGAGATAGCTTGTCTTTTCCCCCTTTTTGGGTCAGGTTTTCCAGATAACCAAGATTGATCGACCCACAGAGAGAACGCGACACACACACAGTGGATTCAGAGATGGAGGCACCTCTCTTCCTTCACAGTCTCTACTTTCATTTCATGCCATGCATTCCTTCCTCTAATTGAGAGTGTCTTCCTTTACTCACTCTCGACAGATCAATTGTCTTCGTCATGATGGACAGCTGAATTTATCCCCCTGTTAGCCCTGTAAAAACGCAATATATGTCCCTGCAAAGCCCTCTGATTCCACTGGCAAAACTGATGTGCCGTCCCCGACCGATCCATTCGCTAGTCATTTAAAGTGAAACGCCGGGATGGAGAGAGAGAGAGCTAAAGGTCAAAGTGGGAAAGACAAGGAAAGGAAGTGAGAGACAGAAAGAGACTTAGAGACTTGGAGAGCTGGCAGGGGTGGTCATAAGAGTAAAATAAGGATGGATATCAGAGAGAATGAAAGGAAACAGTTGGAGACACTGGTTAGAGACCATTAAACAACGGACTCATTCTTCTAAATAGCTTTTTCTACACCGCCCCACTATTATCTGGAAATGTGTAGTGTGATTTACACGTGGGACATGATTATTAAGGTAAAATGAGTATCTCAGCTAACAAAAGAATATTTTTACATTCCCATTGAGTTATGAAAATGTTATTTCTGAGTGATCAAAATGTCCAGTTTTTTAAATGTTTTTTTTCTTGGTTATGCAGATGTTATAGGAACATACCATTTTATAATTTTGCAACCATTTTGGGAATGTTACTTTTGAGTGTGTTCAAATTAATAGTAATATTCCCAAAATGGTTGCAAAATTATGCAACACTTTATTTTAGTGTCCATGTTACATGTACTTATCATAGTAATAACAACAAATTGTGCAGAATTTGCGTAATTATTTCAGAATTGCGACTTATCTCAGAATTGCGAGTTGTAAAAAAAAATGTTCTGACTTTTTTGCTCTCTCAATTGCGAGTTATAAAGTCAAAATTATGAAATAAACTTGCAATTGCACTATAAAGTCACAATTCTGTGATATAAAGACAGAATTCTGAGATATAAACTTATCATTGCGTGTTATAAAGTCAGAATTCTAACTGGGAAAAAAAGGCAGAATTCTGACTATATCACACAATGGCGAGTCATAATCTCAAAATTATGACTTTATAACTTGCAATTATGAGAGAAAAAAAAGTCAGAATTCTGAGATAAAAAGTTGCACTTACTCTTTTAATTTTTTTATTTCGTCGTGGAAACGGGCTTCCATATAAACCTAACCCTATAGTAAGTAAATTAATATTTTACTTAATGTTACTCAGTACTTAAATATATAATTACACTGAAACAGAGACTCAAGGACCAGAATTATAAAAAGGAATGTTCCTTTAACATTTGTATTACCAAGAAAAAAAAAGGACAAAAACATGGCAAAAAAAATTGACTTTGTTCTGAAACAAGCAGTAACATTTAAAAACCATTAGACGAATGTCCAACAAACACATTTCAGGAAAAAAACATTCCATGAATGATGTATACGTTTTTAGAACATTATAAAAAGATCAGATCATTTTGAACAGAGAACATTTGTTCATAACTTTAACAGAACCTTGCCAGAACGTTTAAAGTTCTAAGAATGTTCCCTGTGATAGTCCCATGTTATTTTTTGTGTATATTTTAGGTCTCAGACTGCTGGTTTTATGTGTTGTCCAAGAGAAAGGAGGACTAACATCTTTTTTAATATATTTTAAATGTAAATTATTTGGACATTTTTTATTATTGTGTATCTTTTATTCATAAAAATCACAAGATTTAAATGTATAAAATGCACACGGTTTATACATTACTTATTTTAGCTTCATACCTTTGATTTAGCCTGTGTTTACCTGCCTGTGTAGTGTGTGTGCTCGTCTTATTCCGCATATACACACACGCAGCACACTTGTAAACATTCCCCACAGTGAGAGGCCGGACTAGAGATTAGTCTTGTTGACTGGGCAAGGACACTCTGTCAAAGCATGTTAGTGAGCATCGGCCGTGAACAAACACACAAACACACATACCCCATATACCCCATATACACAATAGTGCTCATTAATATCTCCACGGCACCATCCATCATACTTACACACACACTTTTATGTGTAATGATATAAGTGCGTTTACCTATGCCAACCGTTTAGTCGCTTAAAGCACATTTTCTTGTAATTACACACGGAACGCACCGCACAAAGGGTCAGAGAAATATAATAAAACAACGGAATTGCTAAATCATCAGACAAAGCATCTTTAAAAATGTATGCTGTGGCAGTGAAGCGTTGCAATATTGAAAATCCATGGTATAATAAAAAATTGAGTAATTTTGTAATCGTATATAGTAATACATAAATTATGTTTTTTTAAATGCTAAACATTTTCTTTTGGGAGCAGGTTTCGGGTTAATCTATAATAATCGAATTATATTTTTTATTAAAAAACAGCAAAAGGCTATGGTGTGTCACTGTTTATATAGCAAGATAAATGTATGTGTATGCAAGTTTACTCAGTGCCGTATCCAGTTGAATTCCCTCTGCGCCCTATAAATATGTGCCTTGTTTTTTAACACTCTGCCTTGTCTAGAGTTTAAAACATGCAGCATTGACACCGCAATTACAGCCTAATAAAACCCTGAAACAATACCGCTTTTGTTCCCCTCACGCTGATGTGTAATTCAATAATGTCTACATAATCTGATAAATAAAAGCACAAACAATAAACAAGGACTCCTGAGGTGGCAGAATCGGCTAGGCGAAAGGTTCTCCACAGATATCTCGCTCATAAACTCATTTCATTATACAGCAGCACCAACAAGTTTTTTTAGTGGATTGCTGGATTTAGATAAAAAGCATGATTGAGTGAATGTGTTTGAAGAGCTTCTATTTATTTGGGGGTTTTAATTAGTAATGGTGCCTTTTAATTGCATTTTTGTTTTCATACAGTATTAGCTCATGCTTATTCATTCTGAGTATTATCAGATTCAACCATCTTTAATAATAAAAAGCTCTGAAATGATTACAAATACTCAGGAAAAATGCATTTTAAAATGAAGTCAAACTAGAATAAGGGGCTGTGTGGATTTGTTGAAATAACATCAGATAGATGTTGTCGTCCTGTATAATACGTAACGATTTCTCTGTGTTTGTTTCAGAAGACAGAAAACTCTTTGTTGGCATGCTGAATAAGCAGCAGTGTGAGGACGACGTGCGGCGCCTTTTTGAGTCCTTCGGAAGCATTGAGGAGTGCACCATCCTTAGAGGTCCTGACGGAAACAGCAAAGGTTATTGGGCTCTCTCTCTCTCTCTCTCTCTCTCTCTCTCTCTCTCTCTCTCTCTCTCTCTCTCTCTCTCTCTCTCTCTCTCTCTCTCTCTCTCTCTCTCTCTCTCTCTCCTCTCTCTCTCTCTTCCTCTCTCTCTCTCTTCCTCTCTATATTCACTACCGGGTCAAAAGTTTTAGAATGGTAAGATTTTTTTAAGTTTTTAAAAATACAAAAAAGAACGGTAATATTGTACAATATTATTCAAAATAACCGTTTTCTATTTAAATTATATTTTAAAATGTAATTTATTCCTGAATTTTGAGCATCATTACTCCAGTCTTCAGTGTCATGATCCTTCAGAAATCCTTCTAATATGATGAACTACTGCTCAAGAAACATTAATGATCATCATCAATATTGAAACGTTTTTTAGGATTCTCTGATAAATAGAAAGTTCAAAAGAACAGTTTTTACCTGAAATAAAAAGCTTTTGTAACATCGAAGGCCTACTACCTTTTAAATGTTTTGGGTCAT
This sequence comes from Pseudorasbora parva, assembly GCF_024679245.1. Lineage (NCBI taxonomy): Eukaryota > Metazoa > Chordata > Actinopteri > Cypriniformes > Gobionidae > Pseudorasbora > Pseudorasbora parva. The sequence goes on along the minus strand of NC_090189.1, from coordinate 12,834,863 downwards.
TAAGAATTTTTTTTGGTTTTTTGGAAAGAACGTAAAGAAATAAATACATTTATTCAGCAGGGATGAATTAAATTGTTCAAGTGACAGTATAGACATTTATAATGTTGCAAAAGCTTTATATTTCCGATAAATGCTGTTCTTTTGACCTTTCTATTCATCAAAGAATCCCCCAAAAAATTCAACATTGATAATAGTCATAAATGTTTCGTGAGCAGTAATTCATATTCGAATGATTTCTGAAGGATCATGTGACACTGAAGACTGAAGTAATGATGATAAATTCAGCTTTGCATCACAGGATTAAATGACATGTTAAAATATATTCAAATAGAAAATGGTTATTTTATATTTTAATAATATTTCACAATATTACAGCTTTTTTTGTATTTCTAATAACATAAAGGCAGCCTTGGTGAGCAGAAGAGACTTTAAAACTATAAAAACATTTTAAAAATCTTACCGTTCTAAAACTTTTGACCGTTTTGACCTTTTTGAACTTTTGTACACTATATATACACCCACACACACACACACACTATACACTATATAGTGGATTCACACTATATACACAATCATTTGTAAGATTATATACATTTTAAATACATTTTTGTTGCATAATATCAAATACAATATACAGTATAATACAAATCACTTTTTGGAAAAAAACACACAAAAAAACAGCTTTTTGTCCCAAGATCGAGGTAGAGAAAAAATCCCAAAAGTGAAAAGGGTGTTTTTGACTGTTTTTGTCTCTTCAGGTTGTGCGTTTGTGAAGTATTCCACTCATGCAGAAGCTCAGGCCGCTATTAGTGCTTTACACGGCAGCCAAACCATGCCTGTGAGTGCCAACACATCTGATCGTGCACTTTTGTATCATTAGCACGTTTAAGGCACAAAGTATCCTCAATTGGTGTGTGGGGGTGCGTGGGTGTGTGCGTTCCAGGGCGCTTCTTCCAGCCTGGTGGTGAAGTTTGCAGACACAGATAAGGAGCGGACCATTCGACGCATGCAGCAGATGGCCGGTCAGATGGGCATCTTCAATCCGATGGCCCTGCAGTTTGGAGCGTACGGTGCCTATGCACAGGCAAGAGCTCTCTCTCTCTTTCTCTCTCTCTCATTACACACTATTTCCAAAAATGCAGTATCTCAGTGGAAAAATCTGTTGACTCTAAAATCTTGATTATACACAGTGCTCCATTCGTTACATGATTGTTATCTTAGCATTCTATTATTTATATATATATAATATCTAAAGTAGTGTATGTGTGTGCTTTTCCCCATCAGGTTCAGCAGCAGGCAGCGCTGATGGCATCAGTGGGTCAGGGAGGATATCTCAGCCCTATGGCGGCTTTTGCTGCCGCACAGATGCAACACATGGCCACCATCAACGGCCTCCCAGGAGCGCCCATGACCCCAACATCAGGTGAGGAAACACACATATGCAGACTTTCCCAAACTATAGTCCCATTCACACCAAAAACAATCATCTGCTGCTTTAATGCTCAAGCTGTCAATGTTTTTTTCATTTATCTGCTGGATAAACAATGGTGTTTCTCTGTGAAGGTATCATAGCTGTGGTATGGTCTCTGCTATTATTTTATGTTTAGACCTATTTTTAGATGTATATCCTTATTGTTAGTTATCATCCTCAGTGAGAACGGGCCTTAAACGGATAGTCAGGGAAAAAAAGAAACCCAAAAATGAAAGTGATCACCATCATTATTTACTCACCCTCAAGTTGTTCCAAACCTATATGAGTTGCTTTCTTCTGCTAAACACAAAAGATGATATTGTGAAGAATGTCAGTAACCAATCAGTTGATGGACCACATTGAGTATTGAGTATTTTCCCCATACTATGGAAGTCAATGGAGTCCATCAATTTCTTCCCATATTCTTTACATATCTTCTTTTGTGTTCTGTTGAAGAAAGAAACTCATACAGGGTGAATGAAAAGCAGGACAGTAAATAAAACAGAATTATCATTTTTGGGGTGCACTGTCCCTTAAAGGGTTAGAACTGACTATTTTCTAAGTCTTTTAATTATGTATTGCTATCATTTTTGCATTTTTCCCTTCTTTTCATTATATTTAAACACATTGGTTTAAACCAGTCATAATGAAGATACGACCAATCAGAGGATTCGATAATCTGAAGATTTCAAATGTAAATATTAGATGTAAAAATAAATGTATAATGCTAATATAAAAAATGTAAAAATAATAAAGGCATGTTTTTCACTGAATGAGCACACAAAAGAACCATATTTTAAGAATTTTAATGAATGATTTATTATGCGCAATATAACAGTACATTAAATAAACAGCTATATTTACCTACATACATTTTTGTCTAAACCATCTACGAATTTCTTATGAATATCTCCAATAATTCTCTCCTGTCTATGGCCCCGCCCCCAGGTGGAAGCACGCCCCCTGGCATTACAGCTCCCACGGTGACCAGCATTCCATCTCCAATCAGTGTCAACGGTTTCACAGGGCTGCCTCCTCCTCAGGCCAACGGCCAGGCCCCAGCGGAGGCCATGTTTACCAACGGAATCCATCCTTACCCAGGTACTACACACACTCATCCACAGATATACAGCAGAACTGTGGCGGATTTTAATAGCGTGAAACTGACATAAATTATATTTAAAACCTGTCATATATTGTCTATTCTGATGATTAATGTCAGCTCTGATTTGTGAATTACAGTATTTCTTGCCGTACAATAAAATTTTGTTTGTGCATTTTATCTCGTGCAATGTTTACTTATGTGTTTAGGAATATAATTGTTCTTCCATTTGATGACTCGTCAGCCATTTATTAAACACAAAAAACATGTTATTAAATATGTTTCTCGAAGCTACTTTATCTGAAAAGTGTGTTTGGAGTTGAAATGGCCAGCGGTCGGCTGTCAGCTGTCTCAGTGAGAGTCTGTGTGTGTTGTGGAGTGGTATTCATGTCCAGTGCCACAGAGAAAAGCAAATGCCTGTCTCCCCCGGCTGTATCCCAGTTTTGCAGGAAGTGGTGTTTAGGGAAGACTCGGAGAAGGGCGGCCTGGGCGTGGCACAGAGAAGTTGTTTTGGGGTTCAGGGAAGCTGCTTCCTGTCGTCTCTCTCAGAAGGTATAGAACTCCCTCAAACGTTAGTGTTGTATTACTGTGTGTGTTTGGTGTGTGTGTGCATACAGTATACGGTAGACAGAGGAAGTGAAAGACGTGAGTAGTTTCTTCATGTTTGTTTGGTGTCGTCAGCTTTGTAGAGTGACATGTTGTTGTTGTTGTTGTTGTTGTAGTGTGGCTATAGCTATATGTGCATGCTTTATATTTGGCAGAAGCTTTCATTTAAAGTGACTCGCTCAAGGACACACAATAGTGTTAGCTCACGCCTTCAGGTGTTCAGTCCTAAAACTTTTTGGTTACCAGCCCAGTATTTTAACATCAACCCCCATTGAACTGTTCCATTTAAAGAGATAGTTCACCAAAAATTTTTTTTTGCTAATCTCATAGTTTACTCACCCTCATGTTATTCATGCTTTTTATACTAGAAGCCCATATATGTCTAAATAAAATATATAAATAAATAATATAATTTATAATTATAAAGTATATTTCACACATATGTATTTTATACAGTACAGGCCAAAAGTTTGGACACATTACTATTTGTAATGTTTTTGAAAGAAGTTTCTTCTGCTCATCAAGCCTGCATTTATTTAATCAAAAATACAGAAAAAAATGTAATATTGTGATTTATTATTACATTAAACATTTAAAATAATTGGTTTTCAATGTATTATACTTTAAATGATCGTTTATTTCTGTGATGCAAAGCTGAATTTTCAGAATCATTCCTCCAGTCTTCAGTGTCACGTGATCCTTCAGAAATCATTGAGATATGATGATTCATTTTCAAAGTTGGAAACAGTTCTGCTGCTTAATATTTTTGCGTAACCTGTGATACTTTTTATAATACTTTGATGAATAAAAAGTAAAAAAAATAATAATAAAAAAGTAAATAAAAAAATAGAATTTTTTTTTAACAACAACATACACTACTGGTCAGTAATTTGGGGTCAGTCTTTTTATTTTTATTTTTTATAAATCAATCATTTTATTGACCAAGGATGTGTTAAATTGATCAAAATTGATAGTAAATGAGATTTATATTATTTGAAAATGTTTTTATTTTTAATAAATGCAGTTCTTTTGAACCTTTTATTCATCAAATATATTAGGCAGTAGAACTGTTTCCAACACTCACAATAAATCTGAATATTAGAATGATTTCTGAAGGATCATGTGATAGACTGGATGTCACGTGACACTGAAGACTGGAGGAACGATCCTGAAAATTCAGCTTTGCATTACAGAAATAAATGATCATTTAAAGTATAATAAATTAAAAAAACAAATATTTTAAATTGTAATAATATATCATAATATTAAAAATGTTTTCTGTATTTTTGATCAAATAAATGCAGGCTTGATGAACAGAAGAAACTTTTTTCAAAAACATTACAAATAGTAATGTGTCCAAACTTTTGGCCTGTACTATATATTCATAAAATGACTTAATTTGGTTTTGTTTCCAAATGGAGGAAACTTCATTTGAATGAAATGCAGATTAAAATGACTATACATAATTAACAGCAATATTCACCTACATGCATTTTTACTCAAACAATCAAAGGTATTCTCCTTAAAGGGATAGTTCACCAAAAATGTTGTTCATTCTGTTTTATATAACAAAAAAATATAGTAACATGTATGTAGTACAGCATTTTTTTAATTTATAATATTACCTATATATATTATTCATTTTTACACACAAACTTGTCCATTCAGTGACAAATCAGTCTTGCAACAAAACAAACTGCAATATTACAGTAATATTAATACTGAAGTTCTCTGAGGTCATTTTTACTACATTCAATAATTAAAATACACAATGGTGCTAGTTGCATTCATATAAAACAAGAGTGTGTTAGCCTACAGAGAGAGGTGATGCGAGAGAAGCTGCATTGCTTTTAACCACCCAGGTGAGCGATCTGATATAAAGCATCGCCATTGATAATAGTAAATATAATTGGGAAATATGTGACGCCTTAATGGCGCAATTGACCATTCAGAATCAAGTATTCCAGAGAGCCGCGTAATTCACTGAAAATTGACATCATGTTCATTTTCTTTTATATTCATACTTATTTGGAACATGAGTCTGAGTAATTGATGACAGGGTGGATTTTGGCTGAATTCTCCTTGCTTTTAACTCTTTGCTGACAAGCATTTTTCAATTTAAAAAAAAATATACAAGTTGTCAGCCACCTCCATAATTTTTCAAAATTTTTAACAAAAATTGAATGGCCCCCAGAATACTTTGTTGCATGAATAACTGAACATGCAATATATCAAAAGGTACAGAGACTTTGCTTTAAAAAAAAGAAAAAAGATTCATAAATAAAAAAGCATTTTGAACAAAGTAGTCTTTTCCAAAGAAGGACGCTTTTATCGCTAGTTTCTGCTCCTTTTTTTTGCCTGTTTTGATCCAGCGATTCTCTTCTCTTTCAGAAGATGCGTAATAGCGCCTCCTACTGAATAACAGTGCAAAACACGAAAGCTGGAAAATCTGTCAATGGCGGGGAAACATTATCAGAGGCCGTTTACACAACACCGTTTTTAACTAAAACTCTAAACTTTTTATGCATTTTGGACGTTCATTTACACGACAACAGCGTTTCGGGGCCTGAAAACGCAAGCTTTTGAAAACGACTTCTAGTGTAAACAACACAAAAGCAAGCATGTGAAATCTGTGACATCATGCGTATTCGTGTTCAGGCTAGGCACGTAGTTTCTTTACAAAGTGGCATCACCAACTACTGCCCTATAGCATGCATAATTCAGTGTTTTTAGTTAATTTCGCAGCTCTATGTAAGCAGGGAACATTTTGACGATCAAAGGGAACACTTTTTAGGAGACCACTGTCGGGTAAACATACCCTCATAAATGATAGGAAATGCCATCAATGAAAGAGTTACTCACTAGTCCACCAAATGAGCTGCGAACACACAGTCCAGAGCATGGATGTTGCAGTATTTACCTGTAAGTGTTTTAGCAGCGTTAAGTTACCAGGCTGTAAGTATGTGCATCGGTGTTTAGAACAGGGCCGGGGCTGAATTGGCTTTATTACTGTGAAAGCTCTCAGCTGATTGATGTGCCGTGTAGAGCTATAGATCTATATTGTTCTCCATACACTCTCCGGCTGTCTTTCCGACTCTCGGGCAGCGGGGAAGCTTGGCAGGGTCCCGCGCGAGCGCCACAGCTTAATTGTTTGAGGGTGAACGGTGAGGGGGAGGGAAGTGAGGTAAGCTCATTCCCGGCGCACAGCTCTGCTCGAACACACTCAAACGCACTCAGTGACCCCGGCTGTGTCTGTAACGCTCTTGTCTCTCTCTCCCCGCAGCTCAGAGTCCCACTGCAGCAGACCCCCTGCAGCAGGCCTACGCTGGAGTCCAACAATATGCAGGTCTGTCACTCAAAAGGAGGCCGTTTGTGATTTTCCTGCTTCCGAGTTAATAAAAAGTGCATGCACTGTGTCTACGTTTGCGGGAATAAGAGGTGTGAAGTGCGTGCGTTATCTGACACATTGGCGTGTGTGTGTGTGTCTCAGCAGCCTTCCCCGCTGCATATGGACAGATCAGCCAGGCCTTTCCCCAGCCGCCTCCCATCATCCCTCAGCAACAGAGAGAAGGTGAGTCAGCCGGATATATGTCACCTGTAAGAGTGAAAGATTCTACGTGGTCACTCTCTGTGACATTTTCCGTCATTGTCTTTTCGTAGATGCTCTATTAAAGTACGATTTTATATATTGATTGTTATGTGCCGCTTATGCGACCGTTCAAAAGTTTGGGGTCAGTAAGATTCCACGAGGATGCGTTCAATCAATCAAAAGTGACAGTAATGGCATTTATAATGTTACAAAATATTTATTTTAAAATGAATGCTGTTTTTTTCATGACAATATGTATCCAAAACAATATTAAGCAGTTTACTGTTTCTGGTGATTGACAGGCTGTCACAGATCCACAGACGTTAGGTTTAGGAAATAACCTAAAATAATCTTCATAAAACATTTTACTCAAGATTGTGGTTTCATCTCCCTCCAGTGGCTGCTATAGTAAACTATACAGGAACATCTTCAACAAACCAGTTATAAATAGTTTTTTCCCTGGTGAACATTGGCACATTTCGGCATGGGCAGCAACCAGGGATGGCCTAGGTCACCATGCCTAAATGCAGTTTAATGTAGAACTGCCACTGCTGATGAAAGTTACTAGTACTTTACAGTGAGGAAGACGACTTCTATGCAAATGACATGATGCCATGTTCATGATTTGCCAACTGAAGAGTTTCTCTTCTGTGCAGCAAGTATTTGAATGCACATATAGATGAAGTGATTTATTTAGCAGTTCCCATGTAGTCTGTTATGCATTATATATAGAATGTTAGTTAGTGTTAGGACACATGCAGGTTATTTTTAGACTATGGACAAAACCTGTTCAGTCAGTGTAAAAAACACCCTAGAACACATTTCACAACATTTTGAAGCCTTATATATATATATATATATATATATATATATATATATATATATATATATATATATATATATATATATATATATATATATATATATATATATATATATATATATACAAGTAAAATAGTACTTATTGCACATTTAGTTGACAATGTTGTATAATGACATATTGCAGACTTGTATTCAAAAATTCAGCAATTTTTTTTTATTTATTTTTTATTGCATATAAACAGTCAGCATATGCTGCAGTTATTCCCATTGGATGGTGGACTGTGATCTATGGTGGTCTTAGATCAAATTCATCACAAAAATTACAAAAATGCATTATCTGAGCAAGTACAGTGATTTAATGAAGTGATCCGTGAACTATTTCTTTGTCAAACCACAGAGTTTTCTTTACCCTGACGAGAATTTGAAGAAGCCCAAATCTCCAATAATCTTTTGTAAACAAATTGTAGCTACACTTAACTGCACCTTTTGGTCGTTTAAGGCTCTGTTTGAAGGGAAAGCTAATCTGAAACCTTTTCAAGAGCGCCTGAAGAACCTGGAAGTGTCGCGCTGAGTATTTGTTTTTACACTGTTATTTCATCTATTCAACTTAAGGAGAGAATTGCTTTCAAATGCCAGGGCAACTGCTCAATAAAGAGAAACTGTTTCTATAGTTTCTTCTTTGGCAAGCAAAGTCTAATTTCGCCGTTTGTGTCTTTGTTTTGCCTTCTCTCTTTATTCCCCTCATTTCCATGTATTTCTTCTGTGTTCTGTTTCTCTCCTGTCTAACCGCTTCTCTAATCTTCTGTATTCCACAATCCTCCTTGTCTTTCTCTCTCTTTCTCTGTCTCCAGGGCCGGAGGGCTGTAACCTGTTTATTTATCACCTCCCTCAGGAGTTTGGGGACGGCGAGCTGATGCAGATGTTCCTGCCTTTCGGTAATGTCATCTCCTCCAAAGTGTTTGTGGATCGGGCGACAAACCAAAGTAAATGCTTTGGTGGGTAAAAATGATAAGACACCTGTGAAGATTATTCTCATTCCTACTCACACTATTAACATTTTTACCTCATTTCTCTACCACAGCGAAGCTTTCGATTAAAGCCATGTGCACACTGTGTGCTTTTTGCAACTATTTCGCCGTCTGATACATTTTGGGGATTGTTGGGCTAAATTAAGATCGCTTAGAATGACATGTTCATCAACAGGAGATATATTACCTTTACGATGAATATCAGCTTGAAGCTTCAAACAAAGCCTGAAATGTTGGGTCTCTAGAACTGACCATCTAAAATGTGGATAATGGCTTGTCTGCAACATATACCAGATATCTTCCTTTCAGTCATACTATACCAAAACACCCTTAGCAGTCTATTACAATTGGGGTATGTGCAGAACAAACTGGTGACACAAGCAAAGTAGTAGCTAATTTTACACCTAAAATGTCACCTGAAGTCACATCATTTAATATGAGAAGCAACAATCGTAGTGGACAGGGGTAAAAAAAAAAAATCCCACGGTGTGCACCTGGCTTAAGACAGAAAAAAAAGAATGGATGGAAAATTAAAGGGAAAAAAGAAGAGGATGTAGTGTAGCATCTTTATGTCTTTAATCAGGACGGGACACGAGGCTGTAGGGGGGAACTGCAGAAGCGTGTGTCCCGCTTGTGACTAATGTGAACCTCTATACTTTAATTAGCGCTATCTGCAGCTTCACTGGCTCCTTGACTTATCAGAGGCATCCCATGCATGAACAAACACAACGCTATTCGATTTCAACTTAATATAAACGCAGTTAGCGGGAGGTGTTTCAGAGACTCAGACGTGATGATTTTCAAATGCTGAGCCAGCTGAAATCACAATACCTCGAGACAGAGGGAGAAAACAGATGAGAAAATGAGAGGAAGTCATTTGCGATGAAATGCTCATGTGTTAACTGGCAGAGTTTTGCTGTCTTTGCTAAGACCTAACAGATTGAAGCTGCACTTTATTTACCAGAAAAGGAAAATATGAAGCCTATGGAATAAATAATGCATTTTTGTCATAATTCAAGCTACCTTTTTAAGAAGCTATTGCAAATTAACAAACGGCTAACAAATAGCTACAAGGAATTTGCTAAAAGGGACAATATTTCATAAATACCTCATAAAATCGAAGCCTTCTGTGTTTTTTAGCACATGTTTGTTTATATTCAACACTATCAATATGCTAGCATACTTTGAAAAAATATTAACGATTCATCTTTCACAGAGTATATATCAGCACAGCAAGCAGTTTAATATGGTTTTAAAGTATATTATTAAAAACAGCTCATGACATGGTTGCTTGCGGTAGAAATATAGTTTTCATTCAAATTTATTTGCCAATTTTATGACACATTATGTTGTCAATCAATGACAACAAGTCGATCAATTATGTAATCAATATTTTAGACTATTCTCCTAAAAAAGAAAAAATATAATATAAAATAATTATAATAGATATAATAAATTCTATATTAGTGATTAATAATTATTCATTAGCAACAGATGGCAAAACTAACAGATATTTTGAAAAACTTATGACTGCAAAAACTATTCTAAACTACTAAAAATGCAGTCTTGTAATATAGTTAAGTTAGGCTTCTGTACTCAGCTATTTCCCAGCACTGTTGCTCATGCAGTGAAATCCAGTTTTTATTCAAATGTTCATACTCTTGGTGTTTTATGATACATTAAGCTAAACACTAGCAGACCAATTATTTGCAATTTTCTGTATTTTGCTTGTTATTAACTCTTTCCCTGCCATTGATGGAATTTTCCAACAATCAATGTTTCCACTGTTATAGTCAGGGTGCTATTACGCATCTTCTGAAAGAGTAGAGAATCTCGGAAACCAAACACAGGCTAAAAAGAGACAGAAACAATTAATAACGCAATCATCAATCAAAACTTCCTAACGTTACAAAAGGAAATGTCAACCCAGGAAAGGGTCCAGGACTGTGCAAGCTTTGGGGATGTTGATGGACTCAATGTACTCAATAAATGTTTTGATCATCCTTCTGAATCAGATTCGGACATAGTTTTTGACAAAAAAAGTTTTTTATGAAACTTTAAAGCATATGCTCTGTTCTAACTTTTAATCTATTATTTGTTCAGATATTCAAACTAAATATTCTGTAGGCCACTACATTTTTGGGAAAATGTCCAAATAAATGCTGAGTGTCTGGCAACTTTATCAAAAAACGCTGGCGGGGAAAGAGTTAAAAAAGGACTCCTGGCTAACTTCTCGCTAATTCTAGGAGTGACTGGATATTGTGTTAGGTTTTGCATGTTCTCTGTGCTTCTGATTATTGTGTATCCAATGTATGCTGTTGTATTGTATTGATTGACTTGATTGTGCATATATGTTGAATGTTAAACATGTATCTATTAAATATGTGTCATGATGACTTAAGTAAACTTGTTTGATACCCTTTCCCTCCCTTCATTTCACGTTCACCTCATTCTTCATCATAAAATCATCTCTGGCCTCACCCGTGACCCATTTCTCACACCCCCTCCGACTCCACCTTCCCTCAATCCTATCTAACGTCCATCTGTCCATTGCATTACCTTCTCATCCATATGATTCTAACCTGTCGCTCTCTCTGTCTCCATCTTTCTCCCTTCATTCTACAGGCTTCGTGAGCTTTGATAACCCGGGCAGCGCTCAGGCCGCCATCCAGTCCATGAACGGCTTTCAGATCGGCATGAAGAGACTCAAAGTGCAGCTGAAGAGGCCGAAGGATGCCAACCGCCCATATTAGCCCCCGTCCCTGCCCCAGCCACCCCTGACCCTGGGGGTGAAGGTTGCCGCTGCGCACAGGGAACGACAGGTCAGCCAAATCACCTTGAAACCAAAAGACACACACTTACTATACAAGTGAAAAAATGGGTTCCATCAAAACAGTGAACTGATTCATATGAAAAGATTTAGCTCAAAAGATTTGTTTACTGTATCTGCTCTGCACAATTCAGTTAATAATAAAATAGTCTTTTTTCTTACTGATATGTAGTTTCATGTTGACTTTAAGCCTGCACTATAACAGCATATGATATTAAAAAGGACTGTGGCAGAGGGGGAAAGATTAGTCATCTCCATGTTGCTCATATCATCTCACATCTCCTCATCTAAATGAAGATGGAAAATCAATGCTGTGTCATTAATTTACCCTGCTGATGCCTTTTACTGGGCCAAGTTATTACCTACTTACAAAGCTAGTGAGCCATCTCCGCCTCTGTAGACGACACAGCACGGCTCCTGCACATCTCAGCACTGACCTGATACATTAAAACCCAGACAGCCAAAATCATTTCGCTAATCACTGCTTTTGTCTTGTTCTACTGTAAAAATATCTAAATGTCCTTAAAAGAATAAAAGAAGAACATTTCAGAAAATATCTTTAGTAGCTCTTAATGCAAAATCATGATGTGATTATACAAACATTTGTATATATGGCCATGTGAACAAGATAATGTTGAAATAAAAAAATGGAGCGCACACCTTCACTCTCGTCCATTGTATTGTCCAAATAGTGATCCAATTGCCTCCCGAAGTTCCTGAAAAAAGTGTGTTGGTGCCTCTGAGACTACTTCTCTCAGTGAAGCTGTCAAACATAATATCACACCCAATTTCAATAGCATCAAATCACTAACTTTAAACCAAACTTATTTAAAGAAGCAACACTTGATCTTACATCAGCATGATAAAAACTGCCTAAAATGACGGACACTTTAAAAAAATTATTTTAAGTGTAATTTGATTGTTTAGTTTGTTCTATTCGATTACATGGAAAGGGCAGGTTTATGAGCTATACTGAGACACTTTGGCTTCACTTTTCAGGACTCATGTGTAGGGTTGTAACGATATGAGATTTCCACGGTATGATAATCGTCTGAGAAAATATCTTGATTGTTTTGCTCTGTTTGTTATTATTATAATCATCAATGACAATGACCCATCAAAAAATGAAAACAGATTTTAAAAAAAAATATTTAACATATGGTTTATTATATCAAACTTTTTTTATGGAAAAAAAAAACGTATTAACGTATGATACAAGAAATTAAAAAAATTCCCCATTTTTAATACTTTGATATTGTAATAATTTCAGTTACTCTGCAAATTAATGTAGAAACAATTTAAAGACAGCATATTGTACGTGTTGTAATGGCAACTTTTTATGAAGGCCAGACTCTATGAAACATTAATGACGTTACATTACAGTTCTCTTCTGTCATGTCGTGTGGAAATCATGACTGGATTTCAGGATTCAACCAGCATCACGGAAATAAAAGTTGCAAACAGATATTTAAGTTGATCTACACAGATGGATGATATTCACGAATATGGGTGAACATGTTTGACACCGTTTCTGCTTTTGCAGCCACTCTTCATGAAAGCTGGATAACCATATTCAAGGATAACCACGCGTTCATTTTTAGAATACCTAAAGTATTCCCATACTGCAGATTGTAAAAAAAAAAATTGGTCAGGGGATAGAGATTATAATTTGTAGCCTCTAGCTCTGCTTGGACTCCACTTTACATGTACAACTGAGAAAATGTCAGTGACGTGTAATGAAGTTGCTTATGTGCAGTAGCGCAGGTGAGATCTGCTTTCATTTTTTCTTCCCCAAAACCGTGTATACGCAAATGCTCACGAATCGTACATGTCAATATCGTGATATACTGTTCCAACCCTACTCTTGTGGCATGATTGTTTCGGACAGTCGTGTCCGTGCAGCTTTCAAAGTATACTCAACTGCGGATGAGTTCAATTGTTTGGTGAAGTTGTACGCACTGTTCGTGTCCTCAAAAATTGGGCTGCATGCGGACAGGGTGTGTGAAGATTCCCCAAGTACATATATAGTTATGATGCAAACGTTGATCACATTTGGAATAGAAAATAAATGATAAGCTAATGCAGCCAAGGCCAAACTTTAAGAAAGAAATGATTCATTAATTGCTTAGCTGGGTCTTCAGACTAAGCAGTCTGTCAGTTCACCTCATCTCCGAATCTGAGTTGTTCTTTCTTTTGTCACTTCATTTAAACACGCCTGTTCCCTGAAAAGATTAGTATAGCACTCGTGTCTTCGTGTTTGAGTTGTTATCATTATTCCGCCATCAGTGTCTGATCCAGGCTGGGACAGCCCCATATGCAATGCATGCTGTCCCAGAAACAGAATTGATTTGTTCACCTCTCGAGTTTTGGGGTTCTGGCTGATTGGGCTGAATGCAGAAGATCCTGAACAGAACCGATGGCATTTGTACGTCGCTCTCTGAGAAAATTTGTTTGTCCCGAGTCATGTTTAAGATTAGTTAAAAAAGAACGAATCGTTCATGAACGACACATCACTAACACATATGCTGCATCCCAATTCACCTACTTATACTATGTACTCGTTTTGTGAAGAAAAAGTACATACTTTTGAGTGTGTAGCAGAAAAGTATGCAAGCTTCGGGACATACTACTTCATCTTTAACGGACTCTGTCGCTTAGTTACATGCATCCCATCACCGTTTGACTGCCCTGTCAATCATCGTCAGATTCGTCACAGTTCAAATCCTCCACATTCAGTTTCATTTCCTACCGTATGGGAGAGAAATGTAGAAGCACTTTGATCTGCCATGTGTGTATCTTTAATGCAGAGACTCTCCTCGTGTGTTTGCACTTTAAATATAATGAAGCATTTAAAAGTGAATGGCCAAACGTGTCATTACAAAAGTTCACAATGCTGCTGCAGGTGAAATATAATGTGAAAAACACTGAATAAATATCTTTTTGTCAGGTTAAATACTGATAGTTGGTCACTAAAACCTTTATCTAAACCTCTCACTAACTGTCTGACTCGCACATCCGTCATGTTTGTAGTTTTTTAACACTTTTTTTTAATCCGTGTAGTTCTAATCGAATCCTCGTCCAACTCACAATGGTTTGTGGGCAGCATCAGGCGTAAGAGTGCGCATTGAGTAAGTCCATCAAGTAATCAAGTAAACCATCCGGGTCTCTTTGGAATACTCTTTTCAGCATACTACGATTTGGGATATACTAATTCTATTTTTCGAATACTATTTAGTATGGATAGTATGCGAATTGGGATGCAGGGACAGTTGTCAACAGAACTCAACTGCATGCATGCACACTGAAAGAAATAGAAGATGGGTGTAAACAGTTTAAGCAGAGAACTCTGGTGTTTTTACTGGAAGGGCCAGTTAACCTCTATGGTCTCAGTTTTTATTTTTAAAGAAACATGCACGGATGAATTGCGTTCAGAATAGATGCCGATTTTAAATGCTTCTGTTCTTTTTGTGTTTGCTTCCTAGGTTTTGTAGAGCTGGAACACATGTTGATAACATGCCAAATGTATTTGAAAACACAACTGATCAAGATCATTGGGGCTGGGGATACAGTACAGCTGAAGCAGGATATGAGGAGGATGTAGCCGCGTGATATACCACCACCACCACCAGGCTCAATGGACCTTTTCGGACTTCAGTGTTTAACTCAGGGGAGCCGCGGTGTAACTGGACCATACCGTACTCCCCTCTCTGAACCCCGAGCCCTTATTTTGCAGGACCACAGGACACATAACTGAAGACCAACACAAAAATATATATATACATATATATTTAAAAAAAAAAGAAAAACAACGTAAGCCCTAAGAAGGCTCTGAATCTACGAATAAGTAGTATGGAGGAGAAGAAAAAAAAACAATTTTTAAAATTAAGATAGACTTTTAGATGGAAATCATGTAATATTGAACACGTCTTTGGGAAAACTTTTTAAAGAACTGTTTTAGAAACCAACAAAACGGATTAAAAAAGAACAACAAAAAAAACTTGAAAGACAGAACTTTTTGGAAGGATGTGACAATTCAGGACACGAACTTGCTTCGACTCGGGATGGCCGACTTTTTTTTTTTCTTGGAGTGCCTGTCCGTTTCCAGGGGCAACGGCTGCCACAAACCGCAGCCTCCGTCCGCTGGGAGACTTACCTGTCATTCCTTAGTTGTGTAGGGACCAAATGACCAAACCTTTTTATCACAAATGAAAAAAGTGAAAAAAGAAAAGAAAAAAAAAAGACTCATACCTGTAACATAATCGGACCACTGCATCTCTTGCTGTGCCAATCGGTTAGAGTTGTATTTAAAAAAAGATATATGTATAAAAAGAACATATATGACTATATGCATACATATAGATTGCTGATATGCTTTTGAATACTGGCAGAACTATTTCCGATGGTCCGTCGAGGCCGTTCACTTCGCTAGTTTACAATTACTGCTCAAAATGAAGAATATTTATTTTTATTTCTCTTCTAGTTTTTCTGTGGTGAGAGAAAGGGTGCATGGGAAGGGTTGTTCCATAATGCAGCCTTACCTTTTCTATCTTATGTCCTGACCTTGTAGTTAAGAGACCATCTTAAAAAGGTTTGAGATAAACAATCCTGTTTATATATAACGTACATACGATATGTATATGTATAGCAGACGGCTATAGCAATATGTATTCATATGTATGCACTTGTACAGCATATATATGGATACATACGATATTAATCCCAAAACCCATATATGTATTTATATGCATATATTTTATATGTGTGTATATATAGAAACCGGCTATTCAATATGTAGAGCTGTAATTTTTTTGTAGATTTAAGCTGGAGTTTGAAACCTCTGCTCTGCTTTGGACTTTTACCACTGGGAAGAATCTCAAATCGGCAGCTGCAATCTGCAGGCATTCCTCACGATCCGATATAACGTTCCGTATCCGCCAACACACACACACACACGGTTAAGAAAACTGATTCAGTTTGTGTATATATGTGTATATGCTACTTACAAATGCAAAAAGGCCTCCTCTTGTTGGAGTTTAAAGAGAATCAGGACCGTTACGAAATAGTACAGAATACGGACATATCTGCCTCCCGCCTCTGCAAACATTCGCGAACAAACGACGTTATTCACTCGAACCGTGCGCTGGCTTTATCGGTTTTTTGAACACGCGCCGTCGTATCGCCAGCAGTGCGTTCGTCCGTGCACCTGGCAGCACTGTGCTACGACACCGCTAGCAGCCATTCATTATTATGATGATGTCAAAACAACGGAAACACTCTACTTCTTAATAAAATAAAAGAAACAAAAAGAAACAAAAAACACAACTGCTACAGCTACAGCTAACAGCAAAGCCTTCAAATATTTGTTGACATGACAAACTTGTGCTGTGCAGCTCGACACCGCCATTTCCAGATACACCCACTCGACGTTCTGCTTACGGTTACAATGAAGTGGGCATTATGTACGTTTTGCACAAGTATCGTCAGAATCCGCGTCACATTGCGTGTTTGTGCGCAGCTTAGGAGTTCTGACTGATTGGCGGGAAGTTTTTACCCTCTCTAGTTAGGGTTGAGAATGGAACGCAAGATTTAGCATTTCTAGTTATTGCAAGTGAAGGACTTTCATTTTGGTTACGCTTTGCGACTGCTCTATTATACAAGATGGCACTATTGTAAATATATGATTATTTCGGAGCTGGTTCGTTTGTCTGTACAGTAGGGGGGGGTTGGGGTAAAGCAGTAGTCAGTTCACCTCATTTCGAAGGGGAATTCAGTTTCGGGTTCCGAGAATGTTGCATTTTGCCTTCTAGATCTTTCCGACACATGATCATTCAGGTATTCCAAGCTCGTTTGCAATGCATTTCAGCGTCACCTGTCTGTCTGTCTGTCTTTCTCTCCCTTTCTGTCTTCTGTCTCACGCTCATCAGCTCCCTCCGTGTTAACCGTTTCAGCTGCAACTGTTTACATAGCAATCTGGAAATGTAGAGTCGACAAAACCAAGACAGAACAGAAATTTTATTATAAATATATATAAGTATATACATGAACTACTGAATATACTGTAAATGTTTTTTTCTCTTTTTTGCTCTGTTCCTCTGTATATAGGTTTGCATATTTTATAATCTTTTACTTCTATCTAGAAGGACTGGATGGCTAAGAACATTCAATTTAAAGACAAAAAATGAAACACTGGATTAAAGCAGGTAAACTCTAGTCCTTAGAGATGCATTATGGTTGTAAGGTATTTAATCACGGACCGTTAAATGAGCCAGTCAGATTTAATCCTAACATTTTAACAGAACTGCTGCCAACGTGCGTATTTATTTGCCTATTTATGTCATCTGTTCATTTATTCAAATGCCATTTATTTATTTATTTATTTATTGTTTCGTTTGAAAAAAAACTAATACATGTATTTTTTATCTTTTTTATGTTTGTAACCATACTGAATATCTTTTTTTCTTTTCTTTTTTTGTCATTCAAATAATGCTTTTTAAAAATATATATATTTTTACATGTTTTTGTATTGTGAGACACAATGGAACAATGCAACTGGCAGAATCAGGGTAAACCTTTATGGAGAATGTAGAACTCATGAAGGACTGGTGTCAAAAGTTTTTGCTGCACCTGTTAGAACTGTGACTGTCTGCTGTTTTCTTCTGTTCTGCGATTCCATGCGTCTGTCAGAACTCCGATTTGCTTCACTGCTTTTTCAAACACTGGAAAAAAAGGAAGAAAATCTGCACTAATCCATCAGACTCTCAGCAACTCTTGTTTTATAGCCTTTCTTCATTAGCACTGTCTTCAACTCATCAAAAACCTTCTGAACTTACAGAAACAATGCAGTAAAATGGGGTAAAAAAAAAAAAAACATTCTGACATTTTGAGCACAGTTGAGCGTGCTGGGTGGTATCTGTGGATTTTTGCCAAGCCCATCACAATGAGATTGAGCTGTACTAGCAGTCGGAGTGCTGCCGCAGCTCCTGCCCTGTTCTCAACTCCACTTTTCTCTGGTCCCTAGACTCTCTTTTGTAATTTTACTGAATGACGCGTTTCCGCTTAAGCCCAGTAATAAAGCACAGTGTAGAATAAAGCAGCATTATGCTTGTCCCATTTCCTGCTGTATGTCTACACAAGCCTTTTTATAAGTTGTTTTTATCTCTTTCTCTCTTTTTATGGATTTGTGGCACGACTGAGGTACTCTGAAACCACTTCAAAGGCGCAGGGTTTACATGCACACACACACAGGCGCCTCTCTGAAACTTTCTTTACAACACTTCAGATCAAATTAGACCAATAGCCCTGGAGCGATGTTTGGCTGAATCCCATCGCATATACCGGTGCGCCCAGATCTAGTTTGAAATATCAAAGCATATACGCTGTTATATTGGAAAAACAGGGGAATAGGAAAGTGAGGGGACACATTAAAAAAAAATGGTTACAACCCCTTTGGAAAAGAAATATTAATTTGTTAATATATGCAGAAAGTTTGATGACTCATGATATTTTGGAAAATGCAGCACTGGCTAGAAATGCGTTTTACTGACGAGTCACTTTCATGGAAATTTCTCATTTTATCACATGACGATAGGATTACACATTACAGATTGCAGCAACTGTCCTTGAGAATCTTGAGAACATACGTTGCCAAGTCAGTTCCTTGAAAAGCCTCTAGACTTTAATGGAGCTGCTGCCCAACCATCTGTGATAGAATAAACACCACCATTTATTAATAAACAATTTATTAAGGCAGAAATAACACTTGAATACATTACAAAAAAATTAAGACCATCATTATTTCAAGACTAAAAAGGCAGACTTAAGAGCACATGAATAAATGATCGTTCTTATATTCCAACAAATAACCTGAGTCACCGTTACAAGCCTTCAACAGATGAAAAAGATGTCTTCTAAGATCTCGCTCTCCTCCAGGTCTTGCAAAGAGGACCGACTGGGGCCTAGAGGAGAGAAAAGGGTCTTCTGAGAGGACAGAGGGGCGATGAAACTCTTCCAGGATGAGGGGTTGATTCGGTTCCTCTCTGGGTTGGATACAGGGCTAAAAATGTCCAACAGCTCCATCAAAGAGTCATCCCACCTAACAATGAGTATAAAAACATGACTCAGGAAATGTCACTATTTTATACACCAGAACAGAAGGGGACAAGAGGGATAAAAACATTATAATTTACATCCTGCTCAGAATGCTTTAGATTCCCCTACATAAAAACCGCATTGTTGCATGTGACGACGCAACAGAGTTCACAGGCTTTGAAACAAGTGGCCTTAGGGTGGATATGAAGAACAAGCCAGCACACTTTTTTTTCCTGGTTTGGAAGGAAAACTAAGAGCTGAGTGAGAAGATAAATAAATAAACAAAGATTAAGCTAATAAAGATTCAACCCCTCAGTCGAGGTGCTTAATAAATTATTCATTGAGTACAGACGTGCACATTTCAGATATAAAACATGAATTCTTAAAGCACGCTCCACTGATGCTGCTAACATAATTCACTGCTCATTCTAAACAGCATTGATTTGCATCCATGCAGCAGAAGGGATGAGCGGGTATTCATACAGATGTGTGTGAGTGTGTGTGTGCACGTGAAAGGGATCTCAGCTTCTATCCACAGAGTGCCTCTGACATATGAAAGCAGTATTTGCTTCATGGCCATGATGGTGGTCATTATACAAGACACTGAGAAACATGCCATCGTGTCTGACGCTTCTCGAGTCTGAAATCATAAAAGTATCGGCCAACTACAACTGAAAATATTGTCACAGAAAGATAAATAGAAATGAAAGGTTGTCAAAACCTTTAGATTGTTCCAAACCTGTATGAACGCAAAAGAAGATATTTTAAAGAATGTTGGTAATCAACGGTAGCCATTGACTTCCATAGTAGGAAAAAATACTTTGCCAGTCATTGGCTACTGTCAACTGTTTGATTACTAACATAATTTAAAATATATTTTGTGTTCAACGGAAGAAAGAAACTCATAAAGGTTTGGAACAACCAATGTGTTGCTAAGTTTTGAGGTCACTCAATAACATTCTTGCATTCAAATATGGTCCATCAAGATGTGTCATAACTAATCTGAGATCAAACATCACTGGTTCTCAGGTGTCACAACTGATCATTACTGACATCATACCAGAAGTGCCTCGATGCGCATAAAAAAGTAATGATTTTGAATGAATATTTCAGCTTGTATGACTACAGAGAAATATAGCGAATGCAGTTGCGTTAATACAATTTCTGTAAAATTTCTCAAGGTAAAAAGTTCCATTGTCAAGTGTAGTGATGTATGATGCACAGCTCTCAAAAGTCACTTTGAAATTCAACATCTAAGTAGAAAAATCTTTACAGCTTACATTCCTATCAAAATGATTGGATTTCGCCAATGCAAATTTGCCAAACAACATTTAATGTGACAGCACCTTCATGGTACTTTTTGCTATTTTTTAGGTTGAGTGGGATTTTTTTTTTTTTACAAAACATAATATACATTTAAAAAATATATATGTATATATTGGTTTGAAACAACATACCGGTGAATAAATAATAACAGACTCTACTCTCGGGTGAACTACGCCTTTAAAACTTAACATTTTACCAACTCCTATCATTCTAATGTCTATTGACCAGGTAAGGATTGAGCAAACTGGTGAATCTCTGCACAGGTAAGATGAGTTTTGAGGGGAGGCTGACGGATTGATCCCCAGAGTGTTGAACACATGTTCACACAGCCAGCTCGGTGGGGTTCCTGAGCACCTGTTCTCCCTCATGCTGGGACTGATGAAGGTGCCCTAGCTCTGGAAGACATCCTGCATTGTTCCACTGCCAAAGATCGGAAAGCCCCTGTTCCCTAAGGACTACGGGCTAGTTGATCTCACTTCACACTTTACGAAGACCTCCGAGAAGCCAGTCCTTAGACAGACCACCTGGACCCACTGCAGTTCTGTTACGGCTCTGACCCTGCACTCCAGAGGCAGCGACCATTCACAAACCTACATATGCTGCGCTATACTTGCTGTTCTGCCTACTTGCATCAGAAAAAAACAAAACTATAGCTTTCCATCTACTTCCTGTGTGAGAGATTCTTCATAAGAAAATGATCAGCACACCACACAAAACACACGAGACTAACCTCACAAATGAATCTAGTGGATTTTGATGAAAGGCCATTACCGTGATTTTAGCCCTCTGATTTAAACACTCCAATGGAAGGGGTGTGTCTGCTGTGAGACTTCGATGCGACTGTCTAACATCTTTGCATATGAAATAAGTATTACACATTGAACTCTCGAAATCCTTAGTTAGATGTTTATGACTATTTGAGCTGTCAGTATGAAAAGTGTTGAATCATAGCCTTATATTTAGATTTACACCCATCGTGATGAGCATTGTAGCCGATGACAGCCATGTCTGTTGAGTGCAGGAACGCAGTGATCTCTTCATTGCAACTCGATTTCTGCACTCTGAAACATAACTAACAGTGCAAACACAATGTAAATAAGATTCACTGCGCAGTGCTGCATTCACAGCATGTCGTAAGAACCGTAGTCTCGAGATGACGACACGTGACGTTCTATTCGAAGCTGAACAGATTATTTTCATGCTACTAAGAGAAACAATGAGAAGTTGACGATTTATATACAGGTAGGATTTACTGACAAAAACAGCAGTAAATGATTTTGAGACAAAGAATAGTTACTTATTGTGGCATCATGTCAGGTTCAAATCTTACAGTAAAAGTCTGTGTGCAAAGCCTATGCTGAAATTGCGACTGATTTACCACATAATACAAAAGGGAATATACTGAACAAACAAATAATGCTCTCCTGCTAGCATTAGGATCATTAAGGTAATGTTATATTTAGTTGAGTGACACTGTAACTCTTTTCTCTCCAAAGATTTGATGATGTAAAAGTAGCATTTGATCTGATTCAGCAGAGGCGGTCTTAGACACTATTATATCATGATATGATCAAATCTGAAACAAGCTTCTTTTTGGAGCTTGGTTTCAATAAAAGCTGTTTTTTGACTAACAAAAAAGTTTAGAGTTCTGAAACTTACAGGATGTTTTTTTACAGTGACCTCTTACATGTCAAAAGCAGGGCTCGACATTAACGCTTGTCCGGGACAAGTGGATTTTTTGAAGGGACAAGTGAAAGAGAATTTTACTTGCCTGATGGACAAGAGCCTGATTAAAACAAAAAATAACTAACGTTAGCGAATCACCAAAATGCAAGAATGATTGTGCATTAATTTAGTGCAAGTGCCGATCGATAGTGGATAATAATATATAATGTTATATATATAATATATAATGCTGTTGAAACTCGTGCAGCCTCTCGAGGAGAAATTACAACACAAGCATTTAAGCTGTTTCCTGAATACTATCACGACTGAAAGTGACACTGATTTCATATGACAGTTCCATAAACATTACATTAACATTCACTTAAAGTCACTTACATTTTAGATGCAATATTGAGTGTGTTTGTTCTATTTCAGCAGCGAAAATCGTTCACAGCAGAACCGTAACTTTTCTCACAGCAACTGAACGATTCAGTGTTTGAATGAATCGTTTGAATGAACAACTCAATGACTCACTCATTAAGACGGCCACCTGCTGCCACCTACTGGAGGTCTAGTTTCATGTTTAAACATACTTTCCAACATTTGTTATTTGTCTATTCAAAACTACAAATCTCAAAACATTATTTAATGCAGTTGTAATTTTTCAGTGTAAATTATTTTATTTGATTGGTAATATTGTCTTATTTTAATTAATGTATTGATCAAATTTAACAATATAAAATGAATCCTGAAGCAGAGCCTTTATTTAATAAGATTAGGGGGGAAATTCTAGCCTGACAAGCCAGACCCACATGAAGATGTTTGGTCTGGAAACTCACCATTGACAGGGCTCAATCCGAGGGGCGGGATAAACGGTTGTCTTTCAAACTCCCTCTGCACGTGATAGGATAGCGCTACACCAACCAGAGCAATGAAGGTGAAACAGAGCTTGTTGATAGATTAAACATTCACCGTATCCGGTCAGCAAAACCCCGAACACATCTTCCCTTCTTAAGAATGACTTCAGTGCCGTTCTTTTCTCAGAGAAAAGCTTGTCTTCCAGAGTCGCAGTCAAAGCTGATTCGAAAGACCGCCGTTTGCCAGTTTCTGTGTTTACTAGAAGCACGCAAACGCAATTCGGCCGTCGTCATTATGGCCCCGCCCACCGACTCTATACATGATGTGATTGGCCCGGCAAGACTTAGGCGATTACAGCTCAGAAGTGTATTGAGAGTTGCTAGACGACACTCGTGGGCAGATTTGATTTGCTGCCGCTAGTGTGCGTCTAGATTTCTAGGCTAGGAAAATTCCCTTTATAAAAGGTAAAAATATCATAAATTTCAAATGATTCAATTTTTTTTAAAATCACAAATATGCATATTAAAATATGTCTGATTGAAGAATGGGGAGAATATTGCTTCAGAATAAATTATATTTACAACGCCCAGACACAGAAAAATAAAACAATATCGAACTTTTTTCCGGACAAGTACATTTTTTATTCGGACAAGTGAATGAACGATTTACTTGTCCGAAAGACAAGCACATAAACATGCTTAATGTCAAGCCCTGCAAAAGGTCAAGGAAATTTAGATTTCTCAAAATTCAACACTTTTAAGGTTTTAATTTAATATGTATCTTTATTGGTGTCTCCTCTGAATTTGCCTCACCGGCACGTCATCCTCAATAAACCCGTTTCGGCGCAAAAACTTCGATCTATCAAGTATTCATATTCTTGTTTAATCGACGTGCCATCCTAAATGAACCCATCTCTTGTGTGATACCCAACATTTTGAATATTCCTATTTAATATGATTTATGACTTGCAGGGTTGGCAGAATAATAATTATACACTGCTTAATAATAGGCCAGAGGAGAACTGGCACCCCGACTGAGTCTGGTTTCTCCCAAGGTTTATTTTTCTCCATCATGCCCTGGTGGAGTTTTGGTTCCTTGCCACTGTCGCCTTTGGCTTGGCTTGCTCAGCTGCTTTGAAACAATCGTCATTGTAAAAGACAATTGTATCTATATAAATAAAGTTGAATGATTGATGTATCTTATTTCAACTTTATTTCATTTAATGAAAATAACTTTTTAAAATTGCTAACAATACTTAACAATAATATGACATGTTGCTTAGTTACTACATGAAAATACTCTAATAAACTAAGTAAATAGCACACAAGAAGTTCAGGTTAACCTTTTGCAAAATGTTGCCTGAAAATAGTCCCCAGCACATTCTTTGTGCAAGCAGGTTGTCACGTGTTGACACGTTGGTTATGTTGATGGAAGTTAGCCTATTTTCAGGCGCTGCGTAATATCATTGCGCCACTGCACCCATGGCAGCAAAGTTCCTGGATCAGTATGCAGGAATGAGAGAATAGTTCCTAGCCATATCGGACTACATTTACATTACATTTACATTTAATCATTTAGCAGACGCTTTTATCCAAAGCGACTTACAAAAAAAGGGTAGAGCAATAGAAGCAACGAAACAAACAAAGCCAACAACCTGTAAGAGCTGTAAGAAATCTCAATTAATTAGCAGAGTACACAACTGTTTTTTTTTTTTTTTTTTTTTTTTTTTTTTTTATAGCCAGCTACAACAAATACTCACGTACGGAAAATACAGAACACTGGATTTGGATAGCTAAGATAACAACCCATTAGGACTAAGGCTGATGCCCCAACTGTTGTCGTTAATGCGGATTCAGTGGCCCAATGGGTTGGTTTTGTATGGCATTCTAGCTAAACGCGCAGCAATAGCCATCGACAGCAAAAACTCACGTACGCAAAATACAGAACACTGGGTTTTGGTAGCTATGATAACTATGTAACATACCCGCCTGAAGGCACAAATCCGGATGAGAGACGTAGATATGATCAGTAAGTGCTATTCTGTATTGGTCAAGTGCAATAGGAAAAGTGCAATTGGAAAACATGTGTCTTAAGATGTTTTTTAAAAATGGCTACAGACTCGGCAGCACGAATTGAGATCGGCAGGTCATTCCACCCGGTGGGAACGGTCCAGGAAAATGTCCGTGAGAGCGATTTCATGCCTCTTTGGGAAGGAACCACGAGGCGCCGCTCATTCGCAGAACGCAAGCTTCTGGAGGGTGTGTAAGTCTGAACAATTGAGTTTAGGTATAATGGTGCAGAACCAGTGGTTGTTTTGTAGGCGAGAACTAGAGCCTTGAATTTGATGCGAGCAGCCATTGGCAACCAGTGCAGTTTGATGAAGAGAGGCGTAACATGCGTTCTCTTCGGCTCATTAAAGACCACTCTCGCCGCTGCATTCTGGATCAGCTGCAAGGGTTTGATAGTGCATGCTGGAAGCCCAGCCAGAAGAGCATTACAATAATCCAGTCTGGAGAGAACAAGAGCTTGAACCAGGAGTTGTGCAGCCTGTTCTGATAGGAAGGGTCTAATCTTTCTAATGTTGTATAAAGCAAATCTGCAGGACCGGGCTGTTGCAGTAATGTGGTCAGTGAAGTTTAACTGGTCATCAATCACAACTCCAAGGTTCCTGGCTGTCCTTGATGGAGTTATGGTCGATGAACCAAGCTGAATGGAGAAATTTTGATGAAGTGCTGGGTTGGTTGAGAAAACAAGTAATTCTGTCTTTGCAAGATTGAGTTTAAGATGATGCTCTTTCATCCAGTCAGAAATGTCTGTCAGACAGGCAGCGATACGAACACTGACTGTAGGATCATCTGGTTGAAATGAGAAGTAGAGTTGAGTGTCATCAGCATAGCAGTGATAGGAAAAGCCATGTTTCTGAATGACGGAACCTAATGATGACATGTAGATGGAGAAGAGAAGTGGTCCAAGGACTGAGCCCTGGGGAACCCCAGTAGCTAGATGATGTGACTTAGACACTACACCTCTCCATGACACCCTGTAGGACCTACCAGAGAGGTAAGACCTGAACCACTGGAGGGCAGTTCCTGAGATACCCATCGTCTTAAGTGTTGACAGGAGGATCTGGTGGTTAACTGTGTCAAAAGCAGCAGACAGATCCAGCAGAATGAGCACTGAGGATTTGGAAGCTGCTTTTGCCAGTCTCAGTGCCTCAGTTACCGAGAGCAAGGCAGTCTCAGTCGAATGGCCGCTTTTGAAGCCGGATTGGTTGTTGTCTAGGAGGTTGTCCCTTTCAAGAAACATAGAGAGTTGATTGAACACAACTCGCTCAAGGGTCTTTGCAATGAAAGGCAGAAGGGATACCGGTCGGTAGTTTTCTAAAAGTGCTGGATTCAGAGAGGGTTTCTTAAGCAGTGGGGTTACCCGAGCCTGCTTAAATGCTGTGGGAAAGGTTCCCGTATGAAGAGAAGTGTTGACAATGTGAGTGAGTGCAGGAGTGATTGAAGAAGAAATGGCCTGAAGGAGGTGAGTGGGTATAGGATCAAGTGGACAGGTAGTAGGGTGATTGGAAAGGATGAGTTTAGAAATATCTGCCTCGGAGAGCGGAGAGAAGGATGGAAGCGTGTTCGTGTTAGTTGTTGAGATGTGCTTGTCAGTTTGTGATGAGGAGAACTGTTTGCTGATGAGGGATGTTTTGTTTGTAAAAAATGATGCAAAGTCATCAGCTGTAAGAGTTGATGAAGGAGGGGGAGGAGGAGGACAAAGGAGAGAGGAGAATGTTTTAAAGAGTTTGCGAGAGTCAGAGCATTTGTTGATTTTGTTGTGGTAGTATGTTGTTTTAGCAGTGGAGACATTTGTAGAGAAAGAAGAGAGAAGTGACTGATACAAGGTAAGGTCAGTATAGTTTTTAGATTTCCGCCATTTCCTCTCTGCCGCCCTGAGTCCAGAGCGATGTTCACGGAGAACATCAGACAGCCAGGGGGCAGATGGGGTGGGGCGGGCTGGTCTGGATGAGAGGGGGCAAAAACTGTCTAAGGAGGATGTTAGAGTGGAGCAAAGAGTGTTGGTAGCACTGTTAGTGTCCAGTGCTGAGAACTGAGCAGGTGGAGGGAGTGAAGATGATACCATAGTGGATAGGCGAGAGGGAGAGAGGGAGCGTAGATTACGCCGAAAGGTGATCTGTGTTGGAGTGCGTGTTGTATCAGGAGTCAGTATGAGGTTAAGAGTGATGAGAAAGTGGTCTGAGGTGTGTAATGGAGTAACTAAAGTGTTGTCCGTGAAGCAGTTGCGTGTGTATACAAGGTCTAATTGGTTACCTGATCTGTGAGTAGCCGTAGTAGATACTAACTTAAGGTCAAATGAAGTCAGTAGAGTGCTGAAGTCTGCAGCTAGGTGTTTATCAAGATGGATGTTGAAGTCACCAAGCAGAATCAGTGGAGTGCCATCCTCAGGGAAGTTAGAAAGTAACACATCCAACTCCTCCACAAAGTTACCGAGGTGACCTGGAGGACGATAGACCACTACCACATGGATTTTAACAGGGTGAGTAACAGTGATTGAGTGCGATTCAAATGAACTGGCCGGTAGAGATGGTAATGGATCAAATTTCCAATCATTTGAGATAAGCAAACCAGTACCCCCACCCCTCCCAATTGGCCGAGGAGTGTGTGAAAAAGTTAAATTGGTTGAAAGGGCTGCAGGAGTGGCAGTGTCCTCTGGTTTGATCCAGGTCTCAGTTAGGGCCATGAGGCTGAGCTGAGAATGAGTCCCAATAGATGAAATGAAGTCTGCTTTGTTTACAGCCGACTGGCAATTCCAGAGACCAATTGGAATAGAGAGTAAAGTAGCAGAGGATGTTAGGATATAGCGCAAATTATTAGGATTGCGGCGTCTCATGC
The DNA here is from genome assembly GCF_024679245.1 of Pseudorasbora parva. Lineage (NCBI taxonomy): Eukaryota > Metazoa > Chordata > Actinopteri > Cypriniformes > Gobionidae > Pseudorasbora > Pseudorasbora parva. The sequence continues at coordinate 12,806,577 of NC_090189.1, read as the reverse complement.
GTACAGCGCGTGAATTACGAGTGCTAGTAGTTATAGTTGAGATTTGGAAGCACATGGTGAATACAGATTAGAGAAAAGGCCAGATCGGAATTAGAAAAGAGCCGAACACAAATAATGAAAGGAAGATGATACTCAAGTGGCTTGTCGAGGTCCTTGCTCGAGAGGAGTTGCACAGGGAAGAGTTGAAGTCTTTACACTCGTCTGTCTTCACACAAGGAGGGCTTCACACTGCCGCTTCCGCTGCCGCGGACTATCACGCTATTTATACTCACTTGAGTATCGTTATTGAAAGCAGCTGGGAACGCCCCCAACAAACTGACTCCCAACGTGGCAAAGACCAAACAAATGCTAACTCCCACACACACCACCACAATACACCAAAACTACTAATACACACCACTGCACCACACAGACACACTTATCCAACAACAAATGAACAAACAATCAAAAATGAGAAAAGTTACAAACACTTACACAGTAGTTGTCTATCAGTCAATCAATGCTTCACCTCTAACCTAGAAAATTGCAACTTTTAATTTTCCGTCTGTACACGATGCAACTATACACATCACAACATGTAAAAAGGAAAATGTTGGTGTTATTTTGTCACTTATTGAGCAGCAGTAGATTTATCTAACTCTGGGGGATACGGTGAATAAGCGAAATTCCCCAAAAATCGGCGTGTTCCTTTAAAATGCTGCCTAAGCAGGTGGATCTTCCCTGCTCTTCTTGTGGCAATCCTCATGATACTTCCAGATGCAACCCTAATGTGAAGTAACTACATTGCATATTTCCAGTTCTTAAACACAGAATCAGCAACAGTATATAACTGTGTTGACTCATATTTTTTGCGCTGTTAACCTGTCAAATCATATTCCAGTAATACATACATAATTAAGACGTTTCATTTTACTCTTAACTCTCTTGGATGTTGCAGCTATTTTGTATAAATGGAGATTTCTTAATGAAATTACTTTGCAATAAATATTATGTAGCAAGAATTAAAATCATAACTAACAAAAGCAAACAGCATTTGCACTTTATCTGTCAGGTATGTTTCATTTCCTACCGATTACACAGAGTTACAAGAGACCTGCTCACTGAATGTCAGTATGACACTTCATATATTCACCCGGAATAAAAAATTGTTACAAATACTTCATGACATCATAATGGATCAAGCTGCTTAATGTCTTTTTGCTTTTAAGCCTGAAACTTGAATCTAGGTTTCGTTTACATCAAGTCCTGTGACAATGATAGTAATGTCCAATCCGGGAATCTCATTTTTCATTTTTTCGTTTTGGCGAATGACAATCGATTGCCATCCGACAATTCTTTTGCATATTTGCATCAGAGGGAAAGAGAAAGAGAGCTTAGACTGAGGGTGGATGGCTGATGGGGTGGGACTTTGGCAAGACTCCCTCTAGAAATGTGAGAATTAGCATTTTTATTTGTTGATTTATTTAACGGACAGGCCTCTCAAACAGCCATCCATCAACGGACGACATTGCCTATATGAATAATGCATTTCTTACCGCCGGTCACAATCTATAACAAGGGAAGGGGTAGGTGTAGTTTGGGCGGGGGAGGGGGATGTTAGGGCGTTGGTAGGAGGAAATTGCCGGAGAGAATGCTAATGTGTTTGGCAGTCATATTTACCCAAAAGCTTTCATTGCTTTTCACAAGGTCCACTGGCGAATGACCATGAGACATTAATATCACTTAAGAGGAGGTTTGCTAATCCCAAACGCTATCTGTTCATTCAACGGATCAGCTAGGCGTTGGGAACAGAGTTCAAGATGCTGGAAAAGAAAAGTAGAGCCGAGCGGAACAATAGCCGTATTTAAGTCTCTAGATTTTTGAAGAGAAAAGTCAAATCAAATTCAATTCTATAAAACTAATAAAATAATAAGCACATCATTTTTATATTAAATTGTTTTAATTAAATATAAAAATATATATTAAATGTATATTTATCATGTATTTATTTAGTGACTTTTGAGAGTTGGCTGTAGTTTTCTGCTTGGTGTTTTTTTTAAATCACAACACAATATAAACAATATACTACAATCTCTACCGGTTAACTCATTAACCCAAGCTCCTACTCTCATCAATGCAGAGAGAGAGTGAAAGACAGAAAAAGAATCAGGTTCTACTTCAATAATTACAAACAAAAGACAGTTTACCAGTTTCCTTTTCCTCTGACTCCAGTTATATTACTGTTCTCATTAAAAATGTCCGTCACGCCTGAGAGCACAAACAAATTTGTACCCAAACAATAATATAAAAATCCTAAACGGCAAATACTGACAAAACTGCATGTCAATTTTCTTTCAGATCAATAATAAGCTGAGGAGAAGCACAGGCCATGGGAAGGAGCACTGACATTTCTCACTTAAGCGCCATCAAAACAGCTCTGAAAATGTTTAATAATACGAAATGTCCCCTTGTACAGTGAATAGGAGTTTACAAGAGATGGCCCAAGTCTGCACAGGTTAATTAAAAAAGGTGCAGGTAATTTGAAAGAAGGAAGTGGTTTGATAAGTCTACTGCGTTGACAACTCTCGCAGAGGTGAAGTTTTATCAGTCTGACTGCATAATTCATCCTTCCCTCTTTTGTGACACTTAAGCCCCTTTCACACTGCACGTCGGACCCGCAATATTCCCGGAACATTGCCGGGTCACCTTCTGTGTGAAAGCAACCACGTCCCGGGATTGATTACCGAATTCGACCCGGGTCGGGGACCTAGTAATATTGCGGGATTCGACCCGGGATGAGGGCTGTGTGAACAAAAGCCGAAACTAATGCCGCAACGTGTACGTAGTTATCGTGCGACTCCTAGAGCTTGTTTTTTCAATAATACAACCCTGCAGTGCCAGAAGAGCTAGTCTGTGTTTTAAACGCAGAGAGTGTTCGTATACAAAAGAAACTAAAATTAAACAAGCAGAAATGTGTGCAAACTGGACATAAGTCGAGACCACGGAGATCCTTACTATCCGTGCTGAAGCTGAGATCGCTCGCCATTATACGTAACATCAGGATGTCACGTGTCAACTCGACCCGGGACCGTTAAGTGTTGTGTGTGAAAGCGCACATATTACGGTATTTCGCTGGCAGTGAGAATGGACCAAATCTAGCGTCCCGGGAAAAAATGCCGGGTCGCATTATCCATGTATTTGCCGGAATCGCAGTGTGAAAGGGGCTTTACAGTGCAGTCCACTCTCCTGCGCAACATCGACTCGAACAAAACTTTTATATTTTCAAAAGGAAATGTGAGTGGAGTTGGCAATGCAAAATACACCATCAGAGTGGTATGAATTTATTTAAAATAAATAGTTACAGTGCCTTGCAAAAGTATTCAGCCCCCTTGAACTTTGCGACCTTTTGCCACATTTCAGGCTTCAAACATAAAGATATAAAACTGTAATTTTTTGTGAAGAATCAACAACAAGTGGGACACAATCATGAATTGGAATATTTCAAACTTTTTTAACAAATCAAAAACTGAAAAATTGGGCGTGCAAAATTATTCAGTTCCTTTACTTTCAGTGCAGCAAACTCTCTCAAGAAGTTCAGTGAGGTGATGATCTCTGAATGATCCAATGTTGACCTAAATGACTAATGATGACAAATAGAATCCACCTGTGTGTAATCAAGTCTCCGTATAAATGCACCAGCACTGTGATAGTCTCAGAGGTCCGTTTAAAGCACAGTCAGAGAGCATCATGAAGAACAAGGAACACACCAGGCAGGTCCGAGATACTGTTGTGGAGAAGTTTAAAGCCGGATTTGGATACAAAAAGATTTCCCAAGCTTTAAACATCCCAAGGAGCACTGTGCAAGCGATAATATTGAAATGGAAGGAGTATCAGACCACTGCAAATCTACCAAGACCTGGCCGTCCCTCTAAACTTTCAGCTCATACAAGGAGAAGACTGATCAGAGATGCAGCCAAGAGGCCCATGATCACTCTAGATGAACTGCAGAGATCTACAGCTGAGGTGGGAGACTCTGTCCATAGGACAACAATCAGTTGTATACTGCACAAATCTGGCCTTTATGGAAGAGTGGCAAGAAGAAAGCCATTTCTTAAAGATATCCATAAAAAGTGTAGTTTAAAGTTTGCCACAAGCCACCTGGGAGACACACCAAACATGTGGAAGAAGGTGCTCTGGTCACAGGGTATATGCAGGAATCCTGAAGTTAATTTCAAGACCTTTTTAAGACTTTTTAAAGACATTCTCAAAATATTTTAAGACCTCATCGCACTTCAAGTTCTAATCGGCAACAAACCTTTAATAAACAGTTGTAGTCGAATGTAGACTTAAAATCTCTATCGTAGGCCAATTTTGTATCGTTTATATTGCATATCTGTTTCGCAACGTATGGAGGGCGACATCACCTAACTGCGCATTTAACAAAATACATGACGTCACCCGTAGACAGCGCTCGCCAGGGATGGAAATTAACTTTTTTCAAAGTCTACCACTCAATGTTTTTACCAGACACTTTTTTGTCTTTAACTTACAATGTGTAACTGCATGTGAAAATGAATACTACAAGCTCTACAATACTTAAGCAGTTTATTTAATCTCAAGTCTCAATTTAATACTGACATTTTCTCTTTCTTGCTTATACACAGACAAAACATGAACTGATATACATTTCATTTAAATAAGTAGGGCTCTGTGTGCTCTTTTTTCACCTGGATGTGGCATTTGGATGATTTGTGGTCTTTTATGGCTTCCAGTTTTATGGTTTTTAGTCCCAACAATGAAACTATTAGTTTGGTATCTTTGAAGCGTGTTGACAACATACCGAGCAGAACATTGTCAGTAGGGATGCACCGAAATAAAAATTCCTGGCCAAAACCAAAAAAGAAGAAACCAAAGCCGAAAAACCGAAAAATAAAATTTGAACTAAAATGTTTAACTCGACTTCACTCATGTGTACATTTAATAATAATTGACATGTCTACTGGCTTGCAGAAAGGTACAGAAATTGAATAAAGTAATCAAATGTAAAATAACTGCATATTTAACTGTTTAAATGAAAGATTAATATAAGGACATCACTCAGGCAGCAGTAAAGGCTACTGCGCCTTTAAAGCCCCACTTGGCTACTTTTGCTCTCGGGGTCCCCCTACAGTTTGGAAAAAATAATGTCCTCAACTACTGTCGGAAGCTGTCATCCTACAACAGGGGATGCCATCGCGCGTGCATTTGTTGACATGACAACCCTGATAGCCCTGAACTAGTGATGCGCGGGTCGTCTCATAACCCGCGGACCCCGTATGTCTATTTAATGGTCGCGGGTGCGCGGCGGGCTGTAAAAATATATACAGTGGTGCGGTGCGGGCCAAATAACTTCATAAAAGCGTCCCACGGGTCGGTGCAGCACTAACAGTTCCCCTGAAAACTGCAAGAGGAGTTCTTCTGGCGTCGCGTGTGAAATGTCTTCATCCCAGGTAACGTTACAGTCAGTGGCATATGTTTCAGCATGTCATATGAATATAATTTCATGGGTTTTATTTTTTTCAAACGCCAAATAATCACGATGCTCACGTTTACAAGCCAGCGTCATTATAGTAGTCTATTGGTTACCGTTTTACAGAATCTATATGATACTTCAGTTCAATGTTTGAGTGGTAGCTCACCGTAACAAGCATGACCGCATCGGTCGGGCACGCCTCCTTCAGCTCACGCCGACGAGCAAACCCTGGTCAAATTTTGATCCTCGTCCTGCCTTTAATCCCATCATTTTTTCATTTCCTCTTATTGCTTTCCTCCAACAAAACCTTCTCTTTCTTATTTGTCTCTGCTGCTTCGGACATGACTATATTATCCGACGAACAAAGCTGGGCTCGCACGTCCGAATGTAAGGAAGTGTGTGTGTTGGTGGAAGTGACGTATATGCCGTAAAGCAGTCGAATTTTGTAGTTCTTTTCTTTTTCTCGGGTTACTACCCGAAACCCGAACTTTAAAAGTACGATTAAAAACGATACAGACCCCATCAGGCTATGGCAGACGTGTCATTCAACCTATTGTAAGTCGATGTATCATCACAAGAGTCTTAAAAAATATATTATGAAGGTTGAAAAGTTACCTAGTGCTGCTTTAAGACCTGATGCAGGGATATGCTCGTCTTTCTCGACTGTGCATACTACAGTTCACTTAAGGCATATTCAGACTATGTCTGCTAGGATACTCATCAAGATGGACATGTTGACATACTTCCGGTGTGAGTTTGTCTGTTTAAGCGCAAGCCTTGAAAGAAAACTCAATATTTGCGCGCTCTCGGATGATGCACAGCTTTAGATCTCACAGAGCGCGCGAGTCTCACAGCGCGTCTTCACGCGAGTGATGACGGAGAAAAAGACTGGTCATATGCGCACATACGGCAGCACTTGCATGCATTGAACAAAGTTTACAATGAGGTGAAACAGCTCGGTAGGTGAAGCGAGTTTACCCGCCACAACTCAAAATCAGCCGCATTTGGCTGGTGGCGGCGCTAATGTCCATCCCTGGCGCGCTCCGAGCCGATCTCAGACTGAGCACCCCGTTGTTTTTTAATACTTTATGGGGATGAAAATAAATATATTCATAAATACTTTTTGGAGTCAAACTCTTTTGACAAAGCTTGAACAAAATAATTTCAAAATTTAAGACTTTATAAAGCTGTGATAAGACTTTTTAATACTTTATAAGGGTCTTAATTTTCCCAAAATTGACTTATCACCTTTTAATACTTTTCAAGACCCCGCGGACACCCTGGGTCAGATGAAACCAAAATTGAACTTTTTGGCAACAAAGCAAAACATTATGTTTGGCAACACAGCTCATCACCCTGAACACACCATCCCCACTGTCAAACATGGTGGTGGCAGCATCATGGTTTGGGCCTGCTTTTCTTCAGCAGGGACAGGGAAGTTGGTTAAAATTGATGTGAAGATGGATGGAGTCAAATACAGGACCGTTATGGAAGAAAACCTGATGGAGTCTGCAAAAGACCTGAGACTGGGACGGAGATTTGTCTTACAACAAGACAATGATCCAAACATAAAGCAAAATCTACAATGGAATGGTTCAAAAATAAAAATATCCAGGTGTTAGAATGGCCAAGACAAACTCCAGACCTGAATCCAATCGAGAATCTGCGGAAAGAACTGAAAACTGCTGTTGACAAATGCTCTCCATCCAACCTCACTGAGCTCGAAAAAGTTTGTTAAATAACTTTTCTTTAACACAGAACAGTTGTTTTAACAAAATTTTAACAAAATTTGTTAAAAAAAAGTTTGAAATATCCAATAAATTTTGTTCCACTTCATGATTGTGTCCCACTTGTTGATTCTACACAAAATATTACAGTTTTATATCTTTATGTTTGAAGCCTAATTAATTAACATTAATATTACTATTCTGAAACAAGTGCAGTTATAGACTACATAAGCTACCATTTTTTTCAGCTTAAACATTTATTAGACTCCAGATCGAAAGAACAGTATGATTTTACACTGAGCACATTATCTGCAGTCCAAGTCCGAACGCGATGCGCGAATACACTGCAAGCTCACTCTCCCTCATATCTGAGGTAAATCATTAACACCATCACCACTTACATTTCATATGTTTAAAGAACTAAATACATTACAATCGGCTAAAACGCCCTTTATTAAAATGCCCTTCATTTCTTTTTTAAAAACGAGAGAAATCACTGCTTATTCAGACTGCAGACTTGGCAACACAGTGCAGTTGAGTTCTGTTGACATTTGACAACTAACGTTATGCATTGTTCTGATTGGTTGTTGGTCTATCCAATTGATGTCTTTCCTGGTTCGGTTGAAACACGCCCCATAATCACAGCCCAATGGAGCAGTATCAGACTCATATTCTGACTAGAATTGAGTATGACAACGTCAGGCTAACCCATGTTGATTAGAGTAATAAAAACATTAATTTATTAAAGAATTTATTTAAAGACTAATCAATTTAGAACTGATCAAAATGTGTGATTAATTGCGATTAATCGCGAGTTAAGTCATGACAGTTGTGCGATTAATCACGATTAAATATTTTAACATATTGACAACCCTTATATATACACACACACGTTTGTTTTTGTGACATATGGGGATATTCCCTATGTGTAATAGTTTTCTATCCCCTTACACTCCCCTACCCCTATGCCCATCACAGGAAACATTCTGCATTTTTAGTTTCTTAAAAAATTCATCCTGTATGATTTATAAGCATTTTAAAAAATGGGGACATGGCCAATGTCCTCATATTTCCCCCTCTCCTTGAAATACCTGTGTCATAACCATGTCATTATACACATTTATGTCCTCACATGTCCAAAAAACATGCCCCCCCACACACACACACACCATTTGACTGTTCATTTAGAGACACATCTCTCTGGCCTAGTCTTAGTTCCCTTTTGGTGCTTATCAAGTTCCTGATAAAACATACCCAAAGGATACTGCCAATCAAAGAAAACTACTTGTTTCAGGTGGAGTGAAATGTTATGATCACTAGCTGACATAAGATCCATTATCATTTTTATTAACCCAAACATTTTTCCCCAGGTCATTAAATCGTAGTAATACAGCTCTTGTCTATTGATTCATTGTGGGCTGACAGGGGCATTTGGTTGTTCCTTTAAATTGTGTCCCTGTGGCATCAGACCTATCAGACCTGAGGTTGTCCAGGAGACAGCCTGGCAGCATCCAACCTCTGGCTTCTTAAAAAAAAAAAATATATATATATATATATATATATATATATATAAATAAATAAACAACACACTTCATTGATTTCCGCAAATCAGGTTTGGTTTTGAATAATGCAAAAGTACCCTCTTCCAGACAGTTGGATACAATAAAATATTTATTGTTCATACATAAACTTTCCATAGTGCTGGTTCAGGGTAAACGGTCATCTTGTTAGAGTTTATGCGCCTGTTTGGTATTAGTGTGCGTGAGGGAGGTTTCCCGTGATGCTCTACTAACCATGAGATTAACAAAGGCAAATGTGTCCTTTTGTATCAAAATATGACTCATGTCAGATTTACATAAATGTAATGTTCAGCTTCCATTAATTATTTTTATACATTTTAATTCTGTAGAGATTCTTACCATTCGTACCAGGCTTTTGACAATATCTAGTCAATATTGACATTAAATTACTTAACTGGCATAACATTAATTCAACTAAAATCTTTAATTAATTGACAATTCAAGGAGAAATGTCTAACTAAAGATCTATTTCTATGCCTATTTTATCACATATGTTTGACTTAATGCTTCAAAGCTGCTTGATGTCACCAGACAAGGTAAATCTAGAACGGTCACTTGAAATTCAACAGTTTGACTGTTCATTAAGAGACACTCTGCCCTAGTCTTAGTTAAAATTTGGCACTTATCACGTTTCTGCTACATATTCCCTGGCAGTTCTGACATTCTCTTGGTATGCCTCCCACAAATATCATGGCTGCACACAGAGCAACCTAATTTTCCCAGCCCCTATAAAAGTTTTGGCTTGGTAATGAAACGTCGGAGACAGAAAGGAACATATTAATGCAAAATATTCACCATAACATATAACAGAGGGAGGAAAAAAGGCAATTACTTCTGAAGTCAGTACATTTTCTCCACAAAAAAAAGAAGAAATACGCCTAACAAACGACTTACAAATAATCTGCATTTTTCAGAGATGGTGCACTAAACGAGACATGCTCATTCTCTCACAGTGAGGGTTGGGGGAGGGAAAAAAAGACATGCTGTCACATTAATTACCTTTCTACGTTAAAAGAAAACGGTAATGAATTTCCTTCCCTATCCCAGAGTGTGTCTCGCGCTAGCGGTCAGTGATTCATTCTCTGCCTCACTCTTTCTCATTAAGCTGAGGGAGGCGGCGCGTTCTCGGCCCGAGCTGGAAGACTCGGTTCAATTACACCTGCTGCTGGGCCCTGCTACGCCAGCTAATGGGACTCAGCTTGGCTCCTGTCAGCCTCAGCGCTGGCCGGCAAAAATCTTCATTTAACTCATCAAACAGGCCTCGCACTGCGTTCGGCCCAGACCAGCTTCATCTTTTTTTCTCTTCCTTCACTTCTCCCTTTTTCCATGTTTTATTTGGATTCCCCCATATATCACTTCTTCCCCCCCCCCCCCCCCCCCTTCTTGGCTTTCACATTCTTGCATTAAGAAGCTCTATCACAAAGGCAGGAACTCCAAAAACACAATTAATACATGGACTTGGCCCCTGCTGCGCTGTTGAGCCAAAATTGCTGTCATTTCCCTCTTTTCACTCCATCTTGAATAGAACTTGTTAAATTGTATTTACTTGTCTGGTTCTTTTCATTGAGTTTCCTGAAAGTGGCTTCTCTCAAGCACCAGGAGTTTTTCTCCCATCTTTAAATTGCAACAGCAGCCTCTCTACAGAATTGCAAATTGGCAGAGTGACAACACAAATGGCAAAATTAAATGTTTTGCTAATCTAAAAATACAGAATGGGTGTGGAAAAACACATTGGTCGTGTTAGACAACTGGGCACAGGGTGGGATGACTTAGATGAGTTTATAAAGAAGCCAATCCAATGCATAGAAAACAGGAGAGGACCAGACAGAACCCTGAGGGATACCTTAACTCACCTGGAGACCTGTGGAGTTCTGGAAAAGCCAAGAGAAGGAGTTTTGGGAAGAACAGACATCTGGAAGCTTTCTGGAATCACAGGAGAGGTGGCCATATCCTTCTTGGTAATGGAGATGTCTGAAGGGAGAAAATGAGAGATACTTTATATGATGTAACGCCAATTTTCAATTAATATGGTAGAGTAAAAAAAAATGTCTTGTGAATGTACCTTGTGAAAATGTTGGTGTAGGCTGCTGAATCCTTGATGTGTGTTCCTTTGATTGCATGTTACTCAACGGTTGTTGAACACTTCCCTGCAGAATGTGTGACTCTCTCCCTTTCATTTCACTGCTAAATAAGAAAGAGAAAGATACTGTTCTACACTGCCATTTACAACTTGGAGTTGCTTACCAAGGCTGCAATTATTTTGCCCAAAAATACAATAAAACAGTTTAAAAAAAAAAAAATATATATATATATATATATATATATATATATATATATATATATATATATATATATATATAGTTTTTTTTTAAGAAATGTATTCATGTTATGACAATTATTTTATTTCAGCCATAATTGTAATGACCTTATAATAATTCCAATATGTTGACTTGGTGCTCAAGAAACAATTTATAGTGTCAATATTGAAAACATCTGTGCTTCATATTTTTGTGAAAACTATGATGCATTTTTTCAGGATTTTTTGATAAATGATTCTTTAAAAAAGACCCCAATCTTTCAAAAGCAGGACTTAGTATATTTAAAGGGTTAGTTCACCCAAAAATGAAAATCCTGTCAATAATTACCCTAACGCGTTCGACACCCATAAGACCTCTGTTCATCTTCGGGACACAAATTAAGATATTTTTTGTTGAAATCCGATGGCTCAGACAGGCCTTCATTGACACCAATGTCATTTCCTCTCTCAAGACCCATAAAGGCACTAAAGCCCATCTCACTACAGTGAATCTACAATCATTTTATGAAGCGACAAGAATAGATGTTGTATGCAAAAAAAGGAAATAACGACGTATATATTGATGGGCCGATTTCAAAAAGATCCAAACCGTTATGAATCAGCGAACCAATCCTGAACCAATACGCTGATTCGTAACGGTTCGAAACTTTGTTTTGAAATCGGCCCATCACTATACAAGTCGTTATTTAGGTTTTTTTGGCGCACATAAACTATTCTCGTCGCTTCATAAATGATTGTAGAATCACGGCAGTTAGATGGGCTTTGTAACAAAGTCTTAAGTGCTTTTTATTGGTCTTGAGAGAGGAAATGACACTGGTGTCAATGAAAGCCAGTCTGAGCCATCGGATTTCAACAAAGATATCTTTATTTGTGTTCTGAAGATGAACGAGGTCTTATGGGTGTCGAACAACATTAGATTAAGTAATTAATGAAAGAATGTTCATTTTTGGGTGAACTAACCCTTTAAAGCTTTTTATCTTTGTATTTTATTTTGATCTCTCCTATCCTTTTTTGCACTGAATGCAATATCGAAGACAATCTTTACCTCTGTGTTACCTGATCCATTTCTAAACAGGGCTGTGGACCTTCATTAAAACAACTGTTTCCATTTAGGGGTTTCTCAAAGTCTGTCGTGGTTGCTTGCTGGAGCCTTCAAAAGAGACAAATTACAAGAATGTTCATGGTTCTATTCGAGTTAGGCTGTATTAACAGAGTTTGTGGCATGATGTAGATTACCACTGAAAACAGCAAGACTGTTTTTTTTTTTTGACAAAAATCATGATTATAGTACAGTGAACTAGAAATACTTCCTAAGTGCATAAACTTCTGTGTATGCATTATTAGTCACTTACTTGCTGTACTGAAGGTAAGACTGATGGAGTTCTTGGTTCTGGAGCAAAAGCGTTTCTTCCTGTTGAGCTAAACGAGCTTGAATTCTCTCCCTTTCCATCTCCAGCTGTTTCTTCTGCAGGAACAGACACTGTCGTTTCTCCTCCCAGTTCTCCTGAACAGACGGTGGTGCTAGTCCGGTTCGAATAGCACCACGCAGGTCGTCTCTCTCCATTCTGTTGCACTGATGAGAGCACTTGGATTCAGAGGCACCACAAAGCCTTAGCGTGTCACAGGATGAGGGCTCCCTGTTGGAGAAGCTGGGATCACTATGTCCAACTTCAGAATTATGATTGGTGTGCCTGTCATGGACTTCGCAGTTCTGCCTTCTGCTGGAGGGTGCGCTGAAAGGTCCTGTTGAGAAGGAATGAGTGCACTCCACTGACCCATCTCTCTCAGTTCTACTTCCTGATGAAGGAAGGTCCAAGTAAGATCCATCTAAAGCAGTTCCTCTCCCACCCAGAGACCTCCTGGGCACCCCTCCGCTGCTAGAAATCTGTGGGACGGAGCAGAGGTAGAAAAGTATACACGTCACCTCTGACCTTTTAATAATGTAGCAACGAAAGCAGATTTTACTCAAGGGAGTCAGAGAGGATAGCCTAATCCCAAGAGGACGCAACAACCCAAGGTCAATCACCGTAGAGATAAACATTCAGGACAAAGGAGAATTGTCCGCCTCTGAGGGGACAGAAATGGGCCGCTGACTAATTCAAGAGGAGGTCGTGGAGCATGTAAACATACATTACTCACAGCCAAGGTTTCAGAGAGGACAAGCTCATTTCCCTTATACAAGCTTAAGATGGAGGGTGCACATTCTAACGTAAAACAACATGAGTTTTACAGTGTCGGTTAGTGAGTTTTATTTTGTTTTAGCTTTAATATTTTTAGTGACAGTGATTTAAAAGGGATGAATTTTGAGATGGAACTTTTCTGAGAGGGTTTTAGTGTGCTGACAGGTTAACAGTTATAGATGCTAAAGTGTCAGCATGCCAAAACCCCTCTCTGAGAGGCTGCTTCTCTAAATCCATCTGCTTTAAAAGCACCTCCGACAGAGCCATCAAAACAGTGCTTTCTAACAAATTCACCTTCAACACATTTCAAGGCAATTACTGCTGGACTTCAAATCACCTGCTGTGAAAAACATTAGTATTATTATGAATATCAATGATCTATGAGAGTTTTAAGCTATAAAAGGAGGTAGGTTTTTTATTTTATATACGTGTGTGTGTGTGTGTGTGCGTGTGTGTGTGTGTGTGTGTGTGCGTGTGTGTGTGTGTGTGTCCTTCTTTATATTTCATTGTGAGGACCAAATGTCCCCATAAGGATATTAAAACCGGAGATCACCTACATTGTGGGAACCAGCCAGCAGTCCCAACTTTTCAAAAGGCTTATAAATCATACAGGATGAGTTTTCTAGAGAAAGTAAAAATGCAGAATGTTTCCTGTGACGGGTAGGTTTAGGGGCAGGGGCAGTGTAGGGAGATAGAATGTACAGTTTGTATGGTATAAAAACTATTACGTCTAATATATATATATATATATATATATATATATATATATATATATATATATCCTGCACAGTGATAACAAGGCATGATTGATCCATGTTCTCATTCTGTTTACCCCAAATTCTGACTCTACCATCTGAATGTCTCAACAGAAATCGAGACTCATCAGACCAGGCAACATTTTTCCAGTCTTCAACTGTCCAAATTTAGTGAGCTTGTGCAAATTGTAACCTCTTTTTCCTATTTGTAGTGAGTGGTACCCGGTGAGGTCTTCTGCTGTTGTAGCCCATCCGCCTCAAGGTTGTGTGTGTTGTGGCTTCACAAATTCTTTGCTGCATACCTCGGTTGTAATGAGTGGTTATTTCAGCCAAAGTTGCTCTTCTATCAGCTTGAATCAGTCGGCCCATTCTCCTCTGACCTCTAGCATCAACAAGGCATTTTCGCCCACAGGACTGCCACATCCTAGATGTTTTTCCCTTTTCACACCATTCTTTGTAAACCCTAGAAATGGTTGTGCATGAAAATCTCAGTAACTGAGCAGATTGTGAAATACTCAGACTGACCCATCTGGCACCAACAACCATGCCATGCTCAAAATTGCTTAAATCACCTTTCTTTCCCATTCTGACAATCAGTTTGGAGTTCAGGAAATTCAGGTCAATTGTCTTGACCAGGACCACAACCCTAAATGTATTGAAGCAACTGCCATGTGATTGTTTGATTAAATAATTGCATTAATGAGAAATTGATCAGGGTGTTCCTAATAATCCTTTAGGTGAGTGTATATTTAACATTTCTAATCTATTTCTGGTGGTCATAAAAAGATTTATGGGTGATCACAAAAGTGATCAGCGGGTTGAAATAAATAAATAATACTTTAGTACTTCCCAAGTATTTCCCACACATAGACTAATTTGTGGCGTTGCGCCACAGAATCAACACCGACTGCCACATATTGCATTTCGTCATTAAAGGTGCCCTAGAATGAACAATTTAATTAACCTAGTGAATAGGGCTGGGTATCGATTCAGATGTGAAGATTCGATTCCGATTCACAAGCCCTCAAATCGATTCGATTTCGATTCGATTTTGGATTCTCGATTCAACTCAAATAAATATAGATTTAATACAAATACTATAGGTATTTATAAAAAAAGAACAGTGAACATAAATGGGTAATTAAAAATAAATGAAGAGCCACAAACCTGTACATTAAAACAGAATGCATCTCTATATTTCAAATCCATACAATTGTTAAATACAATTTTGATGCAACTTTATTCTAAAAAAAATTATCTGATAAGTATTTGATATATTTATTCTAAAACATAAAAATAATATTGGATGATTTTTTTTTAGCAATTTTCAGTACACAACAAGCTTTTCTTGTGATTTTGCCACTCGTCATGTGTGCATTCACTTTTCATACATGAGAAACGCGTTCATTTTTTTTCACGGTCTATGAGTAGTTGCCGTGGTAACGGACAACAATACCTTAAAGTGCTGACTTAAGTTGACTGTGGACTAACTATTATTTGAGGAAATCTGTTTATAATATAAGCTATTAGGGTTTGAATTATTGATCCTGAGCTGTATATGAACTATAATTTTAATATGTCTATAATGGCTAACATACGTGCTTAAAGGGTTACTTCAGCGATTAACATATGGCTTTGTATCAGTAGAAACCCTGGAGTATATTCAAATGACTGTGCTCCCCCCTCTTATATCCCCCTGAGACAAGAGATTTATGCATTTTATTTCTGGAAAAATTCCTCTCGTGATGCAAATTGACAAATTGACGCAAATTGACGCAATTGATATTTGCGTCACGAGAGAAATGTTTGCCCAGAGCCTAAAGACTACAGCCAGCAGAGGGAGCATTTTCCGCATGTTTTCAACTCATGCATGGGGAATGGAGATCACACTTACAGCACAGCTCAGCTACAGGCATTAATTTAAACAGATGCTAAGCAATGTAAGTGTTTTAACTTCTCAAATGAATTTCGATGAAAGTTAAGCTTCCAAAGGCATGAACTGAAAACGCGTTGTGAATGTATGCCGCGAATGTGGTCGCAATTACCTCAGCTCTCATCAGAAGAGCTCATCAGCTCATTTATGACGTTAAATGTAATCTGACTCCTAATCTGAGTCTCCTGTGAGACTCACGCGGCAACTCGATCGTTATATTGAACACACGTTCAGTATTTAATTGTACTTTGAACTCAATCACTGTAATCCAGTAGCGGTGGCTTTGGGAATGGACTCACAGGGCAGCGAAGCATTCTGGGAATTGTAGTCTTTCATCCCCATGAGACAAAAATACATTTTCTGTCTTTTCTCAGTCTAGAAAGCACCAAATGCAAAAATAATTTCACATTTCTACTACATTAATGACCCAGTTTAAATACAGATTCATCTTCCCAGCGCTGAAGTACCCCTTTAAGTGACTGCTCAAGTTTGATCCTAATGCAAGGCAAGCATTCACGTGTATGTGATCTATTTTTAGCGGTTGTGTGCTCGGCTGTGTGTGTGTTACATCAAATGGTTTCGCAGATTTTTAGTAGGCTATTACTATAGCATTTCACCTCAGCATTATAAAAGGCGACAATGCACCGGAAGCTGCTATTTAAAAGGTCCTGTTCTTCGCGATTCCATCTTTCAAACTTTAGTTAGTGTGTAATGTTGCTGTTAGAGCATAAATAATACCTGTAAAATTATAAAGCTCAAAGTTCAATGCCAAGCGAGATATTTTATTTAACAGAAGTTCCCTTTCAAAGCCTACAGCGAACGGCCGGTCTGGACTACACCCCTGCACTTCCTTCAGGAATGGCATCACTAGAACCGTTTGTTGACTAACCCTCCGCCCACAAGAACACGCAAAATAGGGGGCATGGTCTTGTTGCTCTCCCGCGTGGAGAAGAGCGAGCATTCAGTGTTTGAATCTCCCCGTTATGGTAAGAGGCGGGACATTTCCGGGCAAAGTGCGCTAAGCTGCTGTCCAATCACAACACGGGTAGCGCTGGCCCAATCAGAACTCGTTACGTATTTGTGAAGGAGGGACTTCATAGAACAAGGAAATCATCAGGCCGTTTTTAGGACAGAGAAAACAGCGGTATACAGATAAGTTAATTGTGTGAAAAATACTGTTTTTTTACACGCGAAACATGAACTCATGTTGTATTGCACACTGTAAACATAATCAAAGCTTAAAAAACACGCGAAGAACGGGACCTTTAAACACTGAATGGATAAATGATGTGCTCTGTAACATCACGTAAGATCCGTAAGTATTGCTCCTTTGTAATAGCCTGGATGCCAGCCGAACTAAGCCCCGCCCACAACATTTTTAGGTCGGGCAATTCGGTCTGGCATCGCTCCATAGAGGAGTAATTATCTCCGAACAGAAACTGTTCGGACCAATGAAATCATCAGGGCGGGCTTTAGACGATGACGGACAGATGATCAACAGTAACGTAATCATGCACGTCATCTTGGGGCTTGGGTTATATTTGTTCAAATCCTAAACGGAGAGCTTGTTTTGTATCTGCATTCACCTTCATCATTTCTCTCAAAGATGATGATCATCTTGGGTAAGTACTCTGTGTATCAATAAATTCTTTTCTTTCTTTTTTTCAACACCGGCAAAGATCGTTTATTCCAGCGCGTGTGCAGACAGGGTTGCCAAGTTTTTACAACAAAATCCGCCAAATACTAGCCCTAAACAATAGCTTCTTGGGGGGTTCTCCGGGGGAAAAATGGCGTTTGGGGATAAAATGTGTTATTTTGGCAAGGTTGCCTGCTAAAATTCGCACTCATGGGTCTATATATCACATAATAGTCGCTTCAACCCTTGGACATATAAAACAACCATGGAAAAAAACGCGGACTTGGCAACACAGTAGTTGAGCTCTGTCTGTTGACATTTGACAATGTGTCGCTTCGTTGCTCTGATTGGTTGTTGGTCTATCCAATTGATGTCTTTCCTGGTTCGGTTGAAACACACCCCATAATCACAGCCCAATGGAGCAGTTTCAGACTCATATTCTGACTAGAATTGAGTAGGACCACGTCAGGCTACCCTTTGTAAGATCACGCAAGGCAAATGTGTGACATCTAGTGGAGAAGACTAGTAATTAGATTTACGTTAATCTTATGTTCAATGTTAGCGGAAATAAATATGGGAAAAAAATCGATTCTGAATCGACCAGATATAAAAAAAACAATTCATCGAAAAAAATCTATTTTTTTTGCCCAGCCCTACTAGTGAAATAATTCAAGTTTCTGAAGAGTTTTTTGAAAATGTATCCTGTATGATTTATAAGAAAAAAATCCTGTATGATTTATAAGCCTTTTGAAAAGTGGGGACATGGGGAAATGTCCTCATAAGTCACCCTCTTCTGTAATATCTGTCATACCCATGTCCTTTTTCACACACACACACACACACACACACACACAGTGTGTTGCATTCTATCATAAAGTTGCGACGAGTTCATCTCGAGCGCGGTCACGTGGCTCATGGCTCTCAATAGTTCTAAACAAACCAGCCCTCTCAATACATTTTAATGAGTTAAGCGGTAAAACAACAGCTTCACTATACAGGTAATTACAATGCAAAGAGGCAAATTTTGTGGCTGGAAAAATAATAGTATTACAGATCATAACTGCTTGCTTATTTTTTAGGTTTTGCATTTGAATAGCCTACATGTTTAGACACTACATTTCTTTAAATGTGAAATTTTCAAACATTAATAATGTACGTCCTAATATTTTATTTTATTTTATTTTATTTTATTTTATTTTATTTTTTTTGGGGGGGGGGGGGGTAATATTTTTTATATTCCCATAAATACCCCAACTCCCACTCTGTGGGAAACACTGAATACACACTCATTTTGAACAGGGATTCTAACTAATTGTACTTCCTTTTCAATTTTTACACAGTTGTCGTTTCCCCCCAGGTATGTAGTGTTTCAGTTTAATGCTATGCAATTAATCTATAATCATTTCCTTATTAAAATTTTAAAATTGAGAATTGGTATGAAATGTTATGTTACAAAAAAAAAATTCAAATATGTGTAAAAATACATATTCTGCCACAGCAGTGAATTCAGCTGACGTCCAAACAACTTCAGATGGATAATATTTAACTGTGGCATTCAGTTTTCCTTTTCAAATATTCTTTCACTTTAAAATGTCATATTACAGAAGTAAAATGAATTATGAATGCCATTTTATGATTCATGCAACCTTGGTAGTCTCATCTCTCTCTCTCTCTTTCTTTGACCATGTGCAAGACAGAAAACAAAATCTGTAGCTGGGAAAATGACACAACTGACCATGCACAATCTAATCTAGGGAATTACTGGTGGATTTACGGTCACCTGCAGTGAGCAAAGTTACATATTCAAGGTCAGCATTATACATTGAAATTATATATAGAGAGAGGTTTGCTGTGGCATCTGGTACCAAAATGTTAGCAGAAGATCCTTTATGTCCTGTAAATCTGGGAAATTTGAAGGCCAAGTCAACACCTCAAACTTCTTGTGCTCCTCAAACAATTACTGAACAATTTTTCAAGCCATTGGTTCTATTTCTAGCATGCACACATTTTCGGTGTGGCTTGAAAAACAGACAAGCCACTCAGCCGAGACGCTCACGCCACTCTTGCAGTGTGTCACGGACCTTATACTGTTGAAAGAGGCCACATCCACCAGGGAATATGAAAGAGTGTACATGGACTGCAACAATAATTAGGTAGGTGGTAGCTGTCTATTGACTAGGTTGAGCTACAGTAGCTCATCTGTTTGATCGGACCACACGGGCCAGTCTTCTCTCCCTACGTGCATCAATAAGCCTTGGCCGCCCATGACCCTGTCGCCAGTTCACCGCGGTTCCTTCTTTGGACCACTTTTGATAGATACTGACCACAGACCAGGAACACCCCAAGAAAGCTGCAGTTTTGGAGATGCTCTGAATTTCTCAAACTCGCTCAAATCCTTACACATGCCCATTTTTCCTGCTTCCAACACACAATTTTTGAGGAAATTTTTTTCACTTGCTGCCTAATATATCCCACCCACTAGCACCATGATGAAGAGAAAAACAGTGTTATTCACTTCACCTGTCAGTCGTCAATGTTTTGCCTGCTCTGTGTATACACACACATACTTAAAGCCATTCAAGATAAAATGAATGTGTAATCGAAATAAATTCACCCAACATTTACTCTGTAAGGAAGAATTGCTGGGAGTTGCTGCTTGCATTCACAATCTCAAAATGGACAAATATCAGCCGATAAATTGGTTGGTCTGCCAGGATATAAAGATAGTGGGCAATACAAATGAATTTCTACTAGCTATAGTTATACAATGCCTTGACTGATCGGCTAAAAATCCAACATAGTATATAGAGGATACAAATTCAGTGCACGCACATGTTCAGTCTGAGCCATTTGTGGCCTCTCTCTATCGCTCTCTCCCACACACAGACACGCTCTCTTTTAGTACTCACCTTGCTGTGGGAGCAGGACTGATTGAGCAGTGTGATAGACTTGTTGAGTTTCTCTTGCTGTTGGGAGAGGTACTGCTGATAGAGTCCCAGCAGCTCCTGACACTCTCGGTACTGCTGCTGCAGGCCTGTGCCGTGGGTCAAGGGTCAACACGCACTGAATAACTGTTCCCACTTAGACTAAAATGCCTCTCTCCTCCCAAGCCAAACATTGTAATCCATTTCCCCGAATGTAGTGTTGCCAACCTAATACTGAGTATGCATGAGACTCCATACAGAAGGTACAAAAGGAAACCTCCCTCAAGGGTAGTGCTCCATAGGTAACTACGGTAGTAACTATAAAATCAGCTGTCTTTCAAGGTAAATACAATACATTTTGAAATGCCCAATCATCAAGCTTGAGAGGCAAAACAAACATAAAATTCAAGATGCTTTCTTGGTCTAGGTCAGTGGTCTGCAAGTTAACGGAATGAAAATAAAAAATAAAATAAGTAATTTTACAGTACTTGATACATCTGTTTATCGTTTTAAGGAAGTTGGTCTTTTCCCCAAGATTTGAGGTGGTATTTTGTTAATCAGATGGCTAGGCAAATCCGTAAACACCAAAAAAACCTGACCTGATATCATGCAGTATAAATAACAACACTGACTATGGTATAAGCCAAGGGTAATTTGTACAGTGCTTACAACCACAGGTTATGATTTGGATGTTTTTTTCAGAGAATGGCAAAAAATCTAATCTGAATCATGCAGTTTTTTGGGGGGGGGAACTACTACAATAAAAATAAAAAATAAAATAAAACTGGCTAGGTACAATCTAAACATCCTAAAATAAAAATTCAACTGAATACATTTAGGTATAACAGGTAAAGCTACAAAAAAAACTTAAAATATAAAAAATTCTCCCACAGATGGCTGTTGCCCAGTGTCCTTACATCAAAAAGAGGAGACCAGTTGGACTTATACTCTGGCTCTTGACATTTGAGTCTCTCTGGCTCAATCCCAGCCGCCAATACCTGGAGTCATGTTTGTGACTTTTTGAAAAAGTGCACAGACAGAGAAGAAAGCGAGAAGAGACAGCAGCACTGCAGAGAAGAGATAGAAGTGTTTCTTCGGGGCGAGGGCTTCACACACTCCTCCATCTGGGTCTGGCTGGGCAGGGGTAGGCAGAATGCCAGACTGCGAGACAGAGAGAGAGCTGGCACGCATACAGCACTGGGCAGAACTCAGCTGATCTGGAGCAGAACCACAGCCACGCCGACTGCACCGACTAATGACAGCGTGACGTACGCTCGCTTACTCACACGCGCTCTGCAGAAATCCATTCGGTAGATCTAATTTTCCAACGTGGAAAGCAATAATGGAAAGCGACTTTTTTTGGTCTTTCTTCTTAATAATCAGCCTGGCTGTAAAGCAAAACCGCTCAGCTATCATCATAATACTTCAAGGCCCAGGAACTCAAAGGGGCAACACAGATCAAACCAACTGAATGTTAGAACCATATAGAGATTATTTATAGTCCTCATATCTCCGTTATTACAATGTCAATAAGCACTAAATCCAGCCTCTGCTCAACAGCCTCTCAATCCAATACTCATAAGATAAGCATGGTAAATCTTACCTAAAAACAAAGGCTAGTATTAAAATCTCGAGAATACTGCACAATAGAACAAAGTTTTATACATTTTATAAATACAAAACTAAGACCCAAGAGGCCATTCATTAGTGATATTTCACCATTGTAAAGGCAAGGTGATGTGGTATAAATCACACTGGCTTATTGGTACAGACCAGGACACCAATGTTTAAATAAAATAATATAGTATTTGTTTAATTTCCTTACAGTTGCCAAGCAATATTGTGCTTTAAAGAACAAGTCACCCAAAAACAGCCATGTTATTCCAGACCTGAATGACTTTCAATCTTCTGCAGAACATAAAATGAACTGTCAACACAATGAGTCAATGGGATCCAGTGTTGTTTTGAAATATCCTCTCTTGCATTGCACATAAGTCAAACATGTCCGAGGACTGATCCATTATATAATTTGTTGTGTTTCACACTATAGCTTGCATCTTAAAATGGTAAAGTTTAGCTTGATTACATAATACATTCAGTATTCACACATAATGTAAATTCATGATAAAAAAATATATATACTATACACTAATACCACTGATTCAGTGTTGTCAGTTTGAATACAGGCCTGTAATTACAAATGGCTAACTAACTTTATGTTAATGCTCCGTTTCAGATTATTGAAGTATTGGATATATCAGACTATTAAAAACTAAATTTAAGCGTCAAGAGAGTGAGTGGTTATAATATTCCCCAAATGCCATTTTCATTTGGTAATTAGACATGTAATATGAAGGCCTCTGAGAAATCAAATTAGCAAATTCCATCTGCTGCCATTTGCTTTACCCCAATATTGGTTATTAAAGCAGCTTTTTGAACAAAAAGATACAAAATCAGATAAAAAAAATTATACACACTGTGCTGTCAATAAGTTTTTTTGCTTTGCTTTTTTTATATATATATTTGCATTCAGCAAGGATGGATTAAATTGACTAGAAGTTACAGTAAAGACATGTATAAGATTACAAAATATTTATATTCCAAATAAATGCCGCTCTTTTCAGGTTCTACAAAAATATTAAATCAAATATTAGGCTCCACAACTATTTTTCAACATCGAGAAAAATGTTTCTTGATCACTAAATCAGCATATTAGAATGATTTCTGAAGGATCATGAGACACTGAAGACTGGAGTAATGATGCTGAAAATTCAGCTTTGCCATCACAGGAATAAATTATATTTGTAAAACGGTTTCTTTACTTTACTTTACTTTCGATTCAAATAATTTATTAAATAAATGCAGCCTCTGTGGTGCAACCAGTGCAATGTCAGGTGACGTAAACAGGAGTTTGACATCCTTTGTTCTGCATGCTAAGGTCACAAAAAGAAAGCGTAACTACAAAACGACGGTTGAGTCTTTGTTAAGCATGTGGGTGAAAACATCTTCCCTAAATCCATCAGGTTTATTATTGTAGCATATTCAAGATCATTAGTCAACTTCTGACTGTCTAGAATGAGAGGATACAAAGGGATATCAAATCCTGAGGTGCCAACAAACAATGTCCTTTATGACAGCTGCATGTCAAACCGTGTGTAATAGCAGGTATGAAATGAGTAACGGTTCAACAAGGACCCTTACCATAAATAGGCCTCTCATTTGTAATGAGAACGAAGAGCCTGTCTCATAGATAGAGTGCATCTCAAGCAGGCATCTACCTCGCAGCTGACGAGAGGCTTCTGATACTCCGATAGACAGGTTGGGCGTAAACACACATATTAATACATTAACAGAAGGGCGTGCGGGAACGCTCAGCGCCTGGTAATCTGGAGCGACTGGAGCGGGACTGATAAGATTCTCTCTCGCTTTCCGCGGCGCAGGCACCTCTGTTGGCTGCCGGCCAATCAGAGCTCATTCCGAGGGCCTACATCAGGAGAAAAGAAAGCTGCAGGCACGGTGTGTCTCCACCCCCATCCAAAAATACACAAAATCAGAGTTTGCATTCGATATTTCAGACAGGCGCTGTCAACATGATTCACTCCCCTGTCAGCCCGCGCAGAAATAAAATAATGAAATCCACCTCGAGCTAGAGCAAAATTGCGCCAAAGAGAATATTTTACAGGCCCTCTCGGCCGGATGGTCTGCGTGTGGAGGTTGAGATGTAAATCGATAGGAGGACAGTTCACACAACCGCACGCTTCGATTTAAATAACAGTGAAAATGACTCACCAAGCCACTGATGATTTGATTATTTATATATCATGAGACTTCATTTGCTGCGAGCATGTGGTTTATTACTTCCAATTATTAGTGTGTCTACAAAACTAATTGGTCATAAACAATATGCAAGCAGTGTGTTTGTGATTAAGTGGCATTTCTGTGAGGGCTTATGCCCCACCTAAGCTCATCCCGCCAGGATGCGCGGATTCAGAACTAGTCAAACAAACTATTACAAAAGGACTTCTGCTCCTCTGATCCATCCGCAGCGTTCAGAAAAGCGACCATGCAAACTTCAATAAGATTAATGATATTGATGAATGCATTCAACTTCTCCTTTGTGTCTTCCATGCTTCTTGATGTAAATTCCTTGTGAAGAACAAAGATTGCGAGCTTCTCTGTAATAGAATCTACCGCTCAGAGACGTGGTGTAGAATGCCAAAGACAGGCTTGAGAAAATTCTAATTTCATTCCGTACACGAGCTTCAAATTCTTCCTACGCACAGAATGTAACTTATAATCCCACCCCCCGAAGATATTTCCTCTTGATAATCGCAATCCTGGCAGATGAGATGGAGACAATGTGAGCAATTATTCTACACAGGCCCTCATAACTCAGTTTGTCTTTTTGCGTCCCCCTTAACCTTTAAGAACAGCTCTGTGGACCAGCATCTGTCTGATACCTTTAGAGCCCGCCCTGTCTCCACAGGGGGCTTTCACAGAGTTTGTCTTGCAGTACAATCTCTTTTTAATGGAGTTTTGAATTTTAGTGGAAATGCCAGGCCGCGGAGCCAAAGTGCATTTAATTGAGTTGAGCTCGCCTAATTTCTGCGCTCGCCTGCCAAATCTGCAATTTAGCAGCCTGCGATTGCTCTTCATATTTCACAGTGTTGGCCGAAACTGATGGTTCGCCATGTCTTTTGACCAAAGCAAGATCACCAAAGCTGGCAGAGACGCATGGAAAAAAAGGGAGCATCCGAACTGTGCGAAGTTTGTGATGTGCCAGTCGGATGACAGGTTGGCACAAGAAGAAACCCACTCTGTTCCCAGTGGTCATGTGATCAGTGCCAGCTCTTTCAATTTCAAATGAAAATTAAAAGCAGTTCAACCCAAACCAAGGACGGGTCCGATCCCTCAGCTCAAAAACTGGCATCTAAAATAGTAAATATTAAACGTAACACAGTGTGCATTCTCGTTGTTGTTTGTCTGTTACATTTCACACAATCATGCTGCAAACAAAGTCTATTTCATCTTCAATGGAAAGATTCAATATTAGAGTAGTCCACACAAAGCCAAAGAACGTGGATCCTCAACCTTTCAAGCAAGAGTGTAATTCAAAAATCTCAATGACGTCCTGTGGTTATATTGCCCCTACAGCAGTCACGACAAGGCTAAACATGAATCCATTGCTTAGACAACACTGCCCCCTGTCAGTCTAAGATACAATACAGTCCTTCCCTTTCTCTGGGATTTAAGTCACTACATTGTGAATTACACCACCATTCAAAAGGTTTTGCTTTTGTTTTGTTGTTCTTGAAAGAAATTAATACTTTATTTAACAAGGATGCATTCAATTCATCAGTGGCCTGTTGCATGGAGCTGGTTTCAGTTGTCACCCAGTTAAGTTTGATTTTTCAGACTCAAGAAGGTAGACTGGTTTTTAGCAGTTTCATAGCCATGTAGCTTACGCTACATGAGAAACTCCGGAGCAGGTTTTTTTTCAGGGTTAGAGATCGCAGACCAAACCTGGACCAACCAGCTGTGAGTAAAGTGACATGTATCTGATGCAATAAAGAACCTGTGGTCTGTTCCTCAAAGCTGGCTTCAGTTGTTACCCAGGTAAATTCGAGATTAGTTTGAGCAAACTATGGTTTTTCGGGCTCAAGAAGGTGGATTGGTTTTTATCTGTGTTTATCACCATGGTAACTTACACTACACGGCTAACCTGCTCTGGAGCAGGTTTTATTCTGGGTTAGAGATCGCTAACCCAATCTGGACCAATCAGCTGCAAGTAAAGATGCAATAAAGCCACACCCCCTATAGCTCTCCTTCCAAATTAAAGCACTTTATGTTCATATAAATATTATATTAATTGACAAGTAGCCAAATAGTAATATAAATATACTACACCCATTCATAATTCTTTTAAACAATGTGTATTAATTTGAGCTCTTTGTGAACCTATAATTATTAGGCATATTTCTTTGATTCACATCATGCATTGATATAGTCAGATATTCTTTCATCTGCCTTCTCAAACTAAAGTGTTTATTCCTGCCTTGTAAACGCATTTAAATTCATAATAATTTTCAAAACGATCTCTCAATCTTCAGAAGAGAAGTGAATCAAACAGACACTGTGATTGGCTGTTTGCCGTACGTGTCACATTTTCAGCTGCACACGCTTGAGTATTAATCACTAACTCTGGATTAAACCTGAGTTGACAGAGAAAGTTCATACCAAGCTTTGAGAAACTGTTGAACTTTATCTAAACCAGGTTAGATTTATCTGGATTTGTCAACTCTAAACCTACTCTGAAACTCAGAGTTTATTCAGCTAGCTTCATGCAACAGGCCTCTGACTGCCAGAAAAATAGTTTTATTCTATAAAAGTTTTAAATATGGATATTTTTCTTACATAATCCTACTGATATGTCAACTGAAAGATAATTTGGAACATGGTGTATTTTTTTTTATTTAATTAGCAGCAAAAAATAACTATATTATCAAATAAAATCGTATACAATAATAGGAGTTTGATCACAGCCACCACCCCTAGATTAAACTAGGAAAATATCCCACTGAATGTTTGCCATTCAAATGTAATTGATGTACAAAATAAAAGCAAAAAAAAAGGAATAAATGTGACTGATTGCAGCATTTCATTCACACGAAAGCCTAAAACCTAAACTCGACCAGAGCATTCTTATGGTTTATGGTGTAAAAGGATACTTTCTCTCTCGTGTACGATGCACTGGTTTTGTTGCTCCAACTCTTGGATTTTTTTCTCAAAGGTTTCCTGTTCATCCCTGAGTTTCTGTACAGATTCCTCTTTTTCTTCACTCACTCTGAAAAGAAAATCAGATCACAGTAAATCACACTGGCTTGAAGTCTACTGTAATCATTCATTCAGTCTAAAGCGTCAGATCACTATAATGAGAGGGCTTTACCTGGCCAGCTCCTGGATGAGATTAGCAATCCGACGCTTGTCCTCTGGGCAGAGATCCTTCAGCGATGGCTTACTTTTGGCTTGGGCAGCGCTGAAGAGAGTCTACAATCCAGAACAGACACTTTCAGTTTTCTTGAACATCAACAGAACAAGAATTTCTTGAATTTTCATGCACAAATTAAATAAGACCTGGATAGATTATTTGTACATCCTTAAAAAATAACCTTCTCAATTTATGACTAACAATTTACATTTAATAAGGAAATATCAGTTCTTGCGAGACAAAAATTCCATATGCAAATATTAACATTACATACAGTATAGGGATATACAAAACAACAGTGACAAAATCAATGGGGGGGGGGGGGTTATGAAATTTCATGTATTCTGACTTATTTACACTGTTAAAGAGTTGGATTATCATGCTAAACATGGCCAAAAATTTCGAAAATCTAGTTGAACGTGTGACAGAGAATTTCAGTGCCTAAACAATCCTACAGCATTCGAAAAAGTTCTGGAACTTTTTTTTAGCATGTCAAGACATAAACTACCATTTACTGCAAAGATAATGTCATATACACCAAGGATGACTTGAGGGCAAGTGAACCATGAGCTTTTCATTTTTGGATGAATTAACCCTTTAAAACTGTTGTTTTTATGGAACCCATTAAAAATAACTACAAGTAACTATGATACAGTAATGATGATAATAATATTAAATGTACTTTATTTAGGTAGAAAACATTAACGGCACCATGAAATCAAAAGGAACAATTCTTGTTTTTATGGAATATTGCAGTGTTTTATGTATTTTATAATTATTCAAGTCCCTCATAATCTTTAATCAAAATAACTTCCCCTCCGCCTTGCAAGTTGCAATGGCATTTCTTCTCTGATGACATGTTGACAGGCACAAGGGCGGGTCAATCTTTCATTCACATGAGATCACAGCAATAGCAAACAACATAGATCCAATCAATCAAAAAGGACATAATCATGTCCCGACTCCCACCCTACATTTTTTGTGACTCGAAAAGCCATTCACTCAGATATGTCACAATAGAGAAGAAAAGATGACCACAATTTTTATTTCATGTCGACTTTAAAGTTTCTCTTTTGTTGACAACAGATTTAAAAAACAGTTCTCATTTAAAATTTGGGGAAGACTGGTGAAATCGCACAAATGACCTATTTTGGGTTTCAATTTGTCAATTTTCAACTGTGAAAAGGCATTTCACCACATAAACACTGTAAATATTCATAAGCCAATGCTTACCTGAGCTAAAGTGAGAGGAGGCAGGTCTGGGTCTGGTGCAGGTGTGGTGGTTTTGGATTTGGCTACAGAAGAAGGCAGCTTCTGATCTGAAGCTTTTCCCACAGCCATCTCAGCACTTCTCGTTGCCAAATGCAATCCTTTCTTGACACTTTTATCCATGCTGCCTGCTCTCCTTTTTATCTTTCCCTCTGTATTATTTGTTGTACCGAATTTCAGACCGATGTTCCTGCTCATCCCTAAAAGACAATCAGAGTGACAGTTTTCAAAAAATCAAACATGAGGTGTCAGAATGATGAACATGATATTTTACTATAACGGTAACAGCCTAAGATTTGAAAATTGAGTCTCACCTGTAACTAAAGCCATAGGCTGATCTTCATCTGATTCTATGCAAATTAAAGAAAACACAAGACAAAAAATATGCCTAACGTTAGCATAAAAACAAAAGGAGCCAAAAAAAAAAAAAAAAAAAAAAACATTGGAAGAGAATAACAAGACTGCCGCATCTGTATTCCAATCTAACTTACATGATTAAAATGCAGTTAAGTGACAACGTAGGCTACCATATTTGTAGTTGCATTTTACTATAGTATTATTTAGTATTGTAACGTTACTACGTTGACTCTGGTATTTTAAATATTATAGCTTAAATTTAGAACAGTACGTGTATAAAATTAGATCCGTATACGCCAACTGCAGCTTTGTGTAACGTTAACGTTACGAAAACTAGAGTTCGGTTAAGCTGACAATGAAAATCCGCTAATAAGTTATTAGCCTCCCTTCTCTCAACTGACAACTGACCACGGTTAATCTTTATGCTTGTTATACGATAATAATATAACTAATTTAAAAAAGACTCGTCGAACAAATAAACAGGGATAAATGTAAGGATACTGTCATGAATCCAGTAGAATCCATTGCCATTTTCGCCCTCAGCAACAGACGCCATACTGAAACAACCGCCACTTCCAGATTACGTGCAGGAGCTCCTCCTCTTTTTCATTGTTGGTGAGTGTGATTGGATGACATTAACTTGCTTTGCCCGCCCATCCAGAATGCTATTGGTCAAATCATCCATCTCTTATTTTCTCAACTAATAGGAGTGCAGAACCGCAATGTTTTGGGTCTGCGCGCTTGGTAACCTCAGCATCTGTGAGACTGCATCAAGAGAGTAAATGGTATAGAAGGATATAGATGCTTTTTTGTGTTATTTTGGAATGGAGGGGGTAAAAGATGACAAGACATACAAGGGGTTTGTAGATAGACTCACCCTCGGTATTACTCGAGTTTTGGGTGAGTGGACGATGTTTAATATAAATAATTATAGACTGCATCCTATAGGCTGCATGCCCTGCTGAAGATGACATCATGGCTGGCTGGTCTCCCGGGTTGGTCTGGTTTTTGAGTTTGTTTTATGGGATGAGGCTGGGAGGCCACCTGGCGACCAGCTTGGCTAGACTGGGATACCATCTTAAACCAGCTAAGACCAACAAAGCAGCTTAGAGTGATTGTAGTGTGTGTGTGTGTGCGTGCGTGCGTGCGTTAGCAGCAATGCAAACCAAGTCAGTTATAAATCCCTAAACAGAAGATTCATATTTAATGATTCATGTTATTTCATAGTGCATGTATCTGCATTATTCTTTTGCATATTTTCTGCTTGACAGAGAACCTCCCTGGTGTGCTGGATGTACGATTTGCAGAAAAAGCCTCTGCAGAAAAGAGATGCCTTCTCTCCTGGGAGCAGGTATGGAGGTATTTCAATATTTTAACAGATAATATTCTCAAAGCAGATCTTTGGTGTGGGTATTTTCATATTAGTTTTTTCCTGTGTGTTCTCTAGAAAAACAACTGTGCTTTGCCAGATGATCTCAGAGATTTCTATCTTACAACAGATGGTTTCATGCTTGCCTGGAACTCGAAACTGGAAAGTGAGCACTCTGAACCCAATTACAGTTTAGTTCAGCTCTAATTATAATGCCTTAATTGTAGCCATATTATACTGCTTGTTCAGGTCTTATCAGTGTTTTACTTCTATGTCCACATCATTATACATGCACATACTTATTTGATTCCATATTATGGTTACATTTTTATATATAAAAAAAATGCTTTATGTCTTACAGATGAAGTGGTTCCAGTGGGATGCATGGTGATAAACAATGTTTCTCAGCTACGACCCCTGATTCAGTCAAATGTATATTCCCTCCCCAATGCACCTACCTTAGCTGACCTTGACTTCGACGATGAATTAGAGGGTGAGATTGTCTTTCATCTTTAGGCATTGCATGCAAATTTGCATTCAATATATACCCTATTTTTAAAGATGTTATTTCTCTTTTTTAGAAACTGATGGCCCTGAACAACCTCACTTTGATTCTCGGAGTCGCATATTTGAGCTGGACCCCTGCAATGGTAATGGCAAAGTCTGCCTCGTTTACAAGAGCTGCACTCCAGGTGATTATGCATCCAACACTTAATCCAGAAGGATAGGAAGAAAGGTTAGCTTACAAAAAGGTTTATATCATTTTAATCTACCATCTGGCCCTGTGTCTGATGGCCCGTTCTGTGTAGGTGTAATGGCCCAGCAGTGTGAGGTGTGGTTCCTGGACCGATCACTTTTCTGGCACTATCTCACCCCCTCCTTCACTGCCTACTACCGACTTATGATCACTCATCTGGGGCTTCCGGAGTGGCAGTATAATTTCACTCCGTATGGCCCCAGCCCGCAAGCTAAGGTCAGCACTGACTATACAGTTATATCAAATATATTTATTTTACTAAAGTCTACACAAAACATTTTAAAAACATTTTTATTTGGTGGCAGATACAGCATATACGGATACAAAGTTACTTCTCACAGCCAGAACACATTAAAGGTGCACTATGTAGGATTTTTGCAGTAAAATATCCAAAAACCACCAGACCAGGGTTATATATTTTGTTCAGTTGAGTTATTACAATATCCCAAATGTTTCCAACTATTTGTAAATTGTGAGAAAATTGCTATTTTAACCAGGGAGTCGGGACGTCTGAGAGTTGCCTGTCAATTGCGTCATATCTGCGTTAGCCTCGGTTTCCCGTTTTATTTGTCAGAAACGCTTTACTCTTAGCAGTGTGAACAAGTGTCACAGCAGCCGCTGAGCGAACGCACAGAGTAACATCATAACAGCATTTTAAACACTTAAATGTATCTAATATGATAAACAGAGCTGTGTTACCTCATACTCATGACCGGAAAAGCGGAAATGGTGCCGGCGACTGTCTCGTCATAATAAAAGTTCCGATGCTTGCGAGCCATGTGTTACATAACAATCGCTCCAGCGGCCTTGTTCAGCTCCCTCAACACTCGGTCCTGCTCAACTTTCTTTTCCAGTAAAAATACTTAATAGCCTTTGGCTTCCTTAGTTTATTCTGGATATTAAATAAACTGTTTATACAAACATGTTTAAAGTAACAATTACTTAGTTTACTTTAAATGGCCTATTTTAAATATATTTGAAGGCTTCTTTGTAATACACTACCATTTGTAGTAAATGTTTGGGGCTGGTTTTTGAAAGAACTTTCTTATTTATTTATCAAATATACAATAAAATAGTACAAATTCTATTACAATTTAAGGTTTTTAATGTAGTTTAAAAATATTATTAAAATTTAAAATGTAGTTTATTCCTGTGATGGCAAAGCTCAATTTTCAGTTTACAGCGTCACATGATCTTTCAGAAATGATTCTAATATGCTGATTTGGTGCTTAAAGGGATAGTTCACCCACAACTAATACATCTAGGCTATTGCATTTATTAATCTTAAACTTTATACACTGTGTAACTTTTTTAGTTTATTCTTAGCTAAAAACACTTAGTTCTTTCAAAAATGTATGTGCTCATTATTGTATATTTACTTCTTTAGTAGTCTCGTAAGTTTATAATATGCTATTGAAAATACATACGGGTGAAGGGTTCGAATGCCGATCGCCATGTTGGCCCTCCATCTTGAAAGTACATTAGCCAAAGAGAGACATACCTAAATTCAAGCTTCGCCTTTCGCATTTTAACACTTGATGGCACTGTGTCGAATGTGAAGAGGGGGATTGCCGTGTTAATCTTGGACTAAATTGGCCACAGTAGGAGTTAAAACGAAATCAGAATTGAGAGGAACTGAAACTATTATTCACTGGATGGTCATATACCTTTTCACCGCTAGATGGGGGAAAATATCACACAATGTAGCTTTAATGTTAATTTCTACATTTGCAAATACATTATGAAAATCAAATCTTGTGTTTGTTAACAGTTAATGCACTGTGAAATAACACAAACTAACTAACAAACAGCTGGATTTTATTAACTAACATTAATAAACACTGTAACAAATGTATTGCTCATTGTTAGTTCATGTTCATTAATGCGTTAAAAAATCAGACCTCATTGTAAAGTGTTACCGCAACTTTAAATTCTCCATTGATTTCTTGATACAGCAATGGGCCGCTCTCTACCAACCCCTGACGTTTTATGGTGATTCCCATCTTGACACATCCAGTGAACCTTTATTGAACAAGCTGGACCCAGCCAAGGCATTCCGCGGCAAGGCCAAGCCACCCACTCCCAAGAAGAAGCCGCCAGCACAGGTCCCAGCAAGTGGCGGCAGTACAGCCAAAGGACAGGGCATCTCGGGGAGACACAGCATGACTAAACGATGACCCCGCGATCCCAACAAAGGCCCATTGATTGTTCTCACACAAACTGTTCTTTTGGCTAATGCTGGGCATTTATCCTGACTTAAGCAGCTTAATTTCGTCTATTGATGTCTTTAAGTCTGTGTGTGTACAAAATATTTATAAAAGATCAAACATGAACAATCTTGAGTCCTGAGATTCTTCAATAGCTTATTCCTCTGTAACTCAAAAGGTAGTACTGTAGTACACACTCGACTGAGAATGTTGGCATGAGAAATTTACCCCATAAGCTTTTTCTCGGTGGAAATGGCACTTTCCTTCTTTGGTCACAGTATCATTCTTGGTCCTTAACTTGAGCCGGTCTCACACAGATATCTCTGTACTGCCATTCTTGCACTTATCCAGAGGAACACATTCAGGATCTTCTGTAGACTGTGTCTTAGTGCTCTTAAGATCAGGGTGGTGTAGCTCTACAAATGCTTTGTAGATTAAAGCCCCAGTCACTCCACCAATAAACGGGGCCACCAAAGGTACCCACCACCATCCATTGCCTGCCCTGAAAAAACATTTAAGGCAAAAAATTGATTAAATGTAATCAAATTATGCTGTAATGTTACTATTACACTTTCAAATTAAATAATAAACCATGTAATATTTTTTGCATTGTTTATTTTAAGTAAATTTAAATGTAAATATTATTTTATATTTTCATGTAATTGAATTATTTAAAAACGTATTTATATTATCATATCAAATTCTTAACTTAATATTACATAGTTTAATATTTTTACAGGCATACTAAAAATATAATT
This sequence comes from Pseudorasbora parva, assembly GCF_024679245.1. Taxonomy (NCBI): domain Eukaryota; kingdom Metazoa; phylum Chordata; class Actinopteri; order Cypriniformes; family Gobionidae; genus Pseudorasbora; species Pseudorasbora parva. The sequence continues at coordinate 12,772,329 of NC_090189.1, read as the reverse complement.
TGTTGGTCTGATAATTGTGTTTTTCCTATTGTCAACTTTTGAGCAAAATCACAATGGTTGTTGCCGTCCTTAATCATTAATGTTAAATAATAACGTAATATTAATTATGCCTACATAATTTAAATAATTTGATTTTTTCATGTAATTTAATTGATTAAATTATTTTTAAATATGTATTTTTAAATACATGGTTTTACATTTTTAGAGTGATAGTAAATCATGCAACAAATTTAGAAATAAAAAAATAAAAAATTCTTGTGCAGGTTGAAGAAAACGCAAAATATTTGCGTTCCCCCAAAAACCGTTGCATTGGAAAACGTTCGAGTTCTTTGTGAGCATTCAAACTTTGTGAGAACTCAAAACTTATGGTATCTAATATTTTTTCCCTCCCATTGTCCTTTTCGTGGCTAAGTAAGTCATGGCATTGCAAGTTTATTTATATAGCAAATTTCATACACTATGGTAATTTTAATTCTTATAAAACAGTTATAAAAGGAACTAAAAGAGAGTAATTAAAAAAGATACTGTGACTATCTTGAGAAAAATTCAAAACATGATGGGTGGTTTCAAGTCTTGCATATCAAGAATTCAGGGATGTTGTGGCTGAAAACACCGGAGGTATTGTAATCAGAGTGTTTTAGCTTGATGTTTATATTTATTCACCTGAAAACCTCCATGCCCCAACCTGCCATCAGTGTGAAGACTCTTGGCCCCAGGTCTCGTGTGGGATTGATGGCATAGCCGCTGTTGCTCCCCAGAGAGACACCAATGAGCAGCACCACCAGCCCAACACCCACAGGCTCACCTCCAGCCACAACCGGCTGGTTTCTCTGGTCTGCCAGAGCCATCAGACACAGCAACAGCATGGCGGTGCCCAGAACCTGATTCAGAGAATTTAAAATATCTTCCTCTAAAAGTATCTAATGGGTACATTTGAGCAATATTTTTCCACATTATTCATTTTGAAATACCTGGTCGAAAAATCCAGTGTAGATTGAGATGTAAGGTGCCGGATACGTGGCAAAGATGCCAGCTGTTGCTTTGGGGCCAGACACGGTGAAATTACCCCCACAGTAATGATGTATAGCATCTATAAAGCACAGTACAGATGTGAGCGAAGGAACCTTGTGGCAATTCATTTTACCTCCAACACTAAGAACAAAAATAACTCCTTCTAAGCAGACGAGTATTTGCTCACCGTAATAAAGTGAAAAAATGGTTCCAGCAGCAAGGAAGGAACCCAGAAATTGGGCAAAAACATACAGAGGCAGCATCTTCCAGCGCAAACGGCCCAACACGCACATTGTGAATGAAACAGCTGCATTCATATGAGCTCCTATGTGATAGAGTAAAGCACATTGCATTATTAATTTTCATCACTATGGAAAACGGTGATTTAGGAAGGCTCTGACCTGTTTGGGGTCAAGAGGTTCTCACCTGACACTTTTCCACCAATGTGCACACCCATAGCCACACTCAGTCCAAAGCCTATATTTATGCTGAGGTACTCTCCGAAAAACCCATTTCCTGTTACCACTTGTGCAACACAGCCAAGGCCGAACACCTGGAATTCAAAAATAGTCTGTCAGAAAAACTAAATATGCTAATCCTGGATGATGTGCAGCTGGACATAGGAAAATACATTTAGATATTTAGACATCCAATTTTGAGATAAAAAAAAAAAAAATGAAATGGGCATTAAATTGTTGATTTTAGATTTACTAAAATTATTGTTATCATTGTTAACTAAAACTGCAAGTACAACTATTAACCCTCTGGTTTTAATAAAATAAAAGAACTGTACTGTATCAAGTTTGTAATTTAATATTTTTTATTTTTATGGGATTTTATGGTACTATATTATATTTATGGAATAGTTATGATCGATGTATTGCCTTTTAACCACTTTTTGATCTGAAAATGAAATTTCCAACTTAAACTGTCATAAATCTTGAAAGATTTGGAGCACAGACATACATGTTGTCATTTTGTCTCATAGACTTAACACTTGAAAAAATGTTGTTAAAGTGAAAAAAGCTTGAAGGGTGAAAGCTTGGATTCTGGAATCCACTGCTGCTTTATATACAGTCGTGGTCAAAATTATTGGTACCCCTGGTAAATATGATCAAATATGGCTGTTAAAAATAAATCTGAATTGTTTATCCTTTTGATCTTTTATTTAAAAAATCACAAAAATCTAACCCTTTCATTAAAGTAAAAGAATTGAAAATGGGGGGTAATTCACATTATGAAATAAATGCTTTTCTCCAAAACACGTTTGTCACAATTGTTGGTACTCTTTTATTAAAAACTTTTTGCAACCTCCTTTTCCCAAGATAACAGCTCTGAGTCTTCTTCTATAATGCGTGATGAGTTTGGAGAACACCTGAATAGAGGTCAGAGACCGTTCCTTCATACAGAACCTCTCCAGATCCTTCAGATTCCCAGATCCATGTTGGTGCTTCTTCTCTTCAGTTCAGCCACACATCTTCTATAGGGTTCAGGTCAGGAAACTGGAATGGTCATGGCAGGAGCTTCATTTTGTGCTCAGTGGCACATCTGTGTGTTGATTTTGATGTTTTGTTTTTGGATGGTTGTCCTAATGGGAGATCCAACCACAGTCCCATTATAAGATTTCTAGCAGAATCCGTCAGGTTTTGATTTTTTATCTTTTGGTATTCGCTAGAATCCATGATACCATGTATCTGAACAAGATGTCCAGGACCTCCAGTAATAAAAATAGGGCCACAACATTAAAGATCCAGTGGTGGATCCCATTTAGCCGTGGACATGGGGTACTTTTTATTCATGTTTGCACCAAACCCATCTGGTAGATTTGCTGCCAAAAAGCTATTTTATAGTTTCATCTGACCACAGAACCAGGTCCCTTTTGACTTTCCAGTCGTGTCTGACAACTGAATGTGCTGGAGTTTGTTTATAGATGAGCGAGGAGGATTTTTCTTGAATCCCTCCCAAACAACATGTGGTGATGTAGTTGTTGTTTGATTTTTATTTATTTTTTTGGCTTTCTGACCCCAAGACTCAACTAATCTCTGCGATTCTCCATCTGTGATCCTTAGAGAGTCTTTGTGCACTCAAACGTTCCTCCTCGCCGTGCATTAGGACGATATACACACACGTCCTCTTTTAGGCAGATTTGTAACATCTTTAGTTAAATGGAGCTTCTTAATTATTGCCCTGATGGTGGAAATGAGGATTATCAATGCTTTAACTATTTTCTTTCTATTTTTGTGAAGCTCAACAATCTTTTGCTGTTCATCAGAACTATATTCTTTGGTTTCACTCATTGTGATAAATGATTAAGGGAATTAGGCTTTTATGCCACCTTATATTCATACTCCTGTGAAACAAGACATCCTAGCTGGACAATTTCATGTTCCTTGTCACCCTATCCCTGGTGTGCTAAAAAAAAATTAATATTAATGTAAATATACTTCAGAGATATTTTACTAATTTAAAATTCTAGGGGTACAAACAATTGTGGCCAACGTGTTTTAGAGAAAAGCATTTATTACATAATGTGATTTACCCCTCATTGTAAATTATTTTACTCAAATGAAAATTTGGATTTTGTGAATTTTTTTAATAAAAGATCAAAAGGATAAACAATGCAGATAATTTTTTACAGCCATATTTGATCATATTTACCAGGGGTACCAACAATTTTGACCACGAATGTATATTTTCATAGTCAAAGCCTTAATTAATATTTATCCTCCTATATTATTATAATGATTTTTTTCTTATTCTTTCCAGTTATTATTTTGCTTAAGAGAACCACTGATTGTTTCTTGTTTTCTAAAGTGTGTATTTGGTCTCTGTGGTGACAAGAGGGTCTGGCCTTGAGATGTGTGATGCGTCACTAAACACTTAATAGCAACAAGGTTTTGTGTGTTTGGATTTTGGAGGTATCACACACTCCTTATCTGCCAGGAGTGCAGTAACAGGGTTTGCTCACTTAGACCGGCTTCCAGATATGAAATATGTATTTGTCTTTAATTTAATTTATTATATTTTATATTTTCTTTTACTGAAACACTAAAGAGTCAAGAAGATGAATACTGCCTGTACTATTGTCTGTACTCTCACTGAGAGAAAGCACATGTTATCAGTATGTTTTGGGTTAGAACTGGAGCTGTTGAAGAGACTGTTTATCTGTTTATGTGCGCAGCATTCTGTGTTACAGATCAGTGTAGAGAATGGTGTACAATGGGCATCCTAAGAGATGAGTGGACTTGTTGTTCTGGAGAAGCTGGAGCCTACTCAAGACCTGGAAGGTCACTACGGGCCTAATTCCAGTGTTCTGGGGACAATGTGTGGAAATTTACCATGATTGTGCATTTTCTCTGAGCCAATCAGAATCATTCAACTTGCAGTAATGACGTTGATGGACCTTGAAAACAGCATAACTGTTGGGACAATTGTATGTATGATAGGTCGGGTGACGAGGCGGGTAGAGAGGGAGTGCGGCTTACAAACTCCTTGTGAGACTTGAAGCTGGCTTCTGCTCTTCAAACTGCAAATTTTTCTTTTAATTAATTACAATCCTGACTCTTGGTCTTTATTTTTTACTGCTCTTAGATCATAAACTGTTAAACCCTAACAATGCCGAAACAAACAAAAAATAAAAATAGCTTACAGTAAAGATTTTATTTGGATGCAGTACTAGGGAACAACCAGGAACTCACCACACCTTCAAATTACTCCAAATGAGGTGCATAGACAAAACAATCCAAATAGAAGAGCATTTCATAGAGTCAGCACACTCTACCAAAAAAATCTCTTACAGAACCATCATCTCAGACCAATTGTTGGCGACCAGCCACACAAGTGACTTTATTGATCATCTTAAATCAGTGGAGGTGGACAAAAATATTAAACTGGTGACCCTGGATGTATACAGTTTAAACATTAATATTCCACATTCCGTGGCCCTCACAGCGATGTGACATTTTTTGGATTTAAGAAACCCTGCCCCTCCCACACAATTTCTTATTGACACGGCAGAACTTGTATTGACCAAGAACTATTTCATGTATAATAAGGAATTTACAGAAGAGTGGTACAGCAATGGGAGAGACCTTTGCACCAGATTATTCATGCTGTTTCATGTCATTTTTTGGAATAGGAACATATTTACAACAACAATCCTTTTTCTTTACATCCTACTTTTTATGAATTATATTGGACAGGAGAGGTAAGGAGTTGGATCGTTTTGCCATTTTCATGTTCCTACTATTACATTTAACATGGAAGAAAGCTTTGAAAAGATTTACTTTTTTGATACTTATGTTTGTGTCAAAGACAATACTTTATTTACAACTCTTTAAACACACAGACTGGAACAGTATTCTTTACGCCATAAGCTTTCACAATGTCCCTCAGAAGAATCATCAAATCAAGAGAATTTGTAGGAACATTCTGAGGTGGAATGTGCCAAGATGTAGAGGTTATCCTGAAATATGGCTCAAACAAGCAATTACAAAAGTCAAATAGACATCAGTTAAGCCATCTCATAGACCATCTTTCATATGCTGTACCACTTACACTGCTCACAGTCAGACAATAAATCCATCATCAATAAACATTGGCATGTCCTGAGAGCAGATGATATTGGACAAAAAAATCTTCAAGGAGCATCCCCTTTTTTCGCACTATAGGGACTTAATATAAGAGATTATCCGGACAGCTCGGATTCTTTCATTAAGGAGAAAAACAGGACCACTCTGGATTTTTTTCTGTGTATGATCTGCCATCAAAAGAGTAATTTATGACCACCACCACTCAAAAAACTAAATCAGAGAGACTGTTCTTCTGTGCCTTTTGTTATTTATCTCATCACATGTCCATTCAGTCTACAATATATTGATAAGATTAACCGCCATTTGAAGACCCGCATTAATGAACACAGGAGTTCTGTAAGGACAGATATTCATTCTCCTGTGGCCAGACATTTTGTAGATGCTGGCCACAAGCTCACTGACATGAGATACTGTGGCATTCAGAGACTGACAAGTTCAAGAAGGAGCGGTGAGTCTAACAAAACACTTTTACACTGTGAAGCTAAGTGTATCTATTATATGGATTGTGTATATCCAAAGGGATTGAATGAAGAACTGTCATGTTTCTCCTAACCCTAACCCATTCTTGTAACTCAGCTTTAGTTCTCTAATTTGATGAAAAATTATCTATTTATGTTATGATGATCACAACATTTATACACTCACCTAAAGGATTATTAGGAACAACTGCTCAATTTCTTATTAATGCAATTATCTAATCAACCAATCACATGGCAGTTGCTTCAATGCATTTAGGGGTGTGGTCCTGGTCAAGACAATCTCCTGAACTCCAAACTGAATGTCAGAATGGGAAAGAAAGGTGATTTAAGCAATGTTGAGCGTTGCATGGTTGGTGCCAGACAGGCCGGTCTGAGTATTTCACAATCTGCTCAGTTACTGGGATTTTCACGCACAACCATTTCTAGGGTTTACAAAGAATGGTGTGAAAAGGGAAAAACATCCAGTATGTGGCAGTCCTGTGGGCGAAAATGCCTTGTTGATGCTAGAGGTCAGAGGAGAATGGGCCGACTGATTTAAGCTGATAGAAGAGCAACTTTGACTGAAATAACCACTCGTTACAATCAAGGTATGCAGCAAAGCATTTGTGAAGCCACAACACACACAACCTTGAGGCGGATGGGCAACAGCAGCAGAAGACCCCACTGGGCACCACTCATCTCCACTACAAATAGGAAAAAGAGGCTACAATTTGCACAAGCTCACTGTTGAAGACTGGAAAAATTTGCCTGGTCTGATGAGTCTCGATTTCTGTTGAGACATTCAGATGGTAGAGTCAGAATTTGGTGTAAACAGAATGAGAACATGGATCCATCATGCCTTGTTACCACTGTGCAGGCTGGTGGTGGTGGTGTAATGGTGTGGGTGATGTTTTCTTGGCACACTTTAGGCCCCTTAGTGCCAATTGGGCATTGTTTAAATGCCACAGCCTACCTGAGCATTGTTTTTGTCCATGTCCATCCCTTTATGACCACCATGTACCCATCCTCTGATGTCTGCTTCCAGCAGGATAATGCACCATGTCACAAAGCTCAAATCATTTCAAATTGGTTTCTTGAACATGACAATGAGTCCACTGTACTAAAATGGCCCCCACAGTCACCAGATCTCAACCCAATAGAGCATCTTTGGGATGTGGTGGAACGGGAGCTGCATGCCCTGGATGTGCATCCCACAAATCTCCATCAACTGCAAGATGCTATCCTATCAATATGGGCCAACATTTCTAAAGAATGCTTTCAGCACCTTGTTGAATCAATGCCATGTAGAATTAAGGCAGTTCGGAAGGTGAAAGGGGTCATACACAGTATTAGTATGGTGTTCCTAATAATCCTTTAGGTGAGTGCATATTGTGTGATATTTTATGGGTTTACATCCATTGACTTACTGTGAGATACTGTTACTTTTAGTGTGCAAATAAAATAAAATAAATTGTTTGGTCATGTGATCTATATAACCACGTGACTCCTTAAATTATGATGGCTCCTGCACTAATCATTGTAAGCTTGGCATTGAAAAATGTCACATGTGACTGAAACGTTTGTCTTTCATTCCTTTAGTAAAGTTTTGATTTTTATCTCGCTTTCATTATTTTTTTATTATTATTATTTTTTTTGGTAGAGTGTGCAGACTCTTTTGAAATGCTCTTCTATTTGGGCAGAGGGCTCCGAAGGGCTTGAAATTCTTTTCCCATTTGTTTCAAATGTGGACAATACAAGTGTGAATATTTTTTTTCAGGACCATTTAGTCTTTTCAAATCATGTTCATGATTTTGTGTGTGTGTGTGTGTGTGTGTGTGTGTTTACATAGCGTGTGCCAAAACCTTTACCAAACTTTGTACCATTCCAATGAAGTAAAAAAATAAATAATAATAATAAAAAAACACATACAAAATTTCCAGTCAAAAATGGCTGAACCGCACTAGAGGGTTAAAATCATTTGCGTTAATTTAATTAAATATTCAAAATGAAACTAAACAAATATTTGAAATATTTCCTTGAAAAACATCTAAAATCAGTTTGAGTTGAAGTACTAAAATTAATATACTAAAACTAAAAACAACATGAAAGGTGACAAAGTAAAGTAAAGTTTCATTTGTTAACATTAGATAACTAATTTAGTTTCCAAACTAACAAAAGACAATCCTTCTAGCATTCAATAATCTTAGCTGTTGTTGATCTCAGCACTTACTAATACATCTTTAAGATTAAAAGCTGTATCTGTTAACAATAGTTATTGCACGGAGTGAATTAAAATGAACATTTGTATTAACTACTAACATTAATAAAGATTGAAAAATGTATATTGTCCATTATTAGTTCATGTTAGTTTACACATTTTTTTATTGTGAACAAATGAGACCTTATTGTAAAATGTTACCACATAAATTATAGCTAAATAGTAATTTAAAAAGAACAAAAACTAATAAAAATAACAAAAGCACACAACAAAACAACTCAAAATTCAATCAAATTAAAATGAAAACTGAAAATAATGAAAACAAAAGCTAATTCAAAATAAGAATACAACTATAATAGAATAATACAAAAATAAATGTTATTTTAAGTTTCTCATTTTTATCTCATACTCATTGTAGAACATAAGTTTTGCATCTGACATGGTCACATTGATTTCAGCTATTAATGGAAAAAGGTATGTCTATCTTTCTAAGAATAGAATGTGTGTAGCGTAGCACATGGTCTGGCACCATCACCAATGCACTGACCAGACTACTGACCACTCGTGCAACTGTGGCCATGTGATCCAAAGCAAAGACAAGCACACATGCATTCTCTATAGAGAATGGATGATTCTATAAGCTAATAGAATTAAAGAACTCATCAGTAGAATACCGTAAAACTCTTATTAAATAGTTTTTCAAGCTTGGCATCATCACACAGTGGCAATTATTCAAGTATTTAAATGCAAACGAGCCACTATTAAACAGCATAATGAATTTTCACAAACTCTTACCATCATGATGAATGTGCAGAGGGTCTCTGCCAGGAACACTCGAATGCATTCATTCTTGATTTTCAACATGGATACCATAGTTGCCATGTGGCCTTGAAAACGCTCCTCCATTATGTTGACTTCCTGTTTCATTTCCTTGCAATAGGCTCTTCTCCACCAGTTTGGTAATTCAGGCTCTCGGAATGGTTGTCATCAGGCATCTGGATTGTACTGCAGTGTTTGTCAGCGATGTCTATTTATATGAAGTTTTTGCCCCTCCCCTTTACAATACATGTACCCTTTGGTAACCTGGTAATGGAAGAGGGACAGGAACAGCAACAGCAGTATCACGAGTTATTCAAACCTTCAAATAATTGGTCCATCAGTATCAATTGCAGATAAGATAATCCTGCAATATATCATATATATGATTGGATATGTGCTCTTACAGTAAAACTAATAATGCCAACTAACCCTATGCAAACTATGATCTTACACATATAGTTTCCCAATTGTATTGGTACAAAGTCTCAGCTTTATTTACAGCTGTCACGTGTATGCTCTGTTCTGTGTCTGCATGTGTCCTTGTTGCCTTGGTTTTCCATTAGTTAATCATTCTGGGGTGAGTTCCCAAAAACCATATTAAAACCGGCATTAGTTCATCCTAAGGATTATGTCATTAATTACTCACCCTAATGTCATTCTAGTGTAGGAGACTGAGACAGACGAGAAGGAAATGTTGAATAAAGACATTCTTTTTGTTTTTTTCGCTGGGCCTTGAGAGTGGTCAGAAAGCTCTCAGATTTCATCAGAAATATCTTAATTTGTGTCTCACGATGAATGAAGGTCTTGCAGGTTTGGAACAACATGAGGGTGAGTAGCCTAATGACAGAATTAAAACATTTTGCAAACTAACCCTTAAATATAAAGCCCTATACCCCCACAACTGACAAAAACATTATTTAAATATTTTGTAAATAGCTACACACAAATGTATTTGTGTGGCTATTATTACAGTTGTTGCCCGTTGTTCGAACACTATAGACCCATGCTTAGACTAAAGTAACACAACTTGAAGCTTTTGTTACCATACCTCAAACACTTGAACTCACACATTAAACAAAGCGCTGCTTAGCACTCTAGTTTCAAATCTGCAACACACTTACTCCTTTATGCAACACACTTGGTCCTGCATACACTCTATTTCATACATAAGACACTTTGTTCAAAAATGAAATCACAGGGTGCCATTTGGAAAATGTATCCAAAATACAATACACATCAGTTAATTACCACCACTCAAATCTGAAGGCACACCTGAAGGCACTTACTTGCAAAACTGAACACCAATCCGCCAACCACAAATAGCCCTCAGTTAAGCTATTTTGAGAACTTTGGGGGTTCATGTGGTAAGTCACGGCCTGACAGTGAGGGAAGCTGGGCAGAGAGTCCAGCCACATCTAAGCTGGTTCACAGTTGCATAATTATAATTATATCATAAGGACATTCAGACTGGAAAACAGCAACTCTCCATTCCAGACTGAATCTTTTTACATACTGTACCGTATCACATTACTGTCTTGCATGGCTAGTGCTCTTTTATTAACAAAAAATTGTAGTAACATACAGTACAGTACATGTACCAATGAGATTGTACTGATGTACAGTAATTTCCCAGTGTTGTCATGTTTACTTGTGTGTAGAGTTTTGGCACAATGAGCGATGTTTTGCAAAATGTGTTCAAGCAACGGGCAAAAACTGTAATCCATTTGAACAATTAAATAATTCAATAAGTAAGTAATTGAATCATTTACTCCTCTCTGCAGGATTGTGCTGGTTATCAAGATAGTTTAACTCTGATTTGTTTTGAGAAATGAAGGAACTAGTGGCAAGAGATAAGCAGATAAACAGCAAATAGCTGACCAAGGTTCAACACAAGCGTGTGGGTGTGTGTGGGTGTTTGTTAATGTTTTGAATTAGTTTTCATTACAATTTTAGTTACATTTTTATTGTATGTGAGCTTGTCATTTTTATTTAACTTTTTCCAACTATTTCTAAATGTTTTTAATTTTGGTTTTATTTCTGTTATACTTCAACTTCAGCTTATTTTAGTTAGTTACAGCAAGGCAACCTTTCTTATTTCTGTTTAATGTTTTTCATCTAATATTACAGTTTTTTTCCCCATTGCTAAGACTCAATTTTGCAAACTAGGCTGGTCTTATAAAAAATACACGTGCTGCGTAATATCATTGCGCCACTGCTCCCATGGTACAGCAGCAAAGTTCCTGGATCATTATGCTGGAATGAGAGAATAGTTCCCAGCCATATCAATCTAGAAAATTGCAACTTTTAATTTTTTTGTCAGTCTTAGTATATGATGCAACTATACACATCACAACATGTAAATAGGAAATTGTTGGTGTTATTTTGTCACTTAATGAGCAGTAGGCTAGATGGAGCCGTTTACCTTCAGTAAGGTAATCTAGCAGTGGGAACGACAGACAGAGTTATGACTATATATGGACTTATCTAACTCTGCGGGATACGGTGAATAAGCTTAAGTCCCAAAAAGTCAGTGTGTTCCTTTAAGAACTACAAACAGTGAAAGGGACCAACAAGTCATTTCCTCAACAAAGATAAGCGCTGACAAGGTGATAACAGTGATAACAGGCCGCTGACCTTTGCATATGTGGGGAATTTTGGGAAGGGGCTGAGAAAATTAAATTTTGCTCATAGCTTCCTCAGCTTCCTGTTCATCAGTACTGAGTTTTTGTTGGTCTTGACCCGCAGAAGGAAGCGTTAAAGGAAAACATGCACAGTATTCCAAGGAATGTCATGCATGAAATCGTTTTAACAGATTTTTCATGCTGTATGCTCAAAGTTATGCGGAACACATGCAGCAGAAAAGGAAATCTGATATGCAATGAATCATCTCAGCCAAATTTTCCTTTCACTTGTGTGTGGGCTTCACAGTTCTGCATCACAATCCACCATAGAAAACAGCAAAACAACGACTGACAAAACAAGTGAACCACAAGCATAAACACCAATCAGCCATAACATTATGACCTAATAATGTCCTAATTATATCCTATTGTGTTGGACCCATTAAGTTAAGGACTCCATTTAACCCCTGAAAGTGTGCTGTGATGTCTGGCACCAAGATGTTAGCAGCAGATCCTTTCAGTCCTGTAAGTTTCAAGGTGGGGCCTCCATTGATCAGACTTGTTTGTTCAGCACAACCCACAGATGCTCAATTGGATTGAGATCTGGGGAATTTAGAGGCCAGTCAACACCTCAAACCGTTCCTGAACCATTTTTGCTTTGTGGCAGGGTGCATTATCCTGCATGAAAGGGTGTACATGGTCTGCAACAATGCTTAGGTAGGTGGTACCGTGTCAAAGTAACATCCACATGGATGGCAGGACCCAAGGCTTCCCAGCAGAACATTGCCCAAAGCATCACACTGCCTCTGCCATCTTGCCTTCTTCCCATAGTGCGTCCTGGTGCCAGCCATCCAAGATCCACACACACCCAGCCATCCACGTGATGTAAAAGTGCGATGCACTTTGTATTCCCTGACACCTTTCTATCAGAACCAGCATTAACTTTGACCTAAAGTAGCTCGTCTGTTTGACAGGACCACACAGGCCAGCCTTAGTGGGCTAAAAAACAAGATCAATATGGTTAAATATTACCCAGTGATAACTATTATCTTTTTAAGTTAACCGCAACATAAAGAGTGGTAAATCTAAATTAATAATTCATAAGGTGATGTTTATTATTGCTCTAATTCTGTTGGTTGGCTAAAAAAGTTGTTATTCAAGGAGTGTCCAGTAGGGAACTCAAAGGCTGCCGGTAGTAGCCTACACAAACAATGCTGTGTGTCCAGTGTGCGTCACAGCCTATTTTTTATTTTTTTTTATTTTACAGTCTATGGTCACAGCCATTATAGCTCAGCACACAGACTGCAGCATGAGCCCAGCATGACTACAGACTGCGTCTCAATCAGATCCCTGGTTCAGTAGTCAGGGCACTGATCAGGACATAAGTCAATGGGCTGACTCCCTGATCAGTGCCCTAGGGAGCTGATTGAGACGCATCCGTGTCTCTTCAGTTATTAATAAATTCAGCAAAAAACTCCTCTGACTTTCAACTGTTTTTACTTTCAGTAACCGTAATGCGTTTAAATATTTGAATGAGCACTGAAAGAGTCAACACCATAAGACAAACTAAAAATGTTTTACAGACATGTGACTAACAGAAATAGAAAAAATGTGTCCCTGAATGCAGGGAGGCTCAAAATCAAAAGTACCAGTCAGTATCTGGTGTGGCCACCAGCTGCTTGAAGTACTGCAGTGCATCTCCTCCTCATGGACTGGACCAGATTTGTCAATTCTTGCTGTGAGATGTTGCCCCACTCTTCTACCAAGGCACTTGCAAGTTCCTGGACATTTCTGGGGGGAATGGCCCTAGCCCTCACCCTGCGATCCATCAAGTCCCAGACGTGCTCAATGGGATTGAGATCCGGGCTCTTCGGTGGCCATGGCAGAACACTGACATTGCTGTCATGCAGAAACTCATGCACAGAACGAGCAGTATGGCTGGTGGCATTGTCCTGCTGGAGGATCATGTCCGGATGAGTATGCATAAAAGGTGATGCATACCACATGAGGGAGGAGGATGTCTTCCCTGTACCGCAAGGCATTGAGATAGCCTGCAATGACAACAAGCTCAGTCCAATGGTGATGTGATATACCGCCCCAGACCATGACGGACCCCCCACCTCCAAATCGATCCCACTATAGGGTACAGGCCTCGGTATAACGTTCATTCCTTCAGCGATAAACTTCGATGATCAGCTGTCCTTCCTGTCTCCCTGTAGCGCTGTCTTAGACGTCTCACAGTGCGGACATAGCCACATCAGCAGTCTTCATGCCTCCCTGCAGCATGTCACCCAGATGAGCAGGGACCCTGGGCATCTTTCTTTGGGTGTTTTTCACAGTCTGTAGACAAGTCTCTTTAATGTCCTGCGTTTTTAGAACTGTGACCTTAAATGCCTTCTCTCTGTAAGCTGTTACGGTCCTAACGACCATTCCACAGGTGCATGTTACATTGTTTAAACCCTTTACAATGAAGATCTGTAAAGTTATTTGGATTTTTACAACATTAATGATGAAATACACAGTCCTGAAAAAGGGGCGTTTCTTTTTTTGCTGAGTTTATATATTTCCACTTACACTTACACTTGTGACAGACAAGCTTTACAAACTAACAAGGGGGCTTGGGGAAAACACCTGGGGAGACTAATCAACCTCAAGAAACGGATTTCGGACAGAATTCTTAGCCAGCGTAAGCATTTAATAATCTACAGCAAAATAGAGCTTTGGTGGGAACTAAACAAATATTGAATAACTATTTCTGCATTAGTAATTTCTCGCTAGAAATGAACACATAATTTTTGAACACACAAAATGTACACACAAACTGACCTGCAGATGCAACTCTCAGACGCAATCTTTTCCCCCAGCTCAACTGTCCCAGAATGGAAAGCACATGATTGTGGGATATTAAAGGCAGAGATTGATACATAGGCCTATGCTGCCTTCAGAAATTGATCAGTTGAATGTTCTCAGGAGGCAGGAACTGAAGATTCTTTCGATTCCTTCTTACCTTGAAATGTGTCCTCTGAAGGCAGCATTTTCCAGGTTTCGGACGCAGCCATTGATTCACTGAATCGTTAACGTTCCATTGCATTCAACACTGTATATTCCAAACGAAACCTGCATCTCAATGTGCATACTATCCATCCTAAATAAGCACTTACTGGGCAGAATGGCTCTTCATCTTACAAATAATTGTTGCAGTTGAAAGCGATGACCCTCGGCTCCCCTCCAGCTGACATGTTGATGTAATATCTGATCTAAGCAGGTGTGGTGTGTCGTGTGTGTAAGGTACGAGAGGGCATGACTGATGATAGCCTGCGTTCCAGCTAGGTCAGCTTTATTTTTTTTTAATAATTTATATATTTTACATAAAATATACGTCATCGTGTCTTCCAGGTTTCAAGTCCTGTCCTTCCAAAGTCAAGTCCTGAGTCTTTAACTTCCAAGTCTCAAGTCTGAAGTATTTTATTTTTTGTCAAGTCATAAAAATAGTGACTCAAGTCAACTCGAGTCCAAGTCACAAGTCCCCAATCCTGCAATTTAGGGCGGATAGGGTATATATTACGCACATTTGGGATGCAGGGGATGTTTTCTTCAGGGAAACAAAAACAAGTCAACCAATTTGTTCAAAAATCATTCAGTACCCTAAAAATCACTAATGACCAAATCTTTGTTACTTATAATTATTATAAAAATGGCCCGAGCCTTTGTTTTTATGTTCTGCTGCTATGTCATGTAAAGGTTCACTGAAGTGGGCAGCAGTGCCATCCCTTACCAATAATAACCATGGTTTTATTATAGTAAAAGTGTAGTAACTGGTTTTTTTTTTTTTTTTTTTTGGCTAATTGATTACCATTTATATAACCACAGTTTTACCACAAATACCATGGTTAAACTATGGTAAGAGTAGCAAAACCGTGTTTAATTAGTGGTTACCATGGTTTAACTACAACAATGGTTTGTTTTGTTTTTGTAAAACCATGGTTCATTTTCGTAAGGGTTTCTTTAGGAAAACCCCATCCAAGTTGAATGTTAAAATGTCAGCAACAGCATCAATTTGAATATTTACTTAGAGTCCAGAACGTGATAAACATCACGAATGAATGAATAAATGTTCCTGTTGGTACGAGAACATATGTTAGTGTTTTGAAAAAATATTGGATTTTGAGACAATGTTTGAATTGTTTTGGTAGACGTAATGTATTGTGTTTGTGTATTATTGTATTTTGAAAATTAGTGTTGTAGTTTAGTTTACAATGTGTGATTTTGAGCATGAAATTAACTGTTTTGCCATGTGTGTGGTGTTAAGTATGTAGCCTACAAGTATTATTAATAGCCTATGTAAAAGGTGTGAATCCTTTTTTTTCTTATATGTTCCAAAGTGAAACTGCTGAAAGCAAGTGAATAGGCTGCAGGTCTATTATAAAGGAATTTCCGACGTTAAGACACAGGAGCGTGTGCACTGTTTGATGAGGTATTGAATAACTAACTCCTGCATTTACAGCCTTTGCCCTGTTCGCGCGCAGTCCTGTCAGGGTCCCACGGACTAGGCATATTTTCTCTTTAAGTAAATTAAGGATTTAACGGAGGCACACGGACTTGTTAAATGACCTGGGAGTGGAGTATCATATATTCCCATCCGTTATGGATGGTTTCAACGGCGATCTTGGCCATAGTTCTGCGCGCGCAGCGGAAAGCGCAGTGGAACCCGCGCGCTTGTCCCGTGGAATTAAAAGGAAAAACTGCGATTATCACTGGAGCCAACACCGGTGAGAATCTCTGTTACAATTTAAAATATTAATAAATGGTTGTATTAATGCATGTTGATGAGCATGCAAATGCGTAATTTGGAAAGGATTGCGGAAAAGTGTAATTTAAGCAGAAGACGAATGATTAAATCAGTACCTCTGATGAAACAATAGCTTGCATACTGTGACGGAAATACAAGGAAGATCAAGTCATATTTTATTTTTAGAAAGTCCAAATTAGTTTCATATTTACGCTCAGCCTCACTAGACCTGTTAAACTAGTAGACAGGCATGGTGTGTGTGTGTGTGTGTGTGTGTGTGTGTGTGTGTGTGTGTGTCAGATTTTTCACATTTTTAATGTGAAACCCCACTTAAGTTCCCCAAGTTTCCCCAATACACGAAAAAACAATGCCATTGATGGTTCCAAAGGCTCTTTGTAGTGGAAATCAGTTCTTTAAATTATGTTCTTCAAAAAAATAAAAGGGTTTGGGAACCAAAAATGGTTCTTCTATTCTATGGCATCACTGCAAAAGCCCCTTTTGGAACCTTTTTTTTGTCATTTTACATTCAAAACAACTACCAAAACACTTAATTCATGTCCGAAATCAACTAATTTATAACACTAGCAAAGATTTTCAACACAAACACACATTTTATCACTCATAAAAAACAACCCCAAAAAACAATAACATCAGGTAGTATTATACTATAAGTTATTTTGTAAACATTTCTTTATAAAACAAGACACCATTTAGAATTTACTGAAGTATGTTACACAATCCATATTTACATTACAAATTATTCCTAAGTTTTCCACTTTTGAATGGATGATAATGAAATTGAAAGACGAACACTTGTGTAGGTCTTCCGTTACATCTAATTGCCTTGATAGTATTTGATTTTTTTTTATCAGAATATATATCTGGTATTAGCCTACGTATGGTAGAAATGTAGCAAATGTCTGTATTATTCATTTTGTTATTGTGTTAGGTTATACAGCAAATAAAGCTTGTGTCTAAATGTGAAATGAATTCATGTAAATTGAATGCATTTGCAATGGTAATGTATGCAATGGTAAATTATTCACAGTTTAGTCCACAAAGATTTCTGTTGCGCTCACTGTGTGAAGAGTATTGGAAAAAAAGTGACCTAAGTATTGAAAAATGTGTCTGAGCGATTGTAAAAAAAAACTAAGAGTGATATGTTGGGTCATTCATTTCTTGTTTTCACCTCTCAGGGATTGGGAAGTTCATTGCCCTGGACTTTGCCCGACGTGGGGCGCGGGTGATTCTGGCGTGCCGGAGCGAGGCTCGTGGGACTGCAGCGCTGCACGAGATCAGAGACGGCAGTGGGAACCAGAACGTGCATCTGCGTCTGCTTGACACCTCGTCGCTCGAGTCCGTCCGGAAGTTTGCAGCAGGGATCTTGGAGGAAGAGAAGGAATTACACATCCTGGTTAATAATGCCGGGGCCTCAGGTGGGACGACCGTCTCACTCTCTCATATATGTCCATATTGTGTTGTATATGACCATACAAACTGTAGTTTGTTCATTACAGGCCTACCCAAGAAGATCACCGCTGATGGGTTGGAAGTCACATTTGCGACCAACCACATCGGGCCTTTCCTGCTCACCAGTTTGCTTTTAGGTCAAACATTCCCAATGCTTATGCTTTTATTTCCAATCTCAGAAAGACACATCAGCAAGTAACACTCATAAGTAATGCCTTTTCTTTTTTATTGTCACACAGACCTTTTGAAGAAATCAGCCCCGGCTCGCATCGTAAATGTTTCTTCTATGTTTCACTGGAAAGGCGAAGTGGACTTCGCTCATTTCCGTGGGGACAATCTAAACCATGTGATGGATGCTGCATATAACCACACTAAGCTGCACAATGTCATCTGGACCAATGAGTTGGCACGCAGACTTCAGGGCACAAGTACCTACCCAAACCTAAACCCAAATCTACTGACTGTCTGAGCAGAGTCATAATTAGTTTAACATTGTTTAGATTATTACATTTGCCATTGCTTAATGATTCAGTATGTAATGTCCATAATGCAATATAAAAAATACATTATAACTGATGCTATATTATAACCATGATCAATTTAATGCACACTATAGCTAAAAAATTATTAGTTAAAGTAGCATTTGTTATCCTCAATAAATCTCATGGTTCAAGTTGAGCGAGAAGAGAGAGAATGCAACAACTAGGCATCACACATGTTTTCACTTTCCTCTCAAACAGAGTTTTTTATGATTTTTATAGAAAGGCACATGTTGGAAAGATGAGAATGCTTGTATATTCTCTTTCCCCCCCCACCCCCACCCCCTAATTCAAAACATGGTTCTGTGTGTGTTTCAGGAGTGACGGCAAACTCTCTGCATCCGGGTGTAGTAATGACAGAAGTAATGCGAAACTATAACTTCATTATCCGATTCCTCTTCAACTTGGTCGGCTTTTTCTTCTTCAAAGTGAGTCACATGTTAAACAACACGCATGTACTGGCTGCTTCCTACCAACTTCTCTGGAACCACTAGTTGACTAGTTCTCAAAATAGATGACATGTGTTAGTGCTTTTCATTCCCACTGCAATTCTGGAACATTCCTAAACATTACTAAACAACCTTTAAAGTTCAGCTGTTCAGGGGAGCTACTCTACACATTAATGGATAACAAACTGTTTATTTTGGTTAAAAGTGTCATTATTATGCTGTTTTGGTCTTCTACAATAGATTTACATACAGTACATCAAAGGTAAAAAATAAAAACCTCTAAAGGGCCTTTGAAAAGTTCATAGTAATATAAGAATATCCTGTATGTTTCAGAGCTGAAAACTTTGTTAGTCAAAGAAAAGCTGTTATAGACACCAGGCCCAGCAAATGAGAGAATATTAATGTGTGCATTTGTTGGTTCATTGCGATTCGGGATCAGACTCTGACATTTATGGACCAGGGCTCGCAAAGCCCAACATCCTGGGACTGTGTTTTCCAGACGGGCTACCAAAATGTAAAGCCCCGTTTCCACCACAGGAACTTTACCCAGGAACCAGGAACTTTCGGTGGTACTTGGTGTGTTTAGACCGCAGGAACCAGGGTCTAAATGAAGTTCCGTCTAAATATTTCCCCCTCCAAACGGCCCTGCTCGCGAGGTAGTACTTTTTCAAGGTTCAGGAACTTTCGAGGGCGGGACTTAGGCTCTGAACATGCTGATTGGTTTAGCTCACGCAGCATTTTATTTCAACCGGCATTTTTAAAAGTCTTTTGCGAGGTTCGGTCTACGTTCAGTAAATATCAGTCTTGCTGTCTGTCTGATGGCGCGCGTTCGTCTCAGCCATCTCACATGCAATGTCCGTAATAGCTGATAATAATATACATTGTCATTTTAAATCTAGCTTTACAAGCTTTCTGAATATGCTGCATGCTGCTGAATCTCCATATTAGTGCTCTTTTCTGTCGTTGTTAATTACCTCTTTAGTAAACCTACACATAACCAGCAAAAGCAGCACAGCTTGAATCTCTTCCATACTCGTTATAAATTTTTTTACAGTCTATATTTTTCACCATGTAAACGACCTGACCGATTACTTTAAGTGTGCGTCCTTACATGACGTGACAGCGCTAAGTCTATAACTTATAGTATCCTACTTAACTTATTTCGTAAGTTATGAAGATAATGTTGGAATAATGACACAGCGTATATTGCCCCAGGCAGTTTTTACTTCAACTGCGCCTGACAGAAGAATTTTTTTTTCTTTCTGAGATGATTATTACACGTTACAACAAATAAATAGCTTATTATATACTACTGTATTAGTCCTGGTGGCCGTTAAGAGTTGCTATGGCTACAGTTAACACATTCCAGCTGCTGGAGAAAACAGCGTTGACATTTTGATGCGGCAGACAAACTGCATGTGACAAAATGATTGCGATTGAAAGTCATCACATGTAAACACCAGATCGGTTTAGATAACGTCTCAAACAGTCCACTAAATCTTTCAATCGGTACACACAAAAATGCGTCACTAACTTGGAGGAGCAGTCACGCGCAGTCCTACATCCCCAGACTAATTTGCCTAATCTTCACGGAACTTTATCGCGGTGAAAACGCAGACAGTTGCAGGTCTGGGGGGGAGAAAAGTTCCTGTAAAAAAGTTCCTGGTACAAAATGTTCTGGGTAATTTTGGTGGAAACGGGGCTTAAGTCTGTCAGCAGGCTGGTGAATCTTAAATAATAAAATAACATTAATTTCTCGATCTGCATTGTTCACTCTCGCTGCACTTATATCCACCGATCGGGTGGGCCAAGTAATAAAAAAAAATTATATTCCAATCAATCGCGAGTGAATGAGAGATAAATTATTGCGTTTGTTTGATAAATACGTTTTGCGAGCCTTGTGAGCGAATCATTCCATTTGCTGCTTTCAAAACAATCCCTTACGTGACCTGACAGGGGAGCAGAAGCTCATTAAATATGCAACTCTTATCCATTCCTAGCTATCTGTATTTACTCCCAAGTCTACAAGGCGGCAAGCCCAACAAAACCGAGTGTTCAGGAGAGAGCCTCAAAACCAGTTTAGAAAACAGCCTATTACTTATTCATTGAATAAGTAATTTTTGAATGTAAAAACATGCAAATGTCATAAGTTGACCTCAACAACAGTACAATTTTTTCACACAGTATTTTTCACACAATTAACTTATCTGAACACCGCTGTTTCCTCTGTCCTAAAAACGGCCTGATGATTTCCTTGTTCTATGAAGTCCTTCCTTCAGAAATACGTAACGAGTTCTGATTGGGCCAGCACTTCCCGTGTTGTGATTGGACAGCAGCTTAGCGCACTTTGCCTGGAAAGGTCCCGCCTCTTACCATAAAGGGGAGATGCAAGCGCTGAATGCGCGCTCTTCTCCACATGGGAGAGCAACAAGACCACGCCCCCTATTTTGCGTGTTCTTGTGGGCGGAGGGTTAGTCAACAAACGGTTCTAGTGACGTCATTCATGCAAGGAAGTGCAGGGGTGTAGTCCAAACCGGCTGTTCGCTGTAGGCTTTGAAAGGGAACTTCTGTTAAATAAAATATCTCACTTGGCATTGAACTTTGAGCTTTATAATTTTACAGGTATTATTTATGCTCTAACAGCAACATTACACACTAACTAAAGTTTGAAAGATGGAATCGCAAAGAACGATTTCAGTTCTTGGAACGCAAAGGAACTTTAATGTCTAGTGACATATCAGGGCCAATTTATGATTCATTGAAATACATTTCTTATGTGGCAGAGCAGGTTTCGGATACGCCACCCTAAGAATTTCACCCAGGGAAATACAAATGACACCTAAAAGATCGTTATTAGGTCACACAGGATCGACTCAAGGAGGTAAGCAGAAACTTGGGTATAATATAAAAATACAAAATTAAGTGAAAAGGACAATCACATTAAAATTAGTATCAATGACAAGCAACCTCTAAAGGTTTTTGAGGTACACAGCTAAAAACGGTTTCCAAATCACAAAAAGAATAAGGCACACACACACTTACGGAGCTGAGGCTCACCACAGGAGGAGTGAGTGATCGCTAAGCTAGTTATCCAAAAGCACATTTCACATGCCACCGTGCACCCAGACCACACAACCAAAACACTTCAAAAATAAGTTAAACTACTTTGAACACAGTTCAATTAAACCACAACTTGATGGCGTCAAACAATAATAACACATTTAAAAAAAAAAAAGATATACAAATATTCAAACCAAAAGAAACCATATTAACTCAATTCAAAACAGACAAGATCAGACGGAGCAAACACAGTTTTATGCTCCGGTTCAATAGGCCAGTGCGCATCAACCTCAAAATAAAAACAAACTATAACAAAACAATGAAACCATACAGCAACAATCCACTCGATTAGTTGAAAGATAGCGCCATTCACTCTCCGTATGGACACGGAGAGACGACAGGGCTGTAACTAGAGCGACAGCAGAGCAAATGATCACAGACGAGAGGGAGAATCCTAAGCCCAATACAGAAAACAACACAATTACTAAAATATATACATCAACTGTTAGTATTTCCAGCTCATAACTACATGCATGACAACACTTACCGGAAAAGGACGACGTGCTCGACTATTCATTCCGAGCCGCGGGTACACCGCATTCAAATAAACTGCCCTTTAACTGGGATACAGGGAACTGCACCTACTCAAAACATCAGCCAATTCCTAAACCCAGACCGCAGGTAAACAGTCTGCTTTCCACAGAACAGTTAACGTACATATCTGAGGGGTGTGCAGTCTTATAATCCACCTTGGAAGCACCCGAAGAAAACAAGGAGATGAAAGGACAGGCTAGAATGCAACAATAATACCACCGCACAACAACTAAGCCTTGAGCCAAGCAAAACTGCTAACAGCTAACGGCACATACCTGAAGCAACTGTCAACAGCAGGAAGGGGAGGGGCCAGACGTGACGGCCATGACACATACCAGGCTATAGCCAACCAGCTTTTAAACAGGAGGCCCTCCTCACTGATAGGTGCTCACAGCTGTCAATCACCACTATCCGCATCCAATTCAATCTGTTACACTTACATACAGTTCCTTTAAAGAAAAAGGAGAGCGAGAACAGGGGTTACTATAGTGATGGATCAACACTGAGAAGCAAAGCTTGGTTTCCTGAAAGGAGATAAATAAAAAATTGTATTGGGTAATTGCTTTTTTATTTTTTATTGTGCAATTCTTACTGATGTCAGGGCTGGTAGTGTAAGTTTCATATAAACACTATAAGGACACAACCCCCACAATTGCACTACAATTTAAAAACAGCAGATGAGATTTGTCAAATGACACTTGTTTTATACAACATGTAGTGAATATTCAACAAACATTGTTTATAATCCATTGACTTTGTGTTTTGTGCATTTTTCCATCACAGACTGCTGAAGAGGGGGCTTTCTGCCCAATATACTGTGCAGTGTCAGAGGAAACAGAAGGAATAACTGGAAAATACTTTGACAGTGACTGTTCCCTGGTCCTTCCGGCACATCCTGCCAGAGATCCTGCTCTTGGAGTGAAGGAATATGAGTTCTGTGAGAGACTGACTGCTAAATCATAAAGGGATAGAATGAAAATTCTGTCATCATTAATTCACCATCATGTTTCTCCAAACCTATTTATGAAAAGAGGTTAGTTTAGAAGGTCCAAGCTGTTCACCATACACGGAACAGCAGCTCTCAAAACAGACCAAATGCACTATGTAAGCAGTCCATGTGACCCACATGCTATATTCCAAGTGTTTTGAAGCTGACTGATAGCTTTATACAAGGAACAGACTGAAGTACAACTTTTGACCAATACTAACTTTTCCTTAAGCTCCATCAGAGTCAGACCTGGCTGTTACTCATTGTTAAGCATGAACCTTTTTTAGGAGAACAAGCAACTCAGACAGCAACATAGTGTCGGCCCAGATCCGGCCCACATACGTGTTGAATCCACACATGTTGTTGTCTGAGAAACATGTTGTACAAAACCTCTTTGAATCAAGAACAAATAAAAGCTCATTCTGGAAGAAGGCTCAACAACTTTTTGTACACTCAACAACTTTTACAGGGAGGTGTTGCTTCAAACGTGATGGTTTTGATGTAACCTTCTCCAATGTGGTTTTTTTTTTCTTATGGCTTAAGCACATTTTTTGTAACTATTAGCTATTTTTGCAAAACTCTACAAATAAGAAAACCCTTTGACAATTTAGCAAAACATTGTAGTTCTCTTGCAAAAGCCTTGCTTAGCTCTTCAAACCTTCGTAAAAATGGTAATTTTGTATCAAACAGTTAACACAAGTTATCACATAAATAAGCACACAATGCGCCAACTACGCACTGATGGTATGAATAAAAAACACATCTGACTTTTCCTTTCTCTGTCCACAAGGTAGACTATATCAGTTTAAGGTCATACTTTTGTCATAGTTCAGTAAACATGCAGGGATCCAAACTTCAAGTACCGGTGTTTATTTACACACATCAAAACATACATAAGCGTTTTTTCCAAGTCAAAACACAAAATAGTAATTTCATTGAGAGAAAAAAAAAAGAAAACAAAAAGACACACAATCAGTGTACATCGTGTCGTCTCTCTGGTTCCGGCCACAACATTTTGTCTACATCACATGCAATGTTGTCTAGTCCAAGGCACAGGGAAAATATCTTCTGGAATGCCGTATCTAGGCCTGATATGATAAATATCATGGTCAATATCTCCACATGCCTCCTCCATTGCCTGTAAAAGGGCTTTGCGTTGATGGGGATGTAGAGAGTACCAGACAGAGAAGAACTCTTCAACTGGATTCAAGAATGGAGAGTATGGAGGGAGGTTGAGTGCAGTGAAGTGTGGGTGTTTCTCAGCCTTATGGAATTATTTGCAATTACCATATTGACTTTTTGGGTTTCTTGTTCTGCAGTGAACATTCTTCCTCGGCCCCCTGGACGTCTAGCAATTCTGTAAAGTAACAATTTCAGTATTTGTACATGTATTGTTGTGTTTCTTATTAGAGTATGGCAGTGCTACAAGCTTAGTGTAAAGTCACTGTACTAACAGATTCTCATTTCAAAATATCCTTATGATGCTTGCGGCTCAAGTTAGGCTGAACCCGTTGGCCAGCTTCCCTCAGGGTCAGTCCATGGTTGATTAGATGGTCCACAATTGTAGCTTTGATGTCATCAGTTATTCTATTTCTTCCTCTTCACCTTCTTCTTCCCTCTCCTTGCTCCTCCTTGTCCTCTAACTTCACCTCCTTTCCTTGTAGTCCTCACCCTCTCGCTTCTTCACCTCCACGTCCTCTTCTTCCTCCTACTTCTTCACTTTCACTTCTCCTCTAATTCTCACTCTTCTCACTCATCCTGCTCCTTCCATTGTACTCCACACAGACAGCTTGCCTGTGGCTTATTTATTGTGCTTAGGCTGATTGCAAAGTTAACAAATGATCTAAAACAGTTTTCACATGTGACAGTGTGCCAGACAGTTGGCAAAATAGTGTAAGTAATAGCCATACATGTTTATAGTTTTAGGAGTGTGTTGATCATTTGGAAATTGAGTGTAAAGCAGTGAGTTGTGTTTACAGTTAAGCAAAAAGAGTCCTGTGCAGTGGATTGTACCTGCAGTTTTGCAAAGTGTGTCTCAAAAAATTGCAAACTGAGTGCAAAGCAGTGTTTTTGCTTTTAGTTTTGCAAACTTAGTGAGTGTTTTTGCTATAAGTATTATAGTTTTAGAAATTGTGCTATAAGAATCAAGGTTAGGGTTTAAGCATTGAGAAAAAAACTGTAAAGGAAGATTGTGGCCAAAACTGGTACTGCGATCACTATCCCCCCTCTCCTCTCCCCCTCCCCCTCTCCCTGATATGATCTCTAATTGCTATAAAGAGCTATCCTAAAGACACTATAATAAAAAAACAATATTTATTCTCAAGCCAAAACTGACACTATACATATTGAAACCCAACTCAAACATACACATATGCTCTTTATGACTAAAACCCGTCATTATGCATTACCATTCAGAAGTTTAGGGATGGTAAGATTGTATATGAAATTATAATTTTATTTAGCGAGGATGCATTAAATTGATCGAAAGTGACAGTCAAGACTTTTACATAGTTACAAAAAAATTCAATGCTGCTCTTTAAAAATCGAATCAAAAGCAAGTCATCATATCAGAGTGATTTCTGAAGGATTATGTGACACTGAAATCTGAAGTAATCATGTTGGAAATTCAGCTTTGCCATCACAGGAATAAAATACATTTAAAAATATTGAAATAGAAACAGAAGATATTTTAAATTATAATAGTATTTCACAATATTACTTTATTTTCATCACTGTACTTTCATCAAATAAATGCAGCCTTGTTGAGCTGAGACTTCTTTCAAAAACATTACAACTTTTGAACGGTGTAAATTGCCAGGTTTAAAGGCATTTGTGCAATAAAATTGCAAAGCTGAGGTGATTTAACCGCAACCATTTGGTATATTACAGGTTTTTTTCATTCGCTAACAAGCGTTTGTCCAATCAGTTGTCACATTTTCATTCACACATTTCATGTTGTTTTCACACAATATGCATATACATTTCAACAATGCTTACATTTAACAGACAAGCTATACCTCCCAACAAAACGTGTTGATCAGATGATGAAACATGGTATACTTTAAGTGACTGCATGTACCTTGTGAATAGAAAAGAAGTATTTTTTGACAGAATAATTAGATTTTTCAGATTTCCAGTGTTTTGATAAAATGAGTGTGTCCAGAGAAAGATGTGTTGTATTTTGAAATGAAGAGTTAGTAGTTGACAAAATTTGCTTTTGAGAAGAAAATTATCCATTTGGCCAATTGCTTTTTGTAGGTGTGAGACTGTGTTAAGAGTTTAGAAAAAGTATAGGTAAGCGCTTGTTAGCGTTTGAAAAAAAACTGTAAACGACAATATTAATATAGCAATAGAAAGAAAATTAACAAAATTACAAGAAACAAGGCATTTAAGTTTAGAGCCAAAATAAGGGGATAGTTCACCCAAGCTTTATAATGGGGTTTAATGAAGGCCTTCTGAAGGGAATCGATTGGTTTGTGTAAGAAAAATATCCATATTTAACACGTTATAAAGTAAAATATCTATAGCTTTCCAGCAAACCGCCTTCCATATTCAACTTACAAAGAAAGTGTAACGCCTCTCGCAGTTCAAAACACTCAGCTATCTCACACCGGGCGCACATTATACACTCAAACGCTCAATTTTGAATCGACTTCTGACAGAAGAGCTGTGTATCTTAAGAGATCAGTAAGAGATGGGTGTATCTTGTAACACGGGGTGAAATCAGTATGTAGATTGACGATTTGAGGGAAATATAATATGAATTTAATATAAAATCTTCCTGTTCTCCTGAGTTGTAAGTCGCTTTGGATAAAAGCGTCTGCTAAATGCATAAATGTAAATGGCGCTCTGTGGCGCGGCAGGATTTTTAACAAGTCCCTGAGTCGACGCGAATGCCTTTGCCGGTGTGCGTACACTCATTGAATATAATGTGTTCGAATATTAAAGACGTGGCGCAGCGCGGCGCTGAGCTTCGTGTCCGGTGTGCGACCCCCTTTGCACTACGTCTGACATCATACATCGTGCCAGTTACACTTTTTTCATAAGTTGAATACAGAAGACGGTACGCAAGAAGCTAGATATTTTACTTTATAACATGTTAAACATGGATTTTTCTTACACAAACATCGATTTGCTTCAGAAGGCCTTTATTAACACCCTACCCTGTAATTTTTTTGTTGTTGTTTTAACTTTAAAAAGTAAGTAGTCTGGTTGCCTTAAAATTTTGAGTTTATGGAAATTAAAAATTTGAGTTGATACAATGAAGGAAAATGGTTTAATAAATAGAAACTCAAAATATTATTGTATCTGAACCAAGTAAAAAAATTGATAAATCAAGAAAATAGCACTATTTGTCATCTTTCACTGCATCTTTGCAAATAAAACACAAAATTACCCAATATGCTTACAATGAATAATATTTTAATAAAGGTTGTTGATTCTAAATGTATTAACTCAAAATTTTAATTTCAATGAACTCAAAATGTTAAGGCAACCAGGTAACTTTTTTTTAAAATATTTCTTTACAGTGTAGAGCCACGTGGATTACTTTTATAATGGACGGATGCACATTTATGGGATTCAAATTTTGGTCTGCCATTACAAAGATGGGAAGAGCCAGGAGATTTTTTAATATAACTTTAATAATAATAATATAATTTTTGGGTGAACTATCACTTTAAGAGTCAAATTAAAACAGATGCAAACAGCAATTTAGCAAAAGATTAAAAAAATACACCTCTATATGACAGGAAACAAATTCATGCATGCAGTTTCATTTTATTGTGATTCATTTACATTCATAGGCAAAACATTTGTGCTTGCAATTGTGGCGAATCATTAGACTGCAATTGTCGGTAAATGCAGATAAAAATGCCAGCCTTATTTCCCTGTTAAAAGAGAGCACAAACATCAGGTCTGTGTGTGTATATGAAATATAGAAATACATTTTACTGCATGGGTTTATATGCTCCTTACCCGTCTCTGGCTCTTCTACAATGCTCTGCAGCATCTTTCCGAAAGCGGATCCAATGTGGCCTTTTTTAGCAGTGAGCTTCAGCCCTATTTCTACAGGCTGGCCCTTCAGACGGAAACACAGCCAGTCAGAAACTCAAATACATCATGAAACACATTTTAAAAAGAAAACCTGTTGAGATCCCTCACCGCTGACTCTCCTTCTCTCTCTTCTGGAGACATCTCGTCAATCCAAACCTCCTCTGCCCGCGGATCAGTATCCTTCCTTCCCTCCTTTTCCTTTTGAAGATGAAGGGAGAAATGAATTAACATTCTTTCTTGGACTACTCATGTATATTACTCATCAAGATAAATAGTTGAATTGAAAAGAATCCTCACCCTGAGCTCTCTCATCTCTTTGGGGCTGAAGAATGAGATGTGTCCCTCTGCCTGGTCAGCCTGAAGAGCAACAACATACACCAGCACCAGACATCCTATAACTACTCCGCGCATCTTTGGGCCACAGACAAAAACATAAAATCGGCAAGTGTTAAACTCAACATGGGAGATAACACAGTTTACTACTCATGCATTTGTTGAGAAGTTAGTTCCAGTTGTGACACACAGCAGAGAGAATTCAAGATAGGGTCAAAATTTTCATTATAAAATCAGAAAGAGTGCGAAAGGCTGAGAGAGTTGTACCTTTGTACAGCATACAGGTGCCCTCAGTGACAGGTTTTATGTTTGTGTCAGTGGTCATAGAGCTTTATAAGAACCCTCCGATCACACTGAGCTCTTGTTCACTATCTCTGACGTAACGTATGTTTCCGTTAACACCTCCACCATGGAGACAAGAGAGAGACACTATAAGGACTTGACATAACTTTGTTGTAGTCACTCTAGACTTGGTGTGTGCTATGTTATAGTTAAATTTAACTAAATGAAAATTTGTTTTTTTTTATGTTAGAGAGCTCAGTAAGCTAACAAAAATATGTTCTAAAATGTTCTTCTCCAGTTTTTCAAGAATGTTTTAAAAACGTTTTTTTCGCGGTTATGCTAACGTTAAGGCAACATTCCGTTTTTTAATTCTGCAAACACTATAGGAACGCTACTTTTGAATGCTATCTAAATGTTCTGAAGCAATTAATAACATTATTTATTATTATTAATAGTTTCTTTCTTCTGGTGAACCCAAAAGAAGATATCTTAGAATATCTTTTTTGGGTGAACTCTCCCTTTAAGGGCAAAATTAGATACAACTTTTATTTCTAAATGTGTGCGTTTTGCTGTTTCTAAGAACTCTCCATAATATAGCCATAAATTCAATTCTCTCTTAAAATATGAAGTCAACACTGGTATTTATTGCTGTGGGTCATACATTATGGCACATTTGTCTAATAATTGGTGGATTGGTGAGTGTGCAACCAGCACTGTTTCCTATCATAACTCTTGAAATGTTTCCTGCATCAAATATCTTTTGGCAATTTGTCTCTCCATAAACACTCTCAATTGCATTAATAAAGTTTTATTGGGCAAACGCTTGCAGCATGTAGATTATGGCTTTTTCAGATTAGAAAGAAGCACATGTTTCGCTTTTTGAGACCTGGTTGAAATACTGAGATGTGTTTGAAACAGAGGTGTAAAGAGTACCTGAAAACCATACTTGAGTAAAAGTACAGATTCCTTACAACGAAAACGACTCCATTACAAGTTACAAGTCACTGATTTCAATATAACTTGAGTAAAAGTATTAAAGTATCGGATTTTAACTGTACTTAAGTATGTATGATCAACGATGCACTAGTCCTTGATACCTAAGAGACATACAAAATTAAGAATATAGAATAAAAAACAAATGATTTGTAAGATGAGACATCATGTTTATTTTCTAAAATTCTAATCAAAATTTTCTAATCAAAATAAAACTAAATACCTCAATACTGCAATAAATCAAGGTTGACACAAGTCTCTTAAACGTCTACAAACTCTCAAGGCTCAGTTTAAGCTGAAGTGCTCAAAAAGGCCATAAGTAAACCAATATCCTTCAAAAAGGGTTTGTCAGTATAGCAGATAAAATAATGTTAAGTAAACTTAAATAGTCAAAGCCTTCTTGCACTGGACGTGCTGGTTTCAGCCTCATCACCGGCTGCAGTCATGAACTCATCTCATAAATCAAACACTTGCGATTGATCAGCTACCTGCTAATGCACTCGCATTCATGTAAAGTTGACATGTTTGGGTGAGTAAAGGCAAAACGCACAAAATATAGTACCTTCAATGCCCTTAGGTGATATCGCTTCTTTATAGCAGAAACAAACTGCTGCAGAAAAAGTTAGGTGCCATGCAAAATGTAACGTGTAATTGCATTACTCAGTACAACTACAAAGTAGACAAAAAGATACTTATGTATAGTAACTAACTGTATTTACTCAGATACTTTACACCACTGGTTTGAAATATTATTAATGAAATACTATTAATAAACATTCAACTAAATTAGCATAGCATGGAAACAAGATTTAAAGGAATAGATAAAACACATCTCAGTATTTTAACCAGGTCTCAAAAAGCGAAACATGTGCTTCTTTCTAATCTGAAAAAGCCATAATCTACATGCTGCAAGCGTTTGCCCAATAAAACTTTATTAATGCAATTGAGAGTGTTTAAGGAGAGACAAATTGCCAAAAGATATTTGATGCAGGAAACATTTCAAGAGTTATGATAGGAAACAGTGCTGGTTGCACACTCACCAATCCACCAATTATTAGACAAATGTGCCATAATGTATGACCCACAGCAATAAATACCAGTGTTGACTTCATATTTTAAGAGAGAATTGAATTTACGACTATATCATTCAGAGTCCTTAGAAACAGCAAAACACATTTAAAGTTGTATCTTTTTGCCCTTAAATGGATGAAAATTCTGTCATCATTTTACTCACCCTCAAGGTGTTCCAAACTTGTATGAATTTCTTTCTTTTGCTGAACACAAAATAATATATGTAGAAAAATTTGGGGGACCAAACAGTTGGTATAGACCCCATTGACTTCCATAGGTGAAAAAATATATGGAAGTCAAAGTGGCCCATCAACTGTTTGGTTCCCCACATTCTTTAAAATATCTTCTAATGTGTTAAACAGAAAAAATAATTTCATACGGATTTGGATTGGAATTTTTTGGGTGAGAAAATTACAGAATTATCCTTTTTTGAGTGAACTATACCTTTACATACAGGCCTTACGCCTTCTCAATTGTATTTCTTTACTACAGTTATAGAACAACATACATTTTTTGATAATCTAGCATAGTAAATTAATATATGATTATTTGAATCAGAATGGTTTTTTAATGATTAACACAGTTTTTCTCTAATTAATTAGATAACGATTTGATTCTAACGCGATTTAAGACAGAACTATTACGCGAATTACCATTGGTTAACAGTAAAGTAAACTATTACAAGATTTTGGAACATTTTTGTAATATTTTATTTTATCACTCTCATAGGCATCAATGGAATTTGATTTTCTCTGTTGCAAACGGGATGTCCATTCGCATTTCCAAGCATTTCCAACAGGTGACGCACTACACATTTCTGCAAAGTCCCGCCCTTTTGAAATCTCGCGATAGGCTGCGTGACTGTACCATGTGGGTTTTCGTACTTGAGCGCATGTGAATTTCTTTCCTGTTCAAGTGGTCAGAAGGAACGGAACGCTCCCTCGTGCGTGGCGCACGAGATCAGTAAACATGGTAAAACATACATTATTTCTTTATGCAATCTTTAGAAATTAGCAGATCGGTGTTGTGCAACGTTTTAACCTTCACCGTAGTGTTGAATTATAAAACGGGATTTTATAATGGCCGACGTGCACGTTTGTAGAGCTGTGTCTATTTCCTCTTTGTTGCTATTATGAGTTATTTCCGTTTTAATTAGTTTATTAAGCACAATTATTACGATACAAACCGAATATACTTTTACTGCAGCCTGTTTGAGAAGATAAACGGGCGAATCCGGTAACACAAGGCCTCAATGTGATATTAAAGCCCACGGTAGCCATTTAATTTAATCAAACGAGCTTCTGTATCAGATCACTCACCTCCTGTTAGTGTTTTGGATCGATGTTCTGGTTCTGATCGCAGTGCAATAAGCTGTTCAGTTTTAAAAGTGACGCGCTGAGTTGGTTATTTGATCCACTGGAGGAGCACGTGGTGTCTGCTAACCCATGCTAATGTGTTTCTCCCAAGCTTCAAGCTCTAATGCAATAGTCTAAACATGGGTATTTATTAACGGCTGTTGTTATCTTCTGCTTACGTAATACTGTATTATCATATTAATGCTTAGAAATCGAAGCTGCTTTGTTCCTTGAGGTGCCACCGCCATGTGTGCTTCATACATGTGCTGGTGTTGACTTGCAACTTCAACTGATCAGATTCACAACATTCATATCTCTTGGTTATTAATATAGGATTTAAGCATTTGGGGCTTTGTCCCTTTTTGTTGTAACTTAAGTTTTTTTTTTATGGAATTAGTGGTAATTAATAACCTTTATCTCTCGCAGGTGCTCTTACACGTGCTGTTCGAGCATGCAGCTGGATATGCATTATTTGCTGTCAAAGAAGTGGAAGAGATTGGAATGCTTCTACCTCAGGTTTGTATATTAAGGAAGTGCAAAATGAAGTACACTTGTCCATGCTAGCTAATACCAAAATTACAGTAGTCATACCGATGCTATTCTTTTTACAGTTGGTACCACAGCAAAAATTATATAACTATTTGAGTTACCTTCAATGAGTTTATTGTTTATGGTAATTATTATATAATTCTTATAAACATTTTAAGATGACATGCTGTATAATTAAACTGTTCATATAAACATCAAGTGGAAAATAAGCAACCCTCTAGGAACACAATAATATTAGTAGCAGCAGTATGTTGAGCTAAATCTATTGTTCAACAGCAGCCTAATGTCATTTTCTTCATTTTAAATCAAACTTTTATTTTGATGGGAAGCCTGTGAAGACCTTGAGTTGTTTTTGATAGAGTTCTCAAATGAAACTGTAAATACTCGGAAGCGCTCAGAGTGGCTCTCGAGATGGGAGTTCATGTCCTCATATTGTGTCATGGCAGAGGCTAAAAAGACTGTGTGGCGAATGAAACTGGGCCTGTGCCATTCTCACAAAGACGCATAATTAATATTTAAATGGTCTTTTGCGGTTTAATATTCAGAAACACTAATGTATATTTGGCTACAGTTGGGAGCCCTGCACTTCGATAAACACGGAAGCAACTGAAAGTAGCTGCCTGTTAGTGGGTACCAAATATGCTCGATATTACAGAAATGCTGGTATTGTTACATTTTCTAAGTTTCAGTACCGGTACTTTTGGCATTGTGGATAAGGGTTACTTTTCCGACGTATGCAGGATTTTAGTCATTTACACCCCACACACACTTTGCTAGACTTGGATGTACATCAGAATATGGAGATCTGTTTCGAATGTCTTTAAATGACTAACGTTATGGTTCTTGGTCTTTTGTAGGTGGAGGAAAGTGTCCTAAACGTTGGCAAATTCAGCAGCGTAATCCGACTGAGTGCATTCTTCCCGTTTAAATCCGCCCAAGCTGCTCTGGAAAATATCAATGCCATT
Source organism: Pseudorasbora parva (assembly GCF_024679245.1). Lineage (NCBI taxonomy): Eukaryota > Metazoa > Chordata > Actinopteri > Cypriniformes > Gobionidae > Pseudorasbora > Pseudorasbora parva. Next base: position 12,738,118 of record NC_090189.1, on the reverse strand, counting down.
TCAGAAGGTAAGAGAAAGGCGTGTTATTTCAAACTGCTAAAGTGATGCAATGATGTACCTATAATCTGTCAATCCACTGAATTACTGTGATGACCGCATACCTATAAACTGAGCATCTGAGGTTGATTGGTTGACTTACAAATTGTGACCTACAATTACTGACTTAGTTCTTCATCTGATACTTGCAGGAGTTGTCCATGCAGATCTCAAGTTGTTCTTGGAGACTAACCTTCCGTCCGGAGGTAAAAAGAAGGCCATGTTGGGGGTGTCTGATGCCAAGATTGGTGCAGCGCTTCAGGAAGAGCTTACTCTGTCCATTCAGACCGGAGGTGTTGTAGCTGAAATCATAAGGGGTGAGTTATGTTTTTAAATCGGGTTTTCAATCTTTAAGGTACCATGGACCTCAAATATCATGCTTGTGGAATGGACAACCCACCCCACCGATCTTAACATTTTAGAAGGTGGCTATAAATTAATTTATAAAGATATATATATATATATATATATATATATATACTGTAAAATGAGTATTTTATAAATGGGAAGTGCTTGGTATACTCTTGAATGTATTTGAAATTGTTTTAAATCAAACTGTTTAATTTTTTTTATTTTTTTTTTTACATGGACCCCCTTGGTGGTCCATGAACCTTAGTTTGAAAACCCCTGTTCATTATGCATATCTCGCATCCAAACAGTTAACAGCCTGCTGTAATGATGTACCTATGTTACCTGATTTCTGATGCTTTATACTGAAAATCTGAACAGACAGGCAAAAAAAAGTGTTTTTATAAATCCAACGTTGTTATCTGTTGTTAACGCGTCTGCTTTGGATCGACAGGTGTGCGTCTGCACTTCCATTCCCTGGTTAAGGGGCTCACCGCTCAGGCTGCGTCCAAAGCTCAATTAGGTTTGGGTCACAGCTACTCCAGAGCCAAAGTCAAGTTTAATGTCAATAGGGCAGACAACATGATCATCCAGTCAATCGCCCTCCTGGACCAGCTGGACAAGGACATCAACACGTTCTCCATGCGTGTGCGGTAAGATGATTTTTGCTGGTCTTTCCTGTATTTGGATCTAATCAACAGCCTCCTTATGCTTACCACAGACAGCGCCCCCTAGTGCACTGGCTGTACAGGAAATGGAGGGACAGTAAAGTCCTTCCTCTGGTGTGTTTGGTCCTTCAAATTGGAGCGAACACAACCTGGGGTGGGACACAGACCCTTTCAGGGGCTTCCCACTTATGTTATTTGGAGCCTAGTTTTTGTAATGTATGGCTAAATGATTGATCAATTCTTTCTTTCTCTTATCTGTGCAGTGAATGGTACGGTTACCACTTCCCAGAGCTGATAAAGATAGTGAGTGATAACAGTACATACTGTAAGATGGCCAAGCTAATTGGAAACCGAAAGGAACTGAGTGAGGAGATGCTGGAAGCTATGGAGGAGATCACAATGGACAGCGCTAAAGCTCAGGCCATCCTTGACGCGTCCCGCAGCTCTATGGGTAAGACTAGCTCACCGATGTCATTAATATAGCTTGGTGTGAGTTTGTCTCGGATGTTATGATGTTATAATAATCTGTCAATCCACTGAAACCATGTGATGACAGCATACCACACTAACTGAACCTTTGAGTCACTTTAGCTCAACCAGTTAAGGGTCTCCATTGATTTGCACTAAGTTTGTGTATTTTTTTTTCTCTCTAAAGGTATGGATATCTCTCCTATTGACCTGATCAACATTGAGAGCTTCTCCAATCGCGTGGTCTCGCTCACAAACTACAGACAGGAACTGCAAGAGTACCTGCGTTCTAAAATGGGCCAAGTGGCACCAAATCTTGCTGCTCTCATTGGTGACGTGGTATGTGTTTGTCAGCACACTTGATGACTATACCTAAAACAAAATCAAATGAACTGCTGTGACATTTTTCCGACATTTAACGAAATCAGGCTAAACGGTTCCCGGACCAAAACGGTCTGTTTTGGGAGTTCAAAACCGGAGAAGTTTGCTCTGGCTGGTGAACACCATCGTATTTTTGTGTAATTTTGCGGGAGTCTAACTTTATTTTAAAATGCATTAAGTATATAATAATTTATATTTAGGGAATTTTCTCTGCATTGGAAAGCATTTGAGATGTCCTGGACATTTCTTTAAAGGTGCACTGTATATGTTTTAGCGGCACCTAGTGGTGAGGTTGCAAACTGTCCACTGCTCACCCTTCCCTTTCGAAGCACATTGAGAAGCCATGGTGGCTGACACAGGGCGAAGATGACGTGTGAGACCGCAGAGTAGCTAGCACCCTGTAGAAGTTTGTCTGTTTAGGCCTATTGTAGAAACATACCGACTCAAAATGGCGACTTCACTGTAAAGGGACCCGTGGTGTTTTTAATTTGAAATGGCTCATTCTAAAGTAATAAAACATAAGGGTACATTAAGGTCTTTATAGACCACTGAAAACAGTAATGTACAATGTATTGCTTTTTTTTTTTTTTTTTTCATAAATATCTCACTCCACATTTTAAGATTAGACACCTTTTATGATACATTTAGTCTTAGTTATGATTGACTTGTTTGTTTTACAGATGTTACATTGATTTTTCTTTTAATAGGTTGGTGCCCGTCTCATCTCTCACGCTGGCAGTCTGACAAACCTGGCCAAATATCCAGCCTCCACCGTGCAGATCCTGGGGGCAGAGAAGGCCCTGTTCAGGTACTGGGTCTCCCCTTCCCTGCTGGGGTTTCATGCAGCTGCAGTGATGGCAGGGCCGGGGCGTAGCAGGAGCGGGTGATTTGGCGTGTCATTGAACACGCTGTAAAGTGATCCCGCTCAATCTCACGTACCCCCCAGTCTGAGCAGCTGCTGAGAGTTTTGAGAGGTAGATACATATGAAGATGTTCTGTTGTCTGCACAACTATGAATTGGAATTATTTTTTTGTTTCTAGTAACGGCAATGCAATTTCTGTAAATTGATAGTGATGCACCCTAATTTGGTAGAAAATATTTAACCGAATTAACTTTTTTTGGAGTGGTTAAGTTATGATCCTAGAGTAGTTGGGCAACGAGCCACCTCTCGAACTTTAACGACTGGTTAAACTTTTACTTGAGAAACACATTCTGAACGGCATACAGAGTTCAACTACCCAAGTTTAGTTAAAACAATTTTAGCCCCAAAAGTTGAGAACCAAGCTGTTGTAGATGGATTTTGTTCTGTCCCATGAATCAGGGCACTGAAGACGAGAGGAAACACCCCGAAGTACGGTCTCATTTTCCATTCGACGTTCATTGGACGCGCTGCTGCCAAGAACAAGGGTCGCATCTCCCGCTACCTCGCCAACAAGTGTACCATTGCATCACGCATTGACTGCTTTTCTGGTGAGTATCCCATCTTCCCTCGTTTCTTCAGTAACCACTGCTCGGTTTTTGCTATGATGCTCTTATTTTTCGTCAACAGTAACCCACCTCAGTGGTTGTTGAAATCATAATCCTGAGCAGAACTTGGGACCAGACACATTTTCAGTAGTATTTGTTGATCCATGTCTTGATGTCTTTGTTTTGTTCACGCAGAGGTTCCCACATGCGTGTTTGGTGACAAGCTTCGTGGTCAAGTAGAAGAACGTCTGGCTTTCTACGAGACCGGGGAGGCTCCACGAAAGAACCTGGACGTCATGAAAGAAGCTGTTGCACAGGTGAGGGCTAAATGCGTTCAGTTAAAAGGATGTTCTGTGTAGTTTATCTGTGGTCTTTGACCTGTGCTGCTTATGGGTAGTGGGCTTCCTACTGTTCGTAATTGTTTTTTTATTGCTAATAATGCCTTTTTAAATTGCTGATTGTGAATATTTCTCACTAAATGAGGAGTGCTTCAGTTTTTGGGAAGTGCTGTGAATGATGACGACTCTATCCTGACTCCTACATGGAGGCATAAACTGATTTAATGAGCCTGACACAGCTTTGTGACGTTTGTATTGTACTAGGCCTGTACAAATGCAGATACATTAATGTTTTTCTTGCTTGCAGGCTACCGAGGTGGCTGCTGAAATCAAGCGCAAGATCGAGAAAAAGGAAAAGAAGAAAAAGAAGCGTGAAAAAAGGAAACTAGAAGCTCTTTCCACAGCAGAAGGCGATGACGAGAAGGCCAATGGCGACGCTGAGGTACTCTTGAATAATTTTTTTTAAACTTTTAAAACTGGGTTCATGAGGAATGGGGTGTGGAAAAGTGTGTGTGTGTGTGTGTATATATATATAATATAAAAATATGTAAATTTGACTTATGACACGACTCATTTATTTAAAAATGTTGAAATTCTAGTAAAGTAACTTAAATTTAAAGCTACACTTTTTTTTTATTTTTATTTTTTTAGTTTATTCTTAGCTAAACTTGCTCATTAATGTAAAATACTACTTTCAAGTAATAAAGTATTTTCATAAGTTTATAATATGCCATTGAAAATGCAAACGGGTGAGGGGTTCGAATGCCGGTCGCCATGTTGCCCCTCCATCTTGAAAGTACATTAGCCAAAGAGGGACATACCCGTAAATTCAAGCTTTGCTTTTCACGGTTTTACACTGTGATGGCAGTCATGAATGAGGTTGAACTGGAAGCCATGTTAATCTTGGACTAAATCAGCCACCGTAGGAGTTAAAACGAAATCGGAATTGAGAGGAACAGAAACTAATATTCACTGGATGGTCATATACCTTTTCGCCGCTAGATGGGGGAAAATATCACACAGTGTAGCTTTAAATGGAGTCAAATTTACACATGATCTTAAAATAATAGATTTAAATAAGACTTCATACTATAGTGAAAGAATGTTTTTGAAAAAATTTACCCCCCCTGGTCTAGTGCACATTGCATGCCTATACTGGAGGCTGGACCTTTCAATGGACTGGTCTCATATCTGTCATGCTAAAGTAAATCTCCTCCGAACCATTGACAGGCCCGACTCAGTGGGTTTGATCACTGAAGTGAGCAGGACATTATCTCCTCTGTTTGGTGTTTGTTACTTGGTGTTAATGGTTTCCTTTTGTTCTTCAGGAGATCACGGATACTATAAAGAAGAAAAAGAAAAAGAAGCCGGCAGCTGAGGAGAAACCAGAGGTGGAGGAAGAGGTCACGACAAATGGTGGGGCCGAGACCATGCCTGGCAAGAAAAAAAAGAGGAAGATCGGTGCCGTAGAGGCGGAGCCTGAGGATGTAACGCAGGTGGAGAAGAAAAAGAAAAAAAAGAAAAAGGCAGCCGAGGAGGATGAATAAACATGATCCTTCTGTCTGGACTTTCAGTATTGTATAGCTTTATTTTTTAGTTTCCATGTTGATTGGACTCAGTCAAGCATTTAAGATGTTTGAGCTACACGCAAGAGAGCCGTCATGTTTCTTTTATACAAAAACTGCTTTATTTCCTGTCATTCTCAAAGCACCTTTCTGAAACTGTTCGTTGATGTGCCTTGCTCTAATAAAATGATGGCCCTTTGGGATCAGTGAAAAGATTGTGAAGCTTGCCATCTGTATTTTACTTAGTCACATGCTTTTTCCTTGAAGCGTGCTACATGATTTATTCATGGTAATCTCTCATTTGGAGCGGTTTGTAATTAAACATATTTTTGTAGTTGCACATACTGAAATTAAAATTGGCAGAGATGGTAAATGTGAACTGATATCATGCATGTGGTGTCTACTTAGCCATTTTTCTCAAGTACTCCTAATCGTATTCATATTCTGCAGAGCTTAAACGATTGCCATTTCAATAAATTATGATTCTGTATCTTCAGCTGTTTCTGTCATGTTTATTACTATTGGATGACGATTCATTTGTAGTTAAGTACTACAAGTTTTTTTTTTAATATATAAAACTGGAAATCTTTATCATAATTGCTTACTGTTACAATACTTATGCAGCTGTTTGATACTCAGAAAATTAATATTTCAGTGACATTTCTTTATATAGATTATCACAACTATAGGCAACAGCAAAGAACTGTATTTCTAAGGGTGTCTTGTTATATTCAATTTAGAAAAAAACATTGTAGGGCTGTTACATGTGGATGTATTTACACAATGTTAAATACAGCTTAGATTATATTAAAAATTAACATTACAATTGCATAATTATCTTTTTAAATAAACATTTGGTTTACACTTTAAAGTGCCCTACTGCCCTTGATACAATGTAATTAGAGTTTGCTTAAAGTTAAAGGTAGCCTAGAAATCTAGACGCACCCTAGCGGCACCAGCAAATTTAATCTACAAGTGTCTAGGAACTCTCAATACCCTTCTGAGCTGTATTCCACTCACTCAGGACGGGCCAATCACATCGTGTATAGAGTCGGCGGGTGGGGCCATAATGATGACGGCCGAGTTGCGTTTGCGTGCTTCTAGTAAACACAGAAACTGGTGAACGGCGGTCTTTCGAATCAGCTTTGACTGCGATTCTGGAAGACTTGGAGTTAATTTTTTCTTTGAGAAAAGAACAAAGAACGGCATTGAAGTCATTCTTAAAAAGGGAAGATGTGTTCGGGGGTTTTGCTGACCATACGGCGAATGGGGGGGGGAACTTGGATTCCCATCCTAAACATAGAGTATAGCACTATTCGCAGGACCCCTGTGAATTAGAGATTTCATTTATCACGAGTGAGAAGCTGAATACCATATACGGCGGAAGATTCAGTTTCAAAACTAAATGTAAAAGCGCCCATTTAAACAAGCTTGTCTTTGTACTGTACTGTTCTTTTCTTCATTTAGAACAGTATTGATGTTAATATTAAACACACCATTCAATCAGATTACTCCCAAATTGATACTCATTCTAAAGTGAAAGTATCCGTGCGGGCGGCTGCACAGGAATTCATAACTGCGCATTATGAATGCAGACTTTATTCTTCGTGAAAGATAAAGATACACTGTAAAAAAAATTGTGGTGGTTTTTGTTGGTTTAACTTAAAAGTAAGTAACCTGGTTGCCTTAAAATTTTGAGTCTATTGAAATTAAAAATTTGAGTTGATACAATGAAGGAAATTAGTTTAATAAATAGAAACTCAAAATATTTTTGTATCTGAACCACATAAAAAATGTGATAAATCATGAAAATAGCACAATTTGGCATGTTTCACTGCGTCATCAGAAATAACACACACATTATTACCCAATATGCTTACAAAATCTTTTAATAAAGGTTGTCGAATCTAAAAAAAAAAATTCATTGTATTAACTCAAAATTTTAATTTCAATGAATTCAAAATTTTAAGGCAACCAGGTAACTTTTTTTCGAAATAATTTTTTACATTGTAGAAATGCTTACAGGAAGAAAAAAAGCGTGCAAAAATTATATACGATCCGCCTAATCCTGGCCAAATCACAGAGATGTTGATTCGCACGGGACTACTATCACAGGACCTCGGTGTTCGGCGAAATATGGAAGGGAATTTGCGGGGGAATTTTTACTTTACAAATTATAGATTCCCGATTCGCACGGGATTAAGATCACAGACATTCTCTGCAATTATTACACATCACCAGAGGTCCCTAGATAATACTAGTCCTGTGCGAATGGGGCTAAAGTTTCAAAAACTAATGTTGGGCGTTTGATGGAGTATTTCTGTGTCAAAAATACTCCTTCCGGTTTCTCACAAGTTTCGGAGAGTCTTTTTCAAGTATGGGTCGGCTTGACGTCGACAGAGCGGAAGGTCCTTGTATGGGCCGTACGGCTCTTCTCCCGGAAGGCTGCGTGCGCGCGTGACCAGAGCGAGAGACCAAATGCATGCCCATAAACACAGTTCTCAGGTGCAGATCCATTCCTCCGTGCAACACTTCTGTGGCGCCGCTCCACTTTATTCCTATGGGTGACATCAAGCGACTTTAACGCTTCAGCACAGCATTCCGGGAAGGCAGCGCTGCATTTGAAATGATTTGAATGCAGAAATGACGAGAAGCGTCATATCACGCTTCAGGAGTGTCGCAAAAGTGGATCTCCACGGTCACTGCTGTCACAGGACTTCACGAAATCAACAGTTACCAAAGAAGTGTGTTTTTGACAGAGCGGTCCCAGCGATAAAGGATCACGATGGTGCGCGGTGCGTAAAACTGCTTCAAATGTCTGTTGTTGGCTATCGTCGCGTAAGTAAACATCAGTAAACAACCCTATAGTGTATAACGTTAGTTAATTTATCAATGGAGCATGCAATCTATGGTGTGCGTTTTAATACATTTGTTTAGTTGACCAATATGCGCTAACGGTTACTCCATTGTTGTTCTATGTATAACGTTACACTAGTCTGACGTGCAAAACCATTTTGCTTGCTACTGCTAATGTTTAGTCGAATACAATAGTCCATAAACCGAATCATGTCCTCATAAACAGCGAGTAAACACACACAAATGTTGACAGGCCACTAAATACAGTACATACCACAGAGACGGACGTCCTGCTGTTGTTGCTTCTCCTGTTCAATTTATTTCATCTTCCGGATCTGATTCTGGATCATATATGTATTAGTTGAATCTGGGTAGCCTTTTCTTCTCCACGCTTGAGAACGTCACCGCTGTGTGAGCTCTTCATTCTTTAGCTCCGGCCACACGATACGGCTCCAGGCACTCGTTTTTTTTTTTTTCCGGAAAGACTCGATCCTGGACCTGGTACAGGATCCATTACTACTCTAGGTACTCAAGATTGACTGAAACTGAAAGTTCAGTCATTTTTAATTTTCAATTTGAAACAGGTTTGTTATGTGATAGTAATTAGTTTCTTACCGTTTTCTTAAAGCAAGTCCAGGATGGGCTTCGAAGAACCAAACAATTCGAGATCAAGCGGAATCGTCAATAATCAAATCCAGCTAACTGAGTTAGCCATGTACGAAGAACTGGCCCAGGGTCTTTAAGTACTTTGTATGTGTAACAGCCACAGTGGTGCCACATTTTTGGAAAACATTTGACTTAAATATAAATTGATGATCAGTCATGAAAATCAGTTGAAAGTATATCCGTTTAGCTTGTTTCATATATTGTAAATAAAATGAAGTAGTTTATTTACAATATATGTATATATATTTATCATTTAAGATATGATTTATATTTACATATCAATATATATGTAAATGTATATAATTTTTTTCCATCTTTACTTTTTCTTTTTTAAATGTCTAAACATTATTGTATTTTTAATTCTCTCATGTTCAGAAAAAAAATAATTAAAAGAATCAGACTGAAACGAGTAAACTGGACAGTTTTATTTTGACAACAAGGGTAAAACCAATGTTAAAATGAAATCTGATCTAAAATGCTACCATTTAGCCAATTTGGTGGGTGGGTGGGATTTCACAAATGAAGGGCAGAGGGAGCAAAATTAAGCACTGAAATTAAAAATCCCCCTCAATAGAAAAGTTCACAGGTGAAGGGGGTGGGGGGTGGGAGGAAGAGCAAAATACAAAAGTTAAAAAAAGGCTTCACCATCAAGTGATCAAGCTTAGCAGTAATGTACATACATTATCAGGGGTATGTATACAAATAAAAACTCCCATGTTTGAATCATGATGCCTGCTCTGCTTCAAGTATATTGACTCTTCTGTTATGTTCTCATCACTTCTGTCATCATATCTTAACCAGTTAGCAATGAAAAAAAATTCCTTCAAAAACAAAATGCAGAAAAACCACATTTCATATTCTACCAATACATATATACTGTATAAATACATACATAAATATACTTTACATACAACAGCCAAAACTTTGAAAAGGGGAGATGAGAATGCGTGAGGAGGATGAGGATGATGGTAGTGTGTACGAGTGTCCCTCTGCTCCGATCGGCGGCGTGCCGTCGGGTGCGGGACGGCACCTGCGCTGTGGACTGTGCTCAGTTGCCCCAGTAGGGAGAGCTGCCATAGTTGGACTTGTTGACCTGGGTCTTCTGCTGCATGGCGCTGGACTGGCTTCTCTGGTTTGGCCCACCCTATATGAACAAACACCCTTTAAGTATACCGACATGCTTTTTATTAATTCATCAAAAAATTCCTCATCGTACAGTCAATTCTACGTTTTATGACTGATTTCATGTTTCCCTCCGTGTTTTTATAGGATCCTACATGTTGCCGCTGCACCTGGTGTATCCAGGGAAATTGGGATTCTTTTGGGATTCTGAAAATTCTTTGTTTGAAGGGCTATCTGGCCCTTTCCCATACCCCTCCAAACAAAAGAGAATAGAGCTACCCCTACCAATTCATGTGAACACGCAAAACCGAGGGAATGGGAAAAGGGCAGGGGTAAGCCAATGGTTCCCAAACTGGGGTGCGCAGACTGACCACCGGGGGTGCGCGAAAGAATGTTTGTAATGGCAGAAAAATTGTCTCTATTTATTTTACGTTTCTAACTTCACATGTCTAAATTCACATGTCAGAGTATTATTGAGAAATACATATTTCATATTACAAGCTGTAGTAAATTATAGTAAATCATATTTTCATTTGATTTTACAAGCGTGTCTGCGTCAAAGCCCTGCCCTTTTCATTTTAGGTCAAAAGAAAAGGGCTTTTTTCACTGAGCACATTCTCTGCAGTCCGAACGCGATTCACTGCAAGCTCACTCTCACTCATCTAAAAAAATTAGCATATTTCATCCGACCAATAAACGAAAAGTGTTTTTAATACAAAAAAAAGTCAACCTTCAAATAATTATGTTCAGTTATGCACTCCATACTTGGTCGGAAATCCTTTTGCAGAAATGACTGCTTCAGTGCGGCGTGGCATGGAGGCAATCAGCCTGTGGCACTGCTGAGGTGTTATGGAGGCCCAGGATGCGTCGATAGCGGCCTTAAGCTCATCCAAAGTGTTGGGTCTTGCGTCTCTTAACTTTCTCTGCACAATATCCCACAGATTCTCTATGGGCTTCAGGTCAGGAGAGTTGGCAGGCCAATTGAGCACAGTAATACCATGGTCAGTAAACCATTTACCAGTGGTTTTGGCACTGTGAGCAGGTGCCAGGTCGTGCTGAAAAACCAAATCTTCATCTCCATAAAGCTTTTCAGCAGATGGAAGCATGAAGTGCTCCAAAATCTCCTGATAGCTAGCGGCATTGACCCTGCCCTTGATAAAACACAGTGGACCAACACCAGCAGCTGACATGGCACCCCAGACCATCACTGACTGTGGGTACTTGACACTGGACTTCAGGCATTTTGTCTTCCTCCAGACTCTGGCACCTTAATTTCCGAATGGCATGCAAAATTAGCTTTCATCCGAAAAAAGTACTTCGGACCACTGAGCAACAGTCCAGTGCTGCTTCTCTGTAGCCCAAAGTGTCTTGACCTGGGGAATGCGGAACCTGTAGCCCATTTTCTGCACACGCCTGTGCACGGTAGCTCTGGATGTTTCTACTCCAGACTCAGTCCACTGCTTCCGCAGGTCCCCTAAGGTCTGGAATCGGTCCTTCTCCACAATCTTCCTCAGGGTCTGGTCACCTCTTCTCGTTGTGCAGCGTTTTTGCCACACTTTTTCCTTCCCACAGACTTCCCACTGAGGTGCCTTGATACAGCACTCTGGGAACAGCCTATTCGTTCAGAAATTTCTTTCTGTGTCTTATCCTCTCGCTTGAGGGTGTCAATGATGGCCTTCTGGACAGCAGTCAGATCGGCAGTCTTACCCATGATTGCGGTTTTGAGTAATGAACCAGGCTGGGAGTTTTTAAAAGCCTCAGGAATCTTTTTCAGGTGTTAATAGTTAATTAGTTGATTCAGATGATTGGGTTGATAGCTCGTTTAGAGAACCTTTTCATGATATGCTAATTTTTTTGAGACAAGAATTTTGGGTTTTCATGAGCTGTATGCCAAAATCATCAGTATTAAAACAATAAAAGACCTGAAATATTTCAGTTGGTGTGCAATGAATCTAAAATATATGAAAGTTAAATTTGTATCATTACATTATGGAAAATAATTAACTTTTATCACACATGCTAATTTTTTGAGAAGGACCTGTATATTCCTACTCTTGGAATATGGACCTCCTCCAGGTATGGTGTTGGTAGCTAAACTAAACATTTCATATTTGGCAGCTGTTTTAGGATTGAAATGTTAAACTACCAATAAAAATAATCACGCAAACCAATAATGCTTAATGCTTATATGTAGATCAGAAAATTAAGAAAAATCTCGAGGGAGCATGCCCCTGAATCCCCCTTACTCTATGCTGTATATATATTAAAACTGAAATGTTGATGTTTTCTTATATACAGAGAATATTTGTATTTAGTTATTGCTATTAAAAATGTGATGTTTAACCGGAATAAGGTGGTGGGGGGTTTGACAGGTATCAAACATTAGAAAGGGGTGTGTGCTACAAAATGTTTGGGGACCACTGGGGTAAGGGGTAGAAATGGGGTTGTGCCTTTTTGATTTTGGCTTGATGTGTATTTTGGTTCATGTACATTTCAATAATATCTCAATGTATGTAAAAAGACATTTATATGTGTTTTATATGTGCACTTATATGTGTTTACATATGTTTATATGTATGTGTTAATAGACAAGGACCGACCTGTCCATCCTGGGTGAGGTGGTGATGGAGCAGCTGTGAGTGGGGCTGCTGGTGTGCCGGCAGAATGTGAAGGAATGGAGCCGGAGCATAACCAGGGGCAGCACCAGGGGTCAAAGGTCCCGTGCCGCCAAGAGCCGAGGGGAGGTTGAAAGGAGGAGGTGTGCCAGCATGGAAACTTTGCTTATCAAACGGCTGCAGAAAACACACACAAACACACTTAATGTTAAAACTAATTTTTACATTTATGTGTCTGTTTTTTTTTCTCTTTTTTTTTGTTGAAAGCATTACACTGATCTAAAAGATTACTAATTAAGAATACTGTTCTTCTTAACCATCAATTCAAAGAAGTTTCCCAAAAAATATTAAGCCACACAACCATCCTCAACTTGCACAAAAATCCTGAGTGGAAAATCAGCATAATAGAATTTAGGGCCATCACTTTTTATTCGATATTCAAATATGCATTCGAACAGGATGTGAAATATCCGTAATCGAACTATAAATAAATTATCTAGTTATATAATAAATAAATAATTGCATTTTATAGATGTATTGTATTATTTAATAAATAATTATGCCATGTAGATTGTTTTTTATTTTATTGTTTGCCATCTCATCCAGTAGAGGGCACTCTAAACGTATTGTAGCATAAGCCCATGACCAAATCAAGCGAAGCCAGTCTGTTTTGAAAATGGAAAATAACTCTCAGAATGGCTAGCCAATGACCCCAACCCATCTTAAAAGTAGTGTCTGGAAACATTTTGGGTTCTACACCATAGATGGTAAAGTAACCGTTAAAGATGAGCTAGTTTGCCAGGCTCCGAACGAGAGTTATCCACCGCGGGGAACATCAGGTGCGTTTACATGGAGCACTGTAATTCGGTTTAAAAGTATCTCATTGTATAATAATAATACTTTTAATTTGTACCTGTGCTCTTCCTACTTGTATAACAACTTAACAAGTAGGAAATATACTTGTTATCAGTTTGCACTGCAAACGTTATGAATTATATATAGATTAATCCTTATTAAAGGTACTGAAGTTATTTAGTCAAGAGCAGAGCATATTTAGTGAGCAATTACTTTTGTTCTTAACATTGTCATTATAAGTGGTTACTGTCATTTTAAAAGAACTTCCGCTGTCGCACATGATATGGATGTGAGATGCTGAAGTCGCAAAACTTACAAAACGCGTGACTGTCCCCCACCCTGCTCCTCCTCAGAAAATTAAATTTGCTGTCCCATTGATCACTGCATTTACATGAGGGTTTTGGCTTTTTGGCAGGAGTGCCTTCCATCTCTATCATTACATCCATCATCCGTCTGTTTTATTTTAGTTTTTTTTCCGCCGTTGTCACTCGTCACCTGACCTCACACACTAGCCTTGCGACAACGGCCACCTACAGTACTGTAGGCTATAACAGATGGCAGTTATTGCAGGGCTAGTTACAGAGCTCAGATTGGAAATGTTTTTGTTTTTTTTCCTCCAGTATTATTATTTTTTAATAACGCAGGTTAAAATATGGGATATTTACGGGAAAATACTAATACGGGAGGACGGCGGGAAAGAAGGGTAAAATACGGGACTTTCCCGGCCAAAATAGGATACTTGACAGGTATGGATTACTTTTGAGTATGCGTCCTTATATGACGTGAGACACAGCGCGCGGGCGCTCCACCACCGAAGCGCGCGCACCACACTCACACCAGGCTATAATGTTGACAAGAGAGGAAAGTTAATTTTTATGAGGGTAAACTTTTTATTTCGTAAGGAATTATGAAGATAATGTTGGAATAATGGCACAGACACATCCTGGCTACACCCTCTCATCTTGACAGCGTTTGTCCCGGCCAGGCACCTTTTACTTCAACTGCACCTGACAGCAGAATTAATTTTTTTCTGAGATGATTATTCCACTTTACAACAAATAAAGAGCTTTTATAAACCCGTATAAGTCCTGGTGGCTGTTGAGAGTTGCTATGGCAACCGTGAACACTCCAGCTGCTGGAGAGGACAGCGTCGACATTTCTGATGTGGCAGATAAACTGTGCACGCATTTCACAAAATGATTCTGACTGAAAGTCAGCTCATGGAAAGCCCAGGTCGGATTAGATAACGTTTTATGTGAACAGTCCACTGAATCTTTCAATCGGAATGACAAAAGTGTATGCAAACGTGGCTTATCGTCAATAAAAGAATCGCACTTTATCCAGATCAAGTTGATAGATTAGTGTTACTCGTATATATTTGAATATATTCAAATGCATTGCTTGAAATTTGATATCCGTTCGAATTAGATTTTTCTCAAAAATGACAGCCCTAATTAGAATGATAGAAAACATTTTCATAGAAAACTGATATTTTATATTATAATAATATTCCACAATATAACAGTTTTTACTGTATTTCTGATCAAATACTTGTAGCCTGGTGAGCCCAAGAGACTTCTTTCAAAAACATCTTACCAACCCCAAACTTTTTAATGGTACTCTATGTGTGTGTAAAGCATAAATAAATAAAAGTACCTGTGTTTTATTGTAAACAGTTCCACTGATGTCTGGCACCCCAGAATTGCTAGATGTCACAGAGACACCTGGGACACAAAATGATGCATCATTCATTTCAATTTAATAGACGGTAAATGTACGCATAAAAAAGGAAATGTAAAGTGTGAGTATGTTTGTACCTTTCCCTGGGCCAGAGGCAGCAGATTTGGCCTGTGTTTGAGAGGAGTTACTGTAGCCTTTGCTGTACTCATTTCCTGCTTGAGTCAGGTCATCATACCCTTGAAACAGACAACAACAAAAAAAAAACACAAAATACTTTAACACTCAACAGCACAGAGTACGCATGAGAATTTGTGCATGTCTAATCTGCAGAAACCTGAGCTAAAGGCGTGCTGGCCGTATCCGCTGGGCTGCTGGAATGGCGTTGTGGGGTTGCTCAGCCCCATGCCGTGCTGCTTGGCCGAGGCAGGGGGCACGAACATGGTGGGGCCATACTGGAAAGCGCTGGGCACGCCAGGCACTCCGGGGTAGTAGGGAAGGCCTGTATAGCTGTATCCAGGAGGCAGGGCTGGGTTTAGGAAGGTCTGTTGGGTGTTGTGGTGGCCCTGCGGCTGGGGCTGGCTCTGTCCTTGGCTCTGAGCCTGCGGAGGCTGTGCCGTCTGTGGGGCGTGAGCAGCAGACAGGCTGGTAGAGGGTGCTGGTGAGGTGGATTCACCTCTGCCAAACTTTGTGATGTCACCTGAGTGGAGGTTAAAAAAACAACTGTTTTCTGCTTTTGTGTACACAGATGTCATGTCCATCATTATGAATTAAAGCTTACAGACCAATAAAAAGCAACTGAATATAGCGATGCAGTACCTGAGTAAGGGTTGTTGGCGAGGCTTCCATCTCTGCCAGACAGCGTAGCAGTCGGCCCTGGGAATGTGATTCCATAGTAATCCTACAAGGATCAGAAAAAAGCAGAGATTGCAGAGTGGCTAGACTGGGCAGCCAGTTATTCGAATAATTGTGGTTTTTAGCAATTAATATTTTTGTGTTCGTGAGTAATTTACATTTTAAATAAAAAATGCAGAAATCAAAGCTCCCAAAGAATCAAAGAAATAAAAGCTTCCTTTAGATTTTAATCCTTTTAAAAAAAAAAAAAAATCACATTGTAAAGTGAAGAAATAAATATATTTATGTTATTATTGTAATTATGTTTTATAATAAACATATATTATACCGGTACTAGCTATAACAAATTATATTAATGTAATATTTAAGCAGTTACATCCCATTGAAAAATTAATTTTTATAATTATATAAATGCATTATTTTGGGCTGGTTTCCTGGACAGAGATTAAGCCTATTCTTGGACTAAAATGGCCTTTTAAACCAGATAACAGAAATCTGTTTTCTGGTTTTAATAGTCCTAGATTTAGTCTAATCCATAGTTTAATAAACTTATTTCCTGGAGGAAGACTAGCGCTACTCCAGGATTAAATTGATTCTTAAATGAAACCTACCGGGAAGCAGGTTTAACTTCAGATTAACGTTGTTGTTTTTTTTTTTAAAGACATGTATTGCATGGAATATGTCAGTGAGGATCAATATACACATGTTTATGTACAGTGTGTGTGTATAAATGTATGTGTGTGTATCTACATTTGTATGTATGCAACATATGCAAGCTAGTAAGAGCTGTGCATTTAAATTTCACTTCCCTGGCTTCAAGAGGCCCATTAGCAACACTAACACTAGAGACTAGCGTCCTTGTTAGCACGTCCGCCTCCCATGCTGGAAACCTGGTTTTGAATCATGCTCGAAATGGGTAGAGTGGGAAACTTTGTTTGCGCCCACAAATCTTTTTGTAAATGCAAAGTTTCTCGGGGAACCCAAAAGATTTGTGAGAAAATGCAAAAGGATTGACAAATAATTTTTGTCCCATTTCACACTATTTTTGCCTTCACTATGTCTCTTTAAGGCAGGGGTAGAGAACGTAGGAGAGCCACTGCCCTGCAGAGTTCAGCTCCAACCCCAAAAAAACACTGTCCTGCCTGTAACTTTAGTAATCCTGAAGACCTTGATTACCTTATTCAGGTGTTTGATTAGGGTTAGAGCTAAACTCTGCAGGGCAGTGGCTCTATAGGATCAATGTTCCCTACCTCTGCTTTAAGGGCTTTGAACATCCCACAGCTGACGTGTGCTGTTTTTCTTTGCTATTTGCTTAAAAAGAGTTCTCTCGTTCAGTAAAATGTTTTTCGATTGCAGTCTTTTTCTGCTGTCATTGTTTTCCTTAAGGTACATTCACACCGAACTCACGTTGGTCCTGCGGCGCGATTCAAAGTCAATCACTTTGACAAATGTAGTTTGACTTTGAATAACAAATGACTGCTGTCCCTTTAAGAACTACCGCACTCATGGATCCTGAACACTGTTCCTGTTACTCTTCCTTCATTTCGTCCTGAATTGTTTAAGACTGTGTTTACATACTCTTCAAAATGTGCACTGAGAATTAGTTTGAGAGTGTATTTGACCAATAATAAGCTGGAAAAAGAAGCACATATTTGCACTTGTATGTCAGAGGGGGCTTTATTACGGTGTGTGTGTGTGTGCGCGCTTCAGATGTGAGCCTGAAATCTGCGGGAATTCGTAGAATTATGTGCAATCCCGTGCGAAATACAGACCGATCACACACACTAACACTAACACGCTGTCGTAAGGAAAAGTCCAGCAGAACGCGCGTCCGTCGTGTTCAGAGGTTAACCGGCTGAATGAGAATATATGCAGCTGCGCGTCAACTCGCTGTCGGTCATTCCAATGGAATCGTTATTTTTTAAACGGTTCCAAGTTAGAACCGGTTCTCGATGCCCAACCCTATCCAAATGAGACTATTTTTACATGTCTGTGAGCAAGCATGGCCAAATGACACTGTAATATGTCAATGTCACTGATGTCCAGATCAAAACATGTGATGCAGACAAATACTCTTATTATTGCTAGTTTTGATTGTTGATATTAGCCACAATTTTTGATGATGTCATCACATATTGCATCATGTGACAGAAAAGCCGAGAATCTCAGCTCTTTATAGACATGTGGATCATGATTCTAGACCAATCAGAGCCCGAGATCTCCCTTTACAAAGTTGAAGAGGCGGAGTCTTCTTTTCGATTTCTTAGTGGCCAGTTTATGTCAGTGCAGATGAGTAGGAGTTATTAGACACTTTGGTCAGATAAATCTCAATAACTTTTATTTGCAAGGATATATAAAGAAAATTCATTTTCCCCCTGTTTAGTGCCAATTTATAGAATCAACAGAAACTTCCAAAAAGCTTGGAGACCAAAATGATAAAAAAATATAGATTTTTAATTAACAAATTAATTAAATATAAATCAAAATATTTATTTTTTATATATGTTTATCATAAGATTGTGAATAGATACAATATATCCACGACTGTGTTCAAATTAAAACAGAGTTTTTTCTGTAAAATGAGACCATTTTTATCAATTTACTCCAATGTATGTGGGTAGGGCGCTCTTTTAAATTCAGATATTCCTAATTCTCAAAAAGAAAAGGAAAAATGTTGCATTTTGCTGCAGAGCTGAAGTGGTTAATAAGGTGATTATGTAATAACTGCAACAAGCCTGGGTCAGGCAGATTAGTCTTTGGGCTTTTTGAGCTAATAAACACAAAGCATGGCCCATTAACAAATGTCAGCTCTTCTGTTGTTTCCTAAAATATTTACATCTTGTCAATGAGTGAATATCAGCAGTTGTGTTTGTCTAATGTCATAGAGATATATCTGCCATTCTACTCTCAAGATGTCTAATGTCAGTCAACCAATAGCTAAGAAAATAGAAATGACGTTTAAAAAGAAAATGTAAAGCTCAGCAGCAGCTGTAAAGCAGTGGATCTCAAACATTTTGACTCACGACTCCCACCCCTCGCCCTTGCAACTGACAATTTCCAACCGATAAAATATTTTAGAGCTTGTCATAACTAAAAAAGAGGGAATTTGATGGTCTCGTGCTCACCATTGGTAGCCTGGATTGGAGCATGTGGAGGTCTTCATAGCCATAAATCTGCTGCACAACACAAATAAGAACTTTCAGCACACTATAAATAAACACCTATACTTACAAACTATAAATGTTACTGAAATCAATAATCAATATTACATTATTCACAGGCTCAGAGCTTGTACTGGGTCACATAATGAAATACGCATCACATAAACTCTTTACAATTCAGACACACAAGTCACACACCACTTTACAAGAGTGGATGAAAGCAACACCATTAAATCACCCAACCCAAAACAAACACACGCACACAAAAAATCCTGAAATTCCACATAAACTACAATTCCTCCCAGAGGAGTGAAAGCTGATCGGTTTTGATTTAAGAGGATGAGGGTTCTTACTGGGTAGGCAGGCAGCAGACCTCCAGGTCCCATGATGTACTGGTTAGGCAGCAGTGGAGGAACCCCCTGAGAGAGATTAGGAGGAGCTTTACCTGCACACAGACAGGAAAGAGTTTTTTGAGAATAAAGAATTGCACATTTCCCCCTAAACTAAAATGGCTGATTAGATTTAGGGATGTCACCGTGAAAAACACTGTTATATAAACTTGGAACAACGGTGATAACACAGAGGGGAGGGGGGGTATTTTTAATGTGCATTCGCTTTTGACTTTTGAATCTACGATCATGTGTATTCTGTGTATATGCCTATAATTTGTGGGCATCAGGCAGCCGCTATATAAATGCGGGGTATTGAAATTGCTTTTGAATGTGCCCTCTTTCACCATTGCTCTATGTATAGGGAGCAGCGGTACTGACCACACATTTTACAAGATGAGTCAATGACGCTTGGGATCTGTTGCATCAGTCATCCCCTTACTCTCTTCATTTGATACGTGATCTCATTTTGACTCCTACTGCAATGTGTTGCGACTCTGCAGCTTGTGCTGTATGGATCAGTCGCATTTAGTTTATAATTGTAGCGTCTATTGTTCAAAAGAACTAAATGGTTTTTATTTCTGTAAAAACGGAAAACAACTGTGTCGGTGCAACAATGGCCAAGTAATGTAACACTGGTAACAACTATTGCAACAAGTTTAATTAGATTTTAAGAAAATATTCAAATTATAAAAACCTTTTTATGTTTATATACATGCTTGGGACATTTTGATAGAATTATGTCTATGGTCATCTTAAAAACTGTCCATTTGTTCGCAAACAGAATATATATTTTTGGCATGTGTATGTCTTCAACATTAATAGTAATAAGAAATGTTTCTTAAGTACCAAATCAGCATATTAGAATGATTTCTGAAGGATCATTTGACACTAGAGTAATGGCTGCTGAAAATGCAACTTTGCCTTACAGGAATAAATTGAAATTTTATTTTAAATTGTAAAATTTTACAATAGTACTGTTTTACTGTATTTTTGAATAAATAAAGGAAGCCTTGCTTCATAGTACTGATTTTTAAATGGCATCATGATACTACATGGTATTGTGACAACTGCTATATGATTACGATATTGTGTGCTCTCTTACCGCTGGAGGAAGACAGTAGCGGGGCAGCCCTGATACCAGAAGGTGCGCTACCATTGTTGCCATGACCCAAAACTCCAGACCCATGCAGACTGTTGCCACCACTCGTTGCACTGTTCACGCTGATGCTGGACAGAACGGACACAGGCGGGGAGGAAAATGGCATCGATGAGGGGGCGAGAGAGTTCACGCTGTCCACACTGGTATACTGAGGACACACACACACACAGAGAGGTGTTACAGGCAGGAATGAGGGGAGAATGTGTGTGTCTGTGCATCCTACAGAACTCACTGTAAGTGAAGATGTGGTGCAAAGTGCCGACACAGAGGAATGGCCACTGCTCACATGACTACAGGAAAAACAGGAAGTGTCACAGATATATGTGGCCCACATAACATTTTTGAAAGCATGAAATCATATGTATATAAATGAGCAATACCAAGAAAAGGTTTAAAACATCTTGTTTACCTGCTGAGGGGAGGTAAGCTGGCAGAGGACAGCTCAGATGCCAGGCTGGGCAGAACAGAGCTGTGTGGTGTAACAGAAGGGGGCAACAGTGAGGATGGGGCAGATGGGGCAACACTTGTGTTGCCACCCAGAGAGGGAGACTCTTGTTTTGGAGTGGAGGAACTCGATGTGGCTGATGGAGAAGGCATAAATGTCATATATTACTAAAATTAAGTAGTTACAGAGTGTTAACTTAAATCTTTAATGCATGACACGGAAAGAAGGGTAAAACTGATGAGTTTGACTTACTGTCTAAAGCAGCAGAGGTCCTCGCACCATTGAAACCATTCTGTCAGAGATGCAAAAAAAGTATTTTATTTCAGGTTTTTTTTCTTTCAGCTGTTCCCTTCAGGGGTTGCCACATCGAATCATCTGCCTCCGTTCTCTCAGAACGACTACCTTCATGTCCTTCTTCACTACATCCATAAACCTTCTCTTTGGTCTTCCTATTGACCTCCTGCCTGGCAGCTCTAACCTCAGCATCCTTTTACCAATATATTCACTCTCCCACCTCTGAACATGTCCAAACCATCTCAACCTGGCCTCTCTAACTTAGTCTCCAAAACATCTCACATGTGCTGTCCCTCTGATGTACTCATTCCTGATCCTATCCATCCTCGTCACTCCCAAAGAAAACCTCAACATCTTCAGCTCTGCTACCTCTAGCTCTTCCTCCTGTCTTTTCCTCAGTGCAACTGTCTCCAAACCATAAAACATCGCTGGTCTCACTACTGTCCTGTACACCTTTCCTTTCATTCTTGCTGGTACACTTTTATCACACAACAGACCTGACACTTTTCTCCACCTATTCCAACATGCCTGCAAACGCTTCTTCACCTCTTTTCCACACTCCCCATTGCTCTGGACTGTTGACCCTAAGTACTTAAAATCCTGCACCTTCTTTACCTTTTCTCCCTGTAACCTCACTGTTCCACTTGGTTCCCTCTCATTCACACACATGTATTCTGTCTTGCTGCAACTAACCTTCATTCCTCTTCTCTCCAGAGCAAGCCTCCACCTCTCTAGACTTTCCCCCACCTGCTCCCTGCTCTCACTACAGATCACAATGTCCATGGAGATTCCTGTATGACCTCATCTGTCAGCCTGTCCATCACTACCGCAAACAAGAAGGGGCTCAGAGCCGATCCTTGATGCAGTCCCACCTTCACCGTGAAGTCCTCTGTCTCACCTTACCACTGTCCTACTGCTCTCATATATATCCTCTGACGCAAGACTACTAACTTACACAACAAAAAAAAAACTGCCCATATCACTCCAGTTCTGTTTAAACTGCACTGGCTACCCGTGTTATCCCGTATCAAAATTCTTCTGCTTACTTTTAAGTCACTCAATGGTCTTGCTCCCACCCATCTCTCTGACTTACTTTCTCCTTATATTCCCCCTCGAGCCCTCCGCTCATCTGGCTGTGACCTCCTCTGTGAGCGGAGATTTCGCTCATC
This sequence comes from Pseudorasbora parva, assembly GCF_024679245.1. Classification (NCBI taxonomy): domain Eukaryota; kingdom Metazoa; phylum Chordata; class Actinopteri; order Cypriniformes; family Gobionidae; genus Pseudorasbora; species Pseudorasbora parva. The sequence continues at coordinate 12,715,580 of NC_090189.1, read as the reverse complement.
ATCTATGGCTGGTAGGTCTTTCTTTGTTACAGCCCCTAAACTATGGAACTCTCTCCCCTGCCTCTCAGGACAACAACCACGTTACATGAATTTAAATGTAAACTCAAAACACATTTGTTTAATCAGTATTATCAGGCATGAAAATGTTAACTTGACATAACACATTCAAAATGTTAACTCACTACCAATAATCTGCTTCTAAGTGCCCACCATGCTGTCTGTAATGTTTGTTACCTATGTCTTTCATGTTGTATTGTAAATGTAGTGCGATTTGCAACTGCAATTCACTCATTACTTGGACTGGGCAAATCTCCACTGTTCATCTATGTATACACTGCTGTTATTTTCTGTTATTGTGAAGCGTCCTTGAGCTTGGGAAAGGCGCTATATAAATTAAACGTATTATTATTATTATATCCTGTACCACTCGAACATACTTCTCTGCCACTCCAGACCTCCTCATACAATACTACAGCTCCTCTCTTGGCACTCTGTCATATGCTTTCTCTCAATCTACAAAGACACAATGCAGCTCTTTCTGACCCGCTCTGTACTTCTCCATTAACATTCTCAAAGCAAATAATGCATCTGTAGTGCTCTTTCTTGGCATGAAACCATACTGCTGCTTACAAATGTCCACTTCTCTCCTTAGCCTTGCTTCCACTACTCTTTCCCATAACTTCATTGTATGGCTCATCCGCTTAATACCTCTGTAGTTTCCACAATCTCCCTTGTTTAAAAAAAAAAAAAAAAAAAAAAAAAAAAAACCGGCACCAAAACACTTCTCCATTCCTCAGGCATCCTCTCACTCTCTAAAACCTTGTTGAACAACCTAGTTAAAAACTCTACTGCCATCTCTCCTAGACACTTCCATACCTCCACTGGTATGTCATCAGGATCAACTGCCTTTCCTCTCTTCATCCTCTTCAAAGCTCTCCTAACTTCACCCTTGCTAATGCTTCCTGGTCAACAATATTTGCCTCTACAACTCTTCTCTCCCTGTCATTTTCCTCATTCATCAGTTTCTCAAAGTACTCCTTGCATCTTTCCCTCACCGTCCTATCAACTGTCAAAACATTTCCAACTCTATCTTTAATCACTCGAACCTGCTGCACATCCTTTCCATCTCTATCCCTCTGCCTCACCAACCGATACACATCCCTCTCACTTTCCTTACTATCTAACATTACATACATGTCCTCATACGCTTTCTGTTTGGCCTTTGCCACCTCTATCTTTACCTCACGCTGCATCACACTATATTCCTGTCTACTTTTCTCCGTCCTCTCACTGTCCCCCTTCTTCCTAGCTAACCTCTTCCATTGGATACTCTCCTGGACTTCCTCATTCCACCACCAAGTCTCCTTGTCTTTTTTCCTCCTTCCAGATGACACACCAAGCACCTTTCTACCGGTCTCCTTGATCACTTGATCTCTTTGGCTGTGGTAGTCGTCATCTGGAAGCCCTTCTTGACCACCTAAAGCTTGCCTCAACTCCTCCCTGAAAACCACACAGCAATCTTCCTTTTCCAACTTCCACCACTTTGTCTTCTGCTCTGCCTTTACTCTGTTCATCTTCCTCACCACCATCTTACACACCACCATCCTATGCTGTCTAGCTACACTCTCACCTACCACTACTATACAATCACTAATTTCCATCAGATTACAGTGTCTACATAAAATAAAAATAAATAAGTATATATATATATATATATATATATATATATATATATATATATATATATATATATATATATATATATATATATATATAAAAAAAGATTATCTTACTGACCCCAAATTTTTTGACTGTAGTGTGAATGACGATAGTTTTCATTTTTGGTTGACATAGCCCTTTAACTGAGCTCTCTGCAGCTGTAAAAACTAAGGTTTCTCTCTTTGTACCTACCGTCACAGGTCCAGAAGGCTCCTTGCTCTGAGAAAAGGTCAGTCTTGAGTGAGGGGCCACACCACAGTCAAAGCTGTTACCCGCCGATGAAGCAGCCGAGGAGGAAGAGGAAGATGAGGAGGACGAAGGGGCTGTCACCGAGCTGGGGGTGGTGTGGGAGGGGGCGAGGCTGGGGAGAGGTACTGAGGGAGAGGGGTAGATGCTGTCAGAAGAGGCCAGAGGCAGCAGCAAAGGGACCGGACTGGTCAGAGATTCACTGCAGGGGAGATCATGGGAAACATATTAGCATGCAGAATGGAGCGCTAAAGCACATTGGTTTAAAATACATGCGTTGAGAGATTTAGGAAAATCAGCAAAACATGGAGTCCACTGCTCAAAGAAAAAGAAAGGGCACAAATTCAAATTCGATAACAGCAAGACCATTTTGTCTTCATTATATCCAATTCTGCCACTAACTGACCTGATTGGTTTAGAGTAAAGGCTACTCTGTGACTGAGGAACAGCTGCAGCCTCCCTTATGGGTTCACTGTTGCAGTTCTCCGACTGGCCGAAGTCTGGCAGGGCAGATTCTGAACCAAAGTCCAGGGCACCAAACTGAACATTTAGTCCAGACACATCTGCTGACCCGGGCATCTCTACCGCAGATGCGGGAATCTGGAAGTGTACAAACACAGACAGTAAACAGACAGCATATACACTGACAAAACAACAAAGAAAACAAAAAAGCTTTGTAACAATAGAACAGGGTTTATAACATTTACAAGGCCACATTCAATTTATCAAATGTGAAGTTTACACATTTTTGAACAATTATAATAAGAAAAGTTTCTTGAGCACCATTTGAGCATATTAGAATGATTTCTGATCAAATAAATGCAGCCTTGGTGATCACTTTTTGACTTCTTTCAAAAATATAAAAAATCTTACCCACCCCAAACTTTTAGTCGGTAATGATGCATATGTTTAAACACATATCCAAAAGAAAAGAAAAAAAAGAGAGAAAATGGACTAACTATGCTTGAGCAATTCATCAATGCATTTTCTTCTTCATAACTTGCTCCCCCCTCCATTCCGGTAACACCCACTTTTTACAATTCAATAAATTCCAGATGGATAAAAAATTAAGCCCCACCCTACACCTTTTTGGCTAAAAAAAAATCCCACTGAACCCAGAAATAAGACAGAATATGCAAGCAAAATAGGATGCGAAGGTCATTTCATGTATATTTATATTCAGACTGTAACAGGTAATAGAGAGCGCACCACAAGATCTTACAAAGCATTCCCCCTCAATGTTTTTTGAATCTTTAGTCACCTTGGAAGTGGGAGGTATCCGTCGCTTTTGTGTCTTTATCTGCCGCTGCTGTGTGCTGCTGCCCTGAGAGTCGGCAGTCTGTGAGGGGGCCATCGAGGGCCCGTCACGGTGCTGTGATGGTTCTGGTGCTTTCGGAAAGGCTTCCAGTGTTACCGGGGCAGGCGAAGGGGTGCTCAGTGGGGGAGGGCTGGGCTGCCTGGCTAGAGGCCCTGTGTGGGTCAGAGAGCCCTGCTGTCGCTGGGCAAGTTGGCTTAGCACCAAAGATGGTTCTGGCTGCATTTGAAACTCCCCTACAGGGAAAACAATAAAGAAAAAACAGTTCTCACCAAGTCACGTGTGACTAAATAAAAAAATATTTTGGATTCTGAAGAAGTCTGAAGAAGTTGATAGGAATTAATAAAGGCATAGCCACATGTTTGAAAGTATGAACAAGTTTGTGTTTTCAGGGCAGTAAAACAATCGGAACACTCACGACTGAATTGGGAGGGGAGTGAAGCAGAGCTCTGTGTTCCAGGAGGTTTGATATCCCAGGAGGAGGAGGGCACTGAAATCCCCGTCCCCACCAGGCCCCCAACAGGGGTGCAGTTGGTCCCTGTGCTGGAGGGCTGGGAGGTAAGCTGCCCAAGACCAGGCCCCTTCAGCTGTTCCAGTATTTGCTGCCCAGCCGTCTGCCCAAGTTTTGGACCACCCAGCTCTCCAAAACCAGAACCCAAAACAGAGGACTGGGAAAAGACACAAAGGAAAGGTGCCATTAGGAAACTCATTCAGATCTTACTATATCAGCACTAGTGATATTGCACAATGCACTCAAACGAAAAAAAAATACTAACAAGAAAATGAACACCTAAAAATGTATAGTTTGTGAAAAGGTCCTTTAAAGAGTTACTTCACCCCAAAAATATAAATTCTGTCATCAAATAATCATCCTTATATTTTTTTTCAAACATGTACGCGTTTCTATCTTCTGTTGAACCCAAAAAACAGACATTGTTGGTAACCAGACATTCCACAGCACCCATTGATTTTCAAGTATTTTTTTTCATACTATGGAAGTCAATGGTGATTTGTCAACTGTTTAATTACAGACATTCTTTAAAATATCTTCTTTTGTCTTCATCATTAATTCATACAGGTTTGGAGCGACTTGAGGGTAAGTAAATGATGACTACATTTTTGAGTGAACCATCCCTTTAAGCACCCTGCCAGTCATTGCCATTCGTTCTTTAGGAAAACAGCTCTGTAAGTGCTATAAATTATGCCTGTGGATTGTCTCACCAGAGTGGCATGTGTGTAGCTGTTTGAGCCAGAAGGAGTGCCTCCGTTTCGAGCAGGCTGGTGGTGGGAGTTGGTGAAGACCAGACTGTGCCCAAGCCCCTGAGAGGAGCCCACGGCCTTCATACCCCCCGCCTCTTCTCGATCCACAGGCTTCTGCAGCAGAGATGCTAGATCCAGACTACAACAAACAAACAATAGAGTCAGTGAAATAAACACAAGACATTATATTCACGATGCAATGCTATAACCATCATATGTTTGGAATACTATGTTTGACAAATTTGAAAATAACAGATATCCTTAAGTTTGTCTTTGGTGAACTCAAACACATGAAATGAGAACCCCAGCTCTGACTTCATTACCTCTGGCCAGGTGTGATGTGATTCTCAGTTGGAGGTGCACAAGAGGACGTGAACACTTTGGTCTCAGAGAGCTTTGGAGATCAAAAAGGGCCAGTTAGGGCTTTTATTTATGTGGCAGAAAAATGCTTAATATTGCATATGACTTTAGTGTACATATATGAGGGAAAGATATAAAATTCTACTAGAAAAATATTGAGTATAAATAGTACTATAATATACTTATTTTACAATTATATACAAATATTGATTATAGTGTGTGTATGTGTATACTATATTATATATATATATATATATATATATATATATATATATATATATATATATATATATATATATATATATATATATATAATAGTGTGCGTGTGTGTAATATATATATACACACACACGAAGAGATTATACAGATGTACAATATAAATATTAAAATTATAATTAATATAGTACAGGATTACAACCATAAATGTACAATGATATAATAACATTGATAATAAATAATACTGATAATAATATTGACAATAATAATAATAATAATAATAATAATAATACAAAACATAAATAACATAAGAGCAGCGATATTCTGTAATATATTAATATTACAAATTAATATTAAACATTTCTGGATAACACATATACTATGTCTTTTCAGGCTTATTAATTTCAAGCTCTGCAAATCCCATAATGCATAGGAGGTTAATTATAGAGCATGACTCACACTCACATCTTCACTCCAGTCTTCAGCTGCCCACTCGTCCAGAGTGTTCTGCCATGCCACTGAATGTGTCAAAGAGAGAAAGAAAAAGAGATGAAAGAGGGCTAAAGGATTGTGAAAAGTTCTTTGCAACAGAGGTACATCTCACACCTGTCCCATCTGTAGTGTCGTTGGCTCCTGTCTCCCAGACATCAGAGTGCGAATTTGATGTCCCGCTCTCTGTGGTGTAGTCTGCTGGGTTAAAGGTCCTGCAGGAGGATACACAGAGAGTACAATGGGGTTTTAGGTGGCTGTATGATAAAGAAAATTGATTATAGGTTATAATAATATTTGAGTGATACTTACCCCATTCCCTGTGCTGTAAACCTGCTGGTAATCGGAGCCCGACCTCTGCCTCTACCACCAGACACTGTTAATAAAAAAATAACAATAAGAATAAAAGTTCCTAAGCACTTAAAAAACTCAAGCACTAAAGATAGGTCAGGATGGTCAAATGTACTAATTGTCACACGGCTTGATTTTTTTCCATCTTTGAGGTATTTAGCACTTCAAATCGGGAAACGCAACTTCTCTGAGGTTTTAATGCGCTGCTGACCGTCTATAGCTACTATATAACTGTCAGGGGCTAAAACACTAAAAACCCAGGAGAAATTCATCCCCTTTAAAGAGCCACCACTACAGACATCAAAGCACTGCTTTCAACAATAAATCGACAGTAACTATCGGACTACAAATCACCTGCGGGAAGTAACATTCTTATCGAAGTGTTTTATGAGGACCATGGGCAATTCAGTATAACAAGGTTTGTTCTATTTCTTTGTTGAATATGTGTCAGTCACCCTATTGAAGCACCATATCCATACATTCCTTAAAATCTGATCAGTGCAGGGTGGATATGAGCCCAATTATACAGGGCTTCCCCTCATCCTTAAATAGAGAACACCGGACTAGTTGATTTTGTAAACACAGTTTTGCACATGCCTAATAAGCACAATTGATGATATGATATGATGTTTATAAAGTGTGTTTGATATCACCTCTCCCTCTGCCCCGGCGGCCACGGTCAGCACCTCTATCAACAGGAGCAGGGTCCACACCATTCTCCTCTGTCCTTGCTATACAGAGAATAACAAGAGATCACACATAAGCCATTTAAAATGTTAAACCTACTCACACCCAAATTAAACACGTAATAAAAAAAAAATGCAAAACTGAATCTGAAGTCAATTCTCTTTGTATTATTATGGGGGGGGGGGGGTGTCCCTGAATACCTGAATTAATTGTTGCCATCCACACAATTAAAACAAACAAAAAACCTAATCTGACCTTTGAATAAAATAAGATTAAAAAAATGTTAATGATCACAGTATAATTAATTTCACAATGAGACTAAATGTTTAATTTTAAAGGAAGTGTATGTAAGATTGTGGCCAAAACTGGTACACCAATCACTTTCAAATGACAGAGGTGTATCTTCTCTCCCTAGCCCCCTGACTTGAGGTTGCCAGATAGGCTGCAGGATCCAGCAGAAACGTTTGTAGCTGCAGCTGTGGTAACTAGAGAAGATCTGGCAACCCAGATGCCAAAACACTACTGACTTCGTGATTGGTAGATAGGTGGAGGATGGAGCGTCAGGCCAAAACACAACATGTCAAACATCAACATCAGTTGAGGGCTGCAACAACAACTTTTAAATGACAATATCCTGGCCAGACTACTGTTGTCAGTGAAATAAGTATTTGAAATGAACATGATTTCTTAAAGTCTAGTGACATATAAGGGCCATTTTATGATTAATTGAAAAACATTTCTTACATACAGTTCCTTTAAAATTATGTTTCCTCATTCAATTCATGGTTGTTGTGAATAGGCATACAATAATTAGAACCAGAGCACAAATATAAATCACAGGCAGGCAGAGGTGGTGGCATCACTATACGTTTTCAAAATACCACTGTCTATAATTTGCCACTGCATGCACTCTCTCTGTTTGGACAGCTATCTGATCATTAAAAACAAAAACACTACAATACAAGGTTACACTTCATTACAAGGTGTCATTGTTCAAAACATGTACTTACTATAGGGTTTGGATAGGATAAGAATTTTGTTTGATGTTACTTGCATGTAATAATGCATAATTTACTGTTTTTATATGGTAACTACATGGTACATACATAACAAGGACACTTAAATAAGGTGCTACCCAATCCGGTAAATCAAACTTCTTCAGGATGCAACTGAACAAAAAAGTAAAGACTAAAATGACTAAATTCTTACCAGTGCTAATGCCACTCCCATTTCTACTATTTGATCTTTTAAATTAGTTGATGATAAATAAAATACAGCTCATTTCTGCTGCTTTCGTTGATGTGAACTGAACTGAATTAGCAAACAGCACAGGAATTAAAGATCAGATTTATATTCGTTTTGTGGAGACACATTTATGTGGCTAATTGAAAGTAAACAGATTTAACAAGCGGGTTGCTATCGAATGAGTAAAAACACATTAAAAGAAAAGTAAATAGGCCCTAAACAGCTATGTGAAAAAATAAGAAAACCTAATTAACACACTTACCTGGCCTGTTGCGACTGGTTCCTCTGCCACGGCGACTCGCTCCTCCACGACCCTTGCTGCTTTCCCTCTCTTTCTTTTCCCTGTTCTCCTTGTTCTCCTTACTATCATTGGAGGTGCCATCTTTCCCAAGACTCTTCTTTTTCCCCACCGTTTCCCAAGAGGTCTGCAAAATGACAAAGAGAAAAAAAGTTACAACTAGTTTGAACAAACAACAAATAAAAGATGATAATCATACAGCAGATGTTAGGCATTAATGCAGTGCCATTTTACATAACTGATTTAAATAAAGGTTTGCTAATCATCCCTGTTGAATCCTCATTACTGATGAAGGACATTGAGGAGCTTGTACTGTGACACAGTGGTGGAGGCAGAGCTCTGTTATGACACAGGATTACCTTCTGATCAACACTACAGAAGTGACCCACTTGCTATTTTTGAGTTTCATTCCCAGAAATAATTCAAACAAATCCTAGTCTATAAGAAGAGGCCTCTCAAATTTCAACACAAAAGTCAAACGCTTTATCTCTGAAATAGATTAGTGCCAATCACACATGAATATCGACATTAAGCAGGGCTTTAAGTTGTTTGTTGATCATTAGGCTAAAAAAAGAAAGAAATGTAGAAAAATAACCCATTGTTTTGCCTTTCACAGCCCAGCCTACAAACAGCTGACATCATCAATAACATTTTCAATAAAATCAGTTTTCCTTCTCCCTTTTCAATAAATCATCATGAGTTTTAGTGCCTACTAAGTAGTCTAGATCACATGTGCATCTGTTAGATGGAAGTCTTACCGCATCAGAGGTTCCCTCAAGCAGGAAGTTGATGGCTCTGTTGACATCCTCATTGCAGTCATGGAGAGCAACCATGCAATCGTCTTGGTTCTTTCCTGTAACCTCTATGAGCTATGAGCAAATATGGAGTGGGGTTAACAGAGAAGTTTAAGCATCACTTTACTTTGATGGAAGAGATTCTCATACCTGTTTCACTTTATCCTCAAAATCTGCATCGTTCTTGTCGTAGATCATCTGGGCCAGTCGGATCTGTTCGGCTGTGGCCTGCAATTGGAAGCACAGGTTATGAACATGAGAATGAGTGACCGATTTTTCTTGAAAAAAAATGATAATAAAAGGAAATTGAATGAGCAGAGTCAGATTCATGAACAAGTAAAAAGCGGAAGCAGAAATGGGCCACTGAAAGTATGTTTGGCTACTACTGTGCACTATATACTGTAAGAGTATGCATATTACAACAATAAACATTTCAAATAGTAGTACTTTTTTGTCACAAGACAATTAGATGTTTCATTGCAAGTGGAGTCCAGTTGTCATCTCTGAAATAAAAAAAAAATCAAGCAATTTAATGTAGTGAAAAATGTGTTGACTTTTGGTAGTGAAATCAAATAGCAACTGACTAATTAATTAGTGAGGATGACAAGAATGTATGTTAAATTCATCCTCTTTTAAGCTAAACACATTTGTCTTCCTGTTTTTAAATATCCCATTACAAGCAATGTGAGAAGATGTCTCATAACTTATAAAAGTGCAGCTTAGCAATCCTTTCCCCTTTGTGCTGCGTCTAGCTGTTATTTTTTAATGCAAGAGTGTCTTATATAAAAAACCCCTAAGGAAGCTGGAAGGTGAAGTCAAGCATATTGCATGAATTCTGGGATACAGTACCCAGCAGAGTATGTTCGTACTATATACAGCAGAAATAGCAGGTGTGGGGTATATTTTTTAATATTATATTATAATAATACTTTTTTGTAGTGATACAGCATAGAATCACGGTATTTTGTGTGGGGATATTGTCCAAGACAAGGATGGCAAGTATTGATATTTTCAGGGACTGAGCTTCAGCTCGTATTTTGCTCAATTTTACTGTAAGTATTTATTTCAGACTGTATTAATCACAAACAGCGCATCACACTTACTCACACAAGTGTACAGGAAGTGCACAATCACATATTTCTGAACATGGACCCCAGTCGATGTTTACGTGCGAGATAAACGTGTTGACTTGACAAGCAACTGAAAGCCAGCAAGACACAGTTGGTTACACTGCAATGCAACAGTACTTTCGCTCAATTACAATCAAAGAAGCGGTCTATATTTTACCATATCTTCACTGTCAGTGCACTTGTTCATTATACAACACTAACTGACAAGACAAAGAGTAAAACATGTCTAATGCTATATACTGGGTCGATACTTGTTGTTCTCTTCAAACTGCCTGGCATGATTCTGTAGGCAATTTCCCTATGAAAACTCCATAGCAGATCTAGCATCCAAGTTAGAAGCTGTTAATGGAAAATGTATGTATTTTCTCATAAACATGATCATATAAATGTGATTCTGCATTTAATTACATTTCATAACTGAATAGTGTCAACTTTGTGTTAGGTTGTTCTTTATGAAAATGCTTAAAATTATATGTATTGAAAAAACAAATACATTGAATTGAGTGTGCACTGCAATCGTTTTTATTTGACATGTCATTTCTATTAATAAATAGGTCTAAAATATGAGAAAGAAAAACATTTGATAAGGAGGGGATGAGGATTTAAAGATGTAAAAATGAACAGTCTGAGCCTTATTAAATACAAATATGTGCGGATAAAGTTTGCAGTTGGGGGACATTTGCAGTTGAAAAAAAGGTAATAAATTGCAATGTTATTGCAATACTCATCATATCGCTTTAAAAAGAAAAGTATAATAATACATTTATTTGAACAATAATATCGAATCGTTGCTTAAGTATTGTGATAATATCGTATTGCGGGGCCTCTACTCTCTAGTGAGAGTAGCATGGTAGTGTGTTATTCCTAACTAGGGCTGTCAAAATTGCTCAAAAATGACGTTTGAATATTTCCTCTAAAACAAACACGAATATTCGAACTATTCGAACACCTGGGCGCGCATTTTGTCAATAACAGGACAAATTAATACAAAGAGACAAAGCTACTTGTATAGTTTGTTTATTTAAGTTTATACATATTTGACAACGTATTACTTACACAAAAACAAGTAGATTGGTATTATAAAATATATAATTATTATATATAATTAGTATATATTATAATATATAAATTAACTAATGGCCAAGACCGCAGAGCGCAGACCCCTCTCCCTCTCTCTCTCTCTCTCTCTCTCTCTCTCTCTCTCTCTCTCTCTCTCTCTGTGGATAACAGTTTAAATGAACAAACTTTGAGTGCTGATCAAGAGTTTTGTGCAAGCAATTTAAGGTTACGAGACTCGCGACTCTTGTCCCAAATATAGCAGGCTTCATTCAGTGATTGAAACAAATATTAATATTAATTGAAGTTTTACAGCATATTGAGCGCTCTGAGAGGGAATTTTTTTCCGCTTTTTAAATTTTTTTGAATATTAATTTTCACCTTCGAAATTCGTTTTTTAAAAACGATTCAAATATATATTCTAATTTAGAATATTCGTTGACAGCCCTATTCCCAACATAGCATGTTTCCACATGTTTTTCACTCACCTGAAGCTGTTTCTGTGGTTGTGTGGTCTGTGTGGTAGTGGGCAGCGCTTTGTCCCGAGTGCCCCGGGCTCGTTCGATGCCCACCGAGGTCATCATATACAGTATATACAAAACAATGTATGTACAAAACAGAAAAATCTGGAAGAAAAACAAGGCCAAAAACAGGAAGGGTTTATTATTCAGAAAACGCTTCCATTTCCTAGTTTCTAGTCCAAATATTTGGAGACACCAGACAAGTTTTTGTTCAAGCGAGCTAGCTGACGCTTTCTGCAGATCTTCCATTCAGTGTCCCGCATACTGTCAGGCAAACACACAGGGGACGTATCGGATTTCCTTTCTCCTAAACCCAGTTGGGCAAGATTGAGCAATACTCTGACCGCCAGAAACCCTTGTAGAAAAAAAAAACAATCAAGCTTATCCAAGCCCCGCTGAAATGAAGACCACGCTACGAGACCAAACTGGTGTCCGCTAACACTTTGAAACTATCCTGTAGTGTCATTCTCGAATGCCTACACTCAGATCACATCACATAGCCATTTCTCATGCATACAAAGCAACAACTTAGTCTTCTGGTATGAGAACATGAAGGAATGTATATTACCTAACACCCTTGAATCTACACTGACGCATGTATTGATGATCTAAACATCTAGCTATTTCAAAGAAAAAAATCTGTCAGTTCTGCTGGTTTCATTCACCATGAAAAGCACATTTACACAACTTAAAATGTTGAAACAAACAAGATAACATTAAAAGGATGGCTCACCTTAAAATGAAAATTATGTCATCAATGACTCATGTTGTTTCAAAACCTGCAAGAATTTCCATCTTTAACTATTTTCTTTGCCATGCTGGCACATAAGCTGTCTATTTAGGAAAAAAGCATTATACAATTAGTACGAATGATGCTCTATATTGCAAGTCTTCTTAATCCATGATAGTAGTTCTGTGTAAAGAAAAGGTTATCACAATTAAATACAACGGCTGAACGCTAGGGATTTATTCTATTGAGCCAGTCGGGATAGTGGTTCAGATTTGTACTTGCCCATCAAAACTTTCACTGGCCCAACCACACACAAAAAAGTTGGGAGAAAAAGGGTTACTGTTCTCATCCTTGTATTCTAACAAATAAGGTTATGATGATGCCAACATTTTAGATAACATTGAAATTTCAAAGTTCTAGTCTAACTAATATGAAAATTACAAGTAAATTTAAAAACAAGTAAACACTCAGTTATGACATAAGAACACCAGGCGGTCGTTAAAGTCTTTAAAGTTAGAGTTAAGCGTTACCCTTTTATTTAAATTCAAAAAGTCATGCTTAAAGATGGCCATCTATATACCTACACAAAGTCCATAGCTTTGAAAATAGATATACATATGTACATTGTATGTATTCTGTCACACAGTTTGCTTCTTTTCCAGAACACTTGATTATTTTGATTATTCTACTATAGAACACTTCATCGATCAACAAAATGTGTGTTATAGTGCCGATAAAAAAAAGGACTAACATTAAACATTTCTGATTCGTTTCACCAGCTTTAAATATGCAACTTTGCTTGCAAACAATTGCATAAAAATGACCAGCTGGATAAACTAATGCAAACAGACGGTAACAATCGTGACATTAAAACTGTGTGTCGGACTTGTGTAAAGGTGTGTATTTTTGTTTGTTTTAACTCTTTAAGGTCCTACTAACGATACCGTCCTTTCAGTCAGACGTCAAACATACTACTGTCATTTCTCTTCTAATGCAACATCTAGTTAACAAATTAATTACTACATGAAAATAGGTTTTGCACTGTATACATACCGTTTCGTTGTCTATGTTTCAGACCTGCAAACTCACAAAAAGGTGACATGTTTACGTAGTAAATTGTTATAATGGGATCTGGTGGCATTGTCCCCCATGAGAACATTTTCATGATTTTTAACATGTAAACAAAGCATTCCGGTGCACTCTGACAAGAAAATAATGGGAAAAGAAAACATGCTTTAAGTAAAAAGAAAAAGAGCAGTGTTAAATCGGTTATCTGTGCCGATTAATTGCCTAAATTGACTAATGTTTCTCACGTTCAGTAACCAACTGTGTTTGAGTCTGGAAATGTGAGTAATAACTGCTGTATAGGACAGGACAATATGCAAAAAAATAATAATAATTATTATTATTATTATATATCTCAAAGATAAATTGCCATAAAAACATTGCAATATCTGATTATATTGCCTAGCACTGTTTCCGTTCTGGGAGCCATTTTAATCGCCGTCTAAAATAGGCTGTAGGTTAAATACCAGAGTAAATATTTCATTTGTGTGTGTGACAAAAATAGCCAACATCTTGTCCGTAATACCTTAATATATGTTTTACGGATACCACAATGATGTAATTGTTCAAAAGCAGAATAAAATAAATAAATAAATCAACTTACATTATTCTGCGTGCTTAAGATACCCCCCACCCCCCCACCCCTGCTTGTTAATTTTGATATAACAATATGCCAATGTTTAAAGCAACTGCATGCCATAAAGCTATTCAAAAGCATCATTCCATGTAAATTGTGATAATCATAATTAAATCGCAATTACAATTCCAAGGTAATAATCAACAATTATGATTTTTGTCATCGTGCAGGGTTGGTTATCGTTTAAATTAACAATTTTGAGTACGCTTATCAATTCCAATTCTTATCGATTCTTAATTTATATTCCAATAGGGTAAAAAAAAAGATATCATTCATAATTATTATTAAGCTATTATTGCAAAACATTGCATTGTAGCTGAATACAATAAACAAAAATCAACAGGCTAGCGACTTTTGGTTTAAAAATACCATAGCAATTGGAAAAATAAATACAATTGAACAAAGATGGGATTGAAATAAACATTTTCAGGTAGGTACAGAAAATAACACTAAACTTCATTGATAAAATATAGGCTAATAAGGCTATACATTTCAATGTTTTACATATAACAACTATACAAATATAGTTAAAAGTTATTCCGTCTAGAATAGCAAATTAATTCTCATCTTTTGTTGTTTGATCAACGTTATATAGAGACGGCGTCAAGAAAATCTGCAGTCAACAACATAACCCACTGTGTTTATGAGTATTTTGACATTTATTTGTGTTTTTGTCCATCAGCTGTGCTAAAAGACGAAGAAGAGAACTCAGTTCATTATCATGCACTATTCATTCACTATGAGAAGCTGTTCTGTTCACACATGTGTGCGTGTGTCTGCAGATAGCACAATAAAATGTGCACACAACCAATAAGACAGAATCGAAATGTGCGTTTCTTATCAAATCACTGGTTTGGGCAATTTGGAACTGGTTCTAAAAATGGAGCCGGTACTCGATACCCATTCCCAATTTGTTTAGTTGTTACTTTTTTAATTACTGAGTGTTTACTTATCTTTAACAATGCTTGAATTGTATTCGTGTTTTTGTTGTTTTTTTACTATCTCTACACAATTCCTATAATAGTGTAGTATTAAATATGCTTAAAAATAAATAAAGATTTGTATGGTAACTACAGGGCTATGTAAAATATATCTGGTTGAACCATTGAAATCGGCAACTGGGTGAGATATCGTTGATCTATAATAATATCGTCACATCACTCCGCCTTACTGGATAGGAAGCGGCTTTTTAGCAGATTACAATTTAAATTGCTTTAATTTGGTCTATTTCTCACTCAAAGCAATCAAATGG
The DNA here is from genome assembly GCF_024679245.1 of Pseudorasbora parva. Lineage (NCBI taxonomy): Eukaryota > Metazoa > Chordata > Actinopteri > Cypriniformes > Gobionidae > Pseudorasbora > Pseudorasbora parva. Next base: position 12,700,209 of record NC_090189.1, on the reverse strand, counting down.
CTTTGACAGAGTTGGAACAAATGGCATTAATAATATAGACCTTTTATAATACTTTTAAAGGTAGGCATTGAAGCTGGATAGCCACTCGGTTTCTCTTCCAACACAAGGGAAAGAGTCTGCTAAATTTCTGCTTTTGTGTTCGAAAGAAATCAGTCAAATGGGTTTGGAATGTCATGGAGATAAATGACAAGATTTACATTTTTGGGCGAGCCATTCCTTTAAAAAAAAAAAAACACATCTTGGATGATTTTCCACCAAATTAGAACCACCACTTGTGACACTACAGAAAATTAGATCCTTCACATCCATGAAACTAAGACTAAACCATCAGCAACACACAGAAGACAAGGCAACACACATAACATCTGTGGTGGATACAGTGGGCTTTTCTTGGCAGCTAGAAGAGATCTTATTGTGCATGTTTAACCCTTCTATGCAGTCACACAGAAAACGCCTAACAACGACGTCCCAGCAAGATTCTGACATATACAGATCATCAGATAATATTCAGCAAAATTCCCAGCTTGCAATATACATCACAAAGCTCTTATGGGGGGAATCTGGCTGTGCAAGCGCTGCTGGGCACAACCCATTTAATGATGACAGTAAGCAAAACAAACCACAAAAGTGATTTCACCAGCTGACAATGGTCACATGCCGGGACATTTCTAAGATCCTCACAAAATTGAAAAAACGAAGGCTTTTCTCAGTGAATTTGAGGACAATCCAGCAGTCCTCAAATTCACAGATATTGTGTATATAAAACATTTAGAAATTCAGACTGATAATATTTAAAAAAAAACTCAAATTTACTTTGATTAAGTTGTCAAAAAAAAAAAAAGTGATTGCGAAGATAAAAACGTACATTTAAAAATATGACACAAATGGGGGGGGGGGGACATTTACTTTGACAACATTCACCAAAAATAAACCAAAATGTAAAAAACTTATGTTAAACTTATATTAAAATGTTAATTTTCAAATGGCAAATTATCAGAATTGTATTTTTATATACCACTTGTGATCAGGTGAGCATCGTTATTGGCCAATGCCAATAATTTCAAAATGGCCAAATATCAACAATATGACTGGTTTACCACCAAAATAGACAACTCGGTTTGACTATTGTCAGTTTCGAAGACTCATAAAATCTAGATTAAAAATCTGCAACTATAGACAAAAATGGCAAGAAGCATTCGTAACCAAAACAAAAAATGTGATGCTTCATCACATCAGAAAACTTTAAACAAACGACCACAATCAAAACACATGCACAGGTGACTGTTTGCGTTCTGCGTTTCTATAAACATATTCTATATCCCCCAAAAACTAGATGCATAAACATAAGGTTAAAAAAAATATCGGATGGCTCAAACAAAGGGAATTTAGACCCAGGACCGGAGTCAGCATCCTCATTTAACTTTAAAGATTCATTAGAGATAAATGAACACATTTAAGTTAAGTTAGATATTGCATTTTTTGACCCCATGAAAGTGTAAAAACTGAGTTTGTGAATAGCATAAGCGCAGTCTCTGCTCTCCTTTGTCCATGATCTCTAATGTCATTTCCTCTCTCCAATTGTTGTAGCTTAGCTGGCTAACTAACGACCGCCCGGCGTCCTTGTTCATAACATTTAAACCCTAGAGAGCATTTAAACACCAAGATGTATATCATTATGATGTTTTAATCTAAGAAAAACTGGCGTAATGGTGCTATGGGCTTGTTGTAAAGGAATATTTGAGGAAAACGGTCTTAGAGCAGAGCTAAAGCCGAATAAGCTAAACTGAGGAGGCAAAACAAAGCCATACAAAAGGCAACACAACCTCGGAAAAACACTCAGTGACGGATTAAAACAGATGGGCGACAAAAACATGGGAATATTAACTACGTAACATGTGATATATAAACGCCAGGTAGAGTCTGAAAGAGAGATTTGATTTTTATTACCTGCTAACACGCTTCACTCAGCCAGCAGCAGACTCCGTCACGTGACCGTCACCGCGCTGCTGCCGCTTCTCTCCATGCAGATCCCACAGGCGCGCTCCCGCGCCACAAGCACATTCACAAGTGCGCGCACACGTACACAATAACTGATACAAGTAACGTATATATATATATATATATATATATATATATATATATATATATATATATATATATATATATATATATATATATATATATATATATATATATATATTCCGCCATGATTTACTTAACATTTTCTTACTACTTATGTCCTGTTTAAGGTTATATTCCTTATCCTTCTGGATTTAAAAGGAAAAGTTGGGTAAATGTGTAAATGAGTAAATGAGGTTTTAATGTATTAAGTTATTGTACATGTTTCCTAGTCGGTCTCTAATCGTGAACGCGCATTATGTTACGCCACTGTTCAAAAGCTATGGTCAAAACCATGGTCAAAACCTACAGTCTATGGTCAAAACCAAACACGTGTTGCGCCCCCAGCGGTCAAATGAATAACTACAGTGCAGTGTTCCTCACAAAACGCCCAAAAACCATAACATTTATAAAGTTTGAAAACATTACTATTTTTTTAATGTTTTTCAAAGAACTCTCTTATGTATTATTTCAAATCGATTAATATTTCACAATATTACAGTTTTCCCCCCATCTATTTCTGATCAAATAAATGCAGGTTTGATGTTCTTTAAAACACTTTAAAAATAGTAATGTTTCCAAACTTTTGACCTGTACCATATACACATTTTTCTCTTGGTACAAATTATGCATCAACATTAAGAGCTTTAAGTCTGCAGAAGTATTGAGTATAAAAAAACATCATGATGCATGAATGGAAGAAAAATACATCAATAAAGTTTTATTCATTTTCTTTTTGAAGAATGTCCCATGTTACTGTTCTTTTGCTTTTGTTTTTATATCGTACAATATCTTTACACTTGTAATCTGTAAAAACATTCAGGAAGTGTGTATAAAAAAGGGCACCACCAAAATAAATGACAGATTAGTTCACTCACACACACACGCACGCACATATATCCTCTGACATTTACATAAACTGTATTCTCCCTCTATTAGATTCCAAATATGTATACATATACATTTCATATATAAAATACATTTTAAAAGTGATGGTTAATTTCTTCTTAATATATGCCTGTTACTGTGTTCATTGTACTAACAATTTTGTGACAATTTCATGAAGTTTTTCATGTAAAAAACAAACAAACAAACAAAAACAAGAAAAATAATAGAGCCTTAACAAATTCAATCTGCAACAGTCTTTCACAGAAAGACTCTGGAAAGGCAACGTCACACAATACTGCCCTGCCTTTGAGCAGAGAAGAAGATACGAAGCAACAATCCTAACGAATATGATTGTACCTGAACGTCATGAGTGCTAGTGATGGCAGCGATACAAAATAAATAAGATGTCTAAATGTCACAGAGGGAAAATTGCAATCTTGATGCGAGTGTGTGCGTGTGTTAGTACAGATCAGCAATAAAAGAGGCATTCTCCAAGATACCTCGAACAGAACACAAACTCTATCTGATTTCCTTCAATTGTCTCTCCCTGCCATTATTTTGGAAAACATAAGGGAAAAGTGAAAACATGAGGGCGAGTCTTTATTTACCACTATGCGATTCATGTCCATGTTAACCCCGTGGTCTTCATATTTCTGCAGTCTTGACCCCATTGTCCAGTACTGCACAGTGAGGTTACAGGTCAGGTTGTCCATTCATTTTAACCAAGATTCATCTCCAAAAGCTGATTCTTAGCCCTTTCAGGATCTACAATGTCATATCAGTCCACTGCGAGCCAAGAAAGAGGGCTGATCGGCGGGTCTTCAGAAAACACACAGCAAAAACTCAACACGCCTTGTCTTTTCAAAAAAAAAAAAAAAAAAAAAAAAAAAACTCAAAATTAAAATTCTAGCTTTTAAGGTAATGCCCAGAGAGACTGTTAAATATGTTCATATATTTTTACACTATTCCACAGTTCTCAAAGGTTCAGGCAGCCAATCCACAGAGGAGAAATCCTCCTTTAATTTTTGCAGGACTCAAACAAACTTCTCCAGGAGATCAGACATCAGTGTCAGGGTCACATCTCTGCCTTTTCTCTGCCGTTTTATCATCGCACACAGAAACAGATGCGAATTCAGGAGTACAATAGGCAAATGAAAACTGAAAGACATTAGAACAAGCACACAACAAAACAAAAACAGCTGAGAATCACATCTATGCTCCTGAGTCCTTTGAGAAAGAGGAAAACCTTGGGTAGAAGCGAAACCGGAAATGGAAAAAGAGTGAGGAGAAAAATGGAAGATGGCCTGTAAGCCCATGGTACGTGAGAGAGCGAAATGGAGGGGTGATGGACGGAGGTTAGCTCCAGAGGCCGGCGTAGTTTCCGTGTAGGCCAGAACACAGCGGGCCGCCAGCCACAAAGAGTTTGGTGCCGGAGTCGTCGTAGCAGTGCGTGTACACGGCGTTCGGAAAGGAGCGGACGTCGGAAAAGTAGCTTCTCCACGTTTCATCGTGATTCTGTTGGAGAAGAATCAGCATTTTAGAGTCGACACAAGAACCTGACTGAAATGTTTTTACCCTCAGTAATTAATATTATTACACACCCATTCATTTTGATTTTTAAAGAAGTCTCTCATGTTCACTGAGACTGCATTTATTTGATTAAATTCAGTATAAACAATAATATTGTCAAATATAATTACAATTTAAAATAATATTTTTAATATTTTAAAATGTAATTTATTCCTGTGGTGCAAAGCTGAATTTTCAGCATCATTACTCCAGTCTTCAGTGTTACATGATCCTTCAGAAACCATTCTAATGATTCTGATTTTGGTTTCCAGCAAATCAGTTTATTAGAATGATTTCGAAGGATCATTTCTCACATTCAACATTTCTTATTATCAATGTTGGAAACAGTTGTGCTGCTACTTTTGGGGAAACCGTGCATTTGTTGTCAGGATTTTTTAATGAATAGAAAGTTCCAAACAACATTTTATTGAAATATAAATATTTTCTAATATTATAAATGTTTTTACAGACACTTGATCAATTTAATACATCCTTGCTAAAAGAAAGTATTAATTTCTTTAAAAAAAAAAAAAAATATATATATATATATATTAAATATATATATATATATATATATGATTCCAAACCTTACAACAGTGTGTATAATATGTATGTAACAAGCAGGATAATGTACAATTGGCTCTTCATTATCACAAAATAGCCTTAGACAGGGAAATGCATAGAGGAGTTGTTTATTTTGCGATAATGAGTGGCTGACTGAACATTATCCCTTAAATTATTATTATATAAGTAACAAAAGGGCAGCAACCTAAGTAGGTCAATTAAACCAATCAAATAGCAGTTATACTTCCGTGTGGACCGATTAATGCAGCAGACAGCATTTCTGCTTAATGAACTTCAAAATGGTAAGCAGAGGCTGATGCTGAAATAACCAACTGCTTAAGTAAGCACTTTGTAAAGGAGCATATATAGACCAAAATGTGATGGTAAAAATGAGTTAATGGACAATTAAAGCTATTTTTTTCTATAAAAACCCCCAGCAAAATTACACATACATCAAATGAGGTTGAAAGTTCCCATGAATAAACCAAACACTGTTTAAATGTTTGGTGTTAGTAAGACTTTCTATACCTTTTTTAACATTGATAATAAGAAATATTACTTGAGCCGCAAATCAGCATACTAGAATGATTTCTGAAGGATCATGTGACATTGAAGACTGTAATGTATGAGTAATGAGTAATGATGCTGAAAATTCAGCTTCGCTATCATAGGAATATTTCTATTATATAAAAATAGAAATTTTTAATATTTTATACTGTGAATTATTTTAAATTGTAATATTTCACAATATTATTGTTTTACTAGTTATATTAGAGCTGCACAATTAATTATGACAAGATTGCAATCTCAATTCAGAGAGAGCCAGAGAGAGCAGTTGAAATGTATGAAACAGCCTCACACACTCTTTTCAACCCCACACTATCATTATTCTGTCTAGCAATAATTAAAATAATCACAGAAGTACTAGGATAAAAAAAGTTTATAGATCAGACGTAAACACTGATGTCTACGGTAGTGATCAAAATAGAGCAAATCACCTTTTGAAAGTAACTTGATGCTTCAAATAAAGATTGTATTTGATGTAAGATTCAATTACATCATTACACCAGTTAGTGGTGAGTTAAAAATGTTGTTGAATCATTCATTCAAGAGATTATTTCAAAAACACTGATTCATCCAGTAATGAAAAAAATGAAAATTTTATGACCGGGGTCATTGAAATATTAATTTTAAACAGATTTTTTATTTTTCCTTCAAATTAAAACACTTTTAAATAGACTGCAGCAGTTAACATTTTGCCAGAAACTCTAGTGAATTATATGTTATTTGGTTTAGGTGTCTGTTCAGAATAGAGGAGACTCTGGATCTCTTTTTTTTTTTTTTTTTGTGAGATTCTCAATTTATCCAGATTTATGTAGCTCTACTGTATATAAAATATAAGTATAAAAGTATAATAAAAAAAAATACAAATTTTAATTATTAAGTACCTCCAATGGCCAATGTCAAATATAACATGCATATACTGGTCTAATCAAACTGACACCAGGGTCAAAATGGACAATCTTACCAGCCATCCTCTCCCTGTGGTGAGTTTCAGAATGCCCTCTGCAGTGCGATTCCGGTACCCGCCGGGTGTGCTGGATGGGCCATCCAGAAAACGCTGGGCCCTGATATCGTAGAAGAGCAGGGAACCTTGGCCAGTGCCTACTGTCACTATGTGCTCATAGAAACTCACAGAGCGAATACCTAAAAAATAATTAAACCAACGGAAAACTCAGCAACAGTTTGCTTTGCAAAATATAGGTTTTTCACTTTATGTGAACTATCCTGGGTAAAAAATAAATTTAAAGAAATTAAAAAATCTTACCACTGCCACGCTCCCTGGAGCTCACGGATTTTATGTTTTGAGTCGACTGCCGGGGGTCAAGAAAGGAAACATGAGCCTGAGAGCCGACTGCATAAACAGACCAGTCCATCCCATAAGCCAGACACACATTCTCCTTACAGTAAGGAAGTTTTGTAGAAAGCTCCTGAAAATCAAATAAAAACATAAAAAATTGTCACGAGACAATTGTAAAAATCTTCAAATATTGAGCTTGCCATAAAAAGCCAATATACACCAATCAGGCATAACATTATGATCTAATATTGTGTTGGTCCCCCTTTTGCTGCCAAAACAGAAGGTGTGGAGTGGTATCTGGCACCAAGATGTTAGCAGCAGATCCTTGCGAGGTGGGGCCTCCATGGATCAGACTTGTTTGTTCAGCACATCTCACACATGCTCAATTGGATCGAGATCTGGGCAATTTGGAGGCCAGGGAAACACCTCAAACTCGTGCTCCTCAAACCATTCCTGAACCATTTTTGCTTTGTGGCAGGGCCCAAACCTCACAGAGGCCACAGCCACAAGGGAATACCGGTTCCATGAAAGGGTGTACATGGACTGCAACAATGCTTTGGTAGGTGGAATGCTTTGGTAGCAACATTCACATGGATGGCAAGACCCAAGGTTTCCCAGCAGAACATTGCCCAAAGCATCACACTGCCTCCGCCAGCTTGCTGTTTTCCTATAGTGCATCCTGGTGCCATGTGTTTCCCAGGTAAGCGACACACACACACACACACACCCAGCCATCCATATGATGTAAAAGAAGATATGATTCTTCAGACCAGGCCATTCTTCAATTGCTCTGTGGTCCAGTTCTGATGCTCACGTGCCCACTGGTGGTGCTTTCTGCAATGGACGGGTCAGCCATCAGAACCAATTTGAGCTATAGTAGCTTGTCTGTTTGATTGGACCACACGGGCCAGCCCTCGCTCCCCACAATGAGCCTTGGCCGTCCATGTTCCTATCGTTGGTTCACCACTGTGTCTTCCTTGGACCACTTTTGATAAACACTGACCACTGCAGACCGGGAACAACCCACAAGAGCTGCAGTTTTGGAGATGCTCCGACCCAGTCATCTAGCATCACAATTTGGCCCGTGTCAAATTCGCTGAAATCCTTACGCATGCCCATTTTTCCTGCTTCTAACACATCAACTTGAGGACAAAATGCTCACTTCACTGCCTAATATATCCTGCCCACTAACAGATAATCAGTGCTATTTACTTCACCTGTGATAATGTTATGCCTGATCGGTGTATGAGAGAAAGATAAAAGAAAACGTTGATAGAGGTATCTGTACCTTACACAGGTTGTCTTCTGCTTTCCACAGATGGAAATATCCATCTAGTGAAACGGCACCCAGCTCCTAGAGGATGAATGAAGGAGATAAAAGGATAATTGGAGAAACAGTGAGCTTGAACAACGCACAAAGACTTATTAATTTCAAATGTGAATATAGCCACATGAGTCAAAGACAGCCGCTGACCTTATGGCTGTTGTTGAAGGCCAGTGCGCGCACTTTGCAGTTGTAGGGGTGGGTGTACTCTTTTGGGATGTCCTTGAGAGCACGGTGAGAGATGTGGGAATAACAAGGAACACCTTCCACATTCTGACACTTCTCCGCTTGTGACAACACCTCCTCTGATATCTCCCACAGACCCATGGAACCATCACGAGATCCTGCTCCATTAAACAAAACAAAAAGAATTCTCCTTTAATGGAAGAGTAGACTCTGTACACCATGTACAACATATGATTGTGTACAACACATAAGAGGTAATGCATAATTAATCTCAAAATACACCCAGACAGGGCAGTCAGAGGAAGTAGAGGGGTCTTGTATTGCCTTAAACAGGTTATTTTTTGTCAAATAGACAATTAAATATTGTGAAGAGAATTGTTATAAATATTGTTGCACATATAAAATAACATGAACAAACCATGAACAGCTGTTTTTTTTATTAACTAAAGTTAACAAGGATGAACTAATGCTGAACAGAGGTGTTGTTCATGGTTAGTTCATGCTAACTGCATTAACTAATTTAACATTGTAAAGTGTTACCAAAATATAATCATAAAAGATGGTTACACTTTACAATGTTTCATTAGTTACCATTATTTAATGTATTCACTAACATCAACTAACCATGAGCAGTACATTTGTTACTGTATTTGTTAATGTTAGTTAGTTTTTCTCAATTGCTAAAACACTATTTCTGAAACCTTGCTCCATTTTCTAAAACCATTAAACACAAAACCTCCTCTTCAAGCACTATTCACAAAACCTCTGACTCCTCTTGCAAAATGAAAAATTCGCCTCAAAACAGTTTTATCTGTGTTCAAAATCAAACACTGATCTCAAATCATAAACAAAGTGATCAAAATGATATACACTATCAAGCAATCAGTAAACAATACACCAAAAAATAGAAAACACATTTTTTAAAACATTTTTAATCTCAAAATAAATTTCGTATTTTTCTGTCCTTGTTTTGTGATGAATGAAAACATGTTCCATCATAGTAGCTCAAAACTGATCAGAAATTATTACTACTCTGCTTTGCAATTTTTTGTTCTTCCTCTTGCTTGTAGCCCTATTTTTACCAACTCATTCTCATAAAATGCATATATATCACAAATTGTATTTATTGTGCGATTTATACGCCAAAATTTGTTTTTATGTGCATATGATTTGCATTGTCATCCCATTGGATAGGTTTAGTTGTTTGGAGTACTTGCACATAACACAATATAAAGTACATATCAATTGCACAAGAAAACTGCGTAACATGCACAAAAACTCATTTTGGCAAATAAATTGCATGATTAATACAATTTGTGCTATAGATATGCATTTTCATTAGATTAGGCTGATTTTTACAGTACTGTACTCTGCATCTCACAAACTTGTCCTTTGTCTCTGCGATACTGTATTTTTTGTTCTTTGTTGATATGAAGCTGCAAACAATTAAAATCTATTGAGCAGTCAGTACTGTTAACAAATGGAAAGGAAAATTTTAAAGGCAATAGAATTTGTTCATTTGTACAGTATACAGCCTACAATGCACTGTACTTATATTGGTGGTTTCTCATCATTTAAAACAGGTTAAATCAGTTTTGAGTGGTTGTTTTCAGTAAATGACTGTTCTCCATTTGTATTTAATTGTTGCCACTTGCGTTTACACGTATGACGTGCATTAGAGAGCAGAATGTGTTTTGACAATGAGAATGTGTTTAGAGTTTTGCTGAAAAGTCCAAGTGAGATCTGCAAATTGTGTTTTACCATGTGAAATGGATTAAAGGGGGGGTGAAACACTCAGTTTCAGTCAGTGTCATGTCAATCTTGAGTACCTATAGAGTAGCATTGCATCCTGCATATCTCCGAAAAGTCTTTATTTTTTTAATAATTATATAAGAAAGATGCGCTGTTCCGAGTCTTTCCGAAAAAAGCCGAGCGGGTGGGGGCGTGTCGTGTGAGCGGAGCTAAATAATGACGTGTACAGCAGCGCTGTAGTGTTGAGTCGAGTCCGTCATCCCTAACAGCGGGAAAAAAACTTTATTCAAAATAAAAATATGGCTTTTAATCAGATACAGCCATACATCTATGATCCGGAATCAGACCCAGAGGCTGCAGTTGAACAGGAGCAGCAGCAAAAACGACTAGAGCAGGACGTCTGTATGTGGTAAGTTACAAGTTATACACTAACTATATAATATGCTTAGCGGCTTGTGTTATTTACATATTTATACTTGAATTATATCGTCGTATTTTTGTCTTTGAAGGTGTACATGTGGGAAGTGCAGTTGTGCACGTGTGTTTGTGTGTTTACGCGTGGTTTGTGTAGAGACATTTGAAGCAGTCTCACTCACCCTTCTAACGTTGGGACTGCTCCATCCTTCAGCATTAGGCGATTGGGAAAATGCGGCGTCGAGCTGGGCCTTGTGAAACAGTCGGCACCGAAATGCAGCGAACAGATATAAACATTCGCGCAACTCAGTTGCTGATCCGGAAAAGCAAATTACATCCACTGTTGCCTTAACGCGGGGTTTTGGAGAATCTGTGCAAGACTGTCTTGGTCTGGCAACCAAAAACGCACTTTTTTGGTGACATTATGTGTAATTGTCACCTGTCCAGAAATCTACAAACCAGCGCTTTGATGGGCGTAGGCTGTTGCTTTCGCTCTCTCCCTCTCTCTCTCTCACGCGCTTCCGGTAGAATTGTCCGTAAGGCCCATACAAGGAAATTCCGCCCCCACTAACGTCAATGGGGACGCATGATCTCAAAAAACTTGCCGAAACTTATGACTAACCGGAAGTAGTATTTTTGACAAAGAAATACTCCCATCAAACGTCCACCTTAACTTTTGAAACTTTGTCTATGTTTAGTATGGGATTCCAAGTCTTTAACAGTGTAAAAAGATCAGTATGCATGAAACAGCATTTCACCCCCCCTTTAAGGTATTGACAACAGACTGCACAATTAGCTAAATGAGTTCAGGCAACTGAGAAATGTGTTCAGCCGATGGGTTTTAGTGTTTTAGCAATTGAGAAAAACTGTAATAAAAATACAGCTATTCACGTTAGTTCACAGTGCATTAACTAATGTTAACAAGATTTTAATAATGTATTAGTAAATGCTGAAATTAACATTAACAAAGATAAATAAATGCTTCATAAATTGCAGTTCATTATTGGTTGTTAACTAATGAACCTTTCTGTAAAGTGTTACCAAGAAAAATTTGCTTTTTTCCCTTTTTAATTTTAGGTAATATTATTTGACACACTTTATTTTTATTAAAAGTCTATATAAAGCCTATATAAGCCTTTATATAATGGAATTTGTAGAAATTTCCGTAAGCCAAAATTTAAAAAGGCTTTAAAAGTATTGTTAGTTAATGCTGACTATTGTGTATGATAGTGTAATGTCTACACAACCTTATTAAAGTGTTCAGGCAATAAACATGCAATGCTTCCATGTATCAGGCACATTTCCACCTAATCCTACACTAACTTTTCTTCATGGAATAGAAAGAAAAGCCTTCTTTGTTCTCTTTATTCTGAACATTTTCCCTATGATGATCCTGAAAATAAACTCACCGGTGTCTACTGTTGCTATAGTAGGCTATCGGACGCAATTTTATTATATTATTTTCTATAAATTAGCTATAATACGAACGGAGCGCGAGCAATCCAGTGAAGGCGGCAAAATCGGGCTCGGGCATAAATGCAGGGCTCTAGTGGAAATGGCTCATTGACCGCCACCTACTGGTTATAGTGGTAATTCCATGTCTTTTTTAAATAAAAGTGCTTGTTTGCTAGCCTGACAGGCCAGATCCACATCAAGATGTTTGGTCTGGAAACTCACCATTGACAGGGCTCAATCCGAGGGGCGGGATCAACGGTTGTCTTTCAAACTCCCTCAACACGCCGTGCACGCAATTGGATAGCGCTACAACCAACCAGAGCAACAAAGGTGAAGGAGAACTCGTTGACAGATTAAACTTTCGAACGATCCGGACGGCAAAACTCAGAACACATTTTCCCTTCTTAAGAATGACTTCAGTGCCGTTCTTTGTTCTTTTATCAGAGAAATGCTTAACTCCAAATCTTCCAGAGTCGCGGCCAAAGCTGATTCGAAACACCGCCGTTTGTCAGCTTCTGTTTTTACTTGAAGCACGTGCACGCGCAACTTGACCTTCATTATATTAAGCCCCGCCCACTGACTCTATACACGATGTGATTGGCCCGACAAGAGTTTGGTGTTTACAGCTCAGAAGTGAATTGAGAGTTGTTAGACGAAACTCACGGCAAATTAGATTTGCTGCCGCTAGGGTGCGTCTACATTTCTAGGCTACTTGTTTGCCACAAATGGTTAGCTTTCCTACACCTTTAAACTTTAGTTTTACAAATCACCACATTAAAAATAAATAATATTAAAAACTGGATAATATTTAGAGCTTTGAAGTGCTGGAAAAAGTCTGAAGTCATTGAAAACTGTTTGAATTTCACTCTCAAAAGGTTGTACTTCTCTTTATTATTAAAATCAGAATGAAATAGATTTGCAGCCTAGAAATCTAGACGCACCCTAGCGGCAGCAAATCTAATCCGCCGCGAGTGTCGTCTAGCAACCCTCAATACACTTCTGAGCTGTAAAAACCAAACTCTGGTCAGACCAATCACATAGTGTATAGAGTCGATGGGCGGGGCTTAACATAATGAAGGCAGAGTTGCGCTTGCGTGCTTCTAGTAAACACAGAAACTGGCAAACGGCGGTCTTTCGAATCAGCTTTGACCGCGACTCTGGAAGACTTGGAGTTAAGCTTTTCTCTGAGAAAAGAACAAAGAACGGCACTGAAGTCATCTTAAAAAGGGAAGATGTGTTCGGAGTTTCGCCGACCGGATACGGCAAAAGTTTAATCTGTGAACTAGCTCCGCTTCACGTTGCTCTGGTTGGTTGTAGCGCTATCCTATCGAGTGCAGAGGGAGTTTGAAAGACAACCGTTTATCCCGCCCCTCGGATTGAGCTGTCAAAATGGTGAGTTTCCAGAGCAAACATCTTGATGTGGGTCTGGCTTGTCAGGCTAATAGATTTGTGTACAAATATAAAATCACAATACAGTTCTGAAAATGAGTTGTTTTGGATGTGCTAAACCGTGATGAAAATAATATCAATCTTAATGTTCCAGAACTGGACCCTATTTACTTCATGCAAAACACACTTTCTATTTCTTTTCTCCCTTTGCGCTTGGGGTGAAATCTGACCTTGGAAATTCTTGACAGTTATCGTGAAATGTACACTAGCACTTAATGTGTTAGCACACAGTGTTTGCACAAAACTGGATCGGCAAGCTTCTTACCCGAGACTGCCATGGTATCACTGATCCACGCAATGGAGAATATCCAGTCGTTGTGCCCATCCTGGTAAAAATATAGAATCAAATTGGAGTCTTTATATAACAGGATTGTTTTCAATTAAATTAGCCAAAGCTAGACAGTAAGAACACTTTTTTTCTTACATTTTCTGGAACCAAAGGCTGAAGCCATTAAACCATATGACATTTACACTACTTGCACAACTAGAAAGGGAGCAAAGGGCGGACTCACATCCCCAACACAGACAGGATCAAGTGTCGGAAGTCTGTACACTGCCAGGCTGTTGGGATTGTCGCCTCCAGTGGCCAGCAAAGTACGAGAGGGGTTCAGCTCTATGGCGTGGATGCCACATCCCTGCTGGACATCCAGGCCACTGACTGATCCTGTATTGTGGAAATGGAAATGGCCTCCCACTCCACTCAAACTCTGGGAGACATCTCCCCTGCCCTCTCTGTCTTTCAGCATGGGTATCCTGGTTATCTGTCCTGAGAGGACATCCACCACAAATAGCTAAAAGAAAAAAACAACACAAAAAAACTGGATTAGTAAATCATCCTTGTAGGAATCCAGTTTAAAAATTATTAGATCACTTTGGAAACGCACACAAAAAACAAAGCATAAATAGTTGAAATCTAAATATAATGCTTATGAAAGAGGATGGAGACTATCAAGCTCTCAATTGTAGTCTGGGACATCTTAACACATGTCCTACTTGTATGTATTGGAGCTTGACAGTTGCCAGTCTCTTTCGTTGTAAGGAAAAGCATTTTTGGTGAACTATAACTTTAAAGGGGTCATATAATGGTGCATGCAATTTTACAAGCTGATTGTATGGAAAATGTGTTGGCAGTGCCTGTACACAACCATCCTATAATGACAAAAATCCATCAAGTGTTTTTTTTTTTTTTTAATCTCCCTATATGTTTTCCCCCCATCTCAAATTTAGCTTTAAAAAAAAAGAGACAATTTTTCTGCCATTGCAAACATTCTCTCGTGCACCCCCGGTGGTCAATTGATACATTACAGATCTTTTTTTCAGGAGCAGCTTCTTAGCAAAACCTGCTTCATACTGACCATAGTTTTTAAAGCAGTCTGGTGAGAAATTATTTGTGCGGCGCAAATGTGAAAGCATTGATGTTGATCGGGGTAATATTCCCTTCGAAAACAAAACTGCATCTTCAGCGGTTTGGATTTAGGAACATCAGAATGACTGCTGTGTTCGTTATTACACCTAAGAACAGAACACCACAATCGCTTGGCCGCCATTCTGCTCCAGCGTATCAACATTGGCGTATCAACTATGATGAGCTCGCTCAGGGCGGGTCTGAGATGAAACGCTGCTGTCAATCAACAGTCGTGGGCTTTCCTGTAGCTCAAACTGTAGAGCGTGGTGCTAGCAACGCCAAGATCATGGGTTCGATTCCCAGGGAAAGCAAGAACTGACAAAAATGTAACATGTGTACCTTAAATGCAATGTAAGTCGCTTTGGATAAAAGCGTCTGCCAAATGCATAAATGTAAATGTGGGAGGGGCGTCTGACCGTGTGACGTCACATGGTCGAACGGCTCGATTTGAGACAGGGGAAAACATAAGGAGATTAAAAAAAACACTGGATGGATTTTTATCATTATAGGATGGTTGTATACAGGCACTGCCAACACACATTTTCATACAATCAGCTTGTAAAAGTGCATGTACCATTATATGACACTGCAGTTAACTTCTATATAGTGGTTTAATTATGTATATGAGGTATATTACGATGTTATGATGAACTATATGCCTTTCTCCACTGACGTTCTATGATGCTCAAAGCTTTTCTAAGGATGCTGATTTTTAGAAGGCAGCTGTCTGACTCTGAGATGGCGAATGGGAATATGGTCGTGTGTAACATTAGCAACACATTATCTGGCTCAAGCCAAACTCAAGCCAAAGGCTAATCACATTAATTACTATTGTGTCAGACATTTTAGAGAGCAATACGTAAAAGGCATTACATTCTTCTACACTAACCTGTAGACGACCCTGTATAACTTGTTCTGAATCAGCTGAACTGAATCAGTTTCTGATTCAAACATATATGGCTGAAATAAACCAGAATTTCTTGCCATTGTGTAGCGTTAACTACAGTACAGTTGACAGAGTGGATCAGGTATTCTGAGCTAGTAGGAGGAGTGGAGGCGGAGACTAATAATATGTGCGTCTACAAAAAGAAAACAAGGGTGAAGTTACATTCAAGCTCTTTCATGGCATGAAGAAATTGTTTCCACAGGGGGAAAAAACATTTAAACCTGTCATTTTGTTGATCAAAGTTGAGTTTTATTGGATAAAATTGACAACAGGGGGACTTTAAATCAGTTAAACTCTGTAACAGCATCAATGTACAAGCCAAAATGAGTACTGGTATCCGTTTCAATCAACAGCATGTCACAGTAGCTGCCAATACAGATGATTTAACCAGGAATATTACTGTAGCATTTTTTGTACAGGTAGGTAGTGTTTGTTTAGTATCAATGAGATCCTACGTAATAATATACATTTTAGTTAAAGTTTTAGTAATTTTATTGTGTGTTTTGTCATTAAATTTTTTTTAAATAATAACCCTGCTGGTAGGTCTACTGTTTTTGCCTTTTCTCTTGGAAGATTTAGCTTTTGCACTTTAGAAATGTAAATACCAGACTCCTATTCTTATCTACTATTTCCCAGTTTACACCAAACATCAAACTTTAAAATTTTTCACGATTTAAATGGGAGAAAAGACCATTAATTTGTGGAAGATCATAAATATATCGCCTAGCAACTTGGGGGAGAGGACGCTGGCATTTTCTGTTTGCCGCCTCTCCACCCACAAATCATGTTAACTGTACAGTTAGATTTAGATTTTATTTTCTTATGACATGACTTTGACTAGTCTAACAGTCAAAGCTACAATTGGGACTGTTGCTGATTGCTGGCAGCTACTAAGAGGACGTTGTTCGCCGTTTTCCACCGCTTCTCTGCTGTTTTTATTTGAATTGTGGCGGTTGCTTCTGGTTTGAAGGACATTCTGTGTTGCTCGCTGCGGCTGCTCTCTCTTCTGGGTGTCGGCTGCTCACTGGTGGTCTCCCTTGGGCTTGAACTGCATGGTGGCTGAGGTTGCCGGTTGATTGGTGGCATTTTCACCGGCCCAGCGTCATCAGTGTCCGGCATGATGTTGAGATGTTCCGCGTCCCGGCTGCACCGCTGTTCCGTCTTGCATTGTGGCCGTGGAATGGCTTGGGCATCTGCGCCGACCCCGGTGTGTCCACAGAAGTGCCCGGAAAACTTTATCTCCTGCATAGTGCTGCAGCGATCCCCTCTATCTGGTCTTCAGCTGTCATGCCTCGACAACGTCATCAGGACACAGCCGAATTGGGAATATGTAGCACCAGAGCGTCTAGCGCTGGGAGAAATGTAAAATATGGAGTGGACCATGGTGTGCTGTGGAGCTTACAGAGACTTTCAACCTTCAGCTCTTTTTTTCTGTTTAGAAATGCTTTATGTGTTGGTTGATTGTTTGTATTATTCTATATTTTTACTTGTTAATCATTTTTTTTAAATATTTTTTCCCTTTTCCATTGTTGCACTTTGAGATTCTTCGGAATGAAAAGTGCGTTATAAACAAAACCTATTATTATTATTAAATACAGCACTGATAACGATACATAATGAAGTACTAATGAAAAACCATCTCACCGTGTTGCATTTGGTCCCACACACCACCTGCCTGTGGTTGAGCCATTGGGAAGCGAACACCTTGTTGAGGCGGCCGAGGGAGAACTCTCTCTCTCTTAGGATTCCGGGGATGCGTCCAGCAGCAAATCCGCGGAGACTCCTCTGGAAGCTCCACTCATGCTGCTGTTGCGGGCGGAACTCCCTCCCTCTCACAGAGCACACCACCGACCGCCGGCTTTGCCACCAGTGCTGGGCGTGACACGCTGAGCTGGACACGCGGGCACGCTTGAATGCACTGTGACAACAGTCAAACTGTCAGAGGGACAAAAAGAAGTGATTCGACCAAATGTCAACAAAACCAAATGAAAACAATTTACCTACATAATAAAAGTTCTTTATCGTGCATGATGTCATTTTAAAAAATGCTATCCCTTGAAACAAACTGTAAAGCATTTACTGGCAGTTACTGATAATAATTTTCATGTTATAACCAATAAAATAAATAATTAATTAAAAATAAAATTCACAGAATAAATCAAATATATTTAACTAAATAACTAAATATAAACCACTTAAAACTAAAATCAATCATTTTAAATGCTACCAAATAAATACAAGCATCACAACATTATAATTTACAGCATGAAATGGATTAATTAATCAATAAAATGTATGAAATTATAAAAAAAAATATCAGTGTTTGCAAGAATCACTAAGCGAGCATTAAATCATCCTCATAAAACTGTCCAGAGCTTTAGTTTTACCTTACAAAAATGATCTTTGTTAGTAAATTGCACATTATCTCTCTCTCTCATTCTGATTATGTAACCTTTTTTTAAACAGAAACCCAAAATTATGCGAACAATCTCACAGGACATCTGTTTTAGGTGGCTTCTTTGCAATCCAGCACTGTGTAGGCACTTTTGCAGCTTTTTAAAAACAGCTTGCGTTCGAAGAAAAACACCTGGTGGCACCACAAATTCATCACCTCTTCCTGCTAACAGAACTTTATACAATCAAACACGATAAATTGCATCAAAACAGCAAACCAACAAAAGCGAGGGTGTAAGACTGAAAAAACTATGCCGAAATGTCTGAATGAAGAACAAGGACTCTCTGAGAAAATAAAGGAAATTAGCATCTGAGCTTATTCATAGAGTTAGGGTCTCTGTCCGAGACGACATCACACTGAGTGAATCATCTATGAATGACTCTAATTTACATGCCTTTCCTTTCACATGAAACTTCCCCCAAACTACTGCTCCCACAAACTTGAGATCACCTGAAATGCACCAGAAATCTCTTTGTTACAATGTCAATCCTCACAATGCAGTATTATATGTGTTTGATATCGTTTGAAATGTCTCAGTGCGACTGGTACAAATATCTCAACTCCACAGAAGTAAACTAGAACATCATGAATGTTTTAAGGGTTTAAAGATATCTTTCCTTGGTGTATGGTGGGTGTGGCTTTCAGCCATTTGGCCTCTCTTCTAATCAAGTCTATAGAACTTGATCAATGCAAATTCCTATTGTGATGGGTATGTATCTGGTTCTGGGTATTTAAGGAAATGTTGCAAAGAGCTCAAGGCTTGACACTTTAAACCGGTCAGCCCGTAATGTTGGATGTCTCAAAATAGCCAGCATTATGTAGTTTTCAGAAGTCAGGTATACATTTCATTCTTTACTTCAGACTATTTGATGTTATATATGGATTACCTTTGAATTGACTATGTAATTGGCTTTATACATTTACCTGACTGTAAATAAATTGTTACACTTTGATGGATTCTGACTTGCTCTGGAGTTATTCAGGTTGGGTATAATTTCAACAAAGGGTTAAACGGAATAATTAAATGTGTACTTAAACTATTAAAAATGAATGACCAAATAACCAATTGGCATTCTAACCTAAATTCTAAATTATCATTAAATGGAGTCAGATAACGAGGGATTGGAATAAAATCCCCTTTTCCCCGCTGAAAAGACGAACGCGCAGCGAACTTCACCCGCCGATCGTTAACCTCCATTGGGACGATTTGGGCGGCCTTACAAAATGGTGACCAGCCTCCGTGATGTTGCAACTCTCTTACGAGCAACGTCTTTTCAGCGAAGTATTCGATTTTAAAATCAACAAGAGGTTTGCACTTCTCTTTCTTCAGCTGTTCTGGTAAGTAAAATTCTTTTTGCCCTTTTAGAAATGTTTAGGGAAAAACAGACGCATCCCATATAGACACATTAATAGAATGGGTCGGAATACCCAATGTTAGACCGGAACCGCAATCCGGTGGGGTTTAAGAATTTAGATACATCACATACCAGGGACATGATAGCGACAGCGCAGTAGAGGAATTAAAACTCATGTTATGGATTTTAAAATATTTCTTTGTCGGCGTAGACCTACAACAACTAAACCTAAATTGGAAAAACATCTTCCAAACTATTTCCTGAGACTCGATAAGCATTTGTAAATTAGAGTGTTTTTAAAATCAGCTAAATGCTTTCTCCGTTGTTTTATTAGCTGCAACAAACTAGCAACACACGATGAGAACGAGCAAACAATAGAATTAAAAATCTAAGTTTGTAAACAATTGGAAGACATTTGTGATTTGATAAATAGCAAAGTTTATATTTGTTTATGAAAAGCAAAGTAGGAAAACAGGCTGATGCATATGCAACATGTAAAAATGAAGAGAACTTTTTGTTTGATCAAAATTGGCTACAGCTATTATTGCCACACAGCTAAATTACTCGTGGCTACAAATGATTAAGAGGTGGTACGATTCAAATCTAAGATTGATACACAGAATGATAGTGATGTTGTTACTGTATTTTTGTTAAGAAACCTCATGATGTTTCTGAGTGGCTCAGCGAGCCCACGGGCCGTACCACGCCCACTCGGAGAACAAAGACTTTCTCTCTATGTTCAATGGGAGCGTTTAGCCAAATAAGTAACACCTAAATCTATCACATTTTGTAAATTCAGTTAAAATTGCCACTGTGCTGCCAAGCAGATTAGTCTGTAAATAGACTAAATCAAGCAAATAGGCATTTGTAATCTAAAAAGAGATACAACGAATGTGCTTGCATCAGTCTTGAACCAGTCTTTCATATTCAAATGTATTGGCATGAAAATAAAATCCGAAACCTCACTCAAAACAGAATTCAAGCAGGAATTTGACTGCACTCAGCATGTGCTGCTAGTTCATTGGATGTTAACACCAACAGAGTCGCTCATTGGCCTTAAGCCTGACTGTTGTTGTGCAAGCAATGTACATGCCAGCCAGTTGTGACTGCAGGGCCGAATCAAAATCATTATCTTTAAGACATTTTGATAAATATGTTGTTGCGTTCGATTTAATTTTGATTTACTCTGAAATTATTGATTTTAGTGCATTAGGATGTATTGTTACCGCAAATCTGTCAGGTTAGTAACGGACTGGAGTTCAGTTTTTGGGTGGAGCTTTGAGGCACGCCGACTGAGATTTTAGAGTTCCGCCTAACGCTTGGTATTAGTTCGTATGCATTTTCAAATTTGTAATTGTACTAAACACGTGCGCATTGAACACACGATAGTTGTTTGTGTTAATAAAAACACCTAGGCTATTTAAGTTTATTCTTTAAAACACAAGATTGCTTTAATGTAAGTGTATGAAACACTTAGGATAAAGGTTGTAGATGCTATATGCATTCTAGACCATGTATCTTGAGAAAAACTGAATAAATGTGGTTCTTTGTTGAATTTGTTTGTCTCCCAGGTGGAGCATAGGATTGCCATGTGGCTACAGTGTTATTCAATTGCATTAACCATGAAAATGCTATAACGTATGTTGTGTTAATAACTCAGTGGATCATGTACATCCATGACACCACAAGACTACGCTCAGGTTAGTAACACGGACTAGAACACAGTTTTTCGGTGGAGCATAAAAGCACACCAGGCTGATGTTTTAGAGCTCCGACTAACACATTGGCGTTCAGATACGTAGACTTGGACTGCGGGTTGAAAGACTAAAGACGTCTTCCGTTTAGAACAATAACAAATTGTTAGACCAATCTAAATAGGGCAACCCTAATTCCTGATTGTTGTAATATTGCTCTAAATTACGTAGACGTGGAAAACCACGGCATGATTATAGAAAGTCACCATTAGAGATAGTAAGTTGGTCACTTGAATCTGTGGTGATGGTCATGGGCCTCTGATTGAAAGCAGTTTGCATTAATTACGAGAATTCAAACCCAAGGGGACTGAACAAAAATATCTTGGAATGATCAACGTGTAGCACGGGCGTCCAAGATATCAGTCGTATGGCCTCTACTGACGACCAAGACTGACGAGTTTGTGAATACTCATGTTATCGGAATCTTGGTTTACTGACTATAACTCAATGTAAAAGATTTAACCTCTGTCTACTTGACCAAGACTGATAAGTTTGTGATTATGGGCCCGCATACTGGAAAGTGCGAAGACCCTGTGACTCTAAGAACCTAGTGAATGATTTCAATAAAGTAAAGAGTTAAGCAGAATAATCAGACATTAATTCATATTTATAAAGTATTAGAAATAATTAAAACGTTTACATTATTGAGTCAGATAAAAAATTGAGGTAATGCAATAAGAAATGTATTCGATTTTAATCTTGTGTTGCATTGGTTCAATTCCCAGTGCCAAAAGGGAGGGGTTGTGCTGTTATCTTTTGCCTTTACAAGAACACAGCTATATGTGTGGCACTGATAATAGCAAACCAATTCACCCTTCACCACAGAAGTACCTCAATTTTTTTTTTACAGGTCACAGAGACCTCAAATAATCAAATGTGTGTGCGACACCGTAAAACAAAATTCAATGCAGACAACACCAAAACAGGTGAATCAATTTCTGCCCACAGATCTGACTGTAAAGAGAGCAACTGGAAATAAAGCCATGGGAACCAACCCATCGGAATTCATGACAGTATGAGCGATAAATGCTCTGATTAATTCAGAAAAATTCTCCAGCAAAACTGGGGTCTCTAATGCTCACAGCAGACTGTGAAGGCTCGACTGTAAGAACAGTTTTAAGGTGTCACACACTGTACTAAAACAACAGCAACAATTCAGACCTGGCCGATGAAACTCTGTTTCATGTGACAGCCAGGATGAAAATTGCAACAGACATAATAGTGCCATTCAAATAAGTCCAAACCTGACTGTGAAGCTGTTGATAATGTCAGAATTAACTGTGATTCTCTGCATTATTTTTGTCTCAGGTTTACAACTGCAATTCCTTGTAGGATGGACACCAAGATGGGGCTAACACCCCCATCAGAGCCAAAACAATGGAATTGTCAGAACAACCTGGAATGATGGAGATGGGTGCGAAAACACTTAATGGGGTCATTCACACTTCACAAAATGACCTACCAGTGTAGCACTGGAACTAAATTTTGCAACACAGATTGTTATTGATAAGACTCCACCCATCTCCCAAAAACAAACACAGAACACAGAACACACACCTCCTTCACTACACCCTCATATCACCTGAAACAGATCAAATCTGTCCAGGTTGTACACTACACATCATAGATGGCATAGAGTCCAAAAGTGTTACTTCACTAAAGATCTATTGTCCATCTTTTCACACCAACAGATCCAAATAGCTTCAAACACACAGGACAGTAGAGTTGGTCACATGATGACAATCTAACGAAGACACACACACACACACACACACACACACACAGACACACACACACTCACTCTCTCACAGTCTCTCAAAGTCTCTCTCTCACACACACACACACACACACACACACACACACGCACACGCACACGCACACACACACACACACACACACACACTCACGCACACACACACACACACACTGTGACAAGGAATACACAATCTCCATTATTGTATGACTAAACATATTTAGATCTGCCTTAATTGCATTGGAAGATTCCTGAACAAACACAGTGGTTATTATATATATATGTATATCTTCATAATTGTGATTGAATATTGAATATTATTGATGATGTTATTATTATATGCATATCATCTATTTTAATATATAAACTGCACTGACTTTTTGCTGCATTTCCTTAGGTAATCCAGACCAAGAATACTTAAATTCCGCTGTCACTTTATCACAGTGATAGTGAAGAATTAGGTGATTAAATACCACCCCACCAATTATGACCTTAAAAAAACACTTGAGAGAAGGTGTACCAATCGCACTGCTGACGTGAACCCACATTGTTTTTTATTTTTGTTTTCTTGCATTGTATGTTCTTATGCATTTCTCTATGGCTTTAAGTTCATCAGTGTTCAGTCGTTAAGTGGACATTAAGACTCTTTTCAGGTGTCAACTACGGAGAAGCCTTCCACCCATTGAAATCTACCCAGTGAACCACACCATTGGAGGTGTGAGAATTACACAAGGAGAGTCAGATTATCGGGAAGGTGCAGAAGCAGAAGCTTCCCCATGAAGAAGTGACACGTTAACTGAACATTCACCAAGGTCCGAGACTGACTCTATGAACATGCTGTGCTGAACCACAGGTAGAACACCTGAACACATTCACCCACCAGCTTAAACTCAAGCTACACACACCTGGTAAGACGGTGTCCTGCAGGTGAACAAAGAGCCTTCCGAAGGGCTCTGCAGCTGCTAAGACAATTTCGTCATCTCAAGGATTGAACCAACGTCTAACCAACATCTAACAGTGATCCCATAGGACCACCAGAGTTTGACCCATTGGGATCAAGAGGTGGAACTGTAAGACTGAAAAAACTATGCCGAAATGTCTGAATGAAGAACAAGGACTCTCTGAGAAAATAAAGGAAATTAGCATCTGAGCTTATTCATAGAGTTAGGGTCTCTGTCCGAGACGACATCACACTGAGTGAATCATCTATGAATGACTCTAATTTACATGCCTTTCCTTTCACATGAAACTTCCCCCAAACTACTGCTCCCACAAACTTGAGATCACCTGAAATGCACCAGAAATCTCTTTGTTACAATGTCAATCCTCACAATGCAGTATTATATGTGTTTGATATCGTTTGAAATGTCTCAGTGCGACTGGTACAAATATCTCAACTCCACAGAAGTAAACTAGAACATCATGAATGTTTTAAGGGTTTAAAGATATCTTTCCTTGGTGTATGGTGGGTGTGGCTTTCAGCCATTTGGCCTCTCTTCTAATCAAGTCTATAGAACTTGATCAATGCAAATTCCTATTGTGATGGGTATGTATCTGGTTCTGGGTATTTAAGGAAATGTTGCAAAGAGCTCAAGGCTTGACACTTTAAACCGGTCAGCCCGTAATGTTGGATGTCTCAAAATAGCCAGCATTATGTAG
This sequence comes from Pseudorasbora parva, assembly GCF_024679245.1. Lineage (NCBI taxonomy): Eukaryota > Metazoa > Chordata > Actinopteri > Cypriniformes > Gobionidae > Pseudorasbora > Pseudorasbora parva. The sequence continues at coordinate 12,675,302 of NC_090189.1, read as the reverse complement.
TTTTCAGAAGTCAGGTATACATTTCATTCTTTACTTCAGACTATTTGATGTTATATATGGATTACCTTTGAATTGACTATGTAATTGGCTTTATACATTTACCTGACTGTAAATAAATTGTTACACTTTGATGGATTCTGACTTGCTCTGGAGTTATTCAGGTTGGGTATAATTTCAACAAAGGGTTAAACGGAATAATTAAATGTGTACTTAAACTATTAAAAATGAATGACCAAATAACCAATTGGCATTCTAACCTAAATTCTAAATTATCATTAAATGGAGTCAGATAACGAGGGATTGGAATAAAATCCCCTTTTCCCCGCTGAAAAGACGAACGCGCAGCGAACTTCACCCGCCGATCGTTAACCTCCATTGGGACGATTTGGGCGGCCTTACAAGGGCATCCATTTGATGCTAAAGCCACCTGGCAGACAAAGCGATCGTGTGCTCCCGGCAAGCGTTGACAAATCAAATATAGCCATGACAGGGGCGTGTAAAACCAGTGGCTTGAAGTATATCAGCTTCACATTGTTCCCGTAGTCCCAACAATGAGTGTGTGTGAGACGGACGCTCATTCATTTTAATGCTTGTTCCCGCTAAACAACGCTGACATCATAATGCTTATAATCAAGACACCATCACCCATATAAATAACTTTTGCTGAAATTACATCATCTCTCCTGAGTGAGATCTTGTCATAAACACTGGTGTGTTTCTACTCCAGTAAAGCCTTTTCAATCCCCCTTCAGGCCAGTAAACGTCAGCCATATCTGACTGACCCAGATCCTAACGGCCAAGTAGGTCAGAATAGGATCTTAGTCAATACACGGCCACCTTCCCATTCACAAACTCTGCAAAAGTGTATAATCATACAAAGAAAAATGACCTTCAAGAGTGGTAAAGCTGTGGGAAACCTGCAAGGATCAGCATTAACAATCAAGCTCTCCTACAAAGATATCTGACATCATCTGACCCCTATAGTCCCGCCCCCAAATTCACACCATTGGTTGATCCTGGGCTGTGCTGGTCGGGATACACAAACAAACATTTCAAAAGGGGTAAACCTGCAAACACTTTGAGATGTAGTTGTCTGTATATTAAGCTATGCTATGTGAAAGTACTGAAGCATGAAAAAAACACATTATTATAATACTAAAATTAATAATATGAAATTTAAATAAAAACAGTGAGATGAACACAAAGTCTAGACAATCATTCACTTCATAAAGTCAGTTATTTGGCCTATGATATCAGTGACTTGTTTTAATGATTTTCTCTTTTAGATTTGGCTGTCACACCGAGATATATACACCAAGTACTAACTTGTGATAACAGAAATAAACCTTCAACAAAGCCAAAAAAGGAAAGCAACTGCTAGTCTTCCAATCAGTGTGTTGCTTTAGTTTTAAGTCTAGATAACAACACCAGTAAAAAGTCACACGGGTATATTTGTGGCAATAGCCAACAATACATTGTGTGTTTGACTTTTATTCCAAAAAACATTAAAATAATAAGTAAAGATCATGCTCCATTAAGATATTTTGTAAATTTCTTACCGTAAAAATATTTTAAAAAAAATCAATATTAGTAATATGCATTGCTAAGGGCTTCATTTGGACAACTTTAAAGGCGATTTTCTCACTATTTTGATTTTTTGCACCCTCAGATTCCAGATTTTCAAATGGTTGTATCTCGGCCAAATCAGCTTTCATGTGATGTATAAATTTATAGACTGACCGTTATGACTGGTTTTCTGGTCCAGGGTCACATATATTCAATCTATATAAAATAACTTATAGGTCTGACGAAATGTGGCTCTAGAGTTATATTACAATAGAGAGAAAATCGAATAACTTTACATGACAAAAATATGAAATGTTGATACGTTCAGACCTGTATATAACGTTTTGTATCGTAATCAAGAATCATTGTGCCGCAAAAGACACACTGTGTTCTTGATATTTCTCAAATTAATCATGAAATAATGGAGAACGACAGCAGATCTCAGTCCTCCTGGGCGACTGATCAGTTAATGCTGTCTGGCCCTTGCTGGAGTATCATCATCCTGTAATCTAGTGCAGGATTAAGACGTACTCATAACCTTAAATGACGTACTCATAACCTTACACATAACATTAAATGTACAAGGCAACTAATAAATGATTACACATGAATAAACCAGCTAACCAATGCCAGATCAATGTCAACAACAACTAAGTTCACAACCCCCCCATTAGCCTTTAGCCAAGTAACGTTAAGCAGACTGGTGGTGCTAACATTAGACTGCAATCTTTTCCTGTTTGTAAACTGTCACATTTTTGAGCTTCTGTTTCCCATTATACGTGCTTATTATTTTATAAATAATGAGAGGCTAGCATATGGCTGCATAGTGTTTTAACTATAAGAGATCTGCTGTTTTTTTACCTGTTGTTCCTTGGGCTCCTCTGCTTTCCTTTTCCTGCTAACTGTTTTTCTCGCCATAGCCCGACACGCACAGGTCCCTCACCCACATGGAGGGTAGCAGCGACGCTGGGAAGTGGATCATATAATGGCGATGGGGTTGTTACGGCGGCCTCTGGGCTGGTGAAGCGGCGCGACTAATCGAATCCAACCGAGTCGCGGCGGCCGAGGATGAATCGAATAACCGCCCGACTCTGTTCCAGTGGGCGATCCCCGATCCGTTTGATTTGGGTCGTTTTTAGGGCAGGTTTGTTTGCTTTCCGCCTGTGTGGAGGAGCTACAACGGTACAGCTGCCCCTCCCCTGCACCGAGCTCACTTTTCACCTATCTTCTTTCTCTCTCTCCGTCCGTCGTTCTCCTGACAAAAACGCGTCATCCGACAACGTACATCACCGCGCGCAGCCGCAATCCAGTCAAACATCAACAAAAACAAGGTCAAGCGTACGCGTGCGCGTCGGTTGCGTGCGTGCGCGCGCCCGCTTGACCTTCTCACGTTCTACGCCTCACGTTTCATTTTCTACTTGTAAATTGTTCTGCTTTTGAAATAGATTATTTCATTTCGGTGCTTTTTAAAGTCCATAAAGGAAGTTATGCACTTAATAATGTACAATAATTGGCTGGATAAAAATTAGCTCTGGTCATCAGATTCAACTCAATTTAATTTGGAAAACAAACAAGTCAACATTACGTTAACATTAGTAGTCGTTGTGTTTAATCTCTCTACAAAGTTGTTTATTAGGTTAATTATTAATTTCTGTTATGCTATCATTTATTGGCGTCGCTAAATTTAAATTAAGTTGTCAGTTGTTTAAAATATTCCTACAAATTTTTAATGACTGATTAAAAATTTGATGAATTTGAGTTTGACCTGTAACTTTTATGCAATTTAAAATGTTTAAATTAAATATAAACATTATTTACAATAGTTTTTAAGAGAAATATAAAGTACTATGTTTTGTTTTAAAATGATTACTGAATAGTGATGGGAAAAAAAGGGAACATTTCCAAATTATTTAATAAAAGTTCGGAGATTACTGAATGAGATGCATTGAATTAGTTATGTCCTCCTCTCTGATTATTGGATTGGTTAATATAAATATTCAGATCACAGATAACAATGCTTTTGGCTGATGCACAAATATTTATTTTGTCACACAATAAGCTGTTTAACAACCTGAACTAACACACGGGATGTTAATTTCCTTAAACCTGTGACCTTTGTTGGTGCTAACTTTCTGTTTAAGTTCTGCTGGAAGTTTCACCATGCAGCTATAAAAGCAAAAGAGTTAATTAAAGTTCAGGTTCTTTTTGTGCTGCTTGTGGACAAAATCTGCATCATTAACACCAGCAGCTGCACTTGATGACTAAGTTTGCTGTAGTCTGAAATAATCTGCAAGAAGACTAAACATTTGAAATTACTTTTAAGAGCAACAGATCTCCGTGTCGTTTAGACAAAAGCCCTCCGATCTGTTCTACCTGTCCATCAGGTTCAGGACATTTCCCCATTTACAAGAATAACAATAGATCTGCATTTGAGCGCTGACTCACTCACTTTGTGATCCAGCTAGCAGTGGGTTTGCTCTGTTCTTTTCAGCCTTTTCTAGTCTGTTCATTCTAGACTGAGGGATGCTGACACAAAAAGTAGACTAGGAAGAACCATGTATCAAGAAGAACCATCTATCAAGAACATATATGGGTCATATTTCATCTTTAAAAAAAAGTGTAGATTTTGCATCAAGACAATTTTATGACAATTAATTGTTTTTTAATGGCAATTTTATATTTGTAATTCTCATTACACACACACACACACACACACACACACACACACACACACACAAGGAGAATACTGTGGAAAAGTCTTTAGCACAGTCTTAATATCAGTTTACATTTCCAAGCATTCCTTTTGCCTTTAATTGTAATAATCCAGTACGATTTTTTTATGCACAAGGAGTCTGACAACAGCCGGTATGCTCCAACACGGAGATCTGATCTCACCATCATCGGGGTCTGTCTGTGATCACATGAAGAAACAGGAAAAATTGAGTTAGACTAAATCAAGAAGAACTGTGCCAATGTCTCAAAGATACTTGAAAAAACCTGATTATTACAATTCATGGCAAAAGGAATGTTTGGACAGTGCTAATATATACACTCACCTAAAGGATTATTAGGAACACCTGTTCAATTTCTCATTAATGCAATTATCTAATCAACCAATTACATGGCAGTTGCTTCAATGCATTTAGGGTTGTGGTCCTGGTCAAGACAATCTCCTGAACTCCAAACTGAATGTCAGAATGGGAAATAAAGGTGATATAAGCAATTTTTTAGCGTCGCATGGTTGTTGGTGCCAGATGGGTCTGAGTATTTCACAATCTGCTCAGTTACTGGAATTTCACGCACAACCATTTCTAGGTTTTACAAAGAATGGTGTGAAAAAGGGAAATACATCCAGTATGTGGCAGTCCTGTGGGCGAAAATGCCTTGTTGATGCTAGGAGAATGGGCTGACTGATTCAAGCTGATAGAAGAGCAACTTTGACTGAAATAACCACTCGTTACAACCGAGTTTTGCAGCAAAGCATTTGTGAAGCCACAAGACACACAACCTTGAGGCGGATGGGCTACAACAGCAGAAGACCCCACCGGGTACCACTCATCTCCACTACAAATAGGAAAAAGAGGCTACAATTTGCATGAGCTCACCCAAATTTGACCCAAAAATGTTGCCTGCTCTAATGTGTCTAGAATATAAACGGTTTCTGTTGAGACATTCAGATGGTAGAGTCAGAATTTGGCGTAAACAGAATGAGAACATGGATCAATCATGCCTTGTTACCACTGTGCAGGCTGCTGCTGGTGGTGTAATGGTGTGGGGGATGCTTTCTTGGCACACTTTAGGCCCCTTAGTGCCAATTGGGCATTGTTTAAATGCCACAGCCTACCTAAACAATGTTTCTGACCATGTCCATACCTTTATGACGACCATGTACCCATCCTCTGATGGCTACTTCCAGCAGGATAATGCACCATGTCACAAAGCTCAAATAATTTTAAATTGGTTTCTTGAACATGACAATGAGTTCACTGTGCTAAAATGGCCCCCACAGTCACCAGATCTCAACCCAATAGAACATCTTTGGGATGTGGTGGAACAGGAGCTTCATGCCCTGGATGTGCATCCCACAAATCTCCATCAGCTGCAAGATGCTATCCTATCAATATGGGCCAACATTTCTAAAGAATGCTTTCAGCACCTTGTTGAATCAATGCCATGTAGAATTAAGGCAGTTCTGAAGGCAAAAGGGGGTCAAACACAGTATTAGTATGGTGTTCCTAATAATCCTTTAGGTGAGTGTATAGGGGTTGGACAATGAAACAGTGTTGGAGGTTTCACACTAATCTTCACTGATTTTACATTTCATCAGTAAGAACAGAGTATGAAGGTTGAATATGCAGAGCAATAGCACAGCTGTACATAAAATCTTGCAATCCACACAACATAATTGGACACAGAGAAAAATTAAAAGAAAAATTATTGGTGTGTCTCGCTGGCTCATCTGTGACCAGGACAGCAAGTCTTTGTGGTGTTTTGAGTGGTGTGGTATTCAGTGTAATGTCAGCAACACAGGACAAACCACATTCAACAGGAGTAACTGACGATGGAACAGGAAGCTGACTGAAAGGGATGTCAAGGTACTAACCCGGATTGTGTCACAAAAAAAACATAAAAATAAACCACTGCGGAATTTAATATGCACCTCAACTCTCCTGTTTCCTCTGAGAACTGTTAGTCTGAAGCTTCACAGAGTCAATATTCATGGTCGGACTGATCCCTCAATGCCAAATGTTGGTTTCTTTGGTGCCAGCATTGCAAATCTTGGGATGTGGACATTGTGAAATGTATAGTTAATTGATGAGTCCACCTTCACTGTCTTTCCCACATCCTTAAGAGTTGCAGTGTGAATAAGCCCTGATGAATCTTAAGACCCGGACTGTTCCTTGCCCAGAGTGAAGAATGCGGGTGGATCTGTGATGGATTGGGCTGCAATATAATGCCATTCCCTACTGTGCTCGAAGGTCTCGTCGCTGCCAAAGACTGCCGAATCGTTCTGGAGGACCATCTGCACCTAATGGTTCAAACTGTGTACCCTGAAAGGGGTGCTATGTGTCAGGATGATAATGCACCAACCAATACACGCAGCAACACTTGTAACAGATGAACATGAAAGTGTAGTTGAACATCTCCCATGGCATGCATGCAGTCCCCAAATCTAAATATTTTGAGCCACTTTGTGGTACTTTTGAGGAGCAAATAAGAAAATATTCTTTTCCACCAGCATCACATAGTAACTTGACCACTGTTCTACTAGAGAAATGGCTCAAAATCTCTCTGGCCACTTTAAAAGGACTACTATCTATCATCCCAAAGATGAATTGGTGCTGTATTGGCCACAAAAGAAGTGCCTACGCCATACTAACCATTTGTTTCAGCTTCATTGTCCAACCCACACACACACACACACACACACACACACACACACACACACACACATATATATATATATATATATATATATATATATATATATATATATATATATATATATATATATATATATATATATATATATATATATACATGTTTTCACTATGGAAGTCAATGGGGCCCATCATCTGTTTACTTCTCCATATTCTTCAAAATATCTGCTGTGTTCAGCAGAAGAAAGAAATCAATACAAGTTTGGAACAAAGGGTGAGTCAATGACGACAGAATTTTCATTTTTGGGTGAAGGGCTGTTTTTGTACCTAAAACAGTAAAAAAATAAAATAAATAAATAAATAATAATAACGCACATCTGGCTGCTAAAGAATTCAGCACTTTAATTCATAATGGGCCATATGAGCTGCCCAATAACCTATATTTGCCCCCTGGGACATCTCTTTCAGAACTAATTCCATCTCAGAGGAAAGTGCTTGATGTAATTTGAACAGTATCAACAGTAACACTGTCTTGTTTGAGGTTTTTAGTTCTGTCTCATGCCAGGTAAAAGCCTTTTACAATTGAAGACTGCTGTCTATTTGACACCTTTAATGAGTCAAATGAGGGTTTCTAGCAGCTGGGGCATTAAAAAAATCTAAACTAAAATCTAAGTGTGTGTGTTCACTACTCACGTGTGTGCACTAACTTGGATGAGTTGGATGACTAATTTGGATAAGTGGGTTTCCATTCTTGCCCTTCACTTCCACTTTCAAATGCATTGGTGTGATGGGAACCAAAGTAAAAAGAAAATAAGAATAATAATCTAAATAAATAGCACACTCACATTTTTTGAGGCGAATGTCACAAAAAATCTCAAGAACATATGCAGATCATGTTTCACTGCAAAACCAAAAGAAAGAAAAAATGTAAAGTCTTCGTCATTAAGATCTCATTAAGACCATTATTTCAGTGAATAAAATGATGCAAAACAAACAATAAATTAATGGTCTTAAAATGTGCTTGGTTTTCTTTATACTACACACAAATCAATTATTTAAGATTTTGGGGTGGAATATGACCTGGATTTTTTTTCATGACATTTACCCTGCTGATAACCAAAGGTCAAAATTCAGTATCAAAAAGTATGAGGTTACACATTGGACCTGTTAGTTAATGATGCAAGTAAAGTTCATACATTGCACAGTTCTGCCTCTTTTTCTCCTTTCCTCTAAGAGGAAGCCATTATCTCTTGTTTGAGCAAGTTGGCCAATCCCATATGTGGTATTTGAACAGACATACAGGTTTCCTCTGATGACCAAAGCTCTATAAATCCATTCAAATAGTTTCTTATGGCCCAAAATATGCCACAATTATCCACAAGAATAATTCACAGTAACAGTCAAGGCAACAAGAATTCACAGTCCCACCTTCAGATCTATTGCACATCAGGTGAACTATGGTTCAAAAGATCGGGGTCGGTAAGATTTAATCAATGTTTTTATCATCCATCAGCTGGATTAAATCGTTCTGAAAGAGAAATTGTTTCTCTGTGCCGTTATCGTTATAGCTGAGGTGTGGACTCTGCTATTTTTTTAATATTGAGAAAGATTTTTAGAACTATATCTTTATCTTCCCTGGTGTGACTGAGCCTTTATTCAGGTTTTCTAAAAAAGAAGTATGCTCACCAAGACTGCATTATTTGATCAAAAATGCATTCGACAAGTCATTTAATAATTTAACCCATATACGCTATTTGTTTAGGGTGTACATTCGGAATGTTTGGGGTCTCACTCACTGTAATACTGTAAAACACTGTGGTGTACACTGTAAAACATTTTTTTTAAAAAACAGTTACCCGAGTGCCTTAAAATTTTGAGTACATTGAATACAATGAACATTTATGAGAATCGACAACCTTTATTTAAATATTGTTCAAATATTTTGTACATATATTGGGTAATTGCGTGCGTTTTATTTGTGATGATGCAGTGAAACATGCACTGTAAAAAAATTCAGTCCACAATTGAAAATTTTCTAGTGAATGATCACATCTAAATATTTTAGTTGCCTAAATTGAATTTGTTTCTGCATCAATTCACAGAAATTCAATTTGGCCAACTGAAAAATTTAGATTGTTAAATTGGGGCCAATATTTTGATTTTCTATTTATTAAACCAATTTCCTTCATTGTATCAACTAAAAAAAATTATTTCAATAAACTCAAAAATTTAAGGCCACTAGGTTACTTACTTGTTAAACCAACAAAAACAAAAAAATTGCAGAGCAGCTTTGCAGGGATTTTATGTCAAATTCACTTTAAAGACAAAATACATTTCACATTTATTCCTGTGATGGCAAATTTCCAGCATCATTACTCCAGTCTTCAGTGTCACATTATCTTTCAGATATCACTATAATATTCTGATTTGGTGCTCAATAAGCCATTTCTAATTAATATCTAACAGAAAACTGCTGCTCAATATTTTTGTGGAAATGTGGTTTCCAAATATTTCTGCAGTTCAGGTTTTACTCATTCTTTGATGAATAGAAAGCTCATAACGGGGTTTATTTTGAAATAAAGATCACTTTTGATCAATTGTATGCATCCTTGCTGAACAAACGTATCAATTTCTTTAAAAAAAAATCTTGCTAACCCAAACCTTTTGAATTCTAGTGTACCTCCAATTTTCTTCTGCTTTATCCAATACATTTCAGAACATATCTCATATTAACGTGTTCACCTCAGTAGGGTGTGTTAATTTTCTCAATTTCTTTATTACAGATGGAAACCGACAGTGTATCTTTACAGATCTTTTAATATGTTTATATTAACATTTGTGATTCAGTGTGCCTGTGCAGTATTTGCATGTCATTTATATGAAAATGTGGCGGCGTCATTTAAATTTTGCAGCTCCAGCTGAATGTACCAATTTGTCTTGCCAAATGTGTTAATTCCAGTGCAAAAGCCAACCGGGCAAACTCACAGAATGGTGATTAGTTCTGTTAAAGCAGTTCCTAATCAGAGAGCAAAGAAACACAATCTCAAAATAGGACAAATAAAGAAAGATAAAGTGTTTTCGCCTGTCAAACATATAAACAACGTATGAACAAACAAACAGCAGAGACAGAATAGAGAGAGGGCACTTCTGTGGGGTTTTCTGTTCAGCCATGGGTTGTATTTATGAATGTTCAGGTTTCAGTTTTCGAAAGCCTGCGTCCAGCAGCGGGAGATGGCAGCGTAATAGCTTCGAGTGTCACTCTGAGTCCGTATTCTGTCAAACCTGGTGTCAATGGGGCTCCGCTCAATTCTGTTTCGCCAGTACCGCCCAGTCTAGCCTGTCACCATGGCAACAGAGACACTAGCCAATGCCGATACTCGAAGGAAGGTTTAGGCTCCTCCCACCCATCACTGTTCTAAGATCACTTAACAGACATACAACTGAAGAGGGATGAATGCACAGTTAGGTGGTGCCATCAATCCCTACTCCAAGAGGTATATCTTTATTAGGATATAAAATCGCCTGTCCTGTCTTAGAGATAAGAGAATCACATCCTTCCACAGCCAGGACACCACGGAGGGCCAGGGGAGGGGTGGCTCCAGGTGGACAGACTCTCGAAAGCTCAGCTCGCAGCTGCTCGGGCCATCAGATCCTCCAGCGCCTTGTCTTGGTCATTATTGTGCACAAGCAGTACCTCTTTAATAGTGTTCCTCTCAAAGCCCATTTCCCCAAACCGTGACATCAGCTGCAGAAACTCAAAAGCCTATGGTAGAAAATGTTGCATATATATAAAAAAGTATTAAGTTTAAATACATACACTTTTTGACTCCATAGCATATAAAAGGACATGTAATGCAGAATGTCCAGAATGGGCACATTTTATTTACCTCACTTAAATAGTTAGTTCACCCAAAAATGAAATTGATGTCATTAATGACTCACCCTAATGTTGTTCCACACCCGTAAGACCTCGTTCATCTTCAGAACACAGCGTGAGATATTTATATTTAGTCCGACAGCGTATCTAAGTGTATTCACACTATACTGTCCATGTCCAGAAAGGGAATAAAAACATCATCAAAGTAGTCCATATGTGACATCAGTTAGTCCATTAGAATCTCTTGAAGCATCGAAAATACATTTTGGTCCAGAAATAACAAAAACTACGACTTTATTCAGCATTGTCTTCTCTTCCGCGTTTATTTGAGTTTTGAAAACAAATGCGGAAGAGAAGACAATGCTGAATAAAGTCGTAGTTTTTGTTATTTCTGGACCAAAATGTATTTTCGATGCTTCAAGAGATTCTAATGGACTAACTGATGTCACATATGGACTACTTTGATGATGTTTTTATTCCTTTTCTGGACATGGACAATATAGTGTGAATACACCTAGAAACGCTGTTGGATTAAATATAAAATATCTCACACTGTGTTCTGAAGATGAACGGAGGTCTTACGGGTGTGGAACGACATTAGGGTGAGTCATTAATGACATTTTATTTTTGGGTTAACTAACCGTTTAAATGACACATTGCTCTTACAAAGTATAATTCTTTTGGAAATTACAAGCACATGAAAACAAGCACACATGCAAATGTATATTCAAATTAGACAGTAGAGGGGAATTCAGGCTGTGTGTGTATTTGTGACTGTCGGAATCCACAAACCTTTTCCTCTGATCCCTGGTACATCTCCAAGCACTCCTCCACAGCAGTCGCATCAAAACCTCGATCGCACAGTCGACTGTGAGTAAACAGGTAATCCAGTACCTATGAATGAGCAAAATGGCATAACTAAATGCTTAAAGAGTCTCATTTAATCGTATACATAAACCACGCTATCAGAAACTGGAAGCAAGGATAATCAAGACTAAAAAGTGACCTGTTCCACATTCTGTCCTTGTCTTTGCATGGCTCTGAGAACACCCTCGTAAGAATAACCCATGCCCACAATCGTCTCCACACACTGTCGTTCACTGGGAGAAAGGCCGAGGAGGATAGTGGCAGCCGGCGGATGATTAGTAGCTGTGACAGAGTTTGACTGCAGAAATGTTTAGGAGAAAATTAGTTTAACTATTTTCAACCTAGGCTCATTATAAAAACATGCCTCTTCCTACATTGTGGCAAAACTCCAAAATGTACCTATAAATACAATTCACTGTAGTTTCCAACTGAAATGACCAACAGTGGCAGTAAAACACCAACAACCTTTAGGCCGCGTGTCCACCAAAGCATTTTTAGCAAGATGAAAACACTAGGTGCACTACTGAAAATCGTGGGCGCTTGAGAGCGTTTTGAGTTGAGGCGCTTTGCTTGCTATAATATGGAATATCCGCAGAAGTGTTACTAGTATTTCATTTCACACATGATTTGTTTCTGTATTGTTTCTATATAAATGTTGATACAATGTTAAGTACTTGCTCTGGCTCTTTTTTTTTAACATTATTTTGTTCCGTTATTATGCATCTTGTTGTCATCTGTTGATGTTGTACAAGCAGAATGTGGTGGTTAATCAGTGTTGTATTTATCCCGCCCCTCCTCCACTGTGATTGGACTGCTGGGTAAAAAGTGACAGTGTTGAGTCAATCATTTTCAATGGGAGCCAGCGGCGGGTCTTGGACAATTTGGGCATCGAGGAGAGTTGAAGTCAGGTCAACTTTATGGAAATAAGCCATGACGCCTTTCGGCGAGAGCCAATCAGAATGTAGATGTCTTCCGCTTGAGAGGATTCCAGAGAATGCAGTTGTGTAAACTCTGGTTCAAGCAAAATGGGAAAAACTTTGATCACCCATAATGATGTGAATTTGATCAAGCGACATGGCATGCTACACTATTTATAGCAACATGTTTGTGCTAAGCTTGTTTTTTAGCGGGAATGCACATTTGGTCAAAACAACACCAATTTGAACTCTAGCATTAAGGCTAGACAAAGGCTTTTAATATGTTTATTTCGTTAGGAAACATGTAACTATAATTGTTAAGTTCTTTCCATCGATCAATTTCTTACTTTCACATTTAAAAGATTTCATGAGGTCAACGTATACCCTACTTGTGGTCAGTCTGCACAAATACCTCCTGCATCAACCACAAATAACTATAATTAATTCATTTTATTATGTTAAATTAAAAAAATTAACAAAACACCACCTCTCTCGTACGTATCCTGTGAGCCCAAGCCATTTCTCATCACGCTGTGTGAAATACAGACTGAACGGAAGCTTAAACCACCCAACCGCTTCAGGAACATAGGATATGCAAACTACATCTCTCAGTCGGAAAAAGAAAACCAGTGTTGCTAATAAAGTTTTGATGGATGACGATTGTAATGACGGTAAAGACAACAATTACAGTGACATAGAGGAGTTGTACATTAGGCATGCATGGGCCTTATTATTGATGGGCAAACAAACTGTGCATTTGTACTCATTGCTATAACATCGTATTTCACATTATTCACATAGTTAACAAAATTAATGTACTGTTAGTGTGGAATGATTGATGCCGTCGAAGAAGCGTGTTTTTGATATGTTTGTACATTATGTACACTTAGGAATCAGACGCTCTAAATAAAGATGTGATTGCTTATTCTGACAGAGAAACTGTTCACTAATGACATCAACCCACCTTCAGATTGCTGAGTTTCCACTCGTTCAGAATTGTTTTATTCTTCATTTGTATTTTGGTGTGTTTAATCATTCTGAATGGAGCCATATATTGGCTATATGTAGTCCTTTGGCATCTTCCTGTAGTCTTGTTTGGTACGGCAGGTTGACTTGTGCTTATTTTTTCAAGTTACTGTATAACTGAGCAGAGCAAGTACTTTTACGTTGTAAAGAATACCTGCAGTGACATTTTTGCAAAGTATGTTTGCAAAAAAGACCACTGAAGGTTTAAATCTATCTTTAATTAATTTTATAAAAAAATATAATATGCAGTTGAAAAGTAATAACACTATAATACACATTTTTATAAAAAAGGTTGTGTGGGGGCGGGGATCCTTGCATTATTAACTCAGAGAGGAAGGGGTAAAAAAAGGTTGAGAACCACTGGAGAAGGGACTATGCTATTTTTTTTAAATGCAATTAAGCACCACTTATTGGACATTTCATTTCCAAACTGTTTCGATACATACAACAAGCAATATGAAATAAAACATTGCCAAATTCAAGCAAACTGAACACGCCTTTAGAGCCACTCACTGAAATTTTTACTATTGATAGTATTGCAAAATGTGCAAGACGCTATGTAATATAATCTTTACAATTCTTTCCAATGAACCGGGGTTGAATATTTTACATGCCAACAACCAGCACTGAAATGCAAATATTTTCATCCTTTTTACAATACCTGCTTCTGTGTCCCATTCTGAGCATAGACAGGTTGTTCTTGGGGAAGCGTAGTGTTGGTATTCAACGTTGTTCTCTGCAGGGATGGTGGTGTGCCGTTGGACAGACTGCTTGGTGGGTAAACACTGAGAGGAGGTTCTGAGGGGGAGTCTGCCGCATCTGAAAGCTTGGGGAAAGTCAGTGAGCGAATATTACATGGGCGGTCGGCATCAATCTGTCCCCCCACAACCCCACCCCGGTCTAAGTCCAGCAGTCCAACCAGTCCATTGGGTTTATGGAACATTACTGCTTTGGCCTGTAGGGGAGGCGAAGTACTTGGAGAAGTGGGCCGATTTTCTGCTGAAGGCAGCGGAGGAGGTGAAACAGACGACTGGGGTTGACTCTGTAGGATATTTCGCAACTCCTCTTTGTCATCCAGTGTCTTAAGCTCAAGTTTGTCAAAAGGATCCTCCTCTCGCTCAAAGTCAGCCAAGTTCAGACTCTGCGGGGCCGGGTTGCTAGGTGCTGGTCGCATCTGTCCAAAAGAGGGGGCTGGGAGAGGCGTAAGGATGGCGTTGTGCCATAGACCAGCTAAAACTGGATTCAATGCTGGCGGGACAACATCCTGCTCATCAGAGGGACGGGCTTTCTTCCCTCCAACCAATCCGGCGTCTGCATCCTGAGTAGCCTGCCTCTCGTTTTCAGAGTCCACCCGGGCGACCTCTGCTGCTCGAGCCTCGGCGGCTCGTGCTTTGGCAAGCTCCTCCCCCCACTGAACGCTCCGTCGCTCTAGACTGAAGTCATACTGGAGTAAAAGCAAATCATTAATTCTTTCTGACAAAAACACTTGTATGATGGAAAGTTAAAGGGAAAATCAGACTTACTTCCAGATCCAAGAGTTTGGAATTACAGTCGGACAAGGAGAAGCCAATGGGAAGTCCCACTTTTGATGGACAGCGGAATTTTTCATTGAGCTTGAAGGGAACATCATCAAGGTAGCTGACGGGTCCTTGAAACATCAAGTGAAGTAACAGAAGAACAAGGAAACCAAATGATTTTAAAATTAGTCCTTTATTGATGTTGTATTTTTAATTTAGCGGTCTATAAAAAAACAATCATGACAGCTGATTGGCTGACTCACCGTTGTTGTGGATATCTGATCCAGACTTCCTCGCAGCCATTTAGAGTAACTAATGAAATAAACAAACATAAATACACACAAACTGTGGACAGTTACTTATTTTCTCTTCCTTGAACTTTGATTTTTTTT
Organism: Pseudorasbora parva; assembly: GCF_024679245.1. Lineage (NCBI taxonomy): Eukaryota > Metazoa > Chordata > Actinopteri > Cypriniformes > Gobionidae > Pseudorasbora > Pseudorasbora parva. The sequence goes on along the minus strand of NC_090189.1, from coordinate 12,659,759 downwards.
CTATAGAAGTTGCAATGTTAACAATTAAATTAAAATATTTATCCAAATATCGCTTAACAAGCAAGGTTTGAGATAACCTTTGGGCTACACATTGTCAAAATTGGCCAAGAAAGAGAATTTTATTGTTTAAGATAACAACAGAATTGCTTGGTTGAGTGATTCGATTTAAGACACTCGTGAAATATGTTATATAAATTCAACTTTAATAGCTGTAATAGTATAACTATTGATCTACAAAGAAACTTGTTTGTCTAACTATTAATCTACAAACTACAGAAAACAAGGAATTACACAAACTGAACTGAAATTATGTCATAACCAATGAAAAACTGATCCGCAATCAGTTTGACCTATATAATTGACTACAGAAGTAAAGATTAAAAGTTTATGGCCGGTAAAATTGAGGAAGTAATTTTCCAGGGCTGTATTTATTTTATTAAAAATACAGTAATTTTTCCAAGTATTGTAAAAAAATATATATATATTATTTTTTTTCTCAGGAGGGAAAAACTGTTGTTGTTATACACTAAACTTTATTCTTTATAAATAGAAAGTTTAAAACAACAAAATGAATTTGAAATCTAATGTAAAAAAAAAAAAAAAAAAAATCTTTACAGGCAATTTTAAATAATTTAATGTGTCCAGACTCAATAAAAGAAAAAGCTTTTTTTTCTGACAACAAAATTCTGAATGGTTGAATATTTACCACTTTTCTACTTTATCAGGTATCAACAGTAATAATGTATTTTGTAGATTGTTTGCATTAATTACTCTTTACATATACTGTAAAAAAAATATTTAAAAAAAAAGTTACCTGGTTGCCTTAAAATTGAGTTCATTGAAATTAGAGTTAATACTCTGAAATGTTTTGAGATAATACAATGAACATTTTTGAGAATCGACAACCTTTATTCAAATATTATTAAAATATTCTATTTTTAAAAGAAGCATATTGGGTAATTGTGTGTTTTATTTGTGATGACGCAGTGAAACATGCCAAATTGTGCAATTTTAATGATTTATCAAATTATTTATGTGGTTCAGATACAATAATATTTTGAGTTTCTATTTATTAAACCAATTTGCTGCATTGTATCAACTCGATTTTTTTAATTTCAATAAACTCAAAATTAAGGCAACCAGGTTGCTTACTTTTTTTAAAGTTAAACCAACAATATTTTTTTACAGTGTAACATGTATTCAAGTGTAAAATGCATAGACTTTTAAACTAAAAAAAGTTAACTATTCCCAAAACAAATATGAAAAAAAAATAACAATAACAATGCATATTATGGCATGTTTTCATTATTGTGTCTAATGAATTGATTAAGTCATCGTAAAATAAAAAAAGTTGCTGCACATTTGTTATCTGATACTTTCAAACACTTTTAAAAATATTTTCAGGTAACTAGAAACACACAGCATAGTCCAAAGCATCGCTTGGACTTTCCTTTTGAGGATGTAAACAAACATCTGTAAACTGTAAGCGTCTACATTTACAGGAAGTTAACAGCCTAAGCATATCAATAAACTACGCACAACTGACAATCTACTTCGCTATAACCAGGGAACTAGTTCAAAACTGTATCACATGCTGACATACAGGCTGATAAACCGGTTCTGTGTCATTTCACCACCCATGATGTCTTACATAAAAAAGCATAGCAGCTGATCAGGGTAAAAATCATAACAAGTCTGTTGCCTAACGTTACATACAGCTTTGTTGCGTTGTTGCTATGTATGTTTCACGTAGTCAGAAATCTAGATTAAACCAATACCAGTTTTCAAATTCAACAATACATTTTTATACATACTGATGAGAGAGTCTAGCGAAGTTGGTTTATATTGAAAATGGATGATGACATATTTCTTCCTGGCTTCCTACCAAGCTATTACGATTATCTCATTTCGATCTGTCATGTCAATCAAATAACTAACATATTCAATATTCAAAACCGAAGATATGGTAATTAAGAAGTAGAAAAGCTCAGAAATTAACGTGGGCATCTGGTCAAAAACAACTGTCTAGTTGCGTTCCAGTTCAGGTTAGTGAAGCGACCTAACAGGGCCCGACTTCCTCTGCCACCGCCCCTCAAACTGTCCCTGCGTGTCCCACCGGTGTCCTTACCAGTATCTGCTCTGTCTTCCGTCTCCGAATAGGTCTCTCAATTGTCCTTGGACATACAAGCTCCGGTCGATGCTCTCAAATGAGGAGATTTACTGAAAACCGAGTTTATTTCCTGCTTCATCGCGGAACGCCATCTTGGTTTCACCGCCTACTTCGGTTCCTGTGTGACGTCATGCGTTGCCACTGAATGATGGCAGATTCGACCAATCAGCGCGGAGCAGTGGAGGAGACGTCATCATCTATGTCGGCATTTGCACATGGGTTCAGCACGGGTTTGAGACCATCACCCTGGTTTTGATCTGTTTTAGTTTTTTAAATTTTTAGTTTGTTAGTATTGTTGGTTAGGGAACTGCAATAACCATTAATCTATCTATCCATCCATCCATCCATCCATCCATCCATCAGATTAAAGTCTGTCCACCCATAAATTTTTTTTTTAAATAGACATTATTCATTTTTGTTTCGAAATATGCTAATTATTTTAGATTAGAAGGACCCGTATATATATTTGGCATTTCCTTCTCCCCAGTCTTCCTCCAGACTCTAGCACCTTGATTTCAGAATGACATGCCAAATTTGAGCAACAGTCTAGTGCTGCTTTTCTGTAGCCCAGGTCAGGCCCTTCTGCCACTGTTTCTGGTTCAAAAGTGGCTTGATCTGGGGAATGCGGCACCTGTAGCCCATTTTCTGCACACGCCTGTGCACGGTGGCTCTGGATGTTTCTACTCCAGACTCAGTCCACTGCTTCTGCAGGTCCCCCAAGGTCTGGAACCGGTCCTTCTCCACAATCTTCCTCAGGGTCCGGTCACCTCTTCTCGTTGTGCAGCGTTTTTTGCCACACTTTTTCCTTCCCACCAGGGGCGTAGCCATCTTTTCAGAAGTGAGGGGGACAGAAATTTCGTAATACCATTTTTTTTTTTGGTACCGATATCATTTATCGCATCTCTTGCTTTTAATTTGGTAAGATATCAAATACACTGCTGAACAATAACCACTAATATCTATAATATTATTCTCCTATTTTTTATGCCAATTTTATGATTGGTTTATATACTACAGACACTTGTGCATTAAGTCTCCAGAGATTTTATGCAATGTAAAAAATTAAAATAAATTCTGATGTAAACCAGCAGTTCATTATGTAAATATATAGTAAAGTAAAATTTATCATCATTACTCCAGTCTTCAGTGTCACATAATCCTTCACTAATCTTTCTCATATGAGGATCTGATGATCAACACACATTTATGATTATTATCAGTTGTGCTGCTCATGGTGATGCTTAAATTTTGTGGAAACCATCCAAATATTTGTGGTAAAATTAAAAAAGAGAGAAATTAATACTTTTATTGATCAGACATGCATTCAATTGATCACAAGTGATATTTTTAATATTACAAAATATAATAATTTATTTAATAAATGCAAATAAATGCTGTTCATTGAACTTTCTATTCATCAAAGAATCCTGAAAAATAAAATGTGCATGGTTTCCACAACATTTTAAAGCAGCACAACTGTTTTCAACACAGATAATAATCATAAAAAATGTTTCTTGATTATAAAATCATCATATGAGAGTGATTAGTGAAGGATCATGTGACACTGAAGACTGGAGTAATGTAATGATAAATTTAGCTTTGATCACAGGAATTAATTACTATATATTCACATAGAAAAAAAGCTGTTTTAATTTGTAATAATATTTCACAATATTACTGTTTTAACTATTTTTGATTAAATAAATGCAGCCTTGGTGAGTAAAAGTGCGGGGGACGAAAATACATTTTATTAAAAGTGAGGGGGACACGTCCCCCGCGTAATCTACGCCCATGCTTCCCACAGACTTCCCACTGAGGTGCCTTGATACAGCACTCTGGGAACAGCCTATTCGTTCAGAAATGTATTTCTGTGTCTTAAACTCTCGCTTGAGGGTGTCAGTGATGGCCTTCTGGACAGCATTTAGATCGGCAGTCTTACCCATGATTGCGGTTTTGAGTAATGAACCAGGCTGGGAGTTTTTAAAAGCCTCAGGAATCTTTTTTCAGGTGTTAATAGTTAATTAGTTGATTCAGATGATTAATAGCTTTAGAGAACCTTTTCATGATATGCTAATTTTTTGAGATAGGAATTTTGGGTTTTCATGAGCTGTATGCCAAAATCATCAGTATTAAAACAATAAAAGACCTGAAATATTTCAGTTGGCGTGTAATGAATTTAAAATATATGAAAGTTTAATTTTTATCATTACATTATTGAAAATAATTAACTTTATCACAATATGCTATTTTTTTTAGAAGAACCTGTATATATTGTTAGCATTATTGGTTAGTGAACTGTAATAACATTAAGTAAAAGACAGATAAAATAGAGAATCTCTGTTTTTCCTAACTATTTCAAAAAGTAGCTTAGATTAGGCTAGTACATCTATCTATCTATCTATCTATCTATCTATCTATCTATCTATCTATCTATCTATCTATCTATCTATCTATCTATCTATCTATCTATCTATCTATCTATCTATCTATCTATCTATCTATCTATCTATCTATCTATCTATCTATCTATCTATCTATCTATCTATCTATCTATCTATCTATCTATCTATCTATCTATCTATCTATCTATCTATCTATCCACCCATACAATTTTTTTTATTTTTATATATATATATATATATATATATATATATATATATATATATATATATATATATATATATATATATATATATATATATATATATATATAAAAATAAAAAAAATTGTATGGGTGGATATATATATATATATATATATATATATATATATATATATATATATATATATATATATATATATATATATATATATATATATATATATATATATATATATAGGTAGGCCTATCTTATTATTGCGTTTTATCTTTATAATTTTTTCTAATGACTTTATTATATTTTACTTACTAAAATCGACTTACTCTTCTCCTAATTCCCAGTTGGCTAATACTATTATAGCCTAATTATATACAGACTGCTACCTATGTAATAATACATAGCATATGCTGTGTGTACATATGTAATAACTGTATGGGACTGTTCTATGGGCACTTCAAAATAATAACACTAAAGTTGCAGTCGAGTGTCTTGCGTCATGACGCACACGCGTACAGACGTGTTCAGGCACGCACTGTGATAACCGGAAGCATCAATAGACGCGATTGAGAAACGGCGAAAGAAACCATCACCTGTCGATATCGTTCATATGTATCTGCACTGTGCTCTCTTGATTCTCCATATTCCACTTCCATAACACCCATACCATTACGTTATTTCGCTGTCGAGTCGGTCTGGACGGATAAAGCAGAGTTGGCAGTGTAATTCTGTGCGCAAACGGGGGTTTTGAAGGTGCGTTGAAGCCTCGCAGCAGAACAAATGTAAACAAGCAGCTGATCAGCTGTGCGGCCGAAGACGCGCAACGAAACGGCGTGATGACAGCGACCTGCAGGGTTTGACAAACATATTCTGCACCATTTAAAGCGAAATTAGAGGTTACTTTGCATGCTGTAGAGTTTTTGTAAACGTTAGGGCAGTACACGAGGACAACTCCCAACCCACCGCCTTCACCTCCATTGCGGGCAGCAGCAGATACAGAGCAAACGGCTGATTTATGTTTTACTGTTTGTAAGGGTGATACATTTATTGATTTGCCTTTATTTTTGCTTGAAGACTGGATAACTTCACGTGTAAAAGCAAAAGCAACAGGATTCGAAAAATAACAAAGGAAAATTGAGGTTAACAGTCCCTTCTGGGCCACAAGGAATAAATAAACATCAGCAACATATTAATATTTACATGAAGCTGGAAGTTTAAAGAACTCAAACATCACATTTCCTTGGGAGCAGCACAGGTAATAAACAGCCTATAAACATGTTTTTATTCATCAGAATGTTGCATAGTTTTACATACTAATCTAATACATTTTTGTAAAGAAATGTTTGAGTTTGATAGATAGATACATAGATAGATAGATAGATAGATAGATAGATAGATAGATAGATAGATAGATAGATAGATAGATAGATCACTATGCATAAATAATTATTTGATATTTCGCACACACTATTTTTTTAAATGATTGAAAAACAGAAATTATTGTTATATGAAATTGTCAAAAATGACAAATTATATATTACTCTGTAAAAAAATAAAAACAAATTTTCTTTGAATCCCCAGTAAGGCTGAAGGATCGGGATCATGGCACACCAGCAAATGCCGAGCTCTCAGAAGGCTCTGATGCTGGAGCTGAAATCCCTGCAGGAGGAGCCAGTGGAAGGTTTCCGCATTACTCTGGTGGAGGAGTCGGACCTCTACAACTGGGAGGTGGCCATCTTTGGCCCCCCAAACACACTTTATGAAGGGGGTTACTTCAAGGTAAGCCTGAAAAATGCTCTTGAATGCTTACCATTGAACTAGGGTGTTTCGAGTCAGATCAACCATCACAGTTTTTATAATTATTTGTTTAGTATATAGTATATGTTCTCCCATGCACTCTTTAGTAAGTCTCTCTACTCTAGATCTCTATTTATAGCCTTAACAGATATTAATGACATCTCAATATGAGAGCTATATAGAGAAGGACAGTGTGTTTCAACCCTATTCCTCATAGAAATTTCTTCTCAGTGGCATATTATCAACTGCAATAGTCAGTACTTTCTCAGTAATACATCATCAACTTTACCACAACAAAATTCCTTGGCATTCCTTCAGAGTTATATTATTGTATCATAACAATGCCACAGGTCACAGTCTCTCTTTGGGGATGTTTTGGTATTTTTAGTTTGACCGATTCATATTGATTTAAAACATGTCATTTTATGTTTATCACATTTTCATAGTAAAACATTAATTATTTTTATGTGGTGCAATTTTAAGTGGTTTAAGCTGGGTGATATGATGCAGCATGTTTTGAGGAAGATTATGGTATCTTTGTGAGAACAGGCTTAGGTTCCACCCACTAGACAAAGTATTTGCTGTCAGGCTTCTGTAAGATATTGCATGGATATAAATTTTCCCCATCTTAATTTGTTATCAAAGTACTTTTCATGCAAGGTTTTCTGTTTAAAAAAATAAAATTAAAACATGTCTAGCTTCAAAGAGCTGCATCGTTTGTTCCCATCTATTCCTAATGATCGCTAATGAAGCATCGTGATTACATCAGGTTGTTGCTTTCTAAGACTGTGTGCTTTGACTGAGACACATATCTTCATTCACACAGTCACGCTGCACTTAAGCACCAGTCAGTTCATCTAGTCTGACACATAATCAGCAGTCAACAACAGCGGCAAGTAGCAGAATTTCCACATGCAGAGAAGAAACGGCCTTAGATTTAGCACCACACTCACATTTAAAGCAAAAGGTCACCCAAAAAGGACTATTATCTCATTATCTGGATGTTTCAAGCTTAAAAAAAGATGCAGAAGCAATATAAAAATACCATAAAAGTAATCCATATGACTTATGAGATATATTCCAAGTTCTACAAGTCATATGTTAGCTTTTTGTGAGTAACATATTGAAGTTGTTTTCACTGTTATTCACTGCAAAGTGCAAAGTGACAAACCTGCCATAGCCCTACTTTGTGTTTTTGAGCAATTTCTGAATAAATAAATATTTAAAAAATCTGCGCGATTAACAAGATAATATGCGACTATGGATCACAAAACCAGTCATAAGGGTCGATTTTTCAAAACTGAGATTTATAAACCACTGAATAAATAATCTTTCCATTGATGTATGGTTGGTTAAGATAGGACACTATTTAGCCGAGATGCAACGGTTTAAGAATCTGGAATCTGAGGGTGCAAAACAATCTAAATATTGAGAAAATTGCCTTTAAAGGTGCACTATGCAACTTTTCGTCCACTGGAGGGCACCTATTCTAAATGGCTCGTGAGTACCGGGACTTTTATTATGACGGGACGGGACACAGTCGCCCTTCCGTTTTTTCTGGTCAGGTAACAACAGCTATTTTTATCATATCAGATACATTTAAGGGGCCAAGGGCTTCGGCCATCCGTCCACTCTCTTCCCTGAACTGAAATGAAGTAGTGGGATGTACTTTCCACACGATTGACATCAGGTTCAAGTACGCCAGGTTGGCTGGTGGTTATGTTGCCCGCATACCGCCTCCCATGGCCGAGACTGGTATTACGACACCTGTCGGGCCGGGGCTAGTAATGCTACTGCTAATTAAGGTTGCTATCTCTGCAGCACTATAACTTGACATTTTTTTAATGACATCATCGCCCTTATTTCTTCTCATTCTTTTGATGCATGTAGGTCATTTTTAAAATATTTTTACCTCAATTTTTACACATGGCACCTTTAAAGTTGTCCAAATGAAGTCCTTAGTGACGCATATTAATAATAATAATACGTTTTAATTATAAAGCACTTTAAATTTTAAAGAAAATCTCAAAGTGCTACAAAGAGAGGAAAAAATAAAATAAAGCAGTTAGAGTAATTAAGAATTAAGGTCAAATCAACACAAAAATGTAAACACAATTACATTATATTCACAATTATATTTTTATATATATTTACAGTAGGCAATTTACAAAATATCTTCATGAAACATGATCTTTTCTTAATATCCTAATGATTTTTGGCATAAAAGAAAAATCGATATTGTTGGTTATTGCCACAAATATACCGTGCGACTTATGAGGTTTATGGTCACATTTGTTAAACTTAAATAATTTTGAAATGTTTTTTGTGTGTGTGTGTGTATGTGTCTTTTTTGCAGCTTGAAAGACATTAGCTATGTTTCCATCCACCTATTTTTACGCGGATTTTGGGATATCGCATCAAAAATGCTAAATGGAAATGCCAAGATGCGCATTCATTCTAAAAATGTGTATAAAAAAACATGTGCACTCATTTGAGTCGGATACCTTTTCAATCCGATTCGAAAACATGCGCATAAACTACGATGGAAATGCATTTACCCAATAAATTCCTCAATGCGCATAAAAATAAAATACAAAAACTGCATAACTGTACTAACCAGTGGAAAAAATCTTGTTTGCAAAGCATCTTTAATGCTGTTTTGATCCTTCAGAAGTCTGTGGTCAAAGATGCTCAAAGATGCTCAGTATTTCCCTCCTAGAATTTTCTTACATTACTGCTTTCCAAACAGCAGCATCTGCCTCTGAAAGAAAGACAAGTTTATTGAGACCAAAGTTTCTCTGATAATTATTAAATATGGTGGCTTCTCCTATGTTTCTTAGTGATTTTTTTTTTTAGCGGTAGTTTATCAGAATGTGGTGATTATGTTTTCTTCGACTCACTGCATGGAATTGTGCTTTATTCGAAAATGTTTTATGCAATATTGCAATTTTGTGCATAAGTTACATTCGCAACTTTGAATGGCAGCATAGCTATTGTGTATTGTGTCTGAAAGCTAGTGAAATTTGGTTCAAATTTCTCCTTATTTGTTCCATCTGAGAAAGAAAGTCATATGCCTGAACTAGTATTTTAAAACAGTCCTCATTAGCCATATAACCTATAACTGATCTCACAGCGATTGCAGTTGTTATAACTAAACTCAAAGCAACAGTCACTTTTAAAATCACTATTATAATGGCCACAATCACGCATTGCAAGACTCAGCACAAAATAATACTATTTTAACACTGGTCTGAAGAGACTGCAGCATTTAACACAGCACTGCCCTGTTTAGTTGAACTGCACTGTCGTCTCAAGCTCCCTTTTGGCACCATATTAGAAACCTGATGAAGAGTACATGATGTTGAGATTCATGAGGATTATTAATATACCAACCCTTTTAGTCTAATGTGTCCTTTCCATTTTGGGACTGACTTATAGCGGCTCATTTACTAGCTATAATACGACTCATATGCAAGCTAACAATGCTCCATGTTTCACTCTGTCTTTTTCCCCAGGCCCATATAAAATTTCCTATTGACTACCCCTACTCTCCTCCGACATTCCGATTCCTCACCAAGATGTGGCATCCAAACATCTATGAGGTGAAAATGCTTGTGTGTGTCCATTTAATGCATGCTTACTGCACCACCAAACAGATTACAACAGCTTAAATTAGTAATCATGTAGCAACAATGCTGCGATTGTTGCTTAATATGCATCTCCCAACCCTAGAATGGCGATGTTTGTATTTCCATCCTTCATCCTCCTGTGGACGACCCCCAGAGCGGAGAGCTGCCCTCGGAGCGATGGAACCCCACACAGAATGTCAGGTATTAGGGTGAAAATACCCACAATTACACACAAAATTACCCTGAATGACTATGGCTTTATACATGGGTGTCGGAACAAGTGTATGTGGGTTTATTACACAAAGCAGGCTATTGGCCCTTAATTTTAATGGCATCTACTTCAGTAAAAGGACCCATCCACATTTTTTTTTCTTCCAATGCCCATGGCATCACAAATTCTGTTTTAGTTTTTTTTATACTATAATCCAACAAAGGTGCATTAAAGGACAGCTCACCCAAAAATTAAAATTCTGCCATCATTTACTCACTTAAGTTGTTCCAAACCTGTATGAATTTCAAAAGTTTACAACACAAAGGTTTATGGACCCCATTGATTTTTCTTTTTTCATACTATGGAAGTCAATTAGCCTGACAAGCCAGACCCACATCAAGATGTTTGGTCTGGAAACTCACCATAGACAGGGCTCAATCCGAGGGGCGGGATAAACGGTTGTCTTTCAAACTCCCTCTACACGCGATAGGATAGCGCTACAACCAACCAGAGCAACGTGAAGCAGAGCTAGTTCACAGGTTAAACTTTCGCCGTATCCAGTCGGCAAAACTCTGAACACATCTTCCCTTTTTAAGAAGGACTTCAGTGCCGTTCTTTGTTTTTTTCTCAGAGAAAAGCTTAATTCCAAGTCTTCCAGAGTCGCGGTCAAAGCTGTTTCGAAAGACCGCTGTTCGCCAGTTTCTGTGTTTACTAGAAGCACGCGCACGCAACTCGACCATCGTCATTATGGCCCCACCCACCGACTCAATACACGATGTGATTGGCCCGGCAAGAGTTAGGCGAATACAGCTCAGAAGGGTATTGAGAGTTGCTAGACGATACTCGCGGGCAGATTAAATTTGCTGTCTGCCGCTAGGGTGCGTCTAGATTTCTAGGCTAGAAGTCAATGGCTCCATCAATCGTTTGGTTACCCATATTCTTTAAAATATATTCTGAGTGTAAATAATAACAGAATTTTCATTTTTTGGGTGAACTGTCCTTATAAATTGATCAAAAGTGTAAGATATTTATAATGTTACAAACAAGTTTCAAATAAATGCTGTTTTCTGGTACTTTCTTTTCATCAGAGAATCCTGGAAAAAAAAAGTATAACACCAAAATATTAAGCAGCACAACTGTTTTCAACGTGGATAATAATAAAAAATGTTATTTGGTCACAAAATATATTAGAATGATTTCTGAAGGATCATGTGACACTGAAGACTGGAGTAATAATCCAGAAAATTCAGCTTTGCCATCACACGAATAAATTACATTTTAAAATGAATCAAAATATTAAAACCTTTATTTTACGTTGTAATATTTCACAATATCACTGTTTTTACTGTTTTTCAGCCTCAATGAGCATTAGAGACTTCTTTCAAAACATTTAAAATATGTTACCAACCGCAACTTATAGTAGTGTGTGTGTTTGTGTGCAGAACAATCCTGTTGAGTGTGATCTCACTGCTGAATGAACCCAACACCTTTTCTCCTGCAAATGTGGACGCCTCAGTCATGTTTCGCAAGTGGAGGGACAGCAAAGGCAAGGACAAGGAATACGCAGAGATTATAAGGTACCACCACTTCATCATTTAAATGACTTGCATAAAAAAAAACATACTCAGCTTTTTCCATAGGGTTAGTTCAAAAATGAAAATTATGTAATTAATGACTATTTTATATTTAGTCCAAGAGCGTATGAAAGTGTATGCACACTATACTGTCCATGTCCAGAAAGGGAATAAAAACATCATCAAAGTAGTTATGTGACATCAGCTCGATGCTTCAAGAGATTATAACTAACTAACTGATGTCACATATGGACTAATTTGATTATGTTTTTATTCCCTTTCTGGTCATGGACAGTATAGTGTGCATACACTTAGATACGCTGTCGGACTAAATATAAAATATCTTAAACTGTGTTCCGAAGATGAACGGAGGTCTTACGGGTGTGGAACAACATTAGGGCGAGTCATTGATGACATTAATTTCATTTTTGGGTGAACTAACCCTTTAAGTTTAAAGGTCAGTCTGCAATTTTTTACCCGCTCTTGAATTTTTAATATAAGATTTTGCTGGACCAAATGCACAGATTTTGCAAAGTTTTTTTTTCTTTTGCATTTTGATTTGCTTCACCCCACAATGTATAAAGTGCACGGAGTACAGATGCATACAGTTAAATGATTAATATATTATTTTTGATGCTTCTTAAAGTATTTAAACCCTAAAAGCCAGATTTACTGACAGCTTGCACCAGCACAAAACCCTCTATTGGTGTTAAAAAACTACTGTCAGGATTTACTAAAGACACAGTGGTAAATTATCGCTGAAAAGGCGCGGACAGTAATTTTTGTGGCCGACCTTATTGCATATACATTGGTAAGAGGTTCCCTTTAGGACACAAAATTTATGGGAGGAAAGCATTTAAAATGAATCACGCAGTGCGATTTACTAAGGTTTGGCTGTGTCAGTTTACTGGTGTTTGCGCCATATTTACAGCCCAAAAAAGCATGTCTTAAACTAGACTTTAACTGGTAGATTACATTGGTCATTTCAATCAGGACCACTTTGTCAAGTATATTGTTTATTGTCGTTGTTGACAATAATAGCATATAGTTAGTGTTGGCGGTATGGTTCTGTTCTGGGGAAAAACTCCCCATGCTTGGACAGAGCGGGGAGAGCTGCAAGTTCAAAATTCAAAAGCATCATAACCAATAAGTAATAGGCTATTTACTACACTGGTTTTGAGGCTCTCCAGAACGCTGGGTTTTGATGGGCATGCAACACTGGAGACTTGGAAGTAAACGCTCACGGCTAGGATTGGATATTTAATGAGCTTAAGCTCCCGTCAGTTCACATGAGGGAGAGGAGAGATCGTTTTGAAAGCGGCAACCAGAATGATTTTCTCAATCGCAGGGCTTGTAAACGTCTTTATCAAACAAACACAATGATTTATTTCTCATCCATCCACGATTGATTGGGATATTTTTTTTGTATTACATGGCCTGCCCGATCGGTGGTTGTAAGCGCGAACCGCACGCGGGCACACACACACACACGTGCGCACGCACACCGAGATCAATAATATTATTTCACCATTTGAGATTCACCAGCCTGCTGACAGGCGTATGTTTTGGTAGGCCGTCTGGAAAAAAACATAGCCCCAGGACAACTATTACAAATAAAAAACGTTTTACTCACATAAGTATGTTGCACCATTCCTTTTGGATCCAATATAGAAGGCAAAGCATTGTGTTTTAATTTCAATTTGTCTGTAAATCCCAAGGGGGTAATCTAGCGCTCGGAAAGCGTTCCACCCCTAGGGGCTGCCATTGCTAACCAAGCCATCACCTGCTGTTAGCATCCTATTGACTCCCATTCATTTTTGAGTCACTTTGACAGTGAATAACTTTACATCTGAGACGTTTAAAGACTCCATTTGTCCATTGTTTATTTCTGAAGAAACACGACAATGCATAAAAGGCTCCATTACCTTGTATCTTACACTATCGCCCCGTAGAGGCTGTTTTTGTAAAAATAGGCTAACTATTGCGTCATAACCAACACAACTCTGTCGCACAGTTGAGAAATTACCGTATAGACAGGAGGAGATGCTCGCAGGCAATCTTTTACTGTCTATGAGACAGTCAGGGGGACGTGGAGACATAAAGTCAAGGGGGAAGAATGGGGAGAAGCCCATAGTGAGCCAAAAGCAACGGGAGAAAATATTTAAACAACGTGATTCAGCTTTCACTTTCCACAACAACTACAACAACTTCCAACAACCCTACAGCTGTCAGACAGGAGGCTCACGTCACATCTACGTCGTCAAGCTCAGTCTGAGCCTGCGCAGTTCGCTCAGCCATCAGGAAGTGAGTGCCCCTAGGTTGACTTCATTCTTTCGCCGTTGACGTCAATTGGATCGCTCAGTCCATTTCTTTTACTGTCTATGGTAAATCCAGCTCAACCTGAGACATGTTTACAAACGATTCCGCAGTGAAACGAAACGAACACGCGTGCGTCTTCCCACGTGAGCTGAAACTTCATTAAAAACAAATGAAGTATCACACATTCCTAATGCGACTGCGCTCTTCCACAACCAGGAATAGCTTAATATCTTGCTCGGCATGTTTGTAAACATCTTATTCGGCATGTTTGTTGCTGCTGGCTAGCGTGATCCGAAGGATATTCTTATATTACCATGACCTTTTATATATAAAAAGCTCAAGGAAAAGTTGATTTCTCAATTTATCACCCCTTTAAAGAAGCTGTGAAGCTTAATTGTTTTGTTGAGTGCAGTGATCAGAGATCCATCAACATTTTAGCACACAAAAACTCACTAGTAGCTGAATAGCAATGCTCTAACCTTTGCACACCCTAGCATTGTGCACAAACTAACATATTCTACAGGAAATGCCAAAATTTAATTATACAACTGAAGTTGGCTGAGATCTAGAGTAAACCTTTGGCTGAGGCCAAACTTTGGCCCAACACACTTCCATTGCACCATCCCACTCCACTGAAGTTCAGGACATACTGTCCTGAGTGTCTTTATTTTTCTTTGGAGAAGTAGACATTAGTGAAATATGTTGAACTTTTCTCTTATTGACATCCCTTTCTAACAAAACATCCCTCAGTAAAAAACCCAATGATTTGCATGTTCTTTGAAAAAAAGTAGTGAAATGATACACCAACGTTTATGTTTTTGAAAGAAGTCTCTTCTGCTCACCAAGACTGCATTTATTTAATTGAAAAAACAGTAAAAACAGTAATGTTGTGAAATGGCAATTGGAATTTTACATTTGAATGTAATTAATTTCTGTGACGGAAAAGCTGAATTTTCAGCATCATTACTCCAGTCTTCAGTGTCACGTGATCCTTCAGAAATCATATCCTGACTTACTGCTTCAAAAACATTTCTTATTATTATCAATGTTGAAAAAACGATCTTTACTGTCGCCTTTAATATTAATATTCACCTTTAATGATCGATTTAATGCATCCTTCCTGAATCATTTATTTAAAAAAATTACTGACCAAATAATTTGGATCAGTAGTGTATGGTTTATACAGATAGTTGCTACAGTTGGAGCTGAATTGATTTGCTTACACTGTGTTTTTGTATCATGCACAGGAAGCAGGTTATGTCCACTAAGGCAGACGCAGAGCGGGATGGAGTAAAAGTACCAACTACGCTAGCCGAGTACTGCATCCAGACTAAAGTGCCTTCCCACGACAGTAGCTCTGACCTGCTCTACGACGATCTATATGACGACGATATAGAGGAGGATGATGACGATGACGACGAGGCAGAGGCAGTTGGGATTGGCAGCGAAATGGCCGGGGACTGTTTTGGCGACGAAGACGACTCTGGCAATGAGGAGTCTTGACCTCCTTCCACCGTTTCCGTGACACTGACCTTCACCCTCTCATTATTCCTTACCCCTACAGCCTCACATTTCAGATTCTCTTTTCTCTTTTCCTGTGCTAAAAGCTTTCATTTTTCACTCTGTTTCAAAAACCTTATAACTTCAGATCTCTGTCCTTATAGCACCTCCCAGTTCCTCAGTAAAGTACACTATGGGTTCATAAAACCAGTCATTTGTAGTTACATTTCACATCCCACCTTCTCCTGCCTCTTAACCTCAGGGCTTTTGGATATTCAGAGCTTGTCAGGCCACCTTAAACATGTTCATTTCAATATTTATTTTATTAAAACCCATTTTTAAGGGCTAGTTCCCACAAAAATTTAAATTCTGTTATGATTTATTCACCCTCATGTTGTTCCAAAACCTGCAGGACATCCTTTCTTCCGTGGAAAAAAAGACACTGATGTTTCTCCCATAGATTATAACCAAACAATCCCTGCATCTGAATACGCTTATTTCCCCCTGCTATATAGAAAGTGAATATGGAGTAGTATGTTTAAATTCATAGTATTGATAACAACAGTAAGGATGATCTATTACTACCGGCAAATTTTTGAAGTTCGCATCTAATAGATGCTTTACTATCCCATAAGGCCATGGGAGAGGAGTTGTGGCTTCAGCTATGTTGCTTCACTACCGTTAATAAGTAACATGACAGTTGTGCTCTACATCAAATGTGCAATGCGATTTCCCCTAAAAAGACACTAAAAGCTAGACTGGGTAAACCTAGCCTGATCTGCCTGCAATTTGATTTCACCCGGTAACTCAGTCTGGAAACCTGTACATTAATTTCTACTGATTCTGTTACTTTTGCGGGAACCAATCACAGACTGACTTATCCATGTTGGCGGGTTTAACACGATAGCAGATAGAGAGTCATGGGTCGATCACGCCTCTTGTGGTCTGATTGGTTGAAGGACTATCCAATTGCGTACAGAGTTATTTGAATAATTCCAGATGATCACGCCTCTTGTGCTGTAGAAAATACAGAGCAGACTCCCTAGACCAATGTTCACTTTTATTAAGCTTGATCTGGCGATAGCCAGACAAACTAAAATAACCATAATAATATAACTAGGGAGCTATATTCTAAATATTTTGTTGCTGCGAAAATGGCTCAAGAAGAGTAATGGGCCAAAATGTTGGTTATTTATTCTAAAAATGTATTTAAGCATTTGTGTGCCAAATTTTCTCTGTTGATTCTTGCGTGTTTTGTAACCGAATTTAGTGTGCCAGTTTAAATCAAGGGAGCCACACAGGTTTGGAATGACATCAGGGTGAGTAAATAATGATGCTAACTTTTTATTTTTGAGGTGACTAACCTTTTAACTCACTCATGAGCTAGGTATGCCTGGTAAAATCACCAACAAATGAATGTTTTGTTCTTTTCCCAGATTTTCAAGTATGTACAGATTCTTCAGAACTCTGTCTTTACACTATAGGGCTTCACTGATTCCACTCTACAGTATGTACCTAATTTACCACTTTTCCACAAAAAAGGTAAGTATTCAAGGGTGGAAAAATTAACAATGAATAGACTGTTTCTTCCTCATAAAATTTAAGTGTCATCATTTTGACCAGCCATCCACATCAGCAGGGTCACCTTCACAACTGCTAACTACATGCACCCTTTTATGCGCAGCTCGTAACCCCAAATCACTTGAGCTTTTTGAGCCATTAAATCACAGTGTCAGATTGTATGGCACATGAAGGTGCTTTCAAGTGCTCTGCAACACAAGCATTAAAACTACTTCCAGCACACCTTCATTTGCTGACCCAGAAACTATGATGAGACTGTTGAAGTCACTACGATGATGCCGAATATTTGATCCAACAATATTGTCTGAAGGTAATCATGTTATGCTTTTGAGTGTCCGAGCTGCTGTACCAAACCATTTCTATTTCTCATTTTCCTCACTGATTTTGAAGATCATTTTAGCCGTTTAAGTTTGTGGTTTGAGATCAGTGACTGCTGAGGACATTTTGCTTATCAATGTGAGCCCTCTCATCCCCGGTCTTTTGCGTTGGCAACTGTGCTGCGGTGGGCCGTAGCTTTCAAGAGCATGCTTGTGTGTTTTAATGTGTTTTATATGATGTGTCAATCATCCAATGAGGCACGCAAATCCCTACGGTCTCATTAATGGGGGTGGAAGCGTATACGTTTATGCACATGGGGTCTCAGGTACACCTTTATTCCCGCAAACCAGCCAAGGACACGGATGCTGATTCCTGGTCCTACGGAACCCCTCAAAAAAGGGAGGATCTTGAGGGAACGGTGCTCTCTTATTCTGCCGAGCATCAGGAACTCACTGAACTATCAAGAACAATCGTTCCTGACTCAATCGCTCCCTTGAATCTCTGGACTATGAGTGCAAGAGTGCTCAACAGGGACGTGAAACGATTAAAACGGACTGGATTTTTCATGTTCAGCAAGAACCTTGGTGTATTTTCACCCCTGTGCACAGCAAAACAAACAAGTTCATTTCAAAAAGTGTTGTGACGTTAGTCGACAGTGATTTGTCTTGAAGGATTTTATTATTTGTGTCATGATTGTGTTTTTAATGTTTCATTAAGGATTTTTTTTTCATATGCTAATTCTTGAACAGGATTTGTGGTCCTGATCAAAACAACCGAAATCATTATTTGCTCTAAGTTCAGTGCATTTCCTTTTTCTTGTAATGTTGTTAAAGGGAATATCATTCTAAAGATTCACGTAAAGAAGAATGGAAAAACAGTAAGAATGAATCTAAATCGATACCTATTTCTATTCTAAACATAAGTATTTGAGTTTGGGGTTTGGGATGGGGAACGGGTGTTGGTGCGGGTGGGGTGGATGTCCAGTATGATCCTTTTAAGACTGTGCTTGTATGATCACAATTCATTTTTGTTTGTGTGTATGTACAGGAGTTAATGCTCCTTAGCAATTAAACCATTAGACAACACATTTGTGTTGTGATTTTTAACTAAAACTATTAAAAATAATTTAAATAAAGCAACTAGCCTTAACAACTAAGTCAAGTTTAAGCTGAAGTACTAACATTTTTTAAACTAATAAAACTGACAAAAGCACAAATACAATGAAAAATGACTGATCTAAAATGAAAAATATAAGCCAATTCAAAATATTACTAAATCTATATAACATAAATAATAAAACAGCACTGGTTCATGAGCATTGGTTTTCATTTAATGAATTCATTATTATTCATTTACGACAATCTACATGATGCAGGAGTCAGCAACATAACTTGTATATAATTGTATTTCTTATTCACTCATTACTAGTCACCTAAAATGCAACTTGGAAAAAATGTACAGTATTCGGATAAACTTTTGTGGAAACAAAGGTAACAATTAGATTGGACGGTTATAAAAAGTGACCAAAAACCAGTGTCTTCTCTCACAAGACTTGCCTTAAAGGATTTTTTCGGGTTAAATACAATGCAAGCTTCATGAAGCACAATGTTGATTACCACAGGAAGAAAAAAACGAGGAGAATTGTACAAGATTATGGTGTCAAAATACACTTACAAGCCCGGGGGGGGGGGGTTATGGGGGGGAGAGACCTCAAATAATTTCCTGTGGTAATTAACAGCTTGCCACAGATGGCGTCATTAGAGCTTAACTTGTATTGAACCCAGAACATTCTTTGAAATGAATGGCAGCTTTGTTTTGTTTGTTGGTGGCGATTTAGAGAGTTTCTCTTAAAACTGTGGAAGCAACTTATGAGTTTGAATTAAATTCAGCTTAGCAAGTTGAGACGTATAAAGTTGGTGAGCAAAAAGGATGCATGTCAAATGTCTCCTTATACAGACATAATTTTTACTAAAACAGATGAATGTATCCAACTCTGGTAGTGTCTAAATGCTAAACCAAGGGTAAATGTTACTGTTTGCCCTGTGCTTCTAAATACCGCTGTGCCGCTGTAAGTGTGTCCTGTAAGTCCTGGTATTTTGCCAGCTTGCAGGCTTCCTCTAGTTTGGCCCAGCGGTAATCCTGGTGTTCATCTGAGAGAATGACCTTTGTGTTTGGGTCACGGAGCTCTGCCAACCAGTAGAGGACTTCTTTGTCTTTTCCCCGGACCTGATAGCGCAACCTCTGCAGGAAGCCATCGACCACATGCAGGTGATCTTTACCTAAACCCGCTTCTTCCTGTGTTTCTCTCAAGGCGGTGGTGAGGTCGTCCTCTCCAGGGTCAACATGACCTTATAGGGGGGTGGAAAATGTTATTCTTTCAGTAACAATACTAAGAAATTGCAGATAGCCACATGGTTTTATAGCATAAATTGTAAAAATATGTAGTTATTTTAATTTTATTGTTTAAAATAGAAAAAATGCAATACAGTGTTAAATTATTTATATTCATTTTTTTGCTTGTGCTTATTGGTGTCTGTAGATATGGTGTATATCTAGATATGTTGCAGTGTGTGAGAAGACCTACTGTAGCAGATTTATGTTCTAGGTTTTTTTGTGTGTAGAATTTAGTCTCGCTTTGCTTCTGGTCATGTGACTTAAAAGCAGGGTAGGCGATTTGTGCAAGACATTTATTATGTTGGTTGAAAGTCTCCTCACATACTGACAGCAATCACTAAGTTAAGTGGTCTGAATATATTTATATGTATATACACACCGATCAGGCATAGCATAATGACTGGTGAATAACACTGATTATCTCTTCATTACGGCATGTTACTGGGTGGGATATATTAGGCAGCAAGTGAACATTTTGTCCTCAAAGTTGATGTGTTAGAAGCAGGAAAAATGGGCAAGCGTAAGCATTTGAGCGAGTTTAATAAGGGCCAAAATGTTATGGCTAGACGACAGGGTCAGAGCATCTCCAAAACTAGCTCTTGTGGGGTGTTCCCGGTCTGCACTCTGCAGTGGTCAGTATCTATCAAAAATGGTCCTATGAAGGAACAGTGGTGAACCGGTGACAGGGTCATGGGCGGCCAAGGCTCATTGATGCACCTGGGAAGCGAAGGCTGGCACGTGTGGTCCAAACAAACAGACAAGCTGCTGTAGCTCAAATTGCTCAAGAAGTTAATGCTAGTTCTGAAAGAAAGGTGTCAGAATACACAGACAATGCATTGCAGTTTATTGCATAGACCAGTCAGGGTGCCCATGCTGACCCCTGTCCACCACCAAAAGCGCCAACAGTGGGCACGTGAGCATCAGAACTGGACCATGGAGCAACGAAAGAAGGTGGCTTGTTCTTGACGAATCACGTTTTCTTTTACATCACGTGAATGGCCGGGTGTGTGTGCATCGCATACCTGGGGAACACATGGGACCAGGATGCACTATAGGAAGAAGGCAAGCCTGCGGAGGCAGTGTGATGCTTTGGGCAATGTTCTGCTGGTAAACCTTGGGTCCTGCCATCCATGTGGATGTTACTTTGACACGTACCAATATCGTGGTCTCTTTCAGCAGGATAATGTGCCCTGCCACAAATCAAAATGGTTCAGGAATGGTTTAAGGAGCACCATAATGATTTTGGGGTGTTGACCTGGCCTCCAATTTCTCTAGATCTCAATCCAATAGAGCATCTTTGGGATGTGCTGTGGGATGTCATCGAGCACTGCAACTGAAACAGCAACCACATTTTCCAGTTCTTCCTGAACCAAAACAACAAGATTATGCTGGTTTGTGTCTTGTTTTATGCATTTCAATGGCAACACTATCTGAACCAGTCAGGAGGTACAGGGAAGTTTCAGTTAAACCGAGGTCCTGACTCTCTGTGGTCATTAAAAATCCCAAGATGTCCTTCTATAAAGAGTAGGGGTATAACCCCGGCATCCTGGCCAAATTTGCCCATTGGCCTCTGTCCATCATGGCCTCCTAATAATCCCCATATCCTGATTGGCTTTATCACTCTGTCTCCTCTCCACCAACCAGCTAGTGTGTGGTGAGCATTCTGCCGCAATATGGCTCCCGTCACATCATCCAGGTGGATGCTGCAGATTGGTGGTGGTTGAGGAGACACCCCCCCCCCATGTAAAGCGCTTTGAGGATCCAGAAAAGCGCTATATAAATGTAACAAATACATTTATAATCGTAAACTTATGTGCTTTGAGACGGGAGGAAGTTTAATGCTGTCTCTCGTCTCTTGACACTGCAAACTCAGCTGTGTGCTATGTGTTTTGAAGGAGGCGTAGCGTTGGAGACACTCTGAAGGGAGGGAGGGATCTTGTCATTTCAAAGCTAGCTTACTATATGGAGTAGTGCAGGTATGACATCAATTTGTAGGCCAAAATCCGGAAATGAGTTAGCATTTTAGCACTTACGGTTCCATTGTCCCAAAGTCAATGTTTTTTTTTTAAATGGTGTTTTAGTTAAATGGCTGAAATAAAGTCTGTGGTGAACACAAGCTAAGGATATCTTCATGTTTTATTCTTCGACATAACATACATCAGTATTACCCCACTGGTGATTTTTTTGAAGCGGTTACATGTCTCGACAAAGGCAGCAACTAACAAGTGGCTAAATGGGACTGCAGAGGCTGTCGGGGACATTAAACGTCAACATGCCGAAGCCGAACAGGTAAACTCCGCTTTTACAGCCTCATGCTTATAACTGTGCTCTTACAAACTATTCTAACTCGAACTTTCTGGGATAAAAAAACCTGAAAGCGTGTTCATCTGTGAATTATCTTGATGGACAAAACATGTAAGTATCAATAACTTTTGTTGACCACAGAGCTTGTTGTTTCTGATAATCCAAAAGCCTATGGAAAAATCCTATTGTGTTTTTATTGAGAAAACCAGTGTGATGCTTACTAACTGCAGCTTGGCCTACAAAGTGACGTCATACCTACACCACTCAATTTCAAGCCGCTCCGAGAAATGCCTACCCTAATCACCAGTACTTATGGCAGCGATTGGTTTCCTATAATTCATATGCAAATTGTTTGTTAAATTCTGTAAATCTTAATTTAAAGTTAGGATATTTATTAGTGGAGGATCTTCTGGTAATGCATTATGGAATCATTTTCTGTTTGTGAAAATAGACTTTATGTTGAAAATAACCCATAATAATTATTTGAAATAGACAGAACTAAAGTTAAAGCTTGTGGTTCCATAAGAAATTGACAGTCCAGTGAGTTCAACACTAAAAAAACATCTTGAGTGGCTGTGAGATGCACCTTTGGGTGGTGTCCAGTGGTGTTCCCCATAGGACGTCTGCAGCAGCAGGAACTCTATGTTATCAGGGGGAGGGTGTTGGGCCAAACGCCGAAAAATGACAAATCCACACGCCCGCAATGCCATAACCTGGAAATACACAGTCTAGTAAAACACATGCAATTGTCAATTATAGTAAGTTTTATCTAGAAACAGGTTTCTCTTTGCTTTCTTTATTAAAGTAATACATACCTTGACATGTGACAATGTTTGAGAAGGCCTATCATAGCTGATTTATCTTCTAGAATTTTTATGATTTATTTGTATTTCAATCTTACAATAAAAAAAAGTATTGTCTGTCTATTACAGTTTTAACACAAAGAGGTTCCACTATGCTTTCTAAAAGGAAACACTGCAAAATACCTAACGCAATTACTCCTTTATAATTTGATTTGTAGAACTCCTGATTAGAAAAACAACATTAGGTCTTAGCAGGTCTGTTTGTCGGATTTGAAAGGAGTTTCAAAGTCTTTATTGACATTATAGCACATCCCGCCATGGCAATGGATAAAAAAAAACAAACAAACAAAAAAAACAGTTCCTTCAGGAAACAACAGTGAAACGTAGTAACGTTAGACAGTTTGGGCACAAGACTTTTAAACCACTTGGTTTAAGATTATTTTCCCCCACCGGTTATGACCTACAAGTCTCTTGAAAGCGTTTTCAGTTATTTAAATACAAATTGTGGGACAGAAATTATAATGAACGAAACTATACTTGTAAGTGTAACGTGCATGTAGCCTACTTCCTAATCTAGACAAGACAGCAGGCTATCATTCAAAAGCCACTCTTAAACTATGGCTTGCTTTAACTAACAACATAATTCCACTTACGTCTAGACGGTAATGACTGAATGTTCCTTTTTGTTTAGAACAGATGCGACATAACCTGGTTCATTAATAAACGAAATGCACATGGATAAGAGCTAAATATGAAGGCTACTTTCTGTTTTGATGGCGCCGCTGCGTAACTGTGGCGCAAAGATGATGTTCAAGAGTACGCAGTGGGAGTCGCTTTCTGATTGGCTCCCTAAGTGGTTATTTAAATAGGCTAATAGACTATTTATTGACTGTTAGGAAAATGTTATATAGATGGGGAAGGGCGTATTATTTTTTCTAATTAAAAAAAATAAAAATTATATATATATATATATATATATATATATATATATTAGTTTGAATAATATGTTGCTAGGTCAAATAGGCTAGTTGCACAAATTACAATCAAATGCACCTTTTTAAAACTTATTTTGGTTTCTAAGAACCCGAAGTGTATTAATCTGTCAGTTATTGATGCGCTGTTAAGTTTTGTACATTAAAGAAAGATAATGTTGAAAGCGTTGAGTGGGTCCTGATCTGCAGGACTGATAGGGTTTGGCGCACCACCCGGTGGACTGGAGATAACGGGATCCTCAGACCAGAAGACATTTAAACGTCATTGGGCGCACATTTCACAAGATTCACAGCGACCAAGCCAAGGACCAGGTAAAACTCTTTCGTTTTTTGTTTTTTGTTTTTTTTGTTCAGCAATATTCATATAAATCAGCTAACATGTTAATTTAAATGATCGATTAAATGTTAAATGTGTTAAATAATGCATTTGATACGTGACAATGTTTAAGAAGTAGCCTATATCATAGCTGATTTATCTTATAGATATTAAACTCTTTATAGGCCTATTTGCATTTACTTTTGAACAATATCAGGCTACTTCATACACAATTTGATAATATACAGGCCCAATAAAAATGTACAGTTTTAGAAGGCCTATATATATGGTTTATATAATATTGCACAAACATTGGCACATCGGGGAAAAAGTAACATTTATTTGTTTTGGGTCGGTAAGAATTGTATTTATTTATTCATTTTTGGAAATAACTTAAAGAAATGTATACATTTAATTAGCAGGGCTGCATTAAATTGATCAAGTGACAGTATAGACATTTATAATGTTGCAAAAGCTTTATATTTCCGATAAATGCTGTTCTTTTGACCTTTCTATTCATCAAAGAATAAAATAATAATAATTTTTAACATTTATAAGAGTCATAAATGTTTCTTGAGCAGATTTCTGAAGGATCATGTGACACTGAAGACTGGAGTAATGATGCTCAAAAATCAGCTTTGCATCACAGGATTAAATTACATTTTGAAATATATTCAAATAGAAAGCAGTTAGGCTGTTTTAGGCCTATTTTAATAATATTGTAATAAACCCCGTCGCCACTAAGGGGCGCTATGGAGCTATCTTGTGGATTTGCACTTACGCTGCCACCACCTTTAATTTTAACCCGGTTTGGTCCGGGAGGAGCACTCAATGCACACAAGAGCCACCTGATCAAGGAAGTATACACTTTATTAACAATAATAGCAGCCTTCTGGCATTGTCACATTTGGCTATCCTGAATACATACACTGGTCATTTCATTTCATTCTACAGTGCACACACTTTAAAAATGGACACCCAATACACACTCAAACTTCACAGCAACCAATAAATAGTGGACAATATCATAAACACAGCACACTAAAACCCTCTTAATATAATAACCAGTACACATATTCAGCCTACAGCATTTAACGGGGCATGCGCACACACAGCTGACCAGGACAGACAATACACAAATGAAATGGATAGATAAAATAGTTTTGGACTTCCCTGTCCGTGCCTGACGACACCCCGCCGTCACTGAGAAGACACGCCCTTCTCCTCCGCAGCAATATTAGGGGACGTCTTTCCTGAGTGAAGCCTGTCGGGGTCCACCTATGTTCCCTTTCCTCTCTACCTATATGTTCCCCCACTGTCTACCTCCGGGCCAATAAGTGGTACCCCGGTGTTCTTCAGCGCCGGTGGTGCTAGCCAGCCACGAACGCCACAAAACGGCCCCTCTTTCCCCGTAGACCCTCCAAGCTTGAAACACTCACGTCCGTATTCAACAATACATTGTCACAAGAAGCCCGTGTATTCTTCCCCTCCCCCCCTTTTTAAAACCACACAACAATTATAAATTGTCCGCAGGTGTGCTCATCCAGCTTGTCCCTTCTCCCGTGTTTGTCACTCTGGATGACGTCACATCCCAAACGTGCGAATCATTACACTACCCCCTCTCTTGAAAACATGGACTCGTCCTCGAGTCCTTACTCGGTTCCAGCATAATCTTTGAACCACACAGGGGGTCTCCGTGTCCGTACAGGTCGGCCCCCCTCTATATTCTGGGCTCTTGCGCATTCAGGCATCCCAGAGTCTAACACAATTGGCAGGGAAGTTTCTTCCGCCATAGACAAGGTTGGCGAGTCCAATTGCCCCAATGCCACAGACCCTTCACTCCTCGTTGTAGCAGATAAGGAGGGCTCCCCATCTGTATCAGGAACCCCAAGGGAACAAGGCTCCTTAATGTCTGAAATTACAGCAGGGGGATGAGACCCTACAGCCTCAACAGGGAGCTGTACAGTTTGAGAGCCCCCAACAGTAGTAGGCGACACGGATGGAACAGATCCTCCAACTGGAGAAGACGAAACCCCTGGATGAGCCCTCTCAGTGGCCCTAGACCAAGCAGGTGGATGGAAATCAACCGCAGGGATATCAGGTGGCCGTGACCGTCGGAACACCCAGCTAGACCCAAAGCGTGGACCCTTTTCTTTTCTCCAAGTAGTCTGGCTAGGTATAGTCTCCTGGTCAGTTCCGGTCCTTTGGCCACCCCAAGACTCTGCAACCATAGAAGGAACATGAGGTTTTAGTTGATTAAAATGCACCACATGATCAGCGCCTCCTGCTTCAAGCTGTATTCTGTACAGAACTTCTGATACCCTTTCCAAAATTCTATATGGACCCTTAAACCGTTTCTGTAATTTTGGGCTCACCCCCTTCTTTCTAGCCTTATTCTTTAACCACACCAACTCACCTACTGAGTAATACTGAAATCTGGCTTTAAAATCAAAATGTAGCTTTTGATGTTCAGAAGCTCTAGCCTGATGATGTTTCACTGATTGTACCACTGTAGAGAGACTTTCAGCTACCCTCTCCACATACTCATTTACAGTTGTAAATCTCTCCTGACCATCTACACCCATCATTATATCAATGGGCAGAACCATTTCTTGGCCAAACAGAACTTTATAGGGGGTAAAACCTGTGCTGGAATGGACACTACTCCGATATGCCATCATCACATAAGGCAACAGAACATCCCAGTTCTGCTGATTATCGTTTACATAAAAAGATAGCATAGAAAGCAGAGTACGATTAAATCTCTCAATCATTCCATCTGACTGAGGCTGGTATGGAGAGGTCCTTGTCTTGTTAATATCCAGCAACCGGCACAGTTCCCCAAACAAATTTGATTCAAAGTTCCTACCTTGATCAGAATGTAGGCTTCTAGGGGTTCCATAGTGACACACCCACTCCTCTACCAAAACTCTAGCTACTGTTTTTGCCTCCTGGTTAGGGAGTGGATATGCCTCGGTCCATTTTGAAAAATAATCCCCCACCACCAAAACATATTTGTTTTTAAGGGTCGTTTCAGGCAGGGGGCCTAGTATATCAAGTGCCACTCGTTCAAAGGGGCGAAATGTCACAGAAGGAACGAGGGGGGCACGAGGGGCAGGACCAGTCTCTTTACGAACCGCACACTCAGGACATTCCTGACACCAACGCTTCACATCTCTATGCCACCCCGGCCAATAAAAACGATCTCCCACCTTTCCCTGCAACTTCTGCACTCCCAAATGAGCCCCAGTAGTTACATTATGCAACAGTCCTAAAATTTCTGGCACCATAGACTGTGGAATAACAACTTGGGTCTTAGCCCTCAAACCTGGTTTTGCAGGTAACACCCTGACTAACCTCTGCCCTTGGACCTGTAGCTGTTCCCAGACCAAGGCATACTTTTTAAGGGATGGATAAGCGTTCATACTCTCCTGTCTACTCCCACCCTGATTCTTCAATTTTAACAGCAAACTCAGCTCCGAATCACTCTGCTGGGCTCTTGTCAGTTTAGTCTCTTCTTCTCCCTCCCTTATTCCCTGCTCCAATATCACGCCCTGCTCCAAGGCACAAACTTGAACTACAGGTTCAATTTCTAACTGGTTAACAGGGCTAATGATGGCATCCCCTAAATACGCAGGCAACCTTGACAATGCATCTGCATTAGTATGATCCTTACCAGGTCGATGAACAATCTTATATTGAAAGGCAGCCAATTGTTCCAACCAGCGGGCCAGTTGGCCTTCCACCCCCTGAAAATTATGCAGCCACCGGAGAGAATTATGGTCTGTTCGCAACAAAAACTCTTTCCCCAAAAGGAAGTGTTTGAAATATTTTGTAAATGTGACCACACTTAACAATTCTTTCTTTGTGGTGGCATACTTTCGTTCCTGTTTACTCAAGGTTCTGCTAGCGTATGCCACCACTCGCTCCAGGCCATCCACTTCCTGGGACAAAACAGCTCCTATCCCGGCATCACTTGCATCAGTATCTAAGATGAAAGGGCGCTGGGGGTCGGGATACGCTAAAATTGGAGCAGTAATAAGACAAGATTTCAACTTATCAAAAGCAGCCTGACAACCACCGTCCCACTGAAATCGTCTACCTTTTTCTGTCAGCCTATGCAGTGGTCTAGCCCACTCTGCAAAGCTCTTTACAAATCGTCTGTAATAAGATGCTAAGCCCAAAAAACTTCGTACCTCTGTCTGGTTTTTAGGGGTTGGCCATGCTTGTACCGCCTCCACTTTACTAGGATCAGCCATCACCCCTTCAGCTGAAATAACATGACCAAGGTACTGCACCTTGGTAGCAAACAAGTTACACTTAGAGGGCTTTACTTTGAGATTGGCAGTCTGTAATTTGGACAAAACATGGCCCAGCCGCTCCAGATGTTCCTCAAAATTTTTACCAAAGACTATTATATCATCCAAGTATACTAAGCACACCGACCATTGTAAATCTGCCAAGATTAAATCCATGAGCCGTTGAAATGTACTTGGACTATTGGATAGACCAAAAGGAAGAACGTTAAATTCAAATAGCCCCTGTCTAGTTATGAATGCAGTCTTGGGGCGATCTTTAGGATCTACTTCCACCTGCCAGTAACCACTGGCCAAATCCAGAGTAGAAAACCACTGGGCATGGGTGAGACTATCTAATGCATCATCGATGCGTGGAAGAGGATATGCATCCTTTCTCGTGACATCATTTAATTTGCGATAGTCAACACAAAATCTCAACCCGCCATCTTTCTTTCTCACCGGAACAACAGGGGCGGCCCAGGGACTGCATGATGGCCGTATAATGCCGCTTTCCTGCATCTGCTTCACATGGTCTGCTACCTCGTGTTGCAGATGAAGTGGTACTCGACGAGGGGCCATTTTAATGGGATTTGCATCACCTGTATCAATTTGATGGAGGGTCCTATGGGTCCGTCCTAGATCTGTATCATTCTTGCTAAAAACAGAGAGATAGTTATTTAACAATTCTTTAATTAACTTTAACTGTGTTGGTTCCAATTCCCTGTTTTGCAACCCCAAATATTGTAACAGTACTTCGGCTGTCCATGGTTGCTCTGAGTCTTTAAATGATACTGGGGTGTTAACTGCACTCTCTATTATCTGAACATCAGTACAGAGGGTTCCAATGGTCATCCCTCTTCTTAAGGTAAGTTCATCACTTGTTACATTAATGACCCTTAGTGGCAACACCCCTTTTTCCACCCTACATAACACACGAGCCACCAAGACATCTGTAACCAATCTATCAGAGGGTTCCAACATTCCTTCTATACACTCTAATCCGACCCCTTCAACGTTACCAGGAATTATAACCTCTGTCCTTGGAGGAACAATCACATCCTGCTTCACTGACACAGTCCTGGTCTTATTATTGACATTGCCCACATGTAAAGGCAGACACTTTCCCATTAAGGTACAGCATTGTGAACTCAAGTCAATTACAGCCCCAAATTTCATCAGGAAATCAGTACCCAAAATTATCTCCTGCAAGGGTATATCGGCTACTAAAAAATCTGTGGCCAAAGCCAACATTTCAATCTGGCATACGGTTGACCACTTTCCCAAAATATTCATTTGTCCCCCATCAGCCACCGACACCCTCCCTGAAAAGGGCATTAGTTCAGAACCTCCCTTTGTTGCTTGCAGCCAAAATTCCTTAGATACAACAGAAACCTGTGCACCTGTATCTACCAGCAAGTCACAAACCGCTCCTCCCACTCTGGCTGATAACAACACCCCTACGCCCTGTTCGCTGAGAGAAACACTAATCTGTAGGCCAGTCGTATAATCAGGGAGGGGGGCAAGCATTTGGCCTTCTTTGCTTGCCCCCTCTATTTTCCCTGTACATAGGGGCACTCCCTTCTCAAATGACGGTCACAGCCACATTCCCAGCACACATCACCACGACCTCTCAGACCGCGACTGGGACCCTGTGACTCAGATTGTTGAGGGGCCCTAAAAGGGGAGGGATTATTAGCTTGGGGTTTAAGACTTTGTACGGTCACCTGTAAAGCTTTAACTTCCTGGCGCAAACTCTCTACAGTTTCAAGCAAAATAGTCATTTGTACATCATTAGAAGTGGTATTAGACACTCCACGCACCCTAGCTTCAGGTGTACTTTGGCTACGCTCTAATTCTCTAATAAGTTCGAGCTCCGAAGCCAAATTTATGGCTGCCTCTAATGTAGCCGGTCTAGCACTACGAAGCTGTATTCTTAGCTCACCCGTCCCCACATGAGCAATAAAATGTTCGCGTGCTAATAGATCTTGCGTATCACCATTGGCCACTGGATAAGATTTAGCCACCAATCGCCTTAGAGCATTACCAAACTCACGTGCAGTTTCCCCTGCCAACCTTCTTCTCGATGACAAGCTTGCACGGTTCCAATCCTCACTTTCACACGGATCAAAACATTTGCTCAAAGCTTCTTTTAATTTCTCATAACTACTACGATCTTCTGCTGTCAAACCGCAAAATACATCCCTAGCTCGCCCAGACAATAAAAGAGACATAAACTTCAGCTTAATTTCCCCGTTCCAATTATTCACCTCTGCTGCCATCTCAAATTGCTGGGACCAATCAGACCAATCCCGGCCACTACCTGTAAATGTTTCTGGCATAAAGACTGGGCGATTCACTATGCTATTAGTAACAGGGATCCTATCCATGGCTACTTGAACAACAGGCTCTTGACTAGAATGTGCATTTTCAGTACGCTCCATTTTATTTATTTATGTTCTAACCAAAAGAAGAAACAAAATAAATAAATTATGATATATATTTATACACAATATTTGGGTTCCGTCCCACCGCTGCCACCAGTGTAATAAACCCCGTCGCCACTAAGGGGCGCTATGGAGCTATCTTGTGGATTTGCACTTACGCTGCCACCACCTTTAATTTTAACCCGGTTTGGTCCGGGAGGAGCACTCAATGCACACAAGAGCCACCTGATCAAGGAAGTATACACTTTATTAACAATAATAGCAGCCTTCTGGCATTGTCACATTTGGCTATCCTGAATACATACACTGGTCATTTCATTTCATTCTACAGTGCACACACTTTAAAAATGGACACCCAATACACACTCAAACTTCACAGCAACCAATAAATAGTGGACAATATCATAAACACAGCACACTAAAACCCTCTTAATATAATAACCAGTACACATATTCAGCCTACAGCATTTAACGGGGCATGCGCACACACAGCTGACCAGGACAGACAATACACAAATGAAATGGATAGATAAAATAGTTTTGGACTTCCCTGTCCGTGCCTGACGACACCCCGCCGTCACTGAGAAGACACGCCCTTCTCCTCCGCAGCAATATTAGGGGACGTCTTTCCTGAGTGAAGCCTGTCGGGGTCCACCTATGTTCCCTTTCCTCTCTACCTATATGTTCCCCCACTGTCTACCTCCGGGCCAATAAGTGGTACCCCGGTGTTCTTCAGCGCCGGTGGTGCTAGCCAGCCACGAACGCCACAAAACGGCCCCTCTTTCCCCGTAGACCCTCCAAGCTTGAAACACTCACGTCCGTATTCAACAATACATTGTCACAAGAAGCCCGTGTATTCTTCCCCTCCCCCCCTTTTTAAAACCACACAACAATTATAAATTGTCCGCAGGTGTGCTCATCCAGCTTGTCCCTTCTCCCGTGTTTGTCACTCTGGATGACGTCACATCCCAAACGTGCGAATCATTACAATATTTCACAAAAATACAGCTTTTTTTTTTGCATTTCTAATAACATACATACAGCCTTGGTGAGCAAAAAAGATTTCTTCAAAAACATTAAAAAAATATTATCGTTCTAAAACATTTGACAGATATATTTATATATATATATATATATATATATATATATATATATATATATATATATATATATATATATATATATATATATATATATATATATATATATAGCCTATATATATTTAAGAAGTATATATATAAATATACAGACACACAAGCACACCAAAAACAATTTTTTACTAGTGGGTGCAGGACACTACTTCATTTAAGTAAGTGATAATAGCAAAATAAAGTAAACTGTGACATGTGACAACTGTGTATATATAGTAGGTGGATTGCATTGAAATAAGTCAGTTAGGCCTGTATTTATAAAACTCTGTTTTCACAGAAGACATAATTAAAACCCCACCACATCCATGGATGAAAAGAAGCCTTCTCGTTTGTATTATATCGGCAAGAAAGATGATCTCATTCAGGCCAAGAGAATGACTGTAACTCTGGATGGAAGAGATATTCTTATTATACATCATCAGAGAACTTTCTATGCAATGGACCTGCAGTGTTACCGTGAGTAGCATGAAAAGCATCTTTGCTTATTTTTCTGCACTAGAGGGAGACAAAGTTGCAGACTGCGCACTGTAGCAATGCTGTTGAGCATGTGTGCCAGGCAAAAGCCCAGAACCACAGGTCATTCGCCCAGGTCAGATTATTGTGGGCTATATGTCTGCTTTTTTTTTTTAACAGATGCTGGCAGTACCTTGGAGACAGGAGATATTGAGGTAAAGGGATTTCTGCTCAAGCAGCTAAATCATTCAGTGATCCATAGATGCGCTTGAAACGCATTGTTACCTCCGGTTTGAACTCTGAACCCGTTTAATGTTTCATGCACAGGAAATCAACAACAAGCCCTGTATTGTGTGCCCAAAGCACAAGTATAAGATCACTCTGGCTGAAGGTGAGGGGTTATACAAGGCCAAAGTCCCCATGGAAGGAGTCCCTACCCCGCGGTGGTTTTCCAAAGGCATAAAGCAGAGAGTGCACAAAGTGACGGAAGTAGACGAAGACATCTTTGTGACGTTGTCCAATTGCCCCGGGTGGATTGAGTCAGACTATTATCAGACTGAGAAGGGTAGGGCAGAACTGAGAGATGCGCAGGAGTCGGAGGATGGAGACGCAGACGTGAATGCAGATGAAGACATTTAGTCTGTGGCAACAGAGACGAGAGCTTCGGAGATCCTAAGGGAACTGCATATATTAAGATTGATGATTTCAGAGTCACTCTACTTGAATAATACTGTGATTTGACATCATGAATCAAAATATTATACCCTTTTTTTGTGACTGTGCCAGACTAAACCTCCATGATTCATTGTGATGCCTGTCTTTCAGCCCAAATTTCTCAGCTGAAAAATGTAATTATTTTGTATTAAAAGATTTTACCATTTTATGCATTTGACTCAATGTCATCTAAAGCCACTTCTTTCATACTTACTTATATTAAAGTGTACTTTTTTATTATTTCAAGCATTTCCTGGGAATGGTCTACTGTTTTAGTTACAGAAATGCAATAATAATAGTAGTAAAAAAATAAAAAAAGACAATCAAAATATTTTTGGTGATGATTTGAAAGTATACTTTTTCTCTTTTATAATGGAAAGTTTGTAGTCTGTTTTCAGTCTGTGAGATCATATCGACATTGATAATGCCATGTTTAATTTAGCAAAGATTTCAATAAATTACCAAGTTGATTCTTGCACAAATATCTCACTTGCCATGTAATTATTATTTCATGCATGAAATATACTGAAAAGTAACAATGACCATCAACTTCAAGCGTATCAGAAAGAGTAAATGGCAAAGTGCCAGAAATTAGACAATCTTATTGGCGTACATAAATTCATTTTCATATTATAATAAATAATTCCATTTGTTTGGCTCCTGCATGCCTAGACATCATTCATAATTGTGTGATTATGTGGAATGGTTTTATTTACAGCATAGTCTGTGTTGTCTAATTGTCTCTCATCTGATAAACTGACACCTGAAAACTGGCACATTAGACCCAATGAAGCACAACACCAGACAATTAAACAAGCCCTTCTCCCCACGTCATTCACAAATCTAAAAGACACCCCTGGTTGCCAAGTCTGCGGTTTTCCTGGAATTAGGTTACTTTTAAACTGTTGCCATGGGTTGGTTTCCCCCCTGCGGATTAAAACGCTTGACATATTGCATAAATTATATTTGACTGAAATGCTTGTATTAAAATATGTTATATTATGTGCTTTGCACTAATCAGTGGCTTGACGTTTTGTGAAGAAGAGCCACTTGTGGGGAGATTTTGAGCTGATTTTATGATCCCTACAATATAGTGGTTTTCAATTTGCAATACAGTGACTGTAAAATATGTATTTTAGGTATGGAAATGGCATATTTAGGATATGATCAATAGGCTTCTTTTGAATTTTTAATTGACCATTGGGCTAGGCAACCCTTATTCTTCTAATTTTTACTTTACAACTGACTTTGCTCCACAGGATAGTGTGTCCAACCTTAATCCTGGGCTACCAGATCTCTTAGACCATTGGACACAGTTGGGTTGTGGGGTCGCAGACCACTTTTGACCTATTGAATGTGGTTTGTATGGCATTAACTTTGCTCAATATGACTTTTGAAATATGAATGCTTCTCTTATTATATGTTGTGCTGATGCATATTGTGTTGTGTGAGTGTTTTTAGTATGCTATAATAATGTGCAGTTTTTAGCTCTGCAGGATTCATAACAGACCTTTATTGAATACTTGATTCTGATTGGTCAGTATATGTTCTCTACTACTGTATGTGGTTAGTCTCTTGTGAAAAAGTCTCCTATGCTTTCCAATGATGCATTTATAGATAAAAAATACAGTAATATTATTAAATATAATTACACTTTAAAATAACTGTTTTAAAGCTGGATATTACTTCGAAAATTATTTTAATATGCTGATTTGGTGCTTAAGAAAACATTTCTTAATATTATCAATGTTGAAAACAGTTGTGCTGCTTAATTTTTTTGATTATTTGACATATAGAACATTTAACAGAACAGCATTTATTTGAAATTGAAATCTTTTGTAATGTTATAAATTTATTTAATTTCACTTTTGATAAATTGAATGCCTTCTTGTTGAATTAAAGTAATATTAAAAATAGTTTTATAAATAATTAATGTAATTTTGCATATTGCAACATCCGGCTGCCATTACCCTGACAAGCCAGACCCACATGAAGATGTTTGGTCTGGAAACTCACCATTGACAGGGCTCAATCCGAGGGGCGGGATAAACGGTTGTCTTTCAAACTCCCTCTGCACGCGATAGGATAGCGCTACAACCACCCAGAGCAACGAAGGTGAAACAGAGCTTGTTGATAGATTAAACATTCACCGTATCCGGTCGGCAAAACTCAGAACACATCTTCCCTTTTTAAGAATGACTTCAGTGCCGTTCTTTGTTCTTTTCTCAGAGAAAAGCTTAACTCCAAGTCTTCCAGAGTCGCGGTCAAAGCTGATTCGAAAGATCGCCGTTCGCCAGTTTTTGTGTTTACTAAAAGCACGCAAACGCAACTCGGCCGTCATCATTATGGCCCCGCCCACCGACTCTATACACGATGTGATTGGCCTGGCAAGAGTTAGGGGAATACAGCTCAGAAGGGTATTGAGAGTTGCTAGCAAGGGGGTAATCTAGCACTCGGAAAGCATTCCACCCATAGAGGTGGCCATTGCTAACCAAGCCATCACTTGCTGTTAGCATCCCATTGACTCCCATTCATTTCTGAGTCACTTTGACAGTGAATAACTTTACATCTGAGGTGTTTAAAGACTCCATTTGTCCATTGTTTATTTATAAAGAAACACAACAATACATAAAAGGCTCCATTACCTTGTATCTTACACTATCGCCCCGTAGAAGCTGTTTTTGTAAAAATAGGCTAACGATTGCATCATAACCAACGCGACTCTGTCACACAGTTGAGAAATTACCGTATAGACACAGAAACAATCTTTTACTGTCTATGAGGCAGTCGGGGGGACGTGGAGACATAAAGTCTGATAAAGTCAAAGGAGAAGAATGGGGAGAAGCCGATAGTGAACTAAAAGCAACAGGAGAAAATATTTAAACAACGTGATTCAGATTTCACTTTCCACAACTACTAGAAGACCTACAGCTGTCAGACAGGTTGCTTACGTCACATCTACGTCGTCAAGCTCAGTCTGAGTCTGCGCAGTTCGCTCAGCCATCAGGAAGTGAGTGCATATGATTGTCCTCATTTTCCGCCGTTGAAGTCAATGGGATCGCTCTGTCCATTTCTTTTACTGTCTGTGGTTGCTAGACGACACTCGCGGGCAGATTAAATTTGCTGCCGCTAGGGTGCGTCTAGATTTCTAGGCTAGGATGCCATAGCACTGGTTTGAAAAATGATAAACCATGCAGCAGTGTGCTGAGTAAGTGAAATGTATTAAATTATCCAGAATTATTGATTATGAATCTATTTAGCTGAGAGTAGAACCTTTAATAAACTCAAATGGTGCCTGTTTAACAAATCCTGTTTTTATCTCTTACACAAAGGAAGGACAAGAAAAGACCTTTCATCCATTTATATCCATTCATGCCTTTTCTCCTTGTATTGCAGTTATGGACTCTTCTAAAAAAAAAAAACAGCTTGATGATGCAGTTACTGTAACGTATATCCTCCTCACATAAGGCCTGTTGTTATTTAATGGCACTGAATAGACTGTTAGCATTCTCAATGAGGAATAACGTGTGTAGCTTGTGTAAGATCAAGAGTTACATTTCCCAGTGGAGAGGTTGTGATCTCTGGGCCAAGAATGTACACGGCGGGCACGTGATTGTGCATTGGAGTAGAAATAAGAT
Source organism: Pseudorasbora parva (assembly GCF_024679245.1). Lineage (NCBI taxonomy): Eukaryota > Metazoa > Chordata > Actinopteri > Cypriniformes > Gobionidae > Pseudorasbora > Pseudorasbora parva. The sequence continues at coordinate 12,622,556 of NC_090189.1, read as the reverse complement.
TCTGCATGGCAGATGACCTACAATAACCCACCCTGCCCTTTAGAAACAAATGTTCTCAATGGTACACCACCCAAGCAGCCTCAAAATAGCATATACACCTCTCAGCAATGCTTGAGAAAAGTGCATGTTTTATTATTTATTATTTATTTCAGCCGGTTGACAAAGAAATCATTTCTTTTAGCTTGTAGAATGGGAAGGACTGTAGCTTAATGTCTGGCATGACAAATCCCCATTAGATAATAAATTAATTTTGGAAGTTGTGAATACTATTTTTAAGTAGGCCTAAATACAACTCTACTGATACTAAAATTAATAGCCTAATAACCTTTAAATTAAATATTCACAATCTCCATGGCATTGTTTACAGGGAAGATAAGCTATTTTTATTGCATTGCATGATAATTTAACGTGTTCACTGTGGTTTTGGAGAATTCCGTGTATCTAAAAAAAACGTGCTGGGCGCTCGCTGCTGCTTCAGCCGTCACTCCGTAGAAATGTCCAAATAAAGATGTGTTCAACAAGCTAAAAGAAGTTTAGCCATTTCTTTGGTGGGAATGTTTAAATATAACTGAAGTTTTATTGTTGCCATTGTAAATATTCACTTTCCCGTGGCCACAGTGAGGAATCGGAGCTGGTCATATTCAGTGGACAGACACTTCTTTTTTTTTCCAACACACAACAACCAAACCAAAATCAAATCCCTAGAAGCTTGTTAACAGTTTTGCAAGTTCTGCTAATTCACAAGCCGACAACACTGTGAGAGTCATATACACAAATGTTAACTATTAAACCAAACAAAATAGCCTACAAAACTTTCAAAATCACTCAGCAATGTAGTTATTTTGAGTGAAAGGCAGTGGATTTATGCTGCGTTCCAGGCAGCTTTTTGAGCCCGTAAGTTACGACTTCAAACCATGACTTGTAGCGTTCCAGGCAAAGTCATGCCAAACTGCCTGAGCTCAACAAATTGTGGTAGCAGATGTTTACAACAAAGCATGGTAGACAATACGGGGCTTACACTCATTTTCAATCATTTCTATCGCCAAAGGTACTCACTCATTGCTCATATTTTAGGGAAACGGGGGGAGAAAAAAATAGCACATAAGCCAAAGACGAGTTATACCTTTTATTTTAAATTATTTGTATATTTGGAAAATGTATTTGGTATTAATTTATTCTTGCACTCAATGACCTGAAAAGTAGCCAACGCTAGGAAAGCTTGTGATAATGCATAACATTTGATAAATAACGTTAGAGCAATACCTTATTTGAATTACGCAGGCTATGTTACGTCAGAGGCTTAGACTCAGAGTTCGTGACTGTCACAGGTTTGTGTGTGTGTGTGTGGGGGGGGGGGTGCTGTTGGGTAATTTTTGTTGGTTTATTTGATCACATTTTAAACACCACTGGGTAGTTTCACATTTCCAGTTGTAAACCTGCTGGGTCGCAATGCATGGTTGATTTTACCCAGCTTGCATCTGTGTGAATGACGGGGGCGCAACTCCCTCGCTGTCTTTTTAGCCTCTGCTGACGAACGCATAAACCATCACTTCGTGAGAATGTACCGTTTCATTTGGGGGAAAAAACTGTCATATCATGAAAACAGACACTCAAAAGGCGTTTCTCAATGTCAAGGAACCATCCTTGACATTGTGAAACACCTAAAGGTCACAGCAACCCGTCAAAATAAAAGTTTGATTTAACGTGAAGAAATTGACCGGGAACAATTTTTGTACTAGATCAAATTTAATTACTATACTGCTATTAAAATGGGAAAATCCGAGAAAAGAAAAAGTAAGAATGGACCTCAAGCTGCTACTAATGCTAACAAAACTGTTAATGAGGCCCCCAGAGGAACCATCGTCCAGTTTATACCTCCGATGTTTTACCAATAGTGCGACCGGGTGTGCAGCTGAAGATTCGAGTTTTCTTAAAAACAACAACCTGAAAATATCCCAGGATCTATCTACAGTGGAAAGAGAACAAAGAAAAAAATGGCCCGTCGTGGAAAAGGCAAAAAAAGAGAACAAGCGAGCTTACTTTGTGGGTGGAAAGACTTTTGTAGAGGGGTCTAAAATATTCCCTCCTGACTGATGTGCATCTCTCGTTTATTATTGTCTCTTGACATTAATATTGCGTCCACCCTTTTGGTTGACTGAAGCTCTTCAATGTTCTGAAATAGCATCATCAGTCTACAGTTCTTCCCAGGACACTGAAGACACTTATCTAGCAGTACTACACTCTTGACTGTTCTGCAAGACATAAAAAATAATTTGACTGCCGTTCCAGTGCATTTTCACGGGTAAGTTAGAAGTTTGAAAAAACTGGTTAGGGCGGTGTTGCCTGGAACGCCGCGACATCATTAATAGATTTGCTGCTGTCTTCTCATCACCCCCTCAACCTACTTCCCTTAGTTTTAAAAGGTGAAAAAATGTATTACATTGTCCAATTTTCACCCTGAACGATGATGTGAGTTACTATGGCATTTTTCGATGCAACATAAATGTCATACAAAATCAAACCACTGCATCTAAACTCACCAGCAGAAAGGCAGCGTCCTCCTAATATGGCTTCTAAACAAGACCGTTACCCAGAACTCAGCACGTGTGATGTCAGCTTCACCTTCTCAATGTTATGGTGCTGAGATGCGGCTTGTTTATTTTGCTATATGGTTGCTAGGGCATGGCTAGAACATTTCCAGAATGATACCTAAAGGAGCCTACTGACAGCCCATATCAAAAGAGACAACCCACATGTCTACACCAGGGGTTCTAATCTCTGGCTCTCGAGGTCCACTTTCCTACAGAGTTAGCTCCAACCCTAATCAAACACATCTGAACAAGCCAATCAAGTTCTTCAGGATTACTAGTTATATAGCTGAATTTGATCAGTAAACTCTGCAGGACAGTGGAGCACAAGGGCCATAGTTGAGAACCCCTGCTTTACAGTGTTCTGCACTGATTTAGTGTTGTAGTACTCAAGCCTGTACCTATGGTCTTATTTTAAAGGTCTTGTCTCAGTCTTGACCACATTTGTACTTGGTCTTATCTTGGTCTTAGACTTAGAGGACTCAGGATTTAGTTTCAAGGCTGATCAAGACCACAACTGCTAGGATATTACTATATTGCCGGTGCATTGTCTGATTTATTTATTAACATAATTAATTTGATTGGATGCAAAACTTTCATATGTAATAAATATCTTATTTCTAATATGACGTATTGTGCCGGTTCAGAAATGAATGAGGGATCATGTAAAAAACATCAACAAAGTTACAAAAAAGTACTTGAGATCTGGATTTTTATATTATAACGTGATATACACCGATAATGCATAACATTATGACCACTGACAAGGGAAGTGAATAACACTGATTAGCTCTTCATCACAGCACCTGTTCGTGGGTGGGATATATTAGGCAGCAAGTGAACATTTTGTCCTCAGTGGGAAAGTGTAAGGATTTGACAACAAGTCCTCCAACCCATACGACCATATAAGTCGTGTATCCATACCTTTAAATACGACCAATACAAGCGTTTCCTATAATAGTGCCCCTACCGGCAGCTGGAGATATGTCACTTTAAGAAACTCTCGCCTCAATTCATTGTGGCTTTTCTATCTACTTGCTCTTTTGTTAAACTCTTGCAGCTATTCGAAGTGGTTTGTTTATTCCTATAAAAATATGGATTTTAGATGACTTCGAGACACGTACAGGTAGGGGTTCCATACATCCCGTAAAGTAGTCGATCGTCACGTATTTATGAATGAAATCATGTGTCGTGTTTTAATATGGGACATTTTGTCCGATTTTTCAAGCACGGTGACGTTCAAATCATTAATAAGGACGCCAGCATAGTAAGTTTTCATTGTAATATTCATTTGAAATTCCCCAGTGATGGGAAAGGGATCATGTTAAAAGTGCACACGATGTTACCATGTTTTTACCATAGTATATCGAGCATGTCGTGTAGTAAAAGCAGCCCATGCTTCTCCCAGCGTAACTGTAGTTTTACTGTGGTATTTGTTGTTAAAGCACAGTAACAACACTTGCTAAGCTTTTACCACAGTAACCATAGTGTTACTGTGGTATTTGTTGTTAAAGTTTAATAAACACTTGTTTTACCTCAGTAACCGTTTTGCTGTGGTATTTGTAGTTAAAGCACGGTAACCAGAACACTTGCAATGCTTTTACCACAGTAGCCATGGTTTTACTGTGGTATTTGTAGGTAAAGCACGGTAACCACAACACTTGCAATGTTTTTACCACAGTAACCATAGTTTTACTGTGGTATCTGTTGTTAAAGCATGGTAACCACAACACTTACAATGCTTTTACCACAGTAACCATAGTTTTACTGTGGTATCTGTTGTTAAAGCATGGTAACCACAACACTCACAATGTTTTTACCACAGTAACATAGTTTTACTGTGGTATCTGTTGTTAAAGCATGGTAACCACAACACTTACAATGCTTTTACCACAGTAACCATAGTTTTACTGTGGTATCTGTTGTTAAAGCACGATAACCACAACACTTGCTAGTCTATTAAAGTTACCGCAGTAGTAGTACCCATATTTGTACTGTGGTATTTGTTGTTAAAGCTCAATAAAAAATTTTTCATGGTTTTACCTCAGTAACCATAGTTTTGCTGTGGTATTTTGTTGTTAAAGCATGGTAAACACAATACTTTCCATGGTTTCACCACAGTAAGCATAGTTTTACTTTTTTATTTGTAGTTAAAGCACAGTAACCATGACACGTACCATGGTTTTACCTCAGTAACTGTACTTTTACTGTGTTCTATTAGTAGTTAAAGCACTGCATACCATGGTTCTACCACAATAACCCCAACACTTGCCATGCCTTTAATATATATATATTTTTTTTGTAATTCAATATTTATGTTATTGTAATTTAATATTTTTCTGTCTTGCAGTGTCTTCAGATCACCTGCTCCTCCATCTCCAACAACAACCTTAAATCCAACAGTTATTTTAAGAAGCCATCTCTTGCAAAAGCTAACTTACTATCTGTCTGTCTATCTTTCTGTCTGTTTGTCTTTCTCTGTCTCTCAGCTTTTTTCTGAACTGTATTTTGTAATTCATCTACACATATCTTGGCATATTTTTAAAACTCAAAATCTAATTTTGACAAGTTTTATCAGAAAGCTGCTAGTATTAAAAGGGAACTTGAACTTCAAAGCTCCCAATGCTGATCTTGAAGAAGCTGCAATGGAGGCTGAACAAGTCCTTTAAAGGTTCAGCCCTTCACAGGTAAAGGTGAACACATTTAGCTTTAACAGATTTGTTTTTAAGGAATGTATCTTTATTATGTTATATGTTATTAACTTTCCTTAAAGTCCTTCCTCTTATATATATTGGTCACAGATCATTTTTAACACTGCCTCAACATATATATATATTTCCCTTTGTTTCAGCTGAAAAGGAAGTGATGTCAAGGGCTTGTTTAACCTGTCTTGTTCGTGGAGTGGGATGAATTTGGCAGTTTATGGAGAAGACTGAAGAAAAGAAAAAAAGCTGCAGCGGTAAATATTTCCAGTGGTATGTCTGTTTTTGTCGTAACCCTTGATTGAACATCACTGCATTTACATTTCGCACAGCATTGGAGGTTTCTTAAACTTTACATATCACACTGCTCCATCAGTAAGATGGGGATGTCATGTCGACGTAGTAGTAGTTCACACAGATTGTTTATATATGTAAATACGCACTACACCTTACGTCTTTTGCAATGTCTCGTGCATGACATAACATTATAAAAAGTCGGGGCTCAAGTTAAAATCATTTCAACTTCTCATCTCAAGACCTTGCGGGTTATTTTCCCATTCCACTGCCCGCGACTCGCGACTCGCGTTTTTCAAAGCAAACACGCTTTCTGTGTGAAAAAGGCCATGATTCATTGTCTCGCTATCACCAGAACAAGCTCAATTTAAGATTGAACATTGGTCTGGGGAGTCTGCTCAGTATTTTCTACTGCACAAGAGGCATGATCAATGGGCCTAATTCAAATGACTTCGTTTGCAATTGATAGTCCATCAAACAATCAGACCACAAGAGGCGTGAGCAATAAGCATCGACCTATCGCTTCTCTATCCGTCATGGTGTTAAATCCACCAATAGCCCACCTGGTGGATAAGCCAGTCTGTGATTGGTTTCCGCAAAAGTGTGTAACAGAAGCAGTAGAAATGAATGTGCAGGTTTCCAGACTGAGCTGCAAGGTGAAATCAAATCACTGGCAGATCGGCCTGGGTTTATCCAGTCTACATACTTCATACAATTTACCAAGTCAGCAAATTCATAAGATATTGGACAAGCAAACTTGTACAAAATTCTATGGCTTTATTCCTGCTGCTGTCATTGGCTATTGTCTCAAGTCTCGTGCCGATTGTGTCCCTTGTAAGTAGTCAGACAGTTTATATCAGACATTTTATATTAAGTCCATTTTATTCTATATTAACCTTTACAAATGGGAAATGTTTCTTCCGTTCCAACAGTACATGATATCTGCACACACCTCATACACACGTCTGCCTTTTTTCTCAATGTTTTTTTTTATTGAACACATCTGTTTAAGAAGCAAGAGTCTAGAAATAATAGTTTAACATATCACATGACACATCAGATCATTTAAGTTTGTTCACACCAAGACCAATAACTATAATGATAACTATTTTAACATCAACACCCACGGACAATACATTTCTGTTTATTATAAGCATGTGCTGTGGTTATGTTGTCTGCCATTTTAAGTGATCTAATTGGCTGTCAAGTTTTTTGTTTTTTATCAGCTGGAAAAATATTTTTAAATGATTCCAACAATATTGTTCCTCTGTGTCATTAAATGTTATATAGCTGCTGTGTGGACTTGTTCCTTGGTGTAAAAATGCCTCTTAACTGCTTACAGCAATCCAAACCAGTCCTGTTGGGGATGAAGAATGAACATGGCCAGCTTGTGCCCGAAGAGAAAAGACAGAATGACGAAAAGGTCCACATTTCCATTGGTATGTCTGTATTCAAGCAATGCAATTATATGTAGGAGAGCATTTGATGTTGATCTCTCAAAGGACTGTTCAAGTCAGCAGTTATCATTTTTCACTTATAAATCTTTTTATAGAATGAGCAAATCAGCTGTGCCATTATCTTTGTAATTTGGGCAGGAAATTACTTAATATTGTGAGACACCTGTTATTCACAGTCACAAGTTATTCAACAAAACTCTTTTTTTTCTAGAATTATTATTGACTTATTATTTTCTCTGATTGTTTGAAGGAGGATAAAGCCAGTTGATAAAGAAATATGCATTTTGTACATATGTACTAAAGAGTTTTCAATAGATTACTGATTTGTTATGACTGCTTGTATTATGTTCTCATTTTCTACTTGTACAGAAATAGTACATCAAGAAGTAGAGGAGCTGCTACCTGGCATTGAACACACACAATGGTCAGGTCAGTCTTTACACAGTTGGTCAGTTTGTATGGCCCAGACTAAAGAGAAGCGGCTTTAAGGCCAGATATATGCTGCGTCCCAATTCGCCTACTTATACTACGTCCTAAAAGTATGTACTCTTTTTGTGAAGAAAAAGTATATACTTTTGAGTGTGTAGCAGAAAAGTATGCAAGCTTCGGGACATACTACTTCGCCATCTTTAACGGACTCTGTCGCTTAGTTACGTGCATCCCGTCACCGTTTATCTGCCCTGTCAATCATCGTCAGATTCGTCACAGTTCAAATCCTCCACATTCAGATTAATCTCCTACCGTATCGGAGAGAAATGTAGCCGCTCGTTGATCTGCCATTTGTGGGTCTTTAATGCAGAGACTCTCCTCATGTGTTTGCAGTTTGAATATAATGATGCATTTAAAAGTTAATGGCCAAAAATGTCATTACAAAAGTTCACAATGCTGCTGCAGGTGAAATATAATGTGGACAACACTGAATAAATATATTTTTGTCAGGTTAAATATTGATAGGGTCACTCAAACCCCTTTATCTAAACTTCTCTACTTAACCATCGAACTCGCACATCCGTCATGTTTGTAGTTTTTTAACGCTTTTTATCCGCGTTTGTAGTTCTAATCGAATCCTCGTCCAACTCGCAATGGGTTGTGGGCAATATCAGCCGTTAGAGTGCCCATCGATCCATACTGTGAATTCGGACCGGAAATAGTAAACCATCCGGGAATCTTTGGAATACTCTTTTCAACATACTACGATTTGGGACATACTAATTCTATTTTCGTATACTATTTAGGATGGATAGTATGCGAATTGGGACGCAGGGATAGTCTTTGTTGACGGGGGGAATCTGTAGGCACCAAGTCATCAGTTAAATCATCAGTTAGAGACAGTTGTGAAAGAATTATTTTGGCCCATACCTCCAACAACCTCCTATATATATATATATATATATATATATATATATATATATATATATATATATATATATATATATATATATATATATATATATATAATATAAATACAATGCGTATAAATAATACAATATATTGTTTATTTATTTACCACCTCCTAAATACATGTTTTCTTATGTTAGGTCTTCATCCCCTGGTTGAGAAAAAGCTACACTGCATCAGTAGAGCTGAGGAACTATTTGAGCTCTGTGTTCATATCTCCAGTGATCAGTGACCACACATGGCCCATCTACACTGATGCAGTGCTAAAGAAGGCTCATCAGTGTCTTTTCTTCCTCAGATAGCTGAGGAAGTTCAGTGTGAGCCCCAAAACCCTAAAATCAGTTACACATGCACTGTGGAAAGCATCCTGGCAGGAACTGCACCACCCTCAACTGCAAAGCTCTGCAGAGAGTGGTACGAACTGCACAGAACATTGTTGGAGGTGAGCTTCCCTCCCTCCAGGACAGCTACACCAGGTGGTGTGTGAGGAAAGCCCAAAGGATCATCAGACTCCAGCCACCCGAGCCATGGCCTGCTCTCACCATCACCATCAGGCAGACGTTCTTGCAGAACCTGCACCAGCAGACTGCGAGACGAGTTCTTTTCCCAGGCAATCGGACTACTGAACTCGTACCAGTAACACCACACACAGCACACCTCATATGCACTGCTCTCCATCAGTTACACTGACTGGACTCTGACTCAGTAGTATACTGCACCCTAACAATATATTTGCACTAATTCATGCTGCATTGCAATGGTCAAGTCACCTTTATTTATATATCGCTTTTTACAATGCTGATTGTTTCAAAGCAGCTTCACAGTGTTAACACAAAAAAATTATGCTACAGAATTTGATTTGGTTATACAGCCGCTCTGAAGAAAACTAATTATCATATAGTGACAATGCAGGTAGATCAGTAATTTAGTTGAAAATTTATTTGAATATTTAGTTGAAAAAGGCGACAGTGGTATATGTATACTGTAATTATTGTGTTTATTATTGTTTTCATTTAGTGCTCTCTGTATAGTATAATATTGTACCGTATATTGTTCTCTCTCTACCTGTATCGAGTCCCTTATGTGTACATTGTTAATACTGTATATGTGTTCTATACTTGTCATCCATACTGTCATGCTGCGGAGTTTGCACAAAATAATTTCATCAACTGTACACTTGTGTTCATGGTATTGTGACAGTAAAGGGATTTTATTTGAATCGGTCACGTCTTTTGTTCAACATTTGTTCTGTACAATGATGGATAACAATTGCAAATTGTTTAGAGATATGGACAGCCAAGCAAGAGGAATAAAACCAGTATAGCTCTGATAATGAAAAGGAAACTGGATGTGATTTCACAATGCATGAATTTGTGTGGCAGCTTCATTTGTGAACTAATAAACATCATATGGTTTTAACATAACCCATTTTTATTTCTCTTAAATGACATGTCTTTATATGTAACATTAGCTGTATTGTCCAGTAAAGTTTTGGATAAAGTATGGTTGATATTCTGTATTAAGCATGGTGTTTATTAAATACACAATTTAAAATAAATAAATACACAATTTAAAATAAATAAATACATAAAATGACCATGATTGGTTTAATTGAGACATGAACATTTAGTCATATTAATGTCATTTAGGACAATAATTTGCTAGAATGTAACCACTGCATATAGATGCTGCCTAGATGCTGAGTTGAATACAGTAAATATGACAAATTACAGTGAAGGGAAGGTTGAAAGATGCATTTGAAGAGATTGTATCGGCTATATTGTTACAGACACTTCACACTGAGGGTGATGCACCAGAGAAAGATCAACATGGACCCCTGAACTACAAGCAAGATGAGCATGCACATAGTACAATGAAGTGTCACAAGGTGTATTGGTTGTTTAAATAGATGTCTTCGTTTATTGTTAACACTGTATTCTTGTTCTAGTTAAATACATTGAGAAGCATGTTCTATATATGCATTTGATAACTTTGGGGGTATATTCTCGTTCTGTTGTTAACTATGACTGAATTAAAGATTGAAAGTCGTTTAAAAGACAATATAAATGTGACACTTCACACATGTCCATGATAAGTATACATCTGTGTGTGTTTTACTGCCCTGCCATCCCCAGGGGCCAAGTATAGTCCCCTAGAAGAGCATCAAAGTCTGATGATAGATTCAAAAAGAAAATTTGTATGACAACTAAATAATGTTGGTCACCGTTTTCAAATCCATCCATCTATCTATCTATCTATCTATCTATCTATCTATCTATCTATCTATCTATCTATCTATCTATCTATCTATCTATCTATCTATCTATCTATCTATCTATCTATCTATCTATCTATCTGTCTGTCTGTCTGTCTGTCTGTCTGTCTGTCTGTCTGTCTGTCTGTCTGTCTGTCTGTCTGTCTGTCTATCTATCTATCTATCTATCTATCTATCTATCTATCTATCTATCTATCTATCTATCTATCTATCTATCAAAAGGTGATATAAAGGTTTTTGTTTTTAAATGCTCAAGTAAAATACCAAATTCAGCCTGCCTCTCAAATATCTCATAGAGGTTTACACAATGAACATGATTAGATATCCCTTTGCTCTTAAAAGGTAGTAATGGTTCCAATTTCTTTCTTACACGTTTTAAACTGCATTACCCATAAGCCTCTGTCACTATATCGATGGAACGCCATTGTCTTAGTTTGTAGTTCAGTGAAGTTGCACTTAGGGTTAGGGTTAGGATCTTGGTAAAGAGGTAATTTCTCACAACATAGCAACACCGCATTGTTAACTGAATGCATTACTGACGTAATAATAACAACAAAACGTACTTTGCAACATTAACTTTTTTTTAATACGGGTTTAAAGATTGTCCAACCACAACCAGTCCTGTCGGTGCCGGAAAATGTCAAAGCCAATGACAACTCAGTTGAGGAGATGCGTCACACTTCCTTGCCCATATATGGTATTTTATGACAGGTTCTT